>NC_092392.1:0-1294882 GCF_030028105.1 Mobula birostris
AGTTAAAGTTAAAGTTAAAGTTAAATTTAAATTAAAGTTAAAGTTAAATTTAAATTTAAAGTTTAATTAAATTAAATTAAATTAAATTTAAATTTAAATTATATTAAAGTTAAATTTAAATTAAAGTTAAATTTAAATTAAATAATTTAAATTTTAAATTATAAATAATTACCTATAAATAAACATTAATTCAGTTAAATTAACTAAATTAAACTATAACCAACTTAACATAACCCTAACCCTAACCCTAACCCTAACCTTAACCTACTAACACTTACCATACCTATCATAACACTAACCCTAACCTACCCTAACCCTAACACTAACCTAACCCTAACCCTAACACTAACTAACCTAACCCTAAACATAACAATTACCCTAACCCTAACCCTAACCCTAACCCTAACCCTAACCCTAACCCTAACCCTAACCCTAACCCTAACCCTAACCCTAACCCTAACCCTAACCCTAACCCTAACCCTAACCCTAACCCTAACCCTAACCCTAACCCTAACCCTAACCCTAACCCTAACCCTAACCCTAACCCTAACCCTAACCCTAACCCTAACCCTAACCCTAACCCTAACCCTAACCCTAACCCTAACCCTAACCCTAACCCTAACCCTAACCCTAACCCTAACCCTAACCCTAACCCTAACCCTAACCCTAACCCTAACCCTAACCCTAACCCTAACCCTAACCCTAACCCTAACCCTAACCCTAACCCTAACCCTAACCCTAACCCTAACCCTAACCCTAACCCTAACCCTAACCCTAACCCTAACCCTAACCCTAACCCTAACCCTAACCCTAACCCTAACCCTAACCCTAACCCTAACCCTAACCCTAACCCTAACCCTAACCCTAACCCTAACCCTAACCCTAACCCTAACCCTAACCCTAACCCTAACCCTAACCCTAACCCTAACCCTAACCCTAACCCTAACCCTAACCCTAACCCTAACCCTAACCCTAACCCTAACCCTAACCCTAACCCTAACCCTAACCCTAACCCTAACCTCCTAACCCTAACCCTAACCCTAACCCTAACCCTAACCCTAACCCTAACCCTAACCCTAACCCTAACCCTAACCCTAACCCTAACCCTAACCCTAACCCTAACCCTAACCCTAACCCTAACCCTAACCCTAACCCTAACCCTAACCCTAACCCTAACCCTAACCCTAACCCTAACCCTAACCCTAACCCTAACCCTAACCCTAACCCTAACCCTAACCCTAACCCTAACCCTAACCCTAACCCTAACCCTAACCCTAACCCTAACCCTAACCCTAACCCTAACCCTAACCCTAACCCTAACCCTAACCCTAACCCTAACCCTAACCCTAACCCTAACCCTAACCCTAACCCTAACCCTAACCCTAACCCTAACCCTAACCCTAACCCTAACCCTAACCCTAACCCTAACCCTAACCCTAACCCTAACCCTAACCCTAACCCTAACCCTAACCCTAACCCTAACCCTAACCCTAACCCTAACCCTAACCCTAACCCTAACCCTAACCCTAACCCTAACCCTAACCCTAACCCTAACCCTAACCCTAACCCTAACCCTAACCCTAACCCTAACCCTAACCCTAACCCTAACCCTAACCCTAACCCTAACCCTAACCCTAACCCTAACCCTAACCCTAACCCTAACCCTAACCCTAACCCTAACCCTAACCCTAACCCTAACCCTAACCCTAACCCTAACCCTAACCCTAACCCTAACCCTAACCCTAACCCTAACCCTAACCCTAACCCTAACCCTAACCCTAACCCTAACCCTAACCCTAACCCTAACCCTAACCCTAACCCTAACCCTAACCCTAACCCTAACCCTAACCCTAACCCTAACCCTAACCCTAACCCTAACCCTAACCCTAACCCTAACCCTAACCCTAACCCTAACCCTAACCCTAACCCTAACCCTAACCCTAACCCTAACCCTAACCCTAACCCTAACCCTAACCCTAACCCTAACCCTAACCCTAACCCTAACCCTAACCCTAACCCTAACCCTAACCCTAACCCTAACCCTAACCCTAACCCTAACCCTAACCCTAACCCTAACCCTAACCCTAACCCTAACCCTAACCCTAACCCTAACCCTAACCCTAACCCTAACCCTAACCCTAACCCTAACCCTAACCCTAACCCTAACCCTAACCCTAACCCTAACCCTAACCCTAACCCTAACCCTAACCCTAACCCTAACCCTAACCCTAACCCTAACCCTAACCCTAACCCTAACCCTAACCCTAACCCTAACCCTAACCCTAACCCTAACCCTAACCCTAACCCTAACCCTAACCCTAACCCTAACCCTAACCCTAACCCTAACCCTAACCCTAACCCTAACCCTAACCCTAACCCTAACCCTAACCCTAACCCTAACCCTAACCCTAACCCTAACCCTAACCCTAACCCTAACCCTAACCCTAACCCTAACCCTAACCCTAACCCTAACCCTAACCCTAACCCTAACCCTAACCCTAACCCTAACCCTAACCCTAACCCTAACCCTAACCCTAACCCTAACCCTAACCCTAACCCTAACCCTAACCCTAACCCTAACCCTAACCCTAACCCTAACCCTAACCCTAACCCTAACCCTAACCCTAACCCTAACCCTAACCCTAACCCTAACCCTAACCCTAACCCTAACCCTAACCCTAACCCTAACCCTAACCCTAACCCTAACCCTAACCCTAACCCTAACCCTAACCCTAACCCTAACCCTAACCCTAACCCTAACCCTAACCCTAACCCTAACCCTAACCCTAACCCTAACCCTAACCCTAACCCTAACCCTAACCCTAACCCTAACCCTAACCCTAACCCTAACCCTAACCCTAACCCTAACCCTAACCCTAACCCTAACCCTAACCCTAACCCTAACCCTAACCCTAACCCTAACCCTAACCCTAACCCTAACCCTAACCCTAACCCTAACCCTAACCCTAACCCTAACCCTAACCCTAACCCTAACCCTAACCCTAACCCTAACCCTAACCCTAACCCTAACCCTAACCCTAACCCTAACCCTAACCCTAACCCTAACCCTAACCCTAACCCTAACCCTAACCCTAACCCTAACCCTAACCCTAACCCTAACCCTAACCCTAACCCTAACCCTAACCCTAACCCTAACCCTAACCCTAACCCTAACCCTAACCCTAACCCTAACCCTAACCCTAACCCTAACCCTAACCCTAACCCTAACCCTAACCCTAACCCTAACCCTAACCCTAACCCTAACCCTAACCCTAACCCTAACCCTAACCCTAACCCTAACCCTAACCCTAACCCTAACCCTAACCCTAACCCTAACCCTAACCCTAACCCTAACCCTAACCCTAACCCTAACCCTAACCCTAACCCTAACCCTAACCCTAACCCTAACCCTAACCCTAACCCTAACCCTAACCCTAACCCTAACCCTAACCCTAACCCTAACCCTAACCCTAACCCTAACCCTAACCCTAACCCTAACCCTAACCCTAACCCTAACCCTAACCCTAACCCTAACCCTAACCCTAACCCTAACCCTAACCCTAACCCTAACCCTAACCCTAACCCTAACCCTAACCCTAACCCTAACCCTAACCCTAACCCTAACCCTAACCCTAACCCTAACCCTAACCCTAACCCTAACCCTAACCCTAACCCTAACCCTAACCCTAACCCTAACCCTAACCCTAACCCTAACCCTAACCCTAACCCTAACCCTAACCCTAACCCTAACCCTAACCCTAACCCTAACCCTAACCCTAACCCTAACCCTAACCCTAACCCTAACCCTAACCCTAACCCTAACCCTAACCCTAACCCTAACCCTAACCCTAACCCTAACCCTAACCCTAACCCTAACCCTAACCCTAACCCTAACCCTAACCCTAACCCTAACCCTAACCCTAACCCTAACCCTAACCCTAACCCTAACCCTAACCCTAACCCTAACCCTAACCCTAACCCTAACCCTAACCCTAACCCTAACCCTAACCCTAACCCTAACCCTAACCCTAACCCTAACCCTAACCCTAACCCTAACCCTAACCCTAACCCTAACCCTAACCCTAACCCTAACCCTAACCCTAACCCTAACCCTAACCCTAACCCTAACCCTAACCCTAACCCTAACCCTAACCCTAACCCTAACCCTAACCCTAACCCTAACCCTAACCCTAACCCTAACCCTAACCCTAACCCTAACCCTAACCCTAACCCTAACCCTAACCCTAACCCTAACCCTAACCCTAACCCTAACCCTAACCCTAACCCTAACCCTAACCCTAACCCTAACCCTAACCCTAACCCTAACCCTAACCCTAACCCTAACCCTAACCCTAACCCTAACCCTAACCCTAACCCTAACCCTAACCCTAACCCTAACCCTAACCCTAACCCTAACCCTAACCCTAACCCTAACCCTAACCCTAACCCTAACCCTAACCCTAACCCTAACCCTAACCCTAACCCTAACCCTAACCCTAACCCTAACCCTAACCCTAACCCTAACCCTAACCCTAACCCTAACCCTAACCCTAACCCTAACCCTAACCCTAACCCTAACCCTAACCCTAACCCTAACCCTAACCCTAACCCTAACCCTAACCCTAACCCTAACCCTAACCCTAACCCTAACCCTAACCCTAACCCTAACCCTAACCCTAACCCTAACCCTAACCCTAACCCTAACCCTAACCCTAACCCTAACCCTAACCCTAACCCTAACCCTAACCCTAACCCTAACCCTAACCCTAACCCTAACCCTAACCCTAACCCTAACCCTAACCCTAACCCTAACCCTAACCCTAACCCTAACCCTAACCCTAACCCTAACCCTAACCCTAACCCTAACCCTAACCCTAACCCTAACCCTAACCCTAACCCTAACCCTAACCCTAACCCTAACCCTAACCCTAACCCTAACCCTAACCCTAACCCTAACCCTAACCCTAACCCTAACCCTAACCCTAACCCTAACCCTAACCCTAACCCTAACCCTAACCCTAACCCTAACCCTAACCCTAACCCTAACCCTAACCCTAACCCTAACCCTAACCCTAACCCTAACCCTAACCCTAACCCTAACCCTAACCCTAACCCTAACCCTAACCCTAACCCTAACCCTAACCCTAACCCTAACCCTAACCCTAACCCTAACCCTAACCCTAACCCTAACCCTAACCCTAACCCTAACCCTAACCCTAACCCTAACCCTAACCCTAACCCTAACCCTAACCCTAACCCTAACCCTAACCCTAACCCTAACCCTAACCCTAACCCTAACCCTAACCCTAACCCTAACCCTAACCCTAACCCTAACCCTAACCCTAACCCTAACCCTAACCCTAACCCTAACCCTAACCCTAACCCTAACCCTAACCCTAACCCTAACCCTAACCCTAACCCTAACCCTAACCCTAACCCTAACCCTAACCCTAACCCTAACCCTAACCCTAACCCTAACCCTAACCCTAACCCTAACCCTAACCCTAACCCTAACCCTAACCCTAACCCTAACCCTAACCCTAACCCTAACCCTAACCCTAACCCTAACCCTAACCCTAACCCTAACCCTAACCCTAACCCTAACCCTAACCCTAACCCTAACCCTAACCCTAACCCTAACCCTAACCCTAACCCTAACCCTAACCCTAACCCTAACCCTAACCCTAACCCTAACCCTAACCCTAACCCTAACCCTAACCCTAACCCTAACCCTAACCCTAACCCTAACCCTAACCCTAACCCTAACCCTAACCCTAACCCTAACCCTAACCCTAACCCTAACCCTAACCCTAACCCTAACCCTAACCCTAACCCTAACCCTAACCCTAACCCTAACCCTAACCCTAACCCTAACCCTAACCCTAACCCTAACCCTAACCCTAACCCTAACCCTAACCCTAACCCTAACCCTAACCCTAACCCTAACCCTAACCCTAACCCTAACCCTAACCCTAACCCTAACCCTAACCCTAACCCTAACCCTAACCCTAACCCTAACCCTAACCCTAACCCTAACCCTAACCCTAACCCTAACCCTAACCCTAACCCTAACCCTAACCCTAACCCTAACCCTAACCCTAACCCTAACCCTAACCCTAACCCTAACCCTAACCCTAACCCTAACCCTAACCCTAACCCTAACCCTAACCCTAACCCTAACCCTAACCCTAACCCTAACCCTAACCCTAACCCTAACCCTAACCCTAACCCTAACCCTAACCCTAACCCTAACCCTAACCCTAACCCTAACCCTAACCCTAACCCTAACCCTAACCCTAACCCTAACCCTAACCCTAACCCTAACCCTAACCCTAACCCTAACCCTAACCCTAACCCTAACCCTAACCCTAACCCTAACCCTAACCCTAACCCTAACCCTAACCCTAACCCTAACCCTAACCCTAACCCTAACCCTAACCCTAACCCTAACCCTAACCCTAACCCTAACCCTAACCCTAACCCTAACCCTAACCCTAACCCTAACCCTAACCCTAACCCTAACCCTAACCCTAACCCTAACCCTAACCCTAACCCTAACCCTAACCCTAACCCTAACCCTAACCCTAACCCTAACCCTAACCCTAACCCTAACCCTAACCCTAACCCTAACCCTAACCCTAACCCTAACCCTAACCCTAACCCTAACCCTAACCCTAACCCTAACCCTAACCCTAACCCTAACCCTAACCCTAACCCTAACCCTAACCCTAACCCTAACCCTAACCCTAACCCTAACCCTAACCCTAACCCTAACCCTAACCCTAACCCTAACCCTAACCCTAACCCTAACCCTAACCCTAACCCTAACCCTAACCCTAACCCTAACCCTAACCCTAACCCTAACCCTAACCCTAACCCTAACCCTAACCCTAACCCTAACCCTAACCCTAACCCTAACCCTAACCCTAACCCTAACCCTAACCCTAACCCTAACCCTAACCCTAACCCTAACCCTAACCCTAACCCTAACCCTAACCCTAACCCTAACCCTAACCCTAACCCTAACCCTAACCCTAACCCTAACCCTAACCCTAACCCTAACCCTAACCCTAACCCTAACCCTAACCCTAACCCTAACCCTAACCCTAACCCTAACCCTAACCCTAACCCTAACCCTAACCCTAACCCTAACCCTAACCCTAACCCTAACCCTAACCCTAACCCTAACCCTAACCCTAACCCTAACCCTAACCCTAACCCTAACCCTAACCCTAACCCTAACCCTAACCCTAACCCTAACCCTAACCCTAACCCTAACCCTAACCCTAACCCTAACCCTAACCCTAACCCTAACCCTAACCCTAACCCTAACCCTAACCCTAACCCTAACCCTAACCCTAACCCTAACCCTAACCCTAACCCTAACCCTAACCCTAACCCTAACCCTAACCCTAACCCTAACCCTAACCCTAACCCTAACCCTAACCCTAACCCTAACCCTAACCCTAACCCTAACCCTAACCCTAACCCTAACCCTAACCCTAACCCTAACCCTAACCCTAACCCTAACCCTAACCCTAACCCTAACCCTAACCCTAACCCTAACCCTAACCCTAACCCTAACCCTAACCCTAACCCTAACCCTAACCCTAACCCTAACCCTAACCCTAACCCTAACCCTAACCCTAACCCTAACCCTAACCCTAACCCTAACCCTAACCCTAACCCTAACCCTAACCCTAACCCTAACCCTAACCCTAACCCTAACCCTAACCCTAACCCTAACCCTAACCCTAACCCTAACCCTAACCCTAACCCTAACCCTAACCCTAACCCTAACCCTAACCCTAACCCTAACCCTAACCCTAACCCTAACCCTAACCCTAACCCTAACCCTAACCCTAACCCTAACCCTAACCCTAACCCTAACCCTAACCCTAACCCTAACCCTAACCCTAACCCTAACCCTAACCCTAACCCTAACCCTAACCCTAACCCTAACCCTAACCCTAACCCTAACCCTAACCCTAACCCTAACCCTAACCCTAACCCTAACCCTAACCCTAACCCTAACCCTAACCCTAACCCTAACCCTAACCCTAACCCTAACCCTAACCCTAACCCTAACCCTAACCCTAACCCTAACCCTAACCCTAACCCTAACCCTAACCCTAACCCTAACCCTAACCCTAACCCTAACCCTAACCCTAACCCTAACCCTAACCCTAACCCTAACCCTAACCCTAACCCTAACCCTAACCCTAACCCTAACCCTAACCCTAACCCTAACCCTAACCCTAACCCTAACCCTAACCCTAACCCTAACCCTAACCCTAACCCTAACCCTAACCCTAACCCTAACCCTAACCCTAACCCTAACCCTAACCCTAACCCTAACCCTAACCCTAACCCTAACCCTAACCCTAACCCTAACCCTAACCCTAACCCTAACCCTAACCCTAACCCTAACCCTAACCCTAACCCTAACCCTAACCCTAACCCTAACCCTAACCCTAACCCTAACCCTAACCCTAACCCTAACCCTAACCCTAACCCTAACCCTAACCCTAACCCTAACCCTAACCCTAACCCTAACCCTAACCCTAACCCTAACCCTAACCCTAACCCTAACCCTAACCCTAACCCTAACCCTAACCCTAACCCTAACCCTAACCCTAACCCTAACCCTAACCCTAACCCTAACCCTAACCCTAACCCTAACCCTAACCCTAACCCTAACCCTAACCCTAACCCTAACCCTAACCCTAACCCTAACCCTAACCCTAACCCTAACCCTAACCCTAACCCTAACCCTAACCCTAACCCTAACCCTAACCCTAACCCTAACCCTAACCCTAACCCTAACCCTAACCCTAACCCTAACCCTAACCCTAACCCTAACCCTAACCCTAACCCTAACCCTAACCCTAACCCTAACCCTAACCCTAACCCTAACCCTAACCCTAACCCTAACCCTAACCCTAACCCTAACCCTAACCCTAACCCTAACCCTAACCCTAACCCTAACCCTAACCCTAACCCTAACCCTAACCCTAACCCTAACCCTAACCCTAACCCTAACCCTAACCCTAACCCTAACCCTAACCCTAACCCTAACCCTAACCCTAACCCTAACCCTAACCCTAACCCTAACCCTAACCCTAACCCTAACCCTAACCCTAACCCTAACCCTAACCCTAACCCTAACCCTAACCCTAACCCTAACCCTAACCCTAACCCTAACCCTAACCCTAACCCTAACCCTAACCCTAACCCTAACCCTAACCCTAACCCTAACCCTAACCCTAACCCTAACCCTAACCCTAACCCTAACCCTAACCCTAACCCTAACCCTAACCCTAACCCTAACCCTAACCCTAACCCTAACCCTAACCCTAACCCTAACCCTAACCCTAACCCTAACCCTAACCCTAACCCTAACCCTAACCCTAACCCTAACCCTAACCCTAACCCTAACCCTAACCCTAACCCTAACCCTAACCCTAACCCTAACCCTAACCCTAACCCTAACCCTAACCCTAACCCTAACCCTAACCCTAACCCTAACCCTAACCCTAACCCTAACCCTAACCCTAACCCTAACCCTAACCCTAACCCTAACCCTAACCCTAACCCTAACCCTAACCCTAACCCTAACCCTAACCCTAACCCTAACCCTAACCCTAACCCTAACCCTAACCCTAACCCTAACCCTAACCCTAACCCTAACCCTAACCCTAACCCTAACCCTAACCCTAACCCTAACCCTAACCCTAACCCTAACCCTAACCCTAACCCTAACCCTAACCCTAACCCTAACCCTAACCCTAACCCTAACCCTAACCCTAACCCTAACCCTAACCCTAACCCTAACCCTAACCCTAACCCTAACCCTAACCCTAACCCTAACCCTAACCCTAACCCTAACCCTAACCCTAACCCTAACCCTAACCCTAACCCTAACCCTAACCCTAACCCTAACCCTAACCCTAACCCTAACCCTAACCCTAACCCTAACCCTAACCCTAACCCTAACCCTAACCCTAACCCTAACCCTAACCCTAACCCTAACCCTAACCCTAACCCTAACCCTAACCCTAACCCTAACCCTAACCCTAACCCTAACCCTAACCCTAACCCTAACCCTAACCCTAACCCTAACCCTAACCCTAACCCTAACCCTAACCCTAACCCTAACCCTAACCCTAACCCTAACCCTAACCCTAACCCTAACCCTAACCCTAACCCTAACCCTAACCCTAACCCTAACCCTAACCCTAACCCTAACCCTAACCCTAACCCTAACCCTAACCCTAACCCTAACCCTAACCCTAACCCTAACCCTAACCCTAACCCTAACCCTAACCCTAACCCTAACCCTAACCCTAACCCTAACCCTAACCCTAACCCTAACCCTAACCCTAACCCTAACCCTAACCCTAACCCTAACCCTAACCCTAACCCTAACCCTAACCCTAACCCTAACCCTAACCCTAACCCTAACCCTAACCCTAACCCTAACCCTAACCCTAACCCTAACCCTAACCCTAACCCTAACCCTAACCCTAACCCTAACCCTAACCCTAACCCTAACCCTAACCCTAACCCTAACCCTAACCCTAACCCTAACCCTAACCCTAACCCTAACCCTAACCCTAACCCTAACCCTAACCCTAACCCTAACCCTAACCCTAACCCTAACCCTAACCCTAACCCTAACCCTAACCCTAACCCTAACCCTAACCCTAACCCTAACCCTAACCCTAACCCTAACCCTAACCCTAACCCTAACCCTAACCCTAACCCTAACCCTAACCCTAACCCTAACCCTAACCCTAACCCTAACCCTAACCCTAACCCTAACCCTAACCCTAACCCTAACCCTAACCCTAACCCTAACCCTAACCCTAACCCTAACCCTAACCCTAACCCTAACCCTAACCCTAACCCTAACCCTAACCCTAACCCTAACCCTAACCCTAACCCTAACCCTAACCCTAACCCTAACCCTAACCCTAACCCTAACCCTAACCCTAACCCTAACCCTAACCCTAACCCTAACCCTAACCCTAACCCTAACCCTAACCCTAACCCTAACCCTAACCCTAACCCTAACCCTAACCCTAACCCTAACCCTAACCCTAACCCTAACCCTAACCCTAACCCTAACCCTAACCCTAACCCTAACCCTAACCCTAACCCTAACCCTAACCCTAACCCTAACCCTAACCCTAACCCTAACCCTAACCCTAACCCTAACCCTAACCCTAACCCTAACCCTAACCCTAACCCTAACCCTAACCCTAACCCTAACCCTAACCCTAACCCTAACCCTAACCCTAACCCTAACCCTAACCCTAACCCTAACCCTAACCCTAACCCTAACCCTAACCCTAACCCTAACCCTAACCCTAACCCTAACCCTAACCCTAACCCTAACCCTAACCCTAACCCTAACCCTAACCCTAACCCTAACCCTAACCCTAACCCTAACCCTAACCCTAACCCTAACCCTAACCCTAACCCTAACCCTAACCCTAACCCTAACCCTAACCCTAACCCTAACCCTAACCCTAACCCTAACCCTAACCCTAACCCTAACCCTAACCCTAACCCTAACCCTAACCCTAACCCTAACCCTAACCCTAACCCTAACCCTAACCCTAACCCTAACCCTAACCCTAACCCTAACCCTAACCCTAACCCTAACCCTAACCCTAACCCTAACCCTAACCCTAACCCTAACCCTAACCCTAACCCTAACCCTAACCCTAACCCTAACCCTAACCCTAACCCTAACCCTAACCCTAACCCTAACCCTAACCCTAACCCTAACCCTAACCCTAACCCTAACCCTAACCCTAACCCTAACCCTAACCCTAACCCTAACCCTAACCCTAACCCTAACCCTAACCCTAACCCTAACCCTAACCCTAACCCTAACCCTAACCCTAACCCTAACCCTAACCCTAACCCTAACCCTAACCCTAACCCTAACCCTAACCCTAACCCTAACCCTAACCCTAACCCTAACCCTAACCCTAACCCTAACCCTAACCCTAACCCTAACCCTAACCCTAACCCTAACCCTAACCCTAACCCTAACCCTAACCCTAACCCTAACCCTAACCCTAACCCTAACCCTAACCCTAACCCTAACCCTAACCCTAACCCTAACCCTAACCCTAACCCTAACCCTAACCCTAACCCTAACCCTAACCCTAACCCTAACCCTAACCCTAACCCTAACCCTAACCCTAACCCTAACCCTAACCCTAACCCTAACCCTAACCCTAACCCTAACCCTAACCCTAACCCTAACCCTAACCCTAACCCTAACCCTAACCCTAACCCTAACCCTAACCCTAACCCTAACCCTAACCCTAACCCTAACCCTAACCCTAACCCTAACCCTAACCCTAACCCTAACCCTAACCCTAACCCTAACCCTAACCCTAACCCTAACCCTAACCCTAACCCTAACCCTAACCCTAACCCTAACCCTAACCCTAACCCTAACCCTAACCCTAACCCTAACCCTAACCCTAACCCTAACCCTAACCCTAACCCTAACCCTAACCCTAACCCTAACCCTAACCCTAACCCTAACCCTAACCCTAACCCTAACCCTAACCCTAACCCTAACCCTAACCCTAACCCTAACCCTAACCCTAACCCTAACCCTAACCCTAACCCTAACCCTAACCCTAACCCTAACCCTAACCCTAACCCTAACCCTAACCCTAACCCTAACCCTAACCCTAACCCTAACCCTAACCCTAACCCTAACCCTAACCCTAACCCTAACCCTAACCCTAACCCTAACCCTAACCCTAACCCTAACCCTAACCCTAACCCTAACCCTAACCCTAACCCTAACCCTAACCCTAACCCTAACCCTAACCCTAACCCTAACCCTAACCCTAACCCTAACCCTAACCCTAACCCTAACCCTAACCCTAACCCTAACCCTAACCCTAACCCTAACCCTAACCCTAACCCTAACCCTAACCCTAACCCTAACCCTAACCCTAACCCTAACCCTAACCCTAACCCTAACCCTAACCCTAACCCTAACCCTAACCCTAACCCTAACCCTAACCCTAACCCTAACCCTAACCCTAACCCTAACCCTAACCCTAACCCTAACCCTAACCCTAACCCTAACCCTAACCCTAACCCTAACCCTAACCCTAACCCTAACCCTAACCCTAACCCTAACCCTAACCCTAACCCTAACCCTAACCCTAACCCTAACCCTAACCCTAACCCTAACCCTAACCCTAACCCTAACCCTAACCCTAACCCTAACCCTAACCCTAACCCTAACCCTAACCCTAACCCTAACCCTAACCCTAACCCTAACCCTAACCCTAACCCTAACCCTAACCCTAACCCTAACCCTAACCCTAACCCTAACCCTAACCCTAACCCTAACCCTAACCCTAACCCTAACCCTAACCCTAACCCTAACCCTAACCCTAACCCTAACCCTAACCCTAACCCTAACCCTAACCCTAACCCTAACCCTAACCCTAACCCTAACCCTAACCCTAACCCTAACCCTAACCCTAACCCTAACCCTAACCCTAACCCTAACCCTAACCCTAACCCTAACCCTAACCCTAACCCTAACCCTAACCCTAACCCTAACCCTAACCCTAACCCTAACCCTAACCCTAACCCTAACCCTAACCCTAACCCTAACCCTAACCCTAACCCTAACCCTAACCCTAACCCTAACCCTAACCCTAACCCTAACCCTAACCCTAACCCTAACCCTAACCCTAACCCTAACCCTAACCCTAACCCTAACCCTAACCCTAACCCTAACCCTAACCCTAACCCTAACCCTAACCCTAACCCTAACCCTAACCCTAACCCTAACCCTAACCCTAACCCTAACCCTAACCCTAACCCTAACCCTAACCCTAACCCTAACCCTAACCCTAACCCTAACCCTAACCCTAACCCTAACCCTAACCCTAACCCTAACCCTAACCCTAACCCTAACCCTAACCCTAACCCTAACCCTAACCCTAACCCTAACCCTAACCCTAACCCTAACCCTAACCCTAACCCTAACCCTAACCCTAACCCTAACCCTAACCCTAACCCTAACCCTAACCCTAACCCTAACCCTAACCCTAACCCTAACCCTAACCCTAACCCTAACCCTAACCCTAACCCTAACCCTAACCCTAACCCTAACCCTAACCCTAACCCTAACCCTAACCCTAACCCTAACCCTAACCCTAACCCTAACCCTAACCCTAACCCTAACCCTAACCCTAACCCTAACCCTAACCCTAACCCTAACCCTAACCCTAACCCTAACCCTAACCCTAACCCTAACCCTAACCCTAACCCTAACCCTAACCCTAACCCTAACCCTAACCCTAACCCTAACCCTAACCCTAACCCTAACCCTAACCCTAACCCTAACCCTAACCCTAACCCTAACCCTAACCCTAACCCTAACCCTAACCCTAACCCTAACCCTAACCCTAACCCTAACCCTAACCCTAACCCTAACCCTAACCCTAACCCTAACCCTAACCCTAACCCTAACCCTAACCCTAACCCTAACCCTAACCCTAACCCTAACCCTAACCCTAACCCTAACCCTAACCCTAACCCTAACCCTAACCCTAACCCTAACCCTAACCCTAACCCTAACCCTAACCCTAACCCTAACCCTAACCCTAACCCTAACCCTAACCCTAACCCTAACCCTAACCCTAACCCTAACCCTAACCCTAACCCTAACCCTAACCCTAACCCTAACCCTAACCCTAACCCTAACCCTAACCCTAACCCTAACCCTAACCCTAACCCTAACCCTAACCCTAACCCTAACCCTAACCCTAACCCTAACCCTAACCCTAACCCTAACCCTAACCCTAACCCTAACCCTAACCCTAACCCTAACCCTAACCCTAACCCTAACCCTAACCCTAACCCTAACCCTAACCCTAACCCTAACCCTAACCCTAACCCTAACCCTAACCCTAACCCTAATGCCCAGTAAACACGGTCAATTTTACCCATGCAATCCCAGGCATACAGATGCCAGGTAATGATGTTTAAAAACAACATTACCATCATAGTTACATGCCTCTCATTATCGTGGTCCATGGGAAAACACAAGCCGAGCTTGATCAACTCCGGCTGGGTCATCTCGGGGAGGGTGTTTAATGATGAAAGACCCGAAACACCCCATGATCCGAGGATGCATTACTGATGATGTGTCCCAGTGCACACCCGGTCCATTGAACCAAGTGGTGTCGGACCACGATAATGAAAGGCATGGGCCAGATTCACCTGGCTTCACCACTAAGCCCCATAGAACCTCATACCTCACCACTCAAAACTCTGCAGCCTTACCTATCCCCGTCACACATATACATCCACCAGCCCAACACTCAAACCTAATCCTAAAGTCCAAGGGGGCACACACCCCCACAAACCCTCGGCACATCCCACAGATCATGCCACACCCCCACAAACCCTAGGCACACCCCGATTAACCCTGGCCACTCCCCCACAAACCCGATTACCTTTGTCAGGAGGGGCAAGATCCAAGAAAGGCAAGTGTTGGACCTGGTTAATGAAGGCGTGGGCCAGATCAAAGTGGCAGGGTCGCGTGAAATTGAATCTCAAGTGAGGAGATCAAAAAGCACAAGAGGGCTGATTTGCCCACTGCCCGCATACTCTCAACCTAACCTAACAGTGACACGCTCTTCATTCTCCCGGTCGACAAAATGCCAAGAATAAAGCCCAGATGCCCAAACGGCGAGAGAGAACCAGAAAGTTAAACCCAAGCTGGGTCCACAGAAAACCAGTCACCACTCAACTCAGGTGCAGAGACACCGAATGCCCAGTAAACACTGTCAATTTTACCCATGCAATCCCAGGCATACAGATGCCAGGTAATGATGTTTAAAAACAACATTACCATCATAGTTACATGCCTCTCATTATCGTGGTCCATGGGAAAACACAAGCCGAGCTTGATCAACTCCGGCTGGGTCATCTCGGGGAGGGTGTTTAATGATGAAAGACCCGAAACACCCCATGATCCGAGGATGCATTACTGATGATGTGTCCCAGTGCACACCCGGTCCATTGAACCAAGTGGTGTCGGACCACGATAATGAAAGGCATGGGCCAGATTCACCTGGCTTCACCACTAAGCCCCATAGAACCTCATACCTCACCACTCAAAACTCTGCAGCCTTACCTATCCCCGTCACACATATACATCCACCAGCCCAACACTCAAACCTAATCCTAAAGTCCAAGGGGGCACACACCCCCACAAACCCTCGGCACATCCCACAGATCATGCCACACCCCCACAAACCCTAGGCACACCCCGATTAACCCTGGCCACTCCCCCACAAACCCGATTACCTTTGTCAGGAGGGGCAAGATCCAAGAAAGGCAAGTGTTGGACCTGGTTAATGAAGGCGTGGGCCAGATCAAAGTGGCAGGGTCGCGTGAAATTGAATCTCAAGTGAGGAGATCAAAAAGCACAAGAGGGCTGATTTGCCCACTGCCCGCATACTCTCAACCTAACCTAACAGTGACACGCTCTTCATTCTCCCGGTCGACAAAATGCCAAGAATAAAGCCCAGATGCCCAAACGGCGAGAGAGAACCAGAAAGTTAAACCCAAGCTGGGTCCACAGAAAACCAGTCACCACTCAACTCAGGTGCAGAGACACCGAATGCCCAGTAAACACTGTCAATTTTACCCATGCAATCCCAGGCATACAGATGCCAGGTAATGATGTTTAAAAACAACATTACCATCATAGTTACATGCCTCTCATTATCGTGGTCCATGGGAAAACACAAGCCGAGCTTGATCAACTCCGGCTGGGTCATCTCGGGGAGGGTGTTTAATGATGAAAGACCCGAAACACCCCATGATCCGAGGATGCATTACTGATGATGTGTCCCAGTGCACACCCGGTCCATTGAACCAAGTGGTGTCGGACCACGATAATGAAAGGCATGGGCCAGATTCACCTGGCTTCACCACTAAGCCCCATAGAACCTCATACCTCACCACTCAAAACTCTGCAGCCTTACCTATCCCCGTCACACATATACATCCACCAGCCCAACACTCAAACCTAATCCTAAAGTCCAAGGGGGCACACACCCCCACAAACCCTCGGCACATCCCACAGATCATGCCACACCCCCACAAACCCTAGGCACACCCCGATTAACCCTGGCCACTCCCCCACAAACCCGATTACCTTTGTCAGGAGGGGCAAGATCCAAGAAAGGCAAGTGTTGGACCTGGTTAATGAAGGCGTGGGCCAGATCAAAGTGGCAGGGTCGCGTGAAATTGAATCTCAAGTGAGGAGATCAAAAAGCACAAGAGGGCTGATTTGCCCACTGCCCGCATACTCTCAACCTAACCTAACAGTGACACGCTCTTCATTCTCCCGGTCGACAAAATGCCAAGAATAAAGCCCAGATGCCCAAACGGCGAGAGAGAACCAGAAAGTTAAACCCAAGCTGGGTCCACAGAAAACCAGTCACCACTCAACTCAGGTGCAGAGACACCGAATGCCCAGTAAACACTGTCAATTTTACCCATGCAATCCCAGGCATACAGATGCCAGGTAATGATGTTTAAAAACAACATTACCATCATAGTTACATGCCTCTCATTATCGTGGTCCATGGGAAAACACAAGCCGAGCTTGATCAACTCCGGCTGGGTCATCTCGGGGAGGGTGTTTAATGATGAAAGACCCGAAACACCCCATGATCCGAGGATGCATTACTGATGATGTGTCCCAGTGCACACCCGGTCCATTGAACCAAGTGGTGTCGGACCACGATAATGAAAGGCATGGGCCAGATTCACCTGGCTTCACCACTAAGCCCCATAGAACCTCATACCTCACCACTCAAAACTCTGCAGCCTTACCTATCCCCGTCACACATATACATCCACCAGCCCAACACTCAAACCTAATCCTAAAGTCCAAGGGGGCACACACCCCCACAAACCCTCGGCACATCCCACAGATCATGCCACACCCCCACAAACCCTAGGCACACCCCGATTAACCCTGGCCACTCCCCCACAAACCCGATTACCTTTGTCAGGAGGGGCAAGATCCAAGAAAGGCAAGTGTTGGACCTGGTTAATGAAGGCGTGGGCCAGATCAAAGTGGCAGGGTCGCGTGAAATTGAATCTCAAGTGAGGAGATCAAAAAGCACAAGAGGGCTGATTTGCCCACTGCCCGCATACTCTCAACCTAACCTAACAGTGACACGCTCTTCATTCTCCCGGTCGACAAAATGCCAAGAATAAAGCCCAGATGCCCAAACGGCGAGAGAGAACCAGAAAGTTAAACCCAAGCTGGGTCCACAGAAAACCAGTCACCACTCAACTCAGGTGCAGAGACACCGAATGCCCAGTAAACACTGTCAATTTTACCCATGCAATCCCAGGCATACAGATGCCAGGTAATGATGTTTAAAAACAACATTACCATCATAGTTACATGCCTCTCATTATCGTGGTCCATGGGAAAACACAAGCCGAGCTTGATCAACTCCGGCTGGGTCATCTCGGGGAGGGTGTTTAATGATGAAAGACCCGAAACACCCCATGATCCGAGGATGCATTACTGATGATGTGTCCCAGTGCACACCCGGTCCATTGAACCAAGTGGTGTCGGACCACGATAATGAAAGGCATGGGCCAGATTCACCTGGCTTCACCACTAAGCCCCATAGAACCTCATACCTCACCACTCAAAACTCTGCAGCCTTACCTATCCCCGTCACACATATACATCCACCAGCCCAACACTCAAACCTAATCCTAAAGTCCAAGGGGGCACACACCCCCACAAACCCTCGGCACATCCCACAGATCATGCCACACCCCCACAAACCCTAGGCACACCCCGATTAACCCTGGCCACTCCCCCACAAACCCGATTACCTTTGTCAGGAGGGGCAAGATCCAAGAAAGGCAAGTGTTGGACCTGGTTAATGAAGGCGTGGGCCAGATCAAAGTGGCAGGGTCGCGTGAAATTGAATCTCAAGTGAGGAGATCAAAAAGCACAAGAGGGCTGATTTGCCCACTGCCCGCATACTCTCAACCTAACCTAACAGTGACACGCTCTTCATTCTCCCGGTCGACAAAATGCCAAGAATAAAGCCCAGATGCCCAAACGGCGAGAGAGAACCAGAAAGTTAAACCCAAGCTGGGTCCACAGAAAACCAGTCACCACTCAACTCAGGTGCAGAGACACCGAATGCCCAGTAAACACTGTCAATTTTACCCATGCAATCCCAGGCATACAGATGCCAGGTAATGATGTTTAAAAACAACATTACCATCATAGTTACATGCCTCTCATTATCGTGGTCCATGGGAAAACACAAGCCGAGCTTGATCAACTCCGGCTGGGTCATCTCGGGGAGGGTGTTTAATGATGAAAGACCCGAAACACCCCATGATCCGAGGATGCATTACTGATGATGTGTCCCAGTGCACACCCGGTCCATTGAACCAAGTGGTGTCGGACCACGATAATGAAAGGCATGGGCCAGATTCACCTGGCTTCACCACTAAGCCCCATAGAACCTCATACCTCACCACTCAAAACTCTGCAGCCTTACCTATCCCCGTCACACATATACATCCACCAGCCCAACACTCAAACCTAATCCTAAAGTCCAAGGGGGCACACACCCCCACAAACCCTCGGCACATCCCACAGATCATGCCACACCCCCACAAACCCTAGGCACACCCCGATTAACCCTGGCCACTCCCCCACAAACCCGATTACCTTTGTCAGGAGGGGCAAGATCCAAGAAAGGCAAGTGTTGGACCTGGTTAATGAAGGCGTGGGCCAGATCAAAGTGGCAGGGTCGCGTGAAATTGAATCTCAAGTGAGGAGATCAAAAAGCACAAGAGGGCTGATTTGCCCACTGCCCGCATACTCTCAACCTAACCCTAACCCTAACCCTAACCCTAACCCTAACCCTAACCCTAACCCTAACCCTAACCCTAACCCTAACCCTAACCCTAACCCTAACCCTAACCCAAACCCTAACCCGGCACATCCCAGAGATCATGCCACCGGCACATCCCAGAGATCATGCCACACCCCCACAAACCCTAGGCACACCCCGACTAACCCTGGCCACTCCCCCACAAACCCGATTACCTTTGTCAGGAGGGGCAAGATCCAAGAAAGGCAAGTGTTGGACCTGGTTAATGAAGGCGTGGGCCAGATCAAAGTGGCAGGGTCGCGTGAAATTGAATCTCAAGTGAGGAGATCAAAAAGCACAAGAGGGCTGATTTGCCCACTGCCCGCATACTCTCAACCTAACCTAACAGTGACACGCTCTTCATTCTCCCGGTCGACAAAATGCCAAGAACAAAGCCCAGATGCCCAAACGGCAAGAGAGAACCAGAAAGTTAATCCCAAGCTGGGTCCACAGAAAACAAGTCACCACTAAACTCAGGTGCAGAGACACCGAATGCCCAGTAAACACTGTCAATTTAACCCATGCATCCCCAGGCATACAGATGCCAGGTAATGATGTTTAAAAACGTCATTACCCTCATAGTTACATGCCTCTCATTATCCTGGTCCATGGGAAAACACAAGCCGAGCTTGATCAACTCCGGCTGGGTCATCTCGGGGAGGGTGTTTAATGATGAAAGACCCGAAACACCCCATGATCCGAGGATGCATTACTGATGATGTGTCCCAGTGCACACCCGGTTCACTGAACCAAGTGGTGTCGGACCACGATAATGAAAGGCATGGGCCAGATTCACCTGGCTTCACCACACGAGCCTATGCGCCATAGCACCTCATACCTCACCACTCAAAACTCTGCAGCCTTACCTATCCCCGTCACACATATACATCCACCAGCCCAACACTCAAACCTAATCCTAAAGTCCAAGGGGGCACACTCCCCCACAAACCCTCGGCACATCCCAGAGATCATGCCACACCCCCACAAACCCTAGGCACACCCCGACTAACCCTGGCCACTCCCCCACAAACCCGATTACCTTTGTCAGGAGGGGCAAGATCCAAGAAAGGCAAGTGTTGGACCTGGTTAATGAAGGCGTGGGCCAGATCAAAGTGGCAGGGTCGCGTGAAATTGAATCTCAAGTGAGGAGATCAAAAAGCACAAGAGGGCTGATTTGCCCACTGCCCGCATACTCTCAACCTAACCTAACAGTGACACGCTCTTCATTCTCCCGGTCGACAAAATGCCAAGAACAAAGCCCAGATGCCCAAACGGCAAGAGAGAACCAGAAAGTTAATCCCAAGCTGGGTCCACAGAAAACAAGTCACCACTAAACTCAGGTGCAGAGACACCGAATGCCCAGTAAACACTGTCAATTTAACCCATGCATCCCCAGGCATACAGATGCCAGGTAATGATGTTTAAAAACGTCATTACCCTCATAGTTACATGCCTCTCATTATCCTGGTCCATGGGAAAACACAAGCCGAGCTTGATCAACTCCGGCTGGGTCATCTCGGGGAGGGTGTTTAATGATGAAAGACCCGAAACACCCCATGATCCGAGGATGCATTACTGATGATGTGTCCCAGTGCACACCCGGTTCACTGAACCAAGTGGTGTCGGACCACGATAATGAAAGGCATAGGCCAGATTCACCTGGCTTCACCACACGAGCCTATGCGCCATAGCACCTCATACCTCACCACTCAAAACTCTGCAGCCTTACCTATCCCCGTCACACATATACATCCACCAGCCCAACACTCAAACCTAATCCTAAAGTCCAAGGGGGCACACTCCCCCACAAACCCTCGGCACATCCCAGAGATCATGCCACACCCCCACAAACCCTAGGCACACCCCGACTAACCCTGGCCACTCCCCCACAAACCCGATTACCTTTGTCAGGAGGGGCAAGATCCAAGAAAGGCAAGTGTTGGACCTGGTTAATGAAGGCGTGGGCCAGATCAAAGTGGCAGGGTCGCGTGAAATTGAATCTCAAGTGAGGAGATCAAAAAGCACAAGAGGGCTGATTTGCCCACTGCCCGCATACTCTCAACCTAACCCTAACCCTAACCCTAACCTTAACCCTAACCCTAACCCTAATGCCACACCCCCACAAACCCTAGGCACACCCCGACTAACCCTGGCCACTCCCCCACAAACCCGATTACCTTTGTCAGGAGGGGCAAGATCCAAGAAAGGCAAGTGTTGGACCTGGTTAATGAAGGCGTGGGCCAGATCAAAGTGGCAGGGTCGCGTGAAATTGAATCTCAAGTGAGGAGATCAAAAAGCACAAGAGGGCTGATTTGCCCACTGCCCGCATACTCTCAACCTAACCTAACAGTGACACGCTCTTCATTCTCCCGGTCGACAAAATGCCAAGAACAAAGCCCAGATGCCCAACGTCAAGAGAGAACCAGAAAGTTAAACCCAAGCTGGGTCCACAGAAAACAAGTCACCACTAAACTCAGGTGCAGAGACACCGAATGCCCAGTAAACACTGTCAATTTAACCCATGCATCCCCAGGCATACAGATGCCAGGTAATGATGTTTAAAAACAACATTACCATCATAGTTACATGCCTCTCATTATCCTGGTCCATGGGAAAACACAAGCCGAGCTTGATCAACTCCGGCTGGGTCATCTCGGGGAGGGTGTTTAATGATGAAAGACCCGAAACACCCCATGATCCGAGGATGCATTACTGATGATGTGTCCCAGTGCACACCCGGTTCACTGAACCAAGTGGTGTCGGACCACGATAATGAAAGGCATGGGCCAGATTCAGCTGGCTTCACCACACGAGCCTATACGCCATAGCATCTCATACCTCACCACTCCAAACTCTGCAGCCTTACCTATCCCAGTCACACATATACATCCACCAGCCCAACACTCAAACCTAATCCTAAAGTCCAAGGGGGCACACATCCCCACAAACCCTCGGCACATCCCAGAGATCATGCCACACCCCCACAAACCCTAGGCACACCCCGACTAACCCTGGCCACTCCCCCACAAACCCGATTACCTTTGTCAGGAGGGGCAAGATCCAAGAAAGGCAAGTGTTGGACCTGGTTAATGAAGGCGTGGGCCAGATCAAAGTGGCAGGGTCGCGTGAAATTGAATCTCAAGTGAGGAGATCAAAAAGCACAAGAGGGCTGATTTGCCCACTGCCCGCATACTCTCAACCTAACCCTAACCCTAACCCTAACCTTAACCCTAACCCTAACCCTAATGCCACACCCCCACAAACCCTAGGCACACCCCGACTAACCCTGGCCACTCCCCCACAAACCCGATTACCTTTGTCAGGAGGGGCAAGATCCAAGAAAGGCAAGTGTTGGACCTGGTTAATGAAGGCGTGGGCCAGATCAAAGTGGCAGGGTCGCGTGAAATTGAATCTCAAGTGAGGAGATCAAAAAGCACAAGAGGGCTGATTTGCCCACTGCCCGCATACTCTCAACCTAACCTAACAGTGACACGCTCTTCATTCTCCCGGTCGACAAAATGCCAAGAACAAAGCCCAGATGCCCAACGTCAAGAGAGAACCAGAAAGTTAAACCCAAGCTGGGTCCACAGAAAACCAGTCACCACTAAACTCAGGTGCAGAGACACCGAATGCCCAGTAAACACTGTCAATTTAACCCATGCATCCCCAGGCATACAGATGCCAGGTAATGATGTTTAAAAACAACATTACCATCATAGTTACATGCCTCTCATTATCCTGGTCCATGGGAAAACACAAGCCGAGCTTGATCAACTCCGGCTGGGTCATCTCGGGGAGGGTGTTTAATGATGAAAGACCCGAAACACCCCATGATCCGAGGATGCATTACTGATGATGTGTCCCAGTGCACACCCGGTTCACTGAACCAAGTGGTGTCGGACCACGATAATGAAAGGCATGGGCCAGATTCAGCTGGCTTCACCACACGAGCCTATACGCCATAGCATCTCATACCTCACCACTCCAAACTCTGCAGCCTTACCTATCCCAGTCACACATATACATCCACCAGCCCAACACTCAAACCTAATCCTAAAGTCCAAGGGGGCACACATCCCCACAAACCCTCGGCACATCCCAGAGATCATGCCACACCCCCACAAACCCTAGGCACACCCCGACTAACCCTGGCCACTCCCCCACAAACCCGATTACCTTTGTCAGGAGGGGCAAGATCCAAGAAAGGCAAGTGTTGGACCTGGTTAATGAAGGCGTGGGCCAGATCAAAGTGGCAGGGTCGCGTGAAATTGAATCTCAAGTGAGGAGATCAAAAAGCACAAGAGGGCTGATTTGCCCACTGCCCGCATACTCTCAACCTAACCCTAACCCTAACCCTAACCTTAACCCTAACCCTAACCCTAATGCCACACCCCCACAAACCCTAGGCACACCCCGACTAACCCTGGCCACTCCCCCACAAACCCGATTACCTTTGTCAGGAGGGGCAAGATCCAAGAAAGGCAAGTGTTGGACCTGGTTAATGAAGGCGTGGGCCAGATCAAAGTGGCAGGGTCGCGTGAAATTGAATCTCAAGTGAGGAGATCAAAAAGCACAAGAGGGCTGATTTGCCCACTGCCCGCATACTCTCAACCTAACCCTAACCCTAACCCTAATGCGAGGACACACCCCCACAAACCCTCGGCACATCCCACAGATCATGCCACACCCCCACAAACCCTAGGCACACCCCGACTAACCCTGGCCACTCCCCCACAAACCCGATTACCTTTGTCAGGAGGGGCAAGATCCAAGAAAGGCAAGTGTTGGACCTGGTTAATGAAGGCGTGGGCCAGATCAAAGTGGCAGGGTCGCGTGAAATTGAATCTCAAGTGAGGAGATCAAAAAGCACAAGAGGGCTGATTTGCCCACTGCCCGCATACTCTCAACCTAACCTAACAGTGACACGCTCTTCATTCTCCCGGTCGACAAAATGCCAAGAACAAAGCCCAGATGCCCAAACGGCAAGAGAGAACCAGAAAGTTAAACCCAAGCTGGGTCCACAGAAAACCAGTCACCACTAAACTCAGGTGCAGAGACACCGAATGCCCAGTAAACACTGTCAATTTAACCCATGCAATCCCAGGCATACAGATGCCAGGTAATGATGTTTAAAAACAACATTACCATCATAGTTACATGTCTCTCATTATCCTGTTCCATGGGAAAACACAAGCCGAGCTTGATCAACTCCGGCTGGGTCATCTCGGGGAGGGTGTTTAATGATGAAAGACCCGAAACACCCGATGATCCGAGGATGCATTACTGATGATGTGTCCCAGTGCACACCCGGTCCATTGAACCAAGTGGTGTCGGACCACGATAATGAAAGGCATGGGCCAGATTCACCTGGCTTCACCACATGAGCCTATGCGCCATAGCACCTCATACCTCACCACTCAAAACTCTGCAGCCTTACCTATCCCCGTCACACATATACATCCACCAGCCCAACACTCAAACCTAATCCTAAAGTCCAAGGGGGCACACACCCCCACAAACCCTCGGCACATCCCAGAGATCATGCCACACCCCCACAAACCCTAGGCACACCCCGACTAACCCTGGCCACTCCCCCACAAACCCGATTACCTTTGTCAGGAGGGGCAAGATCCAAGAAAGGCAAGTGTTGGACCTGGTTAATGAAGGCGTGGGCCAGATCAAAGTGGCAGGGTCGCGTGAAATTGAATCTCAAGTGAGGAGATCAAAAAGCACAAGAGGGCTGATTTGCCCACTGCCCGCATACTCTCAACCTAACCTAACAGTGACACGCTCTTCATTCTCCCGGTCGACAAAATGCCAAGAATAAAGCCCAGATGCCCAAACGGCGAGAGAGAACCAGAAAGTTAAACCCAAGCTGGGTCCACAGAAAACCAGTCACCACTAAACTCAGGTGCAGAGACACCGAATGCCCAGTAAACACTGTCAATTTAACCCATGCAATCCCAGGCATACAGATGCCGGGTAATGATGTTTAAAAACAACATTACCCTCATAGTTACATGCCTCTCATTATCCTGGTCCATGGGAAAACACAAGCCGAGCTTGATCAACTCCGGCTGGGTCATCTCGGGGAGGGTGTTTAATGATGAAAGACCCGAAACACCCCATGATCCGAGGATGCATTACTGATGATGTGTGCCAGTGCACACCCGGTTCACTGAACCAAGTGGTGTCGGACCACGGTAATGAAAGGCATGGGCCAGATTCACCTGGCTTCACCACTAAGCCCCATAGAACCTCATACCTCACCACTCAAAACTCTGCAGCCTTACCTATCCCAGTCACACATATACATCCACCAGCCCAACACTCAAACCTAATCCTAAAGTCCAAGGGGGCACACACCCCCACAAACCCTCGGCACATCCCAGAGATCATGCCACACCCCCACAAACCCTAGGCACACCCCGACTAACCCTGGCCACTCCCCCACAAACCCGATTACCTTTGTCAGGAGGGGCAAGATCCAAGAAAGGCAAGTGTTGGACCTGGTTAATGAAGGCGTGGGCCAGATCAAAGTGGCAGGGTCGCGTGAAATTGAATCTCAAGTGAGGAGATCAAAAAGCACAAGAGGGCTGATTTGCCCACTGCCCGCATACTCTCAACCTAACCTAACAGTGACACGCTCTTCATTCTCCCGGTCGACAAAATGCCAAGAATAAAGCCCAGATGCCCAAACGGCGAGAGAGAACCAGAAAGTTAAACCCAAGCTGGGTCCACAGAAAACCAGTCACCACTAAACTCAGGTGCAGAGACACCGAATGCCCAGTAAACACTGTCAATTTAACCCATGCAATCCCAGGCATACAGATGCCGGGTAATGATGTTTAAAAACAACATTACCCTCATAGTTACATGCCTCTCATTATCCTGGTCCATGGGAAAACACAAGCCGAGCTTGATCAACTCCGGCTGGGTCATCTCGGGGAGGGTGTTTAATGATGAAAGACCCGAAACACCCCATGATCCGAGGATGCATTACTGATGATGTGTGCCAGTGCACACCCGGTTCACTGAACCAAGTGGTGTCGGACCACGGTAATGAAAGGCATGGGCCAGATTCACCTGGCTTCACCACTAAGCCCCATAGAACCTCATACCTCACCACTCAAAACTCTGCAGCCTTACCTATCCCAGTCACACATATACATCCACCAGCCCAACACTCAAACCTAATCCTAAAGTCCAAGGGGGCACACACCCCCACAAACCCTCGGCACATCCCAGAGATCATGCCACACCCCCACAAACCCTAGGCACACCCCGACTAACCCTGGCCACTCCCCCACAAACCCGATTACCTTTGTCAGGAGGGGCAAGATCCAAGAAAGGCAAGTGTTGGACCTGGTTAATGAAGGCGTGGGCCAGATCAAAGTGGCAGGGTCGCGTGAAATTGAATCTCAAGTGAGGAGATCAAAAAGCACAAGAGGGCTGATTTGCCCACTGCCCGCATACTCTCAACCTAACCTAACAGTGACACGCTCTTCATTCTCCCGGTCGACAAAATGCCAAGAATAAAGCCCAGATGCCCAAACGGCGAGAGAGAACCAGAAAGTTAAACCCAAGCTGGGTCCACAGAAAACCAGTCACCACTAAACTCAGGTGCAGAGACACCGAATGCCCAGTAAACACTGTCAATTTAACCCATGCAATCCCAGGCATACAGATGCCGGGTAATGATGTTTAAAAACAACATTACCCTCATAGTTACATGCCTCTCATTATCCTGGTCCATGGGAAAACACAAGCCGAGCTTGATCAACTCCGGCTGGGTCATCTCGGGGAGGGTGTTTAATGATGAAAGACCCGAAACACCCCATGATCCGAGGATGCATTACTGATGATGTGTGCCAGTGCACACCCGGTTCACTGAACCAAGTGGTGTCGGACCACGGTAATGAAAGGCATGGGCCAGATTCACCTGGCTTCACCACTAAGCCCCATAGAACCTCATACCTCACCACTCAAAACTCTGCAGCCTTACCTATCCCAGTCACACATATACATCCACCAGCCCAACACTCAAACCTAATCCTAAAGTCCAAGGGGGCACACACCCCCACAAACCCTCGGCACATCCCAGAGATCATGCCACACCCCCACAAACCCTAGGCACACCCCGACTAACCCTGGCCACTCCCCCACAAACCCGATTACCTTTGTCAGGAGGGGCAAGATCCAAGAAAGGCAAGTGTTGGACCTGGTTAATGAAGGCGTGGGCCAGATCAAAGTGGCAGGGTCGCGTGAAATTGAATCTCAAGTGAGGAGATCAAAAAGCACAAGAGGGCTGATTTGCCCACTGCCCGCATACTCTCAACCTAACCTAACAGTGACACGCTCTTCATTCTCCCGGTCGACAAAATGCCAAGAATAAAGCCCAGATGCCCAAACGGCGAGAGAGAACCAGAAAGTTAAACCCAAGCTGGGTCCACAGAAAACCAGTCACCACTAAACTCAGGTGCAGAGACACCGAATGCCCAGTAAACACTGTCAATTTAACCCATGCAATCCCAGGCATACAGATGCCGGGTAATGATGTTTAAAAACAACATTACCCTCATAGTTACATGCCTCTCATTATCCTGGTCCATGGGAAAACACAAGCCGAGCTTGATCAACTCCGGCTGGGTCATCTCGGGGAGGGTGTTTAATGATGAAAGACCCGAAACACCCCATGATCCGAGGATGCATTACTGATGATGTGTGCCAGTGCACACCCGGTTCACTGAACCAAGTGGTGTCGGACCACGGTAATGAAAGGCATGGGCCAGATTCACCTGGCTTCACCACTAAGCCCCATAGAACCTCATACCTCACCACTCAAAACTCTGCAGCCTTACCTATCCCAGTCACACATATACATCCACCAGCCCAACACTCAAACCTAATCCTAAAGTCCAAGGGGGCACACACCCCCACAAACCCTCGGCACATCCCAGAGATCATGCCACACCCCCACAAACCCTAGGCACACCCCGACTAACCCTGGCCACTCCCCCACAAACCCGATTACCTTTGTCAGGAGGGGCAAGATCCAAGAAAGGCAAGTGTTGGACCTGGTTAATGAAGGCGTGGGCCAGATCAAAGTGGCAGGGTCGCGTGAAATTGAATCTCAAGTGAGGAGATCAAAAAGCACAAGAGGGCTGATTTGCCCACTGCCCGCATACTCTCAACCTAACCCTAATGCCACACCCCCACAAACCCTAGGCACACCCCGACTAACCCTGGCCACTCCCCCACAAACCCGATTACCTTTGTCAGGAGGGGCAAGATCCAAGAAAGGCAAGTGTTGGACCTGGTTAATGAAGGCGTGGGCCAGATCAAAGTGGCAGGGTCGCGTGAAATTGAATCTCAAGTGAGGAGATCAAAAAGCACAAGAGGGCTGATTTGCCCACTGCCCGCATACTCTCAACCTAACCCTAACCCTAACCCTAATGCGAGGACACACCCCCACAAACCCTCGGCACATCCCACAGATCATGCCACACCCCCACAAACCCTAGGCACACCCCGACTAACCCTGGCCACTCCCCCACAAACCCGATTACCTTTGTCAGGAGGGGCAAGATCCAAGAAAGGCAAGTGTTGGACCTGGTTAATGAAGGCGTGGGCCAGATCAAAGTGGCAGGGTCGCGTGAAATTGAATCTCAAGTGAGGAGATCAAAAAGCACAAGAGGGCTGATTTGCCCACTGCCCGCATACTCTCAACCTAACCTAACAGTGACACGCTCTTCATTCTCCCGGTCGACAAAATGCCAAGAACAAAGCCCAGATGCCCAAACGGCAAGAGAGAACCAGAAAGTTAAACCCAAGCTGGGTCCACAGAAAACCAGTCACCACTAAACTCAGGTGCAGAGACACCGAATGCCCAGTAAACACTGTCAATTTAACCCATGCAATCCCAGGCATACAGATGCCAGGTAATGATGTTTAAAAACAACATTACCATCATAGTTACATGTCTCTCATTATCCTGTTCCATGGGAAAACACAAGCCGAGCTTGATCAACTCCGGCTGGGTCATCTCGGGGAGGGTGTTTAATGATGAAAGACCCGAAACACCCGATGATCCGAGGATGCATTACTGATGATGTGTCCCAGTGCACACCCGGTCCATTGAACCAAGTGGTGTCGGACCACGATAATGAAAGGCATGGGCCAGATTCACCTGGCTTCACCACATGAGCCTATGCGCCATAGCACCTCATACCTCACCACTCAAAACTCTGCAGCCTTACCTATCCCCGTCACACATATACATCCACCAGCCCAACACTCAAACCTAATCCTAAAGTCCAAGGGGGCACACACCCCCACAAACCCTCGGCACATCCCACAGATCATGCCACACCCCCACAAACCCTAGGCACACCCCGACTAACCCTGGCCACTCCCCCACAAACCCGATTACCTTTGTCAGGAGGGGCAAGATCCAAGAAAGGCAAGTGTTGGACCTGGTTAATGAAGGCGTGGGCCAGATCAAAGTGGCAGGGTCGCGTGAAATTGAATCTCAAGTGAGGAGATCAAAAAGCACAAGAGGGCTGATTTGCCCACTGCCCGCATACTCTCAACCTAACCTAACAGTGACACGCTCTTCATTCTCCCGGTCGACAAAATGCCAAGAACAAAGCCCAGATGCCCAAACGGCAAGAGAGAACCAGAAAGTTAAACCCAAGCTGGGTCCACAGAAAACCAGTCACCACTAAACTCAGGTGCAGAGACACCGAATGCCCAGTAAACACTGTCAATTTAACCCATGCAATCCCAGGCATACAGATGCCAGGTAATGATGTTTAAAAACAACATTACCATCATAGTTACATGTCTCTCATTATCCTGGTCCAGGGGAAAACACAAGCCGAGCTTGATCAACTCCGGCTGGGTCATCTCGGGGAGGGTGTTTAATGATGAAAGACCCGAAACACCCGATGATCCGAGGATGCATTACTGATGATGTGTCCCAGTGCACACCCGGTCCATTGAACCAAGTGGTGTCGGACCACGATAATGAAAGGCATGGGCCAGATTCACCTGGCTTCACCACATGAGCCTATGCGCCATAGCACCTCATACCTCACCACTCAAAACTCTGCAGCCTTACCTATCCCCGTCACACATATACATCCACCAGCCCAACACTCAAACCTAATCCTAAAGTCCAAGGGGGCACACACCCCCACAAACCCTCGGCACATCCCACAGATCATGCCACACCCCCACAAACCCTAGGCACACCCCGACTAACCCTGGCCACTCCCCCACAAACCCGATTACCTTTGTCAGGAGGGGCAAGATCCAAGAAAGGCAAGTGTTGGACCTGGTTAATGAAGGCGTGGGCCAGATCAAAGTGGCAGGGTCGCGTGAAATTGAATCTCAAGTGAGGAGATCAAAAAGCACAAGAGGGCTGATTTGCCCACTGCCCGCATACTCTCAACCTAACCTAACAGTGACACGCTCTTCATTCTCCCGGTCGACAAAATGCCAAGAACAAAGCCCAGATGCCCAAACGGCAAGAGAGAACCAGAAAGTTAAACCCAAGCTGGGTCCACAGAAAACCAGTCACCACTAAACTCAGGTGCAGAGACACCGAATGCCCAGTAAACACTGTCAATTTAACCCATGCAATCCCAGGCATACAGATGCCAGGTAATGATGTTTAAAAACAACATTACCATCATAGTTACATGTCTCTCATTATCCTGGTCCAGGGGAAAACACAAGCCGAGCTTGATCAACTCCGGCTGGGTCATCTCGGGGAGGGTGTTTCATGATGAAAGACCCGAAACACCCGATGATCCGAGGATGCATTACTGATGATGTGTCCCAGTGCACACCCGGTCCATTGAACCAAGTGGTGTCGGACCACGATAATGAAAGGCATGGGCCAGATTCACCTGGCTTCACCACATGAGCCTATGCGCCATAGCACCTCATACCTCACCACTCAAAACTCTGCAGCCTTACCTATCCCCGTCACACATATACATCCACCAGCCCAACACTCAAACCTAATCCTAAAGTCCAAGGGGGCACACACCCCCACAAACCCTCGGCACATCCCACAGATCATGCCACACCCCCACAAACCCTAGGCACACCCCGACTAACCCTGGCCACTCCCCCACAAACCCGATTACCTTTGTCAGGAGGGGCAAGATCCAAGAAAGGCAAGTGTTGGACCTGGTTAATGAAGGCGTGGGCCAGATCAAAGTGGCAGGGTCGCGTGAAATTGAATCTCAAGTGAGGAGATCAAAAAGCACAAGAGGGCTGATTTGCCCACTGCCCGCATACTCTCAACCTAACCTAACAGTGACACGCTCTTCATTCTCCCGGTCGACAAAATGCCAAGAACAAAGCCCAGATGCCCAAACGGCAAGAGAGAACCAGAAAGTTAAACCCAAGCTGGGTCCACAGAAAACCAGTCACCACTAAACTCAGGTGCAGAGACACCGAATGCCCAGTAAACACTGTCAATTTAACCCATGCAATCCCAGGCATACAGATGCCAGGTAATGATGTTTAAAAACAACATTACCATCATAGTTACATGTCTCTCATTATCCTGGTCCAGGGGAAAACACAAGCCGAGCTTGATCAACTCCGGCTGGGTCATCTCGGGGAGGGTGTTTAATGATGAAAGACCCGAAACACCCGATGATCCGAGGATGCATTACTGATGATGTGTCCCAGTGCACACCCGGTCCATTGAACCAAGTGGTGTCGGACCACGATAATGAAAGGCATGGGCCAGATTCACCTGGCTTCACCACATGAGCCTATGCGCCATAGCACCTCATACCTCACCACTCAAAACTCTGCAGCCTTACCTATCCCCGTCACACATATACATCCACCAGCCCAACACTCAAACCTAATCCTAAAGTCCAAGGGGGCACACACCCCCACAAACCCTCGGCACATCCCAGAGATCATGCCACACCCCCACAAACCCTAGGCACACCCCGACTAACCCTGGCCACTCCCCCACAAACCCGATTACCTTTGTCAGGAGGGGCAAGATCCAAGAAAGGCAAGTGTTGGACCTGGTTAATGAAGGCGTGGGCCAGATCAAAGTGGCAGGGTCGCGTGAAATTGAATCTCAAGTGAGGAGATCAAAAAGCACAAGAGGGCTGATTTGCCCACTGCCCGCATACTCTCAACCTAACCTAACAGTGACACGCTCTTCATTCTCCCGGTCGACAAAATGCCAAGAACAAAGCCCAGATGCCCAAACGGCAAGAGAGAACCAGAAAGTTAATCCCAAGCTGGGTCCACAGAAAACAAGTCACCACTAAACTCAGGTGCAGAGACACCGAATGCCCAGTAAACACTGTCAATTTAACCCATGCATCCCCAGGCATACAGATGCCAGGTAATGATGTTTAAAAACGTCATTACCCTCATAGTTACATGCCTCTCATTATCCTGGTCCATGGGAAAACACAAGCCGAGCTTGATCAACTCCGGCTGGGTCATCTCGGGGAGGGTGTTTAATGATGAAAGACCCGAAACACCCGATGATTCGAGGATGCATTACTGATGATGTGTCCCAGTGCACACCCGGTCCATTGAACCAAGTGGTGTCGGACCACGATAATGAAAGGCATGGGCCAGATTCACCTGGCTTCACCACTAAGCCCCATAGAACCTCATACCTCACCACTCAAAACTCTGCAGCCTTACCTATCCCAGTCACACATATACATCCACCAGCCCAACACTCAAACCTAATCCTAAAGTCCAAGGGGGCACACACCCCCACAAACCCTCGGCACATCCCAGAGATCATGCCACACCCCCACAAACCCTAGGCACACCCCGACTAACCCTGGCCACTCCCCCACAAACCCGATTACCTTTGTCAGGAGGGGCAAGATCCAAGAAAGGCAAGTGTTGGACCTGGTTAATGAAGGCGTGGGCCAGATCAAAGTGGCAGGGTCGCGTGAAATTGAATCTCAAGTGAGGAGATCAAAAAGCACAAGAGGGCTGATTTGCCCACTGCCCGCATACTCTCAACCTAACCCTAACCCTAACCCTAACCCTAATGCAAGCCGAGCTTGATCAACTCCGGCTGGGTCATCTCGGGGAGGGTGTTTAATGATGAAAGACCCGAAACACCCGATGATCCGAGGATGCATTACTGATGATGTGTCCCAGTGCACACCCGGTCCATTGAACCAAGTGGTGTCGGACCACGATAATGAAAGGCATGGGCCAGATTCACCTGGCTTCACCACTAAGCCCCATAGAACCTCATACCTCACCACTCAAAACTCTGCAGCCTTACCTATCCCAGTCACACATATACATCCACCAGCCCAACACTCAAACCTAATCCTAAAGTCCAAGGGGGCACACACCCCCACAAACCCTCGGCACATCCCAGAGATCATGCCACACCCCCACAAACCCTAGGCACACCCCGACTAACCCTGGCCACTCCCCCACAAACCCGATTACCTTTGTCAGGAGGGGCAAGATCCAAGAAAGGCAAGTGTTGGACCTGGTTAATGAAGGCGTGGGCCAGATCAAAGTGGCAGGGTCGCGTGAAATTGAATCTCAAGTGAGGAGATCAAAAAGCACAAGAGGGCTGATTTGCCCACTGCCCGCATACTCTCAACCTAACCTAACAGTGACACGCTCTTCATTCTCCCGGTCGACAAAATGCCAAGAACAAAGCCCAGATGCCCAAACGGCAAGAGAGAACCAGAAAGTTAAACCCAAGCTGGGTCCACAGAAAACAAGCCACCACTAAACTCAGGTGCAGAGACACCGAATGCCCAGTAAACACTGTCAATTTAACCCATGCATCCCCAGGCATACAGATGCCAGGTAATGATGTTTAAAAACGTCATTACCCTCATAGTTACATGCCTCTCATTATCCTGGTCCATGGGAAAACACAAGCCGAGCTTGATCAACTCCGGCTGGGTCATCTCGGGGAGGGTGTTTAATGATGAAAGACCCGAAACACCCCATGATCCGAGGATGCATTACTGATGATGTGTCCCAGTGCACACCCGGTCCATTGAACCAAGTGGTGTCGGACCATGATAATGAAAGGCATGGGCCAGATTCACCTAGCTTCACCACACAAGCCTAAGCCCAATAGCACCTCATACCTCACCACTCAAAACTCTGCAGCCTTACCTATCCCAGTCACACATATACATCCACCAGCCCAACACTCAAACCTAATCCTAAAGTCCAAGGGGGCACACACCCCCACAAACCCTCGGCACATCCCAGAGATCATGCCACACCCCCACAAACCCTAGGCACACCCCGACTAACCCTGGCCACTCCCCCACAAACCCGATTACCTTTGTCAGGAGGGGCAAGATCCAAGAAAGGCAAGTGTTGGACCTGGTTAATGAAGGCGTGGGCCAGATCAAAGTGGCAGGGTCGCGTGAAATTGAATCTCAAGTGAGGAGATCAAAAAGCACAAGAGGGCTGATTTGCCCACTGCCCGCATACTCTCAACCTAACCCTAATGCAAGCCGAGCTTGATCAACTCCGGCTGGGTCATCTCGGGGAGGGTGTTTAATGATGAAAGACCCGAAACACCCGATGATCCGAGGATGCATTACTGATGATGTGTCCCAGTGCACACCCGGTCCATTGAACCAAGTGGTGTCGGACCACGATAATGAAAGGCATGGGCCAGATTCACCTGGCTTCACCACTAAGCCCCATAGAACCTCATACCTCACCACTCAAAACTCTGCAGCCTTACCTATCCCAGTCACACATATACATCCACCAGCCCAACACTCAAACCTAATCCTAAAGTCCAAGGGGGCACACACCCCCACAAACCCTCGGCACATCCCAGTGATCATGCCACACCCCCACAAACCCTAGGCACACCCCGACTAACCCTGGCCACTCCCCCACAAACCCGATTACCTTTGTCAGGAGGGGCAAGATCCAAGAAAGGCAAGTGTTGGACCTGGTTAATGAAGGCGTGGGCCAGATCAAAGTGGCAGGGTCGCGTGAAATTGAATCTCAAGTGAGGAGATCAAAAAGCACAAGAGGGCTGATTTGCCCACTGCCCGCATACTCTCAACCTAACCTAACAGTGACAGGCTCTTCATTCTCCCGGTCGACAAAATGCCAAGAATAAAGCCCAGATGCCCAAACGGCGAGAGAGAACCAGAAAGTGAAACCCAAGCTGGGTCCACAGAAAACAAGCCACCACTAAACTCAGGTGCAGAGACACCGAATGCCCAGTAAACACTGTCAATTTAACCCATGCATCCCTAGGCATACAGATGCCAGGTAACGATGTTTAAAAACGTCATTACGCTCAAAGTTACATGCCTCTCATTATCCTGGTCCATGGGAAAACACAAGCCGAGCTTGATCAACTCCGGCTGGGTCATCTCGGGGAGGGTGTTTAATGATGAAAGACCCGAAACACCCCATGATCCGAGGATGCATTACTGATGATGTGTCCCAGTGCACACCCGGTCCATTGAACCAAGTGGTGTCGGACCACGATAATGAAAGGCATGGGCCAGATTCACCTGGCTTCACCACTAAGGATAATGAAAGGCATGGGCCAGATTCACCTGGCTTCACCACTAAGCCCCATAGAACCTCATACCTCACCACTCAAAACTCTGCAGCCTTACCTATCCCAGTCACACATATACATCCACCAGCCCAACACTCAAACCTAATCCTAAAGTCCAAGGGGGCACACACCCCCACAAACCCTCGGCACATCCCAGTGATCATGCCACACCCCCACAAACCCTAGGCACACCCCGACTAACCCTGGCCACTCCCCCACAAACCCGATTACCTTTGTCAGGAGGGGCAAGATCCAAGAAAGGCAAGTGTTGGACCTGGTTAATGAAGGCGTGGGCCAGATCAAAGTGGCAGGGTCGCGTGAAATTGAATCTCAAGTGAGGAGATCAAAAAGCACAAGAGGGCTGATTTGCCCACTGCCCGCATACTCTCAACCTAACCTAACAGTGACACGCTCTTCATTCTCCCGGTCGACAAAATGCCAAGAATAAAGCCCAGATGCCCAAACGGCGAGAGAGAACCAGAAAGTTAAACCCAAGCTGGGTCCACAGAAAACAAGCCACCACTAAACTCAGGTGCAGAGACACCGAATGCCCAGTAAACACTGTCAATTTAACCCATGCATCCCCAGGCATACAGATGCCAGGTAACGATGTTTAAAAACGTCATTACGCTCAAAGTTACATGCCTCTCATTATCCTGGTCCATGGGAAAACACAAGCCGAGCTTGATCAACTCCGGCTGGGTCATCTCGGGGAGGGTGTTTAATGATGAAAGACCCGAAACACCCCATGATCCGAGGATGCATTACTGATGATGTGTCCCAGTGCACACCCGGTCCATTGAACCAAGTGGTGTCGGACCATGATAATGAAAGGCATGGGCCAGATTCACCTGGCTTCACCACTAAGCCCCATAGCACCTCATACCTCACCACTCCAAACTCTGCAGCCTTACCTCTCCCAGTCACACATATACATCCACCAGCCCAACACTCAAACCTAATCCTAAAGTCCAAGGGGGCACACACCCCCACAAACCCTCGGCACATCCCAGAGATCATGCCACACCCCCACAAACCCTAGGCACACCCCGACTAACCCTGGCCACTCCCCCACAAACCCGATTACCTTTGTCAGGAGGGGCAAGATCCAAGAAAGGCAAGTGTTGGACCTGGTTAATGAAGGCGTGGGCCAGATCAAAGTGGCAGGGTCGCGTGAAATTGAATCTCAAGTGAGGAGATCAAAAAGCACAAGAGGGCTGATTTGCCCACTTCCCGCATACTCTCAACCTAACCCCAACCCTAACCCTAAAGACCCGAAACACCCCATGATCCGAGGATGCATTACTGATGATGTGTCCCAGTGCACACCCGGTCCATTGAACTAAGTGGTGTCGGACCACGATAATGAAAGGCATGGGCCAGATTCACCTGGCTTCACCACACGAGCCTATGCGCCACAGCACCTCATACCTCACCACTCCAAACTCTGCAGCCTTACCTATCCCAGTCACATATACATCCACCAGCCTAACACTCAAACCTAATCCTAAAGTCCAAGGGGGCACACACCCCAAGAAACCCTCGGCACATCTCAGAGATCATGCCACACCACCACAAACCCTAGGCACACCCCGACTAACCCTGGCCACTCCCCCACAAACCCGATTACCTTTGTCAGGAGGGGCAAGATCCAAGAAAGGCAAGTGTTGGACCTGGTTAATGAAGGCGTGGGCCAGATCAAAGTGGCAGGGTCGCGTGAAATTGAATCTCAAGTGAGGAGATCAAAAAGCACAAGAGGGCTGATTTGCCCACTGCCCGCATACTCTCAACCTAACCTAACAGTGACACGCTCTTCATTCTCCCGGTCGACAAAGTGCCAAGAATAAAGCCCGGATGCCCAAACGGCGAGAGAGAACCAGAAAGTTAATCCCAAGCTGGGTCCACAGAAAACAAGTCACCACTAAACTCAGGTGCAGAGACACCGAATGCCCAGTAAACACTGTCAATTTAACCCACGCATCCCCAGGCATACAGATGCCAGGTAATGATGTTTAAAAACGTCATTACCCTCATAGTTACATGCCTCTCATTATCCTGGTCCATGGGAAAACACAAGCCGAGCTTGATCAACTCCGGCTGGGTCATCTCGGGGAGGGTGTTTAATGATGAAAGACCCGAAACACCCCATGATCCGAGGATGCATTACTGATGATGTGTCCCAGTGCACACCCGGTCCATTGAACCAAGTGGTGTCGGACCACGATAATGAAAGGCATGGCCCAGATTCACCTGGCTTCACCACACGAGCCTATGCGCCACAGCACCTCATACCTCACCACTCCAAACTCTGCAGCCTTACCTATCCCAGTCACATATACATCCACCAGCCCAACACTCAAACCTAATCCTAAAGTCCAAGGGGGCACACACCCCAAGAAACCCTCGGCACATCTCAGAGATCATGCCACACCACCACAAACCCTAGGCACACCCCGACTAACCCTGGCCACTCCCCCACAAACCCGATTACCTTTGTCAGGAGGGGCAAGATCCAAGAAAGGCAAGTGTTGGACCTGGTTAATGAAGGCGTGGGCCAGATCAAAGTGGCAGGGTCGCGTGAAATTGAATCTCAAGTGAGGAGATCAAAAAGCACAAGAGGGCTGATTTGCCCACTGCCCGCATACTCTCAACCTAACCTAACAGTGACACGCTCTTCATTCTCCCGGTCGACAAAGTGCCAAGAATAAAGCCCGGATGCCCAAACGGCGAGAGAGAACCAGAAAGTTAATCCCAAGCTGGGTCCACAGAAAACAAGTCACCACTAAACTCAGGTGCAGAGACACCGAATGCCCAGTAAACACTGTCAATTTAACCCACGCATCCCCAGGCATACAGATGCCAGGTAATGATGTTTAAAAACGTCATTACCCTCATAGTTACATGCCTCTCATTATCCTGGTCCATGGGAAAACACAAGCCGAGCTTGATCAACTCCGGCTGGGTCATCTCGGGGAGGGTGTTTAATGATGAAAGACCCGAAACACCCCATGATCCGAGGATGCATTACTGATGATGTGTCCCAGTGCACACCCGGTCCATTGAACCAAGTGGTGTCGGACCACGATAATGAAAGGCATGGGCCAGATTCACCTGGCTTCACCACACGAGCCTATGCGCCACAGCACCTCATACCTCACCACTCCAAACTCTGCAGCCTTACCTATCCCAGTCACATATACATCCACCAGCCCAACACTCAAACCTAATCCTAAAGTCCAAGGGGGCACACACCCCAAGAAACCCTCGGCACATCTCAGAGATCATGCCACACCACCACAAACCCTAGGCACACCCCGACTAACCCTGGCCACTCCCCAACAAACCCGATTACCTTTGTCAGGAGGGGCAAGATCCAAGAAAGGCAAGTGTTGGACCTGGTTAATGAAGGCGTGGGCCAGATCAAAGTGGCAGGGTCGCGTGAAATTGAATCTCAAGTGAGGAGATCAAAAAGCACAAGAGGGCTGATTTGCCCACTGCCCGCATACTCTCAACCTAACCTAACAGTGACACGCTCTTCATTCTCCCGGTCGACAAAGTGCCAAGAATAAAGCCCGGATGCCCAAACGGCGAGAGAGAACCAGAAAGTTAATCCCAAGCTGGGTCCACAGAAAACAAGTCACCACTAAACTCAGGTGCAGAGACACCGAATGCCCAGTAAACACTGTCAATTTAACCCACGCATCCCCAGGCATACAGATGCCAGGTAATGATGTTTAAAAACGTCATTACCCTCATAGTTACATGCCTCTCATTATCCTGGTCCATGGGAAAACACAAGCCGAGCTTGATCAACTCCGGCTGGGTCATCTCGGGGAGGGTGTTTAATGATGAAAGACCCGAAACACCCCATGATCCGAGGATGCATTACTGATGATGTGTCCCAGTGCACACCCGGTCCATTGAACCAAGTGGTGTCGGACCACGATAATGAAAGGCATGGCCCAGATTCACCTGGCTTCACCACACGAGCCTATGCGCCACAGCACCTCATACCTCACCACTCCAAACTCTGCAGCCTTACCTATCCCAGTCACATATACATCCACCAGCCCAACACTCAAACCTAATCCTAAAGTCCAAGGGGGCACACACCCCAAGAAACCCTCGGCACATCTCAGAGATCATGCCACACCACCACAAACCCTAGGCACACCCCGACTAACCCTGGCCACTCCCCCACAAACCCGATTACCTTTGTCAGGAGGGGCAAGATCCAAGAAAGGCAAGTGTTGGACCTGGTTAATGAAGGCGTGGGCCAGATCAAAGTGGCAGGGTCGCGTGAAATTGAATCTCAAGTGAGGAGATCAAAAAGCACAAGAGGGCTGATTTGCCCACTGCCCGCATACTCTCAACCTAACCTAACAGTGACACGCTCTTCATTCTCCCCGTCGACAAAGTGCCAAGAATAAAGCCCGGATGCCCAAACGGCGAGAGAGAACCAGAAAGTTAATCCCAAGCTGGGTCCACAGAAAACAAGTCACCACTAAACTCAGGTGCAGAGACACCGAATGCCCAGTAAACACTGTCAATTTAACCCACGCATCCCCAGGCATACAGATGCCAGGTAATGATGTTTAAAAACGTCATTACCCTCATAGTTACATGCCTCTCATTATCCTGGTCCATGGGAAAACACAAGCCGAGCTTGATCAACTCCGGCTGGGTCATCTCGGGGAGGGTGTTTAATGATGAAAGACCCGAAACACCCCATGATCCGAGGATGCATTACTGATGATGTGTCCCAGTGCACACCCGGTCCATTGAACCAAGTGGTGTCGGACCACGATAATGAAAGGCATGGGCCAGATTCACCTGGCTTCACCACACGAGCCTATGCGCCACAGCACCTCATACCTCACCACTCCAAACTCTGCAGCCTTACCTATCCCAGTCACATATACATCCACCAGCCCAACACTCAAACCTAATCCTAAAGTCCAAGGGGGCACACACCCCAAGAAACCCTCGGCACATCTCAGAGATCATGCCACACCACCACAAACCCTAGGCAAACCCCGACTAACCCTGGCCACTCCCCCACAAACCCGATTACCTTTGTCAGGAGGGGCAAGATCCAAGAAAGGCAAGTGTTGGACCTGGTTAATGAAGGCGTGGGCCAGATCAAAGTGGCAGGGTCGCGTGAAATTGAATCTCAAGTGAGGAGATCAAAAAGCACAAGAGGGCTGATTTGCCCACTGCCCGCATACTCTCAACCTAACCTAACAGTGACACGCTCTTCATTCTCCCGGTCGACAAAGTGCCAAGAATAAAGCCCGGATGCCCAAACGGCGAGAGAGAACCAGAAAGTTAATCCCAAGCTGGGTCCACAGAAAACAAGTCACCACTAAACTCAGGTGCAGAGACACCGAATGCCCAGTAAACACTGTCAATTTAACCCACGCATCCCCAGGCATACAGATGCCAGGTAATGATGTTTAAAAACGTCATTACCCTCATAGTTACATGCCTCTCATTATCCTGGTCCATGGGAAAACACAAGCCGAGCTTGATCAACTCCGGCTGGGTCATCTCGGGGAGGGTGTTTAATGATGAAAGACCCGAAACACCCCATGATCCGAGGATGCATTACTGATGATGTGTCCCAGTGCACACCCGGTCCATTGAACCAAGTGGTGTCGGACCACGATAATGAAAGGCATGGGCCAGATTCACCTGGCTTCACCACACGAGCCTATGCGCCACAGCACCTCATACCTCACCACTCCAAACTCTGCAGCCTTACCTATCCCAGTCACATATACATCCACCAGCCCAACACTCAAACCTAATCCTAAAGTCCAAGGGGGCACACACCCCAAGAAACCCTCGGCACATCTCAGAGATCATGCCACACCACCACAAACCCTAGGCAAACCCCGACTAACCCTGGCCACTCCCCCACAAACCCGATTACCTTTGTCAGGAGGGGCAAGATCCAAGAAAGGCAAGTGTTGGACCTGGTTAATGAAGGCGTGGGCCAGATCAAAGTGGCAGGGTCGCGTGAAATTGAATCTCAAGTGAGGAGATCAAAAAGCACAAGAGGGCTGATTTGCCCACTGCCCGCATACTCTCAACCTAACCCCAACCCTAACCCTAAAGACCCGAAACACCCCATGATCCGAGGATGCATTACTGATGATGTGTCCCAGTGCACACCCGGTCCATTGAACCAAGTGGTGTCGGACCACGATAATGAAAGGCATGGGCCAGATTCACCTGGCTTTACCACACGAGCCTATGCGCCACAGCACCTCATACCTCACCACTCCAAACTCTGCAGCCTTACCTATCCCAGTCACACATATACATCCACCAGCCCAACACTCAAACCTAATCCTAAAGTCCAAGGGGGCACACACCCCCACAAACCCTCGGCACATCCCAGAGATCATGCCACACCCCCACAAACCCTAGGCACACCCCGACTAACCCTGGCCAATCCCCCACAAACCCGATTACCTTTGTCAGGAGGGGCAAGATCCAAGAAAGGCAAGTGTTGGACCTGGTTAATGAAGGCGTGGGCCAGATCAAAGTGGCAGGGTCGCGTGAAATTGAATCTCAAGTGAGGAGATCAAAAAGCACAAGAGGGCTGATTTGCCCACTGCCCGCATACTCTCAACCTAACCTAACAGTGACACGCTCTTCATTCTCCCGGTCGACAAAATGCCAGGAATAAAGCCCAGATGCCCAAACGGCGAGAGAGAACCAGAAAGTTAAACCCAAGCTGGGTCCACAGAAAACCAGTCACCACTAAACTCAGGTGCAGAGACACCGAATGCCCAGTAAACACTGTCAATTTAACCCATGCAACCCCGGGCATACAGATGCCAGGTAATGATGTTTAAAAACGTCATTACCCTCATAGTTACAGGCCTCTCATTATCCTGTTCCATGGGAAAACACAAGCCGAGCTTGATCAACTCTGGCTGGGTCGCCTCGGGGAGGGTGTCTAATGATGAAAGACCCGAAACACCCCATGATCCGAGGATGCATTACTGATGATGTGTCCCAGTGCACACACGGTCCATTGAACCAAGTGGTGTCGGACCATGATAATGAAAGGCATGGGCCAGATTCACCTAGCTTCACCACACAAGCCTAAGCCCAATAGCACCTCATACCTCACCACTCAAAACTCTGCAGCCTTACCTATCCCAGTCACACATATACATCCACCAGCCCAACACTGAAACCTAATCCTAAAGTCCAAGGGGGCACACACCCCCACAAACCCTCGGCACATCCCAGTGATCATGCCACACCCCCACAAACCCTAGTCACACCCCGACTAACCCTGCCCACACCCCCACAAACCCGATTACCTTTGTCAGGAGGGGCAGGATCCAAGAAAGGCAAGTGTTGGACCTGGTTAATGAAGGCGTGGGCCAGATCAAAGTGGCAGGGTCGCGTGAAATTGAATCTCAAGTGAGGAGATCAAAAAGCACAAGAGGGCTGATTTGCCCACTGCCCGCTTACTCTCAACCTAACCTAACAGTGACACGCTCTTCATTCTCCCGGTCGACAAAATGCCAAGAACAAAGCCCAGATGCCCAAACGGCAAGAGAGAACCAGAAAGTTAAACCCAAGCTGGGTTCACAGAAAACAAGTCACCACTAAACTCAGGTGCAGAGACACCGAATGCCCAGTAAACACTGTCAATTTAACCCATGCAACCCCGGGCATACAGATGCCAGGTAATGATGTTTAAAAACGTCATTACCCTCATAGTTACAGGCCTCTCATTATCCTGTTCCATGGGAAAACACAAGCCGAGCTTGATCAACTCTGGCTGGGTCGCCTCGGGGAGGGTGTCTAATGATGAAAGACCCGAAACACCCCATGATCCGAGGATGCATTACTGATGATGTGTCCCAGTGCACACCCGGTCCATTGAACCAAGTGGTGTTGGACCATGATAATGAAAGGCATGGGCCAGATTCACCTAGCTTCACCACACAAGCCTAAGCCCAATAGCACCTCATACCTCACCACTCAAAACTCTGCAGCCTTACCTATCCCAGTCACACATATACATCCACCAGCCCAACACTGAAACCTAATCCTAAAGTCCAAGGGGGCACACACCCCCACAAACCCTCGGCACATCCCAGTGATCATGCCACAACCCCACAAACCCTAGTCACACCCCGACGAACCCTGCCCACACCCCCACAAACCCGATTACCTTTGTCAGGAGGGGCAGGATCCAAGAAAGGCAAGTGTTGGACCTGGTTAATGAAGGCGTGGGCCAGATCAAAGTGGCAGGGTCGCGTGAAATTGAATCTCAAGTGAGGAGATCAAAAAGCACAAGAGGGCTGATTTGCCCACTGCCCGCTTACTCTCAACCTAACCTAACAGTGACACGCTCTTCATTCTCCCGGTCGACAAAATGCCAAGAACAAAGCCCAGATGCCCAAACGGCAAGAGAGAACCAGAAAGTTAAACCGAAGCTGGGTTCACAGAAAACAAGTCACCACTAAACTCAGGTGCAGAGACACCGAATGCCCAGTAAACACTGTCAATTTAACCCATGCAACCCCGGGCATACAGATGCCAGGTAATGATGTTTAAAAACGTCATTACCCTCATAGTTACAGGCCTCTCATTATCCTGTTCCATGGGAAAACACAAGCCGAGCTTGATCAACTCTGGCTGGGTCGCCTCGGGGAGGGTGTCTAATGATGAAAGACCCGAAACACCCCATGATCCGAGGATGCATTACTGATGATGTGTCCCAGTGCACACCCGGTCCATTGAACCAAGTGGTGTCGGACCACGATAATGAAAGGCATGGGCCAGATTCACCTGGCTTCACCACACAAGCCGAAGCCCCATAGCACCTCATACCTCACCACTCAAAATTCTGCAGCCTTACCTCTCCCAGTCACACATATACATCCACCAGCCCAACACTCAAACCTAATCCTAAAGTCCAAGGGGGCACACACCCCCACAAACCCTCGGCACACACCAGTGATCATGCCACACCCCCACAAACCCTAGGCACACCCCGACTAACCCTGGCCACACCCCCACAAACCCGAGTACCTTTGTCAGGAGGGGCAAGATCCAAGAAAGGCAAGTGTTGGACCTGGTTAATGAAGGCGTGGGCCAGATCAAAGTGGCAGGGTCGCGTGAAATTGAATCTCAAGTCAGGAGATCAAAAAGCACAAGAGGGCTGATTTGCCCACTGCCCGCATACTCTCAACCTAACCTAACAGTGACACGCTCTTCATTCTCCCGGTCGACAAAATGCCAAGAACAGAGCCCGGACGCCCAAACGGCAAGAGAGAACCAGAAAGTTAAACCCAAGCTGGGTCCACAGAAAACAAGCCACCACTAAACTCAGGTGCAGAGACACCGAATGCCCAGTAAACACTGTCAATTTAACCCATGCAATCCCAGGCATACAGATGCCAGGTAATGATGTTTAAAAACAACATTACCATCATAGTTACATGTCTCTCATTATCCTGGTCCATGGGAAAACACAAGCCGATCTTGATCAACTCCGGCTGGGTCATCTCGGGGAGGGTGTTTAATGATGAAAGACCCGAAACACCCCATGATCCGAGGATGCATTACTGATGATGTGTCCCAGTGCACACCCGGTCCATTGAACCAAGTGGTGTCGGACCACGATAATGAAAGGCATGGGCCAGATTCACCTGGCTTCACCACACAAGCCGAAGCCCCATAGCACCTCATACCTCACCACTCAAAATTCTGCAGCCTTACCTCTCCCAGTCACACATATACATCCACCAGCCCAACACTCAAACCTAATCCTAAAGTCCAAGGGGGCACACACCCCCACAAACCCTCGGCACACCCCAGTGATCATGCCACACCCCCACAAACCCTAGGCACACCCCAACTAACCCTGGCCGCTCCCCCACAAACCCGATTACCTTTGTCAGGAGGGGCAAGATCCAAGAAAGGCAAGTGTTGGACCTGGTTAATGAAGGCGTGGGCCAGATCAAAGTGGCAGGGTCGCGTGAAATTGAATCTCAAGTGAGGAGATCAAAAAGCACAAGAGGGCTGATTTGCCCACTGCCCGCATACTCTCAACCTAACCCTAACCCTAATGCGAACCTAATCCTAAAGTCCAAGGGGGCACACACCCCCACAAACCCTCGGCACATCCCAGAGATCATGCCACACCCCCACAAACCCTAGGCACACCCCGGCTAACCCTGGCCACTCCCCCACAAACCCGATTACCTTTGTCAGGAGGGGCAAGATCCAAGAAAGGCAAGTGTTGGACCTGGTTAATGAAGGCGTGGGCCAGATCAAAGTGGCAGGGTCGCGTGAAATTGAATCTCAAGTGAGGAGACCAAAAAGCACAAGAGGGCTGATTTGCCCACTGCCCGCATACTCTCAACCTAACTCCAAACTCTGCAGCCTTACCTATCCCAGTCACATATACATCCACCAGCCCAACACTCAAACCTAATCCTAAAGTCCAAGGGGGACACACCCCCACAAACCCTCGGCACATCCCAGTGATCATGCCACACCCCCACAAACCCTAGGCATACCCCGACTAACTCTGGCCACAGCCCCACAAACCCAATTACCTTTGTCAGGAGGGGCAAGATCCAAGAAAGGCAAGTGTTGGACCTGGTTAATGAAGGCGTGGGCCAGATCAAAGTGGCAGGGTCGCGTGAAATTGAATCTCAAGTGAGGAGATCAAAAAGCACAAGAGGGCCGATTTGCCCACTGCCCGCATACTCTCAACCTATCCCTAATGTGAAAGACCCGAAACACCCCATGATCCGAGGATGCATTACTGATGATGTGTCCCAGTGCACACCCGGTCCATTGAACCAAGTGGTGTCGGACCACGATAATGAAAGGCATGGGCCAGATTCACCTGGCTTCACCACATGAGCCTATGCGCCACAGCACCTCATACCTCACCACTCCAAATTCTGCAGCCTTACCTATCCCAGTCACATATACATCCACCAGCCCAACACTCAAACCTAATCCTAAAGTCCAAGGGGGCACGCACGCCCACAAACCCTCGGCACATCCCAGTGATCATGCCACACCCCCACAAAACCCTAGGCACACCCCGACTAACCCTGGCCACACCCCCACAAACCCGATTACCTTTGTCAGGAGGGGCAAGATCCAAGAAAGGCAAGTGTTGGACCTGGTTAATGAAGGCGTGGGCCAGATCAAAGTGGCAGGGTCGCGTGAAATTGAATCTCAAGTGAGGAGATCAAAAAGCACAAGAGGGCTGATTTGCCCACTGCCCGCATACTCTCAACCTAACCTAACAGTGACACGCTCTTCATTCTCCCGGTCGACAAAATGCCAAGAATAAAGCCCAGATGCCCAAACGGCGAGAGAGAACCAGAAAGTTAAACCCAAGCTGGGTCCACAGAAAACCAGTCACCACTAAACTCAGGTGCAGAGACACCGAATGCCCAGTAAACACTGTCAATTTAACCTATGCAATCCCAGGCACACAGATGCCAGGTAATGATGTTTAAAAACAACATTACCATCATAGTTACATGCCTCTCATTATCCTGGTCCATGGGAAAACACAAGCCGAGCTTGATCAACTCCGGCTGGGTCATCTCGGGGAGGGTGTTTAATGATGAAAGACCCGAAACACCCCATGATCCGAGGATGCATTACTGATGATGTGTCCCAGTGCACACCCGGTCCATTGAACCAAGTGGTGTCGGACCACGATAATGAAAGGCATGGGCCAGATTCACCTGGCTTCACCACATGAGCCTATGCGCCACAGCACCTCATACCTCACCACTCCAAATTCTGCAGCCTTACCTATCCCAGTCACATATACATCCACCAGCCCAACACTCAAACCTAATCCTAAAGTCCAAGGGGGCACGCACGCCCACAAACCCTCGGCACATCCCAGTGATCATGCCACACCCCCACAAAACCCTAGGCACACCCCGACTAACCCTGGCCACACCCCCACAAACCCGATTACCTTTGTCAGGAGGGGCAAGATCCAAGAAAGGCAAGTGTTGGACCTGGTTAATGAAGGCGTGGGCCAGATCAAAGTGGCAGGGTCGCGTGAAATTGAATCTCAAGTGAGGAGATCAAAAAGCACAAGAGGGCTGATTTGCCCACTGCCCGCATACTCTCAACCTAACCTAACAGTGACACGCTCTTCATTCTCCCGGTCGACAAAATGCCAAGAATAAAGCCCAGATGCCCAAACGGCGAGAGAGAACCAGAAAGTTAAACCCAAGCTGGGTCCACAGAAAACCAGTCACCACTAAACTCAGGTGCAGAGACACCGAATGCCCAGTAAACACTGTCAATTTAACCTATGCAATCCCAGGCACACAGATGCCAGGTAATGATGTTTAAAAACAACATTACCATCATAGTTACATGCCTCTCATTATCCTGGTCCATGGGAAAACACAAGCCGAGCTTGATCAACTCCGGCTGGGTCATCTCGGGGAGGGTGTTTAATGATGAAAGACCCGAAACACCCCATGATCCGAGGATGCATTACTGATGATGTGTCCCAGTGCACACCCGGTCCATTGAACCAAGTGGTGTCGGACCACGATAATGAAAGGCATGGGCCAGATTCACCTGGCTTCACCACATGAGCCTATGCGCCACAGCACCTCATACCTCACCACTCCAAACTCTGCAGCCTTACCTATCCCAGTCACACATATACATCCACCAGCCCAACACTCAAACCTAATCCTAAAGTCCAAGGGGGCACACACCCCCACAAACCCTCGGCACATCCCACAGATCATGCCACACCCCCACATAAAGTCCAAGGGGGCACACACCCCCACAAACCCTCGGCACATCCCACAGATCATGCCAAGCCCCCACAAACCCTAGGCACACCCCGACTAACCCTGGCCACTCCCCCACAAACCCGATTACCTTTGTCAGGAGGGGCAAGATCCAAGAAAGGCAAGTGTTGGACCTGGTTAATGAAGGCGTGGGCCAGATCAAAGTGGCAGGGTCGCGTGAAATTGAATCTCAAGTGAGGAGATCAAAAAGCACAAGAGGGCTGATTTGCCCACTGCCCGCATACTCTCAACCTAACCTAACAGTGACACGCTCTTCATTCTCCCGGTCGACAAAATGCCAAGAATAAAGCCCAGATGCCCAAACGGCGAGAGAGAACCAGAAAGTTAAACCCAGCTGGGTCCACAGAAAACCAGTCACCAGTAAACTCAGGAGCAGAGACACCGAATGCCCAGTAAACACTGTCAATTTAACCCATGCAATCCCAGGCATACAGATGCCAGGTAATGATGTTTAAAAACAACATTACCCTCATAGTTACATGCCTCTCATTATCCTGGTCCATGGAAAAACACAAGCCGAGCTTGATCAACTCCGGCTGGGTCATCTCGGGGAGGGTGTTTAATGATGAAAGACCCGAAACACCCCATGATCCGAGGATGAATTACTGATGATGTGTCCCAGTGCACACCCGGTCCATTGAACCAAGTGGTGTCGGACCACGATAATGAAAGGCATGGGCCAGATTCACCTAGCTTCACCACACAAGCCTAAGCCCAATAGCACCTCATACCTCACCACTCAAAACTCTGCAGCCTTACGTATCCCAGTCACACATATACATCCACCAGCCCAACACTCAAACCTAATCCTAAAGTCCAAGGGGGCACACACCCCCACAAACCCTCGGCACATCCCACAGATCATGCCACACCCCCACATAAAGTCCAAGTGGGCACACACCCCCACAAACCCTCGGCACATCCCACAGATCATGCCACACCCCCACAAACCCTAGGCACACCCCGACTAACCCTGGCCACTCCCCCACAAACCCGATTACCTTTGTCAGGAGGGGCAAGATCCAAGAAAGGCAAGTGTTGGACCTGGTTAATGAAGGCGTGGGCCAGATCAAAGTGGCAGGGTCGCGTGAAATTGAATCTCAAGTGAGGAGATCAAAAAGCACAAGAGGGCTGATTTGCCCACTGCCCGCATACTCTCAACCTAACCCTAACCCTAACCCACTAAGCCCCATAGAACCTCATACCTCACCACTCAAAACTCTGCAGCCTTACCTATCCCAGTCACACATATACATCCACCAGCCCAACACTCAAACCTAATCCTAAAGTCCAAGGGGGCACACACCCCCACAAACACTAGGCACATCCCAGTGATCATGCCACCCCCCACAAACCCTAGGCACACCCCGACTAACCCTGGCCACACCCCCACAAACCCGAGTACCTTTGTCAGGAGGGGCAAGATCCAAGAAAGGCAAGTGTTGGACCTGGTTAATGAAGGCGTGGGCCAGATCAAAGTGGCAGGGTCGCGTGAAATTGAATCTCAAGTGAGGAGATCAAAAAGCACAAGAGGGCTGATTTGCCCACTGCCCGCATACTCTCAACCTAACCTAACAGTGACACGCTCTTCATTCTCCCGGTTGACAAAATGCCAAGAATAAAGCCCAGATGCCCAAACGGCGAGAGAGAACCAGAAAGTTAATCCCAAGCTGGGTCCACAGAAAACAAGTCACCACTAAACTCAGGTGCAGAGACACCGAATGCCCAGTAAACACTGTCAATTTAACCCATGCATCCCCAGGCATACAGATGCCAGGTAATGATGTTTAAAAACGTCATTACACTCATAGTTACATGCCTCTCATTATCCTGGTCCATGGGAAAACACAAGTCGAGCTTGATCAACTCCGGCTGGGTCAACTCGGGGAGGGTGTTTAATGATGAAAGACCCGAAACACCCCATGATCCGAGGATGCATTACTGATGATGTGTCCCAGTGCACACCCGGTCCATTGAACCAAGTGGTGTCGGTCCACGATAATGAAAGGCATGGGCCAGATTCACCTGGCTTCACCACACGAGCCTATGCGCCACAGCACCTCATACCTCACCACTCCAAACTCTGCAGCCTTACGTATCCCAGTCACACATATACATCCACCAGCCCAACACTCAAACCTAATCCTAAAGTCCAAGGGGGCACACACCCCCACAAACCCTCGGCACATCCCACAGATCATGCCACACCCCCACATAAAGTCCAAGTGGGCACACACCCCCACAAACCCTCGGCACATCCCACAGATCATGCCACACCCCCACAAACCCTAGGCACACCCCGACTAACCCTGGCCACTCCCCCACAAACCCGATTACCTTTGTCAGGAGGGGCAAGATCCAAGAAAGGCAAGTGTTGGACCTGGTTAATGAAGGCGTGGGCCAGATCAAAGTGGCAGGGTCGCGTGAAATTGAATCTCAAGTGAGGAGATCAAAAAGCACAAGAGGGCTGATTTGCCCACTGCCCGCATACTCTCAACCTAACCCTAACCCTAACCCACTAAGCCCCATAGAACCTCATACCTCACCACTCAAAACTCTGCAGCCTTACCTATCCCAGTCACACATATACATCCACCAGCCCAACACTCAAACCTAATCCTAAAGTCCAAGGGGGCACACACCCCCACAAACACTAGGCACATCCCAGTGATCATGCCACACCCCCACAAACCCTAGGCACACCCCGACTAACCCTGGCCACACCCCCACAAACCCGAGTACCTTTGTCAGGAGGGGCAAGATCCAAGAAAGGCAAGTGTTGGACCTGGTTAATGAAGGCGTGGGCCAGATCAAAGTGGCAGGGTCGCGTGAAATTGAATCTCAAGTGAGGAGATCAAAAAGCACAAGAGGGCTGATTTGCCCACTGCCCGCATACTCTCAACCTAACCTAACAGTGACACGCTCTTCATTCTCCCGGTTGACAAAATGCCAAGAATAAAGCCCAGATGCCCAAACGGCGAGAGAGAACCAGAAAGTTAATCCCAAGCTGGGTCCACAGAAAACAAGTCACCACTAAACTCAGGTGCAGAGACACCGAATGCCCAGTAAACACTGTCAATTTAACCCATGCATCCCCAGGCATACAGATGCCAGGTAATGATGTTTAAAAACGTCATTACACTCATAGTTACATGCCTCTCATTATCCTGGTCCATGGGAAAACACAAGTCGAGCTTGATCAACTCCGGCTGGGTCAACTCGGGGAGGGTGTTTAATGATGAAAGACCCGAAACACCCCATGATCCGAGGATGCATTACTGATGATGTGTCCCAGTGCACACCCGGTCCATTGAACCAAGTGGTGTCGGTCCACGATAATGAAAGGCATGGGCCAGATTCACCTGGCTTCACCACACGAGCCTATGCGCCACAGCACCTCATACCTCACCACTCCAAACTCTGCAGCCTTACCTATCCCAGTCACATATACATCCACCAGCCCAACACTCAAACCTAATCCTAAAGTCCAAGGGGGCACACACCCCAAGAAACCCTCGGCACATCTCAGAGATCATGCCACACCACCACAAACCCTAGGCACACCCCGACTAACCCTGGCCACTCCCCCACAAACCCGATTACCTTTGTCAGGAGGGGCAAGATCCAAGAAAGGCAAGTGTTGGACCTGGTTAATGAAGGCATGGGCCAGATCAAAGTGGCAGGGTCGCGTGAAATTGAATCTCGAGTGAGGAGATCAAAAAGCACAAGAGGGCTGATTTGCCAACTGCCCGCATACTCTCAACCTAACCTAACAGTGACACGCTCTTCATTCTCCCGGTCGACAAAATGCCAAGAATAAAGCCCAGATGCCCAAACGGCGAGAGAGAACCAGAAAGTTAAACCCAAGCTGGGTCCACAGAAAACCAGTAACCACTAAACTCAGGTGCAGAGACACCGAATGCCCAGTAAACACTATCAATTTAACCCATGCAATCCCAGGCATACAATGCCAGGTAATGATGTTTAATAACAACATTACCCTCATAGTTACATGCCTCTCATTATCCTGGTCCATGGGAAAACACAAGCCGAGCTTGATCAACTCCGGCTGGGTCATCTCGGGGAGGGTGTTTAATGATGAAAGACCCGAAACACCCCATGATCCGAGGATGCATTACTGATGATGTGTCCCAGTGCACACCCGGTCCATTGAACCAAGTGGTGTCGGACCACGATAATGAAAGGCATGGGCCAGATTCACCTGGCTTCACCACTAAGCCCCATAGAACCTCATACCTCACCACTCAAAACTCTGCAGCCTTACCTATCCCAGTCACACATATACATCCACCAGCCCAACACTGAAACCTAATCCTAAATGCCAAGGGGGCACACACCCCCACAAACCCTCGGCACATCCCAGAGATCATGCCACACCCCCACAAACCCTAGGCACACCCCGACTAACCCTGGCCACACCCCCACAAACCCGATTACCTTTGTCAGGAGGGGCAAGATCCAAGAAAGGCAAGTGTTGGACCTGGTTAATGAAGGCGTGGGCCAGATCAAAGTGGCAGGGTCGCGTGAAATTGAATCTCGAGTGAGGAGATCAAAAAGCACAAGAGGGCTGATTTGCCCACTGCCCGCATACTCTCAACCTGACCTAACAGTGACACGCTCTTCATTCTCCCGGTCGACAAAATGCCAAGAATAAAGCCCAGATGCCCAAACGGCGAGAGAGAACCAGAAAGTTAAACCCAAGCTGGGTCCACAGAAAACCAGTCACCACTAAACTCAGGTGCAGAGACACCGAATGCCCAGTAAACACTATCAATTTAACCCATGCAATCCCAGGCATACAGATGCCAGGTAATGATGTTTAAAAACAACATTACCCTCATAGTTACATGCCTCTCATTATCCTGGTCCATGGGAAAACACAAGCCGAGCTTGATCAACTCCGGCTGGGTCATCTCGGGGAGGGTGTTTAATGATGAAAGACCCGAAACACCCCATGATCCGAGGATGCATTACTGATGATGTGTCCCAGTGCACACCCGGTCCATTGAACCAAGTGGTGTCGGACCACGATAATGAAAGGCATGGGCCAGATTCACCTGGCTTCACCACTAAGCCCCATAGAACCTCATACCTCACCACTCAAAACTCTGCAGCCTTACCTATCCCAGTCACACATATACATCCACCAGCCCAACACTCAAACCTAATCCTAAAGTCCAAGGGGGCACACACCCCCACAAACCCTCGGCACATCCCAGAGATCATGCCACACCCCCACAAACCCTAGGCACACCCCGACTAACCCTGGCCACACCCCCACAAACCCGATTACCTTTGTCAGGAGGGGCAAGATCCAAGAAAGGCAAGTGTTGGACCTGGTTAATGAAGGCGTGGGCCAGATCAAAGTGGCAGGGTCGCGTGAAATTGAATCTCGAGTGAGGAGATCAAAAAGCACAAGAGGGCTGATTTGCCCACTGCCCGCATACTCTCAACCTAACCCACTAAGCCCCATAGAACCTCATACCTCACCACTCAAAACTCTGCAGCCTTACCTATCCCAGTCACACATATACATCCACCAGCCCAACACTCAAACCTAATCCTAAAGTCCAAGGGGGCACACACCCCCACAAACCCTAGGCACATCCCAGTGATCATGCCACACCCCCACAAACCCTAGGCACACCCCGACTAACCCTAGCCACACCCCCACAAACCCGAGTACCTCTGTCAGGAGGGGCAAGATCCAAGAAAGGCAAGTGTTGGACCTGGTTAATGAAGGCGTGGGCCAGATCAAAGTGGCAGGGTCGCGTGAAATTGAATCTCAAGTCAGGAGATCAAAAAGCACAAGAGGGCTGATTTGCCCACTGCCCGCATACTCTCAACCTAACCTAACAGTGACACGCTCTTCATTCTCCCGGTCGACAAAATGCCAAGAATAAAGCCCAGATGCCCAAACGGCGAGAGAGAACCAGAAAGTTAAACCCAAGCTGGGTCCACAGAAAACCAGTCACCACTAAACTCAGGTGCAGAGACACTGAATGCCCAGTAAACACTGTCAATTTAACCCATGCAATCCCAGGCATACAGATGCCAGGTAATGATGTTTAAAAACAACATTACCCTCACAGTTACATGCCTCTCATCATCCTGGTCCATGGGAAAACACAAGCCGAGCTTGATCAACTCCGGCTGGGTCATCTCGGGGAGGGTGTTTAATGATGAAAGACCCGAAACACCCCATGATCCGAGGATGCATTACTGATGATGTGTCCCAGTGCACACCCGGTCCATTGAACCAAGTGGTGTCGGACCACGATAATGAAAGGCATGGGCCAGATTCACCTGGCTTCACCACATGAGCCTATGCGCCACAGCACCTCATACCTCACCACTCCAAACTCTGCAGCCTTACCTATCCCAGTCACACATATACATCCACCACCCCAACACTCAAACCTAATCCTAAAGTCCAAGGGGGCACACACCCCCACAAACCCTCGGCACATCCCAGAGATCATGCCACACCCCCACAAACCCTAGGCACACCCCGACTAACCCTGGCCACTCCCCCACAAACCCGATTACCTTTGTCAGGAGGGGCAAGATCCAAGAAAGGCAAGTGTTGGACCTGGTTAATGAAGGCGTGGGCCAGATCAAAGTGGCAGGGTCGCGTGAAATTGAATCTCAAGTGAGGAGATCAAAAAGCACAAGAGGGCTGATTTGCCCACTGCCCGCATACTCTCAACCTAACCTAACAGTGACACGCTCTTCATTCTCCGGTCGACAAAATGCCAAGAACAAAGCCAGATGCCCAAACGGCAAGAGAGAACCAGAAAGTTAAACCCAAGCTGGGTCCACAGACAGTCACCACTAAACTCAGGTGCAGAGACACCGAATGCCCAGTAAACACTGTCAATTTAACCCATGCAATCCCAGGCATACAGATGCCAGGTAATGATGTTTAAAAACAACATTACCCTCACAGTTACATGCCTCTCATCATCCTAGTCCATGGGAAAACACAAGCCGAGCTTGATCAACTCCGGCTGGGTCATCTCGGGGAGGGTGTTTAATGATGAAAGACCCGAAACACCCCATGATCCGAGGATGCATTACTGATGATGTGTCCCAGTGCACACCCGGTCCATTGAACCAAGTGGTGTCGGACCACGATAATGAAAGGCATGGGCCAGATTCACCTGGCTTCACCACATGAGCCTATGCGCCACAGCACCTCATACCTCACCACTCCAAACTCTGCAGCCTTACCTATCCCAGTCACACATATACATCCACCACCCCAACACTCAAACCTAATCCTAAAGTCCAAGGGGGCACACACCCCCACAAACACTAGGCACATCCCAGAGATCATGCCACACCCCCACAAACCCTAGGCACACCCCGACTAACCCTGGCCACTCCCCACAAACCCGATTACCTTTGGCAGCAGGGGCAAGATTCAAGAAAGGCAAGTGTTGGACCTGGTTAATGAAGGCGTGGGCCAGATCAAAGTGGCAGGGTCGCGTGAAATTGAATCTCAAGTGAGGAGATCAAAAAGCACAAGAGGGCTGATTTGCCCACTGCCCGCATACTCTCAACCTAACCCTAACCCTAACCCTAATGAAAGGCATGGGCCAGATTCACCTGGGTTCACCACATGGGTGTCGGACCACGATAATGAAAGGCATGGGCCAGATTCACCTGGGTTCACCACATGGGTGTCGGACCACGATAATGAAAGGCATGGGCCAGATTCACCTGGGTTCACCACATGGGTGTCGGACCACGATAATGAAAGGCATGGGCCAGATTCACCTGGGTTCACCACATGAGCCTATGCGCCACAGCACCTCATACCTCACCACTCCAAACTCTGCAACCTTACCTATCCCAGTCACACATATACATCCACCAGCCCAACACTCAAACCTAATCCTAAAGTCCAAGGGGGCACACACCCCCACAAACCCTCGGCACATCCCAGTGATCATGCCACACCCCCACAAACCCTAGGCACACCCCGACTAACCCTGGCCACTCCCCCACAAACCCGAGTACCTTTGTCAGGAGCGGCAAGATCCAAGAAAGGCAAGTGTTGGACCTGGTTAATGAAGGCGTGGGCCAGATCAAAGTGGCAGGGTCGCGTGAAATTGAATCTCAAGTGAGGAGATCAAAAAGCACAAGAGGGCTGATTTGCCCACTGCCCGCATACTCTCAACCTAACCTAACAGTGACACGCTCTTCATTCTCCCGGTCGACAAAATGCCAAAAACAAAGCCCAGATGCCCAAACGGCAAGAGAGAACCTGAAAGTTAAACCCAAGCGGGGTCCACAGAAAACAAGCCACCACTAAACTCAGGTGCAGAGACACCGAATGCCCAGTAAACACCGTCAATTTAACCCATGCATCCCCAGGCATACAGATGCCAGGTAATGATGTTTAAAAACTGCATTACCCTCATAGTTACATGCCTCTCATTATCCTGTTCCATGGGAAAACACAAGCCGAGCTTGATCAACTCTGGCTGGGTCGCCTCGGGGAGGGTGTCTAATGATGAAAGACCCGAAACACCCCATGATCCGAGGATGCATTACTGATGATGTGTCCCAGTGCACACCCGGTCCATTGAACCAAGTGGTGTCGGACCACGATAATGAAAGGCATGGGCCAGATTCACCTGGCTTCACCACACGAGCCTATGCGCCACAGCACCTCATACCTCACCACTCCAAACTCTGCAGCCTTACCTATCCAGTCACACATATACATCCACCACCCCAACACTCAAACCTAATCCTAAAGTCCAAGGGGGCACACACCCCCACAAACCCTCGGCACATCCCAGAGATCATGCCACACCCCCACAAACCCTAGGCACACCCCGACTAACCCTGGCCACTCCCCCACAACCCGATTACCTTTGTCAGGAGGGGGCAAGATCCAAGAAAGGCAAGTGTTGGACCTGGTTAATGAAGGCGTGGGCCAGATCAAAGTGGCAGGGTCGCGTGAAATTGTATCTCAAGTGAGGAGATCAAAAAGCACAAGAGGGCTGATTTGCCCACTGCCCGCATACTCTCAACCTAACCTAACAGTGACACGCTCTTCATTCTCCCGGTCGACAAAATGCCAAGAAGAAAGCCCAGATGCCCAAACGGCAAGAGAGAACCAGAAAGTTAAACCCAAGCTGGGTCCACAGAAAACCAGTCACCACTAAACTCAGGTGCAGAGACACCGAATGCCCAGTAAACACTGTCAATTTAACCCATGCAATCCCAGGCATACAGATGCCAGGTAATGATGTTTATAAACAACATTACCCTCACAGTTACATGCCTCTCATCATCCTGGTCCATGGGAAAACACAAGCCGAGCTTGATCAACTCCGGCTGGGTCATCTCGGGGAGGGTGTTTAATGATGAAAGACCCGAAACACCCCATGATCCGAGGATGCATTACTGATGATGTGTCCCAGTGCACACCCGGTCCATTGAACCAAGTGGTGTCGGACCACGATAATGAAAGGCATGGGCCAGATTCACCTGGCTTCACCACATGAGCCTATGCGCCACAGCACCTCATACCTCACCACTCCAAACTCTGCAGCCTTACCTATCCCAGTCACACATATACATCCACCACCCCAACACTCAAACCTAATCCTAAAGTCCAAGGGGGGCACACACCCCCACAAACCCTCGGCACATCCCAGAGATCATGCCACACCCCCACAAACCCTAGGCACACCCCGACTAACCCTGGCCACTCCCCCACAAACCCGATTACCTTTGGCAGCAGGGGCAAGATTCAAGAAAGGCAAGTGTTGGTCCTGGTTAATGAAGGCGTGGGCCAGATCAAAGTGGCAGGGTCGCGTGAAATTGAATCTCAAGTGAGGGAGATCAAAAAGCACAAGAGGGCTGATTTGCCCACTGCCCGCATACTCTCAACCTAACCCTAACCCTAACCCTAATGAAAGGCATGGGCCAGATTCACCTGGGTTCACCACATGGGTGTCGGACCACGATAATGAAAGGCATGGGCCAGATTCACCTGGGTTCACCACATGGGTGTCGGACCACGATAATGAAAGGCATGGGCCAGATTCACCTGGGTTCACCACATGAGCCTATGCGCCACAGCACCTCATACCTCACCACTCCAAACTCTGCAACCTTACCTATCCCAGTCACACATATACATCCACCAGCCCAACACTCAAACCTAATCCTAAAGTCCAAGGGGGCACACACCCCCACAAACCCTCGGCACATCCCAGTGATCATGCCACACCCCCACAAACCCTAGGCACACCCCGACTAACCCTGGCCACTCCCCCACAAACCCGAGTACCTTTGTCAGGAGCGGCAAGATCCAAGAAAGGCAAGTGTTGACCTGGTTAATGAAGGCGTGGGCCAGATCAAAGTGGCAGGGTCGCGTGAAATTGAATCTCAAGTGAGGAGATCAAAAAGCACAAGAGGGCTGATTTGCCCACTGCCCGCATACTCTCAACCTAACCTAACAGTGACACGCTCTTCATTCTCCGGTCGACAAAATGCCAAAAACAAAGCCCAGATGCCCAAACGGCAAGAGAGAACCTGAAAGTTAAACCCAAGCGGGGTCCACAGAAAACAAGCCACCACTAAACTCAGGTGCAGAGACACCGAATGCCCAGTAAACACCGTCAATTTAACCCATGCATCCCCAGGCATACAGATGCCAGGTAATGATGTTTAAAAACTGCATTACCCTCATAGTTACATGCCTCTCATTATCCTGTTCAATGGGAAAACACAAGCCGAGCTTGATCAACTCTGGCTGGGTCGCCTCGGGGAGGGTGTCTAATGATGAAAGACCCGAAACACCCCATGATCCGAGGATGCATTACTGATGATGTGTCCCAGTGCACACCCGGTCCATTGAACCAAGTGGTGTCGGACCACGATAATGAAAGGCATGGGCCAGATTCACCTGGCTTCACCACACGAGCCTATGCGCCACAGCACCTCATACCTCACCACTCTAAAATTCTGCAGCCTTACCTATCCCAGTCACATATACATCCACCAGCCCAACACTCAAACCTAATCCTAAAGTCCAAGGGGGCACGCACGCCCACAAACCCTCGGCACATCCCAGAGATCATGCCACACCCCCACAAACCCTAGGCACACCCCGACTAACCCTGGCCACTCCCCCACAAACCCGATTACCTTTGTCAGGAGGGGCAAGATCCAAGAAAGGCAAGTGTTGGACCTGGTTAATGAAGGCGTGGGCCAGATCAAAGTGGCAGGGTCGCGTGAAATTGAATCTCAAGTGAGGAGATCAAAAAGCACAAGAGGGCTGATTTGCCCACTGCCCGCATACTCTCAACCTAACCTAACAGTGACACGCTCTTCATTCTCCCGGTCGACAAAATGCCAAGAACAAAGCCCAGATGCCCAAACGGCAAGAGAGAACCAGAAAGTTAAACCCAAGCTGGGTCCACAGACAGTCACCACTAAACTCAGGTGCAGAGACACCGAATGCCCAGTAAACACTGTCAATTTAACCCATGCAATCCCAGGCATACAGATGCCAGGTAATGATGTTTAAAAACAACATTACCCTCACAGTTACATGCCTCTCATCATCCTAGTCCATGGGAAAACACAAGCCGAGCTTGATCAACTCCGGCTGGGTCATCTCGGGGAGGGTGTTTAATGATGAAAGACCCGAAACACCCCATGATCCGAGGATGCATTACTGATGATGTGTCCCAGTGCACACCCGGTCCATTGAACCAAGTGGTGTCGGACCACGATAATGAAAGGCATGGGCCAGATTCACCTGGCTTCACCACATGAGCCTATGCGCCACAGCACCTCATACCTCACCACTCCAAACTCTGCAGCCTTACCTATCCCAGTCACACATATACATCCACCACCCCAACACTCAAACCTAATCCTAAAGTCCAAGGGGGCACACACCCCCACAAACACTAGGCACATCCCAGAGATCATGCCACACCCCCACAAACCCTAGGCACACCCCGACTAACCCTGGCCACTCCCCCACAAACCCGATTACCTTTGGCAGCAGGGGCAAGATTCAAGAAAGGCAAGTGTTGGACCTGGTTAATGAAGGCGTGGGCCAGATCAAAGTGGCAGGGTCGCGTGAAATTGAATCTCAAGTGAGGAGATCAAAAAGCACAAGAGGGCTGATTTGCCCACTGCCCGCATACTCTCAACCTAACCCTAACCCTAACCCTAATGAAAGGCATGGGCCAGATTCACCTGGGTTCACCACATGGGTGTCGGACCACGATAATGAAAGGCATGGGCCAGATTCACCTGGGTTCACCACATGGGTGTCGGACCACGATAATGAAAGGCATGGGCCAGATTCACCTGGGTTCACCACATGGGTGTCGGACCACGATAATGAAAGGCATGGGCCAGATTCACCTGGGTTCACCACATGAGCCTATGCGCCACAGCACCTCATACCTCACCACTCCAAACTCTGCAACCTTACCTATCCCAGTCACACATATACATCCACCAGCCCAACACTCAAACCTAATCCTAAAGTCCAAGGGGGCACACACCCCCACAAACCCTCGGCACATCCCAGTGATCATGCCACACCCCCACAAACCCTAGGCACACCCCGACTAACCCTGGCCACTCCCCCACAAACCCGAGTACCTTTGTCAGGAGCGGCAAGATCCAAGAAAGGCAAGTGTTGGACCTGGTTAATGAAGGCGTGGGCCAGATCAAAGTGGCAGGGTCGCGTGAAATTGAATCTCAAGTGAGGAGATCAAAAAGCACAAGAGGGCTGATTTGCCCACTGCCCGCATACTCTCAACCTAACCTAACAGTGACACGCTCTTCATTCTCCCGGTCGACAAAATGCCAAAAACAAAGCCCAGATGCCCAAACGGCAAGAGAGAACCTGAAAGTTAAACCCAAGCGGGGTCCACAGAAAACAAGCCACCACTAAACTCAGGTGCAGAGACACCGAATGCCCAGTAAACACCGTCAATTTAACCCATGCATCCCCAGGCATACAGATGCCAGGTAATGATGTTTAAAAACTGCATTACCCTCATAGTTACATGCCTCTCATTATCCTGTTCCATGGGAAAACACAAGCCGAGCTTGATCAACTCTGGCTGGGTCGCCTCGGGGAGGGTGTCTAATGATGAAAGACCCGAAACACCCCATGATCCGAGGATGCATTACTGATGATGTGTCCCAGTGCACACCCGGTCCATTGAACCAAGTGGTGTCGGACCACGATAATGAAAGGCATGGGCCAGATTCACCTGGCTTCACCACACGAGCCTATGCGCCACAGCACCTCATACCTCACCACTCCAAACTCTGCAGCCTTACCTATCCCAGTCACACATATACATCCACCACCCCAACACTCAAACCTAATCCTAAAGTCCAAGGGGGCACACACCCCCACAAACCCTCGGCACATCCCAGAGATCATGCCACACCCCCACAAACCCTAGGCACACCCCGACTAACCCTGGCCACTCCCCCACAAACCCGATTACCTTTGTCAGGAGGGGCAAGATCCAAGAAAGGCAAGTGTTGGACCTGGTTAATGAAGGCGTGGGCCAGATCAAAGTGGCAGGGTCGCGTGAAATTGTATCTCAAGTGAGGAGATCAAAAAGCACAAGAGGGCTGATTTGCCCACTGCCCGCATACTCTCAACCTAACCTAACAGTGACACGCTCTTCATTCTCCCGGTCGACAAAATGCCAAGAAGAAAGCCCAGATGCCCAAACGGCAAGAGAGAACCAGAAAGTTAAACCCAAGCTGGGTCCACAGAAAACCAGTCACCACTAAACTCAGGTGCAGAGACACCGAATGCCCAGTAAACACTGTCAATTTAACCCATGCAATCCCAGGCATACAGATGCCAGGTAATGATGTTTATAAACAACATTACCCTCACAGTTACATGCCTCTCATCATCCTGGTCCATGGGAAAACACAAGCCGAGCTTGATCAACTCCGGCTGGGTCATCTCGGGGAGGGTGTTTAATGATGAAAGACCCGAAACACCCCATGATCCGAGGATGCATTACTGATGATGTGTCCCAGTGCACACCCGGTCCATTGAACCAAGTGGTGTCGGACCACGATAATGAAAGGCATGGGCCAGATTCACCTGGCTTCACCACATGAGCCTATGCGCCACAGCACCTCATACCTCACCACTCCAAACTCTGCAGCCTTACCTATCCCAGTCACACATATACATCCACCACCCCAACACTCAAACCTAATCCTAAAGTCCAAGGGGGCACACACCCCCACAAACCCTCGGCACATCCCAGAGATCATGCCACACCCCCACAAACCCTAGGCACACCCCGACTAACCCTGGCCACTCCCCCACAAACCCGATTACCTTTGGCAGCAGGGGCAAGATTCAAGAAAGGCAAGTGTTGGTCCTGGTTAATGAAGGCGTGGGCCAGATCAAAGTGGCAGGGTCGCGTGAAATTGAATCTCAAGTGAGGAGATCAAAAAGCACAAGAGGGCTGATTTGCCCACTGCCCGCATACTCTCAACCTAACCCTAACCCTAACCCTAATGAAAGGCATGGGCCAGATTCACCTGGGTTCACCACATGGGTGTCGGACCACGATAATGAAAGGCATGGGCCAGATTCACCTGGGTTCACCACATGGGTGTCGGACCACGATAATGAAAGGCATGGGCCAGATTCACCTGGGTTCACCACATGAGCCTATGCGCCACAGCACCTCATACCTCACCACTCCAAACTCTGCAACCTTACCTATCCCAGTCACACATATACATCCACCAGCCCAACACTCAAACCTAATCCTAAAGTCCAAGGGGGCACACACCCCCACAAACCCTCGGCACATCCCAGTGATCATGCCACACCCCCACAAACCCTAGGCACACCCCGACTAACCCTGGCCACTCCCCCACAAACCCGAGTACCTTTGTCAGGAGCGGCAAGATCCAAGAAAGGCAAGTGTTGGACCTGGTTAATGAAGGCGTGGGCCAGATCAAAGTGGCAGGGTCGCGTGAAATTGAATCTCAAGTGAGGAGATCAAAAAGCACAAGAGGGCTGATTTGCCCACTGCCCGCATACTCTCAACCTAACCTAACAGTGACACGCTCTTCATTCTCCCGGTCGACAAAATGCCAAAAACAAAGCCCAGATGCCCAAACGGCAAGAGAGAACCTGAAAGTTAAACCCAAGCGGGGTCCACAGAAAACAAGCCACCACTAAACTCAGGTGCAGAGACACCGAATGCCCAGTAAACACCGTCAATTTAACCCATGCATCCCCAGGCATACAGATGCCAGGTAATGATGTTTAAAAACTGCATTACCCTCATAGTTACATGCCTCTCATTATCCTGTTCAATGGGAAAACACAAGCCGAGCTTGATCAACTCTGGCTGGGTCGCCTCGGGGAGGGTGTCTAATGATGAAAGACCCGAAACACCCCATGATCCGAGGATGCATTACTGATGATGTGTCCCAGTGCACACCCGGTCCATTGAACCAAGTGGTGTCGGACCACGATAATGAAAGGCATGGGCCAGATTCACCTGGCTTCACCACACGAGCCTATGCGCCACAGCACCTCATACCTCACCACTCTAAATTCTGCAGCCTTACCTATCCCAGTCACATATACATCCACCAGCCCAACACTCAAACCTAATCCTAAAGTCCAAGGGGGCACGCACGCCCACAAACCCTCGGCACATCCCAGAGATCATGCCACACCCCCACAAACCCTAGGCACACCCTGACTAACCCTGGCCACTCCCCCACAAACCCGATTACCTTTGTCAGGAGGGGCAAGATCCAAGAAAGGCAAGTGTTGGACCTGGTTAATGAAGGCGTGGGCCAGATCAAAGTGGCAGGGTCGCGTGAAATTGAATCTCAAGTGAGGAGATCAAAAAGCACAAGAGGGCTGATTTGCCCACTGCCCGCATACTCTCAACCTAACCTAACAGTGACACGCTCTTCATTCTCCCGGTCGACAAAATGCCAAGAAGAAAGCCCAGATGCCCAAACGGCAAGAGAGAACCAGAAAGTTAAACCCAAGCTGGGTCCACAGAAAACCAGTCACCACTAAACTCAGGTGCAGAGACACCGAATGCCCAGTAAACACTGTCAATTTAACCCATGCAATCCCAGGCATACAGATGCCAGGTAATGATGTTTAAAAACAACATTACCCTCACAGTTACATGCCTCTCATCATCCTGGTCCATGGGAAAACACAAGCCGAGCTTGATCAACTCCGGCTGGGTCATCTCGGGGAGGGTGTTTAATGATGAAAGACCCGAAACACCCCATGATCCGAGGATGCATTACTGATGATGTGTCCCAGTGCACACCCGGTCCATTGAACCAAGTGGTGTCGGACCACGATAATGAAAGGCATGGGCCAGATTCACCTGGCTTCACCACATGAGCCTATGCGCCACAGCACCTCATACCTCACCACTCCAAACTCTGCAGCCTTACCTATCCCAGTCACACATATACATCCACCACCCCAACACTCAAACCTAATCCTAAAGTCCAAGGGGGCACACACCCCCACAAACCCTCGGCACATCCCAGAGATCATGCCACACCCCCACAAACCCTAGGCACACCCCGACTAACCCTGGCCACTCCCCCACAAACCCGATTACCTTTGTCAGGAGGGGCAAGATCCAAGAAAGGCAAGTGTTGGACCTGGTTAATGAAGGCGTGGGCCAGATCAAAGTGGCAGGGTCGCGTGAAATTGAATCTCAAGTGAGGAGATCAAAAAGCACAAGAGGGCTGATTTGCCCACTGCCCGCATACTCTCAACCTAACCTAACAGTGACACGCTCTTCATTCTCCCGGTCGACAAAATGCCAAGAACAAAGCCCAGATGCCCAAACGGCGAGAGAGAACCAGAAAGTTAAACCCAAGCTGGGTCCACAGAAAACCAGTCACCACTAAACTCAGGTGCAGAGACACCGAATGCCCAGTAAACACTATCAATTTAACCCATGCAATCCCAGGCATACAGATGCCAGGTAATGATGTTTAAAAACAACATTACCCTCATAGTTACATGCCTCTCATTATCCTGGTCCATGGGAAAACACAAGCCGAGCTTGATCAACTCCGGCTGGGTCATCTTGGGGAGGGTGTTTAATGATGAAAGACCCGAAACACCCCATGATCCGAGGATGCATTACTGATGATGTGTCCCAGTGCACACCCGGTCCATTGAACCAAGTGGTGTCGGACCACGATAATGAAAGGCATGGGCCAGATTCACCTGGCTTCACCACTAAGCCCCATAGAACCTCATACCTCACCACTCAAAACTCTGCAGCCTTACCTATCCCAGTCACACATATACATCCACCAGCCCAACACTCAAACCTAATCCTAAAGTCCAAGGGGGCACACACCCCCACAAACCCTCGGCACATCCCAGAGATCATGCCACACCCCCACAAACCCTAGGCACACCCCGACTAACCCTGGCCACACCCCCACAAACCCGATTACCTTTGTCAGGAGGGGCAAGATCCAAGAAAGGCAAGTGTTGGACCTGGTTAATGAAGGCGTGGGCCAGATCAAAGTGGCAGGGTCGCGTGAAATTGAATCTCGAGTGAGGAGATCAAAAAGCACAAGAGGGCTGATTTGCCCACTGCCCGCATACTCTCAACCTAACCCACTAAGCCCCATAGAACCTCATACCTCACCACTCAAAACTCTGCAGCCTTACCTATCCCAGTCACACATATACATCCACCAGCCCAACACTCAAACCTAATCCTAAAGTCCAAGGGGGCACACACCCCCACAAACCCTAGGCACATCCCAGTGATCATGCCACACCCCCACAAACCCTAGGCACACCCCGACTAACCCTAGCCACACCCCCACAAACCCGAGTACCTCTGTCAGGAGGGGCAAGATCCAAGAAAGGCAAGTGTTGGACCTGGTTAATGAAGGCGTGGGCCAGATCAAAGTGGCAGGGTCGCGTGAAATTGAATCTCAAGTCAGGAGATCAAAAAGCACAAGAGGGCTGATTTGCCCACTGCCCGCATACTCTCAACCTAACCTAACAGTGACACGCTCTTCATTCTCCCGGTCGACAAAATGCCAAGAATAAAGCCCAGATGCCCAAACGGCGAGAGAGAACCAGAAAGTTAAACCCAAGCTGGGTCCACAGAAAACCAGTCACCACTAAACTCAGGTGCAGAGACACTGAATGCCCAGTAAACACTGTCAATTTAACCCATGCAATCCCAGGCATACAGATGCCAGGTAATGATGTTTAAAAACAACATTACCCTCACAGTTACATGCCTCTCATCATCCTGGTCCATGGGAAAACACAAGCCGAGCTTGATCAACTCCGGCTGGGTCATCTCGGGGAGGGTGTTTAATGATGAAAGACCCGAAACACCCCATGATCCGAGGATGCATTACTGATGATGTGTCCCAGTGCACACCCGGTCCATTGAACCAAGTGGTGTCGGACCACGATAATGAAAGGCATGGGCCAGATTCACCTGGCTTCACCACATGAGCCTATGCGCCACAGCACCTCATACCTCACCACTCCAAACTCTGCAGCCTTACCTATCCCAGTCACACATATACATCCACCACCCCAACACTCAAACCTAATCCTAAAGTCCAAGGGGGCACACACCCCCACAAACCCTCGGCACATCCCAGAGATCATGCCACACCCCCACAAACCCTAGGCACACCCCGACTAACCCTGGCCACTCCCCCACAAACCCGATTACCTTTGTCAGGAGGGGCAAGATCCAAGAAAGGCAAGTGTTGGACCTGGTTAATGAAGGCGTGGGCCAGATCAAAGTGGCAGGGTCGCGTGAAATTGAATCTCAAGTGAGGAGATCAAAAAGCACAAGAGGGCTGATTTGCCCACTGCCCGCATACTCTCAACCTAACCTAACAGTGACACGCTCTTCATTCTCCCGGTCGACAAAATGCCAAGAACAAAGCCCAGATGCCCAAACGGCAAGAGAGAACCAGAAAGTTAAACCCAAGCTGGGTCCACAGACAGTCACCACTAAACTCAGGTGCAGAGACACCGAATGCCCAGTAAACACTGTCAATTTAACCCATGCAATCCCAGGCATACAGATGCCAGGTAATGATGTTTAAAAACAACATTACCCTCACAGTTACATGCCTCTCATCATCCTAGTCCATGGGAAAACACAAGCCGAGCTTGATCAACTCCGGCTGGGTCATCTCGGGGAGGGTGTTTAATGATGAAAGACCCGAAACACCCCATGATCCGAGGATGCATTACTGATGATGTGTCCCAGTGCACACCCGGTCCATTGAACCAAGTGGTGTCGGACCACGATAATGAAAGGCATGGGCCAGATTCACCTGGCTTCACCACATGAGCCTATGCGCCACAGCACCTCATACCTCACCACTCCAAACTCTGCAGCCTTACCTATCCCAGTCACACATATACATCCACCACCCCAACACTCAAACCTAATCCTAAAGTCCAAGGGGGCACACACCCCCACAAACCCTCGGCACATCCCAGAGATCATGCCACACCCCCACAAACCCTAGGCACACCCCGACTAACCCTGGCCACTCCCCGACAAACCCGATTACCTTTGGCAGCAGGGGCAAGATTCAAGAAAGGCAAGTGTTGGACCTGGTTAATGAAGGCGTGGGCCAGATCAAAGTGGCAGGGTCGCGTGAAATTGAATCTCAAGTGAGGAGATCAAAAAGCACAAGAGGGCTGATTTGCCCACTGCCCGCATACTCTCAACCTAACCCTAACCCTAACCCTAATGAAAGGCATGGGCCAGATTCACCTGGGTTCACCACATGGGTGTCGGACCACGATAATGAAAGGCATGGGCCAGATTCACCTGGGTTCACCACATGGGTGTCGGACCACGATAATGAAAGGCATGGGCCAGATTCACCTGGGTTCACCACATGGGTGTCGGACCACGATAATGAAAGGCATGGGCCAGATTCACCTGGGTTCACCACATGAGCCTATGCGCCACAGCACCTCATACCTCACCACTCCAAACTCTGCAACCTTACCTATCCCAGTCACACATATACATCCACCAGCCCAACACTCAAACCTAATCCTAAAGTCCAAGGGGGCACACACCCCCACAAACCCTCGGCACATCCCAGTGATCATGCCACACCCCCACAAACCCTAGGCACACCCCGACTAACCCTGGCCACTCCCCCACAAACCCGAGTACCTTTGTCAGGAGCGGCAAGATCCAAGAAAGGCAAGTGTTGGACCTGGTTAATGAAGGCGTGGGCCAGATCAAAGTGGCAGGGTCGCGTGAAATTGAATCTCAAGTGAGGAGATCAAAAAGCACAAGAGGGCTGATTTGCCCACTGCCCGCATACTCTCAACCTAACCTAACAGTGACACGCTCTTCATTCTCCCGGTCGACAAAATGCCAAAAACAAAGCCCAGATGCCCAAACGGCAAGAGAGAACCTGAAAGTTAAACCCAAGCGGGGTCCACAGAAAACAAGCCACCACTAAACTCAGGTGCAGAGACACCGAATGCCCAGTAAACACCGTCAATTTAACCCATGCATCCCCAGGCATACAGATGCCAGGTAATGATGTTTAAAAACTGCATTACCCTCATAGTTACATGCCTCTCATTATCCTGTTCCATGGGAAAACACAAGCCGAGCTTGATCAACTCTGGCTGGGTCGCCTCGGGGAGGGTGTCTAATGATGAAAGACCCGAAACACCCCATGATCCGAGGATGCATTACTGATGATGTGTCCCAGTGCACACCCGGTCCATTGAACCAAGTGGTGTCGGACCACGATAATGAAAGGCATGGGCCAGATTCACCTGGCTTCACCACACGAGCCTATGCGCCACAGCACCTCATACCTCACCACTCCAAACTCTGCAGCCTTACCTATCCCAGTCACACATATACATCCACCACCCCAACACTCAAACCTAATCCTAAAGTCCAAGGGGGCACACACCCCCACAAACCCTCGGCACATCCCAGAGATCATGCCACACCCCCACAAACCCTAGGCACACCCCGACTAACCCTGGCCACTCCCCCACAAACCCGATTACCTTTGTCAGGAGGGGCAAGATCCAAGAAAGGCAAGTGTTGGACCTGGTTAATGAAGGCGTGGGCCAGATCAAAGTGGCAGGGTCGCGTGAAATTGTATCTCAAGTGAGGAGATCAAAAAGCACAAGAGGGCTGATTTGCCCACTGCCCGCATACTCTCAACCTAACCTAACAGTGACACGCTCTTCATTCTCCCGGTCGACAAAATGCCAAGAAGAAAGCCCAGATGCCCAAACGGCAAGAGAGAACCAGAAAGTTAAACCCAAGCTGGGTCCACAGAAAACCAGTCACCACTAAACTCAGGTGCAGAGACACCGAATGCCCAGTAAACACTGTCAATTTAACCCATGCAATCCCAGGCATACAGATGCCAGGTAATGATGTTTATAAACAACATTACCCTCACAGTTACATGCCTCTCATCATCCTGGTCCATGGGAAAACACAAGCCGAGCTTGATCAACTCCGGCTGGGTCATCTCGGGGAGGGTGTTTAATGATGAAAGACCCGAAACACCCCATGATCCGAGGATGCATTACTGATGATGTGTCCCAGTGCACACCCGGTCCATTGAACCAAGTGGTGTCGGACCACGATAATGAAAGGCATGGGCCAGATTCACCTGGCTTCACCACATGAGCCTATGCGCCACAGCACCTCATACCTCACCACTCCAAACTCTGCAGCCTTACCTATCCCAGTCACACATATACATCCACCACCCCAACACTCAAACCTAATCCTAAAGTCCAAGGGGGCACACACCCCCACAAACCCTCGGCACATCCCAGAGATCATGCCACACCCCCACAAACCCTAGGCACACCCCGACTAACCCTGGCCACTCCCCCACAAACCCGATTACCTTTGGCAGCAGGGGCAAGATTCAAGAAAGGCAAGTGTTGGTCCTGGTTAATGAAGGCGTGGGCCAGATCAAAGTGGCAGGGTCGCGTGAAATTGAATCTCAAGTGAGGAGATCAAAAAGCACAAGAGGGCTGATTTGCCCACTGCCCGCATACTCTCAACCTAACCCTAATGAAAGGCATGGGCCAGATTCACCTGGGTTCACCACATGGGTGTCGGACCACGATAATGAAAGGCATGGGCCAGATTCACCTGGGTTCACCACATGGGTGTCGGACCACGATAATGAAAGGCATGGGCCAGATTCACCTGGGTTCACCACATGGGTGTCGGACCACGATAATGAAAGGCATGGGCCAGATTCACCTGGGTTCACCACATGAGCCTATGCGCCACAGCACCTCATACCTCACCACTCCAAACTCTGCAACCTTACCTATCCCAGTCACACATATACATCCACCAGCCCAACACTCAAACCTAATCCTAAAGTCCAAGGGGGCACACACCCCCACAAACCCTCGGCACATCCCAGTGATCATGCCACACCCCCACAAACCCTAGGCACACCCCGACTAACCCTGGCCACTCCCCCACAAACCCGAGTACCTTTGTCAGGAGCGGCAAGATCCAAGAAAGGCAAGTGTTGGACCTGGTTAATGAAGGCGTGGGCCAGATCAAAGTGGCAGGGTCGCGTGAAATTGAATCTCAAGTGAGGAGATCAAAAAGCACAAGAGGGCTGATTTGCCCACTGCCCGCATACTCTCAACCTAACCTAACAGTGACACGCTCTTCATTCTCCCGGTCGACAAAATGCCAAGAATAAAGCCCAGATGCCCAAACGGCAAGAGAGAACCTGAAAGTTAAACCCAAGCGGGGTCCACAGAAAACAAGCCACCACTAAACTCAGGTGCAGAGACACCGAATGCCCAGTAAACACCGTCAATTTAACCCATGCATCCCCAGGCATACAGATGCCAGGTAATGATGTTTAAAAACTGCATTACCCTCATAGTTACATGCCTCTCATTATCCTGTTCAATGGGAAAACACAAGCCGAGCTTGATCAACTCTGGCTGGGTCGCCTCGGGGAGGGTGTCTAATGATGAAAGACCCGAAACACCCCATGATCCGAGGATGCATTACTGATGATGTGTCCCAGTGCACACCCGGTCCATTGAACCAAGTGGTGTCGGACCACGATAATGAAAGGCATGGGCCAGATTCACCTGGCTTCACCACACGAGCCTATGCGCCACAGCACCTCATACCTCACCACTCTAAATTCTGCAGCCTTACCTATCCCAGTCACATATACATCCACCAGCCCAACACTCAAACCTAATCCTAAAGTCCAAGGGGGCACGCACGCCCACAAACCCTCGGCACATCCCAGAGATCATGCCACACCCCCACAAACCCTAGGCACACCCTGACTAACCCTGGCCACTCCCCCACAAACCCGATTACCTTTGTCAGGAGGGGCAAGATCCAAGAAAGGCAAGTGTTGGACCTGGTTAATGAAGGCGTGGGCCAGATCAAAGTGGCAGGGTCGCGTGAAATTGAATCTCAAGTGAGGAGATCAAAAAGCACAAGAGGGCTGATTTGCCCACTGCCCGCATACTCTCAACCTAACCTAACAGTGACACGCTCTTCATTCTCCCGGTCGACAAAATGCCAAGAAGAAAGCCCAGATGCCCAAACGGCAAGAGAGAACCAGAAAGTTAAACCCAAGCTGGGTCCACAGAAAACCAGTCACCACTAAACTCAGGTGCAGAGACACCGAATGCCCAGTAAACACTGTCAATTTAACCCATGCAATCCCAGGCATACAGATGCCAGGTAATGATGTTTAAAAACAACATTACCCTCACAGTTACATGCCTCTCATCATCCTGGTCCATGGGAAAACACAAGCCGAGCTTGATCAACTCCGGCTGGGTCATCTCGGGGAGGGTGTTTAATGATGAAAGACCCGAAACACCCCATGATCCGAGGATGCATTACTGATGATGTGTCCCAGTGCACACCCGGTCCATTGAACCAAGTGGTGTCGGACCACGATAATGAAAGGCATGGGCCAGATTCACCTGGCTTCACCACATGAGCCTATGCGCCACAGCACCTCATACCTCACCACTCCAAACTCTGCAGCCTTACCTATCCCAGTCACACATATACATCCACCACCCCAACACTCAAACCTAATCCTAAAGTCCAAGGGGGCACACACCCCCACAAACCCTCGGCACATCCCAGAGATCATGCCACACCCCCACAAACCCTAGGCACACCCCGACTAACCCTGGCCACTCCCCCACAAACCCGATTACCTTTGTCAGGAGGGGCAAGATCCAAGAAAGGCAAGCGTTGGACCTGGTTAATGAAGGCGTGGGCCAGATCAAAGTGGCAGGGTCGCGTGAAATTGAATCTCAAGTGAGGAGATCAAAAAGCACAAGAGGGCTGATTTGCCCACTGCCCGCATACTCTCAACCTAACCTAACAGTGACACGCTCTTCATTCTCCCGGTCGACAAAATGCCAAGAACAAAGCCCAGATGCCCAAACGGCAAGAGAGAACCAGAAAGTTAAACCCAAGCTGGGTCCACAGAAAACCAGTCACCACTAAACTCAGGTGCAGAGACACCGAATGCCCAGTAAACACTGTCAATTTAACCCATGCAATCCCAGGCATACAGATGCCAGGTAATGATGTTTAAAAACAACATTACCCTCACAGTTACATGCCTCTCATCATCCTGGTCCATGAGAAAACACAAGCCGAGCTTGATCAACTCCGGCTGGGTCATCTCGGGGAGGGTGCTTAATGATGAAAGACCCGAAACACCCCATGATCCGAGGATGCATTACTGATGATGTGTCCCAGTGCACACCCGGTCCATTGAACCAAGTGGTGTCGGACCACGATAATGAAAGGCATGGGCCAGATTCACCTGGCTTCACGAAATGAGCCTATGCGCCACAGCACCTCATACCTCACCACTCCAAACTCTGCAGGCTTACCTATCCCAGTCACACATATACATCCACCACCCCAACACTCAAACCTAATCCTAAAGTCCAAGGGGGCACACACCCCCACAAACCCTCGGCACATCCCAGAGATCATGCCACACCCCCACAAACCCTAGGCACACCCCGACTAACCCTGGCCACTCCCCCACAAACCCGATTACCTTTGTCAGGAGGGGCAAGATCCAAGAAAGGCAAGTGTTGGACCTGGTTAATGAAGGCGTGGGCCAGATCAAAGTGGCAGGGTCGCGTGAAATTGAATCTCAAGTGAGGAGATCAAAAAGCACAAGAGGGCTGATTTGCCCACTGCCCGCATACTCTCAACCTAACCTAACAGTGACACGCTCTTCATTCTCCCGGTCGACAAAATGCCAAGAACAAAGCCCAGATGCCCAAACGGCAAGAGAGAACCAGAAAGTTAAACCCAAGCTGGGTCCACAGAAAACAAGCCAGCACTAAACTCAGGTGCAGAGACACCGAATGCCCAGTAAACACTGTCAATTTAACCCATTCATCCCCAGGCATACAGATGCCAGGTAATGATGTTTAAAAACGTCATTACCCTCATAGTTACATGCCTCTCATTATCCTGGTCCATGGGAAAACACAAGCCGAGCTTGATCAACTCCGGCTGGGTCATCTCGGGGAGGGTGTTTAATGATGAAAGACCCGAAACACCCCATGATCCGAGGATGCATTACTGATGATGTGTCCCAGTGCACACCCGGTCCATTGAACCAAGTGGTGTCGGACCACGATAATGAAAGGCATGGGCCAGATTCACCTGGCTTCACCACACGAGCCTATGCGCCACAGCACCTCATACCTCACCACTCTAAATTCTGCAGCCTTACCTATCCCAGTCACATATACATCCACCAGCCCAACACGCAAACCTAATCCTAAAGTCCAAGGGGGCACGCACGCCCACAAACCCTCGGCACATCCCAGAGATCATGCCACACCCCCACAAAACCCTAGGCACACTCCGACTAACCCTGGCCACACCCCCACAAACCCGATTACCTTTGTCAGGAGGGGCAAGATCCAAGAAAGGCAAGTGTTGGACCTGGTTAATGAAGGCGTGGGCCAGATCAAAGTGGCAGGGTCGCGTGAAATTGAATCTCAAGTGAGGAGATCAAAAAGCACAAGAGGGCTGATTTGCCCACTGCCCGCATACTCTCAACCTAACCTAACAGTGACACGCTCTTCATTCTCCCGGTCGACAAAATGCCAAGAACAAAGCCCAGATGCCCAAACGGCAAGAGAGAACCTGAAAGTTAAACCCAAGCGGGGTCCACAGAAAGCAAGCCACCACTAAACTCAGGTGCAGAGACACCGAATGCCCAGTAAACACTGTCAATTTAACCCATGCAATCCCAGGCATACAGATGCCAGGTAATGATGTTTAAAAACAACATTACCCTCACAGTTACATGCCTCTCATCATCCTGGTCCATGGGAAAACACAAGCCGAGCTTGATCAACTCCGGCTGGGTCATCTCGGGGAGGGTGTTTAATGATGAAAGACCCGAAACACCCCATGATCCGAGGATGCATTACTGATGATGTGTCCCAGTGCACACCCGGTCCATTGAACCAAGTGGTGTCGGACCACGATAATGAAAGGCATGGGCCAGATTCACCTGGCTTCACCACATGAGCCTATGCGCCACAGCACCTCATACCTCACCACTCCAAACTCTGCAGCCTTACCTATCCCAGTCACACATATACATCCACCACCCCAACACTCAAACCTAATCCTAAAGTCCAAGGGGGCACACACCCCCACAAACCCTCGGCACATCCCAGAGATCATGCCACACCCCCACAAACCCTAGGCACACCCCGACTAACCCTGGCCACTCCCCCACAAACCCGATTACCTTTGTCAGGAGGGGCAAGATCCAAGAAAGGCAAGTGTTGGACCTGGTTAATGAAGGCGTGGGCCAGATCAAAGTGGCAGGGTCGCGTGAAATTGAATCTCAAGTGAGGAGATCAAAAAGCACAAGAGGGCTGATTTGCCCACTGCCCGCATACTCTCAACCTAACCTAACAGTGACACGCTCTTCATTCTCCCGGTCGACAAAATGCCAAGAACAAAGCCCAGAAGCCCAAACGGCAAAAGAGAACCAGAAAGTTAAACCCAAGCTGGGTCCACAGAAAACAAGCCACCACTAAACTCAGGTGCAGAGACACCGAATGCCCAGTAAACACTGTCAATTTAACCCATTCATCCCCAGGCATACAGATGCCAGGTAATGATGTTTAAAAACGTCATTACCCTCATAGTTACATGCCTCTCATTATCCTGGTCCATGGGAAAACACAAGCCGAGCTTGATCAACTCCGGCTGGGTCATCTCGGGGAGGGTGTTTAATGATGAAAGACCCGAAACACCCCATGATCCGAGGATGCATTACTGATGATGTGTCCCAGTGCACACCCGGTCCATTGAACCAAGTGGTGTCGGACCACGATAATGAAAGGCATGGGCCAGATTCACCTGGCTTCACCACACGAGCCTATGCGCCACAGCACCTCATACCTCACCACTCTAAATTCTGCAGCCTTACCTATCCCAGTCACATATACATCCACCAGCCCAACACTCAAACCTAATCCTAAAGTCCAAGGGGGCACGCACGCCCACAAACCCTCGGCACATCCCAGTGATCATGCCACACCCCCACAAAACCCTAGGCACACCCCGACTAACCCTGGCCACACCCCCACAAACCCGATTACCTTTGTCAGGAGGGGCAAGATCCAAGAAAGGCAAGTGTTGGACCTGGTTAATGAAGGCGTGGGCCAGATCAAAGTGGCAGGGTCGCGTGAAATTGAATCTCAAGTGAGGAGATCAAAAAGCACAAGAGGGCTGATTTGCCCACTGCCCGCATACTCTCAACCTAACCTAACAGTGACACGCTCTTCATTCTCCCGGTCGACAAAATGCCAAGAACAAAGCCCAGATGCCCAAACGGCAAGAGAGAACCTGAAAGTTAAACCCAAGCGGGGTCCACAGAAAACAAGCCACCACTAAACTCAGGTGCAGAGACACCGAATACCCAGTAAACACCGTCAATTTAACCCATGCATCCCCAGGCATACAGATGCCAGGTAATGATGTTTAAAAACTGCATTACCCTCATAGTTACATGCCTCTCATTATCCTGTTCCATGGGAAAACACAAGCCGAGCTTGATCAACTCTGGCTGGGTCGCCTCGGGGAGGGTGTCTAATGATGAAAGACCCGAAACACCCCATGATCCGAGGATGCATTACTGATGATGTGTCCCAGTGCACACCCGGTCCATTGAACCAAGTGGTGTCGGACCACGATAATGAAAGGCATGGGCCAGATTCACCTGGCTTCACCACACGAGCCTATGCGCCACAGCACCTCATACCTCACCACTCTAAATTCTGCAGCCTTACCTATCCCAGTCACATATACATCCACCAGCCCAACACTCAAACCGAATCCTAAAGTCCAAGGGGGCACGCACGCCCACAAACCCTCGGCACATCCCAGTGATCATGCCACACCCCCACAAAACCCTAGGCACACCCCGACTAACCCTGGCCACACCCCCACAAACCCGATTACCTTTGTCAGGAGGGGCAAGATCCAAGAAAGGCAAGTGTTGGACCTGGTTAATGAAGGCGTGGGCCAGATCAAAGTGGCAGGGTCGCGTGAAATTGAATCTCAAGTGAGGAGATCAAAAAGCACAAGAGGGCTGATTTGCCCACTGCCCGCATACTCTCAACCTAACCCTAACCCTAATCCACCAGCCCAACACTCAAACCTAATCCTAAAGTCCAAGGGGGCACACACCCCCACAAACCCTCGGCACATCCCAGAGATCATGCCACACCCCCACAAACCCTAGGCACACCCCGAATAACCCTGGCCACTCCCCCACAAACCCGATTACCTTTGGCAGCAGGGGCAAGATTCAAGAAAGGCAAGTGTTGGACCTGGTTAATGAAGGCGTGGGCCAGATCAAAGTGGCAGGGTCGCGTGAAATTGAATCTCAAGTGAGGAGATCAAAAAGCACAAGAGGGCTGATTTGCCCACTGCCCGCATACTCTCAACCTAACCCTCAAAAAGCACAAGAGGGCTGATTTGCCCACTGCCCGCATACTCTCAACCTAACCCACACCCCCACAAACCCTCGGCACATCCCACAGATCATGCCACACCCCCACAAACCCTAGGCACACACCGACTAACCCTGGCCACACCCCCACAAACCCGAGTACCTTTGTCAGGAGGGGCAAGATCCAAGAAAGGCAAGTGTTGGACCTGGTTAATGAAGGCGTGGGCCAGATCAAAGTGGCAGGGTCGCGTGAAATTGAATCTCAAGTCAGGAGATCAAAAAGCACAACAGGGCTGATTTGCCCACTGCCCGCATACTCTCAACCTAACCTAACAGTGACACGCTCTTCATTCTCCCGGTCGACAAAATGCCAAGAATAAAGCCCAGATGCCCAAACGGCGAGAGAGAACCAGAAAGTTAAACATAAGCTGGGTCCACAGAAAACCAGTCACCACTCAACTCAGGTGCAGAGACACCGAATGCCCAGTAAACACTGTCAATTTAACCCATGCAATCCCAGGCATACAGATGCCAGGTAATGATGTTTAAAAACAACATTACCATCATAGTTACATGCCTCTCATTATCGTGGTCCATGGGAAAACACAAGCCGAGCTTGATCAACTCCGGCTGGGTCATCTCGGGGAGGGTGTTTAATGATGAAAGACCCGAAACACCCCATGATCTGAGGATGCATTACTGATGATGTGTCCCAGTGCACACCCGGTCCATTGAACCAAGTGGTGTCGGACCACGATAATGAAAGGCATGGGCCAGATTCACCTGGCTTCACCACTAAGCCCCATAGAACCTCATACCTCACCACTCAAAACTCTGCAGCCTTACCTGTCCCCGTCACACATATACATCCACCAGCCCAACACTCAAACCTAATCCTAAAGTCCAAGGGGGCACACACCCCCACAAACCCTCGGCACATCCCAGAGATCATGCCACACCCCCACAAACCCTAGGCACACCCCGATTAACCCTGGCCACTCCCCCACAAACCCGATTACCTTTGTCTGGAGGGGCAAGATCCAAGAAAGGCAAGTGTTGGACCTGGTTAATGAAGGCGTGGGCCAGATCAAAGTGGCAGGGTCGCGTGAAATTGAATCTCAAGTCAGGAGATCAAAAAGCACAAGAGGGCTGATTTGCCCACTGCCCGCATACTCTCAACCTAACCTAACAGTGACACGCTCTTCATTCTCCCGGTCGACAAAATGCCAAGAATAAAGCCCAGATGCCCAAACGGCGAGAGAGAACCAGAAAGTTAAACCCAAGCTGGGTCCACAGAAAACCAGTCACCACTCAACTCAGGTGCAGAGACACCGAATGCCCAGTAAACACTGTCAATTTAACCCATGCAATCCCAGGCATACAGATGCCAGGTAATGATGTTTAAAAACAACATTACCATCATAGTTACATGCCTCTCATTATCGTGGTCCATGGGAAAACACAAGCCGAGCTTGATCAACTCCGGCTGGGTCATCTCGGGGAGGGTGTTTAATGATGAAAGACCCGAAACACCCCATGATCCGAGGATGCATTACTGATGATGTGTCCCAGTGCACACCCGGTCCATTGAACCAAGTGGTGTCGGACCACGATAATGAAAGGCATGGGCCAGATTCACCTGGCTTCACCACTAAGCCCCATAGAACCTCATACCTCACCACTCAAAACTCTGCAGCCTTACCTATCCCCGTCACACATATACATCCACCAGCCCAACACTCAAACCTAATCCTAAAGTCCAAGGGGGCACACACCCCCACAAACCCTCGGCACATCCCACAGATCATGCCACACCCCCACAAACCCTAGGCACACCCCGATTAACCCTGGCCACTCCCCCACAAACCCGATTACCTTTGTCAGGAGGGGCAAGATCCAAGAAAGGCAAGTGTTGGACCTGGTTAATGAAGGCGTGGGCCAGATCAAAGTGGCAGGGTCGCGTGAAATTGAATCTCAAGTGAGGAGATCAAAAAGCACAAGAGGGCTGATTTGCCCACTGCCCGCATACTCTCAACCTAACCTAACAGTGACACGCTCTTCATTCTCCCGGTCGACAAAATGCCAAGAATAAAGCCCAGATGCCCAAACGGCGAGAGAGAACCAGAAAGTTAAACCCAAGCTGGGTCCACAGAAAACAAGTCACCACTAAACTCAGGTGCAGAGACACTGAATGCCCAGTAAACACTGTCAATTTAACCCATGCATCCCCTGGCATACAGATGCCAGGTAATGATGTTTAAAAACGTCATTACCCTCATAGTTACATGCCTCTCATTATCCTGTTCCATGGGAAAACACAAGCCGAGCTTGATCAACTCTGGCTGGGTCGCCTCGGGGAGGGTGTCTAATGATGAAAGACCCAAAACACCCCATGATCCGAGGATGCATTACTGATGATGTGTCCCAGTGCACACCCGGTCCATTGAACCAAGTGGTGTCGGACCACGATAATGAAAGGCATGGGCCAGATTCACCTGGCTTCACCACATGAGCCTATGCGCCACAGCACCTCATACCTCACCACTCCAAACTCTGCAGCCTTACCTATCCCAGTCACACATATACATCCACCAGCCCAACACTCAAACCTAATCCTAAATTCCAAGGGGACACACACCCCCACAAACCCTCGGCACATCCCAGAGTTCATGCCACAACCCCACAAACCCTAGGCACACCCCGACTAACCCTGGCCACTCTCCGACAAACGCGATTACCTTTGTCAGGAGGGGCAAGATCCAAGAAAGGCAAGTGTTGGACCTGGTGAATGAAGGCGTGGGCCAGATCAAAGTGGCAGGGTCGCGTGAAATTGAATCTCAACTGAGGAGATCAAAAAGCACAAGAGGGCTGATTTGCCCACTGCCCGCATACTCTCAACCTGACCTAACAGTGACACGCTCTGCATTCTCCCGGTCGACAAAATGCCAAGAACAAAGCCCAGATGCCCAAACGGCAAGAGAGAACCAGAAAGTTAAACCCAAGCTGGGTCCACAGAAAACAAGTCACCACTAAACTCAGGTGCAGAGACACTGAATGCCCAGTAAACACTGTCAATTTAACCCATGCATCCCCTGGCATACAGATGCCAGGTAATGATGTTTAAAAACGTCATTACCCTCATAGTTACATGCCTCTCATTATCCTGTTCCATGGGAAAACACAAGCCGAGCTTGATCAACTCTGGCCGGGTCGCCTCGGGGAGGGTGTCTAATGATGAAAGACCCAAAACACCCCATGATCCGAGGATGCATTACTGATGATGTGTCCCAGTGCACACTCGGTCCATTGAACCAAGTGGTGTCGGACCATGATAATGAAAGGCATGGGCCAGATTCACCTGGCTTCACCACATGAGCCTATGCGCCACAGCACCTCATACCTCACCACTCCAAACTCTGCAGCCTTACCTATCCCAGTCACACATATACATCCACCAGCCCAACACTCAAACCTAATCCTAAAGTCCAAGGGGACACACCCCCCCACAAACCCTCGGCACATCCCAGAGATCATGCCACAACCCCACAAACCCTAGGCACACCCCGACTAACCCTGGCCACTCCCCGACAAACCCGATTACCTTTGTCAGGAGGGGCAAGATCCAAGAAAGGGAAGTGTTGGACCTGGTGAATGAAGGCGTGGGTCATATCAAAGTGGCAGGGTCGCGTGAAATTGAATCTCAAGTCAGGAGATCAAAAAGCACAAGAGGGCTGATTTGCCCACTGCCCGCATACTCTCAACCTAACCCTAACCCTAACCCTAAGTCCAAGGGGGCACACACCCCCACAAACCCTCGGCACATCCCAGAGGTCATGCCACACCCCCACAAACCCTAGGCACACCCCGACTAACCCTGGCCACTCCCCCACAAACCCGATTACCTTTGTCAGGAAGGGCAAGATCCAAGAAAGGCAAGTGTTGGACCTGGTTAATGAAGGCGTGGGCCAGATCAAAGTGGCAGGGTCTCGTGAAATTGAATCTCGAGTGAGGAGATCAAAAAGCACAAGAGGGCTGATTTGCCCACTGCCCGCATACTCTCAACCTCACCTAACAGTGACACGCTCTTCATTCTCCCGGTCGACAAAATGCCAGTAAAAAAGCCCAGATGCCCAAAAGGCGAGAGAGAACCAGAAAGTTAAACCCAAGCAGGGTCCACAGAAAACAAGTCACCACTAAACTCAGGTGCAGAGACACCGAAGGCCCAGTAAACGCTGTCAATTTAACCCATGCAATCCCGGGCATACAGATGCCAGGTAATGATGTTTAAAAACAACATTACCCTCATGGTTACATGCCTCTCATTATCCTGGTCCATGGGAAAACACAAGCCGAGCTTGATCAACTCCGGCTGGGTCACCTCGGGGAGGGTGTTTAATGATGAAAGACCCGAAACACCCGATGATCCGAGGATGTATTACTGATGATGTGTCCCAGTGCACACCCGGTCCATTGAACCAAGTGGTGTCGGATCATGATAATGAAAGGCATGGGCCAGATTCACCTGGCTTCACCACACAAGCCTAACCCCATAGCACCTCATACCTCACCACTCAAAACTCTACAGCCTTACCTCTCCCAGTCACACATATATATCCACCAGCCCAACACTCAAACCTAATCCTGAAGTCCAAGGGGGCACACACCCCCACAAACCCTCGGCACATCCCAGAGATCATGCCACACCCCCACAAACCCTAGGCACACCCCGACTAACCCTGGCCACTCCCCCACAAACCCGATTACCTTTGTCAGGAAGGGCAAGATCCAAGAAAGGCAAGTGTTGGACCTGGTTAATGAAGGCGTGGGCCAGATCAAAGTGGCAGGGTCGCGTGAAATTGAATCTCGAGTGAGGAGATCAAAAAGCACAAGAGGGCTGATTTGCCCACTGCCCGCATACTCTCAACCTATCCCTAATTCCCAATGGACCGCGCACCCCAACTAAACCGGACAGCACCCCAAATAACCCAAACCACACCACACTAATGGGCTTATATAGTAATCCTTTGCTCTGCTACTAAACCTAACACCTCCAACCCTGCCACACACCCCCATAAACCCAAACCCTCGCCCTAACCCTAATTGGAGAATGGACGATTTTCCGGAAATCAGAAAGGATCTAGAAAGAGTAGATTAGGATAAGTTGTTTGCTGGCAAGGATGTGTTCAGTAAGTGGAAGGCCTTCAAAGGCGGAATTTTGAGAGTGCAGGGTTTGCATATTCCTGCCAGGATTAAAGGCAAAGTTAACAAACAAAGGGAACCTTGGTTTTCAAGGAATATTAGTGAACTGGTTAAGAAAAATAGAAAGGTGTATGGCAGGTACAGGCAACAAAGAATAAATGAGGTACTCGAGGAGTATAGAAAATGTAAGAAAATACTAAAGAAGGAAATCAGGAAGGCAAAAAGAAGACATGAGATTGCTTTGGCAGATAATGTGAAGGGAGATGTGAGAAGATGGACGTGTGATGACAGCGCGCGCGGCCTCTCCGGTGATGAATATCTATTATCTGTCAAGTAGGGGACCATGCACAATCCTGATTTGATAGAGACAGACTTGAGTGCACAGCGGAATATCTGGAAAACTTCTGAAATGTCTGCTTTGCTACCGCTGCTACAGTGTGGTAACCGGAATCTCCGGAGCTGAAGGCCTTGAAATCCTGGGCTTTGCGTGTTTCAGCAGCTGGGGAGAGGTGGAAGGCACTCAGCAGAGGATGGCGCTCGGGAGGCTGTATCAGACAGGCTGCTCGGAAGCTCGGAGTTTTCGGACGGATGGACTCAGGGTCGGCTGTGGTCAGCTGCTTCCAAGGTATCGGCAAGTTGACGGTGCCTGGAGGTTTATGGCAGGAAGTTTCTCCCTTTTGCCACCGCTATCGGGGACTCCGGAGTCAATCGACTCGGGGACTTTGAGACTTTTTTTTACTGTGCCTATGGACTGTTCTTCATCAAATGATCGTATTGCTTTGCACTGCTGTAACTATATGGTATAATTATGTGGTTTTGTCAGTGTTAGTCTTTGGTCTGTCTTGCTTTCTGTGATATCACGCTGGAGAAACATTGTATCATTTCTTAATGCATGTATGCATTTCTAAACGACAATAAAAGAGGACTGAGTGTTCTCATAATCTAAATCTAAATCTAAACCCGAAAAGTTTAGTATATTAAGAGTAAAAGGATAGTAAGGGACAAAATTGGTCCCCTAGAAAGTCAGAGTGGTCATCTATGTGTGGAGCCTCACGAGATGGGGGCGATCTTAAACATTTTTTTTGTATCAGTATTTACTTGGGAAATTGCCATGGCGTATACGGAAGGAAGGGAAACAACAGTGGAGTCATGGAATTTTTGGATCGGGACAAGCAGAGCGGCATGGGAGCTGAATTCCGAAGGAAGGCGGTTTTGTAAAAAAAACTTCTTCGAGTGCAAGAAGGACGAGACTGCGCAGGTGCGTGACGTAGATAGGACCGCGCGGAGAGTTTAAAAAGGAGACCACCCTATACAGCCGGCAGCAGAGTGAGTGGCAGCAGAGTGCAGGGCTTTGGCTTCAACGGGCTTCGGTGGTAACAAGAAGAGGAGAGAGCGAGGCACCAACTCTTTTTTTAACCCCTTGGTGAATCGGCACGGACAGACAGGAACAGCATGGCTCACACAGCTAACGGTACGAGCTAACAGTTTAAAAAGTTCGTCTGTTTGTCGAGGTAAGTGGGTGAGTAAACTTATTTTTTCCTGTTTCATTCCTGTAGAATTAGGTAGCATGCCTGCAGGGTTAGTGCTTTGTTCAGGGTGTCAGATGTGGGGATCCTGAGAGACCTCCAGCCTCCCTGATGGCCACATCTGCGCCAGGTGCACCGAGATGCAGCTCCTCAGAAACCGTGATAGGGATCTGGAGCTGCAGCTTGATGACCTACTGCTTATTAGGGAAAGTGAAGAGGTGATAGACAGGAGCTACAGGGAGGTAGTCATCCCTAGGCTACAGGGGTCAGAAAACTGGATGACTGTCAGGAGAGGAAGGAAAATGCCCGAATAGTGGAGAGCATCCCTGTGGCTGTCCCCCTCAGCAACAAGTATCTTGTTCTGGATGCTGTTGAGGGGGGTGACTTGACAGGGGACGCCCACGGTGACCATGTCTCTGGCACTGAGCCTGGCGCTGTTGTGCAGGAGAGAAGGAGGGAGAAGAGGAATGCAGCAGTCATAAGGGATTCCATAGTCAGGGGAACAGACAGGAGATTCTGTGAGTATGATAGAGATGCCCGCATGGTGTGTTGCCTCCCAGGTGCTAGGGTACGGGATGTCTCCGATTGGGTCCAAAATATTCTGAAGGGAGTGAGCGAGCAGCCAGTTGTCTTGGTACATGTTGGTACCAATGACATACATAGGAGAAGGAAGGAGGACCTGAAGAGAGATTTCCGAGAGTTAGGAAGGAAGCTGAGAAGCAGGACCTCCAGGATAGTAATCTTGGGATTGCTACCTGTGCCACGTGCTAATGAGGGCAAGAATGGTAGGATCAGGCAGATGAATGCGTGGCTGAGAGACTGGTGCAAGAGGCAGGGCTTCAGATTCTTGGATCATTGGGATCTCTTCTGGGGGAAGTATGACCTGTTCAAAATGGACAGATTACACCTGAACCCGAAGGGGACAAATATCCTGGCGGAAAGGTTTAACAGAGCTGTTAGGGAGGGTTTAGACTAATTTGGCAGGGGGATGGGAACTGGAATGATAGAGCGGAGGAAGGGGAAAACAGAAGTAAATCTAAGATAGTAAGCAGTAAAGATGTCAGGAAAGGCAGGCAGGTGATGGGGCAAATTTGTAGCCATTGTGATGAGTCGCAGTGCAATAAAGTTGCAGTGAAATCAAAGCAAAAAGTACCAAGTACTGGTCTTAAGGTGTTATACTTAAATGCACGCAGCATGAGGAATAAGGTGGATGATCTTGTCATACAGCTACAGATTGGCAGGTATGATATTGTGGCCATCACTGAGACGTGGCTAAAGGATGCATGTCTCTGGGAGCTGAACGTCCAAGGATACACAGTGTATCGGAAGGATAGGAAGGTAGGCAGAAGGGGTGGCATGGCTTTATTGGTAAGAAATGATATCAAATCATTAGAAAGAGGTGACATAGGATCGGAAGGTGCAGAATCTTTATGGATTGAGTTAAGAAATCGCAGGGGTAAAAGGACCCTGATGGCAGTTATTTATAGGCCTCCAAACAGCTGCAGCGATGTGGACTACAAATTACAACAGGAAATAGAAAAGGCTTGTCAGAAGGGCAGTGTTATGATAATTGTGGGGGATTTTAACATGCAAGTGGATTGGGAAAATCAGGTCAGCACTGGATCTCAAGAGAGAGAATTTGTGGAATGTCTGTGAGATGGCTTTTTAGAACAGCTTGTTGTTGAGCCCACTAGGGGATCGGCTGTACTGGATTGGGTATTGTGTAATGAACCGGAGGTGATTAGAGAGATTGAGGTGCCCTTCGGAGGCAATGATCATAACATGATTGAGTTCACTGTGAAATTTGAGAAAGAGAAGTCGAAATCTGATGTGTCGGTATTTCAGTGGAGTAAAGGAAATTACAGTGGCATGAGAGAGGAACTGGGCAAAGTTGACTGGAAAGGGACACTAGTGGGAAGGACGGCAGAGCGGCAATGGCTGGAGTTTATGCGAGAAGTGAGGAAAGTGCAAGACAGATATATTACAAAAAAGAAGAAATTTTCAAATGGAAAAAGGATGCAACCGTGGCTGACAAGAGAAGTCAAAGGCAAAGTTAAACCAAAGGAGAGGGCATACAAGGAAGCAAAAATTAGTGGGAAGACAGAGGATTGGGAAGTTTTTAAAAGCTTACAAAAGGAAACTAAGGTCATTAAGAGGGAAAATATGAACAATGAAAGGAAGCTAGCAAATAATATCAAAGAGGATACTAAAAGCTTTTTCAAGTATATAAAGAGCTAAAGACAGGTGAGAGTAGATATAGGACCGATAGAAAATGATGCTGGAGAAATTGTAATGGGAGATAAGGAGATGGCGGAGGAACTGAACAAGTATTTTGCATCAGCCTTCACTGAGGAAGACATCAGCAGTATAGCGGACACTCAAGGGTGTCAGGGAAGAGAAGTGTGCGCAGTCACAATTACGGCAGAGCAAGTACTCAGGAAGCTGAATAGTCTAAGGGTAGATAAATCTCCGGAACCAGATGGAATGCACCCTCGTGTTCTGAAGGAAGTAGCTGTGGAGATTGCAGAGGCATTAGCAATGATCTTTGAAAAGTCAATAGATTCTGGTATAATTCCGGAGGACTGGAAGATTGCAAATGTCACTCCGCTATTTAAGAAGGGGGCAAGGAAGAAAAAAGGAAATTATAGACCTGTTAGCTTGACATCGGTGGTTGGGAAGTTGTTGGAGTGGATTGTCAAGGATGAGGTTACAGAGCACCCGGAGGCATATGACAAGATAGGCAGAACTCAGCATGGTTTCCTTAAAGAAAAATCCTGCCCGACAAACCTATTACAACTTTTTGAGGAAATTACAAGTAAGCTAGACAAGGGAGATGCAGTGGATGTTGTATATTTGGATTTTCAGAAGGCCTTTGACAAGGTGCCAGACATGAGGCTGCTTAACAAGATAAGAGCCCATGGAATTACTGGAAAGTTACATACGTGGATAATGCATTGGCTGATTGGCAGGAAATAGAGAGTGGGAATAAAGGGATCCTATTCTGGTTGGCTGCCGGTTACCAGTGGTGTTCCACAGGGCTCCGTGTTGGGGCCGCTTCCATTTACATTGTACATCAACGATTTGGATTATGGAATATATGGCTTTGTGGCTAAGTTTGCTGACGATACGAAGGAGGGGCCGGTAGTGCTGAGGAAACGGAGAGTCTGCAGGGAGGCTTGGATAGATTGGAAGAATGGGCAAAGAAGTGGCAAATGAAATATAATGTTGGAAAGTGTATGGTTATGCGCTTTGGCAGAAGAAATAAACGGGCAGACTAATATTTAAATGGGGAGAGAATTCAAAGTTCTGAGATGCAACAGCACTTGGGAGTCCTCATGCAGGATACCCTTAAGGTTAACCTCCAGGTTGAGTCGGTGGTGAAGAAGGCGAATGCAATGTTGGCATTCATTTCTAGAGGAATAGAGTATAGGAGCAGGGATGTGATGTTGAGGCTCTATAAGGCGCTGGTAAGGCCTCACTTGGAGTACTGTGGGCAGTTTTGGGCTCCTTATTTAAGAAAGGAAATGCTGATGTTGGAGAGGGTACAGAGAAGATTCACTGGAATGATTCCGGGAATGAGAGGGTTAACATATGAGGAACGTTTGTCCACTCTTGGACTATATTCCTTGGAGTTTAGAAGAATGAGGGGGGGACCTCATAGAAACATTTCGAATGTTGAAAGGCATGGACAGAGTGGATATGACAAAGTTGTTTCCCATGATGGGGAAGTCTAGTACGAGAGGGCATGACTTAAGGATTGAAGGGTGCCCATTCAGAACAGAGATGTTAAGAAATTTTTTTAGCCAGAGGGTGGTGAATCTATGGAATTTGTTGCCACGGGCTGCAGTGGAGGCCAAGTAATTGGGTGTATTTAAGGTAGAAATTGATAGGTATCTGAGTAGCCAGGGCTTCAAAGGTTATGGTAAGAAGCTGGGGGAGTGGGACTAAATCGGAGAATGGATCAGCTCATGATAAAATGGCAGAGCAGACTCGATGGGCCGAATGGCTGACTTCTGCTAATTTGTCTTGTGGTCTTATGGTCTTATGGAACATATAGAGATTAAAAAGAAGGAGGTGCTTGCTGCCTTACAGCAAATAAAGGTGGGTAAATCCCCCGGGCCTGACATGATATTTCCTCAGACCTCGAGAGAGACTAGTGTAGAAATTGCAAGGGCCCTGGCAGAAATATTTAAAATGCCCTTAGCCACGGGTGCGGTGCTGGAGGATTGGAGGGTAGCTTATGCTGTTCCATTGTTTAAAAAAGGCTCCAAAAGTAAACCAGGTAATTACAGGCCGGTGAGCCTGACATCAGTAGTAGGTAAATTATTGGAAGGTGTTCTAAGAGATCAGATATACAAGTATTTGGACAGCCAAAGGCTGATTAAGGACAGTCAGCATGGCTTTGTGCGTGGTAGATTGTGTTTAACGAATCTTGTAGAGTTTTTTGAGGACATCACCAAGAGTTACAAAATACACATGGACTAAGATGTTAACTGTCCTGTGCTATCACCAGTGGGATCATCAGTTGATCTGCCACCTGTCTTCAGGAGTTTCGGCCCGCTTATGATCAAGACTCCTTCGAGGTGGTGGGCCAGCAGTGCTAAAGCACCACCTCCCACTAGTGGGCTTAGAAACTTGGCATCTGCCTCTATCAGAGTTGTTTGTCACTTCCATCCAACAGATAGTCTACTCTTCAGGTGTCTATGCAACTACTGAAGGGTTTGCAAGATATGTATACACTGTCTGACTATCTGCCCCTCTGGACATACTTGGTCCACACCCATGCTGATCCTTTCTCTGCTGCCTCAGCTACAGCCCTGCTGGTTGACTTGATCTCTCTTCTAGTGAAGCCAAGATCACGCAGCCACTACTGGAGAGTGAACGCAATAAACCCACGGCAGCCTACTTCGAATGGATAGCATGAGACCTTCCACCCTCTGACTCTGCACTCTGATCTCAACTCTGCATACTTGGTTAACTTGCACTCATGGGCTTCATCGATGTTGTCTTCCCAGGGGACTGTGAGTTCACCAACAACCGCTTCTCTACTGGTGTCAGACCATATGATTATATCTGGCTTCAACTCAACCAAACCAAACCTGTACTTTCCAACATCGTAAATCATACCACCCATCACTTCCAACTTTCTCTTTGATGTTCCCCTGAGCGTGTTATCCAACATCATACTGATACCCTCATCAAATACACGCCAAGCCTTCTCACCTGCCATTGCTGGCCACTTGACCTTCCTCTTCTTCTCTACCTCCTCGCCGCCGCCATCATGCGAAGAATCTACCTGGGTACTGTGGTCTGAAACCTGACCTGGGTTATCTCTCATCTGACCTGGAGTATGATGACGCTCTCCAGAGTGAATCGCTGTGGCTTGTGAATCAGTGGTTGAAAAGACCACATCATCTGTGCTTGGTGAAGAAATCTCATCTTCATCCACTGGGATGGAATAGCACTTCAACTTTGCTTGGTGGATTCGTAAACCTTTAATGCTGGAAAATGCTCTCCCACACCAACACACTGGACACTCAGAGCCTCTTATCCTAGCTCTTGGTCGTAGTCGTTCCCTGTAATTAACTGTATCCATCTGATTGGGTCCATCATTCTCCCTCCCTCTAGGAGGACCCCGAGGGTATGTTTCTCCATGTAAACTAGAAGCTTCAAGAGGTGAGTGCTCTTCTGAGCTGGTGCCCGGACTGCCAATCCTGACACCCCTGGTGCCAGTCTTTCCTGGCTGTCCGCTGTCTCTCCACGCTGTCACTGGACTATTCCCGGTTGCCAACCAGGCTATTCCTGGTAGTCACTGGTGTCCAGAACAAAAGAGTTACAAAATACACATGGACTAAGATGTTAACTGTCCTGTGCTATCACCAGTGGGATCATCAGTTGATCTGCCACCTGTCTTCAGGAGTTTCGGCCCGCTTACGATCAAGACTCCTTTGAGGTGGTGAGCCAGCAGTGCTAAAGCACCACCTCCCACTGGTGAGCTTAAAAACTTGGCATCTGCTTCTATCAGAGTTGTTGGTCACTTCCATCCAACAGATAGTCTACTCTTCAGGGGTCTATGCAACTACTGAAGGGTTTGCAAGATATGTATACACTGTCTGACTATCTGCCCCTCTGGACATACAAATAGATGAAGGAAAGGATGTGGATATTGTCTACATGGACTTTAGTAAGGCCTTTGACAAGGTCCCACATGGGAGGTTAGTTCAGAAGGTTCAGACACTAGGTATCCATGAAGAGGTTGTAAACTGGATTCGAAATTGGCTGTGTGGGAGAAGACAGAGAGTGGTAGTGGATGATTGCTTCTCAGACTGGAGGCCTGTGACTAGTGGTGTGCCTCTGGGATCTGTGCTGGGATCATTGTCATAGAGATGCTGCCTGGCCTGCTGCATTCACCAGCAACTTTGATGTGTGTTGCTTGAATTTCCAGCATCTGCAGAATTCTTCATGTCTGGGACCATTGTTGTTTGTTGTCTATATCAATGATCTAGATGATAATGTGGTAAATTGAATCAGCAATTTTGCTGGTGACACTAAGATTGGAGGTGTTGTGGACAGTGAGGAAGGCTTTCAAAGCTTGCAGAGGGATCTGGACTAAATGGAAAAATGGTCCAGAAAATGGCAGATGGAATTTAATGTAGACAGGTGTGAGGTGTAGCATTTTGGAAGGACAAATCAAGGTAGAACATACACAGTAAATGGTAGGGCACCAAGGAGTGCGGAGGAACAAAGGATCTGGGAGGTCAGATGCATAATTCCCTGAAAGTGGCGTCACAGGTAGACAGGGTTGTAAAGAAGGCATTTGGCATCCTGGCACTCAAAAATCAAAGTATTGAGTGTAAGAGTTGTGATGTTATGGTGAGGCTGTATAAGACACTGGTGAGGCCAAATTTGGAGTATTGTGTGCAGTTCTGGTCACCTAACTATAGGAAGGATATCAGTAAGATTGAAAGAGTGCAGATCTACTAGGATGTTGCCGGGTCTTCAAGAGTTTAGTTACAGGGAATGATTGAACAGGTTAGGACTTTATTCTTTGGAGCGTAGAAGAATGAGGGGAGATTTGATAGAGGTTTACAAAATTATGAGGGTAGAGACAGAGTAAATGTAAGTAGGCTCTTTCCACTTAGATTAGGAGAGATAAATACGAGAGGACATGGATTTAGGGTGAAAGGGGAAAGGTTTAGGGGGAACATTAGGGGGAACTTCTTTACTCAGAGAGTGGTGGGAGTGTGGAACGAGCTGCCAACTGACGTGGTAAATGTGGGCTCACTCTGAAGTTTTAAGAATAAATTGGATAGATACATGGATGGGAGAGGCCTGGAGAGTTATGTACTGGGAGAGGGTCAATGGGACTAGCGGAATAAAGTTTTGGCACAGACTAGAAGAGCCCAATGACCTGTTTTCTGTGCTGTAGTGTTCTATGGTTCTATGGTTCTATGGAGAGTGACAATCACTGTGAGGGAATGATGATAATTCTGACAACAAGAGAAAAAATTGTCACTGAACATGAACACAAATTCCGATCTTTCAAAGAAAGATGGTGAAATAATTCAGATAGGAACTTAAAACGCTTGCAGAGGAATGAACCCAGAATCCCAACTAAACAGAAAGCAGAGGGCAATAATTTGTATCATTGATCCAGATGTGTTTGTAGAAGATTAAAACAAACCCCCACCCCATCTCCAGGGATCAGCCCAGATCGGGAGCACATCTGGAATACTCACTTACAAACCTAAGGACTAGAGGGGCTTTAAATGTGTCTGAAAGTTTAATCCATCCTTTCCTCAAGGAGGCAAATATCCTAAACTGTTACTGACCTCCAAACAGATTATTTACATTCAGTAATGTCACTTCTCACTTTAGAGAGGGCATTGATTGGGTTTGTAAGTAGATACAGAATGTTACAGGAAATTACATGTGATAGTTACAGGAAAATTGTTGAAGAAACAGTGCGATCACAGCTGGGGAATTCTGACAGTCAAATAATTCCATTGAGTATACTTACAAGGATCATTGCCTTAAGAGAGCAACATCCATCATCAAAGACCCCCACCGTCCCAGCTATTCCCTCTTCTCTCTATCTCCTATACTCTGTAACACACACAAAGTGCTGGAGGAACTTAGTAGGTCAAACAGCATCTATGGTGGGAATTGAACAGTTGACATTTCAACACCTGTTGATAAGTCTCAGCCAGAAATATCAACTGCTCGTTTCCCTCCATAGATGTTGTCTGACCTGCTGAGTTTCTCCAGCAATCTGTGTGCGTTACATTAGGTTTGTCTGGTGTTTCTGTTCAGAAGCTCTCAGACCAGCCACCTGTCATCTACATGAAAGTCAATTCTGAATCCAAGCAGCCAAGCCATCACAGATCTCACTCACTTTCATCTTCTGGATGAGCATCTCATGCAGGACCTTATCAAATGACTGACTAAAATCCATGTAAAACATTAACCACAGCTCTACATTCATCAATCAACTTTGTGTCATGGTCCCGTCCGTGAAGTCCTCATTTCAGTTCACAGTCCAGTCTGTGGACTCTGGATTCCAGGTCTTCCAGTTGTTCCTTGTTTCAGTTGGGTTAATCATAGGCACCTGATTCCCATCTTGGGGCTTGGAATATAAGTAGCCTTGGGGTCGAGGTTGGGCTGCTGGCTTGTCTTGTCAAGATCCCCTGGGAGCAACCTGCTGGTGGAAGGCTAGAGTGGCCACTTGCTATCATTAGGCTGCGTTGGAGTACCATCGCTTCATGGAGCCTTGTTGTCGGTAGTCAGAGCCGTCTTTGCGGTATGGATTCGGCTGTTTCCCGGGCCAGCTGAGTGGCCATCAGGCACTCCGAGCAAGTTAGGGATCCGGTTGTTTCCGTTGCCAGCCGAGGTTGCTGGCCGTAACTGCAACCAGAGCAACCCCGATGCAGAGATGGAACTGTCTGTTGTTCTTTGGTGTTTGTCTCTTCTTGTCCTCACCTCTGTGGGGTCAGTCAGGCTGTTCTGCCGTTGCCCTGTAGGGGGATCTGTCTTGTCTTGTCCTTGCCTCTGTGGGGTAAGTCAGGCTGTTCTGCTGTTGCCCTGTAGGGGGATCTGTCTTGTCTTGTCCTTGCCTCTGTGGGGTAAGTCAGGCTGTTCTGCCATTGCCCTGCGGGGGGGGAGGCGCGCTGTCTTGTCTTGTCTGCCTCTGTTGGGTAAGTCTGGCCATTCTGCCATTACCTGATGGATGGACCTGTCCCACCTTGGTGTGAAGATCTAGTTGAGTCCCGGCTTGTCTAAAGATAAGTCCCAGCTCTATGTTTTGTCATGTGTGACACCAAGCAGAGTTACCGGATGGATGATGCTAATGAGAGAGATAACGGAAGACAATGGAGAAACATTCAAAATGCTAATGAGAGAGAAGGGAGAGATTAATGAGAAAGAAACACAATTCAGATATTGACAGACCGGTTGCTTAGAACCTGAACTGTTTGAAGTTTGATGGACAGGTGATACCCCAGCAGGGGATAAAATGAGCAGGTTTGCTAAGGCATGGGACACACCACAAGACCCTGGAAAGAGCAGTGTGCCTCCACAAGTTGATGGGAGTTTGGAGGACTGGTTCGTGGGAAACGACCAGAGGCTCACAGGGTGTAAAGGTACAATCGGTGGGAATCTTGGGTGTGTGTCCACCCTTGCCTGGGTGCCGGGTTCACCGCGGAAGAACGAAGAACGATCATATCTGGAATGGATGGAATGGAGGGGTCACAGTCAGTGACCACAGTGGGATTAGAAGACATCAAAAGGTCTGCCTGAAACCTCTCTCCCTCTCTCCCTCTCCCACCCCCCCGCCCCAATGGTACGACAACAGCAATTACTGCGAACTGCACTAAACTGAACTGAACTCTGTTTCACTTGAGACTGATCATTTTACCCCTAGACTGCGATAGAGCTTGGTTGATTCCTATTACCCTAGTTCTGTGTATATGTGTGTATTATCATTGCTAACCTGTTGCACTTATATCCTTACAATTAGTGTACTGTATTACTTATTTCTTTAATAAAACTTTATTAGTTCCTAGTAATCCAGACTCCTACAAGCATTCCATTTCTGCTGGTTTGGCAACCTAGTTACGGGGTATGTAACAGTTGATGTACAGTTCCCAGTCTGTCTCTGAGCTCCAGCTTCTGAGTTATCAGCCTCTGCATTCCAAGACCCCAGCCTGCAGCCCCAAGCCTCAAGACCCCAGTCACGTCCTGTCCTGTAACTATATCATGCCCTTGCCTAGTTCTGGGTTCTGAGCCCGAGGCAAGACTCAGGTTGTTGTTCCTTGTCCAGTTTCTGGCTCGGAGTCCAAGCACAGGCTCCTAGTTCATGGTTCCTAGTCCTGGTCCCATTTTCCCAAGCCCAGGCTCGTAGTTCATGGTTCCTAGTCCTGGTTCCGCTTTCCCAAGCCCAGGCTCCTAGTTCATGGTTCTTTGTCCGGGTTCCCTGTCTAGTCCATGTCCTAGCCCAAGTCTGCGTTCTTGTCCCTGGTCGTGTCTGTATCCTGTCACGTCCTTACTCTAATCAAGACCTGTTCCTAGTACTTCAGTGTCTGCGTCTTGCATTTGGGTCTGCCATCAACATCCCCATTGTGACACTTTGTCACATCCGCAGAAAGCTCAATCAAATTATTAAAGAAGTGACTTGAAATTCCCCTGCAAAATTATTAGTGTCCAAACCCACTTCTGGACGTGGAAATACCCCTAAAATCCAAATATCTCATAAGACCTTTGACAAGGTGTCACACATGAGGCTACTTACCACGTTAGGACAGTATGGTATTACAGGAAAGGTTTGGTATTATAGGAAAGGTATTAGTATGGATAGAGCATTGGCTGCTTGGCAGGAGTCAGTGAGTGGGAATAAAAGGATCCTTTTCTGGTTGGCTGCCAGTGATTGTATCATGGTCCGTATTCCGGTACACGGGCTGGTCTATCGACCCTTGCTCCAGGTTTTCTTGTCTACCTCGTTTCTGTTCTTGTTGAGCTCTAATTGAGCCAGCTGATGCTCGTTGGGGCTGGCTGCATAAACACCTTCAGAGACCAGGGCGTGGGTGCTGGATTTTTCTTGTCCTTACTCCTTGTATCCCTTCCCCTGTCTTGCGTTTCCTGGCCTGAAGCCAAGCCTTGTCTTGCCGGTAACTCTCACCTCACCTGAAGTTCTTAGAAACATAGAAAATAGGTGCAAGAGTAGGCCATTCGGCCCTTCGAGCCTGCACCGCCATTTATTATGATCATGGCTGATCATCCAACTCAGAACCCTGCACCAGCCTTTCCTCCATACCCCCTGATCCTTGTAGCCACAAGGGCCATATCTAACTCCCTCTTAAATATAGCCAATGAACTGGCCTCAACTGTTTCCTGTGGCAGAGAATTCCACAGATTCACCACTCTCTGTGTGAAGAAGTTTTTCCTAATCTCGGTCCTAAAAGGCTTCCCCTTTATCCTCAAACTGTGACCCCTCGTTCTGGACTTCCCCAACATCGGGAACAATCTTCCTGCATCTAGTCTGTCCAATCCCTTTAGGATTTTATACGTTTCAATCAGATTCCCCCTCAATCTTCTAAATTCCAACGAGTACAAGCCCAGTTCATCCAGTCTTCCTTCATATGAAAGTCCTGCCATCCCAGGAATCAATCTGGTGAACCTTCTTTGTACTCCCTTTATGGCAAGGATGTCTTTCCTCAGATTAGGGGACCAAAATGCACACAATACTCCAAGTGTGGTCTCACCAAGGCCTTGTACAACTGCAGTAGTACCTCCCTGCTCCAGCACTCGAATCCTCTCACTATAAATGCCAGCATACCATTCGCCTTTTTCACCGCCTGCCGTACCTGCATGCCCACTTTCAATGACTGGTGTATAATGACACCCAGGTCTCATTGCACCTCCCCTTTTCCTAATCGGCCACCATTCAGATAATAATCTGTTTTCCTATTTTTGCCACCAAAGTGGATAACTTCACATTTATCCACATTAAATTGCATCTGCCATGAATTTGCCCACTCACCCAACCTATCCAAGTCACCCTGCATCCTCTTAGCATCCTCCTCACGGCTAACACTGCCGCCGAGCTTCGTGTCATCCGCAAACTTGGAGATGCTGCATTTAATTCCCTCATCCAAGTCAATAATATATATTGTAAACAACTGGGGTCCCAGCACTGAGCCTTGCGGTACCCCACTAGTCACTGCCTGCCATTCTGAAAAGGTCCCATTTATTCCCACTCTTTGCTTCCTGTCTGCTAACCAATTCTCTATCCACATCAATACCTTACCCCCAATACCGTGTGCTTTAAGTTTGCACACTAATCTCCTGTGTGGGACCTTGTCAAAAGCCTTTTGAAGATCCAAATATACCACATCCACTGGTTCTCCCCTATCCACTTACTAGTTACATCCTCAAAAAATTCTGAGATTCGTCAGACATGATTTTCCTTTCACAAATCCATGCTGACTTTGTCCGATCATTTCACCGCTTTCCAAATGTGCTGTTATCACATCTTTGATAACTGACTCCAGCAGTTTCCCCACCACCGACATTAGGCTAACCAGTCTATAATTCCCCGGTTTCTCTCTCCCTCCTTTTTTAAAAAGTGGGGTTACATTAGCCACCCTCCATCCTCAGGAACTAGTCCAGAATCTAACGAGTTTTGAAAAATTATCACTAACGCATCCACTATTTCTTGGGCTACTTCCTTAAGCACTCTGGGATGCAGACCATCTGGCCCTGGGGATTTATCTGCCTTTAATCCCTTCAATTTACCTAACACCACTTCCCTACTAACATGTATTTTGCTCATTTCCTCCACCTCACTGGACCCTCTTGTCTCGCCTCGCTTTGCCAGAAGCCTTGCCTTGTCTTGCCGTTAACTCTTGCCTCACCTGAAGTTCTCGTCTCGCCTTGCATTGCCTGAAGCCTTGCCTTGTCTTGCTGGTAACTCTCGCCTCGTCTTGCCTGCAGTCTTGTCCTGGAGCCACCCTGTGCCTAGCTCCCTTCCTGTCCCTTGCCTCCTTCAGGTAAGCCAGGCCATCTTGCTGTTACCTGCGGTTGGTTCTGTCCCTTCCTATCCTTTGCCTCCGTCGGGTAAGCCAGACCGTCTTGCCGTTACCTGTGGCTGGTTCTGTCCCTTCCTGTTCCATGCCTTCGTCGGGTGGTGATCCATGCCCTGCCCAGGAGGAACCTGCCTAGCCTCAAGCCTGAAGACTCCAGCCTCCTGCCTAACCTCACCTCTAGCCTCAAGCCAAGCCTCGCCTCTAGCCTCAAGCCTGAGGACTGCAGCCTCCTGCCTCCTGCCAAGCCTCATCTCTAGCCTCAAGCCTGAAGACTGCAGCCTCCTGCTTCCTGCCAAGCCTCGTCCTTGCCTAGTTCTGGGGTCGAGCCAGAGGCAAGACCTTGGTACTGAGTCCTTGTCCAGTCTCTGGCTCGGAGTCCAAGCCCAGGCTCCTAGCTCTCCTGTCCAGTCCTGTTCCGGGTTCCCGGTTTTCGTGTCCATGTCCTTGCCCTCAGCCTGTATCCTAGTCCTGTCCCTAGTGTCTGTGTCTTGTGCTTGGGTCCGTTCCCAGCCACCCCCGTATGACCGATTGGTAGTGTTTTGCACGTGTCATTGATGGAATCACTTCTTTTTATGGTTTAGATAATGGAATAGATGGCTTCGTTGCCAAGTTTGTGGATGATACAAAGATTGGTGGTAGGGCAGGTAGTGTTGAGGAAACAGATAGCCTGCAGAAGGACTTAGACTGATTCGGAGAACGAGCAAGAGAGTGCCAAATGAAATATAATGTTAGAAAATGCATGGTCATGCACTATGGTAGGAGAAATAAATGTCCAGACTATTTTCTGAATTGGGAGAAAATCCAAAAATCTGTTATGCAAGGGGACTTGGGAGTCCTTGTGCAGAACACCCTAAAGGTTAACTTGCAGGTAGAGACAGTGGTGAGGAAGGCAAATGCAATGTGTGCATCCATTTGAAGAAGTCTAGAATACAAGAGCAGAGATGTGATGCTGAGACTTTATAAGGCATTGTGAGGCCTCATCTTGAGTATTGTGAACAATTTTGTGCTCCTCATTTAAGAAAAGTTGTGCTGGCATTAGAGAGGGTTCAGAGAAGGCTCACGAGAATGATTCCGGGGATGAAAGGTTTATCAAATGAGGAACACTTGATAGCTCTGGGTCTGTGCTTGCTGGCATTTAGAAGGATGGGAGGGAGAATCTCATTGAAACCTTTTGAATGTTGAAAGGCCTAGACAGAGTAAATGTGGAAAGTGTGTTTCCCATGGTACATTGAGTTGCAGCTCCTGAGAGAACGTATTGAGGAACTGAAACTGCAGCTCAATGACCTTCACCCCATGTGTGATAAAAGCTACAGGTAGGTAGTTACCCCTAGGTTGCTGGAGAGAGGTAACTGGGTAACTGTCAGGAGAGGGAAGTGAAATGCACAGGCAGTGCAGAGTACACCCATGGCCATTCCCCTCAATAATATGTATATAACTTTAGATATTGTTGAGGAAGATGAACCACAGTGATTAGGTCTCTGGCACTGAGTCTGATGCTGTGGCTCGGAACAGCAGAGAGGTGAAAAGGACTGCAATGTTGATAGGAGATTCCTTAGTCAGAGGAACAGAGATGAGGTTCTGTGGGTGCGATAGAGACATCCAAATGGTATGTTACCTTTCTGGTGCCCGGATCAGGGATGCCTTGGATCATGTCCATGGCATTCTCAAGGGTGAGGATGAGCAGTCAGAAGTCTTGGTACATATTGGCATCAAAGACATAGGTAGACAAGGTGAGGCGGTCTTGAGGAGAGATTTTACGGAGTGAGATAGAAAGCTGAGAAATAGGACCTCCAGGACAGTAATCTCTGAATTACTGCCTGTGCCATGTGCCCATGTGAGTAAGAAACGGATGATTTAGCAGGTGAATGCATGGCTGAGGAGCCGGTGCTGGGGGCAGGGTTTCAGATTTGTTGATCATTGGGATCTCTTCTGGGGAAGGTATGCCCTGTACAAAAGGGATAGGTTACAACTGAACACAAGGCGGTCCAATATCTTTGCAGGCAGGTTGGCTGGAGTTGTTCAGCAGGGTTTAAATTAACTTGGCAGAGGAATGGGAACCAGAGTGATAGTGCTTAAAAAATGAGGTGGCTGGTTTACAGAGGCACTGTGTAGTGAGACCCCTTGCAACGAGAGGCTGATTATAGGGCAAAATGGCAGTCAGTAGGATGAATTGCAATGTAAAAGACGGACAAAATCGAAAAGACTGAAGGTGTTATATTTGAATACGTACAGCATAAGGAAATAAGGTCAATGAACTTGTAGCATGGTTACAGATTGGTACATATAATGTTGTAGAGATTATGCTGGGAGCCTAATGTCCAAGGATAGATGTTGCATTGAACAGATAGACAGAGGGGTGGCATTGCTCTTATGGTTAAAAAATGAAATCAAATCATTAGAAAGAGCTGATATAGGGTCAGACGGTATTGAATCATTGGTAGAGCTAAGGAACTATAAGGGTAAAAAGACCCTGATGGGTAGCAAGGATGTGGTCTACAAGATAAAAAAAAATGCATGCCAAAAGGGCAATGGTACAATAGTCATGGTGGATTTCAATGTGCAGGTAGACTGGGAAAATTAGGTTGGTGCTGGATTCCAAGAGGGGGAATTTCTAGAATGCCTATGACATGACCTTTTAGAGCAGCTCATGCTTGATCCCACTAGGGGATCAGCTATTCTGGATTGGGTGATGTGCAATGGACCATAATTGATTAGAGAGTTAAGGTAAAAGAAACTTTAGGGACAACTGATCATAATATAGGTAGGAAAAGGGAAGAGGTCCTGAAAGGAGAATATAGGGATTACTGCCTGTGCCATGCGACAGTGAGAGTAGGAATGCAATGAGGTGGAGGATAAATGCGTGGCTGAGGGATTGGAGCAGGGGGCAGGGATTCAAGTTTTTGGATCATTGGGACCTCTTTTGGCGCAGGTGTGACCTGTACAAAAAGGACGGGTTACACTTGAATCCTAGGGGGACCAATATCCTGGCAGGGAGATTTGCAAGGGCTACTGAGGTGACTTTAAACTAGAATGGTTGGGGGGTGGGAATCAAATTAAAGAGACTAGGAGAGAGGAGGTTAGTTCACAACAGGGGGATGGGAACCAGTGCAGAGAGACAGAGGGGTGTAAAATGAGGGTAGAAGCAAAAAGTAGTAAGGTGAAAAGTAAAAGCGGCAGGCCGGCAAATCCAGGGCAAAAATCAAAAAGAGCCACTTTTCAACATAATTGTACAAGGGCTAAGAGTGTTGTAAAAGTGAGCCTGAGGGCTTTGTGTGTCAATGCAAGGAGCATTCGTAACAAGGTGGATGAATTAAAAGTGCAGATTGTTATTAATGAATATGAGATAGTTGGGATCACAGCGACATGGCTCCAGGGTGACCAAGGATGGGAGCTCAACATTCAGCGATATTCAATATTCAGGAGGGATAGACATGAAAGAAAAGGAGGTGGGGTAGCATTGCTGGTTAGAGAGGAGATTAACGCAATAGAAAGGAAGGACATTAGCCGGGAGGATGTGGAATCGATATGGGTAGAGCTGCATAACACTAAAGAGCAGAAAACGCTGGTGGGAGTTGTGTACAGGCCACCTAACAGTAGTAGTGAGGCTGGGGATGGTATTAAACAGGAAATTAGAAATGTGTGCAATAAAGGAACAGCAGTTATAATGGGTGATTTCAATAGATTGGGTGAACCAAATTGGTAAGGGTGCTGAGGAAGAGGATTTCTTGGAATGTATGTGGGATGGTTTTTTGAACCAACATATCGAGGAACCAACTAGAGAGCAGGCTATTCTAGACTGGGTATTGAGCAATGAGGAGGGGTTAATTAGCAATCTTGTCGTGAGAGGCCCCTTGGGTAAGAGTGACCATAATATGGTGGAATTCTTTATTAAGATGGAGAGTGACTTAGTTAATTCAGAAACAAAGGTTCTGAACTTAAAGAAGGGTAACTTTGAAGGTATGAGACGTGAATTAGTTAAGATAGACTGGCAAATGACACTTAAAGGGTTGATGGTGGATATGCAATGGCAAGCATTTAAAGATCGCATGGATGAACTACAACAATTGTTCATCCCAGTTTGGCAAAAGAATAAATCAAGGAAGGTAGTGCACCTGTGGCTGACAAGGGAAATTAAGGATAGTATCAATTCCAAAGAAGAAGCATACAAATTAGCCAGAAAAAGTGGCTCACCTGAGGACTGGGAGAAATTCAGAGTTCAGCAGAGAAGGACAAAGGGCTTAATTAGGAAAGGGAAAAAAGATTATGAGAGAAAACTGGCAGGGAACATAAAAACCGACTGTAAAAGCTTTTATAGATATGTGAAAAGAAAAAGATTGGTTAAGACAAATGTAGGTCTCCTACAGACAGAAACAGGTGAATTGATTATGGGGAGCAAGGACATGGCAGACCAATTGAATAACTACTTTGGTTCTGTCTTCACTAAGGAGGACATAAATAATCTTCCAGAAATAGTAGGGGACAGAGGGTCCAGTGAGATGGAGGAACTGAAGGAAATACATGTTAGTAGGGAAGTGGTGTTAGGTAAATTGAAGGGATTAAAGGCAAATAAATCCCGAGGGTCAGATGGTCTCCATCCCAGAGTGCTTAAGGAAGTAGCCCAAGTAATAGTGGATGCATTAGTGATAATTTTTCAAAACTCTTTAGATTCTGGACTAGTTCCTGAGGATTGGAGGGTGGCTAATGTAACCCCACTTTTTAAAAAAGGAGGGAGAGAGAAACCAGGGAATTATAGACCAGTTAGTCTAACATCAGTGGTGGGGAAAATGCTAGAGTCAGTTATCAAAGATGTGATAACAGCACATTTGGAAAGCGGTGAAATCATTGGACAAAGTCAGCATGGATTTGTGAAAGGAAAATCATGTCTGACGAATCTCATAGAATTTTTTGAGGATGTATCTAGTAGAGTGGATAGGGGAGAACCAGTGGATGTGGTATATTTGGATTTTCAAAAGGCTTTTGACAAGGTCCCACACAGGAGATTAGTGTGCAAACTTAAAAGCACACGGTATTGGGGGTAAGGTATTGATGTGGATAGAGAAATGGTTGGCAGACAGGAAGCAAAGAGTGGGAATAAATGGGATCTTTTCAGAATGGCAGGCAGTGACTAGTGGGGTACCACAAGGCTCAGTGCTGGGACCCCAGTTGTTTACAATATATATTAATGACTTGGATGAGGGAATTAAATGCAGCATCTCCAAGTTTGCGGATGACACGAAGCTGGGCGGCAGTGTTAGCTGTGAGGAGGATGCCAAGAGGATGCAGGGTGACTTGGATAGGTTGGGTGAGTGGGCAAATTCATGGCAGATGCAATTTAATGTGGATAAATGTGAGGTTATCCACTTTGGTAGCAAAAACAGGAAAACAGATTATTATTTGAATGGTGGCCGATTAGGAAAAGGAGAAGTGCAATGAGACCTGGGTGTCATTATACACCAGTCATTGAAAGTGGGCATGCAGGTACGGCAGGCGGTGAAAAAGGCAAATGGTATGCTGGCATTCATAGCAAGAGGATTCGAGTACAGGAGCAGGGAGGTACTACTGCAGTTGTACAAGGCCTTGGTGAGACCATACCTGGAGTATTGTGTGCAGTTTTGGTCCCCTAATCTGAGGAAAGACATATTTGCCATAGAGGGAGTACAAAGAAGGTTCACCAGATTGATTCCTGGGATGGCAGGACTTTCATATGATGAAAGACTAGATCGACTAGGCTTATACTCGTTGGAATTTAGAAGATTGAGGGGGGATCTTATTGAAACGTATAAAATCCTAAAGGGATTGGACAGGCTAGATGCAGGAAGATTGTTCCCGATGTTGGGGAAGTCCAGAATGAGGGGTCACTGTTTGAGGATAAAGGGGAAGCCTTTTAGGACCGAGATGAGGAAAAACTTCTTCACACAGAGTGGTGAATCTGTGGAATTCTCTGCCACAGGAAACAGTTGAGGCCAGTTCTTTGGCTATACTTAAGAGGGAGTTAGATATGGCCCTTGTGGCTAAAGGGATCAGGGGCTATGGAGGAAAGGCTGGTACAGGGTTCTGAGTTGGATGATCAGTCATGATCATACTGAATGGCGGTGCAGGCTCGAAGGGCTGAATGGCCTACTCTTGCACCTATTTTCTATGTTTCTTTGTTTCTATAATTGAATTCACCCTGAAATTTGAGAAGGGGTAGCTGAGGTGAGCTGAATTTAGATGTCAGTATTACAGTGGAGTAAAGGAAATTACAGAGGCATGAGAGAGGAAGTTGGCTAGAACTGATTGGAGAAGAACACTGGCAGGGGTGACAGCAGAGCAGCAATGGCTGGAATTTCTGGAAGCTATTTGGAAGACACAGGATATATACATCCTAAATAGTAAGTATTCTATAGGCTAGATGACACCACAGTGGACAACAAGAGAATTCAAAGCCAACATAGAAGCCAAAGAGAGGGATATAATAGAGCAACAATTAGTGGCAAGTTGGAGGATTGGGAAGTTTTTAAAAACCAGCAGAAGCAACTAAAAAGTCATCAAGAAGGTAAAGATAGAATACAAAAGTAAGCTAGCCAATAATATTATTGCAAACAACAGGAATTCTGCAGATGCTGGAAATTCAAGCAACACACATAAAAGTTGCTGGTGAACACAGCAGGTCAGGCAGCATCTCTAGGAAGAGGTGCAGTCAACGTTTCAGGCCGAGACCCTTCGTCAGGACTAACTGAAGGAAGAGTGAGTAAGGGATTTGAAAGTTGGAGGGGGAGGGGGAGATCCAAAATGATAGGAGAAGACAGGAGTGGGAGGGATGGAGCCAAGAGTTGGACAGGTGAGGCGACACTTCACCTGTGAGTCGGCTGGGGTGATATACTGTGTCCGGTGCTCCCGATGTGGCCTTTTATATATTGGCGAGACCCGACGCAGACTGGGAGACCGCTTTGCTGAACACCTACGCTCTGTCCGCCAGAGAAAACAGGATCTCCCAGTGGCCACACATTTTAATTCCACATCCCATTCCCATTCTGACATGTCTATCCACGGCCTCCTCTACTGTAAAGATGAAGCCACACTCAGGTTGGAGGAACAACACCTTATATTCCATCTGGGTAGCCTCCAACCTGATAGTATGAACATTGACTTCTCTAACTTCCGCTAATGCCCCACATCCCCCTCGTACCCCATCTGTTACTTATTTTTATACACACATTCTTTCTCTCACTCTCCTTTTTCTCCCTCTGTCCCTCTGAATATACCCCTTACCCATCCTCTGGGTCCCCCCCCCCCCCTTTGTCTTTCTTCCTGGACCTCCTGTCCCATGATCCTCTCGTATCCCTTTGCCTATCACCTGTCCGGCTCTTGGCTCCATCCCTCCCCCTCCTGTCTTCTCCTATCATTTTGGATCTCCTCCTCCCCCTCCAACTTTCAAATCCCTTACTCACTCTTCCTTCAGTTAGTCCTGATGAAGGGTCTCGGCCTGAAACGTCGACTGCACCTCTTCCTAGAGATGCTGCCTGGCCTGCTGCGTTCACCAGCAACTTTTATGTGTGTTGCAATAATAATATTGAATTGAATTGACATTATTTCTTACATCCTTCACATACATGATGAGTAAAAATCTTTATGTTACGTCTCCATCTAAATGTGCAATGTGCAATCACAGTAATTTATATAATTTATAATAAACAGAACAGTCAATGTAATATAGAGTACACTCAAATCAGCATGATTTCATCAGTCTGGTGGAATAAGCTGTACCGGAGCCTGTTGGTCCTGGCTTTTATGCTGTGGTACCACTTCCCAGATGGTAGCAGCTGGAATAAATTGTGGCTGGGATGACTTGGGTCCCCAGTGATCCTACGGGCCCTTTTTACACACCTGCCTTTGTAAATATCCTGAATCATGGGAAGTTCACATCTACAGATGTGTTGGGCTGTCCACACCACTCTCTGCAGAGTCCTGCGAATAAGGGATGTAGAGTTCCCATACCAGGCAGTGATGCAGCCAGTCAGGATGCTCTCAATTGTGCCCCTGTAGAAAGTTCTTAGGATTTGGGGGCCCATACCAAACTTCCTCAACCATCTGAGGTGAAAAAGGTGTCGTTGTGCCTTTTTGACTACACAGCTGGTGTGTACAGATCACGTGAGGTCCTCGGTGATGTGCATGCTGAGGAACTTGAAGCTGTTTACCCTTTCAACCCCATATCCATTGATGTCAATAGGGGCTAGCCCATTTCCATACCTCCTGTCATCCACAACCAGCTCCTTTGTTCTTGCGACATTGAGGAAGTAGTTGTTTTCTTGACACCACTGTGTCAGAGAGATGACTTCTTCCCTGTAGGCCACCTTGTTATTTTTTAAGATGAGGCCAATAAATGTAGTGTTGTCGGCAAATTTAATTAGCAGATTGGAGCTGTGGGTGGCGATACAGTCATGGGTATACAGGGAGTAAAGGAGGGGACTCAGTATGCAGCCCTGAGGCGCTCCTGTATTGAGAGTCAAAGGGCTGGAGGTGAGGGAGCTCACTCTTACAACCTGCTGGCGATCTGACGGTAAGTCCAGGATACAGCTGTACAAGGCAGGGTCAAGGCTGAGGTCTCTGAGCCCTTGTCAAGCCTGGATGGAACAATCATGTTGAATGTTGAACTGTAGTCGAAGAACACCATTCTCACATAAGCATCCTTCTCCAGCTGTGTAAGGACGGTATGTAGAGTAGTGGCTATTGTGTCATCTGTCGATCGGTTGTGTCGATAGGAAAATTGTAAGGGGTCCTGTTTGGGTGGTAGCAAGCTGCAGATGTAATCCTTGACCAGCCTCTCAAAGCATTTGCTTATCATTGAGGTGAGTGAGACAGGATGTCAGATGTTCAGGCATGTTACCTTGGTCTGTTTTGATACAGGGACAATGGTGGATAATTTGAAGCAGAAGGGCACTCTGCACTGGGAAAGGGAGAGTAAAAATACCAGTAAACACACCTGCCAGTTGTGCTGCGCACATCCTGAGTCCTCACCCTGGGGTGCCATCGGTCCCGCAGCCTTGCGACTGTCCACTCATTGGAAACATCTGCATACCTCAGCCTCAGAGATGACCAGGTCGCAGGTTGTAGCGGTGGCTTTCCTCAGAGGCTCAGAGTTAGCGACATCGAACCAAGAATAAAAATGATTGAGCTCATCTGGGAGAGAGGCCATGATGTTGGCAGCACCACAAAGTTTGGCTTTGAAGTCTGTGATGGTATACAGCCCTCGCCACAAGTCATGTGTGCTATTCATTGTGAATCTTGACTCAATCTTCTCCCTACATTGTTGATCTGCAGCCTTGATAGCTTTGCGCAGGTCATAGCTGCTATTCTTGCACTCTAGTTGATTGCCAGCAATGTAAGCTCAATGTCGTGCTGTAAGTGCTGCTCACAATGAACTATTGATCCAGGGTTTGGTTCAGGAAAACCCTGACTGACTTCCGGGGGACAACATCGTCAGTGCACTTCCGGATGAAGTACGTGACTCTATCGGTGAACTTGGAGACATCCACATCGTGGAAGATGTTCCAATCGATGTCATCGAAGCAGTCCTGCAGCATGGAGGCCAATCAGTTGGACCAACAGTGGATGGTTTTAACTATGGCCGCCTCTTGTCTCAGCTTCTGCCTGAACGTCGGCAAAAGCAGAACTGAAGAGTGATCTGATTTTCCAAAAGCTGGGCAAAGGAGAAGATACCAAAAGTTTCTTCAGATACATAAAGTGTAATAGAGCCCAGAGAGGATTTTGGACCACTGGGAACTATGCTGGAGAGGTAGTAATGGAGGAGAAGGAAATAGTGGATGAACTGAAGAACTAATTTGGATCAGTCTTCACTACATTAGCAGTCTGGTGGAAGTTCCAGGTGTCAGGGGTCATGAAGTGCATGAAGTTGCCATTACGAGGGAAAAGGTTCTTGGGAAACTGAAAGGTCTGAAGGTAGATAGGTCACCTGGGTCAGATGGTGTGCGCCCCAGAGTTCTGAAAGAGGTGGCTGAAGAGATTGTGCAGGCAATGGTAATGATCTTTCAAGAATTACTAGATTCAGGAATGATTCAAGCAGACTGGAAAATTCCAAATGTCTCTCTACTCTTCAAGAAGGGAGAGAAGAAGAAGAAAGGAATTTGTAGGCCAATTAGTCTGACCTCAGTGGTTGGGAAGATGTTGGAGTCGATTGCTAAGGATGTGGCTTTGGGGTACGTGGGGGCACATGATAACATTGGCTGTAGTCAGCATGGTTTCCTCAAGTGAAAATCTTGCCTGATAGATCTGCTGGAATTCTTTGAAGAAATAACAAGCAGGTTAGACTAAGCAGAATCGGTTGAGTGCTTGGATTTTCAGAAGGCCTTGACAAAGAGCCACACATGAGAGTGGAAGTGGGAAGGATGTTTCTATGATGAGAGTGTCTAAGACTATAGGAAAAGCCTCAAAATAGAGGAGCATCTTTTTAGAAAGGAGATGAGAAATTTCTTTCACCAGAGAATGGTGAATCTGTGGAATTCATTGACATAGGCAGCTGTGGAGGCCAAGTCTCTATGTATATTTAAGGCAGAGGAGGTTAGGTTTTTGACTGGTCAGCACATGAAGGAAGATGGGAGGAAGGCAGGAGATTGGGGCTGAGAGTAAAAATAGATCAGCCAAGATGAAATCGTGAAGCAGATTTGATGGGCCAAATGGACTAATTCTGCTTGTATATCTTATGGTCTTTTGGAAAGTCAAATCCTACTTGATCCAAGATGTCATGCTGCATCTTCGGATGCAAGCACAGGATCATAGAGACTCAGAAGGATTAAATAAAACAAGGACTTTTATTAACAAAAGTGACCATTCTAAACAGTGGAATTTACAATGTCTTGAATAACTCAGCCAGAACTTCACTAGGTAAGGATCTAGACAACCGAGCAAACAAAGGTTTAGCACTGCTCCTTTAAATATATTCCAGGGCACGAAGGTTATGTGTCCAGCCAATTAAAACCCAGTCTAATTGTAAGTTATCAAGTAACTATTCTAATTAGACACAACATCCAAGGATACTTAATTGGACACCTGAAATGTCTCAGAATTAATTAGAAATTAATTAAGGACAATAGCAATTTATGTAGAGATGACTGGAGAGTAACACATTAAAAACCTGAAGTGCAACAATACAGATAATTATAATGAATAAGACACAGAAAAAAACAAAAACAACAGCACAAAACTCAAAGCTCGCAGAATACTCTGCCAATAAGCCGAGGTTATAACAAAGGGTCTTTCTATGGCACTGAAACCAAAAGAATTCAGAAATTTTATGCCTTTCTAGCCCATCTGAGAGCAAGTGAAGGGATTTCAAGTTCGTGTTCAATTGTATTTTAACCATACACATGAATACAGCCAAATGAAACAGCATTCCTCAAGGGCCAAGGGGTAAAATGCAGTACCAACAGTCACACACAGCACAGAGTACATATAGTTACAAAGCAGAAAAATATACAGTAACAAAAACAGCCCAAATCCCTGAATGGAGCTGTAGATTGATGGTGCATGGGATATTGTCCAGAAGCCATGTTTCTTTCATACTGTGGTGTTGACAACTGTTCCTTTCGGAGACATGGAGTGAGGAGAGTGGATGGGGGATGTGGGAAGGGAAAAGCATAAAAATATCTTGAAATTACTCAGTTGTTTTAGTTTCATGCTCAATCAACAGGAAGTAATTTCTATACTGTCCTTTTCAAATAGTGGCTGATTCAACAACATCCTGAAGTTAGTGCAGTCTGATGAAGACAATGGCCATGGAGTTCTTGTTTGCTCATTGAAGTCTGGTTAAAACAAAAAATATCTGGAGCACTCTGCTGCTGGAGCTACAGAGTTGTTTTATCTTACAGTGTCTATCGAGTATTCCATGACTGCTGTATTTGTAACTATTGAATTACATCTGGCTCTATAGCTTCAAGACTCCTTTCTTCTGCTGCTGAATGAAAGCTGGCTATCAGTGACATTTCTGTACCTCTTCTTCTTACTGGTTGATCATTGCTAGCTCCATCTGTTTTCATTCAGTTTCTGAGCTCTCTTTGGCTTTCATTTCATCCACAGTGGGTGCTGCTTTCTCTGTGTCCATTACAGCCAGTCTTTTTGCTGCTTCATCCTCTGCAACCATGTGTCCTTCTGACTGGCCCTCAGTAACCAGTCCTGTTGCTAATCTCATTTCGGCCACCTCTGCTATTGAACATTTTATGTCCCCAGCTGCTAATCCTTCTATAGGAGATTCAGTGGATGTTTTTCTTGCTGTTGTGCCTTCCATTTCATCCTCTCGGATCTCTATGATCACTCCTGTTGTTGGACAATGAATGACTATTCCTTCTGTCCCCATGGCTGCTGTATTCCCTACTGCTATTCCATCTGGCAATGTCTGTTCCATAATTGTTTTATGTTCCACTGCCACTGGACCATTCAGCTCTACTAGATAGTCTGTTGACACCTGAGATGCTTCTTCCACGGAATGTTGTACCATTAATGGATGCTCCACTGACACTTGATAATCTGCTTTGACTGGGTTCTCTATGGACACTGATATCGGATGTTGAGCTACCAGAGGATCCCCTAATGGCATGTCTGCTGCTGGTAGCTTTGGATGTTTAGTTGCTGCTGGCTGTTCTATGGCTGGTACGTAATCTGTACCTATTGTGTCCTCTGTGATTACATTTGAATCCACAGAACCTGGTTTTTCTGAATGAAATACTTGTGCTTCTCCTTTTAATGTGGTTGTTGCAAACTCGTGTTCTGGTGAGAATATATGTTGTTTCTGCTCTGCAGTTACTTGGTCCTCCAGTCCTTCTGTTGTTGAGGTTGAATAGTTTGACTCTGCAGCTAAATTTGCTGACCAATCTCCCTCTGTTACAGATACTGAACACTTAATTTCTCCTTTCATAGTTTCCAAATGTCCTCCATCTTCATGAGCAGTTTCCTTTATGAATTCAGAAAAAGCAGCCTTATTATCACATTGTACATCCTTCTCCATGTGGTCCTTCCCTGACTCACTTTCTACTCCTCTGGGCAATTGAAAATCAATTCTTAGTGGACAATCTCCAAATGCTCTGTGCTGTTCATTCCTGCACTCCAAGTATTGATGGCTTGTACTGGTATGACTTTCTTTTGTCATTATGTTACTTTTGATACTGAAAGACTTGTAGTCAGTGACTTGCATCTGTTTTCCATTGGCCAATACGGATTTGTCCACACTCTCTGGTTCTCTAACGAGTGTCAAATCCTGCAGTGTATTTGAGATTCTCCCCTGGTTACTTGTGTCACATTCATCATTTGATTGTTCTTCTCCAATACCGTAGCCTTTATTTATATAGGTCAGATTACTGTAAGATGAAACTGATTTGCTGGTCCTATCCTGTATTGCAGAAAGAAAACAAAAGAAATGCTTGTCAAGCAGGTTGAGAGAGTGAGTGTTTTATTTCTTCATTATTTTGCCATGAGTATTTTTATTAATTCTTTGAAATTGAAAGACATATGAAATACTGTCACATACAAGTTAGACTCAGAATGAATGTCCTTTAGCTCTATATAAGTGTCATATAGAGCTGTAACAATATGATATTGTACGGCATAGATTCAACATAATGAAACTTCCTCAACATTCAGCTATCAATAGAATGAAATTAAAGTTTTCTGTAAAGTGTTGTGTGAATATGCCTTCACTTTAAAACATGAAGGGAAATAAAGTCAGAGAATAGATTCAGAAATTAACTGTACCACCACAAGATTTATCAACCAGGATCCCCACTCTAAAGTATTTAATTGATAGCTGACTCAGAGAAACTGGAAAAAGGATTCAAGTACACTCCTAGCATTCAAAGAATTAAATTAAATATAATTGGGAGGGGAGGGTAAATCATCTGGAAATGTGAAATATTGCAGAATATTTTAGGGGAGAAATGAGCATTGTAAATAAGCATAAATGACTAAGTATAAAGCAGGATTAATGGGTTAAATGGATGTTCTTCACTTGGCACCTTTTTAATCTGCAGAAAACAACATGATCACCAGATCAATGGAATGAAGTAAAATAATATACACCTGTATAGTTCTCAGTTGATTTTTTTTTCTCAACACATCACTTTTCAACTCTATCTTAATTGTTATTATCCTCAGTGATTTCGCCATCAAATAATTATCCTACTGGTAAAAATGTATGCCTTGTCTTAATTTGGATTCACTTTATAATTTTGTGTCAGATAAATTTCAAAAACATTTATAATATGAAATGACTTGATTTTCCTTAAGTTCTGTTGAATCTACTGATTAAGTGGGGATGAGAATGCTTTCAGTCCATCTGAGACAGGAACCTGGGTGAGAGGCACCCTTTAGACCACATGTTCACAACTTGGGGTCCACACACCCCTTGCTTAATGGTAATGCTCCAAGGCATAAAGAAGGGTTGGGAAGCCCTGCTTTAGATTCATACACAGACCCACTGGATTTGGTGAATTAGACATACAGCTATCTAACCTATTATACCCTCTCAATAGCCAGGTGTTGTTAATTGAGATCCTGTGGTAGAATGGAGAATAGAATACACACTTACCATCTGGAATCTCTTCAAACTCCGAAGATGCTGAGTAGTGAACAATAGAGAAAATGAACCAAGAAAGAGAGGGAAGGGAAAACAAGTCAATTTTTTTTTTCAATTTCAGGAATTATTTCACCTTCAGTATGACAAGAGTTCATTTATTTATTGTGATATAGAGCAGAATAGGTCCTGCTGGTACTTTGAGCTATGCTGCCCAGCAATTCCCCAATTTAATCCCAGTCTAATCATGGGAAAATTTACAATGACAATTAACATACCAACTGGTATATCTTTGAACTGTGGGAGGAAACTGGAGTATCAGGTGGAAACCCATACTGTGGCGAGAAGGACAGTTAGTCGTATACAAATATGGAAAATGGTTCTCACTGAGCCTTCACTCTCAAAATAGCATAACCCACATTGGCAATTCAATGTTTATGCCAGAGGTAGTTTTAGTCAAATAATAATTTTCCTGATGAATGGTCTTGCACTGAAATGTCAACTGTTTATTCATGTCCAAAGATGCTGCTTGACCTGAATTCCTCTTGCATTTTGTATCTGTTGCTCTGGATCTTAGCATCTGTTGAATCACTTGTGTTAATTATTTTCCAGTTTGGAATTATTGCACCTTTTCAAAAACCATGAGTATACCAAATTATTAGCTAACGCGTACCTTAGATAACTTTGTAGGATTGATTCAACAATATACATGCGCTGCTGGTTATCTTCTGGATTCAGTGATAACATTTCATTTTACGTGACTATTTTCAGATTTGTAAAATTACTAGATACTGCTTTAATGTAGCTATTAAACTTGCTCATGTATGATGTGAAATACGGTTAAATGATAGCTGCTTACTCTTAGTGTTTTATGGGGAAGTTTCCCTGGCTGTAGCCCATTCTCCTTGGACTCTGGTTACATAAATCCTTGTTTTCTTGGAAAAGGAAAAGCTTGTTGGCCTAAATATTCAACAAAGCATCCATTATTGTATGTGTTCAAGATTGATAATCTGTGAAGTCACTGCAAGTTGCTGGATAAGGCCATAATATTCACCAGAACTTTTGTATGTACAGATAAGCATTCAACAAAAAATATACTTTGGAAAACTCACTGACGGAGTTATCTGTTTCCATTATATTACATTTTAAATTTTAGAAATACAAGGCTCAATTAATTTCTAATTTCAGAATCCAAATGTATTATACTTTGTCTACTATAGCATTTTTGAATTATTGTATAAACCTTCCCTTGTGGTCTCTTGAGTGGAACAAGTGTTGTTAAACTGCTGAGCTTCATATTGGTATTGAAATTTGTAATAATGTATCATATGGTTTATTGGTTTACAGAAGACAGAATAGGAATGCATAGTTTATAGCACCATGGTAGTGTGGGGGTTAGCACAATGCTATTACAGCTAAGGGCTTCAGAGCTTGGAGTTCAATTCCAATGCTGTCTGTTAGAAATCTGTACATATTGCTGCCTACACCCCACCCCCTCAATTTTTTTTAAATTTGAGCAAAATGTAATAATAATAGATCACTTTTCATAGAGATGATGTGATCCAAAGTGCTTTACCATAGGATAAGGTACAAACACAAAATTTTAAAAAAATTAAAAATAAACAAAACTCAAAGACAAAAAGATGGTAGTCAAATATAAACTACAGTATATGTTAGCAAAGTTAAATAGGTTTTGAGCTGGTATTTAAAATTTTCAACTAAGTCTGAATACCTCCTGCTTTAGAATCAAATTTCAGTTTAGCAGCATGTTTTTTTAAAAGACCTGCCAATTACCTTTATAGAGAGATTGGTTTTCAATGTAAAAGACCTGTGGAGGAAGACCTGGGAGCAGGATTATAAAATGAACAGGATCCTATGATATACTCTAGTCCAGACCATTAAAAACTTGAAAAACAAGAGGTAGAACTTTAAAATCAATTCTGAAAGATCCAGGAAGCCAATGCAGTAATGATACAGCAATGATATGTTCTTCATTCTGGTTTTGGTTAAAAGTCTAGCAGCAACGTTCTGAATGTTTTGAAGTTTGTCAACAGATTGACTGGAAAGCCAGTAAAATATGCATTGCAGTAATCTTGTCTGTTCGACGTAAAGGCATGAATTAGTTTATTAGAATCATTATGTGACAGAAACAAATGCACCTTTGCAATATTTCTTAAGTGTACAAAATGCTGCTTTGATCACTTTAAGTGAGGTTTAAAATTCAAATTTGAATCTAGGATAACATCTAGACTAGTTACTTGTGATTTTACAAGGCAAGTAAGTTTCATCAGAAGCTTATCTCTTTTGGCTTTGGGACTAGCCAAAAGTATTCCAGTTTTACATTTTAGGAAGTTATTGCTCATCTATTTGTTGATCATTTGATGTATTGGTATTACAGTGGAGTAAAGGGAATTATAGAAGCATGAGGGAGGAGTTGGCCAGAATTTACTAGTGAAAGAACACTGACAGGGATAACAGCAGAGCAGCAGTGACTGGAATTTCTGGAAGCATTTCTTAAGGCACAGGATACATACATCCGAAAGAGGAAGAAGTATCTGAAAGGCAAATTGACACAACCGTGGCTAACAAGAGAAGTTAAAGTCAAAGAGAAGGCATATAATATTCAAAAATTAGTGAGAAGTTAGAGGATTGGGAAGTTTTCAAGTACCAACAGAACACAACTAAAGTCATTAAGAGGTAAAGTTGAAACACGAAAGTAAGCTAGCTGATCATATTGAAGAAGATTTACAAAGTGTAAAAGAGGCCAGAGTGAATATTGGACCCCTGGGAAGTGATGCTGGAAAGGTAATAATGGGGGGCAACAAAATGGCAGAAGAACTGAATCAGTATTTTGCATCAGTCTTCACTGTGGAAGATACTAGCAGCATGGTGGAAGTTCCAGGTGTCATAAAGTGTGTGAAGGTACCACTACTAGAGAGAAGGTTCTTAGGAAACTGAAAGATCTGAAGGTAGATAAGTCACCTAGACCAGATGGTTTACACTCCAAGGTTCTGAAAGAGGTGGCTGAAGGGATTCTGGAGGCATTAGTGATGATCTTTCAAGAATCATTAGATTCTGCAATGGTTCTGGAAGACTAGAAAACTGCAAATGTCACTCTACTCCTTACGAAGGGAGAGAAGTAGAAGAAAGGAAGTTATAGGCCAGTTAGTCTGACTTCAGTGGTTGGGAAGACATTTGAGTTGATTACTAAGGATGAGTTCTCAGCGTACTTGGAGGCACATGATAAAGCAGGCTGTAGGCAGCATGAGTTCCTCAAGGGCAAATGTTACCTGACAAATCTGTTGAAATTCCTTGAAGTACAAGCAAATTAGACAAAAGGAGAATTGGTTGATGTTGTGTACTTAGATTTTCAGAAGGCCGTTGACAAGATGCCACACAAAAGGCTGCTTAACAAGCTACATGCCCACGGTATTACAGGAAGATTCTAGCATGGATAAAGTAGTGGCTGACTCTCAGGAGGCAAAGAGGGGGAATAAAGGGAGCCTTTTCTGGCTGCCCAGTATTGACTAGTGGTGCTTCATAGTGGTCTGTGTTGGGACAAATTTTATGTTATATGTTAATGATTTTGGAAGTTATGGCTTTGTTGCACAGTTTGCAGAGGATATGAAGGTACAGTTGAAGTCAGAGGTTTACATACACCTTAGCCAAATACATTTAAACTCAGTTTTTCACAATTCCTGACATTTAATCCTAGAAAACATTCTCTGTCTTAGGTCAGTTAGGATCACTACTTTATTTTAAGAATGTGAAATGTCAGAATAATAGTAGAGAGAATGATTTATTTCAGCTTTTATTTCTTTCATCACTTTCCCAGTGGATCAGAAGTTTACATACACTTTGTTAGTATTTGGTATCATTGCCTTTAAATTGTTTAACTTGGGTCAAATGTTTTGGGTAGCCTTCCACAAGCTTCTCACAGTAAGTTGCTGGAATTTTGTTCCATTCCTCCAGACAGAACTGGTGTAACTGAGTCAGGTTTGTAGGCCTCTTTGCTCGCACACACTTTTTCAGTTCTGCCCACTAATTTTCTATCGGATTGAGGTCAGGGCTTTGTGATGGCCACTGCAATACCTTGACTTTGTAGTCCTTAACCAATTTTGCCCAACTTTGGAGGTATGCTTGGGGTCGGAGTCCATTTGGAAGACCCATTTGCGACTGAGCTTTAACATTCTGGCTGATGTCTTGAGACATTGCTTCAATATATCCACATAATTTTCCTTCCTCATGATGCCATCTATTTTGTGAGGTGCACCAGTCCCTCCTGCAGCAAAGCACCCCCACAACATGATGCTGCCACCCCCATGCTTCACGGTTGGGATGGTGTTCTTCCGCTTGCAAGCCTCACCCTTTTTCCTCCAAACATAACGATGGTCATTATGGCCAAACAGTTCAATTTTTGTTTCATCAGACTAGAGGATATTTCTCCAAAAAGTGAGATCTTTGTCCCCATGTGCACTTGCAAACTGTAGTCTGGCTTTTTAACAGTGGTTTTGGAGCAATGGCTTCTTCCTTGCTGAGCAGCCTTTCAGGTCATGTCGATATAGGACTCATTTTACTGTGGATATAGATACTTGTCTCCCTGTTTCCTCCAGCATCTTCACAAGGTCCTTTGCTGTTGTTCCGGGATTGATTTGCATTTTTTGTGCCAAAGTACGTTCATCTCTAGGAGACAGAATGCGTTTCCTTCCTGAGCAGTATGACGGCTGCGTGGTCCCATGGTGTTTATACTTGCGTACAATTGTTTGTACAGATGTACCTTCAGGCGTTTGGAAGTTGCTCCCAAGGATGAACCAGACTTTACATCATTTTCTGACCTCAATCCGATCGAAAATTTGTGGGCAGAACTGAAAAAGTGTGTGCGAGCAAGGAGCCCTACAAACCTGACTCAGTTACAGCAGTTCTGTCTGGAGGAATGGAACAAAATTTCAGTAACTTACTGACAAGCTTGTGGAAGGCTACCCAAAACGTTTGACCCAAGTTAAACAATTTAAAGGCAATGCTACCAAATACTAACAAAGTGTATGGTAACTTCTGACACACTGGGAAAGTGATGAAAGGAATAAAAGCTAAAATAAGTCATTCTCTCTACTATTATTCTGACATTTCGCATTCTTAAAATAAAGTAGTGATCCTAACTGACCTAAAACAAGGAATATTTTCTAGGATTAAATGTCAGGAATTGTGAAAAACTGAGTTTGAATGTATTTGGTTAAGGTGTATATAAACTTCTGACTTCAACTGTAGGTGGAGGGGCAGGTAGTTTTGAGGAAGTAGAGAGCTACAGAGGTCTTGGACAGATGAGAAGAATGGGTAAAGAAGTGGCAGATGGAACAGTGTCAGGAAGGGTGTGGTCATGCACTTGGCAGAAGAAATGAATGGGGTAACTATTTTCTAAATGGAAAGAAAATACAAAGTGAGGTGCAAAGGGACTTGGGAGTCCTTGTGCAGGATTCCCAGAAGGTTAATTTACGGGTTGACTCTGTAGTGAGGAAGGCAAATGCATAGTTGGCATTCATTTCAAGAGGCCTAGAATATCAAAGCAAGCATATAATGTTCAGACTTCATAAAGCACTGGTGAGGCCTCACTCAGAGTATTGTGAGCAGTTTTAGCCCCTTATCTTCGAAAAGTTGTGCTGAAACTGGAAAGGGTTCAAAGGAAGTTTACAAAAATGTTCCAGATTTGAATAGCTTGTCATATGAAGAACGTTTGATTGTTCCAGGCCTGAATTCACGGGAACTTAGAAGAATGAGGGGTGACTCATTGAAACCTATCAAATGTTGAAAGGCCTTAATAGAGTGGGAGAGTCTAATACCAGAGGACAGAGCCTCAGAATAGAGGGGTGTCCTTTTAGAACAGAGATGAGGAGGAATTTCTTTAGCCAGAGAGTGGTAAATATATGGAATTCATTGCCATAGGCATCTGTGGAGGTCTAGTCTGCACGTATTTTTAAGGCAGAGGTTGATGGGTTCTTTATTTGACAGTACATGAAGGGATACAGGGAGAAGGCAGGAGATTGAAACTGAGAGGAATAATGGATCAGACATGATGAAATGGAGGAGAAAACTCGATGGGCAAAACGGCGTAATTCTGTTCCTATAATGTATGGTCCTATGCTCTTATTGAAACCATACCAGAAGTCATAGAAGATGTGGTGTAATCATCATCAAGCTCAACCGAGATGTAAACTTGTGCGTCATCTGCATAACTGCAGAATTCAAGTTTATGTTCTCTAGTGATGTCTCCTAAGGAAAGCATATATAAGGAAAAGAGTAGGAGACCAAGACAGCTTTCCAGAGCAACACCAAAAGGACCATTACATCTCTAAAAGAGACAAAAAATTTTCTCTTGAAGAAGAAATGTTAACAAAACCAGCTAAGGGCACTACCTGATGTCAACCCAGTTGTCAATGTGATCCCGAAGAATGTTGTGGTGAATTGTGTCAAAGGCAGTGTAGGGTAATGTAATGGGTGGAAATGAGCAGCATAGAACATAGAATAGTACAGCACAGTACAGGCCCTTCGGCCCACAATGTTGTGACGACCCTCAAACCCTGCCTCCCATATAAGCCCCCACCTTAAATTCCTCCATATACCTGTCTAATAGTCTCTGAAACTTCACTAGTGTATCTGCCTCCACCACTGACTCAGGCAGTGCATTCCACGCACCAACCACTCTCTGAGTAAAAAACCTTCCTCTAATATCCCCCTTGAACTTCCCACCCCTTACCTTAAAGCCATGTCCTCTTGTATTGAGCAGTGGTGCCCTGGGGAAAAGGCGCTGGCTATCCACTCTATCTATTTCTCTTATTACCTTGTACACCTCTATCATGTCTCCTCTCATCCTCCTCCTCTCCAAAGAGTAAAGCCCTAGCTCCCTTAATCTCTGATCATAATGCATACTTTCTAAACCAGGCAGCATCCTGGTAAATCTCCTCTGTACCCTTTCCAATGCTTCCACATCCTTCCTATAGTGAGGTGACCAGAACTGGACACAGTACTCCAAGTGTGGCCTAACCAGAGTTTTATAGAGCTGCATCGTTACATCGCGACTCTTAAACTCTATCCCTGGACTTATGAAAGCTAACACCCCATAAGCTTTCTTAAGTACCCTATCCACCTGTGAGGCAACTTTCAGGGATCTGTGGACATGCACCCCCAGATCCCTCTGCTCCTCCACACTACCAAGTATCCTGCCATTTACTTTGTACTCTGCCTTGGAGTTTGTCCTTCCAAAGTGTACCACCTCACACTTCTCCGGGTTGAACTCCATCTGCCACTTCTTAGCCCACTTCTGCATCCTATCAATGTCTCTCTGCAATCTTTGACTATCCTCTATACTATCTACAACACCACCAACCTTTGTGTCGTCTGCAAACTTGCCAACCCACCCTTCTACCCCCCACATCCAGGTCGTTAATAAAAATCACGAAAAGTAGAGGTTCCAGAACAGATCCTTGTGGGACACCACTAGTCACAATCCTCCAGTCTTAATGTACTCCCCCCACCACCACCCTCTGCCTTCTGCAGGCAAGCCAATTCTGAATCCACCTGGCCAAACTTCCCTGGATCCCATGCCTTCTAACTTTCTGAATAAGCCTACCGTGTGTAAAATTGTCAAATGCCTTACTAAAATCCATATAGATCACATCCACTGCACTACCCTCATCTATATACCTGGTCACCTCCTCAAAGAACTCTATCAGGCTTATTAGACACGATCTGCCCTTCACAAAGCCATGCTGACTGTCCCTGAGCAGACCATGATTCTCTAAATGCCCATCGATCCTATCTCGAAGAATCTTTTCCAACAGCTTTCCCACCACAGACGTAAGGTCTATAATTACCCAGACTATCCCTACTACCTTTTTTGAACAAGGGGACAACATTCGCCTCCCTCCAATCCTCTGGTACCATTCCCGTGAACAACAAGGACATAAAGATCCTTGCCAGAGGCTCAGCAATCTCTTCTCTCGCCTCGTGAAGCAGCCTGGGGAATATTCCGTCAGGCCCCGGGGACTTATCTGTCCTAATGTATTTTAACAACTCCAACACCTCCTCTCCCTTAATATCAACATGCTCCAGAACATCACCCTCACTCATATTGTCCTCACCATCATCAAGTTCCCTCTCATTGGTGAATACCGAACAGAAGTATTCATTGAGGACCTCGCTCACTTCCACAGCCTCCAGGCACATCTTCCCACCTTTATCTCTAATCAGTGCTACCTCCCCTCCTGTCATCCTTTTTTTCTTCACATAATTGAAGAATGCCTTGGGGTTTTCCTTTACCCTACTCGCCAAGGCCTTCTCATGCCCCCTTCTTGCTCTTCTCAGCCCCTTCTTAAGCTCCTTTCTTGCTTCCCTATATTCCTCAATGGAGCCATCTGATCCTTGCTTCCTAAACCTCATGTACGCTGCCTTCTTCCACCTGACTAGATTTTCCACCTCACTTGTCACCCATGGTTCCTTCATCCTACCATTCTTTATCTTCCTCACCAGGACAAATTTATCCCTAACATCCCGCAAGAGATCTCTAAACATCGACCACATGTCCATAGTACATTTCCCTGCAAAAACATCATCCTAATTCACACCCGCAAGTTCTAGCCTTATAGCCTCATAATTTGCTTTTCCTCAATTAAAAATTTTCCTGTCCTCTCTGATTCTATCCTTTTCCATGATAATGCTAAACACAAGATAATCTGCAGATGCTGGGGTCAAAGCAATACTCACAACATGCTGGAGGAGCTCAGCAGGTCGGGCAGCATCCGTGGAAAAGATCTGTCGACGTTTCGGGCCAGAACCGGGTCTGACGAAGAGTTCCAGCCCGAAACATCAACAGATCTTTTCCACGGATGCTGCCCAACCTGCTGAGCTCCTTCAGTGTGTTGTGAGTATTGCCATGATAATGCTAAAGGCCAGGGAGCAGTGGGCACTGTCCCCCAGAAGCTCACCCACTCAGAGATCTGTTACCTGAACCAGTTCATTACCTAGTACTAGATCTAGTATGGCATTCCCCCTGGTCGGCCTGTCCACATACTGTGACAGGAATCCATCCTGGACACACTTAACAAACTCTGCCCCATCTAAGCCCTTGGAATTAATCAGGTGCCAATCAAGATTAGGGAAGTTAAAGTCACCCATGATAACAACCCTGTTATTTTTGCACCTTTCCAAAATCTGCCTCCCAATCTGCTCCTCTGTATCTCTGCTGCTACCAGGGGACCTATAGAATACCTCCAGTAGAGTAACTGCTCCCTTCCTGTTCCTGACTTCCGTCCATATTGACTCAAAAGAGGATCCTGCTACATTACCCACCCTTTCTGGAGCTGTAATAGTATCCCTGACCAGTAATGCCACCCCTCCTCCCCTTTTCCTGCCCTCTCTATCTCTTTTAAAGCACTGAAATCCAGGAATATTGAGAATCCATTCCTGCCCTGGTGCCAGCCAAGTCTCTGTAATGGCCACTACATCATAATTCCATGTATGTATCCAAGCTCTCAGTTCATCACCTTTGTTCCTGATGCTTCTTGCATTGAGGTACACACATTTCAGCCTTCTACCTTACTGTCTTTACACTGTTTATTCTGCTTCTCTTTCCTCAAAGCCTCTCTGTATGTTAGATCTGGCTTTACTCCATGCACTTCTTTCACTGCTCTATCGCTCTGGGTCCCATCCCCCTCGCAAATTAGTTTAAACCCTCCCAAACCCTGCTAGCAAACCTACCTGCAAGGATATTGCTCCTCCTCGAATTCAGGTGCAACCCATCCAATCTGTACAGGTCCCACCTTCCCCAGAAGAGATCCCAATGATCTAAAAATCTAAAGCCCTGCTCCCTGCACCAACTCCTCAGCCACGCATTCAACTGCCATCTCCTCCAATTCTTACCATCACTGTCACGTAGCACTGGCAGCAATCCTGAGAACGCCACCCCTGAGGTCCTGTTCTTCAGCCTTCTGTCTAGTTCCCGAAACCCACACTTCAGGACCTCATCCCTCTTCCTGCCTATGTTGTTGGTCCCAACATGTATCACGACTTCTGGTTGCTTTCCCTCTCATACCAGGATGTCGTGCACCCGGTCAGAGACATCCCAGACCCTGGCACCCGGGAGGCAACAAACCATGCGGGTGTCCTTCTCACGTCCACAAAATTTCCTGTCTGCTCCCCTGACTATAGAGTCTCCAATAACGACAGCTCTCCTCTTCTCCGTCCCACCCTTCTGCACCACAGGGTCAGGTTCAGTGCTGGAAGCCCTGCCAACGTGGCTCACACCTGGTCGGTCGTCCACACCAACAGTATCCAGGACGGTAAACTTATTATTCAGTGGAATGCCTACAGGGGTGCTCTGCACTACCTGTCTGCTCACCTTCGCTTTCCCCCCTCTGACTGTCACCCAACGACCTGCTTCCGACAGCCTAGGTGTGACTACCTCCCCGTAGCTCTCATCTATGACTGCCTCATTCTCCCTTATGAGTCGAAGGTCATCCAGCTGCTGCTCCAGATTCCTTACACGGTCTTCCAGATCGCCCAGCTGTATGCACTTCTGGCAGATGTGACTCTGCGGGAGAGAGGAGTTCCCCCAAGACTGCCACATCTCACATGAGAGGCACATCACTGTCTCAGGAGACATTGTAAAAAGTAACTGCGAGCTAGCTTGTCCTCCGCCTCTTCTCGTCAAAGCTTCTCGTGTCAAAGCCTCAAAGCTCCACTCCTTCACTGGCCCACTCACGCAATGGCCGCTTTGCTTGAGCTATCCCTCTATTTATCTGTTTGAGCTTTTCAAAATGTTTGGTTACCTGACCTCTACTGCCCAATCAGCTGCTTTCTGCTGAGTCTGTGCTATTCAAATCTTGATTGTCTAATCAACGGCTTTCTGCTGATCTATTCAAATCTTGATTGACTTGATTGCACAGACCAACTGCCAAAACTGCCAGAATCTCTCGAGTCAAAGCCTCAAAGCTCCACTCCTTCACTGGCCCACTCACGTACTGGCCGCTTTCCACAGAATTCACAACCACCAATATTGAGTTGGAGCTCACTTTGAGAGGCTGGTCTGAAGTGATGATGTAGTGTGTTTTACCACACTTTTTTCTGTGCTTGGTTGAAAATAAAGGAGTTGTTACAGTTTCCCTTAAGTTTAAATCATCTCTGCTATTTTATTTACGAAAACCTACATTGGTGACCATAGACATTATTACTGACACTTTAAATCACACTGTGGGTGCTGTGGACAAACAGTTGGTTGAAGGTATGTAGGTAATATTCCTTAGGAATATTACAGTGGACTGGTAGTCCAGTTTAAGATCACAAGACAAGGGAACAGAACCAGGTCATCTGGCCCATTGAGCCTGCTCTATATTTTCTCTCAGCTACTCTGCATGATCTCTTGAGTTTGTGGACAGAATTGTTTAACCATGGCATTTTACAAAGTGATTTCTTTTTACTCCTAAGTTGGGCCACTGTATTTAATATATTTGTCAAATTATTTTTGAAAGAATCAACCATTCATTTACTGAGTAGTGTAGGTCACATGGGTCAAATGATCTAGTCAGCTCAGAGAACTTAACTTTCATTGCAGCATCAAGACACTGCTTTATAACTGTAATTTCTTTCGTGGTCTTGTTTCCAGGCAGGAGGATTTGAAAGTGTACACAAAAATTGTCAGAGATAGTGGTATCAGACAGAGACATTAAGAATAGTCAACCCTTTTGCCATTACTAAAGCAAGTGTATTTCAGAGTTGGTGGGTGGGCTCATGTGGCATGCTGGGTAGGATCTAGTCTGTCTGGTAAACTCATGGATTCAGCTGCCACGGAGTTTCCATTAGAGAGATTTTTAACATGAATATTGAAATCACCAGAGATAAGAATTCTCTCACAGTTCGATATAATTGAAGATAAAAATTCTGAAAGAAAGCAGGCATTGGATTTAAGAGGGCGATAAATGATAATGCCAAGGACAGGAATCACACCTACAAATTTCAAACATATGTACCTCAAAACCTGAAAGATTGTTGACAGTCATTTGCACCTAAAATAGTTTTTGAACACTGTAGCAAGCCTGCCAACTCAGCCATTAGAAACATAGAAAATAGGTGCAGGAGTAGGCTATTCGGCCCTTCGAGCCTGCACCGCCATTCAGTATGATTATGGCTGATCATCCAACTCAGAACCCTGTACCAGCCTTCCCTCCATACCATTAGGCCTTGGTATGCTTAAAGCAACCCTTCTCAACATTTTTGCCCTGGAGGAACCATTGAAATAACTATCAGGTCCCAGGAAAACCCTGTGTAAAAAATTATCATATCTACGGCTCACAGTATATTAGCATGATCAGTATGTTGTAGATATAACAATCCAAAAATGCTCTTTTGAGTGGGGGGGGGGGCGCGGATAAACAGGTGTTAAGGTCAGCTTACTTTTCTTGAAATTAATCTCTTTCCCGTTCATAAATTTTAAAAACTCAGGATTTCTATCCTTGCTCTTGATGCTTGTTAAACAAGAAAAAGCTTGCTCACACATGTGAGAAGCTGAAAACTGCTGCAAAATGTTCATTGCTTTCCTATGAATGGCAGGAAACTCTTCTTTCACAGAAATCCCGAACTTGTCCAGGGGTAGGTCAGTAAATCTCATCTTGAGTGCATGATCAGACTGCAGCTCACAAAGTTCTTCCACTTCTTTCAAAGGCAAGTTCTCAGGCTCAGCAGAAAATTCAGAGAAAGAATCCCTCACCAGTCATGCACTTGTGTTGAAAGAGAGGAAAATACTGTTCTATTTTGTTCTGCAGTCCTTCCAGGTGGTTTTCAATAAGACTTGAGACTTTCTGATGTTCTTCCTCACTCTCAAGCCCAAGCAGCAGTGGAAATATTTCAAGATTTCCTTTGTGCAACATGATTTTTCCAAAGATTCAGTTTCCTTTTAAATCCAAGAATCTTGTCACTTGAAGTCAAAACATTTTCTCCAGGGCCTTGCTGAGATTTGTTCAACTGGTTCATATGATGAAAAATGTCTGCTAAGTAGGCTAGTTTCTGCAGCCACTCCATCTTCACAGAACTCAGCAAAATCGGACCTACTATTTTCTTCGAAGTACTCCTGTAATTCAACTTTCAACTCAAACACCCTTTTGAGAACTCTTCTTCTGCTAAGTCACCTGATTTCTGTGAAAAGGAGATCAGTGTGCTCTTTGTCCAGATTTTCATACAATTTTTTTTAAAGCATTCTTGAGTCAACTGGTCTTTGTTAATTAAGTTAACCATTTTTATAGCATCATCCAGAATTTGTTTCATTTCATCTCCAAGAGCTTTTGACATCAGCACCTCTGTGAACAAAGCAGCGTGTTGTGGCAACATCAGGATTTTCTTTTTTTTTAAACAAAAGAAACAAAACCCCTCATGGAACCAACCATTGATAGGACACCATCAGTACAGATGTCAAAACAGACCTTTTGTTTCCAGATATGAAGACAAACCATTAAATATATCTTGGTCTTTGCTTGTTTCAGGCAGCTCTTTGCAAACAGAAAATGTTTTCTTGAATTTCACCATCATTAGCAAATCCTACAAATGCTACAACATGATATTTATTGGTGAAATCTGTTGACTCATCAACCTGGATAGAGAAGCTGTTTTTCAGTTTATCTCTCAAAACTTCTTCCACATTTTATGACATATCATCGATACGTTGACTTATCATACCGTTTGAGAGTGAAACCTTTTCAATTTCTCCTACTGCATTTTCTGCTAGCATTTACCGACAGTAATTTTACATGCTGGCAATATTAGGTTCTCACCAACTGTATGACTTTCCCTTTTCTGGGTAATAAGTTCTGCTGCTAAATAACTTGATTGCTGACCCTATTTATTTGGATCACCAGTGCATGTAAAACCCATTCAGAAGTAATTCTCATTTAGTGTCCATTGTTGCACTACTTCAGTGAAATGACTCAGAAGGTTGTAATTCTTCATCAATAACCTTATCAGAATTGTCCCTAGGCCTAGGCCTAGAATCCTCCTCTTCCATCTCTCACCTCCTCTTCAAAATCGCCACATTAGACTGTCTTTAGAATGAAAATTTCCCTACGATTTTCTACTGGTAGAGTTTGTTCATTCCCATACATCAGTCCGCGGCATGTAAGGGGAAGTTGGGGGAAGTAATTCGGGAAGGAGAGGCTGACGTCACAGCCCAAGCTGGACGAGTCCATTCAGTTCTTGGAAAATGCACTTCATGCTTCTCGTCAGCCTACTGTTCTCCCCGATGTGCAATACAGCGCTCAATAATTATCAGACTACCATCCTCCCCACTGTGCAATACAGCACTCAACAATTATCAATGGCCTCCCCTATCTTGTGTCAAAAACTTGGAATGGACTCAACTGAATAAACGCGGTCCAACTGCACACTGCCAAACTGGGCTGGGATTGCTAACGGAGCTGCTTGGTCACTGTCCACCACTGCTAGTACGAGCATCACACGTTGCACAAAGTTCAAAAGATGATGTTCTTTTTAATCACAATCTCACGCAAAACCCCAGTTAAGAAACCCTGGCTTAAATTGTCATAGTCTGGTGGACATAGTTCAGGTAACTGGCAGTATTCATTGGCTTAACCAGGTCTCAGTTAAGAATATAAAATTAAGGTCTGTTGAGGTAATAAAATAACTTGAGATAAAAGTATTATTTGAAAGGGATCTCACATTTAGAAGAGCTAGCTTACAGAGAGTAGTTTGGAGTGGTGCATTAATGGAGGTTGATTTTAAGTGTAGATGGTTAGTTCTGCTAACAGCTTTAATAATCCTGAGGATTGGAGGGTGGCTAATGTAACTCCGCTTTTTAAAAAAGGAGGGAGAGAGAAACCGGGGAATTATAGACCGGTTAGCCTAACGTCGGTGGTGGGGAAACTGCTGGAGTCAGTTATCAAGGATGTGATAACAGCACATTTGGAAAGCGGTGAAATGATCGGACAAAGTCAGCATGGATCTGTGAAAGGAAAATCATGTCTGACGAATCTCATAGAATTTTTTGAGGATGTAACTAGTAGAGTGGATAGGGGAGAACCAGTGGATGTGGTATATTTGGATTTTCAAAAGGCTTTTGACAAGGTCCCACACAGGAGATTAGTGTGCAAACTTAAAGCACACGGTATTGGGGGTAAGGTATTGGTGTGGGTGGAGAGTTGGTTAGCAGACAGGAAGCAAAGAGTGGGAATAAACGGGACCTTTTCAGAATGGCAGGCGGTGACTAGTGGGGTACCGCAAGGCTCAGTGCTGGGACCCCAGTTGTTTACAATATATATTAATGACTTGGATGAGGGAATTAAATGCAGCATCTCCAAGTTTGCGGATGACACGAAGCTGGGTGGCAGTGTTAGCTGTGAGGAGGATGCTAAGAGGATGCAGGGTGACTTGGATAGGTTGGGTGAGTGGGCAAATTCATGGCAGATGCAATTTAATGTGGATAAATGTGAAGTTATCCACTTTGGTGGCAAAAATAGGAAAACAGATTATTATCTGAATGGTGGCCGATTAGGAACAGGGGAGGTGCAACGAGACCTGGGTGTCATTATACACCAGTCATTGAAAGTGGGCATGCAGATACAGGAGGTGGTGAAAAAGGCGAATAGTATGCTGGCATTCATAGCGAGAGGATTCGAGTACAGGAGCAGGGAGGTACTACTGCAGTTGTACAAGGCCTTGGTGAGACCACATCTGGAGTATTGTGTGCAGTTTTGGTCCCCTAATCTGAGGAAAGACATCCTTGCCATAGAGGGAGTACAAAGAAGGTTCACCAGATTGATTCCTGGGATGGCAGGACTTTCATATGAAGAAAGACTGGATGAACTGGGCTTGTACTCGTTGGAATTTAGAAGATTGAGGGGGGATCTGATTGAAACGTATAAGATCCTAAAGGGATTGGACAGGCTAGATGCAGGAAGATTGTTTCCGATGTTGGGGAAGTCCAGAACGAGGGGCCACAGTTTGAGGATAGAGGGGAAGCCTTTTAGGACCGAGATTAGGAAAAACTTCTTCACACAGAGAGTGGTGAATCTGTGGAATTCTCTGCCACAGGAAGCAGTTGAGGCCAGTTCATTGGCTATATTTAAGAGGGAGTTAGACATGGCCCTTGTGGCTACGGGGGTCAGGGGGTATGGAGGGAAGGCTGGGGCGGGGTTCTGAGTTGGATGATCAGCCATGATCATAATAAATGGCGGTGCAGGCTCGAAGGGCCGAATGGCCTACTCCTGCACCTATTTTCTATGTTTCTATGTTTCTATGTTTCTAATATAGTTCAATCTTGGGGCTCTTCCAGTGACAGTGATCTGAATAGGATGGGTAACATTTACGGAACTGGTGGACAGTGAGACAGGAGTAGTTATGGAGGGATCGCACACACCATTGATGGTAAATAGTCATCTGCATGGGTTTGCCAGAAGTCAGTTCAAACAGAACCCATGAGCTCTGGCTGTTCGTGTGCAGCCCGACAGGTTTGAAAAATGTGGCGCATTCCTAAAATAGATTAAAATTGTCAATGAAGCCAAAGTTCAGTGCTCTACATAGATTCTGAAGCCAATCATAAAGACTGAGGAGCCTTCTAAAATGCCTAAAGTCACAACCCTGTTGGGGAATTTGTCCAGAGATAAAAATGTGTTTGCCACTGATTTTTAGAAATTCAAAGAAATCACTAAAATCACTTTTGAGCAGCTTAGATTGTTGCTGAACAATGTCATTAATGCCAATGAGGACAACAATCCTATTTACAGGAGTAGTCAGTTAGCAGACAAGGGAGCTGCATGTATTATCAGAGACTTTAGCACCAGGAAAGCAAACAGAAACACTCAGCTTTGACTTGGTGTTCCTGATGAGGGAGTTGCCGAGTTTCAGCATTGTTGGGGGGTGGGGGAAACTGGAATCTGCAGTAGTGTTGGTGTTGCGGCCCGGGTGGTAGTCTAAAAGCACTATGCAGGTGGTGGGGGCGGGGGTTACCTGATGGCAGATTGGAGCGGCGTGCAGCTGCCAGAGTTGAGCATCTCCCTACTCACAAATGAGTCCCTGATGCTTCATGTGATGGAGGAGGAGATGAGCCAGTCTTGCTTGTCCAGTATGTAGAATCTATTCTGCACTTGGATCTCTTGTCATGTTACTGGAGGAGTGAAGCACTTATGACTTCCTACAACTGTCAAAGGCTCCGCTAAGCATAGAGCTGAGCTGGCTCATGCCTTAGACCTGGCTCCCAGTTCAATCCAGCTCTCATCTGCTTTGGCTAGAGTGGCCTCGAACAAAGAGCAGTGGAACTGGGGCCCAAACCAGAGGATGGTCAAGTCTAGCTGTCCTCCAGCAGTGGTGGCACCCTCAGCGATTATGGAGTTGAGGATCTGCTCATCATCCTTAATCTAATTAAGTTGAGAAATTCTCCCATCAAGTTTGGCGATTTTCCAGTCATGGTGAAGACAGTCCTCACAGACAGGTGGGGAGGTGAAAGGTGCCGTGGTCCCAGTCTCCCAACCAGTTGTGCACTTGGAATGGGCCCGATGTGTCCCAATTAACCAGAATCCACTGTACATGTATGCTACTCACTTTAGCTAATTTGTAATCGTGTCACATTCAATATTCCAACCACTATCCAGGAAAAGAAGTTTTCTCTTAGTCTCTTAGTCTCTTACTGAATTCACGAGAGGTTATTGTGCACCATACTACATGGAAATATTCATTATTTTTAAAGACTTGTCAGGTGATTGCTCATCTTTCCCAGAATAAAGGATGACAGTATTGGGTTGGGATCTGATAAATTAGTTTTCTCTCTCTTTTGGTCATCAATATGCTGCTGTGGGAGAGTGTTTCTTTACATTATAGATATGGGGCCTGAGGGCATAAACTACAAGCTTCAGAAGAATGTTAAAAGGCAACAAAAGACACAAACCAATTGAATTGACAGATGGAAGTGTGAAATTGTCCACTATGACAAGACCTAAGATTAAGTATTTTAAAGTTGGGAGGTGAATTAAATAATATTCAGAAAGCTTGTGAAGCATAGAAAGCAATGAAGGTCACACATACAAAACACTGGAGGAACTCAGCAGGCCAGGCAGCATCTATGGAAAAAAGTACAGTCAACGTTACCGGCCGAAACCCTTCAGCAGGACGAAGTTCAGCATTTTGTGTGTGTTGCTTAGATTTCCAGCATCTGCAGGTTTTCTTTGGTTTGTAAAGCAATAAAGGTTCTTTATATATTCTTTATAGTTCAGGACAATGCATAGGAATCTCATGTCAATTAAAGGTTTGATTGACCTTGTAGTAAAGGCATCTGTTAGTCTTGTGAGACCATGGATCTGCGCCTGGAAAGTCTTCACTCTCCAGGGCGCAGGCCTGGGCGAGGTTGTATGGAAGACCAACAGTTGCCCATGCTACAAGTCTCCCCTCTCCATGACACCAATGTTGTCCAAGGGAAGGGCATTAGGACCCATATAGCTTGGTGCCAGTGTCGTCGCAGAGCAATGTGTGATTAAGTGCCTTACTCAAGGACGCAATATGTTCCCTCGGCTGGGGCTCGAACTCACGACATTCAGGTAGCTAGTGCAATGCCTTAACCATTTGGCCAACGTCTTATACCTTGACAGTATATATTTTAAGAGAGTTGTTTCCTTGGTGGAGGAGCATAGAAGCACAATTCATTGTCCCAAGATAAAAGATCAGCCACTTAAATAAAGAGATTTCTTCTCATTCACAGGAATTCTAGATGCAGTAAAAAGTTAAAGTCTGTAGTAAAACTCGGTCATTAGAGAGGGAACGTCGACTCAGACCATGAGAGGCCTGTGTCGGGCATTTTTATGCCTTATAAGTCGCAGATTGGAAGTCTGTGTGGGGCGCCACTCCTCGCACAGACTAGAGCAATGTGTGATTAAGTACCTTGCTCAAGGGCACAAACATGTTGCCACAGCTGAGGCTCGAACTAGCGACCTTGAGACCTTGAGATAACTAGATAAACACCTTAACCACTTGGCCATGTGCCCAACACTCGGTCATTAAGTTCATTCAAATTGTAGCTTGAAAGATTTTTGAGTGTTTAGTGAGTAGTGAGATAATAGAATATCCAAGTATACACTATCCTGACTGCGAAATACTTCACTGTTGCTTCTTTAGTGCAGAATCCAAAACCTGGAAATCCCACATGAAAGCACAATGGTATTACCTTCAACGAAAGGAAAGTAACAGATGAAGAAGGTGCCTTGAGCCCACCTCAGGAATGTAGGCCTTGACAATGATATGTACTCATGTTCCAAAAAATAAATAAATGTTTAAACATAGAAAACAGAAAACCTACAGCACAGTACAAGCCCTTTGGCCCACAATGCTGTGCCAAACATGTCCTTACTTTAGAAATTACCTAAGGTTACCCATAGCCCTCTATTTTTCTAAGCCTGGCTAAAAGACTGGAATTAATGCAGAAGTTCAATTATGATCTGAACATAACTTGGGAGACCTGTGACTTTGTCCTGATCAAAGTGATAATGTTCTATTCATTTTACTGCTATGCTTATTTCTCTTCCGAACATTCTCTTATTCCTCAAATGTCAATGCTTTCATTCTTGTGTTGAAACCAAAGCTCATCATATGAGGGGTGATTGATAAGTTTGTGGCTTAGGGTAGAAGGAGATGAGTTATATAGCTCTCATTACATGCATGTGCAGTTCAACTCTTTGAGTGATTAAGCAGAAAGTTTGAAGTTAATAACTCATCTCCTTCTACCTTATTGAACTTATCAATCACCCCTGCTGTGGACCACTTCTGGAGGTCTAAGCTGCCAACTTCTACAAAGAAGTTGGTCGTATGCTCATGACAGCTGGACTAAATGTGTAAATGTAGGAAAAATAAATGTGCTAGGTTTTCTAAAATTGACTCCTTCTACCGTAGGCCACGAACTTATCAATCACCCTTCGTATCTCTCACACCAGTGCGATCTTTGCTTGAATTGAAGAACTCTTGATCTCCCTAATTTTCCATCCTTCTGTTATTGTTCAGATTTTAAGTGTTATCATTATTTAATACAACATTGATAGAAATATTTAATTTAGATATCTCACCACATTGGAGTTTTGTTCAATGGCAACTATGTCCCTATGTCTGCGATGCCTGTTCCATTCTCTTCCATAGTGTATTAGTAGAACAATTGCAAAGATGAGGAAGAGAAGTGATACCACAGCGACTCCTCCCATGAGTCCCATTTCCTTGACACTGAACTTTCTGTTCTCTTTGGTAATTCCAGATGGAACTGTACATTAATAGGAAAAACAGATGTTAGATAACAAAATTAATAAAATATGCATTGATTGTCCCAGGAGCAATGCCAGATTTTAGTGAAGGATATGTGATTTCTAGCACTTACAGGTAAATTAATGTCTAGCTGTAGAAACAAACATTATTATATCATTTTTTAAATATTGGGCATGCTCAATATTCAGTTTAGATTATATGACACTGATTTAAACTGGCTTGCAGGCTTTCTTTAACAATTAAAATATTACTTCATACCTCAAAGCTCTGAGCAATAAGAATGTAAGATTCTCTGTGACCAAATGTATTTCATGCTACTCAGTTAAAATGTTATAATGAGGATTGCACAGATCACTCTATTTTCTTGCCATGAAACATATCAAGTATTACATTGGAATCTATATTTTCACCTGAATTGGCCAAAATATCCTCAGAAATGCAGGCCAATACACACAAAATGCTGTAGAAACTCAACAGGTTGGACAGCATCAATGGAAATGAATAAATATTCAACATTTCAGGCAGAGATCTGAAATAGCCTGATGAAGGGTCTGAGCTCAAAATGTCAACTGTTTATTCATTTCCATAGATACCGGCCTGACCTGCTGAGTTCCTCCAGCATTAGGATACCATTTTTTTATTGTTGCCAGTTGGGGGATTGTGTTTGCATTAGGGTGCATGAAGGTAGAGCGTGGTCTACACCAGCATAACTGTTCCTAATTTCTGCTGTTTTGTTCTGGTGGAGTGGTATGGTTGATGAGTTGGAATATTTGCACATCCAGTTGTTAGTCCTGTGTCTTTCTTCTATTATTGCAGGTAATAATTGCCACTGTTTCACATACAAGTTTCTGATCACTCACTCTATTACACAAGGACAGCTTAATAACAAAAACTATTAAGCAATGTGGTTGCACGCAGGATCATTTCTATGACCCCTCTACTTTCTATCTATTTCCAGCCACTTTGCTTTCATCTCCTCATTCCACTTAACCTGGCCGAGAGCATCTATGTCTTTATTTTAGTCACTTTCTGTCCCAGTTGCTATTGTCGTGAGCTTCTGCACTTATTCATCACATCAATCAATCTCTTCTGATTGGTCTATAAACAGACATGTGACAAGGAAAATTCCCCAGGGGTGGAGGGCTTTGGGCACCATCGGTTCAATATCACTTCTAACTCCTGAACAGGTCTCGCTTACTTGAACTTTAAGTACAACACTGAGTCATGCCATCTGCAGAAATTCTCTGATAACTCAGCAATAGTTGGGTGTATAAAGGGAGGACAGGAGGTTGAATACAGGGCCCTGGTGAAGGAGTTTGTTGAATGGTGCAAGCTGAATCATCTGCTGCTCAATATCAGTAAGACAAGGGAGATGGTGATGGACTTTAGGAAATCCAAGCCTGTACTGCTTGCTGTTACTACTGAAGGTGAGGACGTGGATGTGGCGAGGACCCACAAGTATCTGGGGGCGCTCCTGGATGACAGCCTTGAGTGGAGCACCAACACAGAGGCTGTGTACAAGAAGGGCCAGGGTTGTCTCTACTTCCTAAGGAGACTGAGGTCCTTTGGAGTATGCAGGCCCCTCCTTCACATGTTCTGCCAGTCTGTTGTCGCCAGTACAATCTTCTATGCAGTGGTGTACTGGGGAAATGACATTCACATGGGTGATTCCAACAGGCTCAATAAACTGATTAGAAAGGCTAGCTCCATTATAGGAGTCAAAATGGACATACTGGAGGCTGCGGTAGAACAAAGGACCCTCTAGAAAATCCTAGCAATTCTGGACATGTTTCTCACCCTCTGAAAGCCACCTTGGCTGAACAGAGGAGCACTTTCAGTAGTAGACTAGACGACTGTGCTGCTTCAAAGAGTGCTTAATGAGATCCTTCTTATAGTTGGCCATTAGGCTCTATAACGAGTCAACCTACAGCCGGGGAAGTGATGACCCCTCCTGTTAGACTGTTATTAACCTCTGTTTACCGGAGCTCAATTATACAATGTTTTATTTTTAAGGTAATTTATTTTTTATTCTTTCTAACTTCTGTTCTAATATTTGTACATCTGCGCACTTGTAATGCTACTGTGACACTGTAATTTCCCTTGGGATCAATAAAGTACCTCTCTATCTATCTGTTTATCTACCATATGATTTGTCTGAGCTGGGATTATTACTAAACTGAAATTTCTGTAGTGTATATAATTAATAGAGCAGGGGAGGTTTATATTTTTGATAACAGGCCTACCTGGCTGACTTGAATGAAGAACTTCAACCTTGACCCTCGTACTGACCATGTCCCCTGATTCTTTGTCAGTTCCAACAATCTGTACAGATAAATCAAACCAACGTTCAGTATCTTGTCTTTGTAACTATGGAAAGAGCTATGGAGAGCAAATGTCCATTCTACCCACTGAGCTGCATTATCAGTGATAAAACAAACTCATGACATTAAAGAGTGTCATTCAAACAGGTCAGAGAAATAACTTTCATGTGTTTACATCAGAGATAAAGCCAGAGTTATCCTTACCTGTAATACGTATTTCTCATAAGCATGCAGTCGATCTGCTCGAGCTAGTAAGAGCCCTTCCTGTGTTACCTGGAACAGCTGTGTGTGATTGGACTGATGTGTCAGGGAGTAGCCAATACTCGGATTTCTCCCCTGGGATAACACATGGGCACAAGATCAGGGAAAATGCATTCACACAATATATGGTAGAATGAATAGTTAAGTGTACCCACTACTTCCTAATCCATTTGCATTCCATAAACCATTCATCAAACCTCTGTCAATAAGTTCTAGGCTGTGAATGCTTCTGACCACTGAATGGTGATGCGTCTTGGTAAAGTACTTCAGCAATTGAAATAGTTCAAGGTGATGAATCGGTGATGTACCTAAACATTTCAGCAGTTCAGTTGCTGTGAAAGGTCATGGTAATGTAATTCAGCATTGCAATGGGTCAAATAAATAATCATATGTCTATGTGATGAAGTATCTCAAAATTGGATGTGTTGGGCAATAAACTATTTTGGTATTGCAACAGATGACAAAGTGACGATGGAAAGGTGTCTTGCTAGTAAGTCAGGTTGAAAGATTCCTGGTGAGGTATCTCAAACACATAATAGGTTGTAGTTAATTAGCAATACAGTGTACTGGGGTGTTAGGGCATTTCATTTCATTTCTTTTTAAAACATTTCTTCAGTTTTAAAACCTTTCCTGGTTTCTGCTGGTAATTTCATCAGGCAATTCTTTCCATGTCTCAATAGCTTCTGAGATAAATGAAAATTCTTCTTGGCTTTATTTATTTTTGGTGATGAATTGATGCACTCTGGATACAACACTCTCCCAACAATGAAATCTTATTTCAGATTCATCATATCCAAACCTCCCACATTTCTCAAGACTTCAGATCACTTAATATTCATTTTAGGAATGAAAGTCCTCAGTTTCTTTCATCTCTTCTCAGGCTTTTCATCTTTGCTCTCACCTGAAAGAATCTGCTGTATGGACTACTGTAATAACTATAGGATATATCAAGCCTCTGTCAATTCAAATGTCTAGATCATATGACCAAATTATTTAAACACAAGGGAAAATTAGCTAAATTTATCCAGCCTGTCCATCTACACAGTAGCCCCTTAAAAATCATCATGTCTTTTCTGAGTTCTGATGAAGAGACATTGACACGAAAAGGTATTCCTATTTTTCTCTCCAAAGACCTGCTGAGTAGTTCCAGTATTTTCATGTTCAATAGTTTTATTGAGTTTTGGAACTCAGAAGTGAATAGGATACTTCAGAAATGTTCTCGAACGATGGGAAAGGCAGGTGAATGTGCTCAGTAGATAGCTCTGTGAAAGATCTATTCATAATGGCTAGCCTTTATGGTTCAGTGAGGTAGAATAGAAAAAGATTCTGTAAAACTGATTATTTTTTTGCTCCCCTTCTATATAACCATATAACAATGGTTATATAGAACCATTGTTATATGGTTATATAGAACCATTGTTATATGGTTATATAGAAGGGGAGCAAAAAAAAATCAGTTTTACAGAATCTTTATCTCAGTCCTTTGAGGTGAAGGTGCATTGAAGAGTGAAGAAGTCTTTGAAAACTGTCTTTTGATCTTTCACATGCACCCAAGCAAGGGCTAAATGTCCCAGTTCAATGTTCCATTCGAATTTTTAACAGTAGCTAAAGAAACACATAAAACAGAAATATTATTTCACTCACATTTTTGAAATCCTGGTCTATTGCTTCTAGCATTAAGGGTTTATTGCTATAAGTAACTACCAAGGCAAGTGGGTTTGGCTGCTCCTGAATGAATCCCTCATTCTCAATGGTTTTAAACCGTGGCCAATAGCGATTCGGGGCCAAAATGCGAATCAGCACTGTTGTCACTGTGTACTTAGTGGAATCATCAACTTGGGATGCCTGGAAGAAAGACATTAATGTAATGTGGAGTCAGAGAGATGCTGACCCTCTTGTTACACGAGACAACAAACATTCTGCTTCCATAATACTTTCAGATGTTCCTTATGGATTTGGGGCTGCTGATCATGAAAGTCACCATGGAATTTCCATAGTACACACCATTTTTTGAAATCACTTATGTTTGTTATTTCAATTCATAATTCAGGTCAATAAAAATGTTGCCCACAACGTAACCTGAAGACATAAGAACATAAGAAATAGAAGCAGGTGTAGGTCATCTGACCATTAGAGCCTGCTCTGCCATTCTATTAAATCATGGCTGATCTGAACACGGGTTCATCTCCAGCTACCTTCCTTCTCTCCACAACCTATAATTTCCCTACTATGCAAAAATCTATCCAACCTTGCCTTAAATATACTTACTGAGGTAGCCTCCACTGCTTCATTAGGCAGAGAATGCCACAGATTCACTACTCTTTTGGAAAAAGCAGTTCATCCTCATCTCTATCCTAAATTTACTCTCCCAAATCTTGAGGCTATGTCCCCTAGTTCTAGTCTCACCTACCAGTGGAAACAATTTTCTTGCCTCTCTCTTATTTATCCCTCAATAATTTTATATTTCCATAAGATCTCCTCTCATCCTTCTGAATTTTCCCAATTACAGATGTTAAACTAACTGGCCTATAGTTAACTGCTTTTTGCCTACATACTTTTTCTGAGCAGTGGCATAACATACACCTTCTTCTAATCTGCCAGGAGCTGCCCAGAGTCCAGAGAATTTTGGTAAATTATCACCAAATCCGCAACTATAACTTCTACCATTTCTTTCAGTACCTTGGGATGCATTCCATCAGGGCCAGGAGACTTGTCTATCTTTAGGCCCACAAGTTTTCTCAACACTACCTCCTTAACAATAGCTATTCTATCAAGAATCCCATCTCCTCACCTCCTATCACATCCATATCATCTCTCTTCAGGATGTTAGATGTGTCCTCCACCGTGAAAACCAACACAAAATAATCATTCAAAGCCTTGGCCATTTCCTCATTACCCACGATCAATTTCCCCTTCTCGTCCTCCAAGGGACCTATGTTCACTTTGGTCACCCTTTTCTGCTTTACATAATTATAAAAACTTTCACTATCCCTTTTTATATTTTGTACTAGTTTATTTTCATAATCTATCTTCCCTTTCTTTACTGCTCGCTTACTAGTTCTTTGTTGCTTTTTAAAGTTTTTTCAATTTTCCAGTTCCCCATTACTCTGGGTGACTTTGCACACATGAGCTTTTAGTTTCATGCCTTCCTTTATTTCCCTAGTTATCTATGACTACAAGTTAACCTTTAGGGTGTTCTGCACAAGGGTTCCCAAGTCATTTGCATCTCAGATTTTTGGATTTCCTTACCCTTTAGATAATAGTCTGCACATTTATTTGTCCTACTAGAGTGCAAGGCCATACATTTTCCAACATTGTATTTTATTTGCCACTTTCTTGCCCATTTTCCAAAACCGACTTCAGTCCTTCTGCAGCCTACCTGTTTCCTCAACACTACCTGCCCTTCCACCAGTCTTTGTATCATCTGCAAACTTGGCAACAAAGCCATCTATTCCATCATCTAAATCATTGATATATAGCATAAAAAGAAGCCATTTGAGCACCAACCCCTGCAGCACATTTCTAGTCACTGGCAGCCAACCAGAAAAGGATCCTTTTATTCCCAGTCACTGCCCCCTACCAATCAGCTAATGCTCTAAACAAGCCAGTAACTTTCCTGTAATTTCATGGGCTCTTAACTTGGCAAGCAGCCTCGTGTGTGGTACCTTGTCGATGGCCTTCTGATGTCCAAAATGTACAACATCTACTGCATCCCCTTACTTGTAATCTCCTCACTGAATTCCAACAGGTTCATCAGTCAAGATTTCTCCTTAAGGAAACCATGCTGACTTTGTCCTATCTTATCCTGTGTCACTAAGAACCCCATAGCTTCATCCTTAACAATTAACTCCAAATTCTTTCTAACCACTGATGTCAGGCTAACTGGTTTATCCTTTCGTTTCTGCTGCCTCCCTCCTTTATTAAAGAGTGGAGTGATATTTGCAATTTTCTAGTCCTCTGGTACCGTGCCAGAGACCAATTATTTTTTAAAGATCATTACTAATGCCTCCATAATCTCAAAGACGGAGGATTTGAGGTGAGTATACGGTTAAATCTCAAAGGTGGAACTTGGACTCTTCTTATTAAGAAAGCCTATGAGCTCTATTTTGGGTACAATATTGGCAACCAAGGCAAAGCCTGGGCTCCTCACATTTGTTGTGCAACATAAACTCTCAATCTTAGAGCTTCGCACAGAGGTACTCAAAAGTCAATGCTATTTGTTGTCCGGATGATATGACAAGAGCAGAAGGATCATATGACAGACTGCTACTTCTGTCTGACAGGTGTGCGTGCTTAAAAACCTGAAATCTATTGAATACCCCAATCTCCCTTCATCCCTGAGAAATTTGACAATAGTCTTGCAGTACCAAAGCCAGCAGAGACATGGAGTCTGGAGGAGGCAGATGAAGATGCCATGATGCACAAGCCAGGAATAGAAAGCAATACTGATACAGATTTTCACCCTTTATGTCAAGTGAGCCTCATCTAATAACTCAATTTGAGTTAAATGACCTGGTCAGAGACTTGAGTTTCTCAAAGGCAAAAGCAGTATTATTGGGTTCAAGACTAAAAGGATAGAATCTGCTACATTGGTGTTGCTTTCTGCACGTATGCTGAGCTCTTTGACTTCATTATCTTTGCCTCCAACTTTCATCCTGCCCTCAAGTTTACCTGGTCCATTTCCAACACCTCCCTCCCCTTTCTAGATCTTTCTGTCTCTATCTCTGGAGACAGCTTATCTACTGATGTCTACTATAAGCCTACTGAATCTCACAGCTATCTGGGCTATTCCTCTTCTCACCCTGTCTCTTGCAAAAATGCCATCCCCTTCTCGCACTTCCTCCGTCTCCGCCGCATCTTCTCTCAGGATGAGGCTTTTCATTCCAGGACGAAGGAGATGTCCTCCTTTTTTAAAGAAAGGGGCTTCCTTTCCTCCACCATCAACTCTGCTCTCAAACACATCTCCCCCATTTCACGCACATCTGCTCTCACTACATCCTCCCGCCACCCCACTAGGAATAGGGTTCCCCTTGCCCTCACCTACCACCCCACCAACCTCCGGGTCCAACATATAATTCTCCGTAACTGCTGCCACCTCCAACGGGATCCCACCACTAAGCACATCTTTCTTCCCCCCCGCCCCGCTTTCCGCAGGGATCGCTCCGTACGCGACTCCCTTGTCCATTCATTCCCCCCATCCCTCCTCACCAATCTCCCTCCTGGCACTTATCCTTGTAAGCGGAACAAGTGCTACACATGCCCTTACACTTCCTCCCTCACTACCATTCAGGGCCCCAGACAGTCCTTCCAGGTGAGGCGAAACTTCACCTGTGAGTCGGCTGGGGTGATATACTGCGTCCAGTGCTCCCGATGCAGCCTTCTATATATTGGCGAGACCCGACGCAGACTGAGAGATCGTTTCGCTGAACACTTACACCCTGTCCACCAGAGAAAGGAGGATTTCCCAGTGGCAACACATTTTAATTCCACGTCCCATTCCCATTCTGATATGTCTATCCACGGCCTCCTCTACTGTCAAGATGAAGCCACACTCAGGTTGGAGGAACAACACCTTATATTCTGTCTGGGTAGCCTCCAACCTGATGGCATGAACATTGACTTCTCAAACTTCTGCTAATGCCCCACCTCCCCCTCGCACCCCATCCTTTATTTATTTATTTATATACACACATTCTTTTTCTCTCTCTCCTTTTTCTCCCTCTGTCCCTCTCACTATACCCCTTGCCCATCCTCTGGGCTTCCCTCCTCCCCCTTTTCTTTCTCCCTAGGCCTCCTGTCCCATGATCCTCTCATATCCCTTTTGCCAATCAACTGTCCAGCTCTTGGCTCCATCTCTCCCCCTCCTGTCTTCTCCTATCATTTTGGATCTCCCCCTCCCCCTCTCAAATCTCTTACTAGCTCTTCTTTCAGTTAATCCTGACGAAGGGTCTCGGCCCGAAACGTCGACTGTACCTCTTCCTAGAGATGCTGCCTGGCCTGCTGCATTCACCAGCAACTTTTATGTGTGTTGACAAAAATTTCCATGAAGGATTTGATATTTGAGACAGATGTTTCCCAGAATAACTGATGCCAATAATAAAAATGGCATTTTTGTTGGTCCACAAATCAAACAGGTCATCAATGACAGGCAATCCGAAGAACTTCTCATGTACCCAGAGAAAATTGCAAGCAAGGCATTCAAAGATGTTGAAAATTTTCTTGGTAACTACAGAGCACCAAACTATGTGCAGCTGGTTGACAACATGCTTCAAGCATGGAAAGCCGTAAACTACAACGTGTCATTAAAGATTCATTCTCTGCATTCCCATTTAGACTTGGTCCCTGCAAATCTTGGTGCTATCAGTGATGAACATGGCGAATAGTTTCAGTAGGAATTTTGTAGTCATGGAGAAATTATATCAGGACGGCTGGAACCCATCAAAGCTGACTGATTATTGTTGGACGCTTAAGCGAGAAGCCCCAAACACTGAGTACAAATGAGAATCATCAACAAAACATTTTAGCTTAGTTGAATTATTGCAAAGCATCAGCACTGTTATGCAATTAAATGTATTATATTTAATAAAAGTTAACTTTTTTTGTTTCTCCACTTTGCTACATGTTATAAGTAGTCTGAAATTATATTTGTGTTTGGCTTCAAGCGGTCTATCATAATCACAAAAGAATTTGAGGAGACAACTTGTTCGAAAACATTTGCAGTCCATTGTTACTTACAGCCTCCATTTCACTCTTAAGAATATTACCAATGTTTCCTAGTTCGTACTGGGTTATTTGGATCAGACTTACAGATGCTGCCTGACCTGCTGAGGGTGTCCAGAATTTTATCTTTTTATTCTGGGTAACCTATGGGCTTGATCCCTGGGCGTCATCTGTTGACCTTTATATAGAATATACAGCACAGAAACATTCAAATGTTGCCAAATTGCTCAAACCCTTGTTTAAGCCACACAAGAACTTTCCTCCCATCCTACTCCACCCCATCTGATCAATCATCAATACATCTCTTTCTCTCAATAAACAGCTGCAGCTCTGTGTGAAAGTATTCCCACAGTGCTGTAAAAGAGGGGATACAGGGATTTTTTTTGGATATGTTCATAATGTGATTTGTGTATTGATTCCCATTTATCAACCTTGCCTGAATTTTGTCTATACCATTCTGCATACTGCACTAGTCTGCTTCATTGTAGAGGCAAATAGAAATTAGCTTGTGCAATCATCATCAAACATTCTCACTTCAGCTCTTGTAATGGAATAACACACAGAAAACGCTGGAGGAGCTCAGCAGACCAGGCAGCATCTATGGCAAAAAGTACAGTCAACGTTTAGGACTGGAGAAAAAAAGCTGAGGAGTAAATTTAAAAGGTGGGGGGAAGGGAGAGTGAACCACCAGGTGATAGGTGAAACCTGGAGGAGGAGGGATCTACTCCTCACTTTTTTTTCCCTCCAGTCCTGCCGAAGGGTTTCGGCCTGAAACGTCGACTGTACTTTTTTCCATAGATGCTGCCTGGCCTGCTGAGTTCCTCCAGCGTTTTGTGTGTGTTGCTCAGATTTCCAGCATCTGCAGATTTTCTCTTGTTTGTGAAGATCTTTTGGGCCAGGATACTGGCCTGCCCTGTGGTGATGTCCTAGAACTGAGATGATTGGCTTCTAGAGCCGCATCAGTCTTCATTCCTGCTAGTGAAGAGTTTTTGCCATGATTGCCATTTTTTTCATCTCCATTGGGGTTCTTTGAAACCATACATCCAGGTGCTCATGGGCAGTTAATTTCAACTCTCCACATCTCACCTCACAAATTAATCTCCTTGTATACATTTGAAGCAAAGCTTTAATGAGGTGCAGATCTGAGTCATTCCTTGGAAAACTGAAGGTGATCATCGGTGAGCAGGTTACAGGCCAGTAGGTGCTTCTTCATAGTTCTGTCAATTATTCATTTGCTGGGTTACATTCCAGCAGTGCACAAGACTTGAACAACCAGAAACAATATTGGTCACAAACAACAGGAATTCTGCAGATGCTGGAAATTCAAGCAACACACATCAAAGTTGCTGGTGAACGCAGTAGGCCAGGCAGCATCTCTAGGAAGAGGTACAGTCGACGTTTCAGGCCGAGACCCAGTCCTGACGAAGGGTCTCGGCCTGAAACTTCGACTGTACCTCTTCCTAGAGATGCTACAATATTGGTCACACTTATTTTTTAAAAGCTATAAGTTTTTGTTCATACTATTATTTTTACCATGACAGTCAGAGTGAACATGGGGGTCTTCACGAAACTCCGGACTGGCCACCTCATCATTATTGCTCCAGTGACATTGTTGACTTCAAATCTACCATTGTCATCACCTAAAGAAAAGAAGGAACAGTGAGTCCCAGCGCCCTCTCTCACTGACTCTATTCCACTCCATGCACCGAGCGTGATCCCTATCTGTCCTGCACAAATTTCCCACCTCTCACTTTGCTGGTATCAGATTCAATGACAAAAATTGAACACCATCTCTCCAATTGCCAGACTGTAGTTACACGCTGGACCCCAGAATGGATCTCAATTCTCCCAATTGTGAACAGCCCACCTTCTGCAGCTTCACTATCTTAGCCTCAACCTTGATTTCTCTAACTTCTGGTAATTACTACCCCATTCCGCTTCTCTTTTTTTCCATTCCCCATTCTGGCTAACTTTTCATCCCTCCTCAATGCCCTCTTGTTCACCTCCAACTTCCTTATTTTCCGTGGTTCCCTGACTGTTCCTATTAGAATCTTCTTCTTCAGCTTCTTACCATTCCCACTTATCATCTCCAGTTTCCTACTTCATCCCACCTCCCCCACTCATACTCCATCCCATCACCTGATCTTACCTATCACTTGCCAGATCTCCTCCTCCATCTTCTTATTCTGGCTTCTGCCTCCTTCCTTCCAGGCCTGATGAAGGGTCTCGGCCCAAAACATTGACTGTTTATTTCCCCTCCATAGACGCTGCCTCACTTGCTGACTACCTCCAGTATTTTGAGTTGTTTCAGCTCAGTACTCCCTTTGTGAGATTCAACTCAATTATTGAGTTTTTTTCACTTGAACACCCACTGAGATCAGACCCGATCTCACCCATTGAAGTGAACCTGATTGTCAGACCCGAAAGTTCCCATTCCCAGATACAAAACTGTTCCAACAAGAACCAGTAGCAGTATGGGCCCTGAAACTTCACTGCAACTGAGCATTCAACGGTAGCTACAATGGCTCCATGGTAGTGTAGCACTTAGCACAACACTTTTACAGCTCAAGCCATCAGAGGTCAGCGTTCAATCCCGGCATCCTCTGTCAGGAGTCTGTACGTTCTCCCTATGGAATGCGTGGGCATTCTCCAGGTGGTCCAGTTTCCTTCTACAGTCCAATGACATACCACTTCGTAGCTTAATTGGTCATTGTAAATTGCCCCCTGGAGTTAAATAGGGTTGCTAGAGCAGTTCAAAGTGCCCGACTGGCCTACTCCATGCTGTATTTCTAAATAAATAAATACAATGATCAGCCGAGTTCACCTTCTGACCTCACTACTGCTCAGCATAGTCACACCTCATCTGAAGGCTTTCAGTCATAGCACTGATAGCTATCTTCCACTCTATTTGATGTGGAGAATTTTATTTCAGAAGTATTTCAAGCAAGAGAATATTTTAAGTACATGAACTGATCTGGTTGCCTTTTAGAGTTCAGACCTGCAAGAATTGAGTATGCAACTGGTGTCTGAAGCCCCTTGTCTCCATCCTCAGCTAATAAGGGTCCTGGGGAGAGCTGGAGAGCATGATACTGTAATAGAAAAAAAAGACCAAAATCAACAAACTGAGGGAACACTTGCCCTTCTGATAAAGAATTTTGTCGAAGTGATCTAAACGGTATAGGGATTTGGTCACCTCCCATTTTATACTGTCATTGATAGGTGAACTCCAGCATCTATTAAATAAACTGCCTCTACAGTATCCAAACTCATCTTAAATCTATATTTGCAACAGAACTTCCCATTACATCAGAGCAGATTTATCCAGTTCCCAACCCATTTTTCTGTGACTCTGGATGAGATTGGCTATATAACATTAAATCAGAATGAAGATATGACTGCATTATCTCAGGATCTTCCAACTAGCTAAATAATGTGAGGCTATCATTTCCCTTACACAGTAAATAGCCTACTTTAGAACATCAAGCTCTCGCATGTTGCATATCATTATTGAGGGATTTTCTAACTATCTATTAATCAGGATGAATTCTTTGAAATAATACCATGGAAGCTTTTGAATTTATTGTGCAGCACATAGGACTTTGGTTTAATAACTGTTCTGAAAGATAACGCTTCTAGCAGTGCAACACTTCCTCATGGAACATGCTTACTTCGAGGAAGTTGGAATTGATAAGACATTCGGAAAACCAGTAATGCTCCTTTCTCTTAATTTGAACAATTAATTGAGGCATTCTTAAATGAGTTTTAAATAAATTTTCTCCTCTGATAATTACCTTCTGTAGCACCATCTTACATCAGACCATAACATCCAAATTATCTTCAGCAGTGCTGGAAACCCCATGAAGATAGTTATAATCGGATTATTTTCCCTCATAGTATATTTTCCTGGAGTTTTCAGCACAAGACCTGTCTTAAACCACTCAACTACTGCAAAAATACAGTTGATCACCTAAAATGTGTAATGTTATGAAACATCCTGTCCTCTGCTTTCTTATACTAATTGGGAAATGAATAGGTCCATTTGGAGTGATGGTTGACTGCCAGTTAAAGAGACTTTTACCCTGTATCCAATATTTTTACAGATAATGAATAGAAGCATTAAAAGAAAGTTAATGAATGGTGTAAATTTTGTCTTGTAACATTTCTTCTGATAGCACTGACCAGGAGAATAATTCCTGAAGTTCTTCAGTGCAAGTTGACTACCTGCACTAAACCCCACATGAGTAATGAGGAGGAAACTATGTTAAGGTCAAGGTTGTTTTGGGCCATGATGATCCTGTGCTGAACTTTCAGAAATGATCTTTCTCCTACTTGTATGATTTCCCCTTACCAGCAGCTTTGCTTCAGTGACATTTCCTCTATAGACTGGATTGACACAAATTCTTGTCTTCCTGTGTAACAGGAAATTGCATGGAAGAAATCTTGGGTATTGATCATCTCCATCCAACACACTAATGGTAATTTTTGCTGTTGTGTTGTACCTCTCCTCAGTATTCATTTCCTGTCGGATGGCAAAGAAAGTGTTTCAGTGCTAAAACAACTAAGTCAGGAGGGACATGGTCTCAGGAAGGAACTCTTGATATTACTCCATGAGCTCAATCCTCTAGTTCATTAGGATACAGCAGACAGAATCTAGAACAAAATAAGTAAGATAAATGAACTTTCATACCATGGCATAAACCTGTAGATCCAATTGTTTCTTGACCTCATAATCAAGGAGCTGGGACAGTAGGACTTTCCCACTGCTTGGCAAGTCAATCCTGAAGAATTCTGCATCATTCTACAACACAAAGGTAGAGAGTGACAAAATGAAAGACATCATTCATCCATCAGCAAGCATAGAGGTTGAGAAAGCCTCTCCAATTTAATCAAATACTTATTTCGGGCACTTTGCTGGGACTCTTGTAAAACAGGACTTTCCATTAGCAGACTAGATACTAGATATCTTTTTGTAATTTTTCAACGTGGGGTGTTGATTCTTGAAATTTGCCTTCTTTACACCTACTTTATGTTACATCCCCAAGTAAAAGGTACAACTTCTGTTCCTAGAGTACATCCTGTCTTTATTTTAATACAAACCTGATCCTTTCAGACACTAAGTTGAGATTGTCAACCTCAAAAAGACTAGCTTACTTAGAAACTTAATGATAGATATTCTGAATAATTAATGTATGTTATCATCTATGACAGCATTAGTAGACAGATGTTGCAGATTGGAGCTAGTTACCAAAGCAAACATGGAGATCAAAAAACCAGAGTAAATTATTAGAACCTGACATATCATCAAATCAAGTGAAATAGTAACCTTTAATGGGGAATTGAATAAATAGTTTAAAAGGGAACCTGGACTGTACCCAATCAGGTGAATGGAAGCACGACAAGAAGTGGCAACTTTGCACAGGTTCACGATTGAAGATTAAAAAAGGCAGTGCTTTGAGGCAGTTTTTGGAGTTTGGACTGCAACCAACCAGTGAACAGGATTCATTAGAAAGGGTGGATAAAAATAAGGCAGGGGAAAATGGAGTGGCTATTGTGTGTGTGGGCCAGTGTAGGAGTGGCTTTGGCTCATCAGGTTTGGGCGAGGTAAGTATCTGGTAAGTTTCTTCTTCTTCTTCTTTATTCTTCATTCCTCATCTGCTAGAGCACTGTTAGTGCAGTCAGACTGGCTCCAGGAGGTGGGTTGTGTTCATTGTGTGAGCTTGGGAATTCTGAGAAACCTCCAGCCTCCTGGCTAACCACACCTTCACCAGGTGCACTGAGCTGCAGCTCCTTAGAGAATAAGCAAAGGTACTGGAGCTGCAGCTTGATGACCTTCAGCTCATACGGGAGGCTGAGGAAGTGATAGTTTGGAGCTACAGGTTTGCAGGATGCAGGTAACTGTCAGGAAAAGAAAATGAAATGGGTAACTAGTACAGAATGCCCTTGTGGCCATCCGCCTCAATAATAAGTAAACCGTTTTGGATGCTATGGGGGAGGGGGAGGCACACCGAGCAAATCTCTGGTACTGAGTCTGGTGCTGTGGCTCAGAAGAGAATAGAGGTGAAGAGGACTGCAGTAGCAATATGAGAGTCCATAGTTAAAGGAATAGACGTGAGATTCTGTGGATATGATAGATAAACCTGATGGTGTGTTGCCTCCCAGGTGTCAGGGTCAGGAACATCTCAGATCGGGACCTTGAGATTTTAAACAGGAAGGTTGAGAAATCTTGGTACATATTGGCACCAGTGACATAAGTAATAAAGGTGAGGAAGTCCTGAGGAGAGATTTTAGGGAGCTAGATAGAATGCTGAAAAGCAGAACCTCCAGGGTAGTAATCTCTGGATTGCTGCTTGTGCCATGCACCATTGAGGGTAAGGCGTATTTGGCAGATAAATGTGTGGCTGAGGAATTGGTGCAAGGACAGGGGTTCAGATTTCTGGATCATTGGGACCTCTTCTAGGGAGGCCACTACCTGCACAAAGGAATGGGTTACACCTGAACGCAAGGGGGGCCAATATCCTTGCAGGCAAGTTTGCTAGAGGTGTTTGGGAGGGTTTAAACTAATTTGGCAGGTGAATGGAAATTGGAATGATAGGGCTGAGGATGGGGTAGTCTTGGGGATGTCAATATGCAGGTAGATTGGGAAGATCAGGTTGGTGATGGATCCCAAGAGGGGGAATTTACAGAATGCCTACAAGATGGCTTTTTAGAGCATGCTTGTGTTTGAAGCCACTAAAGGATCAGCTATTCTAGATTAGGTGTTGTGGAATGAACAGGAATTGATTAGAGAGCTTAAGGTAAAGGAACCCTTTGGGGACAGTGATCATAGTATTATAGAATTCACTGTCCAATTTGAGAAGAAGGAGCTAAAATCAGATGCATCAGTACACAATGGAGTAAAGGAAATTACAGAGGCATGAGAGAGGAGTTGGCCAAAATTGATTGGAAGGGGATACTAGCAGGGATGATAGCAGAACAGCAATGGCTAGAGTTTCTTGAAGCAATCCGGAATGCACAGAATAGATATATCCCAAAAAAGTAGATGTATTCCACAAGAAGGATGATGCAACCATGACTGACAAGGGAAGTCAAAGCCAACACAAAAAAAAAACAAGGGGATATAATACAGCAAAAACTAGTGGGAAGTTGGAGGATTGGGAAGCTTTTAGAAACCAACAGGAGGCAACTAAATGAATCATAAAGAGGGAAAGATAGAATACAAAGGTAAACTAGCCAATAATATTAAAGAAGATACCAAAAGTTTTTTCAGCTGTATGAAGAGCAAATGGGGGTGAGAGTAGATATTAGACTGCTAGAAAATGATACTACATAGGTGAAAATGGGGGACAAGGAAATGGCAGACAAACTGAATAAGTATTTTGCATTAGTCTTCACTGTGGAAGACATGAGCAAAATGCTGGAATTTCAAGAATGTCAGGGGGCAGATTGTGAAGACATTAGTAATGATCTATCCAGAATCACTAAGTTCTGGTATGGTTCTGAAGGAATGGAAAATTGAAAATGTCCTATACTCTTCAAGAGGGGAAAGAGGCAGAAGAAAGGAAATTATAGGCCAGTTATCTGACCTCAGTGGTTGGGAAGATATTGGAGTGGATTGTGGTTTTGGGGTACTTGGAGGCACTTGATAAAATAGGCCAAAGTTGGCATGGTTTCCTTAAAGGAAAATCTTGCCTGATGAATCTGTTGGATTTCTTTGAAAAAACGTCAAGATAGACAAAGGAGAATCAGTTGATGTTGTGTCCTTAGGTTTCATAGGGCCTTTGACATGGTACCATGCATGACTCTGCTTAACAAGTTAAGAGCCCTTAGTATTACAGGAATAATATTTGCATGCATAGAGAATTGGCTGATTGGCAGGAGGAAAAGAGTGGGAATAAAGCGAGCCTTTTTGGTTGGCTGGTGGTGACTAGTGGTTTTCCTCAGGGTTCTGTGTTGGGACCGATTCTTTTTACATTATATGTCAATGATTTGGATAATGGAATTGATAGCTTTGTGGCCAAGTTTGCGGAAGATGTGAAGATAGGTGGAATGGCAGGTAGTTTTTGAGGAAACAAAGAGACTACAGAAGGACCCAGACAGACTAGCAGAATGGGCAAAGAAGTGGCAGATGGAATACAGTGTTGGGAAGTGTGTGGTCATGCACTTTGGTAAAAGCATAGACTATTTTCTCAATGGAAAGAAAATCCAAACATCTGTGGTGCAAAGGGACTTGGGAGTCCTTGTGCCTGATTCCCTGAAGGTTAATTTGCCAGTTGAGACAATGGTGAGGAAGGCAAATGTGATGTTAGCATTTATTTCAAGAGGACTGGAATGTAAAAGCAAGGATGTTGTACTGAGGCTTTATAAGGTAGTGGTGAGGCCTCACTTGTAGTATAGTGGTATTGGGCCCCTTATCTAAGAAAGAATGTGCTGATATTGGAGAGGGTTCAAAAGAGGTTCATGAAAATGATTCCAAGATTGAAAAGCTTATCATATGAGGAACTTTTGATGGCCCTGGGCCTATACTGATTGGAATTCTGAAAAATAAGGGGTATCTCATTGAAACCTATCAAATCTTGAAAGGGCTCAATAGAGTGCTTTGTGGAGATAATAGACAATAGACAATAGGTGCAGGAGTAGGCCATTCAGCCCTTCGAGCCAGCACCACCATTCACTTTGATCATGGCTGATCATCCACAATCAGTACCCTTTTCCTGCCTTCTCCTCATATCCCTTCACTCCGCTATCTTTAAGAGCTCTATCTAACTCTTTTTTGAAAGAATCCAGAGAATTCGCCTCCACTGCCACAGAACCACAACCCTCTGTGTGAAAAAGTTTTTCCTCAACTCCGTTCTAAATTGTCTACCCCTTATTCTTAAACTGTGGCCTCTGGTTCTGGACTCCCCCAACATCGGGAACATGTTTCCTGCCTCTAGCGTGTCTAATCCCTTAATAATCTTATATGTTTCAATCAGATCCCCTCTCATCCTTCTAAATTCCAGTGTATACAACCCCAACGGCTCCAATCTTTCAACATATGACAGTCTCGCCATCCCGGGAATTAACCTCATGAACCTATGCTGCACTCCCTCAATAGCTAGAATGTCCTTCCTCAAATTTGGAGACCAAAACTGTACACAATATTCCAGGTGTGGTCTCACCAGGGCCATGTACAACTGTAGAAGGACTTCTTTGCTCCTGTACTCAATTTCCCTTGTTATGAAGGCCAGCATGCCATTAGCTTTCTTCACTGCCTGCTGTACCTGCATGCTTACTTTCAGTCACTGATGAACAAGGACACCTAATCTCGTTGTACTTCCCCTTTTCCTAACTTGACACCATTCAGATAGTAATCTGCCTTCCTGTTCTTGCCACCAAAGTGGATAACCTATGGTGGAGGAATCGAAAACCAGAGTACACAGCCTTACAATAGGGGGGTGTCCATTTAGAATGGAGATGAGGAGGAATTTCTTTAACAAGAGCGTGGTAAATCTGTGGAATTCATTGCCACAGGTGGCTGTGGAGGTCAAGTCATTTGGGTATACTTAAGGCAGAACTTGATAGGTTCTTCATTCGTTAGGACATGAAGGGTTATGGGGAGAAGGCAGGAGATTGGATTTGAGAGGGAAATGGCAGAGCAGACTTATTGGGCCAAATGTCCTAATTCTGCTCCTATAATTTATAGTTTTATAGTCTAAGAAGGTAGGAAGATTTGCGCTATTTAGCTAACTGCTTGAAAGAGCCAACAATGGTATGATGGGTCTTGGCCATCTGTGCCAATGGAAGCCAAAACACCAATACACCCACTAGACCTTCATTTGATTCCTCTTTAAGGGAGATGCCTCATTCTGAGCTGGTGTAAGAGTTTACCTACCGATGCCTTGTTAATCATGTAAATAAGTCCATCTCCATCCTTATCGTGAGCCTGCAATCTGATGAGAACCTCGCCTATTGGTGTCATCTATGAGTCGGAGAGTGGGGAGGGAAAATAAAGAACAGATTTTAAAGATGATTCAAAAGCTTTGTGAAGTTACAAACCAGAAATATCAAGAAGAAAGAAAAAAAATAAAATAAAAAAGGAGAAAATGTTGGAAATACTCAGCAGGCCTGAAGTGTTGACTCATTTTCTCTTCCTACTGATTTGGCCTGACCTGTTGAATTTTTCCAGCATCTTTCAGTTTTATTTCAGATTTCCAGAATCTGTTGTTTTTTTTTATTTTGCTGGCATGCCTCTCCCCAGCCAAGGGGGACATGGGACAATTACCATGTCTGGAAGCATAGCAGCGGCGTCTGAACAAGGTGGTAACAGTAGAGCCGTGGATGACCATGCATGACGGCCATGCTGGGTGATGGCAGGCAGTGGATCCATTGGTTTAGGGGTGGAAAAGCCGATCTCTTTTTCAAAGAAAAAAATAGGCATTTATATGACAGCTTTTTAAAATCTCAGGACATTCCAATACTTGAGAGAAAATAAATAATTTTTTGGACTGTCTTCACTTGTTGTGGTGTTGGAAATGCAATGTGCAATATGATAATGACCAGACTGTGTGTTTCTTTTTCTCTCATCAAGATGTAAAATGATAATGGCATCCTTTATATTCATCTGAGCGGGTTAAGGGATCTTTAGTTTAAGTCTTACCTAAAGACTGGCACTTCCTCAATGCTGCTCTAGAGAGTTAGTCCAAACTATGTCCTTGGTCTCTCAAATTGTCCTCTCTGGACTGAAAAAATCATGGGACTTCTTCAAAACGCAAACACATTCTGGTTCTGAGGTTCGTTGTACACAGAATGACTGATTTACCTGTGCAGGGCAGTGATTGTGTGGCTCCATAGCTGTAAACTTACTTTCAGGCTCTCTGGGGTTCATGTTCTGTGGATTGTTTGTTATTTTTTATTGCTTGCACAATCTGTTCTTTCTTTTTCACACTTTGGATGTTTGACTGTCTTTGTGCTGTGGGTATTTTTCTATGAATTCTATTGGGTTTGCTTGTTTTGTAGCTGCCTGCAAGAAGATGAATTTCAAGGTTGCATATGGCATACATGCTTTGATAATAAATGTACTTTGACTTTGATCACATTTCAATAAATAGCACGTTAGCTGCAAAGCATTCTGGGATGACCTGAAATTGTAAAAGGCAACATATAAATGTGAATTCTTCATTTTGCATGAATGAACAAGGCAATAGACTTACCTCACTGACGTTGAGTGGTTGAACACTTTCTTCCAGGAAAATTGGAGAGTTATCATTTTCATTAAGGACTTGCACCATTAACCTGTAATCAATCTGCAAAACCACAGAAACCTTCACTAATTCCTTCATTCATACTAGCATCTGAATGAATTTGACTACCATTCCATCCAGCTTCCAACATTGTCAGCCTTTTATGCAAGTCATGAATTGTTGGGGTTGGAAACATCCTACATGATAAGGCAGTAGAAGCTAATTCCACTAATTATAAAAGAAAGTGATGGAGGAGGAGGAAGATGCAGATTTGTGAACAAAATGTAACTATAGAGCATCAAGCAAACTTGATTTTTCTAAAGACCAATGTGGGCAAATTTCCCTGCTTTTGGGCTGTAAGCTTCCCTGATTCCAATTACCAAGAATCATTGTATAAGCCTATTTCAAGTCTATATTTACCGGTCTCAAATTGGTATTTTTTTGTGTAGAACCACCATGCCAAAGCACTGATGAACAACTTGTTTCCTGACTATCTCGCACCATGGTAACAGGATTAGCATATATTATTATAATACTAGTGACTGGAGTTTAATTCCTGCTGATCTCTGGAAGAAGTTTGCATATTCTCTCTGTGACCCCATTTCCTCTGGGTGCTCCAGTTTCCTCCCACATGGGTTAGGGTTACTATTTTGTGGATATGCTATGTCGGTGTCAGAAGCATGGGAACACGTGTTGATGCAGAGGATGCATTTCACTAATCATTTCAATGTACTTGTGACAAATACAGCTAAATGTGTCTTTCTTTCTTACCAATTATTTTGATTGAAGTAACAGGTAGAGATACAGAAAAATACGCACAAGATTAATATAAGGTAGCAGACGTCCACGTACCTGATCTGTAGAAACAACATCAGTACAACTTATCATGGCAAACAGAAAGGGGATGGTCAGTAGCTGTTAAAGAAACACAACATGAACAATCTTAGGGTAAGTGGTATTATAACATCCAGTAGCCAGTACACAGTGTGTTCAACTACTGTTCCAGAGGGTACAGGTAAAAAAATTGTTCGTGGCCCATTCACAAAACTATAACTAATTGCCCCTATTAGGAGATCTGACATCAACTTGGAATTAGGGCCTTGGAGAATCTCAGAACAAAAAAAAAATCAAAAAATATCTTTTGAGTTAATTCAGGCAAGAGATTTTGGCATTATTGGAAGGTGCAAGAAAGATACATCCCAAAGACTAAAAAGGGAGGTTGAGAGAACTGTGGCTGACAAGGAAAGTCAAAGGTAATATAGGCAGTAACATAAGAGACGAAACCCCCTTACACACAAAAAAGAGGGCACACAATATAACAAAAATTAGTGAGAAGGTAAAAGATTGGAAAGCTTTTAAAAGCTAACAGAAGGCAACTAAATAAATCACGAAGTGAGAAAAGATGAAATATTAGAACATAGAACAAAGAACATAGAATAGTACAGCATATTACAGGCCCTTCGGCCCACAATGTTGTGCCGACCCTCAAACCCCGCCTCCCATATACCCCCCCACCTTAAATTCCTCCATATACCTGTCTAGTAGTCTCTTAAACTTCACTAGTGTATCTGCCTCCACCACTGACTCAGGCAGTGCATTCCACGCACCAACCACTCTCTGAGTAAAAAACCTTCCTCTAATATCCCCCTTGAACTTCCCACCCCTTACCTTAAAACCATGTCCTCTTGTATCGAGCAGTGGTGCCCTGGGGAAGAGGCGCAGGCTGTTCAATCTATCTATTCCTCTTATTATCTTGTACACCTCTATCACGTCTCCTCTCATCCTCCTTTTCTCCAAAGAGTAAAGCCCTAGATCCCTTAATCTCTGATCATAATGCATACTCTCTAAACTAGGTAGCATCCTAGTAAACATGAGGAATACTGCAGATGCTGGAAATTCAAGCAGCACACATGAAATTTGCTGGTGAACGCAGCAGGCCAGGCAGCATCTCGAGGAAGAGGTACAGTTGACGTTTCGGGCCGAGACCCTTTGTGGGTCTCGGCCCGAAACGTCAACTGTACCTCTTCCTCGAGATGCTGCCTGGCCTGCTGCGTTCACCAGCAATATTGAAGCATCCTGGTAAATCTCCTCTGTTCCCTTTCCAATGCTTCCACATCTTTCCTATAGTGAGGCGACCAGAACTGGACACAGTACTCCAAGTGTGGACTAACCAGAGTTTTATAGAGCTGCATCATTACATCGTGACTCTTAAACTCTATCCCTCAACTTATGAAAGCTAACACCTCATAAGCTTTCTCAACTACCCTATCTACTTGTGAGGCAACTTTCAGGGATCTGTGGACATGCACCCCCAGATCCCTCTGCTCCTCCACACTACCAAGTATCCTGCCATTTACTTTGTACTCTGCCTTGGAGTTTGTCCTTCCAAAGTGTACCACCTCACACTTCTCCGGGTTGAACTCCATCTGCCACTTCTCAGCCCACTTCTGCATCCTATCAATGTCTCTCTGCAATCTTTGACAATCCTCTACATTATCTACAACACCACCAACTTTTGTGTTGTCTGCAAACTTGCCAACCCACCCTTCTACCCCCACATCCAGGTTGTTAATAAAAATCACAAAAAGTAGAGGTCCCAGAACAGATCCTTGTGGGACACCACTAGTCACAATCCTCCAATCTGAATGTACTCCCTCCACCACCCTCTGCCTTCTGCAGGCAAGCCAATTTTCAATCCACCTGGCCAAACTTCCCTGGATCCCATGCCTTCTCGCTTTCTGAATAAGCCTACCATGTGGAACCTTGTCGAATGCCTTACTAAAATCCATATAGATCACATCCACTGCACTACCCTCATCTATATGCCTGGTCACCTCCTCAAAGAACTCTATCAGGCTTGTTAGACACGATCTGCCCTTCACAAAGCCATGCTGACTGTCCCTGATCAGACCATGATTTTCTAACTGCCTATAGATCCTATCTCTAAGAATCTTTTCCAACAGCTTTCCCACCACAGACGTAAGGCTCACAGGTCTATAATTATCCGGACTATCCCTACTACCTTTTTTGAACAAGGGGACAACATTCGCCTCCCTCCAATCCTCTGGTACCATTCCCGTGGACAACGAGGACATAAAGATCCTAGCCAGAGGTTCAGCAATCTCTTTTCTCACCTCGTGGAGCAGCCTGGGGAATATTCCGTCAGGCCCCGGGGACTTATCTGTCCTAATGTATTTTAACAACTCCAACACCTCCTCTCCCTTAATATCAACATGTTCCAGAAGATCAATCTCACTCATATTGTCCTCACCATCATCAAGTTCCCTCTCATTGGTGAATACCAAACAGAAGTATTCATTGAGGACCTCGCTCACTTCCATAGCCTCCAGGCACATCTTCCCACCTTTATCTCTAATCGGTCCTAATCTTCACTCCTGTCATCCTTTTTTTCTTCACATAATTGAAGAATGCCTTGGGGTTTTCCTTTACCCTACTCACCAAGGCCTTCTCATGCCCCCTTCTTGCTCTTCTCAGCTCCTTCTTAAGCTCCTTTCTTGCTTCCCTATATTCCTCAATAGACCCATCTGATCCTTGCTTCCTAAACCTTATGTATGCTGCCTTCTTCCACCTGACTAGATTTTCCACCTCACTTGTCACCCATGGTTCCTTCATCCTACCATTGTTTATCTTCCTCACCGGGACAAGTTTATCCCTAACATCCCGCAAGAGAACTCTAAACATCGACCACATGTCCATAGTACATTTCCTTGCAAAAACATCATCCCATTTCACACCCACAAGTTCTAGCCTTATAGCCTCATAATTTGCCTTTCCCCAATTAAAAATTTTCCAGTCCTCTCTGATTCTATCCTTTTCCATGATAATGCTAAAGGCCAGGGAGCGGTGGTCACTGTCCCCCAGATGCTCAACCACTGAGAGATCTGTGACCTGACCCGGTTCATTACCTAGTACTAGATCTAGTATGGCATTCCCCCTGGTCGGCCTGTCCATATACTGTGACAGGAATCCGTCCTGGACACACTTAACAAACTCTGCTCCATCTAAACCCTTGGAACTAATCAGGTGCCAATGAATATTAGGGAAGTTAAAGTCACCCATGATAACAACCCTGTTATTTGTGCACTTTTCCAAAATCTGCCTCCCAATCTGCTCCTCTGTATCTCTGCTGCTACCAGGGGGCCTATAGAATACCCCCAATAGAGTAACTGCTCCCTTCCTGTTCCTGACTTCCACCCATATTGACTCAAAAGAGGATCCTGCTACATTACCCACCCTTTCTGTAGCTGTAATAGTATCCCTGACCAGTAATGCCACCCCTCCTCCCCTTTTTCCACCCTCTCTATCCCTTATAAAGCACTGAAATCCAGGAATATTGAGAATCCATTCCTGCCCTGGTGCCAGCTAAGTCTCTGTAATGGCCACTACATCATAATTCCATGTATGTATCCAAGCTCTGAGTTCACCTTTGTTCCTGATGCTTCTTGCATTGAGGTACACACATTTCAGCCCTTCTACCTTACTGTCTTTACACCGTTTATTCTGCTTCTCTTTCCTCAAAGCCTCTCTGTATGTTTGATCTGGCTTTACTCCATGCACTTCTTTCACTGCTCTATCGCTCTGGGTCCCATCCCCCTCACAAATTAGTTTAAACCCTCCCGAACCATGCTAGCAAACCTACCTGCAAGGATATTGCTTCCCCTCGAGTTCAGGTGCAACCCATCCAATCTGTACAGGTCCCACCTTCCCTAGAAGAGATCCCAATGATCTAAAAATCTAAAACTCTGCTCCCTGCACCAACTCCCCAGCCACACATTCAACTGCCATCTCCTCCAATTCTTACCATCACTGTCACGTAGCACTGGCAGCAATCCTGAGAACGCCACCCTTGAGGTCCTGGTCTTCAGCCTTCTGCCTAGTTCCTGAAACTCACACTTCAGGACCTCATCCCTCTTCCTGCCTATGTCATTGGTCCCAACATGTATCACGACTTCTGGTTGCTTTCCCTCTCGTACCAGGATGTCGTGCACCCGGTCAGAGACATCCCGGACCCTGGCACCCGGGAGGCAACAAACCATGCGGGTGTCCTTCTCACGTCCACAGAATCTCCTGTCTGCTCCCCTGACTATAGAGTCTCCAATGACGACAGCTCTCCTCTTCTCCGTCCCACCCTTCTGCACCACAGGGTCAAACTCAGTGTCGGAGGGCCTGCCACCGTGGCTCACACCTGGTTGGTCGTCCCCACCAACAGTATCCAGGATGGTAAACTTATTATTCAGGGGAATGGCTACAGGGGTGCTCTGCACTACCTGTCTGCTCACCTTCGCTTTCCCCCCTCTGACTGTCACCCAACGACCTGCTTCCGACAGCCTAGGTGTGACTACCTCCCCGTAGCTCTCATCTATGACTGCCTCATTCTCCCTTATGAGTCGAAGGTCATCCAGCTGCTGCTCCAGATTCCTCACACGGTCTTCCAGATCACCCAGCCATATGCACTTCTGGCAGATGTGACTCTGCGGGAGAGGGGTGTTCCCCCAAGATTGCCACATCTCACATGTGAGGCACATCACCATCTCAGGAGACATTGTAAAAACTAACTGCGAGCTAGCTTGTCCTCTGCCTCTTCTCGTCGAAGCCTCTCGAGTCAAAGCCTCAAAGCTCCACTCCTTCACTGGCCCACTCACTCACTCATCCTTTTGTTCTTCACATAGTTGAAGAATGCTTTGGGGTTTTCCTTTACCCTACTCGCCAAGGCCTTCTCATGCCCCCTTCTTGCTCTTCTCAGCCCCTTCTTAGACCCATCTGATCCATCCTTCCTAAACCTCATGTATGCTGCCTTCTTCCACCTGACTAGATTTTCCACCTCACTTGTCACCCATGATTTCTTCACCCTACCATTCTTTATCTTCCTTACCGGGACAAATTTATTCCTAACCTCCTGCAAGAGATCTCTAAACATCGACCACATGTCCATAGTACATTTCCCTGCAAAAACATTATCCCAATTCACACTCACAAGTTCTAGCCTTATAGCCTCATAATCTGCCTTTCCCCAATTAAAAATTTTCCGGTCCCCTCTGATTCTATCCTTTTCCATGATAATGCTAAAGGTCAGGGAGCGGTGGTCACTGTCCCCCAGATGCTCAGCCACTGAGAGATCTGTGACCTGACCCGGTTCACTACCTAGTACTAGATCTATTATGGCATTCCCCCTGGTCGGCCTGTCCACATACCGTGACAGGATTCCGTTCTGGACACACTTAACAAACTCTGCCCCATCTAAACCCTTGGAACTAATCAGGTGCGAATCAATATTAGGGAAGTTAAAGCCACCTATGATAACAACCCTGTTATTTTTGCACCTTTCCAAAATCTGCCTCCCAATCTGCTCCTCTGTATCTCTGCTGCTACCAGGGGGCCTATAGAATACCCCCAATAGAGTAATTGCTCCCTTCCTGTTCCTGACTTCCACCCATACTGACTCGAAAGAGGATTCTGCTACATTACCCACCCTTTCTGTAGCTGTAATAGTATCCCTGACCAGTAATGCCACCCCTCCTCCCCTTTTCCCCCCGTCTCTATCCCTTTTAAAGCACTGAAATCCAGGAATATAGAGAATATTGAAATATTGAAATATGGAAATGTTTGTTTGATGATGAAATTCAATAAAAAATAAATTACAAAACAAAAATAAAAATAAAAGTGGGTACAAAAAGCTTTTTCAGATATACTGTATAAAGAGTAAAAGAGTGGCAAGAGTTGATATCGGACTGATAGAAAATAACCCCAGAGAGGTAGTAATGAGGGACAAGAAATGGCTGATGTACTTAAGTATTTTTCATCAGTTTTCACTGTGGAAAACACTAGGAGAATGCTAGAAATGCCAATGGGCTAGAAGTGAATGGCATTGTTATTACTAAGGTCAAGGGGCTGGGGAAGCAGAAGAATCTGCAGGTAGATAAGGATATGATGGATTACACCCCAGTGTTCTGAAAGTGTTAGCTGAAGAAATTGTGGAGACATTAATAATGATCTTTCAAGAATCACTAGATTCTGGAATGGTTCTGAAGGACTGAAAAATTGCAAATGCCACTCCACTCTTTAAGAAGAGAGGGAGGCAGAAGGGAAAAAATATATAGGCCAGTTAACCTGACTTCAGTGGTTGGAAAGATTTTGGAGTCTTTTATTAAGGATGAAGTTTCAGGGTACTGTACCTGGAAGCACATGACAAAATAGACCATAGTCAGCATGATTTCATTAAGTGGAAATCTTGCCTGACAAATCTGTTGGAATTCATTGAGGAAATAACAGGCAGGATAAACAAAGGAAATTCAGTGAATATTGTTTATTTGGACTTTCAGAAGGCCTTCGACAAGGTATCGCACACGAGATTGCCTAACAAGGTACGAGACCATAGTATTACAGGAAAAGTACTAGCATGGTTGACTGGCAACAGGCAAAGAGTGGGAATAAAGGGAGCCCATCTGGTTCGTTGCCAGTAACTAGTGGTGTGCCGCAGGAGTCAGTGGTGGGACTGCTTCTTTTGACATTATATGTCAATGATTTGGATGATGGAATTAATCGCTTTGTGGCCTTTTGCAGACAATATGAAGATGGGTGGAGTGACAAGTAGTGTTGTGGAAGCAGGGTGTCTGCACAATATCTTGGACAGATTGGAGGAACGGGCAAAGAAGTGACAGATGGAAATATAGTGTAGGGGAGCACATGATCATGCATTTTGGCAGATGGCATAAAGATGTTGACAATTTTCTAAATGGGAAAAAAGTCAAAAGTTGGAAGTGCAAAGTGACTTGGGTGTCTACGTGCAGCATTTTCCTGAAGATTAATTTGCAGGTTGAGTTGATGGTATGAAGACAAATGCAATGAAAGCATTCATTTCAAGAGGACTGGAATACAAAAGCAAGGATGTAATGCTGAGGCTTCATAAGGCATTGGTCAGACTGTACTTGGAGTTCTGTGAGCATTTTTGGGCCCCCTATCTGAGAAAATATCAGACATCCCACCTCTCCTGGAAGTTCCGGGAGTCTCCTGCATATTAATAGTGGCTCCCTAATGCCCGCAAATTATATACAATATCACGGAAATCAATTTTTTTGAGTGAGCGAGAGAAAGCAAGAGCGACCACGAGAGAGAGTATGCGCGCGCGAGAGAGCAAGAGCAAGCAAGCGAGCAAGAGAGCGAGAGAGAGCGAGCGAGAGAGAAAGCAAGCGAGAGCGAAAGCAAGCAAGAGCGTGTGAGCGAGAACGAAAGCAAGTGAGAGCGACAGAGAGAAAGCAGGTGAGAGTGCTTGACAGAGCGTGAGCGACCATGAGAGAGAGAGAGAGCACGAGCGAGAGCGCACCATGGCAGAGTGTTCCAAAAAATATATAAAACGTACGTCACCTCAGACTACACTAAAGTGTACCCCTGCCTAATAGGGGTCAAAATAATGACAGTGTTGCTCGCTGCACTGTTTGCAACAGTGACTTTTCTATTGCCCATGGTGGGTATAGCCTGTAAAAGATATGTTGAGGTGAGTTTAACAGGTGTCATTCGTTCATTAGCATAGCTAACGTTATTTAAACTAGCTGGCTAGCTGCTAAGGAGCTACTCTATTGCAGACATCCCACCTCTCCCGGAAGTCTCCCGCAAATTGATGGTGCTACCTCCCTGAAATGAATTTTGGCAGGGTGGGATGTCTGAAATATGTGCTGGTGTTGGAGAGGGTGCAGAGGAGGTTCACAAGAATTATCCCAGTAATGAAAAGAATAACACATGAGGAGTATTTGATAGCTCTGGGCCTGTACTCGCTGGAGCACTATGTATTGATCTGTTGTCTGCACATGCGCTGTTGTCTATGCATGCACATTATTCTCTCTCTCTCTCTTTCTCTCACTGCAATGTGAATATGCCAGTTAAAGCCAAATCCCACGTGCGCGTTTTTATTTAATTGATATGTAGTTGTGCACAGACACAACAGGATGGGCCAAAGGGCTGTTCCTGTGCTGTAGTTTTCTATGACTCTATGACTCTAGGTTCTTGAGTAATCAGTGTTGACAAAGGTTACAGGGAGAAGGCAGGAGAATGAGGTTGAGAGGGATAATAAATCAGCCATGATGGAATGGCAGAGCAGACTCAATGAGTTAATGGCCTTATTCTGCTCCTATGTCTTATGATCTTATGGTCTTTTCATCAGGCTCAACCAAGAAATACAATTGTGTGTGATCTGAATAACTGTAGAAATCAAGTTTATGCTCTCTAATGATAACCCCGAAGGGGAGCACGTATAAGGAGGAACGTTGGCATTGTTGGTACATGGCTCAGCGAAGAGACTTTATACTTGGGTATCAAATGGAACCAGACTATAAATTTCCTGAGAAGTGCTGATATTCATAACAATCAAACTTGCCAGGTGAAGCTTAGGGAAGAAATAAAAACTCAGTAAAATTGCACAATGGGCCTTTCTTTAACTGTTCAGTTCATTCAGTGCCAGTGTATTCAGTACAGGATTTTTTAACTTCACCATAATCTGCCTGAATAATTTGGCTGGATCAATTTGTCTCAGAATTTCAATTCCGCTGTCCTGGACACCCAGAATTTCCCACCTCTTATGTGTACCTCTCGATCCAAAGGTCTGTTTGGTAGCACATTCAATTTGATGACTTTTCCTTCCATTCGAAACCATTCCAAATCTGGTCCTGTCACATTCAAGTAAATTTCTGCAGTGAGTGTGTTGCCATTCACAGGGATCTTCGCAATGAATGTTCCATCTGGACTATTCTCTCGAATGTCAACAGAGACGTCATGCCCTCCAGAGCACAGATCACCTGGTTCAAATGACAAGGAAATACCTCATAATTCCTATTACCGCATTCAACCATTTAGCCCCTACCTTCTGGTAGAGGCTAGTGCCATAGTCATAGATGATGCATTGTGGTCGGTGACTTGAGTGGGGTTAACAACCAGCATGGGTAAGTGTGCTGTGACCTGAAAAGATTATTGGCCCACAATTGGCCTTGCAACTTATAAATGCAAGAAATTCTGCAAATGTTGGTAATTTTGAACAGCACACACAAAGTACTGGTGAAACTCAGTAGGTCATTGGCCTTGCAGTCCTAGGTTGTGTTGGTCGAGGTCGACCATGGATATTGCAACCTAGCTACCTACATTAATGGTGCAGTGCCAGGTGTGGCAGACGAGACCAATGTGGCAGTGGAAATCTGTGTTGCAAACGTTGCATCTTTAAGAGGCCTCAGCTCTGCTGGAGCTGCAGAGTTCTTTTCTATGGGCCTGTTTGTCTTCTGTCTCTTTCAGAAATTTTTCCTCCCTAAGGTTCCTTGAGGTTGTCAAAGCCAAGGGGTGGGGGGAATAGGGATAAGCTCTCAATACCTATAAAATTTCCCAATGGCCTCTGTCTGAAATAACTTCTGACAGCGAAGTCCAGCTCCTGACCTTCATCTGTGGCTTAACTACTAAACCCAGCAAGAGAAGGGGAAAGACAGGTTACTGGTGCATTAAAACCAAATGCTTTGGGCAGATGAGGCTCATCAGCCATGCTTTGCAGCTCATCTAGGAGAAGAAAACTCTGAATCCTGTATAAATTAGCTTAATGTCTATGGGTAATGCATAATGCATGATTTGTAAAAAAAAGATACCATCTTCTCCAGGAAATTACTAACCAATGACTGAATTTTGATTTGGGCAAATACTAAGGGGGAGTTACTGACTAATGGAGTGGCCTTATTACTTAACCAATTGTCCTGGGAAAATTACTAATTTATGGAGACTAGTCATATAATTTAATCTAAAGATCGAATCAGGCAATATTGAGAGAAGTTCATATACACACTGTGCTACACCTTTGTAAGGATGTACTATTTTTGCTAGATTGCAATACAAACTCACTGCAATGTCAGCACTACTGTGAAGTTCATATATGAAAAGACTTCTCGTAAAACAGATTTGGTATCCCCATAAGATAAATAGTTACTTGATGGTCTAAGATTTTGAAAGAAGTTACAGAATGAAGAGGAAGGTATATTTCTGTGCAGAAAGAATCTAAGACTAGGAAGCATAATCCTTAAATAAGATCCAGGCCATTCAGGAGGGAGGTTAGGAAACATTTGTTCATATAGGTGTTTGTAGAAGAGTGAAACTCAGATGCTAAACTTCATTAACCTTTCCAAATCTGAAATTAGAGTCATGGAGTTATAGAAAAGTTCAATAGAAAAACAGGCCCTTTGGCACATCTAGTCTATGCCAAACCATTTAAACTGCCTACTTCCATCAACCTACACTGGGACCATAGCCCTCCATACCCCTACCATCCATGTACCTATTCAAAGTTTGCTTAAATATTGGAATCATTCTTGCATGCACCACTTGTGCTGGCAGCTCATTCTACATTCTCATGACCTTCTGAATAAAGAAGTTTCTCCTCATATTTCCCTTAACTTTTCATCTTTCACCCTTAACCCATGACATCTGGTTATAGCCCTACCCAACCTTAGTGGAAAAAGCCTTCTTGCATTTACTCTCTCTCTACCCCTCATAATTTTGTATACCTCTATCAAATCTCCACTCAGTCTTCCACATTCCAAGGAATAAAGACCTGACCTTTTCAATCTTTCCTATAACTGAGGTCTTCCAGAACTGGCAACATCTTTGTAAGATTTCTCTGCACTCTTTCAACCTTATTTACATGCAGTATTTCCTGTAGTTAAGTGACCAAAACTGCATACAATACTCCAAATTAGGCCTCACCAGTGCCTTATACAACTTCAACACACATCCCTTCTCCTATACTCAGTACTTTGACTTATGAAGTCCAATGTGCTAAGAGCTTTCTTTACAACCCTATCTACCTGTGATGCCATTTTCAACAAATTATTGACCTGTATTCCTAAATTCATTTGTTCTTCCACACTCCTCAGTGCCCTGCCGTTCACTGTATAAGATCTACCTGGTTGGTCCTACTGAAGTGCAACACTTCCCACTTGACTGCACTACATTCCATCTGCCATTTTCCAGCTGGTCCAGATCTTGCTGCAAGCCATGATAGCCCTCCACTCCACCCCTATTCAACATAAATTGATATTGCTTTGCAAAACTTTTCTATTAAAGATTAAAGGTCACTTGATGGTGAAATGAGTTTGATGGGTTCAAGAAGAAGAAGAATATCTTTATTGTCATTGTTGTGGAGCAATGAAACACAGTTTAGCAGCTCAACGTTTTGCAGCATGACAAAGAATATATACATAAATAAACTCTAAAACCTCAGGAGTGCAGTCCAAAATTAATAATATGTGGATGGGGGGTAGGACTATTGCACACCTGCCATTCCTGGAAGAGTGATGCATTTAGCTGCCGCCGTCTTAGGAGGGGGGCAGGAGAAGGGAAGGGGGTGTTATACATTTCACTGCTTGTGGGTAGAAGCTGTTAAGGAGTCTCTTTGTTTTCATCCTTAATGCTCTGTATCTCTTCCCAGAAGGTAGAGGGGAAAATAGGTGATGTCCAGGATGAGTGGGATCCTTTGAAATACAAGTAGCCTTCTTTTGAAGTCTGCCAGTATAAATGTCCCTGAGGGAGGGTAATGTTGTGCCAATAACCCGCTCTGCTACCCTTACCACCCACTGCAAGTCCTTCCTGTTCTGTTCTGTGCAGCTGGCAAACCACACTGCACAGCAATACGTCAGGAGGCTCTCTATAGTTGTCCGATAGAAGTTGATCAGCAGGTGATGAGGGAGGAGAGCGTGCTTTAGCTTCCTTAGGAAGTAGAGCCTCTGTTGGGCCTTCCCCACCTGATAAGAGATATGGGCAGTCCAGGTGAGGTCAGCCGAGAGGTGGACACCGAGGAACTTGAAACTCTCTACTCTTTCCACCTCTTTCCCGTATATGTGCAGAGCAGAGTGCTCGACGCGCTTTGACTTCCTGAAGTCTACTATCAGTCTACTATCAATGGGTTAAAGATCTCCTCATGGTTCTGTGTTCTAGTTTCAGCCCATTGGTCAAGGTAAAATGTGAAGGCAGGTTCAGCAAGTTAAAAGCTGGACTCAGTTAAAAAAGTCCTGATGGAGGGTGTCAGCCTGAAACATTGACTGCTTACTCTTTTTAATAGATGCTTCCTGGCCTGCTGAGTTCCTCCAGCATTCTGTTTGTGTTGCCTCAGTCCGCTTATGAGCTTCCCTCAGATTTAGATTTTCAAACATCTCTATTGCATGTGTAACTTCAACCAGGCCTCGAACATAACAAATCTTCAAAGTAGATTTTAAAAGTTTGCCCTGTTACCACAGATGGAGAAGATTCTGTGGCATGTTTGAAAGACAAAGGGGTTTCCCCACTGCCTTGGTCAATGTTTCTCCTTCACCCAACAAGTGATCTGGTCAAATTCTCATCGATATTTGTGGGTATTACCCTACAAAAACTGGCTGTTGTATTTTCAGCTTTATAAGAGACCACAATTCAGTAGATCTGGAGCTACAAAAGCCACTATATAAATGCAGAAAAGTTTCCAAAAACAATGTGAAGCACTGAATCACTGTTACCTTCCATGAAGACTGGTTTAAGCCTGGTAAGTAACAAGCCCACAACCAATATCAGTAAATTCAGCATAATGTTCAGGTCTGTGGGTTGCAGTTGGAAGTACAGTACTGTATAGAGGCCCTTTATCACTCTCTTCTCAGAATCTCTGCCAAATTTCAAAGTAAAATTAATAAGTTCAAAGTTCACAGTATATTTATTATCAAAGTACACATATGTTACCATATACTACCTTGAGATTTACAGGCATTTACAGGAATAAAAGAAATACAATAGAATTTACAAAAAAATCTATACATTTACAATGACTGACAAACAAGCAATGTGCAAAAGAAGACAAATTGTGTAAATAAAAAATACTGAGAACATGAGTTGTAAGGATTCCTTGAAAGTGAGTGTGTAAATCATAGAATCGGTTCAGAGCAATGGTGATTGAAAATATCCATGCTGGTTCAGGCATTTCTGAATCCAAACAGCCAATTTGCCACAGATCGCATGCATCTTAATCTTCTAGATTAGCCTCCTGTGAGGGTCTTGTCAAACGCCTTACTAAAATTCATGTAGACAACATCCACTGCCCTATCCTCATCATTCTCTCCTGTCACCTTGTCAAATAACCCAATTAAGTTGGTAAGGCACTACCTGTCAAAGCCACGATGCTTCTTCCTAATTAGGCCATGGGTTTCCAAATGCTCATATACCCTATGCCGAAGAATATTCTGCAGCAACTTCCCTACAACTGACGTGATACTCACCAGTCTATGGTTCCCAGGATTTTCCCTTCTTTCCTTCTTAAATAGAGGTACAATATTAGCCACTCACCAGTCCTCCGGGACGTCACCTGCGCCTAGAGAGGACACACGGATACTTGTCAAGGGCCCAGCAATCTCGTCTCTTGTCTCCTTCAATAATCTAGGTGAATCCATTCAGACCCTGGGGACTCATTAGGAGGCCCAACACTTTCTCCTCCTTGACCTTTAAATGCCCTAATGAATTTATAAACTCAGCACTGATCTCCTAGTCCTCCACATCCTTTTCTTTTGTAAACACTGAAGCAAAGTACTTATTAATTACCTCACTCACATTCTCTGCATCCAAGCAAATGATCTCCCTTTTATTCTTGAGTGGTCCCACCCTTTCCCTAGTTATCCTTTTGCTCTTGTTGTATTTATGGAATGCCTTGGGATTCATCCTAATCCTTCTTGCCAGGGACTTTTCCTGCCGCCTCCTGGCCTTCCTAATTCCCATTTTTAGTTCTTTTCTGGCTTCTTTATACTCGCATGTGCTTCGTGGGATCTTGACTTCCGAAACTTTACATCATTTTCCTTTTTCTTTTTGACTAAATTCGTCACCTCTCTGGATATCCAAGCTTCTCTTATCTTTCCAACCCTGACCTTCCTTCTAACAGGAACATGCATTTCCTCTACTCCATGCAGTTGATCTTTAAACACCCTCCACATGTCTGATGTGGACTTCCCAGAGAAAAGGTGTTCCTAATTAATGCTTCTTAGTACCTGCATAATGCCCTTGTAATTTGCCCTACTGCAATTTAAAATTCTCCCACATGGACTATATCTATCCTTATCTATAGCTATCCTGAAACTTAACGAGTTGTGGTCACTGATCTCTAACTGTTCACCAACTAAAAGGTCAGTCATCTGGCTAGACTCATTACCCAACACCAGGTCCAGTATGGCCACTCTTCTTGTTAGACCATCCACATATTGATTTAAGAAACCTTCCTGGATACACTTAACAAATTCAGCCCCATCTAAACCACATGCACTAAGAAAGTCCTAGTTTATGCAAGGGAAGTTGAAATCCCCCATGACAACAACTCTATTATGTTTACACATTTCCTTAATCTGATTACATATCTGTTCGTCAATGTTCTGGAGGCTGCTGGAGGATCTGTTGGACAATCCCATCAGTGTGATCACACCCTTCCTGTTCCTGATTTCGACTCAAATGGACTCAGAGCCTGACCCCTCCATTATATCTCCCCTGAGTACAACTGTGATATTGTCCTTGATTAGTCGTGCAACTCCACCCCCTGCCTCGTTTACATCCTCCTTTATCCTTTCTAAAACTTTGAAAACCTGGTACATTAATCACCCATTCCTTCTCTTCTCTCAACCAGATTTCAGCAGTGGCCACAACATCAGAATTCCATGTACTGATCCATGCTGTGAAGTTCATCACGCTTTCCAATAATACTCAAAGCATTAAAATACAGTATACACACTTCAAATATCTAACCCATCATACCTGTTATTTCAATTTTGTCTTTCAATACTTTCCTTGACATCTACCTTATAGTTCAATCATTTCCTTATTGACATGGGGCTCCAATTCTCAGTCTCCAGCAAAACTTGTTTACGAATCTACTCTAAAATCAATCTAACTCTTCCCATTTTTCTTTCATCTATGTGCCTATCTATGAGTCACTTATAAGCCTCTTATGTATCTGCTTCTACAATCATTCCTGGCAGCCTGTTCCATGTACCTACCCCACTCACTAATAAACTTGCCTCTGACATCTTACTTTCTGTATACTCTCCTCTAATCACTTTAACATTATGCCTCCCATGACTTCATTGCATACAAATATAGTGTAGATTTGTCACTTGCTATGTGACCTCCACATTAGCACTGCTAAATTTAGTAGTGTCCATCAGAGCATCTGCTTGCTCCAGCTCACCTTCTAAGTTCACCTTTGTTGTGGTGGATCACGGAACTTTTTCCACAGCTCCTCCCAGTGCCCTCAGCACAATTCTGTTTCACCTGGTGCTTCCAGTTTCTTAGGTACAATGGATGCCTCATATCTCAACCACACTAATAATGATACAGGCAGAACAGTCCAGCTAGACTGGCATTTGGGTAGACATTAAAGGCAAATAGTCAGGCTGAGCACTGAGGGTGGGTAGTGATGGACAGTGAGGGTGGGCAGTGATGGACAGTAAGAACGGGCAGTGCAGGTGGACAAGCTAGCAGACCCATTGAGCTGAATGGCTGTTCATTGTGATGTAAGTGCATACAATTCAATGAAGAATGTTGGCTGCTCTGGCCTCTTAAAGTGCAGTTTGTTTTGTATGAACATCACTTTTTGTACCTAAGCTGTTTTTATATCATTCCCTGTGCAGATTAGTTGATTCGATTTGAAGCACATGGTAGAAAGACATCCATCTCCATCTTAACTTTATTTGCCCTTGAAACATTAATATCTCTTCACAAGTAAGATCTCATTAAAATCCTTGTAGAAAGCTTCTGCCTTGTGTGATTTTTGAGAAAGAGTTTAGCTCACTGTATCACTTTCAATATATGGACAGCAAGAGAAGTAGATTGTCTTAAAAGTATTTCAAGCTCTGAAAAGATGGGACTTGCAAGGGATCAATTTACAAAATCATCATGTTCTGCTTATGATATTGGCTCTTACTGAGCAACCTCTGTCCCACCACACAACTTCCATCATAGAACATGCGTTTATCTCTCAAATGGAATGAACACCACTGCAGCTTTTCATCTTTCCTCGTGCATTCAGTGGTTCCCCAAGAATATCACTTTTCACAAAGTGACCCACAAATACTGTACATCAGTATTCAAAGAGCATCTTGAGAGTATGTTAATATTTACAGGTAATCTGTGTCAGTTTTAGCATTCACTGGGTTCCTAAGCATTAGTATTCACTGGGAATCCCTCTGTGAATACTGACGTCCCTCCAGGACCCCCACTGAACACAGAAAAGCAGCTGGGAAGACCTGTTAATAATGATGGAGTCCTGGGACCCAATGAAAATACAGATACACATTGAATGACCTCTTTGACTACTGATACAGTCCAGGGATCTGCTGTAAATAGTGTTCAACGCCAAATACACCCTCTGAACACGATTGTACAGTACTTCAGAATCAGAATCAGGTTTAATATCACTGGCATATGTCGTGAAATCTGTTAGCTCAGTGGCAGCAGTACAATGCAATATATGATCCCCTAATAAAGTATGACCATGACGGTGACTATGATAATATAGGGAAAAAAGTAAATTAATTACAGTAAGCATATACATGGTATTAAATAGTTAAATTAAAAATAGTACAAAATCAGAAATAATAAAAGTGAGATAGTGTTCATGGGTTGTGTCCATTTAGGAATTAGATGTCAGAGGGGAAGAAGCTGTTCCTGAATCGTTGAGTGTGTGCTTTTAGGCTTCTGTACCTCCTACCTGATGGTAACAATGAGAAGGGGACATGTCCAGGGTGGGTGGGGGGGGGGGGAACGTCCTTAATGATGAACACTGCCTTTCTGAGGCAGTGCTTCTTGAAGCTGTCTTGGGTACCTACGGAGTCTAGTACCCAAAATGTAGCTTCTTTCGATTCTATGCAGTAGCAACCCCCCCCCCCCCCATACCAGACAGTAATACAGCCTGTCAGAATGCTCTCCACGGTACATCTGTAGAAGTTTTCGAGTGTCATAAGTGACAAGCCAAATCTCCTCAAACTCCTAATGAAATATAGTCCCTGTCTTGCCTTCATTATAACTGCATCAATATGTTGGGACCAGGTTAGATCATCAGAGATATTAACACCCAGGAACTTGAAATTGCTCACTTTCCACTTCTGATTCCTCTGCGAAGATCAGTTCGTGATCCCTTCCCCTACCCTTCCCGGTGAAAAACAATTAGTTCTTCGGTCTTTCTGACGTTGAGTGCTAGGTTGTTGCTGTGACACCACTCAACTAGTTGGTATGTCTCACTCCTGTACGCCCTCTTATCACTATCTGAGATTCTGCCAACAATGGTTGTATCATCAGCAAACTTATAGATGGTATTTGAGCTATGCCTAGCCACACAGTCATGGGTATAGAGGGAGTAGAGCAGTGTGCTAAGCACACACCCTGAGGTGTGCCTGTGTTGATTGCCAGAGAGGAGAAGCTATTAATACCAATCCACACAGATTGTGGTCTTCTGGTAAGGAAGTCCAGGATCCAATTGCAGAGGGAGGTACAGAGACCAAGTTCTGTACCTTATCAATCAGGGCTGTAGGAATGATGGTGTTAAACACTGAGCTGTGGTCAACAAACAGCATCCTGACATAGGTGTTTGTATTATATAGGTGATCTAAGGCTGTGTAAAGAGCCATTCAGATTGTATCTGCCATAGTCCTATTGTGGTGAGAGGCAAACTGCAGTGGGTCCAGGTCCTTGCTGAAGTAGGAATTGATTCTGGCCATGACCAACCTCTCAATGCATTTCATCACCATAGGTGTGAGTGCTACTAGATGATAGTCATTAAGGCAGCTCACACTACTCTTCTTGGGCACTGGTATAATTGTCACCCCTTTGAAACAATGGGAACTTCCAACCAAACCGATGAGAAGTTGAAAATGTCCTTGAATACACTCACTAGTTGGTTGACACAAGTTTTCAGAGCTTTCCAGGTTACCCTCATCAGAAACCACTAAGACACACCTGAAATGTATGGGAAAACTAATTAATTTACAGGGTTCTCTGTGAAGAATAAAAGGGTTCCAGGATCCTATACCTATTGATATAATCCTGGGACCCCTCTGAATGACATACACCCAAGATCCCCTATCAATACACATCTTGGACCCCTGTTAAAACTGATCCCTTCCCAGGACCCGTTGCATTCCTGCCACTGTCTGTTAGGAGTTTGTACGTTCTGTCTGTAACTGTACGTGTTTCCTCTGGGTGCTTTGATTTCCTCCCACAGTCCAAAGGCATAGCAGTCGGTGTCCTGACGAAGGGTCTCGGCCTGAAACGTCGACTGCACCTCTTCCTAGAGATGCTGCCTGGCCTGCTGCATTCACCAGCAACTTTTATGTGTGTTGCAGTCGGTAGATTAATAGGTCATTGTAAATTCCCCGTGATTAGGTTACAGTTAATTCGGGGTTCAAGGGCCAGAAGGACCAGAAGGGCCTACTCCACACTGCATCTCAATAAATAAATAGATAGATAGATAGATAGATAATTGATAACCTTCTATGGCCACCTGTGATACTCTCATGCCTTCCTCCTCTGTGCTACTCTGCACACCTGCATACTTGGAATTGGTACACACTCAGGATATGCTAAACTTCCAGCACCCTGTGAATACAGAACAATTCTTTGTTACAGAGTGGTTGTGTTCCAAGAAAACCATCCATAATACCATTTTTCATTGACTAAGCTTGATAAGTGATGTTGTTGCTTTAGTATATTGTGCTTATCTAGTTATTTTACTTAAATAAATTCTGAAGAGTGTATCTTTATTCCGTATCTCACATTTTTTGAAAGTGATTTATCAATTCCATGTAGATATACAGTATTTCCATCACCTAATCTGCCTTAAAGTGGGGGAGAACTACACTGATACTCTCCTTGATACCGTCCCAGGACCCCCTGTGGATATCGATACCCTACTGAGATCTGCTAACAATGTTGATATGTTTGAAGGACTCTGTGAAAATAAACACGGCTAGGAGCCTTGAAATGCTCCCAGAGCCCAGTGTGAATGCTGGTACACCCAAGGACTTCTTGTGAATACTAATTTAATTGTGAGACCTACCTGAGAACTTCTGTGAATGTTAATTATTCTGCCAGAACCCACCATGAACGCTGATTCATCGCAGGATCCTCCCTGAATATTGAAGTGCTCCCGACATCCTCTGTGAGTGCTAATACTCTGTGAATATTCATGTACTCCCAGAATCACCTGTGAAAACAGATACACACCTGGGATCCCTATGAATATTGATAAACTCCTTGCACTATCTATGAGTATTGATATTACCTCAGACCCTCTCTGAGTACCACCGTGCTCTCAGGACCACTGTTGAGCATAGTTAAACCACTGACACCCTCTGCAAATACTGATTCATATCTGGAATATGCCTTAAAAATGGACACATTCCTGGGACTCTCTGAGAATGCTGATCCTCTTGGAACACTTGAGAATACTGAGGAACTTCCAAAATACCAGACATAACTTAGAACCTCTGTGAATACTGTCATCCTCAAAAGAAGCTCTGTAACCCAGGGCCGCACAAGAAAACCAGGTACTTGCAGAGGGCAATCTCAAGAGCAAAGGAACAATTCAGAATGAGGTTGGAGGCAGAAATAAATGCACGACAACTCTGGCAGGATTTGCAGGACATTACTTTCTACAAAGCTTCACTCCCAGATCAGCTCAACACTTTTTATGCTTGCTTTGAAAGAGAGAATAAAACTGTAGCTATGAGGATCCCTGCAGCACCTGGTGACCTCTGTGATCTCTGTCTTGGAGGCTGACATCAGGCTGCTTATCCAGAGGGTGAACTCTCACATGGTGACAGGCCCAATGGAGTGCCTGGTAGGGCTCTGAATACTTGTGCCAACCAACTGGCAGGGGTATTCAAAGATATTTTTAATCTCTCATTGCTACATCTGGAAGCTCCCACCTGCTTCAAAAGAGCAACAATTACACCAGTGCCCAGGAAGAGCAAGATGAACTGTCTTAACTACTGTCGTTCAGTAGCACTCACATCTACGGTGATGAAGTGCTTTGACAGGTTGGTTATGGCTCTTGTCTCAGCAAAGGACCTGGACCACTGCAATTTACCCATCACCATTATAGGTCTACAGCAGATGCAATCTCATTTGGCTCTTCATGCAGCCTTAGATCACCTGGACAATACAAATACCAATGTCAGGATGCTGTTTATTGACTACAGCTCAGCATTCAACACAATCATTCCTACAATTCTGATCAAAGAGATCCAAAACCTGGACCTCTGTACCTCCCTCTGCAACTGGATCCTCGACTTCCTAACCAGAAGATTTCTGTATGGATCAGAAATAATATCTCCATCTCACTGACAATCAGCGCTGGCTCACCTCAGGGGTGTCTGCTTAGCCCCACTGCTCTGCTCTCTCTATACCCATGACTGTGCACAGCTAGGTACAGCTCAAATGCCATCTATAAATTTGCTGATGACACAACTATTATTGGCAGAATTTCAGATGGTGACAAGAAGGCATACAGGAGCGAGATATCTCAGCTAGTGAAGTGGTGTTGCAGCAACAACCCTGCACTCAATGTCAGTAAGACCAAAGAAATGATTGTGACATCAGAAAGGGTACAACGAGGGAACACATACCAATCCTCATGGAGGAATCAGAAGTGGAAAGAGCAAAGGCTGATTTATACTTGTGCTTCAAATGTACACCATAGGTACAGCGTAGCCACGTACCCTACGCCGTACTCTACCCCGAACCCTATGCCATAGCCTAATGCGCACCGCTCCCAAAATGTAACTACGTGTTGCGGCGATGCAGACCGAAACAACTGTGATTGGTCCGCTTGGTAGCATCGCATTTCCTCCTACATTGCAATAGCTTCCCATTGGGTGACTGAAGGGCAGGGAAGGAACTCTGGCTGCAATACTTTCCATAAAGCTTTACAGACCTCCGAAATTATGGAGGACCCTGTGCTTGATGCCAGTTTGTAGCTAACTGCTACAGCCTGGTGACTTCCACCTGAAGCTAAAACTCGAATGGTGATTGCCAATCTCTGAGTATACTGTGCATACACTGATGCGAAGTAAATGGTTGGAGACAATGAACCAAATCATCAAATCTACCTGCCAACATCAGAAAATATTTGAAATGCATTTCCTCATCCATATCTATCAGTGGCCGGACAAGCACAGAAAATTCACCCTCCTTCAGCTTCAGTCACCATTGTTTGAAGTTTGAGTTTCTTCGTGTTGAGTTTCAATGCGAAGAAACTCAACACAGTGGCATAGAAGCCCCACCGCCAACTAGTGTTTTGGCGGTGAATTGCAGAGCGACGCAGACACACCAACGCACAAGTATAAATGCTCACAACGGTGTAGCCCACTTGCATGGGCTACAGCGTAAGCTAGTATGCACAAGTATATATCAGCCTTAAGCAGTTTCAAGTTTCTGGGTATCTATATCTCTGAGGATCTATCCTGAATTGAACATACAATGCAGCCTCAAAGAAAGTGAGACAGCGGCTATATTTCATAGGAGTTGGAGGAGGTTTTGTATATCACCAAAGCCACTTGCAAATCTCTACAGATGTACTGTGGAGAGCATTCTAACTGGCTGCATTACCATCTGGTATGGAGAGGCCACTGCACAGGATCGAAATAAGATGAGTCAGCTCTACCATGTAAGCCTGATTCTGATTCTGTTTTTGTCTATTAATATACTCTTGGGATCTTCTGAAAATATTATTTTACACCTGAGACCTGCTGTGCAGATGGAAGCGCTCGAAGGAACCCCTGTGAGTTGTAGTATATTAAATCCCAGAAGCTACTATGAACAAGGATACGGCTGATACCTTTTGTGAATATAGAAATAATCATGGAACAATCTGTGAATACTGAGAGATTATCAGTATCCTCTGAAGCACTCTCTGTACACTCGTATACTTTTAAAAACTGTGTGAAAACTGATGCACACCTGAGATACCCCTTGAATACAGATTGTTCACAAAGTGTTTTGTGAATAGTGATGTACAGTATTTGTGAGACATATGTAATGCTGATACATTTCCCAAATCCTCTGTGAATACTGACACATGTGACATCTCTTTCTCAAGGTACTTTGATACACCCTTTAGACTCTCTGGAAATACTTACACACTTCTGAAGCCCCTTCTGTTACTAATGCACACATTGGACCTCCTGTCTCAATATTGATACACCCTTGTGAGAATATCAATATACTTCTGGACTACCTGCAAATAATGATATAACCCCAGGGTCCCCTCTTCCCCTCCATGTACAGATACGCCCTTGTGTACCCCTGTACTAGTGACTATGTAATGGAACCTTTTATAAAAGTGGACCTTCTTTCCAACTGACAGACTCTGGGCCCTCTCTGAATGATGAACCACTTCTGGATCTCTTTGTGAACACTGAAATATAGACAGGAAGTACTGTAATCATCAGCATATTGCCGAGGGCCTCCTTGCACACCTTCTCCTCCCCACCCTCCTGTTGAACACTGTGCACAAGTCTCTAACATTCATATTTGATTGGTCGGGTGAATGTGATTGCAATAGATTTGAGTTAGAAATTCCATTTAAAATTGCTGAAGAGTTCTGTGGTTAGTTTTTCACATATTTATAATATATTCACATTAAATTAACTCACAATTCCAACTGATGAATAATTTATATAGCTCTAAAATTATCATCAACCAAAAAAAAATTAAATTAAATGAGTTGCCTGTTAACTTCAATCGACTGTAATAAAATGAATGTTCACCTACCCTTCGCTGTCCCTCCTGGGGAAGTCCAGTTGAGTTCAGTTTCATCGATAGTCTTGGGTTTACTAATTAGCAAATACTTTACATTATTTAATGGAACATATTTTTCTTTCACAGGTTCCATTTGCTGGGTATTTAAAGATTAGGTTGCTTTTTCAGGACAACTGCAGTAAGGTTGTCACATGTCCAGTGCTTGGCAGAGAAATCTCTACCCTAGTAAGGGTTTAGAGGGAATTTAAAGACAGATAAGGTTTTAGAGATAGTATCTAAGCCAGTAGAAGGAGATTTAGTACAACATATTTATTGAGGGAGGAGGAATTTCTAGGCCAATGACTTACTTTGCTAGGATATACAGAACACTAACTTCTTCCAAAATTCAATGAGATGACTCATAAATAGATTCTATTTTTTTGCATTTGAGGAGAAAATATTTGCCATTATAAACATCATACAAGAAAAATGTGGCAGAATAATGTATACCGCATTTCTGAAATGATAGATTTTTACCAGTTCAGTGAAAATTATGAGCTGTCCAGCAATTTGACTCAAAAGTGAATTTATTTTTGGGTTTTAATTTTGTGAGAAGCTTTCATTTGAAATCAACCAGAATAGAAATTAATCTCTGCATAACGAGTGCTAAAGTGACTAATTTGCCCCAGAGCCATTCAGATAGGATTTATGCAAAGATTCATGTGGCAAACAAGCTTCTGTTTTTTTTCTCAATTTGCGCACACCAACCATTTGTAATGTGGTTATAGCCAAAACTAATCAATGCTAATTGATGTTATGTCTGTATTATTTAGAACTGAGCATGCTGAAGGTCATTGTGCAACCTCTGTGATGGCATAGCTGGGGTGGGTACTCGATTTCATTGACACTGAGCTAAAAAGCCTGGTCAAAGAGGTGACAAAGGTACGAATTCTGAGTCACGGAAGGACCATTTGAAGTTCTGAGATTTATTTGATTGGACTGTATTGGTCTTCTTCAGTTTTTCAGGATTTTCTTCCTTGTGGCCAATTGGCGGAGGGTGATCTGTAAGTTCTTTGTGCATGGGTGTGGGACGGGAATAAGGAGGGGTTTGGTGCTACTGTCACTGTTCTTTGTTTTGAGTGAGGAGGTGGCTGTTTTTTTTCTATGTGAGGGAGGGGTTTGGGGATGTGTTGTTATTGTCACTGCCTTTTTTTCTGCGAGTGAAGGATTCGGGGATTGTATTGTTTTTGTCTTTTTTCTGTGGGGGAGAGCGTTGGGGATTGTTATTGCAGCTGTGATTTACTTTCCTGTGGGGAGGGGGGTTGGAGTTGTTGTGGTTGCTGTGATTTTTTTTTCTGTGGGACGGGAGTCAGAAATTGTTATCGTTGCTGAGTTTTTTTTGTGAGATGGGTTTGGGGATTGTTATTGTTGCTGTTTTTCTGTGGGGAAGGGGTGGGGGTGGGGGATTCTGCTTTCTGCGAGTTTTGATTCTTTTACTTTTTCATGTGTATTTCACAACTATCTGGAGAAGACAAATATCAGAGTTGTATTGTATATGCATACTTTGACAATAAAATGAACCTTGACAAAAAGAAAGGGAGTTTATAATCCCAAGATGACTCAGTCAGAATCAGAATCAGGTTTTTTTTTATCAATGATATATAGAACAAGGAACATAGAACATAACAGCATAGTATAGGTCCTTCAGCCACGATGTTGTGCTGAACTCTTATCCTACCCTAAGAACAATCTAACCATTTCCTCCTATAAAGCCCTCCATTATTCTATCATCTATGTGTCTTTCTAAGAGTTTCTTAATGCCCCTAATGTATCTGACTATACATTGTGACGTTTGTGGTTTTGTGGCAGCAGTACATTACAACACATAAAATCTACTCCGAGTTACAAAAATATATTATAAATAAATAGCGCAAAGGAGGAATAGCGAGTCAGTGTTCATGATTCATGGTCTATTCAGAAATGTAATGGCAGAGAGGACGAAGCTGTTCGTAAAATGTTGAGTGTTCATCTTCAGGCTCCTGTACTTCCTCCCTGAAGGTAGTAATGAGAGGAAAGTCCATCTACAGCTGGTTCAGCAAAGCACTTACACGCTGCTCAATGCTGTATCTTCTCATTCTCAGCAAGACCGCATAGATGATTACGTTTCATTTCCAGTTCTTTAGGTTCTGAGGTGAGACCTATAGACTCTGCCACAAATGGAATAAGACGCGCTTAATAGGGTGGGCAGGTGAGTAGTTTGGGAGGTGATGTGATCTACTATTTAGACTGGCAGTCATGAGGAAATTGTGGTAGCCTTTATGCAGGTCGTGAAGACTGAGAGGTGGCTAATGTTGTTCCAGTGTTTAAAAGGATAGCAAGAGCAAGCCAGAGAACTACAGGAGAATAAGCCTGACATGAGTAATGGGCGAGTTACTGAAGAGAGTTCTGAGGGACGGCATCTACCAGCATTTCGATAGACTGAGTCTGATTGGGAGGAGTCAGCATGGTTTTGTGTGTGGAAAGTCACAAAGTGGACTGGTCTAGAAATTTAGATACTGTGGAATCCAGGGAGTGCAGGTTAGGTGGATTCAAAATTAGCTTGGTGGTGCAAACCAGAAGATGACATTAGAGATCTAAGTGCATTTTAGTGACAATTTGGTAGTTTCATGATTAGCATTACTGATACCAGTTTTTAATTCTATTAACAAACAAAAGGAGTTAATTCCAATATGCTCTGCTCTGACAAATTAATAAACCTTTTTGGACCTGATTTCTTGTGCATGCCTTATACTCTGTACTAACCACATACACGTGAATAACTTGCACAGGGAAATGGCCCAGTCCGTATTGAGTGAAGATTAACCATACGCCTCCATTCTCTGCATGTCACAGGTGTGCACATGTGACAAGGACATCAAAATGTGTTCAGATGTTTTATACAGAGTAACATAAACAACAGATCACAATTCACAATAGATTTAGGATTGTAATTAGTATTCAAAAATGTGGGATGGAGGTTAATTTATAGACCAGTCATTTTATGGGATCACTTGGGTGACTTGCCAACATTACTTGATTTAACCTTAGCTGATGCGGCTCAAAGAGGATTTGGTGTTGTCCTAATCTTAATCTTTGACGTCATTTGGGTTGGTATCAGAATTAGCAAATATTTTTCAGTTCACATTGACTTCTTTGAAAAAATGTAATCATGTTGAGCTCGGGGCAACGTGTTCCATGTTTAAAACTGAGCTGCAGGTGTCAAAACTAACTAATATATTGGTGCCTCCTCTTAGACTACAGTATGATTTGTCTCTCCACTGGCAGTGTACGATCTGCTGGGTACAGCTCTCACTGACAATACAGTCCTCAAACATGTCCTCCCATTTGTTTTTTCTCTCGAAGTTTCACACATTAATTGCTCAGACATTTGGTTTCAACAATAACTTGTTGCCATGGTAACTCTGGCCTCACTTTATCTGAGATATTGCCCTCTGTCTATCCATCCCTCTCTGCCACTTAAAACCAATTTGTTTTCTCAAATTCCAAGGCCTGATGAAAAAGCTTCGACCTGAAATAGCAACTCTCTTTCCCTTCTCATATTTCTGCTATATCTGATAAGCACTTAATTATTTTCAACACAATTAGTTTCATTCCTCTGCCATCTTTGGATTCTCAACCCTGCTGTTTGTGATCTGATTCCTCTAACCTTCTTGAGCAAACTGACAGTTCAGCCCAGTTCAAATCAAATCAAGTTACGAGAGTAACAGGCCTGCGGCAACTTACATTATCACTGTCCAACAGAGTTTTGCTGTCACAAGTGAAGTGTCTGAGATGATCACCCACAGTTATGCAAGAAAGAAGGGATTTAATTCAAATGTTGGATACTTCCTTCATAACTGTGCCTACTTCCTTCACGCACCAACTCTGATGCCTGCGAGTAGCAGGCAGCAACACGGTCTGCAGCCAGGTCAGCATCTCTGTAACCAGACCAGCTCATCGGACATCCCAGCTAACTCCTTTCCCAACATCCCAGCCCGCTCCTTTCCCAACATCCCAGCTAACTCCTTTCCCAACATCCCGGCCAGCTCCTTTCTCAACATCCCAGCTAACTCCTTCACCAATGTCCCAGCTAACTCCTTTCCCAACATCCCAGCTAACTCCTTTCCCAACATCCCAGCTAATTCCTTCACCAACATCCCAGCTAATTCCTTTCCCAACATCCCAGCCAGCTCCTTTCCCAACATCCCAGCTAACTCCTTCACCAACATCCCAGCCAGCCTCTTGGTGCCTCAGCTAGCTCTGCCACTGACACCAGTCCAGCCACTCCGATCAACTAGCAGCTGATGGATTGGCCCTGTAGTGCTTGAAGTTCTTGAAGTAGAATTGACTTGCAATTGTAAAAAAAAACCACATTTAACAAAGAAAAAAGCACTTTTGGTTGGCCCCTGAGAGGCTGCTGCCAAAGTACCAGAAGTACCGGTTCTGTCCTTTTCTCCATATACCCCCCCGCCCCCCTCCGACTGAGAGATAGTAAGATTGGGCTGCGGAGGGTGGGAAGTGCCTGAGGAATGTGTGAGGAAGTGAGATTAGGTCATAAGACATAGAAGCTGAATCAAACCATTTGCCTCATCAAGTCTGCTCTGCTAAATCAACATATTTGGAGACTGGATTGGATTGGGATTCAATCTACTACATTGAGAGATACAGTGGTGTGGAAGGATAGAGGGTCTAAGGTGGAGAGGTACAATCAAGCATTATGACCAGGAGTGGGATTGAAGGATGCATTAGAGACATGAGATCAAGAAGATTGTTTGGAGACTGGCTGAAGGGATTTAATTCAAATGTTGGATAAAGGGATAGGGTGGAAAGGAGAAATTGAGAAGCTCAACAGATCTAATGCCAGTATCCTTTTGATTCCTCACATCCATTGGAGTCCAATTGCAGAGCAAATACTTAGACAAAAGGAACAAACTATCACTCCTTCACTCAAGGGCTTCTCATAGCCTGTTTAAGTCCAGAATGCAGTCAGTCACATGGCACAATCAGTAAAGAAGTAATAGGCATTATGCACCACAGTAGTGTAGCAGTTAGCGTTACAACTCAGCCCGTCGGAGTTCAGAGTTCAATCCCAGCATCCTCTGTAAGGACTCTCTGAACGTCCTCCCCATGGAATGCACTGGTTTCCCCTGGGTGCTCTAGTTTCCTCTCACAGTCCAAAGGTGTACCGGCTAAATTAATTGCTCATTGTAAATTGCCCTGTGATTAGATTAGAGGTAATCTGGCTTGTGGGTGGTTGATGGGGCAATGTTGTTTCAAGGGCTGGAAGGGCGTACTCCGTGATATATCATATAAAAAGGTGAAGGTCCACACAGCCTTAAATACACCAGGTAGGGACTAGATCCAGATGATAAGGCCACTCTCTAAAGAGTCACAGGATTTCGACAAGGTTTTTAGGATTATGTAACAACCCATCGGACAAGGTCAAGGTTCACTGGATAAAAGAAAGGTCCTTATGATAAGATCAAGAATCATTTTATTTCTACTACATGTTATGGGGTTTCTGCAAAAGCTCTGATTAAAGTTCAAAGTAATTTTATTATCAAAGTACATTTATGTTACCATATACTTCCTCGAGATTCATTTTCTTGCAGGTATTCACAATAAATATGAAGAAACACAACAGAGTCAATGAAAAACTATACACTAACAAAGACAGACAAACAACTAATGTGCAAGACAACAAATTGTACAAATGCAAAAGAAAAATGAAATAACAATAAAATAAGGAATGAATAATATTGAGAACATGAGTTGCAAAGTCTTTGAAAGTGACCCCATAGTTTGTGGAATCAGTTCAGTGATCAAAAACATAAAATTCAGCTGAGATTGAACCCTTGTGTATGTGTTGGGAAAAGTGAGTCCGCTATTTAGCACTGTTATGTGTGTCTATTAGAGTATGTGAAGCCAGGGTTTTAATTTTCTGTTAGGATGTGGGCAAAACAGGCAAGCTCAGCACTCTCTGGTGTGAGGAGGTGTTTTCTTCTTGAACAGCTGTGGTTGAACTGCCTCAGGAGCCTCCACGAATGATGCAGTAATGGTGAGAGAATGTCAATACATACCAAGATGAGGATGGCATGTGATCTCAGAGAGCTGATGCGGTTCCCATGAGTGTGTAATACTTGTCACAGGTGGAAGTGACAGGAAATGGCCTTGGTGAAATCCTGTGTTCTATTCTGCAACCACAGTGGATGGAGAGTGATCATGGGTTCAATGGTCTAAAGTGACCAGCTCCAGCTCGGCTCTGGAATATGTTATTTAGGCTGCACAGGTGGTAAAATATTCCTGCACTTTGAGCCTTCCAATTTAGAATTCCCAAAGTAAACAAAAATGAGTCACTAATGAGTTAACAGTTAAATATTTTCCTTTTCCTTTCAAATGTATTATCATAAGAGTGACAGAGGTAGTGTAGTATTGTAATAGTTATTGCTGCTGCCTCGCAACCCCAGAAACACAGGTTCAATCCTCACCTCAGATGCTTTCTGAGTGGGTTTGGGCTGTTATTTATTTATTTATTTAGAACAGAGGCTCCCAACCTTTTTGATGCCATGGACCCCTGCTATTAAACTTAAGGAATGAAAACTAATCGAGAAAATAGTTGGGATTCCTTCCGTTTACCTGGGACACTGCCATTTAATTGAGACATTAGACTATTGCCGAACAGTTTTTAACTAGCCATCAGTCACGCGCACTTGTCTGGCCATTAAACACTACATCATTCTTCGAACAAACAGTTTTAAATAACGTCAGTTGTGTATGCTTTTGTTCAAAAGGAAGAGATTTTTTGTCACTGATAGCGAGAAGTAAGCAGTAAGGCAATTCAGAACTGTTTTGTTCACTCAACACACATCAAAGTTGCTGGTGAACGCAGCAGGTCAGGCAGCATCTCTAGGAAGAGGTACAGTCGACATTTCGGGCCGAGACCCTTCATCAGGACTAACTGAAAGAAGAGCTAGTAAGAGATTTGAAAGTGGGAGGGGGAGGGGGAGATCCAAAATGATAGGAGAAGACAGGAGGGGGAGGGATGGAGCCAAGAGCTGGACAGCTGACTGGCAAAAGAGATATGAGAGGATCATGGGACAGGAGGCCCAGGGAGAAAGAAAAGGGGGAGGGGGAAAAAACCCAGAGGATGGGCAAGGGGTATAGTGAGAGGGACAAAGGGAGAAAAAGGAGAGAGAGAGAAAGAATGTGTGTATATAAATAAATAACAGATGGGGTACGAGGGGGAGGTGGGGCATTAACATGTTGCTTGAATTTCCAGCATCTGCAGAATTCCTCGTGTTCGCTGTTTTGTTCACCACAGGTTCAAGCATTCAGGCCTGGAGATGCAAGAAATGGCTGAGAGTGAGAATTTCACTACGTCAACAAGTTAGGAACTTGAAGGTGTTGACAATAACCTTGAATGTGACAAAGAAACTGAAGATTTGGTGGATGCAATCATCAATAACACTGGATGAAGGCAGTCCATATCTGCACCAGCTGTCTGTGCTGATTTTGTTCATTTTCAGTCAATCAACAGAACATGAAAGTGTAAAATGGATGAATTCCTCTGACAAGGATTATTAGCAACTGATATAGAGCATTAAGGTATGGTAGTATTATTGGTAATTTTCCAATTTGTTCTGTATTATATTTAAATACATAATTTGTTGCTCAGGCAAATGGAAATTTGTCTTTTTTATAGCTTTCTAACTATTTCCATTAAACTTTGGCTAATTGGGGCCAGCCGCTTAATTGGGCCAAAATGTACTGGTCTTGAAGTATGCCAATTAACCAGAATCCATTGTATATGTATTTCCCCTGCTGTGCTTTGTTAAATTCCCATATGTCAAAGGCATTTGTAAGTGAATTGTCTACAGTAAATCACCCTATAGTGGTAAATGAATTCAAAGCTTTTTCAGAATGTGACAGAAAATAAGTTGAGGGGTGAAGGGGAGTGAGGAAAATGGGCAAGGGGCTGATGGATTGCTTTTTGGGATCTGCATGTGTTCATTGGTTTAAATATTTTTGAAACACTCAACATTTTAGTAACAACTTCTTTTTCTCTGCCATCAGATTCCTCGATGATCCATGAACCCATGAACACTACCTCTATCTTGCTCTTTTTTTGCACCAGGGATGTATTATAACTAAGAAGTGTTATGCCTGTTTATGAAGAGGTAAATTTCAAGCACAAATAAGAGGCTAATAGTTACTTTGCAAATGAGTGTTGGAGCAATCTGTCGTGTGAGACCATCTGCCCTGACAGATTATGAGCCTTGTTTTAAGAGGATAGTATTAACCAGTGTTCCATTAATAACCGGGCCAATCACTGTGAAATGATTAGAATTATAATCAAAGAGGAGCTCAGCAGAACTGAGCATACACAAGCAATGTGTTGTGCATCACGGCTTGAAGCTTCAAACACATCTGTGAAACTAGCCCTTTGAGGGTCATTAATATTTTCCAAATTCATTATGATTTTATAAAGTGCAGTGGAATTGCACTCAGATGCTATGCATTTTTAGCACAGAAACAATAGGCATCATTCAGCCTTTCAAGTTATTCTGTTAGTTTTATTTTCTCACTGCTCCTTTATTCTATTTCAGAATTTTAATCATGAAACTCAAAATGACCCCCAACATCTATTTTGTGGGAGTAGGAAGATGAGGTGAGGGGAACGGGGGAAGACAATTATCCAGATTCCCCTTCTGCTTCATGTGGAAAACTCCTTTCTATATTTTCCCAAACCCCTTCTCTAACTTACTTATGGTGCCACCTCTTTCATAAAGTCACAATGAGATGAAATACTTTAATCATTTCATCCAGATCTCCCATCATTCTCCAAAACCTTCAAAGAATATGAAAGATATAATAAATATATAAAGATATGATACTTGATCTAGATAGGCCCAAAAATTTACTGTCTAAGCTTGGGAGTTATATTTTGTTTTGTTTACAAATCAGCTGAAGTAAATACAAGTGGGAAAGAGGCTCATAGTGGAATTGGGTGGTGCAAAGAGGACTGAATGGTGTCCCTTTACTTTTGGAGGAAAGGATCCTCGAAACCAGCCCATAAAACTAGTTGGATTTCTGTGTTTTGTCACAGTGTATTAGACTAATATCATAAGGCCTTCCTTTGGAGTTTAGCTTTTCCTCCAGTCCTGCCGAAGGGTTTGTGCCCAAAATGTCGACTGTACTTTTTTCCATAGATGCTGCCTGGCCTGCTGAGTTCCTCCAGCATTTTCTGTTTTGCTCGGATTTCCAGCACCTGCAGATTTTCTCTTGCTTGTGATTAGGTACATAATTGTCAGCACACAAGGTGACTCTGACAGGAAATAATAAGGTAATGGTGGTGGGGGGGTATGGGAGGGTGGGTTAGTGGGTGTTTCTCAGTGCACAGCCTGGGGAAAGTAAGTATTTTTGAGTCTGATGGTCCTGACTCAAAGCATGTATGCTTTCTAGCCTCCTCCCTGATGGAAGTGGGACAAACAGTCCATGAGCAGGCTGAATGGGATTTGAGTAAATAACTTGATGGAGTTTGGTGTTTAAATCCAAGTTTGGTTTAGAAGTCAGGAACAATGCATAAAACATGTTTTTTTTTCATGATTGTTTTATTATGAGTTTATAGAACTGAAGAAAACTGACCAAATAGTGACAGAGAAAGGTTAAGATTCAAGAAAAAGATAGCACTGCTTTGTCTTCAACTATTTTAAACCCATGGAGATAAGAAAAATTCAAATCATACATACAAATAAAAATTAACTAGTTAGAAAACTCTTCATCAATACTGCAGTAAAAATTAACTAATAAAGTAAACACTTACTCATTGAATGCAGTACATGGAAGCTCCCAGAATTATACTTTGTATAACTTGTGAGACAAATTAAACTGTTATGCACACAACAGCCACTTGGAGTCATAGTAAGCAATTACTTGCACAGTATATAGCTAATTAAATAAAATACAAGCAGATAACTAATTGTTGAACAAGATCTGAACCAACTACAAAGAAGACAGGTGTAGGTTCCATTTCTGCACAAAAAGTACATATTGTTCCATGAATTTAGACCATTTTATTACATTTCTGGTGGGGCTGATGAGTGGCTGAGAGTGGGCTACCAAGCCAGTAGCCACCCCACCTCCTTTGCGGGTTCAACCTGCAGGACACAGCCATTGCTGGGATGGATGCTGTCCAGCAGGTGAGGAACAGAGAATGTAACATCAATGGGACTTTGATAGGGATGGAGTTTCCTCAGGTCACTGTGGATCACAAGACTGTGCATACTAGACCACCATCCAAACCTAATGACACAAGTCTTTGTTAGTACTAATACACAGAAAGTGTACAAAGTATTATCGAGGGTACTTAGTGTCACTTTTGTTTTAAAGGCATAGCAATTACTTATAGGAAAAGTTTAAAAAATAGCATTATTGTTTTAATTATCCTGAATGTGGTCATGGCAGCCTCTTTGGAAAGTTCAGAGGCTATTTTGTGACCACAGTTCCACAGTCCTGGCATTTCAAATAATTAAACTGGAAACTAAATGCCTAACTAGTCTATTCTACCAACTCAAGACCCATCTCCCTGCATTGTCTTCATGTTCAGATGCCTGTCTAAGAGTCTACCTAACTGCTTCTAACGTTTGCCTTCACCACCACCCATTTCAGTCATCCAACACTCTTGGGGATTGTAGACTACAACTGCAGCTGTTGTACAAGTTAGGATGCAGCCTGACCACATGTGGGCAGTGAGGAAGAATGTACTACAGGGCCTACTGCATGTTTTCCTAAATAAGAGAAAAATCATAATTGTCTATTGTCAGGAGCTTTATGCACCATCTGCAAACAAACAATCAACCATGAGGGTTAAGAGTTATTGGGAGAAGACAGGAAAATAAGGGTTCAGAAGGGGAAGAAAGTCAGCAATGACTGAATGGCAGTGCCAATACCATGGGCCGAATGGCCTAACCTCCACTGCATCTGAAGTTCAAACATATTTTTATACCATCCACCAAGATAACTGCAGCATAAATCTGGGAGACCTAAGCACTTGGTGTAACAATGGGCAATGTCAATACTGGCTCAGACGGCGTCTGCGAATGGGCGTCCAAGCACTGTTACTGGCTCACACATCCCCTGTGTGTGAGGTGGCTTGTTGGTAAAAAAATGAGATCAAATCATTAGAAAGAGGTGACATAGGATTGGAAGACGTTGAGTCATTGTGGGTAGAACTAAGAAGAATCTGCCAAGATAGAAGAATGCTGATAGGAGTTGTATACAGACCTTCAAACAGTAGTAAAGAGGTGGTCTACAAATTACACTGTAAGATAGAAAATGCATGTCAAAAGGGCAATGTTCGATAGTCATGGGGATTTCAATATGCAGGTAGATTGGGAAAGTCTAGTTGGTGCTGGACCCCAAGAGGGAGAACTTGTAGAATGCTTACAAGATGGTTTTCTAGAGTAACTCATGGTACAGTCCACTCAAGGATAAACTATTCTGGATTGGGTGTTGTGCAATGAACCAGAATTGATTAGAGAGCAGAAGCTAAAGGAACATTTGGGGGAAAGTGATGATAGAATTCACCCTGCAATTTTAGAAGGAGAAGCTAAAGTCAGATATATCAGTATTATACTGTAGTGAAGTAAAGGGAATTACAGAGGCATGTGTCACAACCACAGACTCTGCTGCAGATACTACATGTCCCCGCAAATGGCTGAGCAGCAACTTCGGCAATTGCAGTCATAAGTAGGCACATTTCTGCTAATTACTGTTAAATTTTGGCAGTATTTAACCCCCTTCTTTTCATTGTAGCGTTTGTTGAGATTTGAGCAAGGCACAGCAATGTTGTGCTGCCTACATTCGACTTTGTCTGAGAAAGTGGACTATTGATTCGACTGACGCTGGAGATGAGCGGTATTCTTTTTGTATTTAGTTATTCCTTTCAGCTGCAGTGTTGGCATTACGTTTTCTATTTGAGAGTTTTAGTTAATGGCCCTGTTTTGGCCTAGCATTTATTGCATTTATTTCCCTTAAAACCCTGTTCACATTAAAGTCTGTGAACTACTGCCAATCACCTTCCGGTCACAATGATCAGAAAGTCCCCAGCAGCATCCGTATAAATACCATGTCTTCCTGGTAGGGCAGTGGGCATGCCCAGAACTGTTATAACAATGAACAGAGACACACTGAGCCAAATGATAGACAGACAGTGGGCAGGATTGTCCCATTATGATACAGATACCTGTAGGTAGTCAGTCGGGGAATTTGACACTGTCCAGATACCTGAACCATGACCAGATAGAAGATGAGGATTTGTTCTCTTAACTTGCATGGAGCCTCACCTTAACAGTATAATGTTAGAACTTGCCTAAGAGACTAAAACTATCTAATCTGGAATGCGATCATTCATCCATTGATGGCTTTACCCCCTTCTCTCTTCAGTAGGTCATTCCCTTCCACCTTTCCTCCTCCATCGGTTGACCCATTCCCCCACTTAATCTGGGTCACCCCCTTCCTTTCCCAATGCCTCCATCTCTCGATCACCCACTTCCCCCAACCCACAACTTCCATCACTGTCTCACCCCTATTCCTTTGTAAGCCCATACTCACTCTGTCTCTGGGTCACCCCTTCCCTATCTCTATCAGCCCATTCCTGAGTTGCTCCTCGCCCCCCCCATCCCCCTAAAGCCCCCCATTTTCCCATGCCCCTCTCAAGGTTGCTCTCTTCCCTTCCTTCTCTCACACACCACCCCTACCTCATCTCTAGGTTGCCCTTGTCCCCCTTCCCCTGCTGTTTCTGAGCCTCCCAACCCACCTACCTTTAGATCACTGCTTTCTAACCCATCTTCTCCCCATCCCCTGTGTTGCCCTCTTTCCTCTCCCCTTTCTACCTCCCCTTCCATCTCTGGATCTCATCCTTCACCCTACCCTCACTCTGAGTCATTTTTCTGGAGGCCCATTCTTGGGATGACCACTTCCCATCCATTTCAGGAATGTCCCCCATCTCTGGAACACCCCCTTTGGCAGGCACTGTCACTCTCTCCCTCTGTCTCAGGAATACCCCTCCACCACTCTCCATCCCGTCTCTGAAATACCCTCTCCCCTCCTTCCACACCTGCCTCTAGGATGGTCCCTTACTACTTCTGAACCTGTGCCTCTAGCAACTCATTCCTCTCCATTCCCTCCCCCCCCCCCAACGTCTGTATATCACACATTTCACCTCCTCAAAGATCATCCCCATGTTTCTGGAAGCCCCCTTTCCCATCCTCCCCCCCCCCCATCACCGCAGAGTCCCCTTCTCCACTATGTTCCACTTCCCGAGACACTGCGATGTCCCTACCTGACCAACACCGCCATCCCTGGGATGGCTCGTCTCCCCATCTTGCCCTTGTACCCTCTGTTCAGTGTCTGAGACGATCACTCCCCCTGTCTCTGGGAGTTCCTGTTTCACCCCATCTCTGAATCTTTCCCTCCCCCATCCCTGAAGTTCCCTTTCAGCTCCCTTTACTCCCTCCCCCACTATCTGGACATCTCCTTCGCTTCCCTGCATCTCTCATCTCTGGGATGCCTCCATCTCTCATTTCTTAGACTCTCCGTCTCAGAGACACTCACCTACCCACCCTCCCCAATCTCAGGATGTCTCTTTTCACCCCCCAGTCTCTGGGATGACTCCTCCCTTCCCACTGCTTTAACTGGGACTGCCATGTCCTAACCCCTGCCAGTGGGACAACCCCAACCTCCTCTTCCAACACCCACCTCAATGCTGAACGCCCTCTTTCACCTGCCTCCAATGTCTAGGACGCCAACTTATCCTCGTACATCCCATTTCTGTGACACCCCACTTCCTACCCCCATCCACATCTCCCTCTCATCTCAAGCACGCCAACCTCACACCCTTCCCCCACCGCCTCACGACTCTGGTTCAAGTTCTGTACAGCTCCACTCATCTCCTATTTTTTGGAGTGCACCCTTCTCCCATACACCCCTCCTCTCTCAATTCCCATTCAATCACACCCTACCCACCCCACCCCCTTCCTACTCAGGGATGTACCTGTCTCCTAGTCCCGCAGTGGTACAGCACTTTCCCCTTTAATCTTCACTCTCTGGGAAGCCCCCACTCCTGTCTCTGCGACACCCCTAACTCCACCCCACTCCCCATCTGTTTTATGGTCTTGTGGTTATCATTCATCATCATCATCATCAGGTGTCATGCCCAGATTGAGCTTTGACTGCCATGGCCCACATACTCCTGTTTCGGGTCAAGTGGATCAATTCATTTCCAGTTCTCTGGCTGCCATCTCCATCATCATTTGTCTTTGCCTTCCTTTTGCTTTCTTCCCTTCAATCTTTCCCATAATTACCATGCATTCTAACCCCTCTTTCCTAATCACATGCCCAATGAAGTTACGTTGTCTTTTCATGATCTCATACATTATCTCTTTTTGTGCTTGCTCTGTTCATGACATCCTCATTATATATTCGTTTTGTCCATGATATTCTTTGCATCCTCCTCAAAAACCACATCTCTGCTGCTTCAATTCATTTGCTCATGTTACTAGATATTGTCCAACATTCTGAGCCGTATAACACAACTGGATAAATGTAACATTTCAGTACTCTGAGGTGGGTTGTCATACCTAGTTTAGTATTGGTCAGTATACTCTTCATTCTTATAAAGGTGTCTTTTGCCATCCCTATTCTTCTTTTGATGTCCATGTCGCACCTGCCATCTGATGTCACCCAGCTTCCTAAGTAGCAAAAGTTCTGTACTTGTTTTATGTCTTCCCCATTTATTCTCAGCCTGCAGATAGAATTCTCCTTCTTTTTGGATATCACCATCATTCTGTCCTTTTGCAATTGATAGACCCATTTTTGCACTTTCTTCAACAACTATATCAATTAAGTTTTGTACCTTCTTCCTCCGTACTTGCAATTAACAGTGTCATCCGCATATCTGAAATTATTGATGTTTTCACTGCCAACTTTGATTCCCAAGACGTCTCTTATTTTTTGTAATATTGTTTCACTATACACATTAAACAAATCAGGGGAGAAAACACAAGCATGTCTAACGCCTCTCTTGATTTTTGTAAACTGACTTACTTCTCCATCTATTCTTACAGCGGCAGTTTGTTCCCAGTACAGATTTCTGATTAGGCTTTAGGTCCTGATGAATTAGTAATAAAACAAATTATCGCCCTTGAAGATTATGGAATTGAAAAACTTACTGATTTAATCAATGACATTTATGAGACTTGAATAATACCAGAAGAGATGAAAAAATCAGTATTTATCACTCTTCCTAAAAGTGTAGTAATAATAATAGTAATAATAAGTCTTTTGAATCTAGATCTAGAGTTTCCTGTAATAGTTCAAATAACTTAATGTGCTTCACCTTATCAAATGCTTGTGTGTAGTCGATAAAACAAACAAATCTTTTTGCACTTGAATAGCTCGTTCTGGTAGTATCCTTAACATCAATATCACATTTCTCGTACCTTTGCTTTTCACAAAACCATATTGTCCTTTACCTGTTTCAGGTTGTATCTTACTTTTAGCTCTAATCATCAAAATTCTTAGAAGTATCTTAGTGATATCACTCATTAAACTTATGGTCCTATGTAATTCACATTCTATTGCTCCAGGTTTCTTAGGGAGAGTGATAAATACTGATTTTTTCATCTCTTCTGGTATTATTCCAGTCTCACAAATGTCATTGATTAAATCAGTAAGTTTTTCAATTCCATAATCTTCAAGGGCGATAATTTGTTCTATTACTAATTCATCAGGACCTGCTGCCTTTCCTTTCTTCATCTTATTTATTGCATTATGAACTTCAGATTTTAAAATATTTGGACCTTCAATGTTTTAATTTCTGGTTTTTCACCTCGATCGTCTTCAAACAATTTCTGAATGTACTCAGTCCATCTGTTCACAATTTTATCTTTTTCCATGATAATGGTACCGTCTTTTGCTTTCAAACATCCACCTGAAGAACGGAGGAGCTTTTTACCAGTGATATTCTTGATTTGTTGATGTAACCTTTTTGGATCAGTAATAGGGATTCTTTCTAGTTGCTCATGTTCCTGGCTTAACCATTCTTCTTTGGCTTTTTGACATAAGCTTTGAATTTTTTTTTAATCGAAGGACTTATATTCTATAGGAATTGCTTTCTTCGGTCTCCTTTCTTCCATTAGATTTTTGATATTATCTGTCGTCCATTTATTCTTTGTGCTTTTTTCTTTTTTAGGAATCACTGACTTTGCTGATTCTACCAAGGCATCCCTCAGAGAGTTAAACTTCATTTCTATATGATTTCTATATGATTCAATTTCTAGACTTTGAAATATATTCCTTACTTCAATTGTAAATTTTTTTCTTAAGTTTTCTTCTTTAATTATTTGCAAGTAGTCAAGGGATTGTACAGCAAACAACAGGAATTCTGCAGATGCTGGAAATTCAAGCAACACACATCAAAGTTGCTGGTGAACGCAGCAGGCCAGGTAGCATCTGTAGGAAGAGGTGCAGTCGACGTTTCAGGCCGAGACCCTTCGTCAGGACTAACTGAAGGAAGAGTGAGTAAGGGATTTGAAAGTTGGAGGGGGAGGGGGAGATCCAAAATGATAGGAGAAGACAGGAGGGGGAGGGATGGAGCCAAGAGCTGGACAGGTGATTGGCAAAAGGGGATACGAGAGGATCATGGCACAGGAGGTCCGGGAAGAAGGACAAGGGGGGGGGGCCCAGAGGATAGGCAAGAGGTATATTCAGAGGGACAGAGGGAGAAAAAGGAGAGTGAGAGAAAGAATGTGTGCATAAAAATGAGTAACAGATGGGTTACCACGGGGAGGTGGGGCATTAGCGGAAGTTAGAGAAGTCGATGTTCATGCCATCAGGTTGGAGGCTACCCAGACGGAATATAAGGTGTTGTTCCTCCAACCTGAGTGTGGCTTCATCTTTACAGTAGAGGAGGCCGTGGATGGACATGTCAGAATGGGAATGGGATGTGGAATTAAAATGTGTGGCCACTGGGAGAGCCTGCTTTCTCTGGTGGACAGAGCGTAGATGTTCAGCAAAGCGGTCTCCCAGTCTGCGTCGGGTCTCGCCAATATATAAAAGGCCACATCGGGAGCACCGGACGCAGTATATCACCCCAGTCGACTCACAGGTGAAGTGTTGCCTCACCTGGAAGAACTGTTTGGGGCCCTGAATGGTGGTAAGGGAGGAAGTGTAAGGGCATGTGTAGCACTTATTCCGCTTACACGGATAAGTGCCAGGAGGGAAATCAGTGGGGAGGGATGGGGGGGACAAATGGACAAGGGAGTTGTGTAGGGAGCGATCCCTGCGGAATGCAGAGAGAGGGGGGGAGGGAAAGATGTGCTTAGTGGTGGGATCCCGTTGGAGGTGGCGGAAGTTACGGAGAATAATATGTTGGACTTGGAGGCTGGTGGGGTGGTAGGTGAGGACCAGGGGAACCCTATTCCTAGTGGGGTGGCGAGAGGATGGAGTGAGAGCAGATGTACGTGAAATGGGGGAGATGCGTTTATGAGCAGAGTTGATAGTGGAGGAAGGGAAGCCCCTTTCTTTAAAAAAGGAAGACATCTCCCTCATCCTAGAATGAAAAGCCTCATCCTGAGAGCAGATGCGGCAGAGACTTCTGGTAACCCGGGACCAGAAGACGCATGGAAAAAGTATGAATTATGCAGTATATAGAAACACTGCTACAATATTCAGGAGATTGTCGGTTAAAAGAAGGAAGTTATAAGAATTAGCAAATATCACATAAGGTGATGTATCATTTAGACCACTAAATGAAGTAAGATGGCTATCAATACATTTTTTCCTTACTGCTTTAATGAGGAATTATGGAGCTTTGACCCAGTATTGCAAACAACAAGTTGATCAATCTAACGATCTAATCAGCAATTGCTGACTTTAGATTTTGTCCAATTCACAGTATCAAGTAGCTTTTTAGAAAATTTAGCATCTCTTTGAAAATTCCTTCAGAAAAGTTGATTAAAAACAACTGAGCACTATAATATGCAAACGCTAAAATTAACAAGTTATGGTGACAGTAACTTGGCGATACCGTTTATTGGAGTGACAAAGTGAAAGATCTGTTTGCACCCACAAATTCTGACATCGAAACTGTGCCCATTATTTGATTCATTCAACGTGCGTGTAATTGGATAACAGATTTCCTGATGATGAGTTTAAGAGAATGGTAAGCTTTTGACCCTGTTGCGATTGCAAACGTAACCAGTTTTGAATTTGAAAAAGAATATATTGTATGACTGACAAAAAAAACATCTACTGTAAATATAGTAGCAATACTGTGATGTCAAATTTGTCACTTTGAGAAAGACTACTTCAATCAAGGCATTCACTGCCACGTTCAACTACGTGCTTAGAAAAGAAGAATTTGAATTGTCAGTTCTTGCTGATATCTTCCAAACATCTCAAACTTCAAGTGCACGGCAAATGTAGACTCAGTATTATGAATTCAATCAAATGTACATCCAGAAACTGATTAGAATTGGAACGTTTGGATGATCTAATATACATGGAGACTTATCTTTCATTTGAATGCGTAATTAATCTGGATAATGTTTATAAACAATGGATTTGTAATAAAGAAGAAAAAGTTTACTAAATGTGAAAATGCCACAGTTTTCAGTCAGTGTAAAACTTTCCTGCTCAGAGCTGTGAAACTTTTTTCAGCTAATGCTAGTGAGGAAGACACCGTGAAGGTAATTTGATATTGGTATTTTGCTCTAAATATGATTGCTGAAAAGAATGGCAAACAATGAGGTAATAATTTGGTAAAATAATAAATAACTGCATGGCTTATACACGTCCAAAACTTATCACTGCGTGTTGCCTTTTACATAGTCATATAGTCATGGAACACTGTATCACAGAAACAGGCCCTTCAGCAACACAGTCCATGCCAAACTATTACTCTTAGGACTATTAGTCCCGTCGACCTGCACGTGGCCCATAGCTCTCCACACCCCTCCTATCCAAATTTCCTGTAAATGTTGCAATTGAACCTGTCCACCACTTCCACTGAAGGCTTGTTCCACACTCTCAGTGAAGAAAATCGCCCTCATGTCCCCCTGGCCAGACTTGGGCAAAAACAGACAGAGGCTTGAAGTTTTCCAGTAAGCTTTTCTTCCCTCTCTTTGTCTGTTAAGTACATAGTTAGTGCAGTGAGAATGGGTCATGGGTTAGGATTATGTTCTTTCTGCGAGATGTGTGAAGTCTGGGAGACTTGCACTCTCCTTAATAACTACATCTGCATCAAGTGCACGAGTTAGAGACTGTGCTAAGGAACTGGAGCAGCAGCTGGATAACCTTCAGCTCATAGGGGATAATAAGGAGGTGATAGACAGAAGCTACAAGAAGGTAGACACCCTTAAGTTGCAGAAGGCAGGTACCTGGGTGACTGTCAGGAAAGGGAAAGGGAACAGGCAGCCAGTGCAGAGTACCCCTGTGGCTGTTCCCCACAAGAATAAGTATACTGATTTGGACCGTTGGAGGGTCAACTTACCAGCTGCAACAACTGGATCTCTAGCACCAGACCCTGACGAAGGGTCTTGGCCCCAAAACGTCAACTGTTCCTCATCCAATAGATACTTTATAGTCGCCAAACAATTGATACTAGAACATAGAATCATCACAGTTATATTTGATTCTGCACTTCCCGCTCCCTGGAGTACCAATTGATAGAAAATATTAAAAATTTAAATTATAAATCACAAATAGAAAATGGAAACTAAGGTAGAGCAAAAAAACCGAGAGGCAGGTCTGGATATTTGGAGGGTACGGACCAGATCCGGGTCAGGATCCGTTCAGCAGTCTTATCACAGTTGGAAAGAAGCTGTTCCTAAATCTGGCCCTACGAGTCTTCAAGCTCCTGAGCCTTCTCCCGGAGGGAAGAGGGACGAAAAGTGTGTTGGCTGGGTGGGTGCTATAGATGCTGCCTGGCCTGCTGTGTTCCACCAGCATTTTGTGTGTTTTGCTTGAATTTCCAGCATTTGCAGATTTCCTTATTTTTGCATCTCTAGCACTGAGTCTGGTTGTGCGGCTCAAAAGGGAAGGTGGTGGGAGGAGTGCAGAAGTGATAATGGATTCCATAACTAGAGGAGCAGACAGGAGATTCTGTGGATGTGAAAGAGACACCTGGGTGGTATGTTCAGGGAAGAGGTCCTGAAAAGAGAATATAGTGAGTTAGGTAGAAAGGTGAAAAGCAGGATCTCCAGGGTAGTAATCTCTGGATTGTTGCCTATGCCATGTGCCACTGAGGGTAAGAATAGGATGATGTCCAAGGGTAATACGAACAGCCAAGGAGGACCAAATTGGCTGTTTCTTACATTGTAACGGACTCATTTTTTATATCAGTTTTTACCTTAGTTATTCATATTCATAAATAAAAAGAACAATAAAACAAAGAGAAGTTGGGATGAGGTCACTCAAGCCTGCTCAACCATTCAGAATGATTCAAGATTACTTAATGTCATTTCCAGTACACAAGTGTAAAGGAGAATGAAATAATTGTTACTCTCAATCAGATGCAGCACAAAACAAACACAATAAGAACACAATACTTTAAAAGCACAATAAAATATATAACATAAAGTGCAAAGTAAATTTATTATCAAATTGCATGTTTCAATCCTGACAGTATTTTCCTCATGAGCAACCGCAATAAATATAGCAAGTTTCCACAAGCAATATACTCAATGTCCTGTCCACAGGCATTATGTGTGTGTCAACAGTCAAAGTCAACCTACTTTTTTTCTCTGCCAACTTCGAAATGTTGCCCCTCTGTCATTTGTTGCCACGCATTCTGATTTCCTGATCCTCGCCGTATACTCTTACCCCTACCCCTGTCCAGAGACCAAACTCTGCCCTGTGCTGACCTGTCTCTGCTTCAGTGAACATCCAATGAGGGTTTGGGCCCAAAACATTGACTGTACATTTTTCCATAGATGCTGTCTGGCCTGCTGAGTTCCTCCAGCATTTTGAGTATGCTACTGGTTCTTCTTTCTGCTTTCGCACTTTAGGGGATGGCGGTGTATTGCAACAACCCACCTGTGTGAGACACAGCCCTTTGGAAGCAGTGTAAGTATAATATGTTGAAATGATCAGGGAATAACTAGCAATGTCATTCTTTCTCAGCCCAGAGACTTGACGGACAAAGAACATGTCAGCTCGTCTTCTTTTTCAGTTTGCAGAAAATTCAAGATAAACCTCTTCACCCGACAGCATAACAGCTATTTGGAACCCGGCACCACAAGGAGAGCAAGAGGTGGACATCAGGGATGGATTTAAAAGGACTTTTGTAGAACAGAAGCACTGGTAGAGTCCAGTGAGGCTGAGTAGTCTCCCTACTGTACACAGGGTGTGATGGAGATTCACTAACTAGCTGAGACCGAGTTTAAAATAGAACTATTTATTTGTCACAGATACAGAATATTAAACTCCAGTCCATTAAAGCTGAACATCAGCGGAAGAAACTCCTCCCTTGCCCGGTGACCCAGATGCAGAACTGGGTATGATGAGCAGCAGTAATAATTGCAGAGTTCAACACCAACAGTCTCTTTTGAACATGCACCTGGATTCAGCAACTGTGATGGTCAGCATGCAGCTTATTTAAACAGTTTCCCCAGTGTGAACTCGGTAGTGTGTCACAAGGTTGGACGACTGAGTGAATGCCTTCCCACATTCAGAGCAGGTGAACGGCTTCTCTCCAGTATGAACTCGCTGATGTAGCTTCAACTGAGATGACTGAGTGAATCCTTTCCCACAGTCTGAGCAGATGAATGGCCTCTCCCCAGTGTGAACTGACTGGTGTGTCTGTAGGTTGGATGAGTGAGTGAATCCCTTCCCACACACAGAACAGATGAATGGCCTCTCTCCCGTGTGAACTCGCTGGTGTGTCTGTAAGTGGGATGACTGGGTGAATCCCTTCCCACAATCTGAGCAGGTGAACGGCTTCTCCCCAGTGTGAATTCGCTGGTGTGTCTGTAGTTTGGATGAGTGAGAGAAACCTTTCCCACACACAGAACAGGTGAATGGCCTCTCTCCAGTGTGAACTCGCTGATGTAACTTCAGTTGAGATGACCGAGTGAATCCCTTCCCACATTCTGAGCAGGTGAACGGTCTCTCCCCTGTGTGTATTGACAGGTGTGCCAATAAGTGAGATGATCGAGTGAATCCCTTCCCACACTCTGAGCATGTGAACGGTCTCTCTCCTGTGTGAACTGACAAGTGCGTTTGTAGGTGGGATGAGTGAGTGTATCCCTTTCCACACACACAACAGATGAATGGCCTCTCTCCCGTGTGAACACGCCGGTGTGTCTGTAGGTGAGATGACTGAGTGAATGCCTTCCCACAGTCTGAGCAGGTGAATGGCCTCTCCCCAGTGTGAACTGACTGGTGTGTCTGTAGGTTGGATGAGTAAGTGAATCCCTTCCCACACACAGAACAGATGAATGGCCTCTCTCCCGTGTGAACTCGCTGGTGTGTCTGTAAGTGGGATGACTGGGTGAATCCCTTCCCACAATCTGAGCAGATGAACGGCTTCTCCCCAGTGTGAATTCGCTGGTGTGTCTGTAGGTTGGATGAGTGAGTGAATCCTTTCCCACACACAGAACAGGTGAATGGCCTCTCTCCAGTGTGAACTCGCTGGTGTAACTTCAATTGAGATGACCGAGTGAATCCCTTTCCACATTCTGAGCACGTGAACGGTCTCTCCCCTGTGTGTACTGACAGGTGTGCCAGTAAGTGAGATGACCGAGTGAATCCCTTCCCACACTCTGAGCATGTGAACGGACTCTCCCCTGTGTGAACTGACAAGTGCGTTTGTAGGTGGGATGAGTGAGTGTTTCCCTTTCCACACACACAACAGGTGAACAGCCACTCTCCCATGTGAACGTGCTGGTGTGTCTGTAGGTGAGATGACTGAGTGAATACCTTCCCACAATCTGAGCAGATGAACGGCTTCTCCCCAGTGTGAACTCGTTGGTGTACCTTCAGTTGAGAAAACCGAGGAAATTCCTTCCCACAGTCTGAGCAGGTGAACGGCATCTCCCCAGCGTGAACTGACTGGTGTGCCAGCAGATCAGATGACTGAGTGAATCCCTTCCCACAGGCTGAACAGGTGAACAGCCTCTCCCCAGTGTGAATTGACTGGTGTGCCAGCAGATCAGATGACAGAGTTAATCCCTTTTCACACACGGAACAATTGAACAGTCTCTGTCGCCCCAGTGAACTCACTGGTATCTCTGCAGGTCACCTGAGTGAATGAACCTCTTCTCACACATGGAAAAGTGAACGGCCTCTCACTGGTGTGAATTGTCTGATGTACTTTAACTTGGATTACAGAATGAATCGCTTACTGCAGAAGGAACAGATGAACCCTCGCACTGTGGTGTGAGCTCCCACACACAGAGCAAGTGAATGGCCTCTCCCCACTGTGAACTCTCTGATATGCCTGAGGGTTGGCCGAGTGAGTGAATCCCTTCCCACACTTAGAGCAGGTGAGCAATATCTCTCTGCTGTCAACTCATCAAGTCAAATATCAGATATAGTGAATTTCTTGCACAATCAATGCAGTTGAAGAACTGATCTCGAGTGAACAAATGCTGGCATGTTCTCAGCACCCAGGCTCCAGTGGACTTCACTGAGTTACAACAGAAATCTTCAATTCAGACACAAATCACGTTTCCAGCTGGGATGAGATACTTCTTCATCTCCAAGGATCAACAACTGATACATTGGTGTCACAAAGGAAATATCTGGACAGAGAGAGTAAAAGTGAAGTGTTATTGTGTTTGAGAGATTAAAGATTAAAGTCTGTTACGAGCCTTGTGGCCCATCAGGTCAGTGTGTTTGAGCTTCCCATACTCAAATTATTTGCTGTTTTTAACCTGTAAAAAGATTTACAAAAGACATCAGTGAGTGAAGGACATTTCATATGAGATCATTTTGGCCTCTATGGTGAGCTCTGACATTACACTGTTACAGCCAGATTCAATCCAAGTTGGAGGATAACTCCTCATCTTCTAACTGGGCACAGATCAGGTATCCGGACTGACCATCAGACCATAAGATATATAGCCATTCAGCCTATGGAGTCTGCTCCACCATTCAATCATGGGCTGATCCAATTCTTCCAGTCATCCCCACTCCCCTGCCTTCTCCCCATACCCTTTGATGCCCTGACTAATCAAGAACCTATCTACCTTTGCCTTAAATACACCCAATGACTCGACCATGAAACATTGACTGTTGTTCTGTTTGTATCAGAATGGGCCATTCTGCCCACCTTCAATCTGTGATTTGGCCCAGTTTCTCTCTCTCGCAATTAGTATTATTTCAAGTTCTGGTCATGTCCCACAGCTCTATAAAGAGCTCATGGTATTACATGGCAGCTCCTGGAGACTTTCTCATTACTCTACCCACCCCTTCCCTGCCCAGGTGATTCACGGTGATGAACTCATCAATGGCACCGCCAATGAACATAAAGGGAAGGGCAGTTATCTTTCTCATTGGAGTGTGGCACTTTTGTGACGTGAATGCTACAGGTCACTTACCCAGGACTAAGGTGGTTGATACCTAGGGTTGCCAACTGTCCCATATAAGCCGGGACATCCCATATATTGGGCTAAATTGGTTTGTCCCATACAGGACCGCCCTTGTCCCATATTTGACTACTACTACTCTGTAATCACCAGAGGGCACGCTTCCAGACAGAAGTATACTATGTTATGAACCCCTTCCTGGGACGGTACGTGATGTACTGGGAATCTGTGACTTTGTTTCTGTGAGTGTCAAGCGAGGATCTACCCCAAGAGTATAAAAGGAGCAGCGCAGGTTGCTCCAGGGAGACACTTTGGTGGAGAGTAGTTGTGTTTGGACAGCAGAGTTGTTAGTGAGAGTGAAGAGTGCAAGCTTCAATCAAACCCAAAAGGGAGTGGGTAGTCGATAACGCTGTGCATTTCGGAGGTGACTGACATTTCGTAAGCCAAACGTGGATTTTTGGCACCCACTTTGGTAAACCCCTGCAAGGTCTCGGGTGCGTGGTGACCAGTCCTGGAAAAGGGACATCTCCTGTCAGTTACGTGGTGAAATTCTCACTTTTTGTGGACTCTTCGTAGACGCTTTGAAAAAGACCGCATCGTGAACTCACTTCCACTGTAAAGGTAAGGTGGCCGCTTTGCGAGATCAGCGTTCGAAAGGTACTGCGTGTCTGCCAGGTCGCCTTCGGAAAGGTACGGTGGCCGTTTTTGGTGTATCTCTGCAAGACTCACTAGTTCGTTGTATTTTGAATCTCCGTCTTCGCTACACTTCGAATCCAAAAGTCTCTCCTTTCAATTACCCCGTTAACTTCGTTTTAAGTTAGCGCTTGTTTAATTCTCTATGTTTCTGCTTAAATGTTAATAAACTTCATTGTTTTTCAATACTATCCCGACTCCATCCCATATTCTGCTGCTGCTGGGTTCATAACAGCTATATTTTGCCAATTCCTGCCAAAACAAAAAGTTTCAGTAACGTCTGGTGTTGTTCGGTCAGTTTGGCATGTGCAAATATGGATAAACCTGCAAAAAAGAAAAGACTATGCAGCTATAAAAAGCAAAACAGACGTGGGTTAACCCGTCAGCGGTGACTCGACCTCAACAAAGGCCTTCTGTACTTTATGCTGTTGGGAGTTCTCAATTGGCCATGGAGGTGAGAATGACCTAACTCAGCATGCTTCCACAGAAGTGCACAAGAAGGCCACACTAGCTAAAGGTGCATACAATATTGGTGCATTCTTCGTGAAATCTACTGCGGAAAATGACAAAATCGCGGCAAGTGAAGCCTCGTATGTGTACCGTACGGTTAAACACGGACACAGCTGCAACAGCACCAACTGTCTTGCTAAGCTCAACGCTGCTTTGTTTAATGACTCAAATGTTGTGAAGAAGATGCACTTGGGAAGAACAAAAGATGAGATAAATACAATGAATGTTTTAGGTCCAAAGACTGTGCGGGATATAATGGATGATCTGTCCCCAACCGAAGAAGGTGAGCCCACGGAGCCTGTGTATTTCTCAGTTCCACCGATGCCTCAAACAAGGAAGATAGAAAAATGTTTCCAGTGTGCGTGATATATTTCTGTGTCTGATGGAGCGCAGTGTAAGTTACTTGACTTTTATGAAGACAGTGATGAAACTGCAAATGGCGTACATCAAGCTCTGATGAGCTGTCTGGAAAATTATGAACTGGATATTAGACACATCACAGCCTATGCAGCAGATAATGCCAATGTAAACTTTGGAAAACACCACTCAGTTTACCAGTTATTGAGCAGTGCCAACAATCGCATTCTGAAAGCTAATTGCCCAGCTCACATAGCTCATAACGCCTGCAAGCACACCTGTGATCAGATGTCAGTGGATATTGAGACAATTGTTCTAAAGGTCTACAGCCACTTCTCAATATCTGCTTCCGGAAGAGAGGAACTGCATTCATTTTTTGCCTTTGTTGACATTGAGTGACATGAAATTCTGCGTCATAGAAACATAGAAACATAGAAAATAGGTGCAGGAGTAGGCCATTCGGCCCTTCGAGCCTGCACCGCCATTTATTATGATCATGGCTGATCATCCAACTCAGAACCCCGCCCCAGCCTTCCCTCCATACCCCCTGACCCCCGTAGCCACAAGGGCCACAAGGGTCATGTTTGCACACGATGGCTCTCTCTTCATCCGGCGGTCGAACGTCTCCTGCAAAGCTGACCAGCTCTTACGTCATACTTCAGGTCCCTTGAGACCTGCCCTGTGGCACTGAAGAGGATTTTTGCGGATGAAGAAAAAACTGGAGCTACTGAAATCTATCTGTGCTTTTTCCACAATGTGGGGTGTGTTTTTGACCAACTCGTAAAAAAGCTGGAGGAAACAAAGCTCTGCATCATAGATGTTTACGAGGAGGTCTGAAAGTTCAAAATGAAGATGCTTCAGTGGAAACAGGACAGCTTTCTTGGATACCAGACCAAGCAGCTGATGGACAAACAAATGCCAGCACAAAGGTCCAAGCAGCAACAGGACTTTGTGAAGTTCTATGACTATCATTACATACATTGACAAGTGGTTTGATTTCTTCCCAGAAAATGTAATGATGAAACTGAAACTGATCAGCCTCTACGAGGAGCTCTCCTTCACTGACCTGGAGCAGGTGCTGGCTGTCCTCAAAATGACAGAGACAGTCAATATGGACCAACTCTATGAAGAGTTTTGTGCTAGTCGGGAGGAAATACAGAAAGCCAGACAGGATACCACAAAATCCACCAGTGAGAAGTGGGTGGCAGTTTTCCAAAACACAGGGAAAGCCAACTTGATCAACATGTTCAGGATTGTCTCATTTGTCCTCAGTGTGCCAGGCTCAAATGCCTTTGTAGAGATGACCTTCTCTCTGATGACCATTAAATGGTCAGACTCAAGAAACAGATGCAGCACAGAGCTGATCAAAAATGAACTTCAGATATCTGTGAACTGTGACTTGTCATGTAAGGACTTCTCTCTGGCTGTGTGAAAGGACAAAGGACTGCTTGAATCAGTCAAGAGCAGCAAGAAATATCCATGGAAAAAGTAGACTTGGTGAGTCCCACCTCTCTTTTCCTCTTTTGCAGTGATTATATGTCTACTCTATAGGCACATACAGATAGGGTTATTTGGTGTTATTTCATGTCTGACTGGTAGTCAGATTATGCTCTGTATTATGCTTTGTTATAATTTGGTGTTACATTTCATATGTAACACTGAAGATATGTATACATGGTTCATATATTGGATTTGTTTACCTATTCAGGGTTGTTGTGTTCCCCCCCCCCTTTTGAAAAAGGTCCCTGTTACCATCTACTAGCTGCCAGCCCCCTCAGTCACTTCATCCCGGGCCTGCACCATACCCACACCGCCGCGGCATGCCACCTTTTGTCCCTTATTTGGGAGTGAGAAAGTTGGCAACCCTATTGACACCACGTACCCAGACAGAATGGTACAAGATATGTTCTCATGGGTAGAAAGGTTCAGAACAACAGGAGATAGAACAGATGTTATTTTCTCAAGAACTAAAGCTAATGTAAAGAGTTTGTTCTTTTTCATGCAGCACTAATTTCTGCGCCTTGTAAGGCATGAAAATGCCCAACGTTCCCTCTCAAGGCCTCTCATGGTCTGAGTCGACGTTCCCTCCCTCCCCTCCACTAATTTACATTTTCATTAACTGCAATGTAGACTCTTCATCCGAGATTAACTCAAAACTATATTTTAGATAGTGTCTGGATTTTATCTTTGGATTTAGGCAATATCTGCAAGATCCATCCGTTCTCATTTCCTTCGCCTGCGCTTCCAAACACACCCTACGGAAGGGAACGCGCTGCAGGTGCCACCCATGGGCCACGGCTCCCTCGATACACAGACAATCTCACGAACCTGTCTGTCCGAAACGGTTCCTAGTGATTCCCATACGGTTCTGAATGACACCAACACCTTCGATCATCAGCAGAAAACTCCCCGGGGCCCGGCTACGGGTCGTGGGGCTGAGAGAAAGGGAAAGGACCGGGACCGATCTGGGATGCAGGCCACAGTGTATCCGAAACTAACAGCAATTGTCCCTCAGACGCCAGTGCAGACGAACCCCCGCCTAATACCCTACTCCTACCTGCTGCACACCCTCCGGCACCATTTGTTCATTGGGCGCATGCGTTCTTTTCGGGAACCTGCCTGCATCCTTTACGTCTGCGCATTTGAGTGCTGGGGGTCACCTATAGCTAATTCTCAACCGCTGCGGTTTCTGGGTATTTAAGCTGCCATAAGTGGCTCCGCGCCACGTGCCTCAAAAACAGTTTTTTTTATGAAGAAAACTCAGAAGCTACTTTAACGTAGCAAGCTCCCACAAACAATATACTCAGTATCAACAGTGTGTCAAATGTCAAAGTCCAATTGTCTTACAAAAAAAGATTCAGCAGATGCTAGAAAAATACACACACACACAATGCCGTGTGAACTCAGTAGGTCTTGCAGCATGTAAGCAGAGGAATAAACACTCTAGGTATGGTGAAGGGTCTCGTCCAAAACATCAACTGTTTTGTAACATTGACATACTCAACTATTCATGAAATGCTGTCACATGTATATGAATCACTGTTGTAGGAAAGCAGCATTCATCATCAAGGATCCCCACCAGCCAGGCCATACTGTCTTGTCACTGCTGCCATCAGGTGGAAGATAAAAGAGCCTCAGGACTCACCCCACCATGTAACTCTCCCTCAACCATCAGTCTTTTGAACAATAGAGGATAACTACACTGAACTTCACTTGCCCCATCATTGAAATGTTCCCACAACCAATGGACTCACTTTCAAGGACTCTTTGTCTCATGTTCTTGTTATTTATTAATACTTATTTATATTTGCATTTGCACAGTTTGTTGTTTTCTGCACTCTGGTTGATCTTCCATTGATCCTGTTATAGTTACTATTCTATAGATTTTTTTAAGAGTCTGCCCACAAGAAAATGAATCTCAGGGCCGTACATGGTGACCTACATGTACCTTGATAATAAAATTTACTTTGAAATAGGAACAGCTTCTTCCCCTCTGCCATCAGATTTTTGAGTGGACAACAAACCCATGAACAATTACTTATTTAATTTACGTACTTTCTTACTGTAATTCAATTTTAATAATTATGTATTGCAATGTACTGCTGCTGCATAACAAAAAATTCACGACATATGCTGGTGGTATTAAACCTGATTCTGATTCTATTCCTGATTCGCAGATGGTGCCTGATCCACTGAGTTCCTCCAGCATTTTGCAGAAATAAGCAACATTTTTCAGTTAATCAGTTTCCAAATGGTGCTGATCTTTCACTTTTTACCACATCTTTCTGGTCTGTGTCCTTCCTCCTTGTAAACCCGAGCCCCCATCACTTTCTAGAACCCCAAAGCATTGACTTCTTCTGGCCCCTTTTTTCTTTCTGACCCTGCTCCATTGAAGATTTACCCATCATTCTGCTGTCATGCTTTCAAGGAGAACTGTGTATTGCAACAATCCAACCGTGTGAAGCACAGCCCTTCAAAATCAGTGAAAATGACCCAAAATATTGGAAAGAGCAGGGAAGAAGGAGTTTAACCATTCATGATCTTCTTCCTTGGGACAGAGGCTGAGGAAAGATGAATATTTGGGACAAAACCCCCATAGCTGATCTCAGAACCCACTCAACCCCATACGCCTGCCTTTTCACCATAACCTTTGATGCCCTGACCAATTAGGAAACTATCAATTTTCACTTTAAGTATACCCACACCCTTGGCCCCCACAGCTGTCTGTGGCAAAGCATTCCACAGATTCACTATTCTGGCTAACACAAAATCCTCCTTACCTCTGTTCTAAAGTGCTGGTGAACTGACAGGCACAGCAGAAATGATGTGCTGTTGTGTTTGAGATTTCCACACACAAATCCTTTGCCTTTTCCACCCTGTAAAAAGTTTACAAAGGATATCAATGGGTGAAGGACAACATTTCAGCAGATATAATTAGAGTCGGCACAATTTGGAGGAACGACACCTCATCTTCTCAATAGACACAGTTCAAGCATCCGGGCACAACATGAAACTCTGTCTTCCTCTGTGCATCAGGAAGGGTTATTTCTGCCTTTCATCAGTCTGTGACTTGGCTCAGTTTGTCCCTGTCTATTAATAGAGGTTCACATTCTGGGCATGTCCCACAGACCTACTAAGAGCACTCGCTTTTTACATGGCTGCTCTGGAGACTTCTTGATTATTGTGACCCTCCTGGAATTTGACAGTGGTAAACTCAATTTCGGCTGTGCAATTGAACCTCCGGAGTAGGTGATTCGGCTTTCTCATTGCAGATTGACATTGGGTGGCACTTTGGTGGCGTGAATGCTAGTGGTCACTTGTTACCCATTATTATGTACTGGGAATAGAACAAAAACGTGGTCTCAGAGCAGAAGGTCAGAACCAGAGGAAATTAAACAAAGAAGATTTTCTAAATGAACAAAGGCAATACAAGGATTTTGCTTTTTTCTATGCAGTGTTACGTACCCTGTAACTGGGTTGCCAAACCAGCAGAAATGGATCACTCAGTTGGAGTCTGGATTACTAGAACTAAGAAAGTTTTATTAAAGAAGCAAGCAACACAGTACTCTAATCAAAAGGATAATAAATGCAACAGTTCAGCAATGATAAACACACATGTACACAGAATTAAGATAACAGGATCAATCAAGCTCTATTGTTGTCTAGGGGTAAATGACCAGTTTCAAAGTGACGCAAAGTTCAGTTCAATTTAGTTCAGTTCAGTTCGCAGTAATCGCTGCTGTGGCAATTTACAGTGGGGGGAAGGAGAGAGAGCAAAACGAATGAATATTCAAGGCTTCCACACAGACCTTCGCAGTCAGCTTTCGGGCGAGTCCTTTGTGATGTCATCTGAGGTCACCGACTGTGACCCCTCTGTTTCCAGATACAATCGTTTCCCTGCGGTGAACCTGGCACCCAGGCAAGGGTGGACACACACCAGGTTCCCGCCGATCGTGCCTTTCCACCCTGTACGTCTATGGCCCGGTACTTCCCACCGACTTGTGAGAGGCGCACCGCTTCCAGGGTCTTGTTACCTCGGGTGTCGTGTGTGTCCTGCCTTAGCGAACCTGTCCCTTTTTATCTCCCTGCTGGGGTATCGCCTGTCCATCACTTCAAACAGTTCAGGGTTCAAAGGGGGAGCCGATCTTGACAGCTCTCCTTCCTTCATTAACATCTCCAAATGCTGCTCCACTGTTTTCCTTATCTCTCTCCTGAAGACAGGTGGCAGACCAACTGCTGATTCCACTGGTGCCAGCCCAAGCCAGCTACATCTTAATCTATGTGTATTCTTGTCATACTTCCCCCCTTAAGGATTTTTATCGGGAGGGGGTAAAAATTACACACATGAATACATTATTTGATACACACAAATACACATCTTTATCAGCTATTTGGCTAATACAGCAAATTTGAAGTTGTCAACACCTGGCAGACAGTCAGCCATCACATTTCCTGTTCCTTTTATATGTTATTAATAATCCCTTAGACCAGGCTCCAACTTTGCAAACTTCATAGTGGCCAAAAACACTGATGAACTGCGATCAATGTAACCTCTCATTGGGTTTCGTCCCGGACCACAATAACAAGGGTCGTCCCATTCCGACTTGGTTTTCTCTCGCAAGGGCTTAGTAGGAGGGGGAGGGGTAGTGACCGCAGAGTTATTGCAAAACTTCCTACAGTACCCCACCATCTCCAAAAGCCTTCTGAGGGCCCTCTTGTCTGTCGGGGTTGGGATATCAGTGATAGCCCGCACTTTAGCTTGCATCGCTGCCAGCTGCCCCTGTGTCACCACAATTCCCAGGTAAGTGACCTTCGTGTGGCCGAACTCATTTTTTTCAAGGTTCACTATCAAGCTGGCTTCAGACAGCTGTATTACATCGCCAATACACACCTCTGTGTTCGTCAGCCCTTTAGTCACAGAATTACTCATTCTATATGATTGTTGCTCACCAGGCTAACCTAGTATAACAGACACCACCCAACGTCCCAGTTCTTTGCATCGCCTCGGGACAACGTGTGTGAGTCGTTTAATTACTTCTCCTAAAGAGTCGCTTTGTTCGGGGATTAAGGGAGAGACCTTATCAGCAGAGCTGGCCAAAACAATAGCCTTCTCCCATCTGGTTGATACCATACTCGTCTTTTCAAAATGGTTTTCTTCTCTTATCAGGGGGACCCTAGCTTCATTGATTTCCGCGCTAACACCGACTAGGTTTGTTAGCATATCAAAAGTCTATGACCGTCTCAGTTCACGTCGATCATAATCAATAACATCCTTCCTCCTGGGCAGCCGGTAAACCTCTTTCATGATTCCACCAACTGCTTCCTCCAGCACCGCAAAATGTCCACCGGGGGGTACCTTGTGGGCCAGGTTAAAAACCTTATCCCCATAACTCTTTTGCACCACCCCCCATTCCTCATCTGCGGGTACGGTACTTGGTTTCCCTGTCTTCCTTAGCACTTCCTCCTCCACACAATAGCCTACTAGTTCCCTTGTTAATTCTGTGTCAGGGAGAGCCGTCTCTGCCAAAACCATCAGCCCCTCATCTCGCTCCTGCGCCTGCACAAATTCTTTCCTGGCTAATGCTAAGTCTGTCTCAACTCCCTCATTCCCTCTTGTCTCACTACACTCCTTCTTTTCACTTTCTACCCCCTTCTCGTACAAGGCTGGCAGAAACGTCTCAGCTAAATTTACTACCGCAGTCCCGTGATGAACCTGTGAGTCAATGGGCGGGGCCTCAATGCTGGCAGGCTGACCTGTCAATCTCACTGCTTCGAACACGATTCCCCCGGCGAGGTCATTACCGAGCAAGACTTCCACGCCTTTCATCGGTAATTCGGGCCTCACCCCGATCGTGACTAGTCCAGAGACCACGTTGCTTTGTAAGTGTACCTGGTGCAAAGGGACTGACTCTGTCCCTTCCCCAACACCTTTGACCTTTACCTCCCCAGTCTGGGTCTCTGAGCTAAACTCTAATACACTCTTCAGTATCAGTGACTGACACGCTCCCGTGTCTCTCCAGAGCCGCACTGGAACTGATTTTAACCCCTCCTTCACTGACACCAATCCGGCTGAGATAAACTTCTCGCGCCCTTCCTGAACTTTGGCAGACCTGTCCTTCCCTAGCGGTTCGTTTACCAGCTCGATACAGCCAGTCAAAATCGCTGTTTTTCCTTTTCCCGTCTCCTTCTTTGGGGCAAGGCACCTGGACGCAAAGTGTCCGACTTTCCCACAATTATAACAGACGACCCCAGGAGATTTCCTACCAGACTGCTCCCGGTCTACCTTATCCTTCTCGTTAGTCCCCGGCTTACTTTCTGACTTTTCTGGCGGACTCTCCCCGCTGTCCTGACTACCCTTCTGGTAGCCTTTACTCGGGGCAAACTTCATTTTATGCGTCAACACATATTCATCCGCTAACTTAGCAGTTGCGGCTAACATGGCTGCCTCTTTTTCATCTAGGTAGGGTCTCATACCCTCAGGGACACAACCTTTAAACTGCTCAATCAGGATCAGCTGTAGCAGTCTGTCATAATCCCCCTCTGCCCTCTTCGAGGCGCACCAACGCTCACAATACGTCTGCATCTCACGGGCAAACTCTAAATACGTGCGGTCCCACTGCTTCCTCGCATTCCGGAACCTCTGCCGGTATGTCTCCGGGACCAACTCATAAATCCTGAGGATGGCCTCTTTCACCACCTCATACCTCTGGGCATCTTCCGCGGACAAAGCTGAGTAAGCTTGTTGGGCTTTCCCTTTCAGTACACTCTGAAGCAAAACAGCCCACTTATCCCTCGGCCAGTCCTGACTTGTAGCAACTTTTTCGAAATGGAGAAAGTACCGATCCACGTCGGTATCGTCAAATGGGGGAACCAGCCTAACCTCCTGGGTCGCCCGGAACCCTCCACCTTGGTTCGGCACGGGCCCCTGCTCTGCCCTTATCTTTAACTTCTCCAGCTCGAATTCCCTTTCCCTCTGTTTCTCCTCTCGCTCCAGCTGTCTCTCTCTCTCTCTCTCTCTCTCTCTCTCCTGCCGTTCTAACTCTCTCTCCTGCCTTTCTAACTGTTTCTCTTTCTCCTGCCTTTCTAACTCTCTCTCTTTCTCCTGCCTTTCTAACTCTCTCTCTTTCTCCCGCCTTTCTAACTCTCTCTCTTTCTCCCGCCTTTCTAACTGCTTCTCTTCGTGTTCTAACTGCCGTACCCGGAACTCGTGCTCGAGTCTCAGCTTTTCAAGCTGCACCTGTACCGCATCTCCAGCAGGCTTTTCAATAGACACCACCTCCAGCTCGCCTTGGGGAAACACACCTTTAGATACATAGTGCTCTACGATAGCTCTGTGTATCTCCTCTCTCCTCATTGTCGACTTCCCCTCAGCAAGATTCAACCATTTGGCCACAGCTACCAATTCCGATTTCCTGGCATCCTCTAATGCCTCCAAAGTCGGCGCCTTTATAATTTCCTCAGCCTCCATTTCTGCTGTTTGTCTTTTCTTTCTTTCGGGAATTTTGACCCAATCAATTTATTCCGTCCCAAATTTAGCGTTCAAAATCGCGGACGAGAACCCCACTTATGTTACGTACCCCGTAACTGGGTTGCCAAACCAGCAGAAATGGATCACTCAGTTGGAGTCTGGATTACTAGAACTAAGAAAGTTTTATTAAAGAAGCAAGCAACACAGTACTCTAATCAAAAGGATAATAAATGCAACAGTTCAGCAATGATAAACACACATGTACACAGAATTAAGATAACAGGATTAATCAAGCTCTATCGTTGTCTAGGGGTAAATGACCAGTTTCAAAGTGACGCAAAGTTCAGTTCAATTTAGTTCAGTTCAGTTCGCAGTAATCGCTGCTGTGGCAATTTACAGTGGGGGGAAGGAGAGAGAGCAAAACGAATGAATATTCAAGGCTTCCACACAGACCTTCGCAGTCAGTTTTCGGGCGAGTCCTTTGTGATGTCATCTGAGGTCACCGATCGTGACCCCTCCGTTTCCAGATACAATTGTTTCCCTGCGGTGAACCTGGCACCCAGGCAAGGTTGGACACACACCAGGTTCCCGCCGATCATGCCTTTCCACCCTGTACGTCTATGGCCCGGTACTTCCCACCGACTTGTGAGAGACGCACCGCTTCCAGGGTCTTGTTACCTCAGATGTCGTGTGTGTCCTGCCTTAGCGAACCTGTCCCTTTTTATCCCCCTGCTGGGGTATCGCCTGTCCATCACTTCAAACAGTTCAGGGTTCAAAGGGGGAGCCGATCTTGACAGCTCTCCTTCCTTCATTAACATCTCCAAATGCTGCTCCATTGTTTTCCTTATCTCTCTCACTCCTGAAGACAGGTGGCAGACCAACTGCTGATTCCACTGGTGCCAGCCCAAGCCAGCTACATCTTAATCTATGTGTATTCTTGTCACAGCAGCATTAAGGCATCCATTAGTCTTGCAAGACCATGGATCTGCGCCTGAAAAGTCTTCACTCTCCAGGACGCAGGCCTGGGCAAGGTTGTATGGAAGACTGGCAGTTGCCCATGCTGCAAGTCTCCCCTCTCCATGACACCGATGTTGTCCAAGGGAAGGACAAGGGCCGATACAACTTGGCACCAGTGTCATCACAAAGCACTGTGTGGTTAAGTGCCTTGCTCAAGGACACAACACGGTACCTCGGCTGGGGCTCGAACTCACGTCCTTCAGATCGCTAGTCCAATGTCTTAACCACTTGGCCACGTGCCCACATTAAGTATGTCTAAATTCACTGTGAGGTAGATCCAGTAATTTTTAGTTTCAGTTTCAATTATGTCCATAATCTACCAAACTTTTCATATGAGATCATTTGAGGTCCCATCATTATTCAATTTTCACCCTCTGATTCAATAGGCAAAAATAGATACTTCACTTCAGAATCAGAATCTGGTTTAATATCACACACACAAGATGCTGGAGGAACTCAGCATGCCAGGCAGCATCAAGAGTAAACAGTCGACATTTTGGGCTGAGACCCTTCGTGAATCCTGATGAAGGGTCTCAGCCCAAACAATTGACTGTTCAATCTTTTCCATTGATGCTGCCTGGCCTGCTGAGCTCCTCCAGCATTTTGTGTGTGTTGCTTTGGATTTCCAGCATCTGCAGATTTTCTCGTGTCTGGGTTAATATCACTTACTTCTACGTCCTGCAATTTGTTGCTGTGAGGCAGGGAAGAAACTGTTTGTAAATTGTTGAGTATGCATCTTCAGGCTCCTGTACCTCTTCTTCAATTACAGTAACAAAGAGAGAGCATGTGCTGGATGGGTGGGTGCTTAGTAATGTTTGAAAGGCTCCTTGGAAATTTTTCAAGCGAGATTAACTCAGAAATGGATTTTTAGCCAAAATGCAAATTTTTGCATTAGAAAGCTGGAGATCAGCAGTGTCTGAGAGATGAAGGAGAAGGATTTTGGCATGATGATCCTCATAAGTCAAGGCAATGAGTTTGAAAGTGTGTGGTGTGTTCCTACCAGATGATGGTGAAACTGTACTTGAAGTTTTGCTCAACCTGCTCCAGAGAAGATATAATTAAACAGGCAAGGAATTTATTCCTTGGCTAAGACAACCTCTCTCTATAACTCAGGTCCTCTAGTTGTGGCAACATCCTCAAAAATATATACTGCACTCTTTCCTGTTTAAATATATTTGTCGTGGAACAAGGTGATCAACACTGTACACAGTACTCCAAGTTTAGCAAGTGCATATGTCATGGGGAGAGGCAAAAAAGGGGAAGTCCCAGGAAGGAGGAGGTGAAGGAGAAGGGGAAGCCCTGATGGTGAGAGGAGAAAGTGACAGCCCTGGGCTGAGCGGAAGGATGAGGGCATCTCATACATGGAGGGGTTGTTGAAGAAGAGGGTGTCCCAAACATGGGGGTGGAGTTGGTGGGCTGTTCCAGAGATCGGGGCGATGAGAGACACAAGAAGACCATAAGGTATAGGAGCCAATTTACACCATTTCATCAATCAAGTCTGCTCCTCCATTTCATCATGGCTGATCTGTTATTCCACTCAGCCTTCTCCCCATATCCCTTCATGCCCTAATCAATCAAGAATCTATCAACCTCTGGCTTAAACATACATACAGACTTGGCCCCCACAGATGCCTGGGGCAATGAATTCCATAGATTATCCACTCTCTGGCTAAAGAAATTCTTCCTCACCTCCATTCTAAATGGACACCCCTCTATTCTGAGGCTGTATCCTCTAGTCTTAGACTCTCCCATGAAAGAAAACATCCTCTCTACATCCATTCTATCAAGGCCTTTCACCATTCGATAGGTTTCAATGAGGTGAAACCTCATTCTTCTGAATTCCAGTGAATACGGGCCCAGAGCCATCAAACAGTTCATATGACAGTCCATTCAATCCTGGAATCATTTTCATGAACTTCCTTTGAACCCTCTCCAGTTTCAGCACATCCTTTCTAAGATAAGGGGTCTAAAACTGCACACAGTACTCCAAGTGAGGCCTCACAAGTGCTTTATAAAGTATCAATATTACATGCTTGTTTTTTTACTCAAGTCCTCTTGAAATTAATGCTAACCTTGCACTAGCCTTTCTCGCCACAGAATAAAACCTATAAATTAACCTTGAGGGAATCCTGCACAAGGACTGCCAAGTCTCTTTGTGCTTCAGATTTTTGTATTTTCTCTCCATTTAGAAAATAGTCAAAGCTTACATTTATTCTACCAAAGTGTATGACCATACACTTCCCGACACTGTATTCCATCTGCCACTTCTTTGCCCATTTTCCTAATTTGTCTAAGTCCTTCTGTAGTCTCTCTACTTCCTCCAAACTACCTGCCCCTCCACCTTTCTTCATATCATCTGCAAACTTTGCAACAAAGCCATCAATTTCATCATCCAAATCATTGACATATAATATGAAAAAAACTTCCCAACACAGACACTTGTGGAACACCACTAGTCACTGGCAGCCAACCAGAAAAGGCTCCCTTTATTCCCATTGTTTGTCTCCTGCTAATCTGCTACTGCTTTACCATATGAGAACCTTTCCTGTAATACCATGGGCTCATAGTTTGTTAAGCAGCCTCATGTGTGGCACCTTGTCAAAGACCTGCTGAAAATTCACGTATGCAACCTCAACCAATTCTCCTTTGTCTATACAGCTTGTTATTTCTTCAAAGAATTGCAACAGATTTGTCAGACAAGATTTTCTCTTGAGAACACCATGGTGACTACATCCTATTTTATCATGTGCCTCCAAATACTCCAAAACCACATACTTATCAATCGACTCTAACATCTTCCCAACCACTGAGGTCAGACTAACTGGCTTGTAATTTCCTTTCTTCTGCCTCTCTCCCTTTTTGAAGAGTGGAGTAACAGTTGCAATTTTCCAGTCTTCAGGAACCATTCCAGAATCTAGTGATTCTTGAAAGATCATTACCAATTCCCCCATAACTTCTTCAGAGCTTTCAGTTTCCAAAGAACCTTTATTGAGTAATGGTAACTTCACACACTTCATGACCCTTGACACCTGGAACTTCCATCATACTGCTAGTGTCTTCCTCAGTGAAGAGTGATGCAAAATACTTATTCAATTTTGTCTGCCATTTCCTTGTCCTCCATTACTACCTCTCCAGCATCATTTTCCAGCAGTCTGATATCCACTCTCATCGCTCTTTTACACTTTCTTTATCTGAAGAAACTTTTAGTATCCTCTTTAATCTTATTAGCTAGCTTACTTTTGTATTCCATCTTTACCTTCTTAATTACTTTTTAGTTGGTATTTGAAAGCTTCCCAATCTCTAATCTTTGGGAAGAGATGACATAGATGTGGAAGTTGTAGAGTCTCCATAGGTTGAGTTAAGAAATAGCAGGGGTAAAAGGACCCTAATAGCAGTTGTATACAGGCCTCTAAACAGCAGCTGGGATGTGGATTACAAATTACAAAAGGAGATAGAAAAGGCGTGTCAGAGAGGCAGTGTCATGATAATCGTTGGGGATTTTAACATGAAAGTGGATTGGGTAAACTACGTTAGTACTGGACCTCAAGAGAGAGAATTTGTAGAATGTCTAAGGGATGGGTTTTTAGAACCGCTTGTTGTTGAGCCCACTAGGGGATCGGCTGTGCTGGATTGGGTGTTGTGCAATGATCTAGAGGTGAGAAGAAAGCCTAAGGTTAAGGAACCCGTAAGGAACAATGATCACAATATGATCGAATTCATATTGAAATTTGAGGGGGAAGAAAATAAACTCCAATATGTCAGTATTTCAGTGGAATAAAGGAAATTATTCCTTTATTCCAACGACACTGCTGCCAAGATGTATGGGTCCTAATGCCCTTCCCTTGGACAACATTGGTGTCGTGGAGAGGGGAGACTTGCAGCATGGGCAACTGCTGGTCTTCCATACAGCTTTGCCCAGGCCTGCGCCCTGGAGAGTGAAGACTTTCCAGGCGCAGATCCATGGTCTTGCAAGACTAATGGATGCCTTAAATTAAAAGGAAATTATTATGGCATGAGAGGGGAACTGCCAAAGTTGACTGGAAAGAGACATTTGCAGGAAAGACAGCAGAGCAGCAATAGCTGGAGTTTCTGCGAAGAATGAGGGAAGTGCAGGACAGATATATTCCAAACAAAAAGAAATTTTCAAAGGGAAGAAGGACACTACCGTGGCTGACAACTGAAGTCAGAGCCAAAGTAAAAGCAAAAGAGAGGGCGCACAAGGAAGCCAGGGCTAGTGGGAAGATAAAGGATTGGAGAGTTCTTAAAAACTTGCAGGAGGAAACTAAGAAGGTCATTTGGAAGGAAAAGATGAATTATGAGAGGAAGCTGGCGACTAATATCAAAGAAGATACTAAAAGCTTTTTTAAGTATAAAAAGGGTAAAAGAGAGCCGAGGGTAGATATAGGATCAATACACAATGACGCTGGAGATATTGTAATGAGAGATGCAGAGATGGCAGAGCAACTGAATGCGTATTTTGCATCAGTCTTCACAGTGGAAGACGTCTGCAGTATACCGGACATTCAAGAGTGTTAGGGAAGTGAAGTTTGTGCAGTGAAAATTATGACTGAGAAGGTGCTCAGGAAGCTTTATGGTCTGAGGGGGGATAAATCTTCTGGACCTGATGGAATGCACCCTCAGGTTCTGAAGGAAGTAGCTGGAGTGATTGTGGAGACATTAACAATGATCTTTTAAGAATCAATAGATTCTGGCATTGTTCCGGATGACTGCAAAATTGCAAATGTTACTCCGCTATTTAAGGATGGGAGACAGCAGAAAGGAAACGATAGACATGTTAGCCTGACATCAGTGGTTGGGAAGTTGTTGGAACCGATTGTTAGGGATGAGATTACAGAGTACCTGGAGGCACATGACAAGATAGGCCAAAGCCTGCATGGTTTCCTGAAGGAAAAATCATGCCTGACAAACCTACTGCAATTCTTTGAGGAAATCATAAGCAGGGTAGACAAATGAGATGCAGTAGACGTGGTGCACTTGGGTTTTCAGAAGGCCGTTGACAAGGCATCGCACATGAGGCTGCTTAGCAAGATAAGAGCTCATGGAATTGCAGGGAAGTTACTAGTGTGGGTGGAGCATTGGCTGGTCGGCAGAAAACAGAGAATGGGAATAAAGGGATCCTATTCTGGCTGGCTGCAGGTTACCAGTGGAACACAGAAACATAGAAACATAGAAAATAGGTGCAGGAGTAGGCTATTCGGCTCTTCGAGCCTGCACCGCCATTCAGTATGATCATGGCTGATCATCCAACTCACCCTGTACCTGCCTTCTCTCCATACTCCCTGATCCCTTTAGCCACAAGGGCCTTATCTAACTCCCTCTTAAATATAGCCAATGAACTGGCCTCAACTGTTTCTTGTGGCAGAGAATTCCACAGATTCACCACTCTCTGTGTGAAGAAGTTTTTCCTCATCTCGGTCCTAAAAGGCTTCCCCTTTATCTTCAAACTGTGATCCCTCATTCTGGACTTCCCCAACATCGGGAACAATCTTCCTACATCTAGCCAGTCCAATCCCTTTAGAATTTTATACGTTTCAATAAGATCCCCCCTCAATCTTCTAAGTTCCAACGAATATAAGCCTAGTCGATCCAGTCTTTCATCATATGAAAGTCCTGCCATCCCAGGAATCAATCTGGTGAACCTTCTTTGTACTCCCTCTATGGCAAGAATGTCTTTCCTCAGATTAGGGGACCAAAACTGCACACAATACTCCAGGTGTGATCTCACCAAGGCCTTGTACAACTGCAGTAGTACCTCCCTGCTCCTGTACTCGAATCCTCTTGCTATGAATGCCAGCATACCATTCGCCTTTTTCACCGCCTGCTGTACCTGCATGCCCACTTTCAATGACTGGTGTATAATGACACCCAGGTCTCGTTGCACCTCCCCTTTTCCTAATCGGCCACCATTCAGATAATAATCTGTTTTCCTGTTCTTACCACCAAAGTGGATAACCTCAGATGTATCCACATTAAATTGCACCTGCCATGAATTTGCCCACTCACCTAACCTATCCAAGTCACTCTGCATCTTCTTAGCATCCTCTTAGCATCCTCCTCACAGCTAACACTGCCGCCCAGCTTTGTATCATCCGCAAACTTGGAGATGCTGCATTTAATTCCCTCGTCTAAGTCCATAGACCATAGAACCATAGAAACTACAGCACAGAAACAGGCCTTTTGGCCCTTCTTGGCTGTGCCGAACCATTTTCTGCCTAGTCCCACTGACCTGCACACGGACCATATCCCTCCATACACCTCCCATCCATGTATCTGTCCAATTTATTCTTAAATGTTAAAAAAGAACCCGCATTTACCACCTCGTCTGGCAGCTCATTCCATACTCCCACCACTCTCTGTGTGAAGAAGCCTCTCCTAATGTTCCCTTTAAACTTTTCCCCTCTCACCCTTAACCCATATCCTCTGGTTTTTTTTTCTCCCCTTGCCTCAGTGGAAAAAGCCTGCTTGCATTCACTCTATCTATACCCATCATAATTTTATATACCTCTATCAAATCTCCCCTCATTCTTCTACGTTCCAGGGAATAAAGTCCTAACCTATTCAACCTTTCTCTGTAACTGAGTTTCTCAAGTCCTGGCAACATCCTTGTAAACCTTCTCTGCACTCTTTCAACCTTATTAATATCCTTCCTGTAATTTGGTGACCAAAACTGAGCACAATACTCCAGATTCGGCCTCACCAATGCCTTATACAACCTCATCATAACATTCCAGCTCTTAGACTCAATACTTTGATTAATAAAGGCCAAGGTACCAAAAGCTGTCTTTACAACCCTATCTACCTGTGATGTTACTTTTAGGGAATTTTGTATCTGTATTTCCAGATCCCTCTGTTCCACTGCACTCCTCAGTGCCTTACCATTAACCCTATATGTTCTACCTTGATTTGTCCTTCCAACATGCAATACCTCACACTTGTCTGTATTAAACCCCATCTGCCATTTTTCAGCCCATTTTTCCAGCTGGTCCAAGTCCCTCTGCAGGCTCTGAAAACCTTCCTCACTGCCTACTACACCTCCAATCTTTGTATCATCAGCAAATTTGCTGATCCAATTTACCACATTATCATCCAGATCATTGATATAGATGACAAATAACAATGGACCCAGCACTGATCCCTGTGGCACACCACTAGTCACAGGCCTCCACTCGGAGAAGCAATTCTCTACTACCACTCTTTGTTTTCTTCCATTGAGCCAATGTCTAATCCAATTTACCACCTCTCCATGTATACCTAGCGACTGAATTTTCCTAACTAACCTCCCATGCAGGACCTTGTCAAGGGCCTTACTGAAGTCCATGTAGACAATATCCACTGCCTTCCCTTCATCCACTTTCCTGGTAACCTCCTCGAAAAACTCCAATAGATTGGTCAAACATGACCTACCACGCACAAAGCCATGTTGACTCTCCCTAATAAGTCCCTGTCTATCCAAATGCTTGTAGATTCTGTCTCTTAGTACTCCCTCCAATAACTTACCTACTACTGACGTTAAACTTACTGGCCCGTAATTTCCCGGATTACTTTTCGATCCTTTTTTAAACAACGGAACAACATGAGCCACTCTCCAATCCTCCGGCACCTCACCTGTAGACAGCGACATTTTAAATATTTCTGCCAGAGCCCCTGCAATTTCAACACTAGTCTCCTTCAAGGTCCGAGGGAACACCCTGTCAGGTCCCGGGGATTTATCCACTTTAATTTTCCTCAAGACAGCAAGGACCTTCTCCTTTTCGATCTGTACAGTTTCCATGATCTCACTACTTGTTTCCCCTAATTCCATAGACTTCATGCCAGTTTCCTTAGTAAATACAGACGCAAAAAACCTATTTAAGATCTCCCCCATTTCCTTTGGTTCCGCACGTAGCCGACCACTCTGATCTTCAAGAGGACCAATTTTATCCCTTACAATCCTTTTGCTCTTAATATACTTGTAAAAGCTCTTTGGATTATCCTTCACTTTGACTGCCAAGGCAAACTCATGTCCTCTTTTAGCCCTCCTGATTTCTTTCTTAAGTATTTTCTTAAGTCATTAATATATATTGTAAACAACTGGGGTCCCAGCACTGAGCCTTGCGGTACCCCACTTGTCACTGCCTGCCATTCTGAAAAGGTCCCGTTTATTTCCACTCTTTGGAGTTCCACAGTGGTCTGTGTTGGGACTGCTTCTTTTTGCAATGTATGTCAGTGATTTGGACTACAGTATTAATGGATATGTGGCTAAATTTGCCAATGAATCAAAAATAGTTGGAGGAGCGGGTGGTGTTGAGGAACCAGAGAGCCTGAAGAGAGGCTTAGATAGTTTTGGGGATGGGCAAAGAAGTGGCAAATGAAATATAATGTTGGAAAGTGTATGGTCATGCACTTTGGTGGAAGAAATAAACGGGCAGACTATTATTTAGATGGGGAGAGAATTCAAAATGCAGAGATGCAAAGGGACTTGGGAGTCCTTGTGCAAGGTACACTAAAGGTTAACCTCCAGGTTGAGTCTGTTGTGAAGAAGGCGAATGCAATGTTGGCATTCATTTCTAGGGGTATAGAATGTAAGAGTAGGGATGTGATGTCGAGGCTCTATAAGGCACTCGTCAGACAACACTTGGAGTATTGTGTGCGGTTTTGCGCTCCTTATTTTAGAAAGGATATACTGACATTGGAGAGGATTCAGAATGATTCCAGGAATTAAAGGGTTACCACATGAGGAACGTCTGGCAGTTCTTGGACTGGAGTTCAGGAGAATAAGAGGGGATCTCATAGAAATGTTCTGTGTGTTAAAAGGCTTGAACAGATTAGATATGGCAAAGTTATTTCCCATGGTAGAGGATTCTAGGACAAGAGGGCACCACTTCAGGATTGAAGGATGTCCTTTTAGAACTGAGATGCAGAGAAATTACTTTCGTCAGAGGGTGGTAAATCTGTGGAATATGTTGCCACGAGTGGCTGTGGAGGCCAAGTTATTGGGCGTATTTAAGGCAGAGATAGATTGGTTCTTGATTAGTCAGGGCATCAAAAGGTATGGGGTGAAAACAGGGGAGTGGGGATGACTGGAAGAATTGAATCAGCCTATGATTGAATGGTGGTGTCGTAAAGCAGGGGCACTGAGAACGGACTCAAATGCAAGACACAGACACTGAAGTACTAGGAACAGGACAGGACTAGAGACTAGAGTTAGGGACGTGACTGGATGCAGACAAGGAGCTGGGACAAGAACACAGACTTGGGCTAGGACATTGGCTAGGCAAGCGGGACCAGGACTAGGAACTGGGAACTAGGAGTCTGGGCTTGGACTCGGAGTCAGAGACTGGACAAGGACCCAGATCCTGGGTCTTGAGTCAGGCTCAGACCCTGGAACTAGGCAAGGACATGACGTGGCTACAGGACTGGACATGGTTACAGAACAGGACGTGGAACTCGTGCACAGGACGAGGCACATGGACAGGATGAGAACGCAAAGCCTTGACTTGGTCGAGGGAGACAGGAACACAGAGCACAGAGCCTTGGTCTTGGGGAGGACAGGAACACAGTGCCTTGGTCTAGAGCACGGGAACACAGAGCCTTAGACTTGAGAGACAGGAACACAGGGACATGGAACACAGAGTCAGGACCCTCCTTGGGAACAGGACTTAGGGCCGGGACTCGTACACAGAACACAGAGCCAGGACCCCTCCTTGGGAACAGGACTTGGGGCCAGGGCTCTACACAGAATGCTGAACACGACGAGATGGTTCCCAACACTAGGTAGCGGTGAACGGCTGGACCTACCTAGTGAAGGCGTGGACACAGAGACGGTTCCCAACACTAGGTAGTGGCAAACGGCCAGATCTACCTAGCGAAGGCGTGGAGACAGACAGTTCCAACTCAACGATAGACTGTTACTTATCTTGACACAGCAAGGCTCCAGTCTCACTCCGGTGGTAGAACTAGACAAGGTTGCAGGCAAGTCTTCAGGCCAAGGCTTCAGGCAGAGTTTGCAGGCAGAGGCTTCAGGAGGAAGGTGAAGGTGAAGGGAAGGGAAGGGAACAGTCCAGCCCTAGGGTAACAGCAAAGACAGCTTGGCTTACCCCACAGAGGCAAGGACAGGATACTGACAAGACAAACCAGCCACCACACTCGAACGCAGGGCCACGTATATTCCCAGCCTCATGACAAGCATCAGGTGCCTATGATTAAGCCAAACTGAAACAAGGGACAGCTGGAAGACCTAGAGTCCAGAGTCCACAGATTGGACCATGAACCGGAATGCGGACTTCACGGCCCGGACCATGACAGGCGGAGCAGACTCAGTGGGCCGAATGACCTATTTCTGCTCCTATATCTTATGGTCCTATGGTCTTTGCTCTATTATATACCCTCTCTTTGGCTTTTATCTTGGCCTTGACTCCTCTTGTTAGCCACAGTTGTGTCATGTTGCCTTCTGACTACTTCTTTCCCTTTGGGATGTATATATCCTGTGCCTTCCAGTTTGCTTCCAGAAATTCCAGCCAATGCTACTCTGCCATTATCCCTCCCAGCCAGTGTTCTTTTCCAATCAATTCTGGTCAACTCCTCTCCCCTGCCTCTGTCATTCCCTTTACTCCACTGTAATACTGATACATCTGACTTCAGCTTCTCTTTCTCAAATTTCAGAGTGAATTCAATCATATTATGATCACTTGTATCTAAGGATTCTTTTACCTTAAGCTCTGTAATCAATTCCGGTTCATTGTGTTGCAGCGTGGATGAAATCAGCGGAGAGACAGAGTCACTAGTAGATACAAAGCAGCTTCTTTATTCGACACAACAAGGTACAGCAGGTATCAAAAGGACAGAGACGCTTTCCGCAGAAAGGTCTGCCAGCCCAATATGGGCTCGATATTTATATGCTAAACACAAAAGGCAATCACTACTTACAAAGTTATAGACAATGCATAGACAATGCTTCCTTTTGAAGGTACATACAAAACATCACACCTTCTGACTTCATCCTTTCCTCCTGACGCCAACATGTCTAGGTCGGTACTCACAGCCCTTAGGAGTGCAAGTCAAATTCACAATACATTTATTTGGTATTTTACGTGCTAACATAGAGGACAATTAATATTTATAATGTATGGATAAGGCTGTCTTCGAAACTACCTGTAAACTTCATACTTCCATCCGCAGCTTCTGGCTAGTATTCCGATATTCACGGCTTTTAGGAAATGCATTGTTGTGAACTCGATCCACAGTACTTTGTCAAACAGAAGACTGGTGGCCAGAATCATTTCAGTGTAAATGAATCATCTACCCAAAAACTCACTCTAACAATTGCACAACACCTAATCGAGAGTAGCTGAACCATGAGCTGCTCTAAAAAGCCATTTGTAGGCACTCCAGAAACTCCCCCTCTTGGAATCCAGCACCAAACTGATTTTCCCAGTCTATCTGCATACTGAAATCCCCCATGACTATTGTAACATTGCCCTTTTGGCATGCATTTTCTATCTCCTGTTGTAATTTGTGGACCTCATCCTCACTACTGTTTGAGGGTCTATATAAAACTCCCATCAGGGCATAATATCATGGTGTATATGTCGGCACCAGGAGTCCATCAAAGCACTACATTTCCTCTTTGGAAGTGAGGACAGCAGTATTCAAAATCTTAAATTTAATCTTTTCAGTTATTCCCCCATTGTCCAGAATGCTACTGTATTCCTAGGAATAGAACATTCTGACTGGGGCCCTGTACCTTATTGGGTATAATGGACCACCCTCGCTTCCCCATTCACTCAATGGCTTGTGCACTGCCTCCTATGAGGGCCCCTATGACAGCACATTGTCTACACAGTGAGGCATGGAGACTCAAGGATCTAATTGTATCTCTTGTAAATCCCAAGCTATCAGGCCATGCCACAACATACATACTTCTGAGGAGGCAGCAAAAGTTGTAATGCCGACCTTCCCATGAAAAAGCAAACTGGTCCTGCTATTCTAGACTCTGGAGACTGGAGAACAAGTCATTGGCCTAATCCACTACCACATACCAGTGCCTCCCCTCTCTACCCCCTATGTCCTCAATGATGTCACCATGTTTGGACCAGTGCTTGTGAGAGGCAGTGCGTGTTTGTTCAACTGCTGGTATTCGACCAGCATGAGCCAAGCGCCCCCTCCCTTCCGCACCAGCTAAACTGGGCTGTTGTAGGGAGACATAGCAGGGTGAATGACTCCTTCACGTAACAGGGCTTTTACAGTCTCCCCGATCTCTTTGGTGCCTCCCGCACCCACTACTGTTTGATGCTGACCATCCTCAAGGGGAGCGGAATCACCAAAAGGCTCCCACTTGGTCAATCCCAGCAGCACCTTTGCCTGGACTACCCCAGAGGAAAAATGACCCTTACTTGTCTTCAGCAATCTACCCCTCAGCACATTTTTTTTAGATTATGAGAACACTCAGTCCTCTTTTATTGTCATTTAGAAATGCATACATGCATTAAGAAATGATACAATGTTTCTCCAGAGTGATATCACAGAAAACAGGACAAACCAAAGACTAACACTGACAGAACCACATGATTATAACATATAGTTACAGCAGTGCAAAGCAATACCATCATTTGATGAAGAACAAACCATGGGCATGGTAAATAAAGTCTCAAAGGTCCCCGAGTCGATCGACTCCCGAGTCCCCGATAGCAGGCGGCAAAAGGGAGAAGCTCCCTGCCATAAACCTCCAGGCACCGTCAACTTGCCGATGCCTTGGAAGCAGCCGACCACAGCCGACACTGAGTCCGTCCATACAAAAACTTCGAGCTTCTGACCAGCTTCCTGAGCGCCATCCTCTGCAGAGCACCTCCGACCTCAACCCGGCCGCTGAAACAAGCAAAGCCGAGGATTTCGGGGCCTTCTGCTCTGGAGATTCTGGTTACCACACAGTAGCAGTGGCAGCAAAGCGGGCATTTCAGAAGTTTTCCAGATGTTCCTCTGTACTCTCACGTCAGAATTGTGCACAGTCCCCTACTTGACAGATAACAGACATCACCACCGAAGTGGCCGCATGCCACTTGTGTATCACACCCAGAATACATTCAGGAGATGCCTCCACAAAGACTGTCATGGGTCCTGGTGGTCCTGCTCCGAGGGCCACCTGCAGAGTAACCTCCCGGGCAGGAAGAAGGGAGCCTCCCAAGCCCTTTATGGTAACCAAGGGACCCTGCCAAATGTCAGGATTACCTGGAATAACTGTATGCTCCGTGCTGGTATCCAGCAATACTATCTACACTCCTCTTTCCCCAGTGCAATGTAATAGGGATGCAAGGTCTTGGGTCCCCAGTGGGGAGAGAGCTGCCAAGCAAATCTGCCAGGATCCCTGACCACATCCCTATGGGAGCAGAATGGGACGGTGCCACGCATTAGTGGATGCCCACTGCTACTGGAGGTCAACTAGGGTCCTTGTAATGATTCCATTGTGGCGGGATATAGGGAATCCAGACCTCAGGATGAAGAAACCAGTGAGAGATCAGGCGACCTTCTATCCGAGCAGTGGTTAGAGGATGAAACCCCTCTTTTGGCTGCAACCTTGTCAACAGCCAAAGTTAATCTCATTTTTTTCTGTCAACCGGCTTCCAAATGTTGCTATTCTGAATTTCGTTGCCACACCCTTCTTCTGTTTCCTGCTCATCACAGGCTCTTACCCCTAGCACTGTCTAGAGCCCCAAACTCTGACCCATCTTGTTTCCCACCCTGCTCCTTTGAAAATCCAATTACTGGTTTTCCTTTCTGCTTTCAGACTTTAGAGGATGGTGGTGTGTAGTAACAACACAGCTGTGTGAGACACAACCTTTTGGAAACAGTGAAAATAACCCATAATGTTGTAATGAACAGGGAGATTAACTACCAATGCCATTCTTCCCCGTCCCATGATCCTCTCCCTTCTCCAGCTTCGTATCCCTTTTGCCAATCAGCTTTCCAACTCTTAGATCCACCTCTCCTCTCCTGTCTTCTCCTATCATTTCGGATCTCCCCCTCCCACTTTCAAACCTCTTACTATCTCTTCTTTCAGTTCGTCCTGACGAAGGGTCTCGGCCCGAAATGTCGACCGTACCTCGTCCTATAGATACTGCCTGGCCTGCTGCGTTCACCAGCATTTTTTCTATGTGTTGCTTGTCTCCATCATCATTTGCCTTTGCCTTCCTTTCGCTTTCTTCCCTTCAATCTTTCCCATAATTATCATGCATTCTAACTCCTCTTTCCTAATCACATGTTGAATGAAGTTACGTTGCCTTTTCATGATCTCATACATTATTTCTCTTTTTGTATTTGCTCTGTTCATGACATCCTCATTAGATATTCATTTCATCCATGATATTCTTTGCATCCTCCTCAAAAACCACATCTCTGCTGCTTCAATTGGTTTCCTCATGTTACTAGATATTGTACAACATTCTGATCCATATAACATAACTGTATAAACGTAAAATTTCAGTACTCTGAGGTGGGTTGTCATGCCTAGTTTCGTGTTGGTCAGTATACTCTTCATTCTCATAAAGGTGTCTTTTGCCATCCCTATTCTTCTTTTGATGTCCATGTTGCACCTGCCACCTGATGTCACCCAGCTTCCTAAGTAGCAAAAGTTCTGTACTTGTCTTATGTCTTCCCCATTTATTTTCAGCCCGCAGATAGGATTCTCCTTTTTAATATCACCATACATTCTTTTTTGTGATTGATAGATAGACCCATCTTTGCACTTTCTTCAACAACCATATCAATTAAGTTGTGTAGTTCTTCCTCCGTACTTGCAATTAACACAGTGTCATCTGCATATCTCTAATTATTGATGTTTTCACCTCCAACTTTGATTCCCAAGATGTCTCTTATTTTTTGTAATATTGCTTCACTGTACATATTTTTATGTGGAAAACTCAGCAGCTACTTTCATGTAGCAAGCTCCCACAAACAATATACTCAATATCAACAGGTATTCTGAGTGTCAAATGTCAAAGTCCAACCACTTACAAATGCAGATATAAAACACGAGAGATTCTGCAGATATTGGAAATATGGAGCAACACACACAAAGTGCAGGAAGAACTCAGCAGATCAGGCAGCATTTAAGCAGAGAAGTCTTGGTTTGGTGAAGAGTCTCAGCTCAAATAATCAACAGGCATCCTCTACCCTGAGGAAAAGACTGTGACCATCCACTTAATTTATACACCTAATGATTTTATATACCCTCTCCCCTCAGCCTCCTGTGCCTCAGGGAAAACAGTTACAGCCTATCCAGCCTTTCTTTATAACTCAATCTTCTCCCCACCCCTGTAACATTATTGAGAGTCTTTTCTGCCCTTTTTCAGCTTAATGGCATCCTTCCTATAGCTGGGCGACCAGAACTGTGCACAGTGCTCCAAGTGTGGGCTCAGCACTGACTTGTACAGTTGCATAGTTACATCCCAACTCCAGCATTCAACACCCTGACTGATGAAGCCAATTGTGCATTTGCCTCCTTCACCATCCTGTCTACTTTGTCACTGCTTTCAGGGAACTACCTTCCAGTGTCCCTAAGTCTTTCCATTCTGGAACACGCCTCAGGATCCTACCACTTACAGTGTAAGTCCTGCATTTCCTCATCATGTTCATCCCCCCTCCGCTCCCCCCACAACGCACCACCACCAGCCTATCTCCAAACCCATCTCTCTGGCTGCAGGCTGCACCTTCCTTCCTCAAGGATGGATGCAGAGAGTCTTCACTTTGCTCCCCCCATGGGTTCACTGTGTGATGTAAGAACTGTGGGCCAGCTCCCTCACAGGGCCAGAAGCCAGGCAATGGGCCGCATGGCCCGCTCCTGTCACTGAGCTCACCTGCTGACTGTGGCTCTGAGGCTGGAAGTGCTGAGCACATGGGGAGGAGGGAACTGGAGGAACCTGGGTGGGGGGTGTAAGCCAAGGGTGTGGAAGAGAGTTGTGTGAATGGGCTGAACAGTCTGTAATTGTAGGTCACAGTTAAACAGATCCCACTGTACCCCCTGGTTTGTCAGCTTTGCGGATCCCAACTGTTCTATCCGTTTTCCTGAGTACTGCTCTTTATTTCCCCAGACAGAGGTCTGAGCTCAGCAAGGTGTTTATTCACCCAGCAATATCTGTCCAAGAAGCCTTCCCTTCTATAACCCAGGGATAACCAGTTCCCACTGGATGGAGGGGAACCTCAGAACATGGGAAACAGAACAGAGAAGATAGGTCATCATAGGAAGAGACCTTCATCCTCTGATGTTGTGCAGACTAACTACTAATGGCATCTAATTATGATAATTCTTTCTGACTGCTCATGGTCCATATGCCTTTATTCTCTGCATACTCACATACATATCTGGCAGCCTCTTAAAATCTCTCTTGTTTCTGCCTCTACTACCACTCCCTGTGTGAAAAGAAACTTGCCCTTCACATCTCCTTTGAACTTACACCCTGTTACTTTAAATGAATGTTTTTCTGTCATTAGACAGCTTGACCCTGGCAGTCTATTTTTTTATCTGTATCCTTAAAATTTTATAAACTTGTCTCAGATCTACTCTCAACCGCTCAGAGGAATCAAGCGAAATTTGTCCAACGTTTCCTTCTAACTAGAGAGGCACATGCCCTCTAATCCAAGCAGAATCGTGGTAAACATCTTCTGTACCTGTCATCATTGTTAATAAAATAGAATAACTACAATAATAACTGGGCCCAGGAGACATGCACTCCTACGACTCAAACATATTTTATTTACTTATGCACAAGGGGAAAGGCATGACCCATCACCAAGCTCTTTCAAAGACAGGACAAAACTCTTCAATTTCACATACATACAATCACTTTACAGAATTGGATAATTAGTTACGGATATTGACCATATTGATGGTATACTTTTGAATGGTGGTGGGCAAGTTGTTGGAGAACATCCTGAGAGGCAGGATTTATGAGCATTTGTAGAGACATAATTTGATTAGAGATAGTCAGCATGGCTTTGTCAAGGGCAGGTTGTGCCTTACGAGCCTGATTGAATTCTCTAAGGAAGTAAGAAAACACATTAATGAAGGTAGAGCAGTGGATGTAGTGTATATGGATTTCAGTAAGGCATTTGATAAGGTTCCCCACACAAGGCTCCTTCAGAAAGTAATGAGACATGGGATCCCAGGAGACCTAGCTTTGTGGATCCAGAATTAGCTTGCCCACAGAAGGCGAAGTGTGATTGTAGATGGTTCGTATTCTGCATGGAGGTCAGTGACCAGTGGTGTTCTGCAGGGATCTATTCTGGGACCCCTCCTTTTTGTGATTTTTATAAATGACCTGGATAAGGAAGTGGAGGGATGGGTTAGTAAATTTGCTGATGGCACAAAGATTGGGGGTGTTGTGGATAGTGTGGAGGGCTGTCAGAGTTTACAGCGGGACATTGATAGGATGCAAAACTGGGCTGAGAAGTGGCAGATGGAGTTCAACCCAGATAAGTGTGAAGTGGTTTATTTCAGTAGGTCAAATTTGAAGACAGAATATAATATTAATGATAAGACATTTGGCAGTGTGGAGGATCTTGGGGACCATGTCCATAGGACACTCAAAGCTGCTGCACAGGTTGACAGTGTTGTTAAGAAGGCATACAGTTTGATGGCCTTCATCAGCTGTGGGAAGAGCCGTGAGGTAATGTTAAAGTTATGTAAGACCTTAGTTGGAGTACTGTGTTCAGTTCTGGTCACTTCACCACAAGAAGGATGTGGATGCTATAGAGAGAGTGCAGAAGAGATTTACAAGGATGTTGCCTGGATTGGAAAGCATGCCTTATGAGAATAGGGTGAGTGAACTTGGCCTCTTCTCCTTGGAATGATGGAGGATGAGAGGTGACCTGATAGGGGTGTATAAGATGATGAGAGGCATTGATCGTGTGAATAGTCAGAGGCTTTTTCCCAGTGCTGAAATGGCTAACATAAGGGGGCATAGTTTTAAGGTGCTTGGAAGTAGGTACAGAGGGGATGTCAGGGGCAAGTTTTTCACACAGAGAGCAATGGGTGCGTGGAATGCACTGCCAACAAAGGTGGTGGCAGCGGATACAATTGGGTCCTTTCAAATCTTTTTGTTATTATTATCCAAAATTAACAAGAGCACATGGAAGTAGGCAACACTTACAATGTCTCAAGAGAAAAAAAAACATTGTTTTAAAGATTGAAGAAAATTTTGGTGACAAAAAAGAGAAAAAAAAACCCTACTAAGGCAAAGAAAAGTGAGAAAAAAACCCATTAGGTGTTCAACCCCTGGAGCCATGCGCCATACAAAAAGCTTCATTCATAAACATCAACTGCCAGCAAGAAAAAAAGTACCAAAAATTTACAATTAAATCATGGAGGAAATCTACCAATTAACTCAAATGATAGTAATGAGCAAATGAACCCCATCTTTTCTCAAAATCAAACATAGGTTCAAAGGTTTGACTTCTAATTTTCTCCAAACTAAGACATAACATCACTTGAGAGAACCATTGTGACAAAATAGGAGCCGACGTATCCTTCCACTTCAACAAAATGGCCCTCCTAGCTATCAATGTAACAAATACAATAACATGTTGGTCAGACAAAGAGATACCGCTGATATTTTGAGGAATTATTCCAAAAAGCACAGTTAATTTGTTAGGTTGTATATTAAATTTAAGTGCTTTAGAAATTGTAGAAAAAACTGACTTCCAGAGCTGTTCCAGTATAGAACAAGACCAAAACATGTGTGTCAGTGTAGCTGTCTCAGTTTTACATCTATCGCAATAACTTTCAACATTAGGAAACATTTTAGACAATCTCTCCTTCGTCAAATAGTAACGATGCACAATTTTAAATTGAATCAGTGAATGACTAGCATAGATCGAAGAAGAGTTAACCAACTTCAGAATCCGCGTCAAGTCTTCCGTCATAAAAGTCAAATTAGGTTCCTTTTCCAAATCTTGCTTAATCTTAAATAAAGGACTCTTATCTCATTGTAATAGTAAATTATAAATTCTTCCAATGGAACCCTTCATCAAGGGGTTCATACTCATAATAGTATCTAACAAGTCAGCATCCAATATGTAAGGAAAATTACTTAAATATTTTTGTAAGAAATGTCTAACTTGAAGGTGTTGTAAAAAGTGTGAGTATGAAACAGAATATTTATCAACTAATTGTTCAAAAGACATCAATCTATCTTCTTTAAATAAATCCAAAAAAGAATTAATACCTTTATTTTTCCAAAGTAAAAAAATTGGATCACTCAAAGAAGGCTTAAAAAAGTAATTTCAATAAATTAAACTACAAAGTTTAAATTTTTTAAGATTAAAAAAATTACGGAACTGGAGCCAAGTTTGTAAAGAATGCTTAATCACAGGGTATAAATTTAATTTAGCAACTTTAGCTAATTGTATAGGTAAAGCAGCTCCCAATAATGAGGTTAAATCAAACTGTTTCACAGCTTTCAATTCCAAGTCTATCCAAATTGGCCGATTGTTCTTATCAACCCAGTGTAACCAGAAGGACATATATCGCACAATAACAGGCCAGCAATATATTCTTAAATTAGGCAAAGCAAGACCTCCATCCTTTTTCAACTTTTGTAAGTGATATTTACTAATTCTTGGTCTTTTATTATTCCAAATAAAAGAGAATGTAATAGAGTCAATCTAATCAAAAAACTTCTTAGTCAGAAAAATGGGGATATTCTTAAATAAAAATAAAAATTTTGGTAAGACCATCATTTTGACTATATGGATGTGACCAGCAAGTGAAAATATAAGTGGGTTCCATCGACTAAATAAATACGTCATAGAATCTACCAAGGGAACAAAATTAGTTTTATAAAGATCCTTATATTTTTTGGTAACTATAACACCTAAATATCTAAAGGAATCTGTGACTTTCAAAGGAGTATTATCATATATAGAAACAGATCATTTAAAGGAAACAGTTCACTTTTACTAAAATTTATTTTATATCCTGAAAAATCTCCAAATTCATTAAATAATTTTAGCAAGGCAGAAATAGATTCCTCGGGATTGGATATATAAACCAGTAAATCGTCAGTATAAAGAGAAATCTTATGAATGGTCTCATTCACAAAAACTCTATAAATATCTTTAGCTTCACAAACAGCAATAGCAAGGGGTTCTAATATTAAATTAAATAACAAAGGATTTAATGGACAACCTTGTCTTGTCCCCTGTGAAAGCTGAAAAAAAGGGGATCCACAGTTATTAGTAATAACAGTAGCTATAGGAGTTTTATATATCATTCTAATCCAATTATTAAAATTATTACCAAAGCCAAATTTCTCTAAAACATTAAATGTATATTTCCAATCAACTCGATCGAACACTTTTTCAGCATCCAAAGAGACAACACATTGTGGAGTTTTAAAAGAGGACGAATAGATAATGTTAAATAATCTCCGAACATTTGAAAAGGAATAATGATCCTTTATAAAGTCTGTTTGATCTTTAAAAATAATTTTACGCAAAATATTTTCCAACCGATTGGCCATTATCTTTGACAGAATCTTAGCATCGGCATTCAATAATGAAATAGGTCTCTATGAGGCACAATCAGTATGATCTTTATCCTTTTTACGAATAAAAGAAATAGAAGCCTCATAAAAAGTAGAGGGTAAATCACCTTTCACAAAAGAATCCTTAAACATTTCCAACATATACGGAGAAAGCTATTTTCCAAATTTTTTAAAAAATTCTACGGGATAGCCATCAAGTCCAGGGGCCTTACCAGATTGCATAGAAAAAATAGCTTTATGAATTTTGGCTTCAGTAATTTATTATTGAGCATCAAGAGTTTTTTGATCCTCAACAAAAATTTGAGGAAAAGCAATCTTTTGTAAGAAAGCATTCATTTTAGAAGAATCTACTGGAAATTGAGATTTATAAAGTTCAGTATAAAAATCTTGAAAAATGTTATTAATTTCTTCATATTCCCAAGCCAGGGTACCATCTTTCCTACGGATTTTCAAAATGTGCCTTTTGGTTCTAGCCGTTTTTAATTGAGATGCAAGCAGTTTGTTATTTTTATCTCCAAACATATAAAATTGGCTCTTTAGCTTAAGCAAGTAGCCTTCAATAGGATGAGTTAATAATAAATTATATTGTGATTGAAGTTCCATCCTTTGTTTGAATAAATCAATATTTGGGGAGATTGCATAAATATTATCTAAGTCTTTAATTTGTTTTGAAATCTTATCTAATTCTACTTTAGTCTGTTTTTTAAGCCAAGCTGAATAAGAAATGATCTGACCACATAAAAAATAAGTGTATCCCATATGATTAATTTAGATGTACCCCCTAATTTAATTAAAAAGAAAAAGTATGAGTAAATATATGGGATTTGATAAAGATGGACGCTCCCTTAGTTTTACTCTGAGAAGTGGAGTGAAATTGCAAACCCCTCCACCATCTAAAAATCCATTTTGATCTCCCGCCCTGATATGTGTCTCTTGGGCAAAAATTGTATCAGGTTGGAATCGGTTAATGATTTTAAAAGTGTTTTTTCATTTGATAGGATGATTCCAACCACATACATTCCAATTTATTACATTAATCCATTTAAATACCATACTATAATTTTATTCTACTTTACACATGTGCCAATACGGGATGATCAAAAATGGTGGCGATGAAGAATACAACCACATAGAAAACACGTATGCTCCAGAACCAACCAATGGGAAAAAAGCCCTAACTCTGATCCCACCTCCTCCCCCCATAGCCCAAAAAAAAAAGCAGGCACCCTATGATAGAATACAAAGCCAAGGACTGCTCTGTCCATACAAAAAGAAATTTAAAAGATTCTCTCTCCCTCCCCCTAGTTAAAAAGAAACGAAACCCACTGATCTTGTGAGAGGAACAATAAAGTCTCAACAAAGGAAAGTGCTTACAATCTATCCCATGTTTATATTTAATCTCTTTTTAAACAAGGAAGAACCGAAAAAATGTTATTTCTTAAAAAGAAAAATCAGCGCTATCTTAAATTTAACATTAAATCCCTAAAAAAAGCTTTAAATTGAATTATAAGATGCTATAATATTCTATTATATAAAAACATACTAATATATTGAAAATAAATTTTTAAAAAGCAATTAAGATCTAAAATATATTACCTAGAAAAACCTAAGCATGGTGTTTAATAACAGATCAACACAGTTTTCAAAAAAAAGCAAAAAAGCAAAAAAAGTTAATAGCATATTTAACCCAACTAACTTTTCAAAAATACCAACTAGTAATATTATATAAGTAATTGAACCCTCCCCTAAATATATATATATATATAAATATAGCCCCATTAGTAGGAAAAACTCTAATGAATTAAGAAAGAAACAAAAAAAAAATCAAACCGGATATTAGGTTAAAGGAACAAGTCCCTTTATCTTCTTTTTCTCAGTCGAATGTCCGAATAACCATTTAAACAGTCACACTTGAACCACAGATCTTCTTTCCAAATAAACCAATGATATGCAATAATGAACAAATCCCCTTAACATCTTTTAATAGTCTCTCAACGAAATGTTCAAGTAACCTTTATAAATCTTCTTTCTGAAATGCTAATAATATACAGATAACCAAGCAGTCTTCCAGACAGTTCACTCGGCAGTTGCAGCAGGTATAGTTTGAACGAACACCAGTGCAACTTTAGGATCAAAAAATGTACGAGGAGGAGAATTAGGAGGAAAAACTTTAATTCTTGTTGGGTAACGCAAAGAAGGAAACAGTTTCTTATCATATGCCTGTTTCATTATCAGAGAAAATTTTGATCTTTGTTCCATTACCTCCTTCACATAATCCTCATAAAAATGGAGCTCAGATTCCTTAAATCTTTATAATCAAATCATTAATGATTGCTATTAAACCCTTCTGATTAGGATTTAAACCTAAAAATTTTTCCATGATATCAAATGGATATGAAGTTGGAAATGTTGGTAGCTTAGTATTTAAAAAGTTTCTAATTTGTAAATATCTGAAAAAATGAGATCTAGGCAAATTATATTTATTAGATAACTGTTCAAAGACATAAAACATAAAACAGCTATCCAAAAATAAATCACAAAAGCTTAATATACCCTTCATTTTCCATACCAAAAAAGTTTGATCTTTAACAGATGGTTGAAAGAAAAAGTTAGATATGTGACGGGATCCTGAATTACCCCTATGAACTGTGCTTTTGGAAAGAGAGAGAGAGAGAGAGAAAGGTGGCCAACACAGACAGCTTGTTAAAAGAGAGAGAAAGAAAGAGAGAGAGAGGCAAAGACTGCTTTGAGATGGTGTTATAGTTTTTCGGCAGCATGTTTACACTTTTGCAAGGACACTAGCAGCTTCCAAGTTCTTACAGAGAGAGAAGGGAGGAGCTGCTTGATGGACAGCTGGTATTCAGCACAGTGAGATAAATAGAAGGTCAGCTGTTAGACCTGCAGACACATGGTTTTTGGACACTGTGAGCTTTGTTGTGCCCACAGAAAAAGCAGGTTTTGGAGGATCGATCAGACGGATTGATCAGTGGCTCTCACAGTGTGAAAAGGGTGGGACTGGTGGGGGGATATTCGTGTGTCCAACCCTCACCTGGGTTGATAATTCCACCACAGAAGAACGGTCCCCTTTGTTGTGGTCACAGTCCATGACTTCTAAAGGATTTCGGGGGACAAAGGGAAGATTGACAGCGTCAGCTCACCTGAAGACTCAAATCTCTCCCTCTCTCTCTCTCCAACACTGCTAAACTAAACACCACGAACTGAACTGAACTTTACTCATCATTGTAAGGCTATCTATTTACCCCTAGACTTGAAGAAGCTTGGTTTTCATATATTTCCACACTTACTTATATATATAATCATTGCTAACCTGTTTGATATATCTGCATTTATATTACTGTATTGCGTAGTTACTAATAAATACCATTAGTTAATAGCAATACTGGACTCCAAAGTGTTTTCCATTTCTGCTGGATCTTTAACCCATCACAGGGTACATGACAGATATAATAGGGCTTGATAAAATAAATTGGTTCAAACTAAAAAATTTACGAAATTCAAACCAATTCAGGTATATCTGATAAAATTAAGACTGAATGGGAAAGAGAACTTCAGCTTCATTTACCTACAGAAAAATGGGAAAAAAATTTTAATTAGTTAACCTGTCCTCTTTATGTGCCAAACATACATTGATACAATTTAAGGTGGTACATAGGGCTCATATGTCTAAAGATAAATTAGCTCGTTTTTATTCTCATACAGTATAAACCCTATTTGTGATAGATGTCATTCTGAAGTTGCTTCCTTGCCTCATACGTTCTGGTCTTGCCCTTTTTTGGATAAATGTTGGAAAGATATCTTCAATATTATTTCTCCAGTTTTCTGTATTGATTTACAACCTCACCCATTACTGCGGTTTTTGGGTTACCAATGATGGAAGGTAGTTACTATCCCCTTCAGCATGCCGGATGATTGCATTCCTTACATTAACGGCTAGAAGATCTATCTTATTGAATTGGAAAGAGGTCAATCTTCCTACTACAGTTCAATGGTTTTCTCAAACTATATCTTGCTTAAATTTAGAGAAAATCAGAAGTGGCACCTCTGATCCTTCCATTAAATTTGAAGAAACTTGGAGTCCATTTATTCAACATTTTCATATGATGTAGTTTGACCTTTTTCGAATCCTTTTTTTAACTAAAAATATACAGATAGAGGAGTGGAGTTAACGACATTAATGATTGGATCCAATGTAATATGTTAGCTCGACTTTGTTTTAGTTTTGTTTAGCTTAGTCTAGTTTTGCTTAGCTTAACCTAGTGTGTTTTTTTTTCTTTTCTAGTTTGGGGGTTTCTTTTTAGTTTTTTTTCATTTATCTTTTACCATTTTCAATTATATTTAGAGTTGGGGAGATCTAATATACTTGTATTATCAGCAATTTTATATTTGAAAATGTTAGCTATCAATAATGTAATCCCATTCTCTGTTTATCAATATTATTGTTATGTTTATAATTTTAAAAATTAATAAAAAGACTGGAAAAGAAAGATTCCTTAAATCTAAAAACTCTGTGTTTTCTAGCCTGTCACATTATTTGATCTTTAATTTTAAAGTGATGAAAACAAACCAGAACAGATCTTGGTTTATTTGGATCTTGAGATCTCGAAGTAAAAGCTCTGTGTGCTCTTTCTATAGTAGGCGGCTATGATAATATGGTAGGAAATAAGATGTGAGAAAGCTTACCAAAGTAAGCAGTTAAATCTTTGGCTCCTTCTTGTAGCCCAACAATTCGTATATTCCTTCAGCAAGACCTAGTTTCCAGGTCTCTAATCTTATTTTGATATCTTTCCAAACAAGTTGTAGTTTCAAGCAATTTTTGCTTAGTTATCTTCAATAGCTCTTCATGTGTAATAACTTGAGTTTCCAGGTCTTTAAGTTTTCCCAGAAATGACTTCATTTTATTACTATTCTTTTCCAGTTGGTCTTTAATTGACCCATTCTGATCTTTAATTGAATTCAGTGTCCGAACGATATCTTCAGCCCACGATGACATTTCATCAGATCTTTCCTTTTGCATCTTTCCTTTCCCATTACCTTTATCACTAGGTTCAGACAAGTTCATCCCCCTCCTCATAGACAAGGACATATTGTTCCCCTTCAAGAATCAGCAAATAAAAGTTTTAAATTTGAAGTTTAAACTACGGGGAAAGGAACAAAACTGGGAGCAGCACAAAAACTGCTGCTACACCATTCACAGACAGGCGCTATCTCCTACAATAGACACTTAGGTGGGTACTTGGTGCCTGGAGGGCTGTGTGGTAGGGAAATACTAGGCAGTTTCTAACGTAGGATACATGGTTGGCACAACATTGTGGGTGGAAGGGCCTGCAATGTGCTGCAAATGTCTACGTTCTATGTTCTATGAATTCCTTGCTTGTAAGATCAATCACCATTCACAATAGAGGTGCTAAAAGTCAACCAATGACACTTTGAAGTTAGTGAAGCAATTGTCCCTCAGTTGTTGTGTGCATATCACATCCTTTTGTTATTCCTACCTCGTCTGTGTCTGGCTGTGTTAGGAGAAGCTCTGCTCAGAATCAGAATCAGAATTAGGTTTATTATCACTGACATGTGACGTGAAATTTGTTAATTTAGCGGCAGCAGTTCAATGCAATATATAATCTAACAGAGAGAGAAATAATAATAAGAAGAAGTAAATAAACAAGTAAATTAATATGTATATTGAATAGATTAAAAACGTACAAAAACAGAAATACTATGTATTAAAAAAAAAGTGAGGTAGTGTCCAAAGATTCAATGTCCATCTAGGAATCGGATGGCAGAGGGGAAGAAGCTGCTCCTGAATCACTGAGTGTGTGCCTTCAGGCTTCTGTACCTCCTACCTGATGGTAACAGTGAGCAAAGGGCATGCCCTGGGTGCTGAGGGTCCTTAATTCTGAGACACCGCTCCCTAACGATGTCCTGGGTACTTTGTAGGCTAGTACCCAAGATGGAGCTGACTAGATTTACAACCTTCTGCAGCTTCTTTCAGTCCTGTGCAGTAGCCCCTCTATACCAGACAGTGATGCAGCCTGTCAGAATGCTCTCCATGGTACAACTATAGAAGTTTTTGAGTTGACATGCCAAATCTCTTCAAAGTCCTAATAAAGTATAGCCGCCTTCTTGATAACTTCATCAATATGTTGGGACCAGGTTAGATCCTCAGAGATCTTGACACCCAGGAAATTGAAGCTGCTCACCCTCTCCACTTCCGATCCCTCTATGAGGATTGGTATGTGTTCTTTCATCTTACCCTTCCTGAAGTCCACAATCAGCTCTTTCGTCTTCCTGATGTTGAGTGCCAGGTTGTTGCTGTGGCATCAGTCCACTAGTTGGCATATCTTACTCCTGTACACCCTCTTGTCGCCACCTGAGATTCTACCAGCAATGGTTGTATCGTCAGCAAATTTATAGATGGTATTTGAGCTATGCCTAGTCACACATTCATGTGTATATAGAGAGTAGAGCAGTGGGCTAAGCACACACCCCTGAGGTGCACTAGTGTTGATCGTCAGCGAAGAGGATATGCTATCAACAATTCACACAGATTGGGTCTTCCAGTTAGGAAGTTGAGGATCCAATTGCAGAGGGAGTTACAGAGGCCCAGGTTCAGCAACTTCTCAATCAGGGTTGTGGGAATGATGGTATTAAATGCTGAGCTATAGTCGATGAACAGCATCCTGACACAGGTGTTTGTGTTGTCCAGGTGGTCTAAAGCTTTGTGGAGAGCCATTGAGATTGTATCTGCCGTTGACCTATTGTACCGATAGGCAAATTACAATGGGTCCGGGTCCTTGCCGAGGCAGGAGTTCGGTCTAGTCATGACCAACCTCTCAAAGCATTTCATTACTGTCGATGTGAGTGCTATCGGGCAATAGTCATTCAGGCAGCCCACATTATTCTTCTTAGGCACTGGTATAATTGTTGCCTTTTTGAAGCAAGTGGGAACTTCCGCCCATAGCAGTGAGAGGTTGAAAATGTCCTTGAATACTCCCGCTAGTTGGTTGGCACAGGTTTTCAGAGTCTTACCAGGTACTCCATCAGGACCTTCCACCTTGCAAGGGTTCACTCTCTTTAAAGACAGCCTAACATCGGCCTCCAAAAAAGAGATCACAGGGTCATCAGGTGCAGCAGGGATCTTCACAGCTGTAGTTGTGTTCTCCCTTTCAAAGCGTGCATAGAAGGCATTGAGTTCATCTGGTAGTGAAGCATGGCCGCCATTCATACTATTGGGTTTTGCTTTTAGGGTGATTACACCCTGCCACATTTACTCTAACCCATCTCATCTGCAGGAAGCAAGGTTGTGTTGCTTATGGGTCAGCCTCACCAGCAGAATTAAAGCCCTGAAATGAAGTTCAAGCTCAAGCAATAACGATTGCTATTGAATCATTCCCAATTTTGGTATTACTGGTAGGAATAGATGAAGTGCCTTTATTTCTATGTAGGTTACAATTAGCAGTGGTTTATCAGGTTAACACGAGACATAAAGTTGGTCAATCAACACTGGCAACATTGGTAGTGTGTTTGGATCACTGTATTTGTAAGATCTTCAGCTTTGGGTAGATGGGACCCTAACCCTAACCCCAACTGTTAAAAACTCTCGAGAAATGTAACTTTCAAATTCCCAATTTGAGTTTACACCAATAACCAATTTCCCAAAATGGCAGTTTCTCTCTAGAATGTGATAATCATAAGGATGCTCACATTTCCACCACCAGTTCTTCGTGGCAACAGTTTGGATAGAATGCTCTGCTTTTCTCCTGGGGCAAAGGGTGGTGGTGATGAGAGTGAGTGACTGGTTGAGATCATTGGTGTTGCCTGGTCTCTATAGGAGCCGTCCCAGCAGGCAGTGTTGGCTATAACTCTCCCACTTGTCAGCCACCTGGTCCAGCACCTCCTAATTTATAAAATCACCTTCCTCAGCAGTCAATCACGGTGGCCTTATCCCATTTACAACTCAGTCCGTCTAGATCCCTGACTAATTTGCAGGTGGCTAAGGAGATGGTGCAGGAGGGACGGCTTCAGATTTTTGAAACTTTGAGCTCTCTTCCAGGGAAGGTGGGACCTGTGCAGGTGGGGTTGGTTTGCACCTGAACTGGAGGGGGACTAATATCCTTGTGGGAAGGTTTCCTTTGTGTTAAGTGGGGGGGGGGGGGTTCAAATCAGAGTTCCATGGAGATGTGAACCAGATCAGATAGTAAAGAGGTTGTGGGAACAGATATTGTTTAACCTACAGAAAGACTCAAGAATCAAAAAGTTGAGCACGGTGGGACTAATGTTCTGAGTTTCTCCCCATTTAGAAAATAGTCTATCCTTTTATTCCTTCTACCAAAGTGCACAATCACACACTTCCCTACACACCCTTCCATCTGCCACTTTCTTTGCCCATTATACTAATCTGTCTAAGTTCTTCTGCAGATTCTTTGCTTCCCCACACTACCAGCCCCTCCACCTATCTTCGTATCCTCTGCAAACTTGGCCACAAAGCCATCAATTCTGTCATCTAAATTATGAATATATGATGTGAAAAGAAATGGTCCCAACACAAACGCCTGTGGAATACCACTAGTCACTGGCAGCCAACCAAAAAAGGATCCCTTTATACCCACTCTTTGCCTCCTGCTAGTCAGCTAATCTTCAATCCATGCCAGCGTCTTTCCTGTAAAACCAGGAGCTCCTCACTTATTAAGCAGCTTCGACACTTTGTCAAAGTGTCCAACCACTGAAGACAGGCTAACTGGCCTACAATCTCCTTTTTTCTGCCTCTCTTCCTTTTGAAACAATGAAGTGACATTTGTAATTTTCCAGTGCTCCAGAACTATTCTAAGATCTAGTGACCGTTGGAAAATGATTACTACACTCACTGCTGCTCCCTGACACTCTTGAATATTTGGCACATTTCTTCCGCAGTGAAGGCTGATCCAGAATACTTATTAAGTTTGTCTGCTATTTCTTTTCCTCTTTACTACCACTCCAGTGTCATTTTCCAATGATTCAAAATCCACCTACACTTCTCTTTTACTTTTTATATACCAGGCATACTCTTCCCTGGAACACTCACAACATGCTGGAGGAACTCAGCAGGCCGGGCAGCATCCGTGGAAAAGATCGGTCGACGTTTCGGGCCAGAACCCTTCGTCAGGACTGGCAAAGGGTTCTGGCCCGAAACGTTGACCGATCTATTCCACGGATGCTGCCTGGCCTGCTGAGTTCCTCCAGCGTGTTGTGAGTGTTGCTTTGACCCCAGCACCTGCAGATTATTTTGTGTTTTATACTCTTCCCTGGTGTAGTCCTGCCGCAAGGACAGATCCCTTGCGGACAGCACTCCCACCTCCTAAACATAAGAAAATCTGCAGATGCTGGAAATGCAAAGCAAACACACAAAATGCTAGAGGAACGCAGCAGGCCAGGCAGCACCCACTTCGTTGTATCCCGCCACAAGAACAGTTCTCCATGGACAACTCTCCCACCTGGTGGTGTTCTGTTGCAATGACAGGTCCTCTGTGGACAATACGTCCACCTTCTAAACAGGAGAGTCTACAGGTGCTGGAAAACCGAAACAACACACACATAATGCTGGAGGAAATCAGCAGATAACCATATAACCATATAACAATTACAGCACGGAAACAGGCCATCTCGGCCCTTCTAGTCCGTGCCGGACTCTTACTCTCACCTAGTCCCACCGACCTGCACTCAGCCCATAACCCTCCATTCCTTTCCTGTCCATATATCTATCCAATTTAACTTTAAATGACAACATCGAACCTACCTCAACCACTTCTGCTGGAAGCTCGTTCCACACAGCTACCACTTTCTCAGTAAAGAAGTTCCCCCTCATGTTACCCCTAAACTTTTGTCCTTTAACTCGCAACTCACGTCCTCTTATTTGAATCTCTCCCCTTCTCAATGGAAAAAGCCTATCCACGTCAACTCTATCTATCCCCCTCATAATTTTAAACACCTCTGTCAAGCCCCCCCTCAACCCTCTACGCTCCAGAGAAGAAAGACCCAACTTGAGGCAGCATGTATGGACAGTCGATGTTTCAGACCCTTCCTTAGGGCTGAGTGGGAAAAAGTGAGAAGGTGTCGTAATGAAAAGCTCGGGGAGAGGAAAGAGGTTAGCTTGAAGTTGATAAGTGAAGAGCTGGTCTGGGTGAGTATTGTTTCCCCGTGGCCAACACCCCCATCTGATGGTTACCTACCGCAATGACAGCAACCCCCCCCCCCCACCCCCCACCCTGCCCCCAGGGACAATACTCCCACCTGGTGGTTTCCCACTGTAATGACAGGCCCCCTGTGGTCGGCTGAGTGAACAGTCAGAGTGGTGATCTTGAGGTTTTAGCTCTTTAAGGATTCAGTCAGAGAAAAAAAAGAAAATCTCTAGGTTAAGTTTTTTTTTCTTCCCTTCTTTATATCTGCTCAGCTAGGACAGTATAGATGCCAGGCAGGACAGTGGAAGGCTCTTCTTACAGGATGTGGGAAGGCAGGGAGACCTCCAGTGTCCCTGATGACGACAAGAATGAGAAATGCTTCCAGGTGCAGCCTCTAACAATCTGCATCAAGGAGTTGGAGCTGGAACTGGATGAACTCCAGGATATTCCAGAGGCTGAGGGGATGATAAATAGAACATACAGAGAGGTAGTTACTCCTGAGGTGCAGGACACAGGAAACTGGGTGACAGTCGGGAAGGGGAAAGGGGTCAAGGAGCCAGTGCAGAGTACCCCTGTGACCATCCCCTCAACAACAGCTTTATCATTTTGGATACTGTTGGTGGGGGTGGGGTGTTTGACCGAACAGAGGAAAGTCTCTGGCACTGAGGGGAGGAGAGGGGCATGCTGTGGTGACAGGGGATTTGTTAGTTAGGGGAACTGACAGGAGGTTCTGTGGGCGAGAACAAGATTCCTGGATGTTATGTTGCCTCCTGGGTGCCAGGGCCCGGGACATCTCGAACTGAGTCCTCAGCGTTTTTAAGTGGGAGGGTGAACGGCCAGAGACTGCAATCCATGTAGGTACCAATGAGATGAGTAGGAAGAGTGACGAGGTTCTGCAAGGGGAGTTCAGGGAGTTAGGTTCTAAGTTAAAGGGCAGGACCTCCAGCGTTGTGATCTCTGGATTGTCACCCATGCCACATGTTAGTGAGGCCAGAACTAGGAAGGTTGTACAGGTTAAAACATGGTTAAGGTGTTGGTGTTAGGAGGGAGGTCATAAGATTTTTGGATTATTGGGCTGTCTTCCAGGGAAGATGGGACCTGTACAGAAGGGACAGTATATACCTGAGCTGGAGTGGGACTAATATTCTAGTGGGAAGGTTTGTTAATGCTGCACGGTTGGGTTTAAACTAGAGTTGCAGGGTGATGGGAACAAGAGAGCCAGAACAGTTAGTGGAGAGGTTGTGGATGCACGTGTTGGTAAGACCTCAGACATATTCAGGAATCAAAAGGTCGAGCACGGTGCAACTAATGTCCTGAGTTGTGTATATTTCAACGCAATAAGTATCATAGGAAAGGCGGATGAGCTCAGGGCATGGATCAACACCTGGAATTATGATATTGTAGCCATCAGTGAGACTTGGTTTCAGGAGAGGCAGGACTGGCAGACTCGGGAGGAGGAGAAGATGGTGGTGCAACACAGCGCGCACAGCCTTTCTGGTGATGAATATCTGTAATTTGTCAAGTAGGAGGCCGTGCACAATTCCGATTTGATGGAGGCAGATGGGAGAGCACAGAGGAACATCTGGTGAAACTTCTGAAATGCCTGCTTCGCTGCCACTGCTACTGTGTGATCCGAAATCTCCGGAGGGGAAGGCCCCGAGTCCTTGGCTTTGCCTGTTGCTTGGCAGCCGGGGCCAGGATCGAAGCACTTGGCAGAGGATGGTGCTCGGTGCCCGGTGTCAAAGGGCTGGTAGGAGGCTCGGAGTTTTCGGACGAACTCAGAGTCGGACTGTGGTCGGGTGCTTCCAGTTTGCTGCATCAGCAAGTTTTCGGCGCTGGAAGCTCATGGCAGGGAGAGTTTCTCCCTTCTACTGTCTGCGTGAGATATTGGGGCTATTGGGACTTTGAGACTTTGTTTTACCGTGCTCATAGTCTGCTCTTATCAAATTACAGTATTGCTTTGCACTGTTGTAACAATATGTTATAATTATGTGATTATTGTCAGTTTTAGTCTTGATCTGTCTTGTGTTTCCATGATATCATACCAGAGGAACATTGTATCATTTTTTAATGCATGCATTTCTAAATAACAATAAATGAGGACTGAGTGTCCTCATAATCTAATATTTCAGGGTTGCATTATAGAATGGGAGGGTTTGACGGAGGAGGGGTGGTGTCGCTAGTCAGGGAAAATGTCATGGCAGTGTTCTGTCAGGACAGATGGGAGAACTCACTGAGAAATAAGAAAGGTAGAACCATGTTAAAGGGCTGTGTTGCAGACCACCCAACAGTCCTAGGGATTTAGAGGAACCAATTTGTAAAGAGGTCACAGATTGTTGCAAGAAGCATAAAGTGATTATAATAGATGATTTTAACTTTCCACATATTGACTGAGAATCCTGTACTGTAAAGGGACTAGATGGGATCGAGTTTGTCAAACGTATGTAGAAGTCCCAGTGAGAGAGTATACAATAGTGGATCTGTTATTAGGGAGTGAGACAGGGAAGGTGACAGATGTTTGTGTAGAGGAACACTTTGCATCCAGTGACCACAATGCCATTAGTTTCAAAGTAAATATGCAAAAGGATAGGTCTGGTCTATAGGTTGAGATTCTGAATTAGAGAAAGGCCAATTTTGATGGTATCAGAAGTGATCTGGTCAGTGTGGATTGGGGCAGGTTGTCTTCTGGCAAAGGTGAAGTTGGAAAGTGGGAGGTGTTCAAAAATTAAATTTTGAGAGGACAAAGCTTGTGTGTGCCTGTCAGAATGAAAGTTTAAAATAACAAGTGTGGGGAACCTTGTTTTTCAAGAGATAGTGAGGCCCTGGTTCAGAGGAGAAAGGAGATGCAGAGCAGGAAAAACTGAGGTGCTTATGGAATACAAGAAATGCAAGAGAATACTTAAAGAATTCCGGAAAACTAAAAGAAGGCATCAAGTTGCTCTAGCAGACAAAGGTGGGTAAATCCCTGGGGCCTGACAAGGTGCTCCCTCGGACCCTACGGGGGTAAGTGAAGAAATTGCCGGGGCCCGAGCCTTCCTTTAAACATCCTTAGTGACAAGAGAGGTACCAGTGGATTGGAGGGTAGCCAATATTGTTGCACCTTTTAAGAAAAGCCCTAAATAGAAACCAGGAAATTATAGACTGGTGAGTCTGACATCAGTTGTGGGAAAGTTATTGGATGATGTTCCAAGGGAGAGGATATATGAGTATTTGGATAGACAGGGACTGATTAGAGATAGTCAGCAGGGCTTTGTGCATGGTAGGTCATGTCTAGCCAATCTCACAGAGTTTTTCGAGGAAGTTCCAGGAAAGTGGATGAAGGCAAGGCAATGGATTTTGTCTACATAGAATTTAGGAAGGCACTTGACAAGGTCCCATATGGGAGGCTGGTCAAGAAGGTTCAGTCACTCCGCATTCAAGATGAGGTAGTAAATTGAATAAGACATCGGCTTTGTGGAAGAAGCCAGAGAGTGATAGCAGATATTTGCCTCGCTGACTGGAGGCTTGTGACTAGTGGTGTGGCGCAGTGGTCAGAGCTGGATCCTTTGTTGCTTCTCTTCTATATCAATGACCTGGATGATAAAATGGTTAAATGGATCAGCAAACTTGTAGATGACACTAAGATTGGGGGTGTAACAAACAATGAGGAAAACTATTAGAACTTACTGTGGGATCTGGACCAGCTGGAAAAGTGGGCTGAAAAATGTCAGAAGGAATTTAATGCAGATAAGCGCGAGGTTTTGTCCTTGGATAGGTCAACCAGGATAGATCTTATACACTGAACCGCAGGGCACTAAGGAGTGTGGTAGGTCAAAGTGATCTGGGGATACAGGTCCATAATTCATTGAAAGTAGCATCACAGGTAGGTAGGGTCGTAAAGAAAGCTCTTGACACATTGGACTTCATAAATTAATGTACTGTACTGAGTACAGAAGATGGCATGTTATGTTGAAGTTGTATTCGACATTGGTGAGGTCTAATTAGAGTATTGTATGCAGTTTTCGTCACCTACTTACAAGAAAGATGTAAACAAGGTTGAAAGAGTGCAGTTCTGACGAAGGGTCTCGACCTGAAACGTCAACTGCCTCTTCCTACAGATGCTGCTTGGCCTGCTGCGTTCACCAGCAACTTTGATGTGTGTTGCTTGAAAGAGTGCAGATTAAGTTTATAAGGATGCTGCCGGGTCTGGAGGACCTGAGTTATAAGGAAAGGTTAGGACTGTATTCTTTAGAATGTAGAAGATTAGGAGTAGATTTGATAGAGATATACACAATTAGGAGGGTTATAGATAGAGTAAATGTCAGCAGGCTTTTTCCACTGAAGTTGGGTGTGACTACAACTAATGGTCATGGGTTAAGTGTAAAAGTTGTGAAGCTTAAAGGGAACATGAGGGGAAACTTCTTCACTCAGAGGGTGATGTGAGTGTGAAATGAGTTGCCAGCACAAGTGGTGCATGCAAAGTCAATTACAACATTTAGGCAAACACGAGGAAATCTGCAGATGCTGGAATTTCAAGCAAAACACATAAAAATTGCTGATGAACGCAGCAATTTTTATGTGTATTGTTCAACATTTAGGTGAAGTTTGGATAGGTACATTGATAGTAGAGATATGGAGGGTTCTGGTCCAAGTGCAGATTGCTGGGAGTAAGTTGCTTAAATGTGTTCAGCATGAACTAGATGGGCCAAAGGGCCTGTTTCTGTGCTGTACTCCGCTATGACACTATGATTCTGACAGCACTCCCAGCTCCTAAACATGAAGAAGTCTGCAGATGCTGGAAATCCAGGGCAACACACACAAAATGCTGGAGGAACTCAGCAGGCCAGGCAGCATCCATGGAAATCAATAAACAGTCAACGTTTTGAGTTTAGATTAGATTAGATTAGATTATGAGGGCACTCAGTCCTCATTTGTCATTTAGAAATGCATGCATTAAAAAATGATACAATGTTCCTCCAGTATGATATCACAGAAACACAGGACAGACCAGGACTAAAACTGACAAAAACCACATAATTATAACATATAGTTACAACAGTGCAAAGCAATACAGTAATTTGATAAGGGCACGGTTAAAAAAAAGTCTCAAAGTCCTGCTAGCCCCAACATCTCAGGCAGACGGTACAAGGGAGAAACTCTCCCTACCATGAACCTCCAGCGCCACAAACTTGACAATGCAGCATCCTGGAAGCACCCGACCACAGCCGACTCTGAGTCCGTCCGAAAACTTCGAGACTCCGACCAGCCCTCCAACACCGAGCACCGAGCACCAGCTCTGCCGAGCGCTTCGACCCCGCCCCGGCCGCCGAGCAACAAGCAAAGCCAAAGATTTGGGGCCTTCCCCTCCGGAGATTTTGGATCACACAGTAGCAGCGGCAGCGAAACAGGCATTTCAGAAGTTTCACCAGATGTTCCTCTGTGCTCTCATGTTTGCCTCCATCAAATCAGGATTGTGCACGGCACCCTACTTGACAAATAACAGATATTCATCACCGGAGTGGCCGTGCGCGCTGCGTCGTGCTGCCATCTTCTCCTCCTCCTCCATAGGTTGAGACCCTTCTTCAGGACTGAGAAGGAAGGGGGAAGGGTCCAGAATAAAAAGGTGAGGTCGGCAGGGAAGGAGGTTAGCTTGAATGTGTTAAGCGAAGAGCGTGTCTGGGTGAGTACACAGTTGAGGAGTCAGAGGGCTGCAGAGATCACAGACGGGGAGCAGTGAGACAGGGTTTCACTGGACTCCTGTCGAAGAGAAGATTTAAACTTCTTCAGGGTAGGCATTCCTCAAAGAAACCTCACAGTGGAGTTTCATAAACATCTAAAGCAACGCACACAAAATGCCGGAGGAATTCAGCAGGTCTGGCAGCTCCCACCTCATGGTGTCCTGCACAAGGACAGGTCTCCATGGACAACACTCCCACCTGGTGGTGATCAGTTGCAATGACAAATCCCCTATGGACAACACTCCCACCTGCTGGTGATCAGTTGCAATGACAAGTCCCCTATGGACAACACTCCCACCTGCTGGTGACTTGTTGCAATGACAGGTCCCCTATGGACAACACTCCCACCTGCTGGTGATCAGTTGCAATGACAAGTCCCCTATGGACAACACTCCCACCTGCTGGTGATCAGTTGCAATGACAAGTCCCCTATGGACAACACTCCCACCTGCTGGTGATCAGTTGCAATGACAAGTCCCCTATGGACAACACTCCCACCTGCTGGTGATCAGTTGCAATGACAGGTCCCCTATGGACAACACTCCCACCTGCTGGTGATCAGTTGCAATGACAAGTCCCCTATGGACAACACTCCCACCTGGTGGTGACTTGTTGCAATGACAGGTCCCCTATGGACAACACTCCCACCTGGTGGTAATCTGTTGCAATGACAGGTCCCCTATGGACAACACTCCCACCTGCTGGTGATCAGTTGCAATGACAAGTCCCCTATGGACAACACTCCCACCTGGTGGTAATCTGTTGCAATGACAGGTCCCCTGTGTATATCAGTTTGGCGATGGACACAGTTTGCAGAAGTTGAGCAAAACAGCAGTGAGGTCATGGACCCTTTACAGATTACAGAGGAGGAGGTGTATGCTGTCTTGAGAGGAAAATTAGGGTGAATAAATCCCCAAGGCGTTCCCTCAGATTTAGTGGGAGAACAGTGCAGAAATTGCAAGAGCCCTAGCAGAGATATTTAAAACGTCCTGAACAACGCATGAGATGCCGGAAGTTTGGCAGAGAACTAAAGTTGTTCCATTCTTTAGGAAAGGCTCTCAGAATAACCTGGGAAATTATAGCAACACACACAAACTGCTGGAGTAACTTATCAGATCAGGCCGCATCTATAGAAAAAAGTACAGTTGACGTTTCGGGCCAACACCTTCGGCAGGACTGCAGAAAAAAAAGATGAGAGGTATATGTAAAAGGTGTGGGAGGGGAGAGAGAAACATTAGGCGATAGGTGAAACCTGGAGGGGGAGGGTTGAAGTAAAGAGCTGGGAAGTTGATTGGTAAAAGAGACAGAAGGCCACGGAAGAAAGAAAATGGGGGATGAGCACCAGAGGCAGTCAATGGGTGGAGAAGGAGATAAGATGAGAGAGGGACAAGGGGATGGGAAATGGTTGAGGGGTGGGGGTGAAGCATCACTGGAAGTTTGAGAAATCGATGTTCAAACTATCAGGTTGAAGGCTACCCAAATGGAACATAAGGTGTTGTTCCTCCATCCTGAGTGTAGTTTCATCACAACAGTGAAAGAGACCATAGATTGACATATCAAAATGGGAATGAGAAGTGGAATTAAAATAGGTGGCTACTGGGAGATTCCACTTTTTCTGGTGGTAGGTGCTTGGCAAGGTGGTCTCCCAATCTACGTCAGGTCTCACCAATATACAGGAGGCCACACCAGGAGCACCAGACCCGGCATATGACTCCAACAGACTGACAGGTGAAGTGTCACCTCACCTGGAAGGACTTTTTAGAGTCTTGAATCGTAGTGAAGGAGAAGGTGCAGGGGCATGTGTAGCAGTTGTTCGCTTGCAAGGGTAAGTGCCAGGAGGGAGATCAGTGGGGACAATAGGCAATAGACAATAGGTGCAGGAGTAGGCTATTCGGCCCTTTGAGCCAGCACTGCCATTCACTGTGATCATGGCTGATCATCCACAATCAGTATCCAGTTCCTGCTTTATCCCCATAACCTTTGATTCCGCTATCTTTAAGAGCTCTATCCATCTCTTTCTTGAAAGCATCCAGAGATCTGGCCTCCACAGCCTTCTGGGGCAGAGCATTCCATATATCCACCACTCTCTGGGTGAAAAAGTTTTTCCTCAACTCCGTTCTAAATGCCCTACCCCTTATTCTTAAACTGTGGCCTCTGGTTCTGGACTCATCCATCAGCGGGAACATGCTTCCTGCCTCCAGCGTGTCCAATCCCTTAATAATCTTATATGTTTCAATAAGATCCCCTCTCAGCCTTCTAAATTCCAGAGTATACAAGCCCAGTCGCTCCAATCTTTCGACATATGACAGTCCCGCCATCCTGGGAATTAACCTTGTGGACCTACGCTGCACTCCCTCAATAGCAAGAATGTCCTTCCTCAAATTTGGAGACCAAAACTGCACACAGTACTCCAGATGTGGTCTCACCAGGGCCCTGTACAGCTGCAGAAGGACCTCCTTGCCCTTATACTCAATTCCCCTTGTTATGGCCAGCATGCCATTAGCTTTCTTCACTGCCTGCTGTACTTGCATGCTTGCTTTCAGTGACTGATTTACAAGAACACCTAGATCTCGTTGTGCTTCCCCTTTTCCTAACTTGACTCCATTTAGATAATAATCTGCCTTCCCGTTCTTACCATCAAAGTGGATAACCTCACATTTATCCACATTAAACTGCATCTGCCCACTCACCCAGCCTGTCCAAGTCACCCTGCATTCTCATAACATCCTCCTCACATTTTACACTGCCACCCAGCTTTGTGTCATTGGCAAATTTGCTAATGTTACTTTTAATTCCCTCATCTAAATCATTAATATATATTGTAAACAGTTGCGGTCCCAGCACTGAACCCTGCAGTACCCCACTGGTCACCGCCTTCCATTCTGAAAGGGACCCGTTAATCGCTACTCTTTGTTTTCTGTCAGCCAGTCAATTTTCAATCCATGTCAGTGCTCTGCCCCCAATACCATCTGCCCTAGTTTTGCCCACTAATCTCCTATGTGGGACTTTATCAAAGGCTTTCTGAAAGTCCAGGTACACTACATCCACTGGCTCTCCCTTGTCCATTTTCTTAGTTACATCCTCAAAAAATTCCAGAAGACTAGTCAAGCACGATTTCCCCTTCGTAAATCCATGCTGACTCGGACCAATCCTGTTACTGCTATCCAGATGTGTCGTAATTTCATCTTTTATAATTGACTCCAGCATCTTTCCCACCACCGACATCAGGCTAACCGGTCTATAATTCCCTGTTTTCTCTCTTCCTCCCTTCTTGAAGAGAGGGACAACATTAGCCACCCTCCAATCCACAGGAACTGATCCTGAATCTATAGAACATTGGAAAATGATTACCACTGCATCCACGATTTCTAAAGCCACCTCCTTAAGTACCCTGGGATGCAGACCATCAGGTCCCGGGGACTTATCAGCCTTCAGCCCCAACAGCCTATCCAACACCATTTCCTGCCTAATATAAATTTCCTTCAGTCCATCCATTACCCTAGGTCCTTTGACCACTATTACATTTGGACGGATGAATGGATAAGGGAGTTTATGTAGGGAGCGACCCCGGCGGAAAGCAGAAAGTGGGGGGGGGGAGGGAAAGATGTGTTTGGTTCAGATAGACAGAAAGTCCATAAGACCACAAGACCATAAGACAAAGGAGCAGAAGTCAGCCATTTGGCCCATCGAGTCTGCTCCGCCATTTTATCATGAGCTGATCCATTCTCCCACTTAGTCCCACTCCCCCACCTTCTCACCATAACCTTTAATGCCCTGGCTACTCAGATACCTATCAATCTCTGCCTTAAACACACCCAATGACTTGGCCTCCACTGCTGCCCGTGGCAACAAATTCCATAGATTCACCACCTTCCAGGTGAGTCAACACTTAAGAGTCATTTAGATAGGTACATGGATGGGAGGGGTATGGATGCTATGCTTTGGGTGCTGATCGATGGGACTAGGCAGATTAATAATTCGGCACAGACTAGATGGGCCAAAGGGCCTGTTTCTGTGTTGCAGTGTTCTATGATTCTATGACACTCCCACCTTGTGGTGTTTGGTCAGAATGACAGGTCCTCCCTATTACGTACTTGATGGCGTTTGGCTGTACTGACGGGTCACCTGTGGACAACACTCCCTCTGGCGGTATCTTGCTGTAATCACATCTCTCCTGTGTGGAGGGGAAGCAAGATACTTGAGACTCCCTGAGAGAGTGAGACAATGTGTCCTCCAAGAAACAGAGCTCACCTCTACACCTGATTACATGCCCTGGGTATAAACACTACAGGAACTAGCTTTTTGCAGCAGCACAGTACATTGTCAATATGGCAAACATAAATTATGTTAACATAAATTAAAATAGATTATACATTAATTTACACAATAATCAGAATCAGGTTTATTATCACTGACATATGTTGTGAAATCTGTTGTTCTGTGGCAGCAGTACAGTGCAAATACACAAATTATACTATAAATGACAAGAAATATATATAAAAATAAATAGTGTAGAGAGAAAGCAAAACTAGTGAGATAGTGTTCATGGGTTCATGAACCATTGAGAAGTCTGATGGCAGAGGGGAAGAAGTTGCTGAGTTTACATCCTCAGGCTCCTGTACCTCCTTCCTGATGGTAGCAATGACTGGGGCAAGTTGAGAGAACATAGTCCAAGGTAGAAATAGGGTTTTTCACATTTGTTCAAGAACAAGATGGCAGTGGGGAAGAAGCTGTTGTTGAACCTTGAGGTGTGGGTTTTCTGGCTCCTGCACCTCTTGCCTGATGGTATTGAGGAAGAAGCTGTCGCTGAAACTTGCCGTGTGGGTCTTGCCTGCTGCAACAATAGGCTTCCGTATTTGACCACTCCATTCCCATGGCAACCCTCCACTCATCAAGGCCATGCTCTCTTCTCACTCCTACCACCAAGCAGGGGGGATAGGAGGCTTCGGGTCTCACACCACTAGGTTCAGAAACAGTCATTACCCTTCAACCATCAGGCTCCAGAATGGGGATAGATTATCTCACTCACCTCAACACTGAACTGATTCTATCACCTACAGACTCATGCTCTTAAAACACATGGAATATTTTGGAATGGAACCAATGTTATGATGAAAATCTTGGTTACTAACAAACTCCCAAAAGCAGTGAGAAAATATATATTTTTGTTTCTTTTCAGGGTGTGTGGGCAACATTGGTATTTATTGTCTCCATACTGAGGTGGCAGGTGAGATTCAACCACATTGGGCATATAGGCCAATTAAAAATGGCAGATTTTTTTCTTTTAGTTGAAGGATTTTCAATTACAACAACGTGGTTATTTCATATTAATCATTAAATGTTTATTTATTTAAGTAAAATTAACATTCCCCGCTACTGGAGATTCAACAGGCCCGATCTCTGGCTGCTTGTCCAGTAACATAATCACTAAAGTACGTTACCAGATCACCTAAGGGTAAGTACTGACCGGATCACCTGAGGGTAAGTACTGACCGGGTCACCTGAGGGTAAGTACTGACCGGATCACCTGAGGGTAAGTACTGATTGGATCACCTAAGGGTAAGTACTGACTGGATCACCTGAGGGTAAGTACTGACCGGATCACCTGAGGGTAAGTACTGACTGGATCACCTGAGGGTAAGTACTGACTGGGTCACCTGAGGGTAAGTACTGACTGGATCACCTAAGGGTAAGTACTGACTGGATCACCTGAGGGTAAGTACTGACTGGGTCACCAGGAAGAATTCCCAGCTGTTCTTTCAGCATGGATTGTTTCACACGCAACAGGAGGTGTAGACATGAGCATAAGGATGTTACACCCACCTTGAGAGGGAAGACAGCTAATGATACAGGAAAACTTCACAAGAGGCAGAGCAAGTGAGGCTTAGATAGGGCAGAAGAAATAGGAGGAGGAGGCCATCTGGCCCCTCAAATCTGTCTCACTTTTCAATATGATCACGGCTGATTTTCTCCAGGTCTCACCTTCTTTCTCTTGCCACCTCCCCAAATCCCTCAATTCCCTGATTTTTCAGATACTTATCTATCTCCATTTTAGATATATTGAATGATCCAGCTGCACCTCTCTCTAAAGCGGAGACTCTCAAAGGTTCACTGCCCTCCGAGAGAAGAAATCGCTATGTACTTCAGCTTTCAATGACCAACCCTTCATCCCATAACTATGGCTAATTGCTCAAGACTCTCCTGTTAGTGAAGCACCTCAGATACAGGTTCTCATCCTGAACCACTGACTGCCCATTTCCCTCCACAGATGCTACTTGATCTGCAGATCTCCTCAATTATTTGGTCTGTTGCTCTAGTTTCCAGCACCTGCAGTCTCTTGTGTCTCAACATCTACTCTGTCCTCTTAGGATCATATGTTTGAATAAAGTTGTCCCTCATTCTCCTCAACTCCAAGGAATATGGATCCAAATCATCTACCCTTTTTTCTTAAGAGACCAGAAGGTACACGTATAGGCCTTCATTAGTCAGGGGATTGAGTTCAAGAGCCCTGAGGTAATGCTGCAGCTCTATAAAACCCTGGTTAGACCACAATCAGAGTATTGTGTTCATTTCTTGTCATCTCATTACAGGAAGGCTGTGGGAACTTCAGAGGTGATTTACCAGGATGCTGCCTGGATTATAGAGCATGTCTTATGAAGATAGGTTGAGTGAGCTGGGGCTTTTCTCTTTGGAGTGAAGGAGGATGAGAGGTGACTTGACAGAGGTGTCGAAGATGATAAGGAGCATTATTCGAGTGGACAGCCAGAGATTTTTTCCTGGGGCAGAAATAGCTAATATGAGAGGCATAATTTTCAGGTGATTGAGTGAAGGAAAGGAGGATGACAAAGCTAAGTGTTTTACATAGAGAGTGGCAAGTGTGTAGAAATCCCTGGCGGGGTGGTGCTAGAGGCAGATGCATTAGGGGCATTTAGGAAACTCTTAGACAGGCACATAGATGACCGAAAGTGGAGGGTTATATAGGAGGGAAGGTTTAGATAGCTTAAAAGGTCGGAATAACATTGTGGGCTGAAGGGCCTGTACTGTGCTATAAAGTTCTGTGTTCTATAGGTCCCCTATAAGCAAAGTGAGGATTATTAATTACCAAAGTTCAAAGTAAATTTATTATCGATGTACATATATGTCTTGAGATTCATTTTCTTGTGGGCATTCACAGTAAGTACAAGAAACACAATAGAAGCAATGAAAGATCACACCCAACGGGAAGGACACACAACCAATGTGCAAGGCAACAAACTGCAAATACAAAAAAAGAAAAAAAAATGAGGAATAAATATCGAGAATGTGAGATGAAGAGTCCTTCAAAGTGACATAGCAACCCTGACACTCTCATACTGGATAACCCCTCCTCATGGCGGCAAAGGTTCTCTTCCTGGCCAATCTGAGGAGGCCCTTGACTTGGTCCATGTAGGCCATCGATCCCACTGAACGGTTTTCATAAATAACTGCCTGTTAAAAACAGTAATTTAATGTAACACACACAAAATGCTGGAGGAACTCAGCAGGCCAGATAGCAAGAGTAAACAGTCGACGTTTCGGGCAGAGATCCTTCAACAGGACTTCATCAGTAATCAATGTCTCTTCTCCCTCGCGATTGGCACTGTCGGGCCCTTCATTACAGCTGGGACTCCAACGTTGCTTATAATCAGCCTCTGAGTCCTGACTCCGGTGGGAATTACTCCTTTTTAATTTTTTTTTGTTTTATTTTCCGGTGTAGTTTTTTTAAACAAAATAAACTTTATTCACAATTAAAAAATTTACAAGAATAAACTGTTCAATGCCTACATTCTTCATAGACATTGTCAATAGTTTCCATACTGTTTAAACACTGTCACCCATGTGGCATGCTGCGATTTAATATAAAATAGATGCTCCCACAGTTGAAGGAATTTCCGCGTTACTCATGTCTCAGCACTCAAAACAGCAGATTTATAACATCCAACCACCTGCTGACAGCTTCGAACCCACATCACCGCTTCTCCTACAGACTCTCGGCGACCGACCACAAACTTCTCCTGGATCACACGGCGCAGTTTTGCGATCTGGGCACACTTTACTAACCTGGTATTTCAAATATTGGGGCGGGGGAGGGGAGTGAAATATCCAAGCTCTGCTATTTAAAAGCCAGCCGAATAGAAGAAAAAGTCCAACAGCTATTTCAAGTCATAAACCCAAGAGGTTCTGCAGATCAACACACACCAAATTCTGGTGGAACTCAGCAGGTCAGGCAGCATCGATGAAAATGAATAAACAGTCGATATTTCAGACCCAGATAAAGAGTTAATGGCTGCAAGGATTCCCTCGGACCGTACGCCAATGTTGCTGGGGATTCTCTCGGAGTTTATTTTGTTGGCAGGTCATTAGGAGTGTATCAATATTTCAGAGGGATCCTAGCCAGTGTCCGCGGGTCCCCTCAAAGGGCAAAGTCCTTTTGGAAGGGACTCCCTGGAGGTGCGTCATTGATTGGGGAATACCTTGAAATGTATCTGTTTCCACGGGCCCTGTAGACAGACGCTTGAAACTTACGTCAATGGTAAGTTAAATATGGTTTAAAGAAATGCGCGAGTTGTCCCAGACTGAGAAAGATCCCGCCTCTTTCCTCCGCCTGATTGGTAAATCGCGGCCAATGGGCCTTCTGAATGGTGAGCTGGTTCCGTCAATCAGAGCTTTGCTTCCGTCACTGAGATTCGAGCGAGCCGCAGGAAAATGGAAGCTGCGAGCTGTTGTGTGTTGAGGGACAGTTAAACTGGCCGGACCTGAGAAAGTGACAATGCAACCGTCTGAAACATGTTTCAGGAGAAAGATTGGGGTGGTCTGGGTGGAGTTTAGCCCTGTGCGTTGTAAGTATAGAATGTTTTTATAGTCGGGTGATTCGTCAGTAGCAGATTGTCTTACCTTCGTGTCCTGGCGTGTTGATGTGAACAAACCCCGGGCAATGATATTGTCCTGTAGAGTCGGAACATTGAGGCAAAACGGAGGGGACGTTCAAGTTCCAATTCTAACCTAAGGGCTTTAATCTAAAACGTTTCATTTGCTACACATACTCTGCTGTGTGTTTCCAGCATTTAAAACATATTTTGATGTTCTACATTGTTTTGAGAGCAAAGTAAGGAAATTGTCGACCCGTGTGTCCATAAAGTAATATTGGTATTGACTGGTGCAGTTGGGACATACCCCTAGAATTCCATGTTAAGGAATTGAATCAGATTACCTGGCACATTATGTCAGAAGGGTGAAGCCAGAGTCCTGATGAAGGGCCTTTGGGGCTAAACGTCAACTTTTCATTTCCCTTTACAGATGCTGCCTGACTTGCTGAGTTCCTGCGGCTGTGTGTGTGTGTGTGTTGCCAATGAATAGCATCCCACTTCACCTCTCTTTGATGGAAAAATACAATCCTACCCATATTGGTCAAAAAGAAGTCACCCAGGCTAATTGCATCTTCAGCATTTGGTGTGCCACCTCACCCATCTGGACTCTTTACTGATGCATTTAGGCATCGTTGAAATATAATGAAAGTTTCAGGAAATGTGTTCCAGACCCCCTAATGTCCTCTGGGTGGAAGATATTCCTTATTTCTCTCATTTTTTTTCAGATACCTTACTACTATGCCCCTCTTTTTCTTGACCACTTTACTGACTGAAATCAGGCCTTCCTATTTACTCTAGGCTTCTTGTAATTTTATACACTACAAATAAGTGCACTTTTAGCTTCCAAATAACTGGATCCAGACTTGGTGCCAGTGGCAGCCACGTAACTCTCCCCTGCAGCCCATTCAGAGCAACTTCTCATTCCTGCAGAATGATTGCTGGACTGCACACAGTCCCCAGCAGTGACCTAACTAGTGTGTACCTAGATCTAGTATCACCCCCTTCCCCCCCACTGGATATTTACAAAACCATTCATTTTTCACTGCCACAATTTAGGACTGAGTTTCACATGATCACAAGACAAAGGAGCAGAAGTAGGCCATTCGGCCCATTGAGTCTGCTCCACCACTCCACTATGAGCTAAACTACTCTCCCATCTAGTTCCAATTTCCGGCTTTTTCCCCATATCCCTTGATACCCTGACTAAATAGATACCTATCAATCTCCTTCTTAAACACCCTCAATGATCGGGCCTCTCTCCCGAGTTTGCCATTCTCCCTGGGATCCCCTCTCCCCGATGTTCCTCCATCAGCACTGTTCTTGATTCCCTCCTCCCTCATGTTTATTGATAAACTCTGACTTGGTCTCTCCCTGTGGAAGGCGTCCATGCACTCGCTACTTCTGAATTCCCGACTTAACATCTTGGTGGCTTAATATCTAGTTGGGTCATAAACATTGCTCATATCTGGCTTATTGAAACACAGATTTTAAAAAACTGCACAATTCTTATTCTCTGAATTTCTTTCTCCACTGCCTTTTATCATATGTGTAAATCAGAATTTCTTAGATCAAACAAATTGCCTTTGTTCTGACCAATGCTACCTGAAACGTTCACTCTGTTTCTCTTTCCATGGATGCTGCCCAGTCTGCTGAGTATCCCTATTCACCATTTTCTTTTTGTGACTATTTTATACATTTGGTTTTGACTTTACTGGAAAGAGAAAGCCTTGCATTGCATTATATCAGCCCTGATGAATGCTCTTGGCCTGAAACATCGATTATTTATTCCCTCTCCGTGGATGCTGCCTGACCTGCTGAGTCCCTCTAGCATTTTGTGTGCGTTGCTAAACCTTGCAAAGCTCTGTGGGGAGCAGAGAAATGCAGCTAGTTGGTTTGGTCTTCCAAAAGTGTGATGGACCAAATGGTCTCCTGTGCTGTAAGATTTTGTTTGCAGCCCTCTTACTTGTCGTTGCTGGAATCCCCACGGTTATACTGCCCAATGTGGGAAGTATTTCTTGAAAAGGTGATACAGGCAGAAACTTTCATTACAATAACTGAATATGTCAGTGAAAGGTCCTGACTGGTGGGGTGTCACACCGCTCTTCCTGGAGAAAATCATTGCCTCTGTACTGCTGCTTGCCTGTGGCCAGCCAGATGATCTAGATTTGTATCGTAGCAGAATTTGTCTGATCAATCACTTGCGTAATTGTGCCACTGTGGGATTAACAAGTTTTTTCTTAACTTCGCAGTTTATTTACCCTGAAGCACTGGAAGAACATTTGGATTTTCAGTGAGATGACCCAGTGTGAGTTTGATAGTTTTCTTGAATTAATGTTTATTTTGCTTAATAAATCCAATCTGCTTTTGAATCTGCTTTTCTTAAAATTTAGGAAAAGTAAAGACAAAAGTAATGAAGTCTGAATTTTAAAATTCCCATCTTTGATCTGAGTAAAATAGATTCCAAAATTTTTATTTTATTTCAAAGTCTCATATAGAATAAAGCAAAATATACTCTTTAATCAAAACACAATGAACTGGCAAAGGCTGTTTTTACCACGATAACCTTCTCTACAATGCCAGTACCACTTCTGTCCTATTCATCCATAGTTTGCTTTGAATATTACATTTTGGGTTAAAATGTGAGATGTCCTTCTGAATTATCTACCTCTCTTTCCATGTGTTGAAATCTGCTTATTCTGTAAATTTGGTGGCTAGTTCATTGACACCCTTGCATTTTTCATTGTTTTGGTGTGGGTTAAAGCTACATTGAAGAAAAGCAAATGAAGGTCTCAACTCAAAACGTTGATTGTTCATTTCTTTCCATGCATGCTGCCTGACCTTGTCAGTTTCTCCAGCATTTTGTGTGTTACTCTGGCATTCCAGTGTCTGCAGAATCTCTTGTATTGAAGAAAAATAGCGAGTTCAAGGCATAATTCCTCCTTCAGCCAATGTTTATATATCTCAGTACTTGGCTGCCACATTTATTGTTGTGATTTAATATTGTAGGTGAAGTACTATCAGATAATTTTGATTAAAAATCAAACTGTGCATGTCCACACTTTTCAAATCAGAATCAGGTTTATTATCACCATCCTGTATGACGTGAAGTTTGCTGTTTTGCAGTACAGTGCATCGATGCAAAATTAATACAAATGACAAAATAAATAGTACAATAAAAAAGGAATTACGAGGCCTCTGCTCTGCTTAGTTTTACAGCCAATGATGATTCAGCCACAGTAATTAAACGACTTTATGTACATTGAGGTGCTTCTGAAGTGTAGATTGTTGTTGTTCTTTTCCACACCTTGTGGCAACCTTGCCGTTTCTTTAGCGTTTTTGTCTTTTTTTGAGGTTGGGTTGCTGGCTCGATGCTCAACCCAACACGGATGGAAAGTGTGCAAGGAGTTGGCTGGTTTCGAACCCGGGACTACTCACCTCAAAGGTGTGGATGCCACGACACCACCGGCCAGCTTGGAGTGTAGATCAAAAGTCAAAGTCTGTCCTGAGCCTTTGTGGCCCATCAGGCGAGTGCTTATGCCGGTTTCTGTGGTGTGAAGCGACTGAGAGTACGAGACTCCCCCCCCCCCCCCCGGATAGGACGCCAGTCTATCGCGAGGTTAACCCCCCACATTTGCTGGTACCCATTTTCAGCTGAGTGGACTGGAGCAGTGTGTGGTTAAGTGCCTTGCTCAAAGACACAACACGCTGCTTCGGCTGAGGCTTGAACCCACGACCTTCAGATCGTGAGCCAGCGCCTAACCACTTGGCCACGCGCCACACTTGGAGTGTAGATACCATTTTGATATTGGAAGCATGGTAGCCAATTTACCCTGCAAACTTGAATCAAGGGCAGAATGGAAAAAAAAATTAGGTTTTTTTTCAATACTTTATTTCCAAAATTTTCAAAAATAAACAATGAAATCAACAAGAACATACCAGCTCAGACATGTATAAAAATGAAATAAGCCAAAAAAAGAAAGAGCCATAACATTAGAGGGATGCCTATTGTACAAAATACTCAAAAATACTAAATATTAAATCTCAAATGAGGGCCGTGAGAAATCAGCTGGGGGGAAATTGCTCATCCGCTCCCGGACTCGTCCAGGTCGGCAAGAAATGGATCCCAGAGAGCCGAAAATTTTTAATTGAATTGGTTCTCAAGAACCTAAGTTTCTCCATCTGTATGACTGGGATCATATCAGCCATCCATCTGCGAAAGGAAGGGGGAGAAGGTGATTTCCATTCCCTCAAGATAAGTCTTTGGGCAACAATCATCCCCAGCATCAGAGACTGTTGTATGGCTGCAGGGAAACAAATAGCAGATTGCGAGCAGCCAAATATAGCGAGGCCAGCTTCCAAGGGGAAAGATCTTTTATTGGCCTTTGAGTACCAGTCGAATATTTTGGACCAAAATCCAGTCAGTAATGGGCAAAACCAAAAGATGTGTGACAACGTGGCCTCCATCCCTTGGCATCTGTCACACATTGGTGAGACAGAAGGGTAAATCCTGTGCAATCTAAGTTTAGAGTAATGGAGACGGTGGACAAACTTAAACTGGATCAGTTGGTGCCTGCTGTTCACAGAGCAAGCCTGTATCACAGACAAACACTTGTCCCAGGCAGCTTCAGATAATTCAATGCCCAACTCCTCTCTCCAGGCGCCTCTAATCTTCACAGTAAACGCTACAGTGCAATTATCAAACAAACATACAAACTTAGAAACGAGATGCCTGGAGTCAGGAGGGTTCTTTAAAATATCAAAAAACATGTGTAACGTTCCGTTATTTTGGCTCGTGTATGTCTAGGGGAAATCCCGCCCAGCACCTGCTTCAGCAGTCCCCTCAGGGTCAATCGTCGCCCGAATCAATCACAAACATCAATCATCAGCCAGCACACCCAGTAAATTTTAACACATACACTTTATAGATATTACTAATTCTAGGGCATTAATATACATGTGATACAGAGAGGAAAGTAATGAAAAAAAAAGGCGCCAACACTTATTCAAAGTCCAAGTTCTTCGCGCGCTACCGTTGGAGCTCAAGTTCGACGTCAGACGACCACCCGAATTCCGTCGACCCACGGCTCGGGACCACCCGAAGTGATCGACCGGAGCCTCTCCGCACGTCCGCCGTCCTCCTCGTCTCTCCTCCCGACTCCCCGCCAAAACTCAGTCCACAGTCATATCATACAGCATGGCATCCGAAAACAAAACGATACATAACCACCCATTGGCTAATAGCACCCTCTTATCACCCTCTAAACCACAATAAACTGCTAGCGCAAACTCTCTGCAGCGTTAAAACACAACAAAGCCGCATTCCACAGATTAACATAACAAAAATCGCCATTTTAAATGTAACAAAAGAAAGACCCCGTACACTCTCCCCCCACCTAAAAAAAGTCATGCCCTCATGACGTTAACAGAATTCACTAGTACTCCTTGTAAAACACAAAACCCAACCCAGGTGCATAAAGCAGTGACATAACTTTGCAGGGCAGTAGAGATTACACCCTGCTCTCCCGGCGCTATATAAGTGAGTCTTTCCGGGGGATGCCTACTCCTCTGAGGCCTCAGGACTTCCTCTGTGGACTCTCCCTGTTCAGACACCCCAGGTGACCCCTCGAGCCGATCTGTCGGACCTTCCCCTTCACCGGGATCCCTCTGCCCCGGTGAGCCCTCTGGCTCGAGTTCTGCCTCCACCCTCTCCTCCCCCAATGCCGGCTGTAATACAGGCGGCTCTGCAACACCCTCCCTCGGTCCCCCTGACTCAGTGATGGAAGGGCCAAGAGTCTCTTCTCCTGGCACCGGGGAATCAGCGAACGGAAGCAGGTACCACACGTCCGAATCATCATCTTCCGATGACGTATCCCTTCTCGAGGTGGGGACCGGCCCCGTTTTCTTCGCAGCGGCCTCTTCCCGCGCCCCGCGCCCTCGCAGAGTCCTCGTACTAGGAGTAAACTCCCATTCGGACTCTAGGTCCATCTTCACCTCTCGACCCAGAGGCAACAGGTGGTTCCGATGGAGTACCTTGACAGGCCCCTGCCCGCCCTCAGGTCTCACCCGGTAAACCGGGAGATTCGGCATCTGACTCTCCACCACATATGGGGTGGCTGCCCAACGGTCCGCCAACTTGTGCTTACCCTGTAGTCCTAAATTCCGGATGAGGACTCGGTCTCCCGGCAATAGCTGGACGAACTTTACCTTCTGATCATACCTCCTTTTATTCCGCTGGTTCTGCTTGGTGGCTGCCGCCTCAGCCAACTCGTACGCCCTTTTCAACTCTCTCCTCATATCGGACACGTACTTCAGACATGGCTTCGAAAGTATTTCCCCCGCTTCAGTCCCAAAACACAGATCAATGGGCAACCTCGCTTCCCGTCCGAACATCAGATAGTAGGGCGAGTACCCCGTAGCATCATTGCGAGTACAATTGTAACAATGAACCAAATGGGCGATGTGCTGACTCCACTTACTCTTCCGTCCAATCTCCAAGGTGCCGAGCATGTCCAGCAGGGTCCGGTTAAACCTCTCGGGCTGAGGATCACCCTGAGGGTGATAGGGGGTGGTTCTGGACTTTTCAACCCCAAGCATATCCAGCAATTCATGGATAAGCCTGCTCTCGAAGTCCCGTCCCTGATCACTGTGGATCCGCCGGGGAAGGCCATAATGAACAAAGTACTTCTCCCATAACACCTTCGCCACTGTAGTCGCTTTCTGATCCTTAGTAGGAAAAGCCTGCGCATATCTAGTGTAGTGATCCGTGAGGACCAAAACATTCGCGGTATTGCTGGTGTCCGGCTCAATAGACAGGAAATCCATACACACCAGGTCCATGGGTCCTGCACTCTGCAAGTGGGATAACGGAGCCGCCTGCGCAGGCAAGGTCTTCCTCCTGACGCAACGGCTACAGGTCTTACAGTATTCTTCCACCTCCCCCCTCATCCGGGGCCAGTAAAACCGGTCCTTGACTAATCCATAGGTCTTCTCTACCCCTAAGTGCCCGGAATCATCATGTAGAGCCTGAAGCACAGCCTTTCGATACTTCTCGGGCATGACCAGCTGCCAGCGCCGGGGGTGGTCCGGAGGCGAAGTGACTCGGTACAGGACGTGGTTCTTCAGCTTCAACCGGGGCCACTCCTTCAGTAGTAGAGGAACGGAGGCATGTTTCGCCTTCTCCACCTGCCCCATATCACCCTGGCTAACCGCGTACCAGATAGTGCCAAGGCTTGGGTCATCACGCTGAGCCGCCTGTACTTCCTGGTGACTCAACTCCGGCAGCTGCCGGTTCCTCAGAGCAGTCACATTACAGTAACCAGTGGGCAGCGCGTCACCGTCAGCCCCCAGTTGATCTACTGCCCGATCCGTTCCCATCTGTGCTCCTACTTCCCCGTCGCTCCCAACTTGACACATGGCCTTTACTCCCTGGGCAGGGACACTCTTCCACTCCTCGGCCGTGCCCGACTCGTCGTGCGCCCGACGAGACAGGGCATCTGCATCGATGTTCCGACTCCCCGGGCGGTACTTCAGGCTGAACTCATAGGCAGACAAGGCTGCTACCCACCGGTGCCCAGTAGCGTCCAGCTTCGCCGAAGTCAGGATATAAGTGAGGGGGTTGTTATCAGTTCTCACTTCAAACTGGGCCCCGTATAGGTAGTCACTCAACTTGTCTACCACCGCCCATTTCAATGCCAAGAACTCCAGCTTGTGAGTGGGATAGTTTCTCTCAGATGGCGACAAGCTCCGACTGACAAACGCCACTGGCCTCAATCCGTTTCCCTGTTCCTGGTACAGAACAGCCCCAAGACCCTCGTGACTGGCATCAGTGTGTAGAACATACGGCTTCCGGGGATCAGCAAAAGCCAACACTGGGGCCTGTGTCAGCGCCCTTTTTAGAGATTGGAACGCCTCCTCACATTGAGCATCCCACCTCACTCCAAAAGGCTCCCCCGGGTTCAAGTATCCTCCTACCTCCGACCCTCGGTCTCCCTTCCTCCTCCTCCCCCCCATAGGTGGATAGCCACACAACAGCTGGTTCAATGGATGACTCATTTTCGCATATCCTTTCACGAATCGCCGGTAATATCCGCAAAACCCCAAAAACGAGCGTAAGGCGCTCACCTTCTGAGGTCTCGGCCAGGTGGTGACTGCGGCTATCTTATCCGGATCGGTGGCCACTCCTCTAACAATTGGGATGTATCTTCAACCCAGGTCTCATAGTCATCCTCCCCTTCCGGGGTGGGCTTGGCTCCCGAGAAAATTCTCAGCTTCGGGCGGTGCACCTCAACCCTTCTCGCCAGGGAGATAATGGCAGCCGTTAACTCGGCAGTCTCCTCAAGCCCATGGGGGCGAGGCCTGGCCAAACCTTCCCACTCCGCACCTCTACCTCTTGCTACGGGCACCCGGCCGGGGGCCTCAACTAGCTCCTCCGGCACCTCCTCACTTGCGTCCTCGGGGAGGGTATGGAGACCCCACGGCCCCGCCTCCCCCTGGACATGGACTGTCGCTGGTAATTCTAAAGCCATGACGTCGGCACTCGCCCGCACCAACATCCAGCAAGCCTCCAGTTCTTTCCCACCCCTTCTAGCTACAAGTTCTACCTGCCCGATACCTTTAATCAAACTCAACCCTCGCACCAGTACCTCTGCCGGAATGCGATAATCGACCCCGCTTACCACACACGCATGATTCACCGGTACCTCCTCCATTTCACACCAACTTACAATCTTATCTCGCTCCATCTTCACACCACTTACCGCAACCACAAGTACAACTTTCCCGAAAAAAAATCCAAATCCCTGACGGTAGCCCCCACTTGTAACGTTCCGTTATTTTGGCTCGTGTATGTCTAGGGGAAATCCCGCCCAGCACCTGCTTCAGCAGTCCCCTCAGGGTCAATCGTCGCCCGAATCAATCACAAACATCAATCATCAGCCAGCACACCCAGTAAATTTTAACACATACACTTTATAGATATTACTAATTCTAGGGCATTAATATACATGTGATACAGAGAGGAAAGTAATGAAAAAAAAAGGCGCCAACACTTATTCAAAGTCCAAGTTCTTCGCGCGCTACCGTTGGAGCTCAAGTTCGACGTCAGACGACCACCCGAATTCCGTCGACCCACGGCTCGGGACCACCCGAAGTGATCGACCGGAGCCTCTCCGCACGTCCGCCGTCCTCCTCGTCTCTCCTCCCGACTCCCCGCCAAAACTCAGTCCACAGTCATATCATACAGCATGGCATCCGAAAACAAAACGATACATAACCACCCATTGGCTAATAGCACCCTCTTATCACCCTCTAAACCACAATAAACTGCTAGCGCAAACTCTCTGCAGCGTTAAAACACAACAAAGCCGCATTCCACAGATTAACATAACAAAAATCGCCATTTTAAATGTAACAAAAGAAAGACCCCGTACACATGTTTCCCTGGAAGGATTTCAAAATTACAAATCTTAGATTGAATGTAGTGTCTAATTTGTAAGTAATGAAAAAAGTGTGAATGAGGCAGCTCAAATTTCTCTTTCAGCAGACTAAATATTGCAAACCGTCCCTCTATGTACAGGTCTTCAGTAGAAACTAGACCCTTCTCCCTCCAAGCATGGTAGGTTTTCTCTGACCATGAGGGTAGAAAGGAGTGATTGAAACAGATTGGTGTTTATACAGAGGTCTCTGGTAAATCCAGAATGCTCCTAATCTGATTTAGAATTCTGATGGAATTTTTCAAAACAAAACTCAACCTTTTCGTAGCCCCAGGCTTCTTTAACTTAGAGGACAGCATGGCTGGCAAGGAGGAATTGACAATGGAGTTAGACTCCATACATAGCCACAAGGGAGCCCCAGGGGCTAGGTTATCTGGAGCCCCCTGTTGCCAAAACATTAAAGCCCTAGCATTGACAGCCCAATAATAGTGTCTAAATACAGGTAATCCCAGCCCTCCTTCAGACTTGGGCTTTTGTAAATGAATTTTCGAAATCCTGTGATTCTTATAATTCCAGATATAAGACAATATTATGGAGTCCAATTCTTTAAAGCAAGCTGATATAAGAAAAATGGGGAGATTTTGACAAAGATAGAGAAACCTAGGAAGAGAAAACATTTTAATTGAATTTATACAACCAATCATGGACAGAGGTAGGGGTTTCCAACTTTCAATATTCTGTTTAAGTTTTGAAATAAACTCTGCGAAGTTTAATTTAAATTTTAATTTAGGATCTTTGGCGATTGTCAAGCCAAGATAAGTAAAGTGATCTTTAACTACATTGAACGGGACACTTTCCAAAAAAACCCACGTGTAGTGGTTGGAGAGGGGCACAAAGTCACTTTTTGTCCAGTTGATTGAGTATCCCGATAGTCTGCCAAAAGAGGTGATTAAATCTAGAAGAAGAGGGACTGATTTCTGAGTTTTGTAAGTACAGTATCACATCGTCAGCATATAAACTAATAAGTGTTTCAATACTTCCCACTTTCAAACCCAGAATATTTGGGTGACTTCTTATTTTTAAGGCAAGGGCAAAAAGGGCCCTGCTGGACTGAATGGTGTAGGGGAAACCGAGTTGATTTGTCACCATTAGTTATAATAGAGCACATTGGGCTGGCGGATATCAGTTTTACCCGGGATCCAAATGACTCACCGAACCCAAACCTGTAAGGTGACTCAAACATGTAAGGCCACTCAATCTGGTCAAAAGCCTTCTGTGCATCAAGGGACAAAATTGCTGCCCCATTAGCTTTCCCATGATCAGCAATATATATATCCTGTCTGATCAGGATGATTGATAGATGACAAATACTTGTTTAGTCAGTTAGCCAGCATTTTTGTAATTACCTTTCTATCGACATTCTGGAGTGCAATGGGACTATAGCTGGCCGGGTCTGTTTCCTCTTTACCTTTCTTTAAAATGAGGGAAATGTTAGCCTTGTAAAATGTTCTAGACAAGGCTTTATCTCTCTTAGAGCAAGATATCATTCTGTGGAGAAGTGGGGCAAGGATATCACAGAATTTCTTATAAAATTCACAGCCAAATCCATCCGGTCCAGCAGCCTTGCCAGGAGGAAATGACTTAATGGCAGAAGTTATTTCTTCCAATGTGAAGTCAGAATCTAAGTCCTCCCGCAGTGTCTCTTATGGCCTGGGCACCCCTGAGCTGCCATGCCAGGAGCCCCTCGGGCTTGTCCCCCATTTCGAAATGCTTTTGTCTTAATTTTAATAGGAGGTTATTTATTTGACTACCCAAAATACAATTGTACTCATATTTAAGCTTCATTATTTTATTATAATCTTCAGAGGATTTCGAAGCCTGGTATGTCGCTTCGATGGTTGGGAGAGTATTCTCAATCTCTAATTATCGCCCTTCTCTCTCCCTGTTAGCAGCGGATTCATATGAAGTTATATACCCACGGATTACAACTTTTAATGTCCCCCAGAGTGTGGAATCTGACACCTCGCCGTTATCGTTAATTTCTATAAAATCTTTTAATCTGGTGGTGATATATTCTATAAATTTCTTACCGGCGAGTAGGGAGGGGTTAAAATGCCAGGAATAGTCTCGTTTGGAAAGGGAGAGGTTTAGGGACATTGTCAAGGGGCTTTGGTCAGAAATTAATCTATTATGATATTTTGTATTGGTAACACGAGATATTAAATGAGAGTCAACCAAAAAATAGTTTATTCTGCTATAAGATTTGTGTACATGAGAATAATAAGAATAGTCCTTGTCAGTGGGATGTTAAACTCGCCAAATATCTACTAAATTCCTAGATCTAGTCAAATTATTTAGGACCTGCACTGACACGATACTGTATTTGAGGACGGGCGGGAGGACGATCTATCTAAATATGGATCCAGGTAGCAATTCAAGTCACCGCCGATTATTATATTTGAATTACTGGCATCCGGAATAAATCAAAAACTTCCCTAAAAAAATTTGGCTCATCTGTGTTTGGACCATAAGTATTAAGGAAAGTTAGCGGAAATGAATTAATGGTGCCAGAGATCATAATGAACCTACCGAGAGGATCTGTGGTCATGGAAGTTAGTTGAAATGGAATATTTTTCCTAAAGAGGATAGCCACACCACGGGCATGAGAAGTAAATGGTGACTGATAATCCTGCGATATTCAGCTAGATCTTAATCTGTGTTGCTCAGTTACTTCGATATGGGTTTCCTGTAGAAAAATCGCATCTGCATATAGAGATTTGAGATGTCTAAAAATTTTATCCCTCTTAACAACATGACCAAGGCCCTTAAAATTCCATGAGACTATTGTAATATCTTTACCCCCGCCCCCAGCTGCGTTCTACTGCAAGGCCTCTGCATATGAGAATAAAAAAGAGATTATTAGAGTTGAGCACAAACATAGTAAACAATGCAAAATAACTGGCAGCCTCATAAGAACACAACATACACAAACGAAAAGCATGTCTGAGCTATAAACAGGAACAACACACACTCTAACCTACCCCCCTTCGTGTCTCCCTAAACCAGACACATAGTTCCCCATTTCCATCCCAAAAGGAGCTGCTGGGCAGGTAATTAACATTACACAATTATCACAAACCCCCTCTCTAAGAAAATTTTAAACACAAATTATATAATACCATTAAACAGATGCTATTAGGGCTGGGGAGAGTTATCCAATGTCTGCACCTGAAGCTGAACATTCATGACACCAACTCAAATTTAACCCTTCTAATAACAAAAATATTTAGAACATTCTCTGCAATTAAATCCCAGTGCGGCATACAGCATTGCAAAACTACATATCAAGCAAGTCCCTCCCCTTATCCCAACATAGAGACCGGCACAAATATGAGCTGAATAAACAGTGTCAATATATCTACCCCCTTTTGCGTGTGTTATTCCTTTCCAAGAATTGTGCTGCTTCTATTGGGTCGTCGTATACTTTAGGCGCTCTTCCATCTTGATGATAAGTATAGAGCCGAGCCGGATACCGCAGGGTGTGCTTGATTCGAACCATCATGCAGAGCTTGTAGTACATCCCGAAAGGCATGACGTTGAGTCATCTCCTCTTTAGTGTAGTCCGGGAAGATGAAGACCTTGTTTCCCTTGTACTCCATGGGTTGTGGTCTGCTGCGGTGCAGGATCAGCTCTTCCACTTGAAAGTGATGGATACGTGCCAAGATGGTGTGCGGTTTAGCGCCGGCAGCCGGCTTCGGCTGGAGAGAACGATACACGCGATAGACTTTAACCGGATACGGGAAATGCTCTTCCCTGAGCAACTTGGGAATCAGTCTGGAAACAGATTCAGTAGGTTTACTATCCTCCTTGCCCTCCTGTATCCCTACAATCTTAATATTATGTCTCCGGGAACGAGTCTCTAAGTCATGTATTTTAGCTTCAAGCTGGCTATTTTGTCTCATTAGCCCTGAATACTTAACTTAAAGCTCTTGCTTGTGTGCTTCAAGGTCACTGGTGGTTAGTTCTTGATTAGCCACACGGGCTTGTAAGTCAGCCTGGGAGGCCACAAGTGCCTCAAACTTGGTCTCAAAAAACATCGAAAGCAGTCGTTAATGCCGCACAGAACTGACTCAGAAATCTCCTGACCTAATTCCTTGCACATGGCGTAAGTTTTATCTGGCGGGATCTCAGACACGGAGAAGTTCTTTACCGACCTGTTGTTAGCACTAACTTCAGTAGTTTGGCAGTCGGCAGTCTTGGCTTTATTTGCCTTCGGTATTGTCAAATTTTTCCAGACACTTAGTTTAGACATACACTGTTGGCCTATGGATAAATAAAACACTGTATAATAGTAATTTTGTCAAGGCCTCAGAGAGGAGCACTGACCAAACACGCCTAATCCATACACATGCGCACTGGCGCCCCTCAAGTTATTGGTTTTGATGAGGGGTAATTTTTTTTTCCACAGGTCTCTTGAAATAAGGCCACTTTTGTTTTTAGTTTGAGTGACAGGTCTTGGTTTACAATTCCATTTGAAAGTTGGCACCTCAGTCAGTACAACAGACCGGCGGTGTCAGCTTAGATTTATCTACATAGTTTTCTGGTTATGAGAATTCAATATGTAGCCTACCACAAAAACCTCAACAGCTGAGCCACACTACCAGTAAGGCAATACAGTTGTCGCTTGATTTACAAAAGGGATGAGTTTTGTTAAGTGAAATTTCATAGATAGTAAAGGCTGGGTGAAACTTGTCATGCTTTTTTCTGCAGCTGTATTCCTTTGGATAGAAACTGGTGCATTGCTTTGCAAAGCCAAGACAGTCAAAGGCTTGTGTTAATAAAATTAATGGAAATTAAGGAATCACAAACAAGAGAAAATCTGCAGATGCTGGAAATCCAAGCAACACACATGAAATGCTAGAGGAACTCAGCAGGCCAGGCAGCATCTATGGAAAAATGTACAGTTGACATTTCGGGCCGAGACCCTTCAGCAGGACTGAAGAAAAAAGCTGAGGAGTAGGTTAAGTAGAAATTAAAGAATACCCGCATCAAAAGTTTTTCAATCTATTGATCTTTTTTTTCCTTCTGTGCAGGTAGACGAGGCAAGCGCAAACATCTTGCTTCCTCAGATTGCCTGTCTCTGAGCAACAGCCGTGTGGGTGCATTCTCACTGACACAGCCATTCTGTTATATGGGCACAGGCAGAGGTTTACATAGGGGTCTATACCCAAGGAGCAGGAAAACAGCAGGCCGGTTATGCCATCTCCAAAGGCAGCAGGCGGATGACATGCACAGGCCCTCTGAAGATGCGACCAGCGGCAAAGCCAGTGTCGGCCAGTCAAACTCTGAGCTCGATTTTGCTTTCGACCCCAAAGATTTCCTTTCCAGTGACGTGTCCATTGAAAATGATGTGTTGGTTCTGAATTCAAACTCCAGCAGAAAGCAACCCGTGCTGTCACCGGGATGTTCGAACAGCGATAGGAGTGGATTGGACCGCTCCACAAGGAGCCTGGAAAATGTCCCTGTCATCCTCCAGCAGAATAACATGAGAGCTGGAGTCACTGGTGCTGAGCCAGAGGTTGAACCTCTCCCTGATTCCTACTTTGGATTGTTGGGATGCACAGGCTCCCAGGCACAGCCTTCCGGACACATCTCCCAGCTCCCAGACGAAATTCTCAGGGCTATATTCTGTCACCTGCCAGCGGTGGACTTGTATAGCTTCAGACTGGTCTGTCAGCAATGGCGACGTGTTCTCAGTGACCCAATGGTAAATGCTGGTTTCTTCTGATATCACTTAGTATGCATTGTGCTGTCCTATACACCCCTCCCACCTCCTGCAGGCATTGACTTCTGGAACAGGAAGACAAGTGGTTTCTTCCTAAGGCAGGCACTAATTCATCAGCTGAGGGACTGAAAGAGTGGATAACCATTTGCCACACAGCTTTTGTAACCTGGATTCCATCCTGATCTCCCGTGGTGTCTGTGTGGATTTTGCAGATTATCCCCATGACGATGTAGGTTTCTCCCATCTCCTCCAGGTTCCGCCTCTGTCCAAAAGACGTGGTGTAGTTTGTTACTGTAAATTGCCCATGGTGTGCAGATGAGTGGTGGAATCGGGGAAGTATTGATGGGAACGTGGTGAGTTTAGGTCAAAGGGAAAATGGGTGGGGATTGATAAGTGAAATTGGACGATGGGCCAAAATGCTTTCCTTTCATGCATGCCATAAACACAAGGGGTTCTACAGATGCTGGAAATCCAGAGCAACATACAGGTACCTGGGGGTGCAACTGGATGACAGACTTGACTGGAGCACCAACACAGTGGCTGTGTACAAGAAGGGCCAGAGTCACCTCTACTTCCTGAGCAGACTGAGGTCCTTTGGAGTATACAGGCCTCTCCTTCACATGTTCTACCAGTTTGTTGTCGCCAATACAATCTTCTATGCCATGGTGTGTTGGGGCAATGACTTTAAACCGGGTGATGCCAACAGGCTCAATAAACTGATTAGAATGGCTGGCTCTGTTATAGGAGTCAAAGTGGACACACTGGAGGCTGTGGTAGACAAAGGACCCTACAGAAAATCCTGACAGTTCTGGACAATGTTTCTCATCCTCTGCATGCCTCCTTGGCTGAACAGAGAAGCACTTTTAGTAATAGACTAAGACGACTGTGCTGCTCCAAAGAGTGCTATATGAGGTCATTCTTACCCTCGGCCATTAGGCTCTATAATGAGTCAACCTATAGCCGAGGAAGTGACGATCCCCTCCTGTTAGAACGTGGTAACTTATATTTTATTATTTCTACTTCTCTTCTAATATTTATATCTGTGCACTTATAATGCTACTGTCACACTGTAATTTCCTTTGGGATCAATAAAGTATCTATTTATTTACTTTGTTCATCATTTTTGTAAAGGAAGAGGAAAGAAGCCAGAATAAGAAGGTGGGGGAGGGGAAGGAGTACAAGCTGGCAGGTGATTGGTGAAACCAGGTGAAGGGGATGCTGGGTGGGGGAGGGGGATGAAGTGAGAAGCTGAAAGGTGATAGGTGGAGAAGGTAAAGGACTGAAGAAGAAGGAACCTGATAGGAGAGGAGAGTGGACCCTAGGAGGAGGGGTAGCAGATGGTTTTCATTTTTATTCGAGAGATCATGCATCTGTGGGATTTTGCTTGTCAGTGCTGGAGATGTGAAATGCACAGGGTGACTGATTATTCAAATCCAACGACATTTGTTCTGAGTCTGGGAAGGCTGCCATGTTGCCATTGATGCAACAAAAGTTTCTTTGATTTTTCAGTCAGCATGGAACCAATTCTGTATGCAATGTTTTGGTTGTCTTTATCTTGGTTTTGTAGTTTGTGCCATGGAAGAGACTGTACTATCGATACAGGAAGGGCGAAAGAAGTGCCATGATGGAAGTTGACAGGATTCTGAAAGAAAACAAAATCACAAAGGGTGACAAACAGGGCATGATAAATCTTGTAAGGTGAGTGATAGGTGTCACAATGATTGAACATGCTAACTATAATTACTGTGTAACTTAATTGGACAGAATTGAGAGAACAAGTGAGCATGGAGCTTTTCTCTTTGGCATGAAAGAGGATGAGAGGTATTTGATAGAGACGTACAAGATGAGAATGGATGTAGATAGAGTGGACAGCCAGAGACCTTTTTCTGCAGGACAGAAATGGCTAGTACAAGGGTGCATCATTTTAAGGTGATTGGAGGAAAGTATGAGGGGGGGGAATGTCAGAACATATAGACCATAGAACACTACAGCACATTACAGGCCCTTCGGTCCACAATGTTGTGCCGACCCTCAAACTCTGCCTCCCATATAACCCCGCCCACATTAAATTCCTCCGTATACCTGTCTAGTAGTCTCTTAAACTTCACGAGTGTATCTGCCTCCACCACTGACTCAGGCAGTGCATTCCACGCACCAACAACTCTCTGAGTAAAAAACCTTCCTCTAATATCCCCCTTGAACTTCCACCCCTTACCTTAAAGCCATGTCCTCTTATATTGAGCAGTGGTGCCCTGGGGAAGAGGCGCTGGCTATCCACTCTATCTATTCCTCTTATTATCTTGTACACCTCTATCATGTCTCCTCTCATCCTCCTCCTCTCCAAAGAGTAAAGCCCTAACTCCCTTAATCTCTGATCATAATGCATACTCTCTAAAACAGGCAGCATCTTGGTAAATCTCCTCTGTACCCTTTTCAATGCTTCCACATCCTTCCTATAGTGAGGTGACCAGAACTGGACACAGTACTCCAAGTGTGGCCTAACCAGAGTTTTATAGAGCTGCATCATTACATCGCGACTCTTAAACTCTATCCCTCGACTTATGAAAGCTAACACCCCATAAGCTTTCTTGACTACCCTATCCACCTGTGAGGCAACTTTCAGGGATCTGTGGACATGTACCCCCAGATCCCTCTGCTCCTCCACACTACCAAGTATCCTGCCATTTACTTTGTACTCTGCCTTGGAGTTTGTCCTTCCAAAGTGTACTACCTCACACTTCGCCGGGTTAACTCCATCTGCCACTTCTGCATGCTATCAGTGTCTCTCTGCAATCTTCGACAATCCTCTACACTATCTACAACACCATTAACCTTTGTGTCATCTGTAAACTTGCCAAACCACCCTTCTACCCCCACATCCAGGTCGTTAATAAAAATCACGAAAAGTAGAGGTCCCAGAACAGATCCTTGTGGGACACCGCTAGTCACAATCTTCCAATCTGAATGTACTCCCTCCACCATGACCCTCTGCCTTCTGCAGGCAAGCCAATTCTGAATCCACTGGCCAAACCTCCCTGGATCCCATGCCTTCTGACTTTCTGAATAAGCCTACCATGTGGAACCTTGTCAAATGCCTTACTAAAATCCATGTAGATCACATCCACTGTGCTACCCTCATCTATATGTCTGGTCACTTCCTCAAAGAACTCTATCAGGCTTGTTAGACATGATCTGCCCTTCACAAAGCCATGCTGACTGTCCCTGATCAGACCATGATTCTCTAAATGCCCATAGATCTTATCTCTAAGAATCTTTTCCAACAGCTTTCCCACCACAGACATAAGGCTCACTGGTCTATAATTACCCAGACTATCCCTACTACCTTTTTTGAACAAGGGGACAACATTCACCTCCCTCCAATCCTCCGGTACCATTCCCGTGGACAACGAGGACATGAAGATCCTAGCCAGAGGCTCAGCAATCTTCCCTCACCTCATGGAGCAGCCTGGGGAATATTCCGTCAGGCCCCGGGGACTTATCCGTCCTAATGTATTTTAACAGCTCCAACACCTCCTCTCCCTTAATATCAACATGCTCCAGAACAACAATCTCACTCATATTGTCCTCACCATCATCAAGTTCCCTCTCATTGGTGAATACCGAAGAGAAGTATTCATTGAGGACCTCGCTCACTTCCACAGCCTCCAGGCACAACTTCCCACCTTTATCTCTAATCGGTCCTACCTTCACTCCTGTCATCCTTTTGTTCTTCACATAATTGAAGAATGCCTTGGGGTTTTCCTTTACTACTCGCCAAGGTCTTCTCATGCCCCCTTCTTGCTCTTCTCAGCCCCTTCTTAAGCTCCTTTCTTGCTTCCCTATATTCCTCAATAGACCCATCTGATCCTTGTTTCCTAAACCTCATGTATGCTGCCTTCTTCCACCTGACTAGATTTTCCACCTCACTTGTCACCCATGGTTCCTTCACCCTACCATTCTTTATCTTCCTTACCGGGACAAATTTATCCCTAACATCCTGCAAGAGAACTCTAAACAGCGACCACATGTCCATAGTACATTTCCCTGCAAAAACATCATCCCAATTCACACCCGCAAGTTCTAGCCTTATAGCCTCGTAATTTGCCCTTCCCCAATTAAAAATTTTCCTGTCCTCTCTGATTCTATCCTTTTCCATGATAATGCTAAAGGCCAGGGAGCGGTGGTCACTGTCCCCCAGATGCTCACCCACTGAGAGATCTGTGACCTGACCCGGTTCAATACCTAGTACCAGATCTAGTATGGCATTCCCCCTGGTCGGCCTGTCCACATACTGTGACAGGAATCCATCCTGGACACACTTAACAAACTCTGCCCCACCTAAACCTTTGGAACTAGTCAGGTGCCAATCAATATTAGGGAAGTTAAAGTCACCCAATATAACAACCCTGTTATTTTTACACCTTTCTAAAATCTGCCTCCCAGTCTGCTCCTCTGTATCTCTGCTGCTACCAGGGGGCCTATAGAATACCCACAATAGAGTAACTGCTCCCTTCCTGTTCCTGACTTCCACCCATACTGACTCAAAAGAGGATCCTGCTACATTACCCACCCTTTCTGTAGCTGTAATAGTATCCCTGACCAGTAATGCCACCCCTACGCCCCTTTTCCCTCCCTCTCTATCCCTTTTAAAGCACTGAAATCCAGGATTATTGAGAATCCATTCCTGCCCTGGTGCCAGCCAAGTCTCTGTAATGGCTACTGCATCGTAATTCCATGTATGTACCCTAGCTCTCAGTTCATCACCTTTGTTCCTGATGCTTCTTGCATTGAGGTACACACATTTCAGCCCTTCTACCTTACTGTCTTTACACTGTTTATTCTGCTTCTCATTCCTCAAAGCCTCTCTATATGTTAGATCTGGCTTTACTCCATGCACTTCTTTCACTGCTCTATCGCTCCGGATCCCATTCCCCTTGCAAATTAGTTTAAATCCTCCCAAACCATGCTAGCAAACCTACCTGCAAGGATATTGCTCCCCCTCTGGTTCAGGTGCAACCCATCCAATCTGTACAGGTCCCACCTTCCCCAGAAGAGATCCCAATGATTCAGAGGTAAGTTTTTTTTTAAAAGACAGAAGACTGCTTTGAAAACTCTTCCAGTGGTGGTAGTAGAGGTAGATACATTCAGGACATTTAAGAAACTCTTGTGTAGGCATGTGGATTATAGAAAAATAGAGGGCTATGTACGAGGGAAGAGTTGGATTGATCTTAGATTAGGTTAGAAGATCGGTACATTGTCATGGGCTGAATGGCCTGGACTGTGCAGTACTGATCTGTGTTCTGTAGGTCCCCTGTAAGCAAAGAGGGCATTAGTAAACAGTGGGTTGCTTGCCTGTCAGCTTTTGTGAAAGCATCAACTTGGCACCTCTTGCAGTCAGGTACCTGGGGTCCTCTATGACCCTTAGAGACATCCCAAATGTACTTGAAGAGCAATGATACATTATGATTTTCAATCTCTTGTGCTTTGCCAACTCCCTGATGTTTCTGGATTTCTTTTTCTAATTAGGTATGTGGCATCTCTCCAGCATGCAAGAACTGTAAGCTCTGAAGCAGTCTTGGATTGTCTTAAGGACCACCCTGTCTTCAGTCAGTCCAAATTATGCATGAACCAGATCCTTCCAGATGTTTTCGGAGCAGCCAGGGTAGGTTTTCCATGGGGGCTTCCTCTCTTCTCGCACTTCCTTCTGTGCTCCCTTACCTGGAGCAAATAGAAATAAAATTCTCCTGCCTGGGACTGGAAGTCAGAGGCCTGATTCAGATCTGGGGACAGGGTGACACTCAGTCATGGTGGGTGAAAGGGAAATTCAACTGGGACATCATCGGGATGGGGAGTTGGGCTGATGAGAGGGTTGGAGGTTCAGGCCAAACTGCACAGAAGAGGATTTTGGCACTGAGCTCAGTGGTTGGGATAAGGGTTGGTTGCATTGTGCAGATCTCAGACAGTGTTTCCACTCCAGAGAAACTCAACGGTAATGAAATGTGCACAAAGAAAGATCAAGCCTGGTATACTGGTGTGCATTGTTCTCACATCCAAATGACAGGATTTCTGGGCCCTATGAAAAGTACCTCATCCAGGCAATACTGATTGACTCTTGCCACCCAGTCTGTCCGAGAGGCAATAAGCAAACCTGTGACTACTTCACAAACATTAGGAAATCCCCAAGCCCCTTGGCCATCAAAAAGAATTTCAAAGCTCATTACTGCATAGTTGAGGGTAACCAGAAAGGACGGACTAACCCAGAACATGAGAAAGCGAAGTAGCAGTAGGCCATTCGACCTTCGTAGGCCTCTTTCAAATTTCAGTGTGGCTGAACTTTTACCCCAGCACTACCCCCTTGTACTAACCCTCACAGTTGGGTAGTTTTATAATGGTTGCGAGTTTTATAGTGCCTCATCTACTAAAATATTATACCTACTGCTTGTTAGATGGTTAAAAACAAAATATAAAAATTTAGGCAGACACACCCAAACAGCCAGATTTAGACCGTTGCAGGTTAGCTAATGATACGTCATTATCTATAGTACATCATGGTTCATTTAGTATCAAAGCATTCTCTCCATCTCAGGTACTCAATTCCAAAGATTTGCTACACTTGTGATCTTTATCTTTCAATTTTTTTTATTGACTTAAAAGAATGAGGATAAATACAAACCAGAGGAGAGGTTATCTCAAATACATATTTCAATAATAGTACAAACAAAGAAAGGAATATACACTGTCAAAATCATAGATAGTATTAAGCTCATATAAAGAGAGGAAAGGTCCACTTCTCTTAACAGTTCATAGAAAAAAAAGACTCAAGATTTCCTGTTATTGAGAGAAAAAAACCCACTAAACTAACCTAAAACAAAAAAAAAGGGGGGGGTGGAGGGCGACTGAGCAGTCCATTTTGAGGATACAGTTTTTTAAAAAAAAGGGAAAATCCTTCTGGTCAAATCTAGAACTTCGCGGAGAAGAAAAAAAAACTGGAAAAGTAAAAAGAATTAGATCATATGAAAATATTGAATAAAAGGTCGCCAAGTTTGCTCAAATTTAAAAGATGTATCAAACGTCCAACTCCTTATTTTCTCCAAACTTAAACAAGACATAATGGAGGAGAGCCAAAAAAAAACTGGGTGGATTGGGATCCTTCCAGTACAATAGAATAGCTCTCCTGGCCAATAAAGTTGAGAAAGCTATCGTGCATTGAGCGGAAGCAGAAACATTTCCTGCTTCCGTTGGAATAGTCCCAAAGATTATTGTAAGTGAATTAGGTTGTAGGTCCAGACCTATGATTTTTGATAACTTTCTAAAAACATAGAACATTGAATAGTACAGCACAGTACAGGCCCTTCGGCCCACATTGTTGTGCTGACCCTCAAACCCTGCCTCCCATATAACCCCTCACCTTAAATTCCTCCATATACCTGTTAGTAGTCTCTTAAATTTCACTAGTGTATCTGCCTCCACCACTGACTCAGGCAGTGTATTCCACGCACCAGCCACTCTCTGAGTAAAAAACTTTCCTCTAATATGCCCCTTGAACTTCCCACCCCTTACCTTATCTTGTATTGAGCAGTGGTGCCCTGGAGAAGAGGCGCTGGCTGTCCACTGTATCTGTTCCTCTTATTATCTTGCACACCTCTATGATGTCTCCTTAATCTCTGATCATAATGCATACTCTCTATGTCGTTGGTACCAACATGTATCACGACTTCTGGTTGCTTTCCCTCTCGTACCAGGTTGTTGTGCACCCGGTCAGAGACATCCCGGACTCTGGCACCCGGGAGGTAACAAACCATGCGGGTGTCCTTCTCACATCCACAAAATCTCCTGTCTTTTCCCCTGACTATACATCTCTCCAAAAATTATTTAACTTTTGCAGGACCAAAACATATGAGTTAAAGTGGCCACCTCAGTGTTACATCTATCACAGGTAGGATTTATATTAGAAAAAATATGCATTAGTTTATCTTTTGACATATGTGCCCTGTGCACTACCTTGAACTGAATCAAGGAGTGACAGATGAATTATTAACTAAATGACAAATTTTATTCTATTGATTATCTGAAAGTGACTCTTGAAGTTCCGATTCCCAAGCACGTTTAACCGTATCATTAGAAATTATTTGTAAATTCAATAACCGTTTATATATGAGGCTATCAATCGATTTTGGAATGGTTTAAGTTGAAAGATAACATCTATCATATCTGGTAAATGAACAAATGGGTAATTCAGTAACAAATTGTGTAAAAAAAATTCCTAACTTGTAAATATCTAAAAAAAACTGTGCATTAGATAAATCATATTTGTCCACTAGCTGTGAAAAAGACATTAAACTATCCTCTAAAAACAAATCTAGAGAAATTTTTATTCCCTTAGTTTTCCATGTTAAAAAGACCTTATCTAAAATTGATGGTTTAAAAAAAAGTTAAAATGGATATTACTAGAAAGAGCAACACACATCAAAGTTGCTGGTGAATGCAGCAGACCAGGCAGCATCTCTAGCATCCCTGTTGCGTTCACCAGCAACTTTGATGTGTGTTGCTTGAATTTCCAGCATCTGCAGAATTCCTCGTGATTACTAGAAAGAGTGTGGGCACATGGCCAAGTGGTTAAGGCATTGGACTAGTGACCTGAAGGTCGTGAGTTTGAGCCCTAGCCGAGGCAGCGTATTGTGTCCTTGAGCAAGGCACTTAATCACACATTGCTCTGCGACGACACTGGTGCCTAGCTGTATGGGTTCTAATGCCCTGGTGTTGTGGAGAGGGGAGACTTGCAGCATGGGCAACTGCTGGTCTTCCATACAACCTTGCCCAGGCCTGTGCCCTGGAGAGTGAAGACTTTCCAGGTGCAGATCCATGGTTTCACAAGACTAATGGATGCCTTTAAAACTAGAAAGAACAAAGTTATTTAAGTCAAAAGATCTGTGAAACTGAAACCAAATTTTTAATGTATGTCTAACAATGGGACTAAGATCTTGTCTACCAATCTTAGAAAACAAAAAGGGAAGAGGAGCTCCCAGTAAAGAAGCAAAAGAGAACCCCTTTACCGAGTTCTCCTCAATGTCCAATCATGAAGAACAGTCCTGCATATCTTTACAGTCAATCCAGAAAAGTAATATAACGAATATTAATTGCCCAGTAATAGAATCTAAAGTTTGGTAAAGTCAAGCCACCATCTCTTTTTAATTTTTGCAGTAAAGGTTTACTCACTCTAGAGCTTTTATTATTCCAGATATATGATAAGATCATAGAATCTATTCTATCAAAAAACGTTTTCGGGGCAAAAGATGGAACAGTTTGAAACGTGTATAAAAATTTCGGTAAAATTGTCATTTTTATAGCACTTATTCGACCAATTAACGACATCGTCATAGGCGACCATTTGGAAAGCGTTTGTTGTATATATTCAATTAAAGGAAGAAAACTATATTTAGATAAATCTTTAAAATTTTTAGTAATTTTAATACCAAGATAGGTAAAATATTTTTAGCAATATTAAAAGGTATTTGATCATATTGATCCGAATAATTATTAATAGGAAATAATTCACTTTTATGTAAATTTAACATATCCAGAGAAAGTACTAAATTCAGTAATTATGGATAACATAGAAGGAATAGATTTCCTAGGGTCTGAAATGTAAACTAATAAATCACCTGCGTACAACGAAACCTTATGTACTTTATCCCCTCTCTTAATACCCTGAACAGAGTTGGAATCCCTAAGAGCGATAGCAAGTGGTTCTAAAGCCAAATTAAATAATAAAGGACTAAGAGGACAACCCTGACGGGTTCCTCTATATAGTCTAAAATAAGGAGATTTTTGATTGTTAGTTATAACCGCAGCCATCGGGGCTTGATAGATCAGTTTGATCCAGGAAATAAATCCCGGACCAAAAATAAATCTCTCCAAAACCTGAAATAAATAAGGCCATTCCACCCTACCAAAGGCTTTCTCTGCATCAAGAGAGACAATACATTCAGATTCTTTATCTGAGGGAGAATAAATAATATTTGACAATCTTCGAATATTAGAATGTAGATACCTATTTTTAATAAATCCAGTTTGATCATTTGAAATAACAGTAGGCAAAATATTTTCAAGCCTATTAGCCAGATTCTTAGAGAGAATTTTAAAGTCCACATTCAATAAGGAAATTGGTCTATAGGAGGCACATTCAGATAGATCTTTTCCTTTTTTAGGAATCAATGAGATTGATGCTTCATAAAAAGTTTTCAGGAGATTCCCAGAGGATATAGAATCAATGAAAGTTTGACATAGATGTGATGTAAGCATTTCAGTAAAAGTCTTATAAAATTTCACTGTATGTCCATCTGGTCCTAGAGCTTTCCCTAGTTGCATAGAGGATATAGCCCTAGCTATTTCCTCTTGTTTATTAGGCGCATCTGATGTGTTAATATCTTGAATAGAAATTTTTAGGTATATTTAATTTTTGCAAAAATCTATTCATAAAGGTAGTATTATCAGAAAATTCAGATTTATAAAGGTTAGAATAGAAATCCATAAATATCTTATTAATTTCATGAGGATCTAATGTTTCAGTTCTATCTGGTCTACATATTTTCAAAATCTATCTTCTGACCATACTTGCTTTCAACTGACCAGCCAGCAATTTACCTGATTTATCACCATGTATATAAAATTGACTTTTGGATCTTAAAAGTTGCTGCTCAATGGGGAAGGTCAAAAGCAGATCATGATGTGTTTGGAGTTCAACCCTTTCCTTATATAGATCTTCACTAGGTCTTACTGAATACGCTTTATATACCTCTTTAATTTTATTAGTAATTACTAAAAGTTCTGCTTTGGTTTTCCCTCTTAAACCTGCTGAATATGAAATTATCTGCCCCCAAAGAAAGGATTTCATCGTATCCCATATAACCAAATTTGACATACCTTCAGTTGTATTAAGTTCAAAAAATAAAGAAATTTGCTCCTTGATAAAACTAACAAAAGTTGGATCTTGTAACAATATGGGATTCAGTCTCAACTGAAATTTAAAAAAAACTTATAAATCATAAAAAATAAGTATGTCAAACCCAGAGCTATATTAATATTAAGGCAAGCAAGAAAAAGAAATCAACCAGGTCTTGTGTGGACATCCATAAAATGTGGAACAGACTTTCTTCAAGGCAACTATAGATATATACTAATTATTAACAAATAAAAAAATATTAAATCAGCCAAGTCCTGTACGGGCATCCATAAAATGTAGAGGCATCTATAAAAATCTCCCAGCTCGGGATTGCCTATTCAAGTTGCTTTCAACATAGACTTAAACCCCTTAATAAATTCCCAACCTTCATCTGGAGAGTTAATCTTTTGTGGCTGAGAGTCCATAAGACCATAAGACAAAGGAGCAGAAGTCTGCCATTCGGCCCATCGAGTCTGCTCCGCCATTTTATCATGAGCTGATCCATTCTCCCATTTAGTCCCACTCCTCTGCCTTCTCACCATAACCTTTGATGCCCTGGCTACTCAGATACCTATCAATCTCTGCCTTAAATACACCCAATGACTTGGCCTCCACTGCTGCCTGTGGCAACAAATTCCATAGATTCACCACCCTCTGACTAAAAAAAATTTCTTCGCATTTCTGTTCTGAATGGGCGCCCTTCAATCCTTAAGTCATGCCCTCTCGTACTAGACTCCCCCATCATGGGAAACAACTTTGCCACATCCACTCTGTCCATGCCTTTCAACATTCGAAATGTTTCTATGAGGTCTCCCCTCATTCTTCTAAACTCCAAGGAATACAGTCCAAGAGCAGACAAACATTCCTCATATGTTAACCCTCTCATTCCCAGAATCATTCTAGTGAATGTTCTCTGTACCCTCTCCAACATCAGCACATCCTTTCTTAAATAAGGAGACCAAAACTGCCCACAGTACTCCAAGTGAGGTCTCACCAGCGCCTTACAGAGCCTCAACATCACATCCCTGCTCCTATACTCTATTCCTCTAGAAATGAATGCCAACATTGCATTCGCCTTCTTCACTACTGACTCAACCTGGAGGTAGGGTACCCTGTACGAAGACCCCAAAGTCCCGTTGCATCTAAACTTTGAATTCTTTCCCCATTTAAATAATAGTCTGCCCATTTATTTTTTCTGCCAAAGTGCATAACCATACAGTTTCCAACATTGTACTTCATTTGCCACTTCTCTACCCATTCTTCCAATCTATCCAAGTCCCTCTGTAGACTCTCTGTTTCTTCAGCACTACCGGCCCCAGCACCTATCTTCGTATCGTCAGCAAACTTAGCCACAAAGCCATCTATTCCATAATCCAAATCGTTGATGTACAATGTAAAAAGAAGTGGCCCCAACACGGACCCCTGTGGAATACCACTGGTAACCGGCAGCCAACCAGAATAGGATCCCTTTATTCCCACTCTCTGTTTCCTGCCAATCAGCCAACGCCCTATCCACGTATGTAACTTTCCAGTAATTCCATGGGCTCTTATCTTGTTAAGCAGCCTCATGTCTGGCACCTTGTCAAAGACCTTCTGAAAATCCAAATATACAACATCCACTGCATCTCCCTTGTCTAGCCTACTGGTAATTTCCTCAAAAAATTGTAATAGGTTTGTCAGGCAGGATTTTCCTTTAAGGAATCCATGCGGAATCCATAAGGAGTCAGGCGGAAAAATTATCAAACATGCCGGATAATGGAGCAACGGGCGACATTTTATTTTATATAATTCAACCATCAGTTCCCAGTATTTCCTTCTTTTGGCAAAGATCTCCGGAGCAAAGTCCTCCACTATACAAATTTCTGTTGCATTGTAGATTAGCTTACCCCTTTTTCTTGCCTCTCAGAGTATAGCTTCTTTGGTTGTAAACTAGTGCAAGCATAGTATCCGTGGTCGTGGACGTAGTTCGGGTGAGGGCTTAGAACGTGGGATTCGATGAGCTGTATCGAGTACAGGGTTTGCTTGAAGATTCTTGCTAAAAACTGAATATAGCACATCTGAAAAGAACTTTAACAGGTCACCAGTTTCAGTATTTTCAGGCAAGCCCAATATACGTAAATTCCTCCTGCGCATTCTGCTATCTAAATCAATTGTTTTTTTCTTCATTCTTGACAATTCCAAAGTAACTTCATTAATTTTCTTTTCCATAGATGACATCTTCAATTCTTGCTCGTTAATAGTTTGCCTGAATAACTCCTGTTCCCTCTCAATTCGATGAGTAGTCTGTTTGAGCGTTTGAAATTGAAAATCCAAATTCTTCAGATTCTTGAACAGTAGAGATGGATTTTTCAAGCTTTCCGTTAGCATTCATCAGTTTATCAATCTTAGTGTTAAGCGAACCAAATTCAAGTTTTATATCTTGTATTTAAGAGAGTATTCTTTCTAAAGTAGAAAGTTCCTCCGATTTCTTTGTTTGTTCCATTTTTTCCATTTCGGGAAGGGTCTTGCCGCCTCTCAATTCAATACTGGATCGACTTCCTGCCATCGTAGTTAAGTCATAAACCCTTCAACAAAAATAGTGAATCTTCAAACTTAAAACAGATCAATCAGTGGAATGTAAGATATAAAAAGTAGAGCTGCGGTGAAAAACGCGTCTCACTCCATTCGCTGCAAAATGGAGTCTCTGCTACCCTTGTGATGAACAATTTTTTTTCTCTGCTCTTGTCCTGGTTGGCTGACCTCTGGTTCTGAGACTGTGATCCCTGGCTCGAGGGACTTCCACCTCCTTGTCAAGCCCTGTAAGAATTTTATACACTGTATTTCAACGAAGATGCTAAGTGAAAACATATTTCCTTCTGATTTTGTTTTGGACAATGTAGAACATCTTTGTAGGTTACAATGGAACATTGACAGGATGCAGAACTGGGCTGGGAAGTGGCAGATGGACTTCAATCTGGAAAAGTGTGAAGTGATTCACTTTGGAAGGACAAACTTGGAAGCAAAGTAGAAGATATATGACAGGATTCTTAGCAGTGTGGAGGAACAGGGGCATCTTAGGATCCATGTCCAGAGATCCCTCAAAGTTGCCATGCAAGTTGATAGTGGTTAAGAAGGCGTATCGTGTGTTGCATTCATTAGTCAGGGGATTGAGTTCAAGAGCTGTGAGATAACGTTGCAGATAATGTCTAGCTAGACCGCACTTGGAGTATTGTCTTCAGTTCTGGTTGCCTCATTATAGTAAGGATGTGGAAGCTTTAGAGACGCCCCAGAGGAAATTTACTAGAATGCTGCCTGGATTACACAGCATGTCTTCAGATAGTTTGAGTGAAGTAGGGATTTTCTCTTTGGGAGGTGACTTGATGGATAAGAGGATAAGGGACACAAATAGAGTAGACAAGGTGGAAATGGCTAATACAAGGAGACATAACTTTAAGGTGATTGGAATAAAGTCCAGGGGCATGTCAGAGGTAGATTTTGTTTTTACACAGAGTGGTAGGGGCATGGGATGCAATGCCTGGTATGGTGGTAGAGGCAGAGAAATTAGGGACATTTAATGTCCACATGAACTATGACCTTGCACTAGGTGAAGGGTCTGGACCTGAAAGATTGACTGTCCATTTTCTTCTACAGACGTTCCCTGACACGCTGATCTCCTCCAGCATTTTGTGTGTTGCTTATGTTCTTGGTAAAATTTACCTCTTTTTTTAAAAAAAATCATTGAGATGGTTTGCACTGTTTTGTTCTCTAAAATACAGCACATTTCTTGACCGCATTTGCAGTTGCTTCATTTTAGCACTAACTTAAACATCCTCTCATGATCTTATACACTTCTATAAGTCAGTGTTGATTGAGCTGCTGTGCTCAAGGATGCATGCTTATCCCACTGTTCTACTCTCTCTACTCTCAGTTGAGCTATGTGGCTAGGCACAGCTTAAATAGCATCTATAAATTTGCCGATGGCAGAATCTCAGATAGTGACAAGGAGGCATACAGGAGCGAAAGAGCACTACAATCTTGTACTCAAAGTCAGCAAGACCAAAGAACTGATTGTGGACTTCAGGAAGGGCAAATTTGGAGAACACACATACCAGTCCTCATTCAGGGATCAGCAGCCGATAATGGTGAGCAGCTTCATGTTCCTGGGCATCAGCATCTCCGAGGATCTATCCTGGGCCCAACATATTGATACAATTATGAAGGAGGCATGCTGGTGGCTATGCTTCATTTGAAGTTTGAGGAGACTTGGCATGTCACCAAAGACTCTGGTAAATTTAAACAGATGTACCATGGAGCGTATTCTGTCTGATTGTATCACCGCCTGATATGGAGGCTCCGGTGTACAGGATTGAGAGGCTTCACGGGATGTTGACTCAGCCAGCACAATCACAGGCACAACCCTGCCACCATCGAGGAGGAAGCTGGCATCCATTATTAAGGACCCTCACCATCTGAGGGATCTTCTCATTGCTACCATCAGGGAGGAGGAGGCCTGAAGACCTCAGCGTTTGGGAACAACTTCTTCCCCTCTGATCCATGAACGCTACCTTACTATTCCTGTTTTGCATTATTTACTTATTTTTTGTGACTTGTAGTAATTTTTATGTCTTGAATTGTAACTGCTGCCACAATACAACAAATTTTACGGCATACTGTATGTTAGAGATAAAAATCTTATTTGAGATCTCCCCTCAGCCACCTGGTTAGAAAATAAGGGAACAAGAACACAGTTTGAGATGTACAGTATGCTCTGGTGCCTATCATAAAGAAGGAAATTCATAAACTCTGCAATTTTTGTTACTTAGACTATAAGCACATGGGGAATACTGGCTGTGATTGTTCTCCTGTCCAGTAGTGTACAAGAAATCCAGACACTTATTTCCTCTCTGGGGCAACCTTGTTCAACTCTCCCACCGACAGAGTTTATGGAAGTCCTGTACTGCATGGCGACGTTACTGTTTGCCCTTGGAGAAAAAGACATCGGCATCAGCAACAGGTAAGGCCATTGCTTTACCCTGGCTTCCGATGACTAGTGCAGGGATAAACACGAGCTTCTGCAGGTGTTGGAAATCCACAGCAACGCACACAAAAGCGCTGGAGGTTCTTGGGTAGCAACTGTGGTACGAGAGCTCAGGTCAGGCACCATCTGTGGAAAAGAATGAACAGTTGATGTTTCAGGCTGAGACCCTTCAACAGGACTGAAAAGGAAGGGCCAAAGCCAGAATCTGAAGGTGGTGAGAAATTGGCAGGTGATAGGTGAAACCAATTGAGGGGGAAGGTAGGTAGTTTGGGGAGATGGGATGAAGTGAGAAGCTGGGAGGTGATAGACAGAAAAAGTAAAGGGCTGAAGAAGAAAGAATCTAATAGGAGAGGGGAATGGATCATGGGAAAAAGGGAAGGAGGGGGGACACCAGAGGGAGGTGATGGGCAGGTGAGGAGAGGAGTGGCTAGTGCAGGGGTTCCGATGGCTGGACACAGCAAACTTACAGACATGGATGGCTAGAGATGGCTATGTGAAAATTACCAAGTCAGCATGCTGTTGAACTGCCCCCTGCCCCCTGCCCCCTGCCCCCAGGTCTTGTTGCTTGTTTTCCCTGATGTTGCATGTCCTTTAATTCCACCAAATGTGCAGCACCTTGTGTGGAAAGAATAAGATCATTAGTTGTTTGGGTCCAAACCCTTCATCAGAATTGGGAAAAGGAATTCCTCCCTATAACACTGCTCCCAATCCCCAACTCCACAGATGGGAGATTTAAGTGATGCTGAAATAAAAATATTTTATATTCTAAACCATTACCAATCTAAATGTGTTTCAGGATCCATTATAATCTGTTCTGCGTGCTCTACTTGAGGGAGAATCCGGTCTGCAGAAAGCAGCCAAAGCGTGTCTGTTCTCCGGACTCTGGCAGGTGAGTTTTTAAATAGTAGTGCCATCACTCAAGTCAAGTGTGATGTTCTCCCAAAGAGTATTCTGTTATTGGAGAATGTCTGTGTGTGACTTTGATTAATGTGGAGAGATTAGTGCATGGGCAGTCACTGGACTGTCCTTGACAGATCAGGATCAGGGTCCAGTAACATGGAATGCAAGGCAACTGGGGACCCTTAACTTCCCCTTCAGTGCCATTGTGGTTTGTCATCACATCTTTTGCCAGCTCCACCATTGTGGCCTTGGTTGCATGGGTCTTTGTCTGGAACCTACCCCTTGACCTCACCGTCATGTGACCCCACGAGGAGCTAAGCTAAAGGCATCATCGTTCTCAGGATTTCAGGAACTCAAAGCCTCTCCACCACAGCAAGGTGATGATCCTTGGAGAAGATTATTTAAAATAATTCATATTTAATTCCACAAAGAATCAAGTCTACATTCAAGTCTTTATTGCTTGCAAATTTGATTCATTTCCTCCTATAAACACACCAGGCTGTTTGTCACTGAACTTTACAACCTCTTTCGTGAAAGAATCTTTCTCCAGGGTGGGGTGAACCATGCAAATCCTACCTCCCAGAACGTTCCTGAGAGTTATGAAGGTGCTGATGTTACTGTTCTGCTGAAGCTTCTGTCTATGATATAAAACATCAAGCTACTAGATAAGCAAAAACTTCCTCTCAGCATAAACACTGAAAAAACTTCCTCTCAGCATAAACACTGATGAAACCTCTTTCCCACCGACCTAGCTGCTTTTCTGTCTCAGGTAACTGTACCTGAACCAAGCTTACACAACTTTGGAGCTGTAATTAACTCACAGTGGCCATCTGTACGCCTGATCTTATCTCCAAAGTTACTTCCCCTCACTGCCACATCACTGTTCAACAATACCTACAGTTCATTCTTGCTGGTGGTCCTCCAATCCTTGCCTTTGTCATTAATAGTCCTTTCCATTGCTCTGCTGGTCAGCCTCTCACCTTTCACTCTTTGTAGCCTTGAGGACATTCATGGCTCTGCTGTCTCTATCCAACTTGTGTTAAGTCCTTTTCGTGCTGAGGTGCATTTACTTCTCGTCCTGCAACACCTCAGTTTTAATATTGTAAACCTATTTTTATGAACTCCGTGACCTTGCTCCCCCCCCAGCTCCATAACCACCCCTACCCTCACAACTCCCTTTGACCATAAAACATAGGAGTAAAATTGGTTCACTCCACCATTCCATCACACTGACCCTGAGTTCACTCCACCGTTCCGTCACGCTGACCCTGAGTTCACTGCACCATTCCATCATGCTGACACTGAGTTCACTCCACCATTCCGTCACGCTGACCCTGAGTTCACTCCACCATTCCGTCACACTGACCCTGAGTTCACTCCACCATTCCGTCACGGCTGACACTGAGTTCACTCCACCATTCCGTCACGCTGACCCTGAGTTCACTCCACCATTCCGTCACGGCTGACACTGAGTTCACTCCACCATTCCATCACGCTGACCCTGAGTTCACTCCACCATTCCGTCACGCTGACCCTGAGTTCACTCCACCATTCCGTCACGCTGACACTGAGTTCACTCCACCATTCCGTCACGCTGACCCTGAGCTCACTCCACCATTCTGTCACGCTGACCCTGAGTTCACTCCACCTTTCTGTCACGGCTGACACAGAGTTCACTCCACTATTCCATCACGGCTGACACAGAGTTCACTCCACCATTCCGTCACGCTGACACTGAGTTCACTCCACCATTCTGTCACGCTGACCCTGCGTTCACTCCACCATTCCGTCACGCTGACCCTGAGTTCACTCCACCATTCCGTTACAGCTGATTTATTTCCCCTCTCAACCCCATTCTCCTGCCTTGTCACTGTCATTTTGAAGCCTTACTAATCAAGAACCTGTCAGACTCAGCTTTAAATATACTCATTGACTTGTCTTCCACAGCCGTCTGTGGCAGTGAATTCCACAGATTCACTATCCTTTAACTAAAGAAGTTCCAATTCATCACAGACTGAAAGATGAGTGCCCCTTCAGGGTTCTGGGTTTTTGTGGCTCTGGGGACGTGCTGCTTCTAGGTCGGTGTCCCTAACTGAAGTGTCGCGGGAGAACATGGAACATCAGGAGCAGCGGGTTAGCTGCCAGGGGTTATGTGTCCGGAGAGCTGCACCTTTTTGGTGCCGACTCTGTGGGCACAGAGCTCAGAGAAAGCGACGCAACAGATTTTTAACATCATAAATCATCGAGTTATTTGTAATGTCTTCCCCTCTCACTATGAAACAGTGACACCTCTTTTTCCCTTATTAGGAGGAGAGAGAGAGACAGCCTGTAGATGTCAAGTTACTGGGTGAACAAGTTGTTTTTGGGGTACTGCAAGTCTGTGTCTTTAATGACGTTTGAGTGCTCAGTGGAGGGTGCTGATGCTTTTTTGCTGGTGGGGGTGGTGTTGCTGCTTATACGTGGGAGGGGGAGTTAGGGGTTTGGGGTTCTAATGTTTTAACTGTCATTCGTTCTTTGGGGCACTTCTCTGTTTCTGTGGATATCTGCGAAGAAAAAGAATTTCAGGCTGCACATTTCTCTCACATTAAGTGTACCTATTGAAACATATTGATTCTAAGGGGGCATTCTTCTATCCTGAGGATGTGCCCTCTGGTACTAGACTTCCCCCTCTATTGGAAACATTCTCTCCACATCCACTCCATCTAGCCCTTTCAATATTGATAGGTTTCAATGATATCTTCCGTCATTCTTCTGAACTCCAGACAGTACAGGCCCAGAAACATCAAACGCCCCTCATACATTAACCTATTCATTCCTGGATTAATTCTCGTGAATCTCCTCTGGACCCTCTCCAGTGCCAGCACATCCTTTCTTAGCTATGGGGCTAAAACTGCTCACAGTGCTCCAAATGTGGTCTGCCCAATGCCTTGTAAAGCCTTGGTGTTTGTCCATAGTGTTTTATTTCACTCATTGGCAGCTGTCCTTCTGATGCCAGGACCCAAAGCTCAGTAATTCCCTTTCCATCCTCTCTGCCTCTTTAAGGAGCTATTTAAAGTCATCTCAACTGTTAAGAAGCATGTGAAGAGGTAGGGATAGAGGGATATAGATCACGTGTGGCAGGTGTGCAGTTTATATTGGCATTTTGGTTGGCAAAGACATGGGCTGAAGGGCCTGTTCTTATGCTGTGTACTACACTCTGCGAACTTTCTGTCCAAGATTTTGGTCTTCTCTTCTTTTATCTCTTTGTATGATTCAGTATGAAAGGCTTAAAAGCAATCCTATAGCATTTAAATACATTTAAAAACTCAACAGAAGTGCAGGTTATTTTCATCCTCATTCTCAATCCTCAATGGGGCAGCATGGTATAACGTAGAATTAGCAAAACGCAGCTCCAGTGTCAGTGACCCGGGTCCAATTCTGCCACCCTCTGTAATGAGTTTGTTCGTTCTCCCCATGGCCACGTGGGTTTCCTCCAACATGCCAAAGATGTATGGGTTAGGTTAGTGAGTTTGGGCGCACAATGTTGCGGTCAGAAGCATGGTACCACTTGTGGGCTGCCCACAGCACATTCTCGGACAGGTTGGTCGTTGATGCAAGCAACACATTTCACTGTATGCTTTAATGTACAAGTGACAAAAAGCCATGCAATTTTAGCACTTTACTATGTATGAATGGGACATTTGTAAAATTGTTACTTTTTGTTATACATTGCCTATTACTCATTGGTTTTAGAAATGACGGATGTACAGTTCGTTACTATTTTCCTAACTTTCTTTTCAAAAATAGGCTTGAGAGGGATAATGTATATCAAAGTTCTGAGCTGGAGCGTGTGCTGAATCATGAAATCCTCCCAGACCGTGTGATAAAAATAATGGGACTTGCAGGTAAGTTTTTTTTTAAGAAGTTGTAAAGATTGTGAAACTGAAACTTCCCCACCCCACCCCCGTCAACTCTGCTTAATTCCCCAAGTATGAGGCCCGTTTTTCAGTTGAAGGCAATGTGGAAGTCTATCTGGTCTATGCCAGATTCCAGCGGTCCCAATTCCCCCTCTCCTTATTTTCAAAGTTCAAAGTACATTTATTATGGAGGTATGTATACTATATAGAACCTTGAAATTTGCCTCCTAACAGGCAGCCACAAAAACAAAGGAACCAAATAGAACCCAATTTTTTTTTTAAGAAGCCCATCAAGCACCCAATGTGCAAAAAAAAGTTATACAAACAATAAAAAGGGAGCAAATAATATTCAGAACTTGAAGTTCTTGAAAGTGAGCCCTCAGCAACGAGGCCTGTATATCGCTGCAGGTGGTCCAGGAGCCAGCTGGTTGCCGGCCACAGCCTCAGTTCAGTGCAGAGATGGGTAAACCTCGCGGGGCAGCAAACTGAACACTGGCTCGTCCCTTGCCTTGGGCCCTGACACCCCGACCTTTTCAATCTGGCGCCGCGCTTAAATCAGTCAAACCTCAGCCTGCAGTTTTGAACTTATTTTCACTTTTACATCCCTCGACTCTGCTTTTGTTCTTTTTCCCACTTGCACACAGAAGGGGATCGTTTACAGTATGAAGCTGCCCATGTGTGTCTTTGGAAGTTGGGAGGGTGGTGGAGCCTCCGGTGGAAAACCGTACGATCATTGGAAAGAAGTGTAAACTCCAAATGGATGGCACTGAAGAATCAGGATTGAACATGGGTAGCAGGGGCCTTGAGAACCGAGCACCATACTAGCTGTATATATCGTCATGCACCCAGCAACACATCACATTTTGTTTCCTGTTTTATTTAGAGCAAGGGTTCCCATAATTTTCTATGTCTTGGACCAATACCATTAAGCAAGGGGTCCGTGGATCCCAGATTGGGGACCCTGATTTTGAGATGCAGCACATTAACAGGCACATCTTGCTGTTGAGTACCTTTTTGTTGTGCCTTATAACAAACAATTAACTCAGAGTGGCTTTGTCATAAGCACGTTTAATTTACTTGCTACAAGGGAAGTCTAGCACCACAGAAGAGCCGGTGTCAGCTTCAAAGAAACATACGGCATAGTCACTCATTTATACACAAGTGCTGCTCCCTGTGCCTCAATTCAAGGACAGGCTACATTCTGTTCATCTGCTTAATCAGTGTACTTGGCATTCTTCCAGTAACTGAATCCACTTGTCTTTCTGCAAGGAACATCAGCAAAATGCTGCATGAACACTATTAGCAAAACACTCTGGTACAATACAGGTTCCATCTTGTTACAGACAAAAACTGCCATTTTGTTACTACAAGTACATTTCCACACTCCAATGAGCCCACGCTGTCCAATTACACCCATGTGACCAACTAACCAACAAACCTGTACATCTGGAATGTGGGAGAAAACTGGAGCACCTTATGGAAACCCATGCAGTCAGAAAATATACAAATTCCTTTCAGATAGCAATGAAATTGAACCTGGCTCACTAGTGCTATAATAACATTATAATACTGTGCCTCTGTCCTTATTAATTTCTATCTTATCAATCTCATTTTGCCTTCTTCCTCTTCTCCCTGCCCATTCCATTCCTTGTTCATCTTCCATCCTCCCTCCTCTCAAATTCATGCCTTCTGTTTTTCCCTCCACCCCACCCCCAGCTGCCCACCCTCTGCTTCGCTCTTGTGTGTGCTTAGCCCACTGCTGTACCTGTTCTCCACCCACGATTGTGTGGCTAGGCATAGCTTAAATGCCATCTGTAAATTTGCCAACAACACAACTATTGTTCTCATAATTTCAGTTGGAGATGAGGAGGCAGACAGGGGTGAAATAGATCAGCTGGTTGCAGCAACAACCTCGCACTCAATGTCAGTAAGAATTGAATGTGGACTTCAGGAAGAGGAAGTCGAGGGAACACACTCCAGTCCTTATTGAGGGATCAGAAGTGGAAAGGGTGAACTCTCCTGGGCCCAGCATATTGAAGCAATTAGAAAGGAGGCACGAAAGTGGCTCTGTTTCATTAGGAGTTTGAGGAGAATTGGTACGTCACCAAAGGCGCTCATCCATTTCTACAGATGTACTGAGGAGAGTATTCTAGTTGGTTGCCTCACCTTCTGGTACAGAGGGGCCACTGCACAAAATCAGAAAAAGCTGCAGAAAGCTGTAAGCTGAGCCGGCTGTGTCATAGGCAGCAGCCTCCCCAGCATCAAAGACACCTTCAAAAGGCAATGCCTCAGAAAGGTGCATTCATCATGAAGAACCCCTGTCACCCAGGACATGCCCTCTTCTCATTGCTACCATCAGGAAGGAGCTAGAGGAGTGATATTAAAACCGATTCCATTCCCTCATCCTGCAATCTCTTTAACTTTCAAATGACTTTATGGTAATAGTTCAGAGCTGTATTCAGGGACTGGGTGGCCATTTTGCTCAGCGTTTGTGCTCTGTCTACCAGGGACATCTCAAGCTCCCATTTGCCAGCTTCCCATTCCCACATTATCCTCAGTCTGGGTGAGGAAAAATGCAAACTGGAGCAAATGCACCTCATTACTCTGCTTGGGTAATCTGTGACCAACAACATGAATCAATAACCTGCTCCCCATTTGTCCCGTCTCTGTCTGCTCTTGATCTACCCACTTCTTCCTATGCTCCCTCGGTTCTCCCCAACACCTTGATTCTTTCCCCTCCATCACCCACATAATCTGCCCATCATAGACATACTCTGTCCACAGTGTCCCCTCCTCTCCTCTCTCCCAACCTCCACTGTTAGGTTCTGTGCTCCAACTTTGTTTCCTATTAGATTTCATCATCTTCATCACTTTTACGTCTGCACCTTTCACCTCCCAGTCTCAGTCACTTTCCCCTCTTCCATCAATCAGCCTATCATCCCTCCTCACCTGGATCCACCAATCGTTTGCCAGCTCCTGCTCCATCCCTGCACCTCACCTCCTTGCATTGGCTCTCTTCCCCCTATTTCTCAGTCCAGATGAAGGGTCTTGACCAGCAACATTGATTGTAATTGGCTTATTTTGTCACATGTACTGCAGTACTATGGAAAAACTTTGGCACACCATCCACACAAATCATTTCATCGCTACATCATGATAAAACAAGAGAGAAACAGCAATAGAATTTTTAATATGGGGTTACAGTCACAGAGATAGTGCTGTGCAGCTAGACAATGTGAAATGCCATAATGAGGTAGATTATGAGGTCAAGAGTCCATCTTATTTTATTGGGAAGTTTCAAAGATTCATTTATTATCAAAGTATACAACTCTGAAATTCTTTAATTCTCAGGGTAGCCATGAAACCAAGAAAGAAAAGAAAGGCAGCACAATCATCAACCCCCAACTCTCCCCTCGCTGCAAAAAAAAGAACAAAAACAGAATAGGCACATCAATACCCAGATCCCTCCCCCCACCCAAAAGAAACAAAATGGATCAGGCACATTGACCCCCAAATCCCCCTCCCCGCACAAAAAAATAATGAGAACATTGGGCGTAGAACACAGAATATCAAAACTATAAGACTGAGGAAAGGAATCTATAGTCTAAGTCCGCATCCAAAATGCAGAAAAAACCTGGGCAACACTCTGGGCGCAGTGGCAGGCTCTCTCCTCTCCAGTACAGAGCAACCGATCAAAATGCAAGCAGCCGGCACTCACCCTCTGCACTCTCTTAGATGTTTTATTCTCCCTTGTCATTTTAATTGGTAAACAATTGAATCTATAATCAGCCAAATGGAGCCGAACATTGGCCTGCGCCCCATCCTGCAGTCTGCGTGCTACAAGGTTCACATACGCTGTCTCTGCCTCCTGGAATCCTCTTGGAGACCATGCAGACATGGTCAAGAGGCTCAGTTGTTGTTCACACCAAACATCAGAATGGGGAAGAAATGTAATCTAAGCAACTTTGCCTGTGAAATGAATGTTGGTGCCAGATGGGGTAGTTTGAGTATCTCAGAAACTGCTGATCTGGGATTTTAATACATAACAGTCTCTAGAATTGCACAGAATGGTGCAAAAAATGAAAAAAAACATCCAGTGAGCAATAGTTCTGTGGGTGAAAACACCTTGTTAATGAGAGAAGTCTGATTAGAATAGCCAGACTGGTTCAAGCTGACAGAAAAGCAACAGTAACTCATATAATCAAGTATTATAATAGTGTGCAGAAGAGCATCTCTGAACCCACAACACATTGAACCTTGATGTAGATGGGTTACAGGAGCAGAAGACCACAAACGTATTGTCAGTGGACACTTTATTAGGTACAGAAGGACTCTGGTATAATCGTGATTAGTACAGTTGCTTTGACAACAGCAGTAATGTTGTTTGTTCTTCTTCCCTCAGAGGCACTCAGCTTCTTCTCAATGCAGGCTCCTTGGTTTAGGATAACTCTGGTCCTGAGCCCAGAGCTATACTTATTATTGCGACCATAACCATCACAATGCCTACTGGAGAATGGGTGTGAGACATTGTGAGACCTGTCAGAAAAAACAGGGTGCAAGAGAATGGATGTTGATGGGGTTTGAGCCTGGTCAGATTGTTGAGCCAAATAGACTATTGTATCAAAAATTGATGCTAATGGTCTAGGTTTAAGTCACCCTTTAAGGTGACATTCTTTGTGAAGGAGTATATAGAAGATATAACGGATTAGAAATCCAGAGATTTGCACCCATGCCCTGAAGAAATTATCTTAAATTCCACCATGCTAGCAGGAGAGTTCAGAAATAAAATGGTGTTAATTATAATGTTGAGCAACGTGTGAAATGCTGGAGGAACTCAGCAAGTCAGGCAGCATCTCTGGAAGGGAATAAACATTCAATGTTTTCTGCCAAGACCCTTTATTGGGACCGGAAAGGAAGGGAGTAGAAACCAGAATAAGAAGGTGAGCGAGGAAAAGCAGTGCAACTTGGCAGGTGAGGGGGAAGGGAGATGAAACATGAAGCTGGGAGGTGATAGGTGCAAGAGGGAAAGGGCTAAAGAAGATCACAAGACAAAGGAGCAGAAGTAGGCCATTCGGCCCATCGAGTCTGCTCCGCAGCTCCCCCATGAGCTAAACTATTCACCCATCTAGTTCCAATTTCCGGCTTTTTCCCAATATCCCTTGACACCCTGACTAATTAGATACCTGTCAATCTCCTCCTTAAACACCCTCAATGTTCGGGCCTCCACAGCCATATGTGGCAACAAATTCCACAAATCCACAACCCTCTGGCTAAAAAAATTCTCCTCATCTCTGTTTTAACTGGGTACCCTCTAATTCTAAGACTACGGCCTCTTGTCCTGGACTCACCCACCAAGGGAAACAACCTTTCCACATCTACTCTGCCCAACCCTCTCAACATTGGAAACGTTTCTATGAGATCCCCTCTCATTCTTCTATACTCTAATGAATACAATCCAAGAGCCGACAGATGCTCCTCATATGTTAGCCCCTGCATTCCAGGAATCATCCTCGTAAATCTTCTCTGAACTCTCTCCATCATCAGTATATCCTTTCTAAGATAGGGGGCCCAAAACTACACACAGTATTCCAAATGAGGTCTCACTAATGCCCCATAGAGCCTCATCAACACCTCCTTACTCTTATACACTATTCCTCTTGAAATGAATGCCAACATAGCATTCGCTTTCCTTACCGCCAATCCAACTTGGTGGTTAACCTTTAGGGTATCCTACACGAGGATCCCCAAGTCCCTTTGCACTTCCGATTTTTGAATTTTCTCCCCATCTAAATAATAATCTGCCCGATTATTCCTTCTTCCGAAATGTACAACCGTACATTTGTCAACGTTGTGTCTCATCTGCCATTTCTTTGCCCATTCTCCTAAACTGACTAAGTCTGTCTGCAACCTTTCCGTTTCTTCAACATTTCCTTCTCCTCCACCTATCTTGGTGTCATCCGCAAACTTGGCCACAAAACCATTTAATCCATAATCCAAATCATCGATATACATCGTAAAAAGAAGCGGCCCCAACACCGACCCCTGCGGAACACCACTAGTAACCAGCAACCAATCAGAATAGGATCCCTTTATTCCCACCCTTTGCTTTCTGCCTATCAGCCAATGCTCCACCCATTCCAATATCTTTCCTATAATTCCATGGGCTCTCATTTTATTAAGCAGCCTCATATCGAAGGCCTTTTGAAAATCCAAATACACAACATCCACTGCCTCTCCCTTGTCAATCTTATTTGAGATTATCTCAAAAAATTCCAATAAGTTGGTAAGGCAGGATCTGCCCTTCATGAAACCATGCTGGCTTCGGCCTATCTTGTCATGCACCTCGAGGTATTTCATAACCTTGTCCTTGAGGATTGACTCCAATATCTTTCCAACAACCAATGTCAGACTAATAGGTCTGTAATTTTCTTTTTGCTGCCTCCTTCCTTTCTTAAATAGCGGAACTACATTTGCGACCTTCCAGTCCTCTGGAACCATGGCAGAGTTTATTGATTCCTGGAAGATCATTTCTAATGCTTCCACAACCTCCAAAGCCACCTCCTTCAGAACCCTTGGGTGCACCTCATCCAGGCCGGGAGACTTATCTATTCTTAGTCCACTTAGCTTCCCAAGCACTTTCTCTCTAGTTATCTTGACTGTACCTAATTCTATTCCCTGATACCTCTGGCTATTAGGTATATTGCTCATGTCTTCCACTGTGAAGACTGATGCAAAATACTCATTCAGTTCCTCCGCCATCTCTTTGTTATCCATTATAATTACTCCAGCATCATTTTCAATCGGTCCCATATCTACCTTTGTCACTCTTATACTCTTCATATATTTAAAAAAACTCTTAGTATCCTTTTTTATGTTAATCGCGAACTTCCTTTCATAATTCATCTTTTCTTTCCTAATGACTTTCTTAGTTTCTTTCTGTAAGTTTTTAAAGGTCTTCCAGTCCTCATTTTTCCCACTAATTTTTGCTTCCTTGTCCGCCATTTCTTTTGCTTTTATTTTTGCCTTAATCTCTCTCGTTAGCCACATTTGTGCCATTTTTCCATTCATGATTTTCTTTTTTCTTGGAATATATTTTTCCTGCATTTTCCTTATTTCTTGTAGGAATTTCATCCAATTCTGCTCTGCCGTCCCTCCATTTAGTTTACTTTTCCAATTGACTTGGGCCAGTTCCTCTCTCATACCACTGTAATTTCCCCTGTTCCACTGAAATATCAATACACCTGATACCAGCTTCTCCTTTTCAAATTTGAAACTGAACTCAATCATATTATGATCACTACTTCCAAGAGGTTCCTTTACCTCCAGCTCCCTAATCGCTTCAGGTTCGTTACACAGCACCCAATCCAAAACAGCCGGTCCCCTGGTGGGCTTCTGGACAAGCTGCTCCAAAAAGCCATCCTATAGGCATTCTACAAACTCCCTCTCCTGAGATCCATTACCTTCCCGACCTTCCCAATCCATTTTCATATTAAAATCCCCCATAATTATCTTGACATTGTCCTTCTGACACGCTTTTTCTATTTCCAGCTGCAACTTGTAGTCCACATCCCGACTGCTGTTTGGAGGCCTGTATATAACTGCTATTAGTGTCTTTTTACCCTTGCCATTTCTTAATTCTACCCATAAGGATTCTACCTCTTCTGATCCTATGTCCCTTCTTTCTGTTGATTTGATATCGTTACTTACCATCAGAGCCACTCCAACCCCTTTACCTACCTTCCTATCCTTCCTGTACACTGTGTATCCTGGGATATTCAGCTCCCAATCACATCCATCATTTAGCCATGACTCAGTGATGGCCACAATGTCATACCTTTTAACCTGCAGCTGTGCAGCAAGGTCATCCACTTTATTTCTAATGGTGCATGCATTTAAGTACAGTACATTTAGATCGGTACCTGTTGCCACTTGTGCTATATATCTATTTTGCAGCAAGTTATCCTGTATATTCACCGGCCCGTCCTTCTTACCATCTTTGCTGCACAGTATTTTTGACTTATTTCTATTTTCCTCTTCCTCGATCCTAACACCTTGGTTTCCTTCCCCTTGCCAACTTATTTTAAACCCTCCCTAACTGCTTTATTAAACAATCCCGCTAGGATATTAGTACCTTTTGAGTTCAGCTGTAATCCATCTTTTTTGTACAAGTCATACCTTCCCCAAAATAGATCCCAATGATTCAAGAATTTGAAACCCTGCCCCCTGCACCAGTTACTTAGCCACACATTCATCCATTTAATTTTGCTATTCTTACCATCATTAGCGTGCAGATCAGGCAGCAATCCTGATATTATTACTCTGGAGGTCTGGCTTTTCAATTTTCTTCCTAGCTCTCAGTAATCTTTCTTCAGGACTTCCTCTCTTTTTCTGTCCATGTCATTGGTACCAACATGTACCAAGACTTCCGGCTGCTCGCCCTTTCTCCTCAGAATACTCTGGATTCGATCTGAGACATCCTGTACCTTGGCACCAGGGAGGCAACACACCATCCGGGTATCCTTGTCCGGCTCGCAGAATCTCTTGTCCCTCCCCCTTACGATAGAGTCCCCTATAACTACTGCATTTCTTCTTGCTCTCTTGATTTTGGCACTGGGCAGAATGCTAGAGTCTCATTCACTGTGGTCCTCCTCTGTCAGGTCTGCCTCTTCAACAGAATCCAAAACAATATATTGATTTCTGAGGGGGGACTGTCACAGGGGTGCTATCCACTACCTCTCTATAGGTAGTATCTATCACCTCCTCACTTTCCCTAATTAGCCGAAGGTCATCTATTTTCATCTCCAGCACCTTAACACGGTCCTTCAGAAGCCTCATCTCAGTGCACCTGGTGCAGATGTAATCCTTGGGGAGGCTGGGAGTCTCCCAGGGTCCCCACATCTGGCACTCCGAGCACAACACCAATCCTAGATCCATACCTCTAATGCTACTGTTTGTACCAAATACCAAAAAACTGTAACTTACTCCGTTACTATGAGACTCAACGGTCGCAGGAAGCCTCTTCCCGTCTCCGCCGAAGCCCATTGAGCCAAAGCCCTTTCACTCTGCACCCTCTCACTCTGCAGCCCGCTCCGATGCATGAATGCATGAATATTGAATTTTTCAACTTCTGGTAAAGTGCTCTCACTTTGTCCCTTGTCACTCTCCTCCTGATCCACCAGTTCTTCACACCAGGTCCAATCACCCTGATTCCTAACCCGTCTCTACGCACTCCATCTGCCCATCACCCACATGCTCCTCTCAGTAGGTCAGTCCCCACTGGCCAATTCTCAAATGCCCTTTCACCTCCCTTTCTCATTTCTATCTTCCACCTTCCTCTCCAATCAGTTTCCACTATCTTCAGCCCTTTGTTTCCTCCACCTGTCATCTCCCAGCTTCTAGCTATATTCCAAATGTCATTATTAAATGACACTCCACTCTTTGAGAAGGGAGGGAGGCAGAAAAAAACTTGTACGCCAGTTAGTCTGACCCAAAACATTGTTCATTTTCCTCCATAGATGCTGCCTGACTGAGTTCTTCTAGCATCTTGTGTGTGGCTCCAGATTCCAGCATCTCCAGTCTCTTGTGCCTCTCTTCGACAGGAGTAAGGGATGAGCCTTAAATACTGGCCTTTTCAGCAATACTGGTGGTACTGCTGTCGAAGCTTTTCTGTCTTTTGCCTGATAGAAAGGGGAGAAGGCAGAAGGACTCGGATGGGAGATGTCTGATTATGTTGGTTGCTTTCCTAAAACAGCAGGAAGTGTGGATAGATCAGAGGGAAGGCTAGTTTACACAAGGTTTGTGTAATGCCTATTTAATTCCAAAGACAATAGGTTCTCCCACAAGTGAAAACATCTCAACATCTAGTCTGCCAAGTCCATTTAGGATTTTGTACGAATGAGATCATACCTCATTCTTCTAATTTCCAAGGAATACAGGCCAGACTATCAAGCCTGTTGATAGGGTGTCCCTTTTATCCCAGGAACTAGCTTGGTGAAACTCCTTCGGACTTCCTCCATTGGTACTGTTTTTTATTTGGAATTAAGGGATCAAAACTGTGCACAGTATTCCAGATTTGGTCTCACACCAACACTCAGTACAGCTGTAACTAAACCTCCCTATTTTTAAATAGGGAGTATTGCCACATCTGGAATACTGCATGTAATTCTGGTCTCCTTATGTGAGGAAGGATTTACTGGATTTGGATGCACTGCAGAGGAAGTTCACTAGGTTGATTCCAGAGATGAGAGAGGTTAGATTATAAGGAGAGATTGTGCCGCCTGGGACTGTACGCACTGGAATTCAAAAGAATGAGAGGAGATCTTATAGAAACATAAGATTATGAAAGGGATAGATAAGAGAGAGGCAAGAAAGTTGTTTCCACTGGTAGGGTAAGAGTAGAACTAGAGGACACAGCCTCAAAATTCGGGGGAGTAGATTTAGGACGGAGATGAACAACTTTTCCCAGAGAGTGGTGAATCTGTGGAATTCTCTGCCCAATGAAGTAGTGAAGGCTACCTTAGTAAATATATTTAAGACAAGGTTTGATAGATTTTTGCATAGTAGGGGAATTAAGGGTTATGGGGGAAAAGGCAGGTAGGTGGAGATGAATCCATGGCCAGATCTGCCATGATCTTATTGAATGGCAGATCAGGCTCGACGGGCCAGATGACCTACTCCTGCTCCTATTTGTTACGTTCTTAAACTCCAGCTGCTTTGCAATAAAGACCAGTGAATCAACATAAGAAAAAGATGTGTTCTGAACATCAATGGTCATTTAGTTCTGAAAACTGAACTGTGCCTGAAACATATTTACGTACTTCTGGTAGGGTCTTTATGCAGTGGTGGGCACAGCCTAGATCATTGAATCCAAATATAAATTAAGTGTAGCCAAATAAATCTTGAAGGTTAAGGTCTGGAGCTTGGCGAGTCTGGAGGATGGGTGCCTGAGTGATCGTAGCCTGGAGGCGGTCTTGTCTGTGTTAGTGGGTGGGTAAATGGGAGAGTGGTAAGGGGCCTGTTGTTGCTGATCGTGTTGTTTTGCTGAACATAATGGGCACACTATGTCAGTGCTGGGATGTGTGGCAACACTTGCAGGCTGCCCCCATCACATCCTTGGGTGTGTTGTGTGCTAAGGCAGATGGCACATTTCAGTGTGTCTTTTGATGTACGTGTGATAACTTTAATAATCCAAAACAAATAATTCAGATTGTTGGTTCAGTAAGGTACTTGGGGAAGCAAATCTGCTCTCTTTTACCTTGTCTGGTCTACGCGTGACTCCTTGCCACCAATGTTGTCAGTCCAGAACTGCGTCCTGATTGAGGCAATTAGGGGTGCACAATTCATGCTGGCATTGATAGAGACAGCAGCATCCCATGAACAAATGCATAAAAGTGGGGTCTCTGGAAAGAAGCTCCTAAGAAGGAGTTGAAGTGTAAGGTGCAAAGGATGGGAAATTAAGGAATGCAGCATCTTGTGTTACTGTGTTTATGTATAAACTGATTTGTCTCATGGCCAGTTTTCCATCACCAATCTGACCATAGGACTGTTAAAACAAAACTTCTCTCCATCTTAAAGGTTTCTTCCCCCAGGCAGTTAATCTGATCAACCATCCTAGTTAGCTCTCCCCAGCCCGTCACTGCAGTGTAAGCACTTTAAGCCACTTTCTCTAATGCTGTTTACATTGTAGATACATGCTGGTTTTTATGTATTTATGCACATTTGATTCTGTATCTACACTTTAATTTTATATTATTCTCTTTTTTTTTGGTAGTTGAATGTTGGTTTTTTTGTTGCATGTCGCACGAACACTCCACTGCAAATTCCTAATATGTGTAAATGTACTGTATATGTCGAATAAAGTAAATAATGACTTTTTCCTTTTGTGAAGTGCTGTACAGTAGGATAAAGTACAAGCATAAAATAAAAGACAAAAAGTTGTTCATTCCTAGCAAGGTTAAATAAATAGGTTTTGAGCTGGCGTTTAGAAGTACCAACTGAGTCTGCATTTAGGTATTAAATTCCACAGTTTAGGAGTGTACTCTTTTTTTAAAAAAAAAGTGCTGACCTGCCAATTTTCAATAACACTAATCAAGTTGATTCTTGATTCTCAATAGTATGTTGAAACATAGATCTTTAATTCTTTGGTCAAGATCTTAATGTTGTTAATCTTCCTCCTGCCCCAGGTACAGGTAAAACGTCATTGCTGATTACGTATGCATGGCACAGACCTCACCTCCAGTTCCTGTTTGTACTTCCCAACAAGCTTGTTCCAGAGGAAGTCAGTTACCATTTCCCTTCGAATGTGGAGTGTACAACCATGCACACCAAAGCCTATCAGTGTGTTGGGTACAAGTAAGTAGGAACGGAATGGATATTATTCAGTCCTGTCATGTGTCTGTGTGTCCTAAGGGGAGAAGAAGCTGGTTCTGAAATGTTGCGTGTGTGTCTTCAGGCTCCTATACCACTTCCATGATGGTAGCAATGAGAAGAGCGCATGTTCTGGCTGGTGGGATTTGGAGGCCGCCTTCATGGGGCATTGGCACATCCATCGCTGGGCAGACAACAGTGATACTTGCCAGCTGCTGGTGCTGTTGAGCGCAAGTCACGCTCTGTTCAGTTGCCCATCTCTTCCAGTGAGGTACCAGGCTTCTGAGAGCACCTTCTCCAGTAGAATGGTTCTGACAGAGAATTATTTGGTCACTGGTTCCAATTCAAGGAGTGTGCACTTGGTACTCTCAATTCCAACTCTCAAATGGGCTTTTAATTATATTGATTAAAGGTTGAAATTCTACCTAAGCACAGTGGCTGCTACGGTTCAGTTGTCTGAATCTGAAGATTGTGAGTTCAAACCACGCTAAACACCGAACTCCAGGCTCTGAGCTGAGGGAATGCTGTACAGATGATCCTGTTTCTCAGACAGAATACTGAACTTAAACCGTGTCTCCTCTCAGGCAGACCAACGAGCTTTGAGCTTGAAGAGTAGCTCTGGTGTAGTTTTTCCTACACTGAATGTTTATCCAATGATGATATCAAATGGGTACTGTAAGAACTTTCTGTGTGCAGACTCTGCATATTGTGGATAACAGTAGTAATTACACAATACTGTAAAGTGACTTGGGACAAATTGAAGATTAGAATTTAAATGCAAGATTGAAGCCAAAAGTATAAAGTCAATAGCTATAATAAGCAGAATTCATTTTGTAAACACTTTATGGATTTTGCAACTACAGGATCACAAAAGTTCAGTTTACAGCCTGGAGTGTAGAATAAGTTACTTTGTCATATAATCCTAGTTACACCACTGGTCTAGTGACCAAGGCAAAAAGGTTATTGGATTAGCCCCAGCAGGTAAACTAATCTTCCTCTTGTTTGTAGCCCTAACAAGTGAATGTTCACTGCCATTTCCCTATAATAGCACCAGTGGCACACTAATTAAAAGTCACATGTACATTGAAGCATACAGTGAAATGTTGATTTTCACCAAAGACCACAGTCCAAGCATGCACTGGGGGCAGCCCACAAGTGTTGTCATGCTTCTAGCACCAACATAACATGCCCACAACTTAATTGTATCTTTTTAGGAATATAGGAGGAAACCAGCATGGTCAGTCACGGGGGTGGTGGGGGGGAGGGATGTGGGGAGAGACACAGGGAGAAAACACTCTTTGAAGACAGTGGCAGGAATTGGTGATTGATGACTAACAGACCCCAATCAGTTAAGTTAGGCAACCCCTCCTCCTCCACTGTCCCCTGAACACCGGCGTGCCTCAAGGCTGTGTGCTGAGCCCTCTTCTGTACTCCTTTTTCACCTATGACTGCGTTCCTGTACATGGTTCTAACTCCATAATCAAGTTCGCAGACAACACCACAGTGGTTGGCCTGATCAGAGGGGTTGACGAGACGGCCTACAGGGACGAGGTCCAGCACCTGGCTGCGTGGTGTGCCGACAACAACCTGGTCCTTAACACTCAGAAGACCAAGGAAATCATTGTGGACTTCAGGCATGCTAGGAGCCACACTCACGTCCCCATCTACATCAACGGAGCTGTATTGGAGCGTGTATCAAGCTTCAAATTCCTTGGTGTCCACATTTCCGAGGATCTCACCTGGTCCCTGAACTCCTCCATCCTGATCAAAAAGGTTCAACAGTGCCCTTATTTTCTGCGGAGCATCAAGAAAGCTCACCTCTGTCCCAGGATACTGACAGACTTTTACCGCTGTACCATTGAGAGCATACTCACCAACTGCATCTCGGTGTCGTATGGTAATTGTCCTGTATCAGATCGCAAAGCACTCCAGCGTGTGGTGAAAGCTGCCCAGCGGATTATTGGCAGCCTATTGCCCACCATTGAGAACATCTACCATAAACACTTCCTGGGCAGGGTGAAAAGCATTATCAAGGATGCATCACCCTAACCATGGACTTTTTACTCCCCTCCCATCCGGTAGGCGCTACAGGAGCCTCTGCTCCCGCACCAGCAGGCACAGGAAGAGCTTCTTCCCTGAGGCTGTGACCCTGCTGAACCTCACATCACAGCGCTAAGCAGTATTGCACCCATATTGTACTGTCTCAGTACTTTTATATTTGCGTGCTGTAGCACTTACTTTTTATTTGCAGTTATTTTGTAAGTAACACTATTCTTTACATTTCTAGTCAGATGCTAACTGCATTTCATTGGCTTTGTATCTGTACGCGGCACAATGACAATAAAGTTGAATCTCATCTAATCTAATCTAAGTGATCGCTGGCTCTGTAAAGTGTTACACTAATTGTTACGCTGCAATCATATCTATCTTTAATGCCATATTTCAGAAGTGGTCTGGTACAGGGGCAGGCTACTTGTCTTGAGGCAACAGGGATTGGCAGCATCAGCCATCCCCCACACTAGCCATTTTCTAGGTGGACACTACCTCATCGGACATCAGTAAGTCTGCAACCAGTTCACTGAACTGTGGTTGCTGCTGGTAACTGAGACCAAATTAATCTTTGTGATATAATGGAAGGGGTTGGTCAGGACACTTTGAATTCTCCTTGCTCTTTAGTTTCTCTGTTGGTTTGGCTTTTCACCACACCAATCAAACACCGATCGTCGATCGCTGGTGCTATAAAGTGATTGTTCTAACCACTGTGTTACCGTGACAACCTCACAATTCACTGTTTTTAAATTGCTATCTTGAGAACATGGAAATTGTCCATATCCTCGTCTTTCAATTCTGCTGATGTTTCAGTAGACAGAAGAAGATTTGTCCCTATGCTGGAGGTCACTTCGTCCTTTCCTCCCTTCCTCCATTGTGATGTACCTGAAGCTCATACAATCGAGAGCTGTTCTCTATAGTTGATTCAGTTGGAGATGTTGGTCCCTGAATTAATTCATTGAATGACACTAACTAAAAATGGAAATGGTGCTTGTGTGTTTATTGTGGGTTGACTATCACGTGTTCGTGTTGGGTAGAGATATAACCTTTCACTTCTTGTACTTACATTTGCCTCCAGAAGGAAAGGAAACGCTTGGCAGTGCTGAGGAATTTTAAACAGTTGCTGGAATGGTTTGTGAGTTTGTGTGTGTTCCAATGTCCTGAAAACACATGAAAATAGGGATAACTTGGCTGATTTGTCGGACTTTTCCTAAGGATGACACGGTAGCGTAGCACTTTATATTACCTGCAACCTGGGTTCAATTCCTGCCACTGTCTGCAATGAGTTTATACGTTCTCCCCGTGACTGCATGGGTTTCCTCTGAGTGCTGCGGTTTCCTTCCACAGTCCAAAGAGGTACTGGTTTGTAGGTTAATTGGTCATTGTAAATTGTCCTGTGATCAGGCGTTTCTGGGCGCCGAGGCTCAAAGGGCCAGAAGGGCCTATTCCATGCTGTAACTAATTTAAAGACTGAACGTTCAAGACATTAAAGCACAATGTTTCAAGTACAGCATTGATGAGCCTCATTTTGATAGGCAGTGGAGTAGAAATTTGTGAGCTGTTGTGTTAAATGTGCAGCAGTACACTTCTATGCTGCTTCTGTTTAAGCCAAGAGGAGGATGAATTTCAACCAGGGCATCTTTTGGATTGATGTTATGGTGACAAACTGAACTAACACAGAAACTAATGAAAAGAAGAGCAAGGAGAACTTGCAGTGTCCTAGCTAATCTCTTCCAATTTAGCGTGAAGAAAGATGAACTTGTTTTCATTTACGAGCAGCAGCTGTTGTTCAGTGAGGTGGTTGTACAAAATTTATTGATGTCTGATGTGGTGTCTAGCTGGAAGATGGCGAATGTGGGGAATGGCTGATGTTGGCAGCTCCCTGCTGGTTCAAAACTGATATCTTGCACATCATTACGCCTGTACTGAATTACTTACTACAGGTCGACCTTCACTAATCCAGCACCATTGGGACCTGAGGAGAGCCAGATTAGTGAAAATGCCGAATTACAGAAAGATCACATCAAGCATAATCAGTGCCAGATTATCGAAGGAACCAGATTACAGGTAGTCAGATTAGTGAAGGTGGACTGTAATGAAATGTGATATTAAAGATGGATATGACCACATTGCAATGCTTAGTACAGCCCTTCACAGCATCAATGATTGGGTTCAATTAATGCTGGGTCTGTAAGGAGTTTATAAGTTCTCTCTGTGACTGCATGGATTTCCTCTGGGTGCTCCAGTTTCTTTCCAAAGACGCAAGAGTCAGTGTTTGTAAGTTTTGGGCATGCTACATTGTGCCAGAAGCATGGTGACACCCGTGTGGTGCCCCAGCACACATTCAGACTCTCTGGGTTGTTGATACAAAACAACCCATTTAACTGTGTTTCGATGTTTCAATGTACAGTACGTGACAAATAAAACTAATCTTTAATCTTCCACAGCACAAGGTGAAAAACTCCCTGTTGTCTTTGCCATTTGCGCGATTTGTTCTTTTGTGAGTTGGGCGGTTCGATGTTTTTCTTTGAACAAGTCTCATGGTTTTCTTTGTTTCATGGGTGGCTGTGGGAAGACAAATCTCAGGGTTCTATACTGCTTACATACCTTATAATAAATGCACTTAGAATCTTTCAGTCTTTGTTCCTTTGCGATATGTGGGTTGCAGGAATTCACAACTTTTGCCACCATGTGGACCATGGGATTTCGTGGCCTGTTTGGGATATGGCATTCCTTGCCTTTTGCCTCTGGGCACTGCCGCTGGAATGGAAGGTGCATGTAACTGCCCCAAATTCCACAGTGGAATTTTTGAATGGGCTGTTGCTGAAACTCTATATTTGATGAATGGTTGCTGTGTTTTAGCTGCTGTGGGCTGACAGAGCTTTGAAGCCACCTCAAAAATATTACTACCTTCAGCAGGATTAGCAAAGAGAATGATTATTATCATTGGGTCATGTTTGAAATGAAATCTTGCCAACTAGGAAGGATGTTGTAACAGTTGCAACAGCAGATTACTGACGTGTGTGAGTTTTCTTAAGTTTTGACAAAAGCATTTTTTTCTAGATACCATCAGAAAAAGAAGCTTATGCATTGTGGTCTGAAGCCATTTGCTGTTTCAAGATTTGCTGAAGGACAGGGTAGCCTTTCTCGAGCAAGTTTTATCTGTCGGATCCTCAGCACTTTCTTCTCCTCAGCGGATGCCTCTATCACTGTAGCTCATGTACCGGGCGAATGCAAGAGCACGTATGGAAGTACCAGGTCAATGAAACATCACGAGAAATTAGTGAGTCTACCAACTGTAGATAGAATTATCCCTCAGGTACTGCAGTGGTTTCCAGGCCACTGAATCTTACTAGGTCAGGCTTGTTGAATCTGTTTCTGGTAGATCACCTTCAAAGGTATATATGGGAGTAACAAGAGATGGTTTAAAAAAAATGTGTTGCATACACAACTGAAAGTCATTCACTGGACAGCCCATTTCCCCCCTTGTTTTATATCCTTTCTTTATGGTTAATTTCCTCGCTCCTCTGTTGCTTAAGGACGCTCAAGTCAATTGTAATTTCAGCACCTGCTGAGAAGAGATAGCTCAGCACAGCCTAGGAATTGAAATTGAAATTACCCAGTGCAGAACAATGTCACCTCTCACGGTTCTAGATTTCAACACTGAGAACTCCAACCATTTTCATGCAGTGAGTTTTAAAAGAGGAAGTTTAGAGACACTTGTCATGTTACCTGTTTTTGATATCTCGGACAATTCCCAATCTGGTGACTCGAAGAAACAAATTAATTGCATCAAATGGCACCTTTCCATGGGTTCTGAGGTCCTGGGCGCAGCTGAGCTTTCCACAGTGGTGCAGCCTCAAAGCTCCAACCACTCGGGTTCCATTCTGATCTCTGGTGCTGTCTGTGTGGTGTTTTCATCTTCTCACTGTGCCCAGTTTCCCTCTTGCATTCCAGAGACGTGTTGCTAGATTCTTTACCTACTACACATCATGTCGCTGGTGTTTAGGGCAGCAGTGAATGTCCTCCCTCTCTGGTGATCTTCATTGTGTCAGTAACTTCCTCTTGGTTTTCACTACTGTCAATCATGCAAGTCCCGGGTGGAGACTCAGGAATACTGTCACGCACAGATGTGGAAGGACTCTTCATTGCTGTTTCTGTAACAGTTTTGTTTCACCAGTCAGGGTTGTTGGCCCTGAACTTGGGGGTAGGCTACTCTTAGTCTGGCCTCTACCCTTTGACCTGTTTAGCATGGGTGCATTAAAGCATAAAGCCCTGACTCCAGCCATTATAGCTCTCCGGGTTACTGAGGCACGCAAGCCTCCAAACCCTATGACAAGGTTGTGGTTCTCTTGGAGGTGATGTATTATTTGGCCCCTGTAAATTGCCCTTAATGTGTAGGTACTGGGGTGAAATTGAAAAGAATGTGAGGGGAATAAAATGAGATTAGTATAAATGGGTGCTTGATGGCCAGTGCACACCTGATGGGCTAAGGGCCTGTTTTTGTGCTGTGTGGCTTTATTTGACAGACCACTGTGTTACCACAAATTGGCTGCATACAGTCCATGAATCTTCATCCTAATCATCTTTATGTGGGTCTCTCTTGGTGTTTCATTCCATGTACATGTAAAAAAGCTAATATCTCTTTAATCTTTGAAGAAGCTGTATTACTATGCACTACTCTTCATTTCTTCATCACCATTTTTTAAATCTGGAATTAATTGTGGATTTATTTCAGGAGCTGGTTGGAGATGCAAAGAAGATTTGGAAAAAGATGGTGGACCTTCATGAAACCAACTACTTCATGACTCATGATGGTGAAGTTGATTGTGGTTGTCGGATGCATTAATTTTTCCAGAATTTAAGTAGCTTCTGATTCTTTTGCCTTGGAGAATATGTTGCTATGTTAGAGCATTCATAAAAAGAAAATGCTGGAAGTATTCTGAAGTTTAGGGGAAAAGAATGTGCAAGGAAACAGTTAACTGATCAAGTTGATGACCAGTCCTCGAAAGCTTGCAGTTATTTAGATGCTTGCCTAGAATTGTTTATTTTGGTGGTTTCTAGTTTGAAGTTATTGTTGGATCCAGCTGCTTCATTCTCAGTTTAGACTGTTTAACTGTTATTTTCTTTTTAGTTTAACATTTAATTGTCTGTTTATATTTAAGTATTTCTTGCATGCATGTAACAGTTTTATATGCTTCTTAGCGGTCGCAGTGGATAGATATAGTTGTTCAATGTGTCCCTAGTGGTTATATTGTTATAATTTCTAGAAAATTCTGAAAGCTTCTCTTGGTACTGCATTGTTTGAATAGGAGCTATCTATGAATTTGTGTAGAATATCCTTACTGGTATAACAATAGGGGACTGCAATGCCGCTCCATCTTAATTCTTAGTTCTGTTGTCTCTCTCTCTATGCTTAGCAGACCTCTATCACTGGTCATTTCAATTTTTCTTTGTTCTATTAGCTTTTAAAAAAACAGTTGTAAGCAATAAGTTTCCTAACTTCTGAAAGACTCTTGAATTAAAACATCAGTACCCAGTAACTGGTGCAGTTGGCAGGATGGTTGTGAGGTTTAAGCATTTGGAGCAACTGCAAAGTGGAATTTTTAGAGCACAGCAAAGTGGGTAAGAACTTGTCTGTTCCAATTGGTCTGAAAGGAAACTAATTAGGAATGAAGAATTGCTATGTTGCTATTTTGAAAGGAAGAACATCTGTGAAACTCAAGCTGGTAAAGTCACACGCAAGCTAGTAGCGTGCAGATTAAATATGCAAGCCATTAGAGTGTCAAAAAAAATTAAATCATACAAGCAGCAGAGCACAGATTTAAAAAAAAACTAAATGCATGAGCGGAGTGTGTGAGAAAACTTAAATACGTGCAATCTGGTGGAAAACGTAAAATTTCAGTTGCAATCTATTTATACATTGAGAGCTTGTCCAAAGTAATATAAAGTACATACTGTACAACTTAAGATCAAATCTAAACAATGGCCAAGGTCATGAAACCCAGTAAGAACCTTAGTGCATTTTACCTGCATAAAACACCTCAGTTTGATAAAACTAATGAAAAAGTCTGGATGAAATATACCAACAATGTTAAGTTTATTAAGATCCAGAAAATGTCTGAGGGAAAGGGAATGGCTGCTACTGATTTAGAGATAAGTCTGTAAGGTCAGTTTGATCGAATGTGCAGGCAAAGAGAGAGTTAATGAGGCAAGTATAGACATTTACCAATCAAAAGAAATGGAAAACTTGTGATAAGCTACAAAAACACCATGATAGAGACAGTAAAAAGTCTAAAAGCAAATGTTGTTTACTTGGATTTTCAGAAGGCCTTTGGTAAGGTGCCACACATTAGGCTGCTTAACAAGAAAAGAGCCCATGATATGATAGGAAAGATAGTAGCATGGACAAAGCATTCACTGATTGGCAGGAGGGAAAGAGTACGAATAAAGGGAGTCTATTCTGGTTGGCGGCCGATGACTAGTGGTGTTCCGCTGGGGTCAGTGTTGGGACTAATTCTTTTCATGTTATATGTCAATGATCTGAATGGTGGAATTGATGGCTTTGCAGCCAAGTTTGCAGATAATACAAAGATGGGTAGAGAGAAAGATAGTGTTGAAGAAGCAGAGAATCTGCAGAAGGAGTTAGACAGATTGGGAGAATGGGCAAAGAAATGACAGATGGAACATAATGCAGGGAGATGTATGGTCATGAACTTTGGTAGAGGAATAAAGGTGTAGACTACTTTCTAAACAGGAATAAAATTCAAAAATTAGAAGTGCAAAGGGACTTGGGAGGCCTCGTGAAGGATTCTGTAAAGGTTAATTTGCAGGTTGAGTTGGTGGTAAGGAGGGCGTACAATGTTACCATTCATTTCGGGAGGATTAGAACAGCGGTCCCCAACCACCGGGCCGTGGACTGGTACCGGGCCGCAAAGCGTGTGCTACCTGGCCGCGAGGAAACGATACGAGTCAGCTGCACCTTTCCTCATTTCCTGTCACGCACTGTTGAACTTGAACATAAGGTTGTCAACTGCCCCGTATTTGCCGGAACATCCTGTATATTGGGCTAAATTGGTTTGTCCCATATGGGACCGCCATTGTCCCATATTTCCCCCGCTAAGGTAGAGCGTTCCTATGAAACCGTTCGTGCCGAAATGGCATAAAGCGAAGAAGGAATTACCATTAACTTAATGGGAAAAATTTTTGAGCGTTCCCAGACCCAAAAAATAACCTACCAAATCATACCAAATAACCCATAAAACCTAAAATAATACCAACATAAAGTAAAAGCAGGAATGATACGATAAATACACAGCCTATATAAAGTAGAAATAATGTATGTGCAGTGTAGTCAGGAAGATTAAGGCAAAACTGACTTGTGGGAGAAAAATCGGCACGTACGCGCATGCGTACGTCACATACGCGCATGTCACGCATGCGCACACAGGTCCCCGCGCAAGGCTTCATGGTCATGGTAGTCTTTCCCGGGGTAAACACAAGTGTCCCGGGATTTGACTGCTACTTTTGTCCTTTATTTGGGAGTGAGAAAGTTGGCAACCCTAACTGTAAAAGACATGTTGAGGTGAGTTTAACCCCACTTGAACACTGGGGTGGGGGTGGGGGGGTCGGTCAGTCCACAAGAATATTGTCACTATTAAACTGGTCCACAGTGCAAAAAAGGTTGGGGACCCCTGGACTGGAATATAAGGGCAAGCATGCCATGCTGAGGCTTTATAAGGATTGGTCAGACCGCAGTTGCAATATTGTGAGCAGTTTTGGGCCCCTTTTTTAAGAAAAGATGAAGTAGCATTGGAGTGTGTCCAGAGGAGGTTAACAAGAGTGATTCCAGGAATAGAAACCACAGAAAAACTACAGCACAGAAACAGGCCTTTTGGCCCTTCTTGGCTGTGCCGAACCATTTTCTGCCTAGTCCCACTGACCTGCTCATGGACCATATCCCTCCATACACCTTCCATCCATGTATCTGTCCAATTTATTCTTAAATGTTAAAAAAGAACCCGCATTTACCACCTCGTCTGGCAGCTCATTCCATACTCCCACCACTCTCTGTGCGAAGAAGCACCCCCTAATGTTCCCTTTAAACTTGTCCCCCCTCACCCTTAACCCTTGTCCTCTGGTTTTTTTCTCCCCTTGCCTCAGTGGAAAAAGCCTGCTTGCATTCACTCTATCTATACCCATCATAATTTTATATACCTCTATCAAATCTCCCCTCACTCTTCTACGCTCCAGGGAATAGAGTCCTAACCTATTCAACCTTTCTCTGTAACTGAGTTTCTCAAGTCCCGGCAACATCCTTATAAACCTTCTCTGCACTCTTTCAACCTTATTTATATCCTTCCTGTAATTTGGTGACCAAAACAGAACACAATACTCCAGATTCGGCCTCACCAATGCCCTATACAACCTCATCATAACATTCCGGCTCTTATACTCAATACTTTGACTAATAAAGGCCAATGTACCAAAAGCTCTCTTTACGACCCTATCTACCTGTGACACCACTTTTAGGGAATTTTGTATCTGTATTCCCAGATTCCTCTGTTCTACTGCACTCCTCAGTGCCTTACCATTAATCCTGTATGTTCTACCTTGATTTGTCCTTCCAACGTGCAATACCTCACACTTGTCTGTATTAAACTCCATCTGCCATTTTTCAGCCCATTTTCCCAGCTGGTCCAAGTCCCTCTGCAGGCTCTGAAAACCTTCCTCACTGTCTACTGCACCTCCAGTCTTTGTATCATCAGCAAATTTGCTGATCCAATTTCCCACATTATCATCCAGATCATTGATATAGATGACAAATAACAATGGACCCAGCACTGATCCCTGTGGCTCACCACTAGTCACAGGCCTCCACTCGGAGAAGCAATTCTCTACTACTACTCTTTGGCTTCTTCCATTGAGCCAATGTCTAATCCTATTTACCACCTCTCCATGTATACCTACCGACTGAATTTTCCTAACTAACCTCTCATGCGGGACCTTGTCAAAGGCCTTACTGAAGTCTGTGTAGACAATATCCACTGCCTTCCCTTCACCCACTTTCCTGGTAACCTCCTCAAAAAACTCCAATAGATTGGTCAAACATGACCTACCATGCACAAAGCCATGTTGACTCTCCCTAATAAGTCCCTGTCTATCCAAATGCTTGTAGATTCTGTCTCTTAGTACACCCTCCAATAGCTTACCTACTACCAATGTTAAACTTACCGGCCTATAATTTCCGGGATTACGTTTCGATCCTTTTTTAAACTACGGAACAACATGAGCCACTCTCCAATCCTCCGGCACCCCACCTGTAGACAGCGACATTTTAAATATTTCTGCCAGTGCCCCTGCAATTTCGACACTAGTCTCCTTTAAGGTCCGAGGGAACACCTTGTCAGGTCCCGGGGATTTATCCACTTTAATTTTCCTCAAGACAGCAAGCACCTCCTCCTTTTCAATCTGTATAGTTTCCATGATCTCACTACTTGTTTCCCTTAATTCCATAGACTTCATACCAGTTTCCTTAGTAAATACAGACGCAAAAAACCTATTTAAGATCTCCCCCATTTCCTTTGGTTCCGCACATAGCCGACCACTCTGATCTTCAAGGGGACCAATTTTATCCCTTACAATCCCTTTGCTCTTAATATACCTGTAAAAGCTCTTTGGATTATCCTTCACTTTGACTGCCAAGGCAACCTCATGTCTTCTTTTAGCCCTCCTGATTTCTTTCTTAAGTATTTTCTTGCACTTCTTATACTCCTCAAGCACCTTATTTACTCCCTGCTTCCTATACATGTCATACAACTCCCTCTTCTTCTTTATCAGAGTTGCAATATTCCTTGAGAACCAAGGTTCCTTATTCCTATTCACTTTGCCTTTAATCCTGACAGGAACATACAAATTCTGCACTCTCAAAATTTCTCCTTTGAAGGCTTCCCACCTACTGATCACATCTTTGCCAGAGAACAACCTGTCCCAATCCACTCTTTTTAGATCCTTTCTCATTTCTTCAAATTTGGCTTTCTTCCAGTTCAGAACCTCAGCCCTAGGACCAGATCTATCCTTGTCCATGATCAAGTTGAAACTAATGGTGTTATGATCACTGGAACCAAAGTGCTCCCCTACACAGACTTCCGTCACTTGTCCTAACTCGTTTCCTAACAGGAGATCCAATATTGCATCCCCTCTAGTTGGTCCCTCTATATATTGATTTAGAAAACTTTCCTGAACACATTTTACAAACTCTAAACCATCTAGACCCCTAACAGTATGGGAGTCCCAATCAATATATGGAAAATTAAAATCCCCTACCAGCACAACTTTATGTTTCCTGCAGTTGCCTGCTATCTCTCTGCAGATTTGCTCTTCCAATTCTCGTTGACTATTGGGTGGTCTATAATACAATCCCACTAATGTGGCCATACCTTTCCTGTTTCTCAGCTCCACCCATAAGGACTCAGTAGACAAACCCTCTAATCTGTCCTGCCTGAGCACTGCTGTAATATTTTCCCTAACAAGCAATGCTACTCCCCCACCTTTCATTTCTCTGCCTCGATCACATCTGAAACATCGGAACCCTGGAATATTAAGCTGCCAGTCCTGCCCCTCCTGTAGCCAAGTTTCACTAATTGCTATAACTTCATAATTTCACGTGTCAATCCACACCCTCAACTCATCCGCCTTCCCCGCAATACTCCTAGCATTGAAGTATGTACACCTCAGAAGATTTTTACCACCACTCACAACCTTTCTATTAGCGGATTTGCTTGAACTTTCAACATCATTTATTTTCACCCCAGCCACACTGTCAGCTCTGGCACTCTGGTTCCCATCCCCCTGCAAATTTAGTTTAAAGCCTCCCCAATAGCACTAACAAACCTCCCTGAAAGGATATTGGTCCCCCTGTAGTTCAAGTGTAACCCGTCTCTCTTGTACAGGTCCCACCTGCCCCAGAAGAGGTCCCAATGATCCTGAACTCTGAAACCCTGCCCCCTACACCAGTTCCTCAGCCACTTGTTCATCCTCCAGAGCATCCTATTCTTACCCTCACTGGCACGTAGCACAGGTAGCTATCCTGAGATTACCACCCTTGAGGTCCTGCTTTTCAACATCCTACCAGGCTCTCTATACTCACTCTCCAGTACCTCCTCACTCTTCCTTGCTATGTCATTGGTACCGATGTGCACCACAACATCTGGCTGATCACCCTCCCACTTCAGAATGTCATGCAATCGATCAGAGACATCCTTGACCCTGGCACCCGGGAGGCAACAAATCATCCTAGATTCTCTGTCACGACCACAGAACCTCCTATCTGCACCTCTAACTATTGAGTCCCCTATCACTACTGCTGTCCTCTTTTTCCACCCTCCCTTCTGCACTGCAGAGCCAGACTCAGTGCCAGAGATCCGGCTACTGCAGCTTGTCCCAGGTAAGTCATCCCCCCCAACAGTATCCAATGCTGTATACTTGTTGAGGGGAGTGGTCACAGGGGAACCCTGCTCTGCCTGCCCTTTCCTCTTCCCTCGCCTGACAGTGACCCAATTTCTTGTCCTCTGCTCCTTTGGCGTAACTACCTCCCTGTAGCTACTATCTATAATCTCCTCATTCTCCCGAATGATCCGCAGGTCATCCAGCTCCTGCTCCAGTTTCCTAACCCGGTTTGTTAGGAGCTGCAGCTGGATGCACTTCTTGCAGGTGTTGTTGTCAGGGACACCGGAGGGCTCCCTGACTTCCCACATCCTGCAAGAGGAGCATTCCAACATCCTGCCTGGCATTCTCTCTACTCTTAAACAATGTGAACAAAAAACTTACCGGAACCTACCTTGGCCTCTGCCTGTTCTCACCGAAGCCTGTTGAGCCAAAGCCGTCCCACTCTGACTCAGTCCACTCCGACGATGGCTGCTGTATATGATGGTCTGCTTTTAAACCTTGGCGCGCTACGTCACGCGCCTGCGCAGTGCAGACCCTTCTCCCCAAGCAATGTTTTAAAAAAAAATGACTTTTTCTACCCGATTTCTTCACTCCCTTCTCCTCAGCTGCTTGCTTCGACTGAAACAAGAACCGTTGAAAATTTCTCTTTTTAAACCTTGGCGCACTACATCACGCGCCTGCGCAGTGCAGACCCTTCTCCCCGAGCAGTGTTGGAAAAAAAAATGACTTTTTCTACCCGATTTCTTCACTCCCTTCTTCTCAGCTGCTTGCTTCGACTGAAAGGGTTAATGTTTAGGCATCTGTTTACTGGGGTTCAGAAGAATGGGGGGGGGAGATCTCATGGAAACCTATTAAATATTGAAAGACCTAGATGGAATAGATGTGTGAAGAATGACAGTGAACAATCTTTAATCTTGGTAGAAATCCAGAAATCCTTTCTAGAGTTAAGACTAGAGATTGGTTAATCTGTGTTGAGGAATAAAGTGAGAGAGCAGAAATATGAAGTTTGGCTACAGATCAATGTGGGATATTAACTAGAAAAGCAGACCAGGGAAGCTTACTGTTCCTGTTACCCCTGAAATATTGGCCCTGTTTCTCTCTCCAGAGCCTGACATCACCTGTGCAAGAGTAACATTTAGCACTTGACTAACTGTATTTCCAGCATCATCTGTCTTTCTTTCAGATTTTCTGCATCTGTAGTGTTTTTAAAAAAAAGTTTGTTCTGTGCAGACATTTCATAATTTGATTATTTTAACAATATTTTGCTTTTATTTCTGATTTCTAGCATCCAGAGTAGTTTTTTCTTTTGTTGTTGATGTTTTGTGCTTTATTTTAAGGCTATCTGAAACTTTGGCAACTTAGCAAGCCCAATCTGTCGCAATTTGATGTCCTGCTTTTGGATGAAGCTGAAGATTGTAGTCCAGGTATGATGGTAACACTTTATACTTTATCCACTGGTGCAATGTGTTTAAAGAGTTTATTCAATTAATTCCTATGAAGGACACGGTTACTGGAGCAGACATTTTTGAAGCTTTGCTGAAAATGATGTCAGAAATGAAACTTAATGTGTCGAACCTAATTGGCATCACAACTGATGGGGCACCAGCAATGGTGGGACAGAAGAACTAAACTGAGTTCTTTGATTACTAGTTGGCATCCTTGGTTAAGCACAAATGAATTTCTAGCATGTGTCATTCACTAATTTGAGGCAAAACATATCTAGATGTATTTAAATAGATAATTCCCATATTTCAAGTTTTTATGGCATTTATCTGCTCATTAATATGAGATCCGGTCCACAGAGGCAAAAAGGTTGCCGACCCCTGGTTTAGACCATAAGACATAGGAGCAGAATTAGGCTATTTGGCCCATCGAGTTTGCTCCACATTTCATCATATTTTCCTCTCAGCCCCATTTTCCTGCCTCCTCCCTGTATCCCTTCATGCCCTGACTAATTAAGAACCTATGCACCTCTGCCTTAATATATCCAGTGACTTGCCCTCCACAACCACCTGTGGCAATGAATTCCACAGATTCACCATTCTCCGTCTAAAGAAATTCCTTCTCATCTCCATTCAAAATAGACATTTCTCTATTCTGAGACTGTATCCTCTGGTCCTGGACTTCCCCACCATAGGAAAATCCTCTCCACATCCATTCTGTTGAGGCCTTTCAACATTTGATAGGTTTCAGTGAGATTTCCCACTCCCGTTCTTTTGAATTCCAGTGAGTACAAAGCCTAGCACCATCAAATGCTCCTCCTATGGCAAGCCTTTTATTATTGCCCTTTCCCACAGGAAGAACTGTTGCAAGAATCTCCCAGCATCACTTTGCCTCCTTACTACAAACGTTTGTAAATGATTCTCTTTTCCTCAGCCATAATGGACATTATACTTTCTCAGAAATGTGGGAAGATTCTTGTGGGAGATCCACACCAACAGATCAATAGTTCCAAGAGTCCTTTTGAAGCTCTGTGTGAAGATCACCGCCCTCAACTGTTCAGTCTAACACAAGTAAGGATGTATCTTTTTTCTTAAAACTACACAATGTTTTCAAGCCTCAAATAAATTATCTGGTCTGGCAGTAAGTGACACCTTCTAGGATGTGTTTGCAGCCAAAGTATTTCAATAATAAAAAGACTTTTAACAACATCATAGTATTTTCCTGTGCCATTTTTAACACAGTAATACATGTCAAGGCATGTACAGCAGCCATGTGCCCAACTGTGTGGTGATCTATTACTAATATGCTGGTTAGATCTCCAGTTGGTTGGGCATGTGGTTGACTGTCAAAGAGATGGGTTTTAAGAAGCAGTGATATAGTGGGGGAGTTCCTGATCTTGAAACTTAGGCAAGAAGGAATGGAAACAGAGCCTCTGAGTATAGAATTGAGGAGTTGCACAGGAATCTGCAGATGCTGGAAATTTGGAGTGACACACAAAAGATCTGGAGGAATTCAACAGGTCAGGTTGCATTTATGGAAGGAGATGGACAGTCAACATTTCACGTCGAGGCCCTTTGTTGGGACAGTGCGCTGGCCTTTGGCGGAGGAGCGCAGAGTTACAGGCTTAAACGTGGTTATAGGAGACAGAGAACGAAGGGCCCAGGATGAGAAATTTAAAATTGAAACTTTGATCTGCTGCAAAACAGCACATCGAGGGGTGATGATGCAAGTCAGGATGCAGACAGTAGAGCTCTTAGTGGAAGGCGTTGGAGCATATACCAGTACAGTACAGCACAGGACCTTCAGTCCACGATATTGTGCCAGCCTTTAATGTCGTTTAAAATCAATCTAACCCTTCCCTCCCACATAACCCTTCATTTTTCTTTCATCCGTGTGCCCATCTAAGGGTCTCTTAAATGTCTCTTAAAATGTTACCTCTACTACCCCCACCCCCCGGCAGCGCATTCCATATACCCACCACTCTCTGTACAAATAAAACCTATCTCTGACATCCCCTCCAATCTATACGTCCCCCAATCAACCTTAAAATTATACCCTCTTATGTTAGCTCTTCTGCCCTGGGAAAAAGTGTCTGGATATCCATTCGATCGATGCCTTTCATAATCTTATTCACCTCAATCAAGTCACCTCTCATCCTCTCATCCCAGTGAGTGAGCTATTGGAAAATTCTGTGGAAATGGGCTGTGTTGAGGAGTGGGCGGATCAGACCAATAATACTGGATCTGATGTTAGAGGAGAAGTTGCTGTTAAGGTGTTTCACATGAAGGGAAGCAGCAATCTTTTCATCCATTCTGGCAGCAATGGGTGGTGTAATCTCTGCTCACTAAATGGGTTTTACTCTTTCTTGTTATTCCCGATAGGCTGAAAACTTAATTCGTTGTATAATGTGTTGTCGTTTGTCATTGTCCTGAGTAACATTAATTCAATATGTGACTTTGCTCCAAGGACTGGCATGCTGCTAGATGATTGTGGTGTGCCCAACTTGTTGGCATTTCTTTCTGTACTTGCAGAGTTTCAGATTTGGACCCCAGATAGCTTATGTGGCAGCAACAATATTGGAAGTGTGCAAACAAGTCAAAGACAAGACCTTGGTTGGCGGAAATGAAGATGGTAAATGGGGCAAGGGCACTTTTGAGAGTCAGTGAGTGTGAGTGTGTGGCAGATGAGTGTGAGTGTGGGACAGTCAAAGTGTGTGAATGGGTGACTCTGGCTGAATATGTGGTGTTTAGGGTGGGTGACTGTGTGAAGCCAGGAGGAAGGATAGCAAAGGTGAAGGGGGTGGTTGCTACATGAACCCTATGTTTTATGAAAAACTGTTTACCTAAGGATTCTACAGTTCACATTTTCTGTTGTTTATTTGTTTATTTTTGTTCAGATTGTCATCTTTTGCATGTTGATTGTCATTCTTTGTGCAGATTTTCATTGATTCTATTGTATTTATTTGTTCTACTGTGAATGCCTGCAAGAACATGAACCTCAGGGTAGTACATGGTGATATATGTAGTTTGAACTTTCATCAGATTTGTACTATTGCCTTTTCCTTGCTTTAGAGTTACTATTTGCATCTTTCAAATCCCTTGACCTGAATGTATGGTAGATTTTCTGACCACAAAGCAGCATTAGGTGTAATCCCATGAGTTCTATGTTACAGGCAATGCTACTCAAAGCTCAGTTGGGCAGGTGGCAGTTCTGTGCAAGACTACATCTGCTGTGTTCGATGAAGCTGTGCGTATTGTGACCAACAGCAATCCAACCAAGATGTATTTCATTGGGGTGAGTATTGGTTTATTCTTGTCACATGTATCAAAGTACAGTGAAAGGCTTGACGTGCATACTGTTCATACAGATCAAATCATCCCAAAGAGCATTGAGGTTATTTTGCCCTCGTTCATGAGTTGCCTCTGTTTCTCAAGCTAGGCAGCTAGGTAAACTCCAGTGTCAATAATAGAACATATGCAAGGAGCAGAGTAAAAAGACAGTACTTCTCAGCATTCTTATTGAAAGGTAGATTCAAATAATGATTGAAATTCATTTGACTGGTAAAAGCACTTGTTACGAGTGAATGAATGTACAGGTGATTATGTAAAGGCTGACCGAATGTCGAAGGTTAATTGCTTAACAATGCAATAATAAGTAATCAACAACAGCTGTAAACTTACAATTAAGTAAAGTGATCTAGTAGCTAGAAATAAAGTATCAAACCAGATTAGGGGAGACTTAACAGAGGTGGAACAAGATAAAACAATAACAATGCAGAATAAACTTCTTAAACTAAAAAAGTGCAGTGCAGGTAAACAAAGTACAAGACCATAAAGAGGTAGATTGTGAGGAAAAGAGACACATCTTATTGTCAGGAGATTTGTTCATGAGTCTGCTTACAGTTGGACAGAAACTGTCCTTGAGCCTGATAATATGTGCTTTCAGACTTCTGTATCTTCTGCCCAATGGAAGAGATTAGAAGAGAGAATGTCTGGTGTGTGTGGGTGGGGGATGATCTTTGAATATGCTGGCTGCTTTACTGAGGCAGCGAGAAGTACAGGCAGCGTCATAGAGGGGAGGCTACTACCTGAGATATGCTGAGCTGTATCCATAATGTAGATTGAGAGATTGTTTTGCCAAGCACCTACGCTCCATCCACCAGAAAAAGTGGGATCTTCCGGTGGCCAGGCATTTCAATTTTACCTGCCATTCCCATTCCAACATGTCAGTCCATGGCCTCCTCTACTGCCACACAGAGGCCATATTCAGGTTGGAGGAGCAACACCTTATATTCCATCTGGGTAGCCTCCAACCTGATGGCATGAACATCGATTTCTCGAACTTCGGGTAATGCCCCCTGCTTCACCATTCCCATTCCCAATTCCCTCTCTCGCATTTTATCTCCTTATCTGCCTATCACCTCCCACTGGTGCTCCTCCCCGTTTTCTTTCTTCTATGGCCTTCTGTCCTCTCCTGTCAGATTCACGTTCTTCAGCCCTATATCTCTTTCACCAATCAACTTCCCAGCTCTTTACTTCACCTGCTCTCCCTCTCTGTTTCACCTCTCACCTACTACCCTTATACTTCTTCCTCCCTCCCCCACCTTCTTGTTCTGACTTATCACTTTTTTCCAGATCTGATGAAGGGTCTCATTCCAAATATTGACTGTTCACTCTTTCCTATAGATGCAGCCTGGCCTGTTGAGTTCCTCCAGTGTTTTGTGTATGTTAATAACACAACTGTCTGAAGTTTCTTGCAGTCGCGTGCAGAATAGCTGCACAGAGTACCTTGTTTTGGGCTTCATGAGCAGCATTAGTGTTCTTGGTTTTAAACTATATAACATTGAAAGCATGATCTACGAATGTAAAAACGAAAAGGCATTGCATGGTTTATTCTTGTAATTACTTTTCGTTATGAATCCTGTGAATGTTACTCTGGATTTCTAGCATCTGCAGAATCTCTTGTATTTAAACTTCAAAGTAAATTTATTATCAAGGTACATATATGTCACCATATACACTCCTGAGATTTTTTTTTGCAGGTAAATTTCACACTAGTGAAACTTAAGGGACTACTAGACAGGTATATGGAGGAATTTAAGGTGGGGGGTTATATGGGAGGCAGGGTTTGAGGGTCGACACAACATTGTGGGCCGAAGGGCCTGTACTGTGCTGTACTATTCTATGTTCTATGTAGGTATACTCAATAAATTCATGCTAGAATAATAACCATAATAGAATCAATGAAAGACTGCACCAACTTGGGTGTTTAGCCAATGTACATTGTTTATTATGAATAATGTTTATTTTGCTTAATAAAAACATTGCAGCTGCTATGTCATGTTTGTTCAGTTTTGCAGAAGCTTATTGCTCAGAGCACATTGAATACCTCCATCTTTTTCTCTCCTTAGGGACTTGATAAGTTTGGAATGAGCACAATACTGGACATTTGGATGTTAATGATCTTGGAGAAGGAACAAGCAACCAGTGAGTTCAGCTCTGATTTATGTAATTTGTTCTCTTGCTCACAGTCCTCTGCGTTTCTCTTTTCTCCCTGAAAAACATGCCAAAGACTCCTCTATTCCCACAACGTTCTTGTGTGACCTCTTGTTCTAAATCCACAGTGAGGGGAAGGCCGTCTTTACACCTACCCTATTAAGATCTGGAGGAATTTTATACTTTTAAATGAAATCAAAAGGACACGGGAGCTGGTATAGGCCGCCAGGCCCTTTAAGCCTGCCCCAGCATTTAATATCGTCATGTCATTTTTCATCTCACCTTTCCCTCTTCTTTCAAAAAATTATTTACCTCCTCCACAAATACCTCCATGACTTAAACTCCACAGTCCTGGAGGGTAGAAAATTCCAGCAATTCACCTGCTGTTGTGAGAAGCAATCCCTACAGACCTTGGGAATGTATGGCTACCTTTTTCTTATAACTACATTGCCTATAAAATGTATTCACTCCCCTTGGAAGTTTTCATGTTTTATTGTTTTACAACATTGAATCACAGTGGATTTGGCTTTTTTGACACTGATCAACAGAAGAAAGACTTCTGTGTCAAAGTGAATACAGATCTCTATAAAGTGATCTAAATTAATTACAGATATAAAACGCACAATAATTGATTGCATAAGTATTCACCCCCTTCAAGTCAGTATTTAGTAGATGCATCTTTGGCAGCAATTATAGCCTTGAGCTTGGGTGGATAAGTCTCTATCAGCTTTGCACATCTGGACACTGCAATTTTTCCCCATTCTTTTTGACAAAGCTGCTCAAGCTCCGTCAGATCGCATGGGGATCATGAGTGAACAGCTCTTTTCAAGTCCAGCCACAAATCCTCAATTGGATTGGGGTCTGGACTCTGACTTGGCCACTCCAGGATATTAACCTTATCGTTTTTAAGCCATTTCTGTGTAGCTTTGGCTTTATGCTTAGGATCATTGGCTTGCTGGGAAACAAATCTTCCCCAAGTCACAATTCTCTTGCAGACTGCATCAGGTTTTTCTCCGGCATTTCTCAGTATGTTGTTGCAGTCATTTTACCTTCTACCTTCATAAACCTTCCAGGGCCTGCTGCAGTGAAGCAACCCCATAGCATGTTGCAGCCACCATGAGGTAGTGTGTTTTTGATGATGTGCTGTGTTTGGTTTACGCCAAGCATAGTGTTTAGTCTGAAAGACAGAAAGTTTAATTTTGATTTCATCAGCCCTTAGAACCTTCTTCCAGCTGACTTCAGAGTTTCCCACATGCCTTTGGGCAAACTCTAGCTGAGATTTCTTTCTTTCTTTTTAAATCTTTTTATTAATTTTTCAAAAATTATAAACAAAATAACAATGTTGATACAGAGAGATTGGAATAATCTTATTGTTAATAAGCATATACGGAAAAGATTTCAGATAACACAGGTATAATAGACTTCCAAACTCATGATGTAATTAGTCATAGAGAAAAGAGAAATAAAAAGAAAAAAATACAAATAAAACCCCCAAAAAGAAACAGAAAAAAGAACTAAATACTAAACCCGAAAAAGCAAACAGAACAAAACAAGGCTAGACCGTTATCTTAAATCGAACACATTCAATAATGTCGTCAACTCCACTCTTCTATTCATATATTTTAAGTTAATAAGAAGGATTCGGAAAGGTCAAATTACGTCATATGGAAATGTTGAATAAATGGTTTCCAAGTCTCTTCAAGTTTAACCGAAGGATCAAAAATATCACTTCTAATTTTTTCTAAATTTAAACATAATATAGTTTGGGAAAACCATTGGAATGTAGTAGGAGGATTGGTCTCCTTCCAGTTCAATAAAATGGACCTTCTGGCAATTAGAGTAACAAATACAATCATCAAACAGGCTGAAGTAGATAAAAATCTATGTTCTACCACTGGCAATCCAAAAATTGCCGTAATAGGATGGGGTTGTATGGGCACGTGGCCAAGTGGTTAAGGCATTGGACTAGCTACCTGAAGGTCGTGAGTTCGAGCCCCAGCCGAGGGAATGTGTTGTATCCTTGAGCAAGGCACTTAATCATACATTGCTCTGCGACGACACTGGTGCCAAGTTCCATACAACCTTGCCCAGGCCTGCGCCCTGGAGAGCGAAGATTTTCCAGGCGCAGATCCGTGCTCTCGCAAGACTAATGGATGCCTTATAGGATGGGGTTGTAAATCAAAACACAGAACTGTTGAGATAATATCAAAAATATCTTTCCAATATTTTTCCAAAAGAGGACAGGACCAAAACATATGAGTTAAAGAAGCCACCTCAGAGTGACATCTGTCACAAATAGGGTGTATATGGGAATAAAAATGGGCTAATTTATCTTTAGACATATGGGCCCTATGCACTACTTTAAATTGTATTAATGTATGTTTAGCACATATAGAGGAAGTACTGACTAATTGAAAAATTTTATCTCATTTCTCTATAGGTAGGCAAAGTTGAAGTTCCATTTCCCATTCATTTTTAAATTTATCAGATATACTTGGCTGTAATTTCATAATTATATCATAGATAGATGCTATTAATCCCTTCTGAAGAGGATTTAAACCTAAAATTTTATCGATGATATCAGTAGGGTATGAAGTCGGGAAGGTTGGCAACATGGTATTTAAAAAATTTCTTTCTTGTAAATATCTAAAAAAAAAAAAAATGGGATCTAGGCAAATCAAATTTCTTAGATAACTGTTCAAAAGACATGAAACAGTTATCCAGAAATAAGTCACGAAAACATGTTATACCTTTCGTTTTCCATATCAAAAAGGCTTGGTCCATAACCGAGGGTTGAAAAAAAAAATTAGATATAGGGCTCGATAATATAAATTTGTTTAAACCAAAAAATTTACGAAATTGAAACCATATTCGTAATGTATGTTTAACTATTGGATTAACCATTTATTTATTCAATTTAGATAGTACGAAAGGAAGTGAAGTTCCTAAAATGGAAGCCAAAGAACCCTTGTACAGAGTAACCTTTAAGGTTACCCAATGTGGATTTGGAATTATATTCCAATCGTGTCCAAAATATTAAATATCGAATATTAATTGCCCAATAATAGAATCTTAGATTAGGCAGTGCTAAACCACCATCTTTCTTGGACTTCTGTAAATTTTTTTACTTAATCTGGGATTATTGTTCTGCCATATATAAGAGGAAATTTTAGAATCGATAATATCAAAAAGGGATTTAGGAATAAAAATTGGTATCATTTGAAATAAATATAAGAATTTAGGTAATATAATCTCCCAATTAAGTAAAATAGTAATCACTCTGAATGGAGAACATCTATAAATGGGAACCTGCATATTTAATGGGAAAAGTTCACTCTTACCGAGATTCAATTTATAACCAGAAAAACTACTAAACTGAGCAAGCAGTGTTAATATTGCCGGAATAGATATCCCCGGGTTAGAAATATATAATAGTAAATCATCTGCATATAATCATAATTTACGTGTCTCATTTCCATGGGTAATGCCAGATATATTAGGGGAGTCACGAATAGCAATAGCTAGTGGTTCTAAGGCAATATCGAATAATAGTGGACTAAGAGGGCAGCCCTGCCTAGTACCACGGAATAGATGATAAAGGGGAGATCTTTGATTATTAGTAAATACCGAAGCCAAAGGAGTAAGATATATCAATTTAATCCAAGATATAAATATCGGGCTAAAATTAAATTTCTCAAGGGTATTAAATAAATATGTCCATTCTACTCTGTCAAAGGCTTTCTCAGCTTCCAATGAAATGACACAATCTGGAATTCTGGGTGAACCATAGAACCATAGAAACTACAGCACAGAAACAGGCCTTTTGGCCCTTCTTGGCTGTGCCGAACCATTTTCTGCCTAGTCCCACTGACCTGCACACGGACCATATCCCTCCATACACCTCCCATCCATGTATCTGTCCAATTTATTTTTAAATGTTAAAAAAGAACCTGCATTTACCACCTCATCTGGCAGCTCATTCCATACTCCCACCACTCTCTGTGTGAAGAAGCCCCCCCTAATGTTCCCTTTAAACTTTTCCTCCTTCACCCTTAACCCATGTCTTCTGGTTTTTTTCTCCCCTTGCCTCAGTGGAAAAAGCCTGCTTGCATTCACTCTATCTATACCCATCATAATTTTATATACCTCTATCAAATCTCCCCTCATTCTTCTACGCTCCAGGGAATAAAGTCCTAACCTATTCAACCTTTCTCTGTAACTGAGTTTCTCAAGTCCCGGCAACATCCTTATAAACCTTCTCTGCACTCTTTCAACCTTATTTATATCCTTCCTGTAATTTGGTGACCAAAACTGAACACAATACTCCAGATTCGGCCTCACCAATGCCCTATACAACCTCATCATAACATTCCAGCTCTTATACTCAATACTTTGATTAATAAAGGCCAAGGTACCAAAAGCTGTCTTTACGACCCTATCTACCTGTGACACCACTTTTAGGGAATTTTGTATCTGTATTCCCAGATTCCTCTGTTCTACTGCACTCCTCAGTGCCTTACCATTAATCCTGTATGTTCTACCTTGGTTTGTCCTTCCAACGTGCAATACCTCACACTTGTCTGTATTAAACTCCATCTGCCATTTTTTCAGCCCATTTTTCCAGCTGGTCCAAGTCCCTCTTGCAGGCTCTGAAAACCTTCCACACTGTCTACTATACCTCCAATCTTTGTATCATCAGCAAATTTGTTGATCCAATTTACCACATTATCATCCAGACCATTGATATAGATGACAAATAACAATGGACCCAGCACTGATCCTTGTGGCACACCACTAGTCACAGGCCTCCACTCGGAGAAGCAATTCTCTACTACCACTCTTTGGCTTCTTCCATTGAGCCAATGTCTAATGCTATTTACCACCTCTCCATGTATACCTAGCTACTGAATTTTCCTAACTAACCTCCCATGCGGGACCTTGTCAAAAGCCTTACTGAAGTCCATGTAGACAATATCCACTGCCTCCTTCGTCCACTTTCCTGGTAACCTCCTCGAAAAACTCCAATAGATTGGTCAAACATGACCTACCACGCACAAAGCCATGTTGACTCTCCCTAATAAGTCCCTGTCTATCCAAATGCTTGTAGATTCTGTCTCTTAGTACTCCCTCCAATAACTTACCTACTACCAACATTAAACTTACTGGCCTATAATTTCCCGGATTACTTTTTGATCCTTTTTTAAACAATGGAGCAACATGATCCACTCTCCAATCCTCTGGCACCTCACCTGTAGACAGTGACATTTTAAATATTTCTGCCAGGGCCCCTGCAATTTCAACACTAGTCTCCTTCAAGGTCCGAGAGAACACCCTGTCAGGTCTCGGGGATTTATCCACTTTAATTTTCCTCAAGACAGCAAGGACCTCCTCCTTTTCGATCTGTACCGTTTCCATGATCTCACTACTTGTTTCCCTTAATTCCATAGACTTCATGCCAGTTTCCTTAGTAAATACAGACGCAAAAAACCTATTTAAGATCTCCCCCATTTCCTTTGGTTCCGCACATAGCCGACCACTCTGATCTTCAAGAGGACCAATTTTATCCCTTACAATCCTTTTGCTCTTAATATACCTGTAAAAGCTCTTTGGATTATCCTTCACTTTGACTGCCAAGGCAACTTCATGTCTTCTTTTAGCCCTCCTGATTTCTTTCTTAAGTATTTTCTTGCACTTCTTATACTCCTCAAGCACCTTATTTACTCCCTGCTTCCTATACGTGTCATACAACTCCCTCTTCTTCTTTATCAGAGTTGCAATATTCCTTGAGAACCAAGGTTCCTTATTCCTATTCACTTTGCCTTTAATCCTGACAGGAACATACAAATTCTGCACTCTCAAAATTTCTCCTTTGAAGGCTTCCCACCTACTGATCACATCTTTGCCAGAGAACAACCTATCCCAATCCATGCTTTTTAGATCCTTTCTCATTTCTTCAAATTTGGCCTTCTTCCAGCTAAGAACCTCAACCCTAGGACCAGATCTATCCTTGTCCATGATCAATTTGAAACTAATGGTGTTATGATCACTGGAACCAAAGTGCTCCCCTACACAGACTTCTGTCACTTTTCCTCACTCGTTTCCTAACAGGAGATCCAATATTGCATCCCCTCTAGTTGGTCCCTCTATATATTGATTTATATATTGAAGGAGTATAAACAATATTCATTAATCTCCTAATTTTAAAAAGAGTGACGGCTTTTAATAAATCCAGTCTGATCAGCAGAAATAATTTGAGGTAATACATTCTCCAATCTCATTGCCAATATTTTAGAAAAAAATCTTAGAATCCACATTCAACAAAGATATAGACCTATAAGATGCACATTCAGTAGGATCCTTTTTTAAGAATTAGGGAAATAAAAGCTCGATAAAAAGATTGTGGTAATTTACCTATAGATACTGCATCCCTAAAAATTCTACATAGCCAAGGAGTCAGTGAAAAAGTTAAAAAATTCTACTGTATATCCGTCTGGGCCAGGTGCTTTACCAGAGTTCATCGAAAGAATAGCATTTTTTATTTCCTCTACCGAAATAGGTACATCTAGTTTTAAATGTTCATTAGATGGTAATTTTGGAATATTCAATTTCTTTAAGAATTCATGCATTATAGTGGAGTCATCAGGAAATTCTGATTGATATAGGGAGGTATAAAATTCTTGAAAGAATTTATTTATCTTGTCACGTCAAAGTGCCATCTTGTTTACGAATCTTAACAATCTGTCACTTAACCGAGGCCGATTTCAAGTGATTAGCCAATAGTTTCCCAGTTTTATCACCACGTATATAGAATTGACTCTTAGTTTTGGTTAATTGACTTCCAATCGAAGATGATAGTAATAGATTATGTTCCATTTGAAGTTCAACTCTCTGTTTGTAAAGCTCCTGATTAGGGGCTATGGAATATTTCTTGTCAATTTCTTTAATCTTGTCAACCAGTTTAAGTATTTCATTATTAGTTCACTTTTTTAATCCAGCAGTATATGAAATAATTTGTCCACAAATATATGCTTTAAAACTATCCCATAGTGTCCCACTGGAAATATCCTCTGTAGAACTTGTTGTGAAGAAAAAATTAATATGTTTCTCAATAAATTTGACAAAATCTGAATCTTGAAGCAAAGTGGTATTAAATCGCCATTGTCTAGAACTAGAAGATGTATCCCTTGACTTAATAGATAGTTTCAACGGTGCATGATCAGAAACAGCAATGGAATCATATTTGCAACCAGTAACAAGTGGAATTAATCGAGAATCGATAAGAAAATAATCAATTCTTGAATAGTGATGATATACATGTGGAAAAAATGAGAACTCTTTCTCATTTGAATGCAAGAATCTCCAAATTTCTGAGATTCCAGAGTCAAACATAAAAGAGTTAATAAAGGTAGCCGATTTATTCGGAAGTGCTTGATTGGACATGGATCTATCCATCAAAGGATTTAAACAACAGTTGAAATCCCCACCCATAATCAACATATAATCACTTAAATTAGGAAGAGATATAAAGAGACTCTTAAAAATTGGGACAGTCAACATTTGGGGCATAAACATTAAGCATAACAATTTTTTTGTTAAATAACAAACCAGTAATTGACAAAAATCTGCCATTCGGGTCTGAAAACGTCTCATGGTGCAAAAATGAAATCGACAGATCTATAAAAATAGAAACGCCTTTTACTTTGGCCTGTGAATTCGAGTGGTACTGTTGAGCCTTCCAGAACCTAAAAAACCGCTGATTATCTTCTTTCCAGACATGAGTTTCTTGTACAAAGATAATGTGAGCATTCATCCTATGGAATACTTTAAAAATTTTCTTCCGTTTAATTAGGTGGTTTAAACCATTTGTATTCCAAGAAACCAAATTAATAATCTTATCCATCGTACTGAACTCGAGCATAAGGTATGTAAAGGGTTAACCAGAGTGCAAACTCATGACCCTGAAAGAGGAAAAAAGGTCCGAAAAGGAACCAGAAATTACGACATTTCGGACGTTTTGGTAGTTTCAGGTCAGCCCGTTTCAAAAGATAAAGTAAATTAAAAATAAGAACAAAAATGCCACCCCCCTCCTGCAAAAACCCAAAAAAAAGCCAGAAAGTGGCTAATGCTAAATCTACAGCTAACTCTAACCCCATCTTTCCAGAAGGCAACCCAAAAGAAGTATGTGTATCATAAGAAATACCACCCATATTCAAAAAAGTGAAAAAAAGTTACTATAAATGTAAGGAAAAGATTACAACAATTACAAACATAAAATAGTTACTTCTTACACACATTTAAAAAAAAAAGACCAAGTGTCAGTTCATATTATTAGTTTTTCATATATAAATGATCGGAAGTGACGCGAAAAAAAAAAAGAGAATTCTAGGAAGAAGAAGGATGCAATCCACCATCTTAAAATATAATGCTTCTCCAGTAACGTTTTGGAAAAAAAAAGGAAAATAAGCATTAAAATTGTAACTAAATAACTCTCAAGAAGAAAAAAAAATTAAAAGTGAGATATACAAAATCACTAGCAAAAAAGCGTACTATCATTTAAGAATGTAAAACATACCCACACTACAAGATCAAGGCAAAAACCCTCAGAATATAAAGTTCTAACTTTTTTTTTAAAAAAGGAAATGAAAAACAGATCAAAGACGAGAAAAAAACAGTGCATTAATTAGTCCTCAACAGAGGTCGGAGTTTTGAACAAACGACGAGAGTTGTCCGGCATAACAACTTCAAACAGGCTGGGAGCAGTAACACTATTTTATAGCCTTGTCGATAAAATTCTGACATCTGTGGTTTAAAAGCCATCCATTTTTTCAATACTTCTTGGCTGTAATCCTCAACAATTCGAAATTTAAAACTTTGAAACTCAATCATGCCTTTCTGCCAAGCAGCTCGAATCACTTGTTCCTTATCATGAAGGTATTGAAACCAAATGATGACTGGCCTCGGTCTGGCCTGTTTTGCTGCTTTAAGACATAAAGAACAGTGTGCACGGTCTAACAGTGGGGGTTCCTCCAATATATCTGGACCAAACACATCCGCTAACAATTTAGAAAAATATTTAGTAGGATCTCCCGTCTCAACATCTTCAGGAAAACCGATTATTCTTAGATTCTGACGTCGAGAGCAATTTTCAAGATCAACAGTCTTGGGTTTATAATGCTCCAACTGCTGAGTTACCGAAGTTAAATTTTTTTCAAGAGCTTCAATTTTTTGTTCCCTTTTGCGGCCATCTTCATCTAGTTCCGCAATTCTAATTTGTTGTTGATTGATTTCACGTCTGAACGATTTAAGATCATCTTGAGTCGTCTTCACCATACCTTCAATTACGGCAAGTCTTACACCTCGCTCTCCATCCAGCCTGCTGAATAATTGTTGTCATGGCTTGCAGCTTCCTATCAACCCCTCCCTTCGCTGTTGCCTCCAGAATTTGGTTAACATCTTCATCAAACTGCTTCCACAGTGAAGTCATGTTAGCTGCAGGCCATTTGATCTGCCTCCTGTTAGACTTCATGTTAGAGGGATTAGTTTGCAACACTTGGAGGTTCCGTGCACTATAGGGTGACTCCGGGCCTGGCCCCTCCTTCATCTCACCAGGTTGGACACCTGCGTGTTGTGCTGCTCCTGCTGCCACCAAACACTTCATGCTCGCTTGGTGGATCTTCAAGCCACGATCGTTCTTGCAGATTTTGCCACATGCACACTGCTTCCTCATTGTCGTTTGTTCATTGCCTGGGTCTGATGTCGTTGTGTCCATCCAACTGAGGTACTCATCCTCCCCAGCTCTCGGGCACCCCTGGGGATACCTTTTTCTGGTGGAGTTAGTTCCAATGGTGAGCCTAATTCTTAATAAGTGGTTTCCTTGTGCAGTTTGTTTGCTTTCTTTAATAAACATTCCAAGATCTATCCTTGTCATCTTTGTTAAATTTGTGATGTTGTGAGCTAAATGTGTGGTGTCTCTGGAAAATAATAACCAGGGAATTCTGATTTCTTTAGAAGACCTTGTGATTCAGAATCCATTCGTCCAGATGTTTGAAGGCAAAGGTGGTTGGCATGGACTGAGAAAGTATGCTGTACAAGTTGAAGACTCAGAGCTGGAGGAGAGGATTGCAGTTGTGGAGAAATACAGTCTGGAAATTCCTACGCTAGTGAAGAAAATCACCAACCTCGGTGTCAATTGCCCATCATTTGCAAGTAACACGACTCCCTACCTATCTAAAGCTTCTTAAATTGAATGTTCTTTGCATCGTGATCTCTTCCTGTTTTTCCCAAGTTCCTTCACCTCCTTTTTAAGCATGCAGCAAAGACTGAGCCCTTCAACACCATAACTCAATGCACTTCTTGACCATTTGTGCTGCAAACTAGAAAAGAAAAGGACAAAGATTGGCTTTATGTGTCCCACGCACATTGAAACATACAATGAAATTCATCGTTTGCATCAGCAACTATTACAGTCCGAAGGTTATGCTTCTGGTGCCAGCATAGCCTACTCGCAACCTACTAACCCTAACTGTAGTGTTTTAAAATGTGGGAGGAAACCAGAGAGGCCGGAGTACACCATGTGGTTATGTGGAGAAAGTGCAAACTCTTTCCAGACAGCAGTGGGAATTGAATTCTGATTGGTGATCACAGGAGCTGTAAAGTGTTGAGTTAATGCTACACTAGTGTGACAGCTCATTTTAAATATTATTATATATAAGGCAATACAGTATGCAGCTATTAAAGGGATGCTTGGACAATTCCCCTATCAATCAAACTTGTTAATCATACGACCATAAGTGACTGAGATTCATCTTACGTCAGTGATCTGCTTATATTTTTCGTGGAGAAAATAAGACCGTAAGACATAGGAGAAGAATTGGGGCATTCAGCCTATTGAGTCTGCTCTACTGTTCAATTATAACTCATTTATTTTCCCTCTCAATCCCATTCTCCTGCCTTCTCCATAGCCTTTAATGCTGTTGTTAATCAAGAACCCAGCAACTTCCACTTTAAAAATATCCATATAGATAGTCAGTCCCGAATCTGGGGTTGGCGGCTACGCACCTCCATCTTCTTCGATCTTGCAACAGCACCGAGTACAGCCTCTCCTCCAGTTTGTTCCCGCTGGCCACCCCAGCACCACCCACTGCCGCCCCCGCTGAACTCGAGCCTGAGGCCGTGTTGGCCTCCAGCCGTGGCCGCTTCTTCGAGCTCGGCCCTTCCTTAGGCGGAGGCCTTGGGCAGGTCCAGGCACACGGTGCAGCGCCCTAAGTTCATCGTGTCTCTTCTAACTAAGTGCATAGCATACGATTTGTAGATACGTGGTGAGGCTTTAATCTCTTCCACGGAAGATGGCTGTTGGCTCACAAGGAGCTCATCTGCCCTTTGTCAGGTCCCATTTTGTTTTAGTCCTGCTGGGTGTCCTCACACCCTCCTCACCAAACTAAGTCCAGTGGGGGAGCCGGCCCAAGTCACTGACCAGGGCCCCTGGCCGGGCGCCCGACCCCCGCCGAATCTCTCCGAGCGTCTGGCGTCCGACCGAAATCCATGGTCGAGCGGCCCGCGACCAAACCCAAAGTATCCATATAGACAATACTGTGTAAAAGATTTAGGCACATCAAAATAAATTCTGTAAAATGAAGATGTTTCCAAAAATAATGAAATGAGAAGGTTTTCAATATCAAAGAATTACTTTAAAGAGCAGTAAACAGTGAAAATACTAAATCAAGTTAATATTAAGACCACCGGGAGAAGGTTCAGGAGCTTGAAGACTCATGCGGCCAGATTTGGGAACAGCTTCTTTCCGACTGTGATAAGACTGCTGAACGGATCCTGACCCGGATATGGGCCGTACCCTCCAAATATCCAGACGGGCCTCTGTTTTTTTGCACTAACTTACTTCCTATTTTTCTATTTTCTATTTATAATTTATAATTTAAATTTTTAATATTTACTAATTTTAACTATTTTTAATACTTGTAATCCAGGGAGTGTGAAGCGCAGAATCAAATATTGCTGTGATGATTGTACGTTCTAGTACCAATTGTTTGGCGACAATAAAGTATAAAGTATATTTGGTGTGATCACCAAACTGCATAAATTCTGTTAAGTGTGCTTTTGTGCAGCTTAATAAGAAAATCAGCTGTTAGGTTGTTCCAAGCATCGTGGGGAACTTGCCATAGTTCTACAGGCTTTGGCTGTCTCGCTTGCTTCTGTCTCTCCAGGTAATCCCAGATGTTGCGATCAGGGCTCAGTGGAGGCCATACCATTTGAAACCATATAAAAATCTAGGGTGACTAGATCTTTTGCACAGTGCTGTACTGCACTATTTTATAGTGAAGTCTCTGAGGTTCATGTAAAGAGTCTGCATACAGGACACAGCACCACAAGACTGTGTGCTTAGCTGCTGCTCTACTCACTTTACTCCTAGGACTGTGTGGCTAAGCACAGCTCCAATGGCATAATTATATTTGCTGATGCAACCACTGTCGTAGGCCAGATTAAAGGTGGTGGCGAATCAGCATCTAGAGTAAAGAATTAAAATCTGGCTGAGTGGTACCAAAACAACAACCTGCAAGGAGCCGATTATTGACTTCAGGAGAAGGAAACTGGAGATCAGTGAGCCAGTCCGCATCAGAAGATCAGAATCTTTAAATTCCTCGGTGTTATTATTTTGGAGGACCTATCTCTGGGCCCAGCACATAAATGCAATTACGAAGAAAGCACAACAGTGCCTTTACTTCCTTATGAGTTTGCGGAGGTTCGGCGGGACATCTAAAACTTGGGCAAACTTCTACAAATTTATAGTGGAGAATATATTACTGGCTGTATCACACCAATGACCTTGAACAGAGAATCCTACAAAAAGTAGTAGATATGGCCAAGTCTATCACTGGTGAAACCCTCCCCATCGTTGAGCACATCTCCGTGAAATGCTGTCGTGGGAAAGCAGCATCCATCATCAAGGACCGCCAGCACCCAGGTTGTGCACTCTTCTTGCTGCTGCCTCAGGCCTCGCTCCACCAGGTTCAAGAATAGTTACTGCCCCTGAACCTTCGGCCTCTTGAATTAGTGGGTTCTTCACTCAACTTCATTTGTCACATATTTGAAATGTTCCCACAACCTAAAGCATTGTCTGCACAGTGGCTGCATGGGTTTCTCCTGTGTTCTGCAGTTTCCTCTCACACCCAAGGAAGTGGTGTGTGTTAATTGACTACTGCCTATGACCCCTTAATAAGTATAGAGAGCAGGATGAAGAACTATGCATGGGTTAGCTGATTTCCTTTTGTGTTGTAAGAACATCCTCTTTGAGTATTATCACTCAACTGAGACAACAAAACTTCTCCAGCAGCATATATCTGTCCGCTACGCTTCTTAGTCAAAAAGTTACATGTTCAATTCACTCATGATAAAGCTGTGCACAGAAGTCTTGGTGGGATTTCCATAGCAGGGCTGCAAGTATAGTCTTTGGAATGCAACATTAAACCAGGGCCCATTCTGCTCCCTCAAGCTTTTCATAAACTGAGAGAAGAGTTCCCAGTAATAGACCAGATCGTGCTAATACCCAGATGTGTAGTGCATTCCAGAATCAGACTTCCAGTTTCATGAAGTTAAATTAGTTCAGCGTGTCCCCCTTGACCCTTACCAATCTTTACTGATGTTCCGTAGAAACCATTCTGTCTGGATGAATAATGCTTTAGTCTGGCATCTGCTCAGCACATAACTGCAAGAACATCACAGAAACCAGCCTTCCCTCCAGGGATTTCTCCCTGTCTCAGTGAAGCAACCAGCATAATAAAAGGCATACACCCACCCCAGACATTCTCCCTTCTCCCTTCTCCCCACTCCTATTTGGCAGAAGATATAAAGGCTGAAAGCACATACGACCAGGTTCAAGGACTGCTTCTATCCCACTGTTACGGACTCTGAAATGGATCTCTTGTGTGATGAGATGGACTCTTAAGTTCACCATCTATCTCGTTATCATCTAGCACCTTGGTGTTTATCTGCACTGCACTGTCTCTGTAGCTGTTGTACTTTATTCTGCCTTGTTATTGTTTTACTCTGTTCTACCTCAGTGCACTATGCAATGATTTGATCTCAATGAACAGTAGGCAAGTCAAGCTTTCCACTAATACCAATACTAATTCCTGTTCCTTCTTACATTAATGCAGAAGTTGGGAATGCCCTAGAGGACAAGTGCCAGTGATTACTGATTGAAGGTCCAGGTACAGCACATCTCTGAAGGCTGAAAGGCCTCACTTAGTGCCCATGTGGCTTGCTTGCCATTTGTAGACTTCTGATGGCAAGGCTTTAAAATGGAAGTGCTGCTACAAGCAAGTGGAAGGAACTGTGAACTAGGTTGTGTAGGATCTGACCCCTATGTTCAAACTGCTGTTAGTATCAGATTATCTCCATATTGATAGATTTTTCTTAAGCTTTTCAGTGTAAACTGGTTGCTGTGTTTCCTACTTTACAGCATAAGACCAGATCTGAAGACAGTTTATGTTTGTTTGAAAGGCTGAGCATGATTGTAAAGTAATGAAAAGGATCGTATATTTGGCTTTATGACAATATTGTGTTTTGTTCTTCTGCAAATTGCAATTGTTACTTTCCACTCCTGTTGCAAATTTTAAATTTTAATTGACAGACTTTAATTGACCAAAGTTATTAAGGAATGTAACTTATTAAGAATTGATTCTTTGCATCATCAATGAGGATGGGAGAGGTTCCTGAGGATTGGAGGGTTGCGGATGTTGTTCCCTTAATCAAGAAAGGGAGTAGAGAGAGCCCAGGAAATTATAGACCAGTGAGTCTTACTTCAGTGGTTGGTAAATTGATGGAGAAGATCCTGAGAGGCAGAACTTATGAACATATGGAGAGGCATAATGGCTTTGTCAAAGGCAGATCGTGCGTTACGAGCCTGATTGAATTTTTTGAGGATGTGACTGAACGCATTGATGAATGTAGAGCAGTAGATGTAGTGTATATGGATTTCAGCAAGGCATTTGATAAGGTAACCCATGCAAGGCTTATTGAGAAAGTAAGGAGACATGGGATCCAAGGGGACATTGCTTTGTGGATCTAGAAGTGGCTTGCCCACAGAAGGCAAAGAGTGGTTGTAGATGGGTCACATTCTGCATGAAGGTCAGTCACCAGTGGAGTGCCTCAGGGATCTGTTCTGGGACCTCTTCTCTTTGTGATTTTTATAAATGACCTGGATGAGGAAGAGGAGGGATGGGTTAGTAAATTTACTGATGACGCAAAGGTTGGGGGTGTTGTGGATAGTGTGGAGGGCTGTCAGAGGTTACAGCGGGACATTGATAGGATGCAAAACTGGGCTAAGAAGTGGCAGATGGAGTTCAGCCCAGGTAAGTGTGAGGTAGTTCATTTTGGTAGGTCAAATATGATGGCAGAATATAGTATTAATGGTAAGACCCTTGGCAGTGTGGAGGATCAGAGGGATCTTGGGGTCCGAGTCCATAGGACACTCAAAGCTACTGAGCAGGTTGACGCTGTGGTTAAGAAGGCATATGGTGAATTGGCCTTCATCAACCATGGGATTGAGTTCAAGAGCTGAGAGGTAATGTTACAGCTATATAGGACCCTGGTCAGACCCCACTTGGAGTACTGTGCTCAGTTCTGGTCACCTCACTACAGGAAGAGTGTGGAAACTATAGAAAGGGTACAGAGGAGATTTACAAAGATGTTGCCTGGATTGGGGAGCATACCTTATGAGAATAGGTTGAGTGAACTTGGCCTTTTCTCCTTGGAGAGACGGAGGATGAGAGGTGGCCTGATAGAGGTGTATAAGATGATGAGAGGCATTGATCGTGTGGATAGTCAGAGGCTTTATCCCAGGGCTGAAATGGCTAACATGAGAGGGCACAGTTTTAAGGTGCTTGGACGTAGGTCCAGAAGAGATGTCAAGGATACGCTTTTTACACAGAGAGTGGCGAGTGCTTGGAATGAGCTGCCGGCAGTGTTGGTAAAGGTGGATACAATAGGGTCTTTTAAGAGACTCTTGGATAGGTACATGGAGCTTAGAAAAATAGAGGGCTATGGGTAACCCTAAATAATTGCTAAAGTAAGCACATGTTCGGCACAGCATTGTGGGCTGAAGGCCCTATATTGTGCTGAGGTTTTCTGTGTTTCTACGTGGTTAAATAGAGTTAGGTGCCAGGTCTCAACAGACAAGGGAGATGAAATGGCCCCTTCCTTTCACTGATTTTATTTGTTTTCCTTTCCAACAGCTGATAAAACTTCAAGGGTCACCTCGTACAAACAATTGAAGAATGTGTAAGAGACTAAAAGTTGAAATTTCTATTGTTCCTGATTAGAAAGGTTAACTTTCCCCTTTGTTTTTCTATAGATGTTCTTCTGGGAACCGTGCACAAAGCAAAAGGATTGGAGTTTGATACAGTGCAGATTGCTGAAGACCTTATAAAGGTTCCTGACTTTCGACACAACCCTACTGTTCTTTCACAGTTCAAGATGGGTGAGTACTTTTCCATTCTTTTCAAACTTGTCCCCACTCCCACTTTTCACCTTTCACTAGGCTGTCATTCTTTCATGAGCCTTGCAGAGAGGCAGATAGCTATTCAACAGTACTGCGACATCATATTCAAGTCCTTCTGATCATCCACCCATGTATACGTTATCAGAGAAAGTGATTAAAAGATCCTTGGCAGGTTGAGCAGATAATAATTGTGATTTGTAGCCTCTGAGTGAAATCATTTGTTATTCCAGTCTGCCCATTGAAAACAAGCTTTCATTGTGCCTTTAATGTACATGATAAAGGTTCAAAGTTTCAATAATTATTAAAGTATGTATGCAGTATACAATCCTGAGATTCTTCTTTTCCAATAGCCACGAAACCAAGAAAAAACATGGAAACCAGTTCAAAGAGAAACAGTAAACCAACCCCCCACCCCCCCAAAAAATGGCAGCATGATCATTAGTCCCCGCATCTTCCGCATCCCCCTCACGAAATGCAACAAGAACATCAGCCCCCAGATCACTCTCTCCCCGCAGAGAAAACTAACAAAAATGCCCCAAGAACATTGACCCCCGGACCACCCTTCTCCCCCACAAAAAAGGGGAGAAAGAATAGGTTAGAACACAGAATATTAAAAACCATTAGACAGCTATATAAGACCTTGGTCGGACCCCACTTGGAGTACTGTGCTCGGTTCTGGTTACCTTAATCCAGGAAGGATGTGGATACTATACAGAGAGTGCAGAGGAGATTTAATAGGATGTTGCCTGGATTGGAGAACATGCTTTATGAGAATAGGTTGAGTGAACTTGGCCTTTTCTCTTTGGAGTGACAGAGGATGAGAGGTGACCTGATAGAGGTGTATAAGATGAAGGGCATTGGTCATCTGGACAGCCAGAGGCTTTTTCCCAAGGCTGAAATGGCTAACTTAAGGGGGCATAGTTTTAAAGTGCTTGGAAGTAGGTACAGAGGGGATGTCAGACGTAAGTTTTTCACACAGGGAGAGTGGTGGGTGCATGGAATGCACTGCCAACAAAGGTGGTAGAGGCGGTTACAATAGGGTCTTTTAAGAGTCTCTTAGCTAGGTACATGGAAAGTAGAGGGCTGTGTGGTAGGGAAATTCTAAGCAGTTTCTAAAGTAGGTTACATGGTCGGCAAAACATTGTGGGCCGAAGGGCCTGTAATGTGCTGTAGATTTTCTATGAAAAAGTTCATAGTCCAAATCCATAAATGCAGAAAATTGATAACTTCCTCCAACATCATTGAAAGAGAGAGGCATACAGATGCCTACCCTCCAGGCCCAGCGATAGGCACTGTGACATAATGAACCAAAATCGAAAACGTGAATATATCAATTAGTTTTCTGGGCTGGGACATTTCAGTAACCCAGGAACTGGTCCATGTACCCTTCCTGAACAATTGAAGCATGTTGTTCATGGGAAGGGCATCTATTAAAATAAACTGTTTCCTGATTTTTGAGCTTGCTTTAAATTTAGATCCTCATCGATATGCCTCTGTTTCTGAATAGAGGAGGGGTAACGGGTTAACGGGCACCATTCTTGGATACAAATGATTTACATTGTAACCTTTGGGATGTTGACTTGCCAAGAGCAAAGCAGCTATTTGAGCAGTGGGATTGCAAAGGGAACTAGTGTGCAGAAATCACTCTTGGCCCTTAAGACTAAATTGTAATCACAGTTTGTATCTTGCCTCCAAATTGTGTTCCACTGCAATCCCTGTAGCTGGACTTTGGAAGGTATGTGTTTCACTGCAGGGTCTAATGAAAAACATCTGCTGCCCTTTGCCTGCATGATCTAATCTCAGTGACAGCAGTAACACAGTGCTTGCTGGTGTGTTCAGAGAGAAGCCTCGTCATTGTTGTCAATCAGCATAATGTAATCTGCCACCTTTACTGTTACTGAGTAACAGTAATGGCTCTTACATTTACCATAAGACAGCAACTGAACTAGGCCATTTGGCAAATCGAAGCTTCTCAACCACTCCATGACGGCTGATTTATTATCCCTCTCAACCCTATTCTCCTGCCATCTCCCCATAACCTATGACACCCTTACTAATCAAGAACCTATCAACCTTTGCTTTAAATATGTCCGATGACTTGGCCTCCACAGCTGTCTGTGGCAATGAATTTCACAGATTCACCACTCTCTGGCTAAAGAAATTCCTCCTCGTCTCTGCTCTATAAAGGGACATCCTTTCATTCTGATGCTCTGTCCTCTGGTCTTAGCCTCTCACACTGTTGGAAACATCCTCTCCACATCCATTCTATCTAGGCCTTTCAATATTCGGTTTGTTTCAATGAGATCTTCCCTCATTCTTCTAATCTCCGGTGAGTACAGGCCAGAGCTCCTCATAGGTTTTATCTTTCATCCATAGGATAATTCTTGTAAACCTCCTCTTGATACCTCTAAAATATATACTGAAATTCTGCAGGTATTTGATAACACTGTTTCCTTGGAGTATGACTGTATTTATGTAAATTACAATTCTGCCTTTAGACTTGGTCCCAAGTGTCGACTGGAACTTGCTTTATATTGCCATTACCCGTGCAAAGAGGCGTCTAGTGATGAGCCGGTCTTTGGAATGTCTTCTCTCCTTTGCCAGCGTGAGTGAGATTCTTACTGTGTTTCAGTGTGAGTAGAGCATTGAGGAGGATTGTACGTTGGACTGCGAGGCTCTTCAGATGTTTGGGCATGAACTGTGTCACACTGTGCCAAACTGGGTACTGAGCTTAGTGCTCAGGATGTCTGTGCAGGAACAAGAGTGCTCATAGAGTTGGTGCTCCAAGGGTCATTATAGCTTTGTATAGAAAAAGATGTGACACGGACCGTACTGCTGTACCAGGATACTGGTGTGAAGCCAGCAATGAATGCATCAACCCATGATCCGGTATGGAGAAACTACCTGAGTGACGTAGAGACAGGCTGGGGTGAGCTGTGTGGCTAATCAGTGCTGAGAAAGGTCATTGAGCACCTACAGCATGGAAGCAAACCCTTCAGCAGAACTCTTCCAACCTGACCAGGTTGTCTAGTCCCATATGCCTGTACAGGTGTCCCCCACTTTTTAAACGTTAGCTTTACGAAACCACACTGTTACGAAAGACCTACACTAGTTCCCTGTTTTCGCTAACAGAAAGTGTTTTCACTGTTATGAAAAAAGGCAGCGTGCGAAAAAAGCAGCGCGTGATAAAAGACAGTGCGCACCCCGAGTAGCCGCTCTCCCCGGGAACAGCATTCTCACCGGCTTTGCTTAAGCACTTGCCTGTGAGCAGCCGTGAGCAAGATGAGTTCTAAGCCTAAAAGAGCTCGTAAGGGTGTTACACTTAGCGTAAAACTAGACATAATTATGCGTTTCAATCATGGTGAACGAAGTAAGGACAAAGTGAGTTTGGCTTGTAGAAGTTGACGAAGATGATGTTGAAGAGGTTTTGGCATCCCATGACCAAGAACTGATAGATGAAGAGCTGATGCAATTGCAAGAGGAAAGGATAGCAATCAAAACTGAATGAGTAATGATAAAGTACGACTTTAATTTTGAAAGGGTACGTCGGTTTAGGGCATATTTGCAAGATGGTTTGAGTCCTTACAAAGAACTGTATGATAGAAAAATGCGCAAGGCTCAGCAGTCAAGCAAGCCTTCCACATCAGCCACAGCAGACAACGAACCTCGACCTTCAACATCGAGGCAGGCAGAGATGGAAGAAGATGACCTGCCTGCCCTAATGGAAACAGACGACGATGAGATGATATCCCCAGTGTCCAACCACCCCAACCCCCAGGCCGCGGAGAATGCAGCGGTAGCCGGGAGGCACCCAGCACATCTTTAAGAAAAAAGCGGAAATAAACAAGCTAATTAATTAGGTGCCACCTGGCACATAAATGTCGGCCCAGATCAGAGGCGATGTTGGTTAGCGTAATGGTTTCACAATGCCAGTGACCGGGGTTCAATTCCCGTCGCTGTCCATAAGGAGTTTGTATGTTCTCCCCGTGACTGTGTGGGTTTCTTTCTGTGTTCTAAAGAACATGTGGATTAGCAGGTAGGTTATTTGGTCACATGGGGCTGATTGGACCAGAAGGGCCTACCTGTTACTGTGCTATATCTCTAAATAAAGTAAAAACTAAAATATGCATATCCCAGAATCTGGGTGTCAGAAGCAAGCACAGCCGTTATTGTTCTGCTCTGATTGTCCTTGGAAAGGTGCTGTTGAGTTACCTACCTCAGTACTCAGTGCTGCCTCTCAGCTTGAGGATCTAGCTCTGAATATGTGCTCAAATCAGGCAAAAGGCAGACATATCTCTTCTAATTAAAGGGCTGTGTTTCAAAATCTAATAAAGGTGTGAATGCCTGATGCATGTGAGCTTATGGTAAATTAGTCTATCGTTGTCACATGCTCTGAGATACATCCTTGTATTCCGAGGGTGTGCCCACTGGTCATAGACTCCCCCACTATAGGAAACATCTTCTCCTCATCTGCTCTATCTAGGCCTTTCAACATTTGATAGGTTTCATGTGCTTGCAGGCTTTTATGTCTTCAGCCTGATGGAGAAGGGAGAGTGTCCGGGAAGGATGAGGTCTTTAATTATGCTGACTGCTTTACGAGACAGCAAGAAGTGTACACAGCCCATGGAGGAGAGAGGCTGCCTTTGTGATGTGCTGAGTTGTGTAATAACTCTCTACACTTTTGTGTGGTCACGGGCAAACTGGTTGGCATACCAAGCTGTGATGATCATTAAAATCAAAACGATGCAGATGCTGCAAATCTGAAATAATATCCGAAAATGCTGGGACTGTTCGGCAGGCCTGATAAAAGTTCTTTTACATTAATTCTGTTTCCATTTCCACAGAAGCTGCCTAATTTATTAAGTTTTTATACTCAAATCTCAATGGTGCAGCATCAGGTCGTTAATTATTTCTCAGTTTTGTCCAAACATGGGGCTATCAGATTGCAAATCAGAAAGGGACATTAAAATTATAAACACAAGAGATTCTGCAGATGCCAAACATTACCATAGGGGCAGAGGCTAAAGGTTGATTGCACACGAAGTTCCTCAGTGTGTCAAGAAATCATTCCAAGCGTATATGTACTGTCTGAGTCTGGAAGCAGCTTCAAAATCAAAGCAGGAAGGTTGCATTTGCATTTTCGTGGTGGCAGTGAGTCAGCTGACTGTGGTTCAGTCCCAAGAAGAGACATTGTAGGAGAGATATGGAAGCTTTAGAAGGGATGCAGAGGAGATTTACCAGCATGCTTTCTGTATTAGAGAGAGGAGAAGATGGTGACATGACGCAGCTTGCAGTGGCCACTCTGGTGATGATGATATCTGTTATCTGTCAAGTAGGGTGCCGTGCACAATCCTGATTTGATGGAGACAGACGTGAGAGCACGGAGGAACATCTGGTGAAACTTCTGAAATGCCTGCCTTGCTGCCGCTGCTACTGTGTGATCCAGAATCTCTGGAGGAGAAGGCCCCGAGTCCTCGGCTTTGCCTGTTGTGGGCAGCCGGGGCAGGGTCAAAGCGCTCGGCAGAGAATGGCGCTCGGTGCTCGGTATCGGAGAGCTGGTCGGAGGCTCAAAGTTTTCGGACGGACTCAGAGTCGGCTGCGGTCAGGTGCTTCCAATGCATCGGCAAGTTTGCGGCGTTTGGAAGTTCATGGCAGGGAGAGTTTCTCCTTTCTACTGTCTGCGTGAGATGATGGGGCTTTTGGGACTTGAGACTTTTTTTTTTACTGTGCCCATGGTCTGCTCTTTATCAAATTACTGTATTGCTTTGCACCGTTGTAACTATATGTTATAGTTATGTGGCTTTGTCAGTTTTAGTCTTGGTTTGTCCTGTGTTTCTGTGATATCTCTCTGGAGGAACATTGTATCATTTTTAATGCATCCATTTCTAAATGACAATAAACGGGGACTGAGTGTCCTCATAATCTAATCTAATGTCTTGTGAGGAGAGGTTGAGCAATCTAGGGCTTTTCTTTTTGGAGTGAAGGAGGGCAAAAGGTTACTTGATAGAGTGTGCAAGATGATAAGTGTCATAGATAGAGTAGATAGTGAGAGCCTTTAAGCACGGTGGCAATGACTAATACAAGAGGACATAATTGTAAGGTGATTGGAGGAAAGTTTGGGGGGAGGGGTGGGTTGGAGGTGTTTTTACACAAATTGGTAGGAGTGTGGAACATGCTGCCAAGGTGGTAGTCGAAGCAGATACATTAAGGATATTTAGAATGGGCACATGGGTGAAAGAAAAATGGAGTGATATATGGGAGAGAAGATTTAGATTGATCAACATCATCTTCTTAAGCCCTACTGGGACCTGCAGAGAGTGGTGCAGACAGCCCAGCACATCTGTAGTTGTGAACCTCCCACTATTCAGAACATTTACAAAGACAGGTGTCTAAGAAGGTTCCCAAAGGATCATTGGGGACCTGTGTCACCCCAACCACAAACTGCCCCAGCTGCTACCATCCGGGAAACGATACTGCATCATTAAAGCCAGGACCAACAGGCTCCGGGACAGCTTCTTCCACCAGTTCATCAGACTTATGAACTCATGATGACACAACTGTATTTCTATGTTATATTGACTATTCTGTTGTACATACTATTTATTATAAATTACTATAAACTGCACATTTAGACAGAAACATAATTATTTTTACTCCTGTATATGAAGGATGTAAGTAATGAAGTCAATTCAATTCACAAAATGATTGATTGCATAAGTATTCACCCCTTCAAACCAGTATTTAGTAGATGCAATTTTGGCAGCAATTACAGCCTTAAGTCTGTGTGAATAGGTCTCTATCAGCTTTGTACATTTGGACACTACAAGTTTTCCCCATTCTTCTTGGCAAAACTGCTTAAGCTCTATCAGATTGCATGGGGATCGTGTGTGAACAACCCTTTACAAGTCCAGCCACAAATTCTCAATTGGATTGGCGTCTGGAGTCTGACTTGGCCACTCCAGGACATTAACTTTGTTGTTTTTAAGCCATTCCTATGTAGCTTTGGCTTTATACTTCGAGTCATTGTCTTGCTGGAAAACAAATTTTCTCCCAAGTCGCAGTTCTCTTGCAGACTGCATCGGGTATTCCTCCAGGATTTCACTGTATTTTGCTACATTGATTTTACCCTCTATCTTCACAAGCCTTCCAGGGCCTTCTGCAGTGAAGCATCCCCACAGCATGATGCAGCCACCACCATGCTTCACGGTAGGGATGGTATGTTTTTGATGATGTGCAGTGTTTGGCTTATACAGAACATAGCGTTTAGTCTGATGGCCAAAAAGCTCAATTTTGGTTTCATCAGACCATAGAACCTTCTTCCAGCTGACTTTAGATTCTCCCACATGCCTTCTGGCAAACTCTAGCCATGATTTCATGTGAGTTTCTTTCAAAAGTGGCTTTCTGTTTGCCACTCTCCCATAAAGCTGCGACTAGTGAAGCACCTGGGCAACAGTTCGTGTATGTGCAGACTTTCCAATCTCAGCCACTGAAACATGTAACTCCTCCAGAGTTGTCAGGTGGCCTCCCTCAGTAGTCCCCTCCTTCCATGGTCACCCAGTTTTAGAGGATGGCCAGCCCTCGGCACATTTACAGCTGTGTCATATTCCTTCCATTCCTTGATGATTGACTTAACTGTACTCCAAGAGATATCAGTGACTTGGAAATTTTCTTGTTTCCACTACAAAACAAGATCTCCATTTAACTAATTATGTGACTTCTAAAACCAAGTGGCTGCACCAGTGATGATTTGGTGTGTCATATTAAAGGGATGAATACTTACGCAATCAGTTATTTTGTGTTTTTATATTTGTAATTAATTTAGATCACCTTGTAGAGATTTGTTTTTGCTTTGACATGAAAGAGTTTTTCGGTTGATCAGTGTCAAAAAAAAACAAATTACATCCACTGAGGTTCAATGTTGTAAAATAATAAAACATGATAACTTCCCGGGGGGAGGGTGGGGGTGAATACTTTTTATAGGCACTGTATGATAGCATAAGGACCACTGCTAGGCTTGCCATGCAGAAGGTAACTCACATATGGCCTCTTCTACCCTACTGTGCCCATAGCAACACCTTCACGTGGCATCCCTGTTCTTACTGAGTTTGCTACATCATGGCGCAATCCAGCGGTATAACTGAGGGAGGTGGTCAGGGTGGGCTCATTGAACTCCAATTCCAGACACAGGTAAATGGGACTCATTAGTCCTCACAGGCAGTCTGTCTAGGAGAAGGAAAACTCCAATCCTCAGCCTAGAGTTTTGCAGTCACCACAGCTTGCTGAGCATTGTGGAACATCCCCCGGTCTAAAGAGTGGAATCAGTCCACGTGCACTGATCTTCACTATAAACCTACATGGCGCAGGTGGGAAGATTGGCCTCTACAGTCACCAGCGATCGTGCCATTGCTCTTGAGGACTCTTCTTCCCTCCTGATCTTCACAAGCGAAGATCCAGCCATCATCATGTGCCTAGTGCTATGTATGACGGTTGGTACTGTGTTTTGTACCTTGGCCCCAGAGGAACACACTTTTGTTTGGCTATATTCATGGGTATTTATGTACGGTTGAATAATAATAAAACTTAAACAAAATTTACCCAGCAACATGAAGAGAAAGACTCCAAGGCAGCTACCTGAAACTTCTCCAGATGTCTTGGCCCACATCTGTCACTCAACATGTAAACGAGTGACTTGGAAATTTATTTCATTGAGAGAGGAATATGCAAACAGTGGCCACCTTATTGGGTACAGGAGTGGAACTTGGTGTAGTCTTCTGCTGCCATAGCCCATCCATTTTAAGGATCTGTGTGTTGTGAGATCCGAGATGTTCTTATGCACACCACTATTGTAACTACTGGTTACTTGAGCTACCGTCACCTTCCTATCAGCTTGAATCAGTCTGGCCATCCTCCTCAGGCCTCTCACATTAACAAGGCATTTTCATCCACAGAACTGCTGCTCACTGGATGTTCTTCTTTGTTTTTCGCACTCGAGACCACTGTGAGTGAAAATCGCAGGAAATCAGCAGTTTCTGCGATACTAAAACCACCCCTTCTAGCACCGACATCATTCCATGATCAAAGTCACTTAGATCACATTTCTTCCCCATCCTGATGTTTGGTCTGAGCAACGGCTGTACGTCTTGACCAAGTCTACATGTTTTTGTGCATCAAATTGCTGCCACATAACTGGCTGACACGATAATTGCATTAATGAGTAGAAACATAGAAAGCCTACAGCACAATACAGGCCATTTGGCCCACAATGCTGTACTGAACATTTCCTTACTTTAGAAATTACCTCTGGTTAATTGTGATCACTATCTCCAAAATGCTCTCCCGCTGAGCAACACTGGTCTGACACCTGACCAGGTTCATCTCCCAATACCAGATCAAGTACGGCTTCTCCCCTTGTAGGCTTATCTACATATTGTGTCAAGAAAACTTCCTGAACACACCTAACAAACTCCAACCCATCTAAACCCCTTGCTCTAGGGAGATGCCAATCAATATTTGGGAAATTAAAATATTCCACCACACAACCCTGTTATTATTACACCTTTCCAGAATCTGTCTCCCTATCTGCTCCTCGATATCCTTGTTACTATTGGGTGACCTATAACAACACCCAGTAGAGTTATTGACCCCTTCCTGTTCCTGACCTCCACCCACAGAGACTCAGTAGACAATCCCTCCATGACTTCCTCCTTTTCTGCAGCCGTGACATTATCTCTGATCAGCAGTGCCGCACCTTCACCTCTTTTGCCTCCCTCCCTATCCTTTCTGAAACATCGAAAGCTTGGCACTTTAAGTAACCGTTCCTGCCCCTGAACCATCCAAGTCTCTATAATGGCCGCAACGTCACAGCTCCAAGTACTGATCCATGCCTAAGCTCATCTGCTTTGTTTATGATACTCCTTGCATTAAAATAGACACATCTCAAACCATAGGTCTGAGTGCATCCCTTGTCTATCCTCCCTCTCGCACTGCCTACAGGCTTTCTCTATTTGTGAGTCAGCCGCCCCTTACTTTATACTTTATTGTCACCAAACAATTGATACTAGAACATACAATCATCCCAGCAATATTTGATTCTGCGCTTCCCGCTCCCTGGAGTACAAATCAATAGTAAATATTAAAAATTTAAATTATAAATCATAAATAGAAAATGGAAAGTAAAGTATTGCAAAAAACCCAAGAGGCAGGTCTGGATATTTGGAGGGTACGGCCCAGATCCGGGTCAGGATCTGTTCGGCAGTCTTACCACAGTTGGAAAGAAGCTGTTCCCAAATCTGGCCGTACGAGTCTTCAAGCTCCTGAGCCTTCTCCCGGAGGGAAGAGGGACGAAAAGTGTGTTGGCTGGGTGGGTCGTGTCCTTGATTATCCTTCCTCAGTCTCTTCAGTTTGGTTCCCACCCCCCAGCAATTCTAGTTTAAACTTTTCCCAATAGCCTTGGCAAACCTCCCAGCCAGGATATTGATCCCCCTTGGATTGAAGTGCAACCTGTCCTTTTTGTACAGGTCACACCTGCCCCAAAAGAGGTCCCAATGATCCAGAAATCTGAATTCCTGCCCCCTGCTCCAATCTCTCAGCCACACATCTATTCTCCACCTCATCCTATCCCCACTGTCACGTGGCACAGGCAGTAATCCCAAGATTACTACCTTTGAGGTCCTGCTTCTCAACTTCCTTCCTGACTCCCTGTAGTTCTGTTTTCAGGTGTGCAGGTGTACCTGTCAGTGTAAACACATTTGGGAGATGTCGCAGTAAAAAGCTTTATAATAAGATGTTTAAATCAAACCACTCGTGGGGTGTTTATAATCAAATCCTGACATGGCAGATATTTCACTCATGAATAATTTCTCAGTCCTGCTCATATACACGATTTAACTGGATTGGAAATCAAATAGAGACTGAAATAATTTTTTCTGGACCTTATGAAGAAGAGTTGGCATTTCTGCCCCTCACTGATTGTGAAGGACTTTGAAAAGTGTGGGGTTCATGAACGATGCTGTAGCAATGCAAATTCTTTGTTATGTAATGCACACCAAATGCTGAAGGAACTCAGCAGGTCAGGCGGCACCTATAGAGGAAAATGGACAAGTTGATATTGATATTTTGGGCTGAGACCCTTAACATAGACTGGGGAAGGATGTTGGTTTGAGACCCTGCGCACAGAGTATCTAGGTCTACAAAGAATTATTTGAAGAGTTACTGCATGTTGTTTTTTGCAGTGTGGTTCATTCTTAGCTAATTAGGACTAGCTAAACAGTAATGAATTGGAATTGACTTATTGTAGTTACAGGTAATGATATACAGTGAAAAGCTCAAAAGCTCTTGTGTACTATTCATATAGATCAGTTCATTTCACAGTACATTAAGATAGTACAAGATAAAACTATAACAATATAGATCCTGATCCAATTTTAATCAATGCACCATAGAAAGCATTCTGTCTGGATGTATCATGGCTTGGTACAGCAACTGCTGTGCCAGTGACCACAGGAAACCGCAGAGAGTTGTAGCACATCATGGAAACTAGCCTCCCCTCTGTGGACTCTGCCTCAGTAAAGTTACCAACATAATCAACAAAACTGTTGACCACCTTTTCGCTACGTCTTATAACAAACAACAATTAACTCAAAGTGGATCAATAATAGGCGCATTTGTTTTGCTTGCTGCAAAGGAAGACCACTATTGCGCAAGAGCCAGTGATAGCTTCGAAAAAACAGACAGCATAGTTGCTCTTTTATACAAGTGCTATGTACCCGTGTCAGTTCAAGGACAGGGTGCATTCTGTTAGTCTGCTTAATTATTGTACTGCGCATTCTTCCAGTAACTGAATCTGCTTGTCTTTCATATTGTCATATACTCAAGGTCCATCAGCATAATGTTGCATAAAGCCTATCAGCAAAGCACTCTGGTATAATACAGGATCCAATTTGTTACAGACAAAAATTATATTTTATTACTACAAGTACAGTACATTTCCACCACCCCATCCATCTTGGTTGTTTTCTCTTCCTGGCTGCCCTATCAGGAAGAAGATACAAAAGCCTGAAAGCACCTATCAGTACACTCAAGCACAGCTTCTGTTCCACTCTCACTAGCCTCTTGAATGGACCTCTCTGGATGATAAGGTGGACTCTTGGCCTTGCAATCTACCTTGTTGTGATATTGCACTTTATTGTTCATCTGCACTGTACTTACTCTGCAGCTGTTACACTTTATTCTGCACTGCTTTTGTTTTGCCTTGCTCTACCTCAAAGCATTGTGTAAGGAATTGATCTTTATGAACAGTATGCAAGGCAAGTTTTTCACTGTTTTTAGCTACTTGTGACAATAATAAACCAATACCAAAGATTAGGTTTATTTGTCCCATGTGAATCAAGCTATTGAAATTGGTATGTGTTATTTGTGTCAGCGACCAACGCAGTCCAAATATGTGCCTGGGGAAACCCATAAGTGTTGCAATACTTCTGGTGCCAATATATCATGCCCACAATTTACTAACCCTAACCATGCATCTTTGGAATGTGGGAGGAAACTGGAGCACCCAGACAATTGTCGGGAGATTGTAAAAACAATTTATAGTAGGTGGTACTGTAAATATTAACATATTTAAATGTTACATTTATATTTAATATAAATTATTATTACATTAACCACTACACTGCTGTGCTGTCCTAATACCAAGAGTAAAGTCTTTAGACGTCAATTTCTGCTGCACATTAGTTTTGGCTTGGAGTTGTGGTCCCCACCTCTAAATCATGTTTAATCTCAACATTACAGGAGTATTTTCTAAAGCCTGAGTTAACCACCAACCTGCTTGGCAAGAGCCTGCCTGCTAAATGCAATGTCAGAGGGTGTTTGAATCATTTTTATTTATTTATTTATTTATTATTTCAAGGGAAGCAGTGTTAACAATGAGGAAAGCATCAAGTTTACAGGTAATTATTCTGTAGAATAATATATCTGATAGATATCATTAATAGGATGGTTACTTAGGAGAAGGGAAAGGGAAGGTGGTTGCACTTGTGCCACTTGGAACAAGTGAGGAGGATGCTAAGAGGATGCAGGGTGACTTGGATAGGTTAGGTGAGTGGGCAAATTCATGGCAGATGCAATTTAATGTGGATAAATGTGAGCTTATCCACTTTGGTGGCAAAAACAGGAAAACAGATTATTATTTGAATGGTGGCCGATTAGGAAAAGGAGAGGTGCAACGAGACCTGGGTGTCATTATACACCAGTCATTGAAAGTGGGCGCAGGCGGTGAAAAAGGTGAATGGTATGCTGGCATTCATAGCAAGAGGATTCAAGTACAGGAGCAGGGAGGTACTACTGCAGTTGTACAGGGCCTTGGTGAGACCACACCTGGAGTATTGTGTGCAGTTTTGGTCCCCTAATCTGAGGAAAGACATCCTTGCCATAGAGGGAGTACAAAGAAGGTTCACCAGATTGATTCCTGGGATGGCAGGACTTTCATATGATGAAAGACTGGATCGACTAGGCTTATACTTGTTGGAATTTAGAAGATTGAGGGGGAATCTTATTGAAACATATAAAATCCTAAAGGGATTGGACAGGCTAGTTACAGGAAGATTGTTCCCGATGTTGGGGAAGTCCAGAACGAGGGGTCACAGTTTGAGGATAAAGGGGAAGCCTTTTAGGACCGAGATTAGGAAAAACTTCTTCACATGAATCTGTGGAATTCTCTGCCACAGGAAACAGTTGAGGCCAGTTCATTGGCTATATTTAAGAGGGAGTTAGCTATGGCCCTTGTGGCTAAAGGGATTGGGGGTATGGAGAGAAGGCTGGTACAGGGTTCTGAGTTGGATGATCAGCCATGATCATACTGAATGGCAGTGCAGGTTTGAAGGGCCAAATGGCCTACTCCTGCACCTATTTTCTATGTTAACACATCATGTGAGCAGTGTGGTATGCATCAGTATCAGGTTTACTATCACTGACATATGTCGTGAAATTTGTTGTGGCAGCAGTGCAGTGCAAAAAATAAAATATACTATAAATTACAGCAAGAAATATATATGAAAACTTTATAAAAAAAATAAGTAGTGCAAAAATAGTGAGATAGTATTCATGGGTTGATGCACCATTCAGAAATCCATTGACGGAGTGTGCATCCTCAACTCCTAAATCTCCTTCCTGATAGAACATAGAATAGTACAGCACATTACAGGCCCTTCGGCCCACAATGTTGTGCTGACCCTCAAACCCTGCCTCCCATATAACCCCCCACCTTAAATTCCTCCATATACCTGTCTAGTAGTCTCTTAAACTTCACTAGTGTATCTGCCTCCACCACTGACTCAGGCAGTGCATTCCACGCACCAACCACTCTCTGAGTAAAAAAACCTTCCTCTAATATCCCCCTTGAACTTCCCACCCCTTACCTTAAAACCATGTCCTCTTGTATCGAGCAGTGGTGCCCTGGGGAAGAGGCGCAGGCTATCCACTCTATCTATTCCTCATCTACTTACCCAGTTAGAGGTGACGTATCCATCAAGACACGGGATTCCTGATGACTTGATCACTGGCTCATAGCATGTTACAGCACAGCAGGAAACCATTTGCCCTTCTTCTCAGTGGTACCCAGCCTAATCCTAGCTTCCAGCAATAGTAATATGACTCTGCAAGGCACCCACTCCGAGTACACAGCAGAATACCGTTTAAGTGTTTCTGCCTTCGCCACCCTTTCAGGCAGCACATTCCATTACCCTGAGGTGAAAAAAATAGTTTTATCATCTGCCCTTTAATCCTTCCACCTTGAATCCGTGTCCTCTGGTCTTTCACTCATCCGTTTACTTGATCTAGCCCTTTATATTTTTATTTAACTCAGTTAAATCTCCCCTTGATTGCCTTTGTTCCAAGCAAGCATCTCCAGCCTCTCCAGTCTTCCTTTAGATCTGACCTTTGCTTGTCTAGCAGAGTCCTAAGTTTTCTCAGGGCCATCTCCAGTGCAGTCACATAGTTCCATTAAGAAAGTGACCAGAACTGTACACAGCATTCAAGTCATGATCTCATTAGCTTGTATTGTATGCAAGGCAACACACACACAAAATGTTGGCGGAACTCAGCAGGGTCAGGTAGCATCCGCAAAGAGGAACAAACAGTCGACGTCTCTGGTCCTTGTGTTTGCAATGTGTATTGTATGTAGTTTGAGATCCCTGCTCTTGGAGTTGTGTCAACAAGCAGCACAGTCCAAGGATGTGCTGGAGGCAGCCCACAAGTGTCTCCATGCTTCCGGTGCTAATATAGCATGCCCTCAACTTGGGACATGGGAGGGATGCATTCCACATATAAATCCACACCAGTTAACTACCCTTTCTCTTCTGTGTATCCAATTTGCTAAGTCATAGAGCATAGAAACAAACCCTTCTGCCCACCTTACTCATGCCAACTATGCTGCCTAGCATGCAAATCCCATTTGCCTGCATTTGGCCCATGTCAGTCCTTTCCTTGTACTTATACCTGTTTTAACATATTGATCATCTGTGTCCTTGCAGGCAGTGAGATACGGGTCATCAGAATATCTTGCTGTATCTTTTGTCTTATGTTCAGTATCTTAGAGTATTTTAGAAAGTATCTGAAATCTGTTTTAACCACCATATTGATGCGTCCCAGTATGTTGAGGTATAGCTGCATTGGAGAATGCTCAGCAAATCTTTTCTCTGAGGTGAAGCATTTCAGTTGTGAGGAGAGACTAGACTGGCTGAGATCAAGCAGAGGAAACTGTGGTGTTTTTGATTGATTGATACAAAATTATGATAGATGTTGATAGGGTAGGTGGATGGAAATCCTATCTATCCAAGATTAAAATTAGCTTTGTTTCTTTCATGTACATTGAAACATACAGTGAAATGTGTCATGTCAACGACCAACACCGTCTGAAGATGTGCTGGGGGCAGCCCGCAAGTATCTCCATGCTTCCAACCCCAGCGTAGCATGCCCAAAACCTATTACAGGTGACCCCTGTTTCCATCCAGGGGTTCAGTGTGGACATGGTGGAGGATTACAAATACCTGGGGATACGAATAGACAATAAACTGGACTGGTCAAAGAACACTGAGGCTGTCTACAAGAAGGGTCAGAGCCATCTCTATTTCCTGAGGAGACTGAGGTCCTTTAACATCTGCCGGACGATGCTGAGGATGTTCTACGAGTCTGTGGTGGCCAGTGCTATCATGTTTGCTGTTGTGTGCTGGGGCAGCAGGCTGAGGGTGGCAGACACCAACAGAATCAACAAACTCATTCGTAAGGCCAGTGATGTTGTGGGGATGGAACTGGACTCTCTCACGGTGGTGCCTGAAAAGAGGATGCTGTCGTAAGTTGCATGCCATCTTGGTCAATTTCTCCCATCCACTACATAATGTACTGGGTGGGCACAGGAGTATATTCAGCCAGAGACTCATTCCACCAAGATGCAGCACAGAGCGTCATAGGAAGTCATTCCTGCCTGTGGCCATCAAACTTTACAACTCCTCCCTTGGAGGGTCAGACATCCTGAGCCAATAGGCTGGTCCTGGACTTATTTCATAATTTACTGGCATAATTTACATATTACTATTTAACTATTTTTAGTTCTATTATTATTTATTATTTATGGACTGTAACGACTGCAACTGTAACAAAAACCAATTTCCCCCGGGATTAATAAAGTATGACTATGACTATTAATCCTGACCCATGTCTCCTTTTGGAATGTGGGAGGAAACTGGAGCATCCTGAAGAAACCTTTGCTGTCATGGGGAGAACGTACAATCTCTTTACAAGCGGTGATGGGAATTGAACCCCAATTTTCCAGTCGCTGGCACTAAAGCATTACACTAAGTGATATGATAGCAGGGGTATCTAAATTTTTGGGGAAAGGAGGATGAAGTTTAGAGGGGATCTGAAGAAGACTTTTTTTTCCACTCAGTGCCTGAGAGGATAGTGGAGGCAGGTCTTCTCACAAAGTATCCTGATGCACATTTGAATTGCCAAGACATGCAAGGACATATACTAACTGTTGATAAATGGGATTAGTAAAGACTGGGATGAATATCAATTCTTTCTTCTGGTAAAAAAAAATTCCCTTGCTCTCCCCTTTTTTATTTCCCGATCTGTTCCCTTATCAATTCTCATCCGCCTATCACCACCCCCGGTGCACCTCCTCCTCTCCTTTCCCCATGGTCCACTCTTCTCTCCTATTAGATTCCTTCATCTCCAGCTCTTTACCCTTCCCACCCACCAGGCTTTACCTATCACCTTATAGCTATCCTCCTTCTCGTTACCCCACCTTTTTATTCTCACATCTTCCCCTTTCCTTTCCAGTCCTGAAGAAGGGTCTTAGCCTAAAATGTTGACTGTTTGTTTATTTCCATGGATGCTGCCTGACCTGCTAAGTTCTACCAACATTTTGTGTGTGTTGCTTTAGTAAAGACAGGTGCTTGATGGACAGCAGGAACATGGTAGTTTTTAAAGATTAGCTTTCTTTGTCGCATGTACATCGAAACGGGCATCAACAACCAATACAGTTTAAGGATGAGGAACAACATCTCACAGTCCATCTATCTAGTCTTCAATCTAGTCATAAATATCAATTTGTCTAACTTCCAGTAATTTCTTCCCCCTTCCCCCCTGTCTTCTTCTGTTCCCCATTCTGGTTATCTCTCACCCTTCCTCTTCTCCTCATTTGTCTATCACCTTCCTCTGGTGCCCTTTCTCTCATGATCCACTCTCCTCTCTTATCAGAGTCCTTCGCCAACTCTTCACCCCTTCCATCTATCCTCTCCCCACTTCTTACTTCATTCCCCTTCTCCACCTCAACATGACCCGATGATCGATTCCACATCTTCCCGGCTTATGTCCTTCCTTTCTATTGCGTTAATCTCTTCTTTAACCAGCAACGCCACCCCACCTCCCCTTCCTTCATGTCTATCCCTCCTGAATATTGAATATCCCTGAACGTTGAGCTCCCATCCCTGGTCACCCTGGAGCCATGTCTCTGTGATCCCAACTATATCATAATCATTAATAACAATCTGCACTTTCAATTCATCCACCTTATTACGAATGCTCCTTGCATTGACACACAAAGCCTTCAGGCGCTCTTTTACAACTCTCTTAGCCCTTATACAATTATGCTGAAAAGTGGCCCTTTTTAATGCTTGCCCTGGATTTGTCGGCCTGCCACTTTTACTTTTCTCCATAGTACTTTTTGTTTCTACCCTCACTTTACACCCCTCTGTCTCTCTGCACTGGTTCCCATCCCCCTGTAGTGAACTAACCTCCTCACGCCTAGCCTCTTTAATTTGATTCCTACCCCCCAACCATTCTAGTTTAAAGTCACCTCAGTAGCCCCAGCTAATCTCCCTGCCAGGATATTGGTCCCCCTAGGATTCAGGTGCAACCCGGCCTTTTTGGACAGGTCACGCCTGCGCCAAAAGAGGTCCCAATGATCCAAAAACTTGAATCCCTGCCCCCTGCTCCAATCCCTCAGCCACGCATTTATCCTCCACCTCATCGCATTCCTACTCTCACTGTCGCGTGGCACAGGCAGTAATCCCGAGATTACTACCTTTGCGGTCCTTTTTCTCAACTCCCTTCCTAGCTCCCTATATTCTCCTTTCAGGACCTCATCCCTTTTCCTACCTATGTCATTGGTACCTATATGTACCACGACCTCTGGCTCCTCACCCTCCCACTTCAGGATATCTTGGACACGATCAGAAATATCCCGGACCCTGGCACCAGGGAGGCAAACTACCATCCGGGTCTCTGGACTGCGTCCACAGAATCGCCTATCTGACCCCCTTACTATCGAGTTCCCTATCACAACTGCCCTCCTCTTCCTTGCCCTACCCTTCTGAGCTACAGGGCCGGACTCTGTGCCGGAGGCACGGCCACTGTCGCTTCCCCCGGGTAAGCCGTCCCCCCCAACAGTACTCAAACAGGAGTACCTGTTGTTAAGGGGCACAGCCACTGGGGTACTCCCTATTACCTGACTTTTCCCCTTCCCCCTCCTAACCGTGACCCACTTGTCTGCCTCCCGTGGCCCCGGCGTGACCACCTGCCTGCAACTCCTCTCTATCACCTCCTCACTCTCCCTGACCAGATGAAGGTCATCGAGCTGCAGCTCCAGTTCCGTAACGCGGTCCCTTAGGAGCTGCATCTCGATGCACTTGGCGCAGATGTAGACGTCCGGGAGGCTTGGAGACTCCAGGGCCTCCCACATCCGACACCGAGAACAGCAAACTGCCCTCACACTCATACTGCCCCTCTCCTCAAATAACAACAGAAAATGAATGCCAAACCTCCCTCGCCTCGCCCGTTTCCGCCTAAGCCAGTTGAGCCGAAGCCCTTAAGCCTTCACTCTGCTCCCGGCTCACTCCGCAGCCCGCAAACTACGCTGCCCGCTCTATGAGGCTCTGTTCCTTTTAAATCTGCCGCGCTGCACTGCCCGACGTCACACGCCTGCGCAGTCCCGCCTCTCAGAACGCCGTTGGAGAAAAAAAAATAACGAAAATTTCAAAAATGTCTTTCTCGGCACTCCCACTCAGACTCTCAGACTCCTTCTTCGAATCATTCTTTTCAACATTTCAAGCAAGATTAGTGTATTATTTCTGTCTTGTACAATTTTAGAGTGAAAAAAGGAAAGGAGCACCATGCAAAAGTTTGGGCACCCAAGAGATCTGAGCTCTCAGATGACTTTTACCAAGATCTCAGGCTTTAATTAGCTTGTTAGGGCTATGGTTTGTTCACAATCATCGTTAGGAAAGGCCAGGTTATGCAAATTTCAAAGCTTTATAAATATCCTGACTCCTTAATCCTTGTCCCAACAATCAGCAGCCATGGACTCCTCTAAGCAGCTGCCTATCACTCTGAAAATTAAAATAAATGATGCCCACAAAGCAGGAGAAGGCTATAAGAAGATAGCAAAGTGTTTTCAGGTAGTCGTTTCCTCAGTTCGTAATGTAATTAAGAAATGGCAGTTAATAGGAATGGTGGAGGTCAAGTTGAGGTCTGGAAGACCAAGAAAAAATTCCAAGAGAACTGTTCATAGGATTGCTAGAAAGGCAAATCAAAACCCCCATTTGACTGCAAAAGACCTTCAGGAAGATTTAGCAGTACTCTGGAGTGGTGGTGCACTGTTCTACTGTGCAGCGACACCTGCACAAATATGACCTTCATGGAAGAGTCATCAGAAGAAAACCTTTCCTGCATCCTCACCACAAAATTCAGTGTCAGAAGTTTGCAAAGGAACATCTAAACAAGCCTGGTGCATTTTGGAAACAAGTCCTGTGGACTGATGAAGTTAAAATAGAACTTTTTGGCCGCAATGAGCAAAGGTATGTTTGGAGAAAAAAGAGTGCAGAATTTCATGAAAAGAACACCTCTCAAACTGTTAAGCATGGGGATGGATCGATCATGCTTTGGGCTTGTGTTGCAGCCAGTGGCACGGGGAACATTTCACTAGTAGAGGGAAGAATGAATTCAATTTTAAAAACCAGCGAATTCTGGAAGCAAATATCACACTGTCTATAAAAAAAGCTGAAGATGAAAAGAGGATGGCTTTAACAACACGATAATGATCCTAAACACACCTGAAAATCCACAATGGACTACCTCAAGAGGCGCAACCTGAAGGTTTTGCCATGGCCCTCACAGTCCCCCGACCTAAACATCATCAAAAATCTGTGGATAGACCTCAAAAGAGCAGTGCATGAAGAATGGGCGAAAATCCCCCAAACAAGAATTGAAAGGCTCTTAGCTGGCTACAAAAAGCATTTACAAGCTGTGATACTTGCCAGAGGGGGTTGTACTAAGTACTAACCATGCAGGGTGCCCAAACTTTTGCTTCGGGCCCTTTTCTTTTTTCGTTATTTTGAAACTGTAAAGGATGGAAATAAAAATGTAATCTTGCTTAAGATATTAAAGAAATGTGTCATCTTTAACCTTATGCCTTTTGGAAATCAGGTCATCTTTTAACCATATAACAATTACAGCACGGAAACAGGCCATCTTGGCCTCTAGTCCGTGTGATCTTTTACTCGCTGAGCTATTCACAGTAACAGAAATTTTGACTGGGGTGCCCAAACTTTTGCATGCCACTGTATACACACAAGGAAGTCCTTATTATATTTGCAGATTAAAAGATGAACAGAAACTTAATTGAATAATACAGAAAATCCAGGAACTGTGTTTTGCAGAAATTTCATAACCAGCCTGTCACACTTCAAGTACCAAAGTATTATTCCATTCAGAGTAAGCTTGATATTAACACAATACTACTGCAATCTTCTGCTCTCAGTCACTTAATTTACAGATCCAATTCACAGTTGCCAGTTTGATGCAGAATTACCAACCAAAAGTGTCACTCTTAATTATATTTACAATTAAAAATATTAAACTAATTTTTATAAACATGAATGGCCAAACATGAACATAGTTTCCCTCAAAACTATATACTTTCCTATCAGAAGAACTATTTTCTTCATATTAAACCTGCTAATTAAGGCAGGTAAATGAGCCTGCTTGACCTCTTGATCAAAAGATACTGGCTTAGAAATTCTTCAGTACAAGGAAAAGTGACGGTTTAGGGTTAATCCTATCAATCCACAAGATTCGAAGGTCAAGTGCATCAAAAGGCCATTGCGGTGCTGGTTCTGACACTTGTAATTAGCCAACGTAAACACAAAATAATCTGCGAATGCTGGGGTCAAAGCAACACTCACAACACGCTGGAGGATCTCAGACAAAGGGTTCCGGCCCGAAACGTCGACCGATCTTTTCCACAGATGTTGCCCGACCTGCTGAGTTCCTCCAGCGTGTTGTAAGTGTTGTAATTAACCATGTCAGAGGGTCTTCAATCTGGAAGAGAATTTTACAGAGCGATTTCCAATTATGTATCTAATTTCACCAAATGCACAGATGATCTGCAATTAGGGTGATTAGGTGTTAATAATTGTTAGAGATGTGGTGAGCCAAAGGCCTGTTTCCATGCTGTATTTCTTTATGACCTGCCTGTGCTTAGCTGTGGGGATTTTAAATTGAATTCATCTGTGCAGCACTCAACAACTTTGCCCTGTGGTAGAGAATTTCTCGCCTGAGAAATGGTCCTTTTAAGAAAGGAAATATTTCAAATGTTGTAACAGTTGTCTTCAAAACCAATACAGGTGCCAGGCAATGCATCTTGAAAATTAAGTGAAAATACCTAGAGAAAGGTGAAACGTATTTGGATAACATATGCAGAAATCCAGATGTGGATCAGTTTTTATTTCTAATGAATTTAATAGAAATATATAATTATAAACATTTATTTCAAGCTTCTGCTCACCTCTGCCACCAATTTAATGGAGTTTCAATGGAGAGGTTTTTTTAAAAGAGCTCCACAAATACAATCCAGAGGCATTTCCTGTATCTGTTCCATCCATTAAGTATAAATGAGGAGCCGCCAGTGCCTCTGGTCTGTTTCCATGTTCATTCTCCGTAGTTGAAGGCAGACCAATTTTATCCCAAGTAGCTTGGCAAAGAAAGATTGTCCAAATTGACAATCTTTGCTTCCTGTTCAGTTGCAGAAAATGCAATGTTGATATTTGGCTGAATCTCCAATTTTTTTGTCCAAGCTGACAATGTACATTGTTGAACCATATCACTAGTTCAGGAAAGTCAGCTCTCTCCTGGTGACTGTAAAGGATTAGTTTCATTTGCATTCACCACTGTTGGAACATCCATCGGTGCCACTGGTGTCAATTCATACTCTGCAGCCCAAAACCTGGTACAGGAACTGAAATTTTAAAAAAAGGAAAAGTTAGGGAAAAGGTGAGCAAAAGTACTTCTTATATATATGATAAATTAGAACCACAGAACCATAGAACATTACAGCACAGAAACAGGCCTTTTGGCCCTTCTTGGCTGTGCCGAACCATTTTTCTGCCTAGTCCCACTGACCTGCACCTGGACCATATCCCTCTAAACACCTCTCATCCATGTACCTGTCCAAGTTTTTCTTAAATGTTAAAAGTAAGCCTGCATTTCCCACTTCATCTGGCAGCTCATTCCACACTCCCACCACTCTCTGTGTGATGAAGCCCCCCCAATGTTCCCTTTAAACTTTTCCCCCTTCCCCCTTCACCCTTAAGCCATGTCCTCTGGTTTTTTTCTCCCCTAGCCTCAGTGGAAAAAGCCTGCTTGCATTCACTCTATCTATACCCATCATAATTTTATTTACCTCTATCAAATCTCCCCTCATTCTTCTACGCTCCAGGGAATAAAGTCCTAACCTATTCAACCTTTCTCTGTAACTCAGTTTCTCAAGTCCTGGCAACATCCTTGTAAACCTTCTCTGCACTCTTTCAACCTTATTAATATCCTTCCTGTAATTTGGTGACCAAAACTGTACACAATACTCCAAATTGGCCTCACCAATGCCTTATACAACCTCATCATAACATTCCAGCTCTTATACTCAATACTTTGATTTATCAAGGCCAATGTACCAAAAGCTCTCTTTACGACCGTATCTACCTGTGACAATACTTTTAGGGAATTTTGTATCTCTATTCCCAGATCCCTCTGTTCTACTGCACTCCTCAGTGCCCTACCATTTACCTTGTATGTTCTACCTTGGTTTGTCCTTCCAAAGTGCAATACCTCACACTTGTCTGTATTAAACTCCATCTGCCATTTTTCAGCCCATTTTTCCAGCTGGTCCAAATCCCTCTGCAAGCTTTGAAAACCATCCTCACTGTCCACTACACCTCCAATCATTGTATCATCAGTAAATTTGTTGATCCAATTTACCACATTATCATCCAGATCATTGATATTGATGACAAATAACAATGGACTCAGCACTGGTCCCTGTGGCACACCACTAGTCACAGGCCTCCACTCAGAGAAGCAATCCTCCACTACCACTCCCTGGCTTCTTCCATTGAGCCAATGTGTAATCCAGTTTACTACCTCTCCATGTATACCTAGTGACTGAATCTTCCTAACTAATCTCCCATGCGGGACCTTGTCAAAGGCCTTACTGAAGTCCATGTAGACAACATCCACTGCCTTCCCTTCATCCACTTTCCTGGTAACCTCCTTGAAAACCTCTGATAGATTTGTTAAACATGACCTACAATGCAGAAAGCCATGTTGACTCTCGCTAATAAGTCCCTGTCTATCCAAATACTTCTAGATCCTGTCTCTTAGTACTCCTTCCAATACTTTACCTACTACCGACGTCAAATTACTGGCCTATAATTTCCCGGATTACTTTTAGAGCCTTTTTTAAAAAACAGAACAAGAGCTATCCTCCAATCCTCCGTCACCTCACCCATAGATGCCAACATTTTAAATATATCTGCCAGGGTCCCCGCAATTTCAACACTAGTCTCCTTCAAAAGGGAATACCCTGTCAGGTCCTGGCGATTTACCTACTCTGATTGTCTCAAGATAGCAAGAACGTCCTCCTCTTCAATCTGTATACGTTCCATGACCTCACTACCTGTTTGCCTTATTTCCATTGACTCCATTCCAATTTCCTTAGTAAATATAGACACAAAAAAAAAATTAAGATCTCCCCCATTTCTCGATTCCATACATAGCCGACCACTCTGATCATCAAGAGGACCAATGTTATCCCTTACTATCCTTTTGCTCTTATTATACCTGTAGAAGCTCTTTGGATTATCCTTCACTTTGACTGCCAAAGCAACCTCATGTCTTCTTTTATCCCTCCTGATTTCTTTCTTAAGTATTTTTTTGCACTTTTTATACTCCTCAAGCACCTTATTTGCTCCCTGTTTCCTATACATGTCATACATCTCTCTCTTCTTTATCAGAGTTCCAATATCCCTTGAGAACCAAGGTTCCTTATTCTTATTCACCTTGCCTTTAATTCTGACAGGAACATACAAATTCTGCATTCTCAAAATTTCTCCTTTGAAGGCCTCCCACTTACCAATCACATCCTTGCCAGAGAACAACCTGTCCCAATCCACACTTTTTAGATCCTTTCTCATTTCTTCAAATTTGGCCTTTTTCCAGTTTAGAACCTCAACCCGAGGACCAGATCTATTTTTATCCATGATCAAGTTGAAACTAATGGTGTTATGATCACTGGAACCAAAGTGTTCCCCTACACACACTTCCGTCACCTGTCCTAACTCGTTTCCTAATAGGAGATCTAATAGTTGGTACCTCTATATATTGACTTAGAAAACTTTCCTGAACACATTTTACAAACTCTAGCCCATCTAGACCTTTAACAGTGTGGGAGTCCCAATCAATATGTGGAAAATTAAAATTATCTACTATCACAACTTTATGTTTCCTGCAGTTGTCTGCTCTCTCTCTGCAGATTTGCTCCTCCAATTCTCGCTGACTATTGGGTGGTCTATAATACAACCCCATTAATGTGGTCATACCTTTCCTGTTTCTCAGTTCCACCCATATGGTCTCAGTAGACAAGCCCTCTAATCTGTCCTGACTGAGCACTGCTGTAACATTTTCCCTGACTGATACTTGCCCCTCCACCTATCTTTGTATTGTCTGCAAACTTGGCCACAAAGCTAACAATTTCCTTATCCAAATTGTTGACATATAACATGATAAGAAGCGGTCCCAATACCGATCTCTGTGGAACGCCACTTGTCATTGGCAGCCAACTAGAATAGGGTCCCATTATTCTAACACCTTGCCTCCTGCCATCAGCCAATGTTGTATCCATTCTAGTACCCTCCCTGTAATACCGTGGGCTCTTAACTTGTTAAGCGGCCTCATGTGTGGTATCTTATCAAAGGCCTTCTTAAAATCCAAGTAAACAACATCCACTGACTCTCCTTTATCTATCCAGCCTGTTATTTCCTCAAAGAATTCCAAAAGATTTCAAAGACATACAGGATAGGTTAGTGAGTTGTGGACATGCTATGTTGGCACCTGAAGTGACTTGTGGGCTGACCCCAGCACAGTGCTCGGTGATCTGACTTGATGCAAGTGACTCATTTCACTATATGTCTTGATGTACATGTGACAAATAAAATTAATCTTTAATCCGTAAAAGTCTTGCAGATTCCCCCAGAACAGCTGAGCAGACATCTTTTATTCTTCAGAGTCAGCTTACTTCTTGAAAGCCGATACTGAGGGAGTTTGATAGGAAGAATGATGACAGAACGTTTCTTTGGGTGGAGCACCTGGGAGATACAACTGAACCTCTTGACCACATCTGCATGTTTTTATGCATGGAGTTGATGCTACATAAATGGTTGATTAGATATTTGCATTAATGAACAGATGTACTCTATCTAATAAAGTGACCACTCAGTGTATTTCTCAACAGTTCAAGTTCAAACTACATTTATTACTAATATATAAATTGAACATCAATTGAGATTCAATTGCTTACAGGCAGCCACAAAGCAGGAAACCCGAAATAACCCAATTCAAAAAAAAAGACAGCTGATGTGCAGAGAGAGAACAAAAGCACAAATCATGTAAACAATAAAAGCAAGCAACAGCATTCAGAACCAGATTAAGTCCATAGACCCCAAATCCCCTGAGCAGCTGGAGTAGGCCCAAAGCCTCAGTCTCAGTTCATCATGCAGCCGAGGAAATCGCCATGAAGCTTGCAGACATTAAGTGTGTTGCAGCTCAAGCAATTTCATGTCCTCAACACTGCATAGGGAGGAATAAACATCGCAGAAGGGTAGGAAAATTGGCCCAATCCTCGCCTCTGGTCCTGACACCGTGCTTTATTAGTCTATCTGGACGAAAGTTTTAAATCGTCCAACCGCCAGGTTGTGTGAAACATGAAACATCATAAAAGCTTGGAAGGGGATAAATAAATTCAAGTTTCCTTACGGTCAGAGCTGCTTTGACCAAACGTACCACTGAATTATTTGTTTTTTTTAAGTTAACTGTTTTAAACAATCAAATATTATCTTGGCTTGAGTCACTTTATCCTTGTCTAATTTTCTGTGCACGATTCCTCTTTGTGGTATCTCTGAGCCTTCAGCCAGGCTTTATCTATGCCAGAGGGATACTGTCTGTCAGCGATGCTCTTTCCTCCCCCTCTTCAGGACACAAATGAATCCAGTTTGTCAATTCCCCATAGCACAATATGTCTAAGAGATGGTAAAGCATAGCAAACTCTGTGAACACATATGCCTTAAATTGCCCAGGCTGAGTACATTGAGCAGTTGTCTGCTCTGTAAGCTTGGCACCACTAATATCAGCAAATCTGTCCATGAGTCCAAGATGCTGCCAATAAGATTTGGCTTTGTTTGATGCCAGTGAGATTCTGGTAAGATGGCTGTGTGCTTGGACACAGCAGCTTCTACAGGGTCAACAGAAGGTACTATTGTCTTTTTTAATGTTTTTTTTTATGATTGTAAGACCCTGCTGGACGTTAAGAACTTGAAATACCGCAGGTCTACTCCAGCAACGAGTTGCTTCATGGGGGAGAAACTGAAGGAGCAACATTTGGTGTGGACCGTGATGCTGTCTGCGAAAGACAGGCATCAGTGCACAAAGGAGGTACGCAGTCTAACAGCCAATGATTGTCTCAATCGTATTTCTTGTTATCGCAAGATCCTCCTGGACATTGGTGATGTGGAATGCTGCAAGTCCAATCCTTTGGTTTGATGGTGAATGGTGGAAATGGACAATGGGGGAGCTGCGTGGCTTCAGTTCGTAGCACGGAATAGGCCTTGAGCTGCGCTGTCGGCTGCTTGCAAACACCCAGGGTGAGGTGTTGGAGTCAGGCACTCCACCAGAGTGCTAAAAGTAGTGTGGTGTGGTATCCATGTTGGAGTCGATGATGCTCTCCAGTGTTCACTTGGCAGAGGGCAAACTGTACTGAGTTTGATTGAAGACTACTGCAACATTCATGCACCCAGGGACTGGGATTATATATTTTTGTGAATGGCTATTTTACTGCTCTCTCGTATGTGCTACATGTGCCCTGTGCTGCATATGACAGCTGGTACTGAGCCTTGCACCTTGGTCTCAGAGTCACGTTGTTTGGTTTGACTGTATTCATGGGAATTCACAACAATTACATTTGAAATTGAACGTGAACTACCAGCAATCAAAAATGAAGAAGTTAATTTACATTCCTTTTACACACCTCCTCTCACACTGCACAGCTCCATAATGCATATACACTATGAATTACTGTCTAACACCCTTCTGGTGATTTTCCTTCCTCTTGTAAATGAAGCCTTAACCTTCATGTCAACACATGCAATTCAACAACACACCAGAAGAGATAATATATAGCAAGTTAGGTAGAAAACTGAAAAGCAGGACCTCCAGGGTAGTAATCCCTGGATTGCTGTCCGTGCCACATGTCAGTGAGGGTACGAATAGGAAAATTTGGCAGATGAATTTGTGGCTGAGGAATTGGTGCAGCGGGCAGGATTTCAGATTTCTGGATCATTGGGATATCTTCTGGGGAAGGTGTGACCTGTTCAAAAAGGACGTTTTACACTTGAACCCAAGGGGGATCAATACCCTTGTGGGCAGATTTGGTAGAGCTGATGGGGAAGGTTTAAACTAATTTGGCAGGGGTAGAGAGGGCTGAGGGTGGGGCAGTTGGTATACAACTAGATGCAGTGTGCTGTGAGAAGGGACAGGCAGATGATAGGAAAAAAATGCAGTCAATGAGATGAGTTGAAGTGCAACATGCAGGCAAAATCAAAAAGTGTGATGAATACAGGACTTAAGGTGTTATATTAGAATGCACACAGTTTACGGAATCTTGTGGTGCAGTTAGAAATTGGCAGATACGCCGTGGGCATTACCGAGTCAAGGCTGAAAGAAGATCGTACGTGGGAGCTTAACGTCCAAGGGTACACATCGTATCAAAAGGATAGGCAGAGGAGATGGGGTGACTCTGTTGGTAAAAAATGGAATCAGATCTTTAGAAAGAGGTGACATAGGATCGGAAGATGTAGAATCTTTGTGGATAGAGTTAAGAAACTGCAAGGATAAAAAGACCCTGATGGGAGTTATATAGAGGCCTCTGGGTAGTGCAAGGATGTGGGATACAAATTGCACAAGGATATAGAGAAGGCATGTAAAAAGGGCAATGTTACAATAGTGATGGGGGGGGTTTTAATAAGCAAGTAATTTGGGAAAATTAGGTCGGTGCTAGATCCCAAGAGAAGGAGTTTGTAGAATGGCTATCAGCAGCTTGTAGCTGAGCCCATGAGGGGAATGGCAATTCTGAACTGGGCGTTGTGTAATAAGCCATATTTGATTAGGGAGCTTAAGGTAAAACAGGGGTTCCCAGCCTTTTTTATGCCACTGACCAATACCATTAAGCAAGGGGTCTGTGGGCCCCAGATTGGGAACCTCTGACTGGTAAAGGAACCCTTAAGGAAGCAGTGATCACACTGTGATAGAATTCACCTTGCAGTTTCAGAGGGAGAAGGTAAAGCCTGTTGTGTCAGTGTTACAGTGGAAGAAAGGGAATTAAAGAGGCATGAGAGGTAAACTGGCTAAAGTTGATTGGAAGGATACACTAGGTGAGAGTGGATATCAGCCTGCTAGAAAATGATGCTGGAGAGGTAGAAATGGGGGATTAAAAACTTAATAAGTATTTTGTGTCAGTCTTCACTGTGCAAGACACTAACAGTACACCAGAAATTTAAGAGTCAGGGGGCAGAAGTGACTGTAGTTGCTTCTAACAAGGAGAAGGTACTTGGGAAGCTGAAACGTCTAAAAGTTAGATGAGTCACCTGGACCACATGGACTACCCCAGGGTTCTGGAAGAGGTAACTGAAGAGATTATGCAAACATTAAAAATGATCTTTCAAGAATTACGAGATTCTGGAATGGTTCCAGAAGACTGGAAAATTGCAAATGTCACTCCACTCTTTAAGATGGTGGCTGGGGCAGAAGAAAGGAAATTATAGGTCTATTAGCTTGACTTTGGTGGTTGGGAAGATATTGGAGTCGATTATTAAGGATAAGGTTTTGGGGTACTTGGAGGCAACGGTAAAGTAGGACACAGTCAGCATGATTTCCTTAAAGGGATAACTTACCTGGCAAATCTGTTGGAATACTTTGAGGAGATATCAAGCAGAGTATACAAAGGAAAGTCTGTAGATGTTGCTTACTTGGATTTTCAGAAGGCCTTTGACAAGGCCTTAACAAGATAAGAGCCCATGACATTACAGGAAAGGCCCCAGCATGGATCGAAGTTTGGCTGACTGGCAGGAAGCAAAGATGGGAAATAAAGGGGGCTTTTTCTGGTTGGCTGCCAGTGACTAATGGTGATCCACAAGGGTCGGTGTTGGGACTGCTTCTTTTCACGTTATATGTCAATGATTTGGATGATGGTATTGAAGGCTTTGAGACCAAATTTGCGGATGATACAAAAATAGGTAGAGGGGTAGGTAGGGTAGAAGAAGCGGGCAGCCTGCAGAAGGAGAATGGGAAAGAAGTGGCAGGATGGAATATAGAGTAAGGTAAGGATGTGTATGATAATGCACTTTGGTAGAAGGAATAAAAGCATTAACTATTTTCTAAATGCTTTAGAAAATTCAAAAAAAAAATCAGAGGGCAAAGGGACTTGAGAGTCCTTGTGCAGTAAGACCATAAGACAAAGGAGCAGAAGTCGGCCATTCGGCCCATCGAGTCTGCTCCACCATTTTATTATGAGTGAGCTGATTTATTCTCCCATTTGGTCCCACTCATCCACCTTCTCGCCATAACCTTTGATCCCTGGCTACTCAGATACCTATCAATCTCTGCCTTAATTACACCCAATGACTTGGCCTCCACTGCCGCCCGTGGCAACAAATTCTATAGATTCACCACCCTCCAGCTAAAAAAATTTCTTCGCATCTCTGCTGTGAATGGACGCCCTTCAATCCTTAAGTCATGCCCTCTCGTACTAGGCTCCCCCACCATGGGAAACAATTTTGCTACATCCACTCTGTCTATGCCTTTCAACACTCGAAATGTTTCTGTGAGGTCCCCCCTCATTCTTCTAAACTCCAAGGAATACAGTCCACGAGGGGACAAAAGTCCCTCAAATGTTAACCCTCTCATTCCCGGTATCATTCTAGTGAATCTTCTCTGAACCCTCTCCAACGTCAGCACATCCTTTCTTAAATAAGGAGCCCAAAACTGCCCACAGTACTCCAAGTGAGGTCTTACCAGTGCCTTATACAGCCTCAACATCACATCCCTGCTCCTACACTCTATTCTTCTAGAAATGAATGCCAACATTGCATTCACCTTCTTCACTACCGACTCAACCTGGAGGTTAACCTTAAGGGTATCCTGCACGAGAACTCCCAGGTCCCGTTGCATCTCGGAACTTTGAATTCTCTCCCCATTTAAATAATAGTCTTCCCGTTTATTTCTTCTGCCAAAGTCCATAACCATACACTTTCCAACATTGTATTTTATTTGCCATTTCTTTTCCCATTCTCCCAATCTATCCAAGTCTATCTGCAGACTCTCCGTTTCCTCAGCACTACCGGCCCCTCCACCTATCTTCGTATCATCAGCAAACTTAGCCACAAAGCCATCTATTCCATAATCCAAATCGTTGACGTACAATGTAAAAAGAAGCGGCCCCAACACGGAGCCCTGTGGAATACCACTGGTAACCGGCAGCCAACCAGAATAAGATCCCTTTATTCCCACTCTCTGTTTCCTGCCAATCAGCCAACGCTCTATCCACGTATGTAACTTTCCCGTAATTCCATGGGCTCTTATCTTATTAAGTAGTCTCATGTGTGGCACCTTGGCAAAGGCCTTCTGAAAGTCCAAATATACAACATCCACTGCATCTTCCTTGTCTAGACTACTGGTAATTTCCTCAAAAAATTGTAATAGGTTTGTCAGGCAGGATTTTCCTTTAAAGAATCCATGCTGAGTTCTGCCTATCTTGTCATATGCCTCCAGGAATTCCGTAACCTCATCCTTGACAATCAACTCCAACAACTTCCCAACCACCAATGTCAAGCTAACAGGTCTATAATTTCCTTTTTGCTTCCTTGCCCCCTTCTTAAATAGCGGAGTGACATGTCCAATCTTCCAGTCCTCCGGAACCATGCCAGAATGTATTGACTTCTGAAAGATCATTGCTAATGCCTCCGCAATCTCCACAGCTACTTCCTTTAGAACACCAGGGTACATTCCATCTGGTCCAGGAGAGTTCCCTACCTTTAGACTATTCAGCTTCCTGAGTACTTTCTCTGTCGTAATTGTGACTGCGCACACTTCTCTTCCCTGACACCCTTGAGTGTCCGGTATACTGCTGATGTCTTCCTCAGTGAAGACTGATGCAAAATACTCGTACAGTTCCTCTGCCAGCTCCTTATCTCCCATTACAATTTCTCCAGCATCATTTTCTATCGGTCCTATAATGTACTTTCACCTGTCTTTTACACTTTATATACTTGAAAAAGCTCTTAGTATCCTCTTTGATATTATGTGCTAGCTTCCTTTCATAGTTCATCTTTTCCCTCTTAATGACTTCTTAGTTTCCTTTTGTAAGCTTTTAAAAAATTCCCAATCCTCTGTCTTCCCACTAATTTTATACTCCTTAAAAGTTAACTTGCAGGTTGAGTCGGTAGTGAGGAAAGAAATGGAATAGAAACATAGAAACCTACAGCTCAATACAGGCCCTACGGCCCACAAAGCTGTGCCAAACATGTCCTTACCTTAGAAATTACCTAGGGTTACCCATAGCCCTCTATATTTCTAAGCTCCATGTACCTGTCCAGGAGTCTCTTAAAATACCTTATCGTACCCGCCTCCACCACTGTCGCCGGCAGCCCATTCCACGCATTCACCACTCTCTGTGTAAAAAACTTACCCCTGACATCTCCCCTGTACCTACTTCCAAGCACCTTAAAACTGTGCCCTCTTGTGCTATCCATTACAGCCCTGGGAAAAAGCCACTGACTATCCACACGATCAATGCCTCTCATCATCTTATACACCTCTATCAGGTCAACTCTTACCTTCTGTCGCTCCAAGGAGAAAAGGCCGAGTTCAAGCAACCTATTCTCATAAGGCATGCTCCCCAATCCAGGCAACATCCTTGTAAATCTCCTCTGCACCCTTTCTATGGCTTCCACATCCTTCCTGCAGTGAGGCAACCAGAACTGAGCACAGTACTCCAAGTGGGGTCTAACCAAGGTCCTATATGGCTGCAACATATAGCTCCTAAACTCAATCCCAAGACTGATGAAGGCCAATGCACCGTATGCCTTCTTAACCACAGAGTCAACTTGCGCAGCAGCTTTGAGTGTCCTATGGACTCGGACCCCAAGATCCCGCTGATCCACCACACTGCCAAGGGTCTTACCATTAATACTATATTCCGCCATCATATTTGACCTACCAAAATGAACCACTTCACACTTATCTGGGTTGAGCTCCATCTGCCACATCTCAGCTTAGTTTTGCATCCTGTCAATGTCCCGCTGTAACCTCTGACAGCCCTCCACACTATCCACAACACCCCCAATATTTGTGTCATCAGCAAATTTACTAATCCGTCCCTCCACTTCCTTATCCAAGTCATTTATAAAAATCACGAAGAGTAGGGGTCCCAGAACAGATCACTGAAGCACACCATTGGTTACCAACCTCCATGCAGAATATGACCCAACCACTCTTAACCTTCTGTGAGCAAGCCAATTCTGGATCCACAAAGCAATGTCCCCTTGGATCCCATGCCTCCTTACTTTCTCAATAAGCCTTGCATTGGGTACTTTATCAAATGCCTTGCTGAAATCCATATACACTATATCTACTGTTCTACCTTCATCAATGTGTTTAGTCACATGCTCAAAAAATTCAATCAGGCTTGTAAGGCACGACCAGCCTTTGACAAAGCCATGCTGACTATTCCTAATCATATGCCTCTTCAAATGTTCATAAATCCTGCCTCTCAGGATCTTTTCCATTAACTTACCAACCACTGAAGTAAGACTCACAGGTCTATAATTTCCTGGGCTATCTCTACTCCCTTTCTTGAATAAGGGAACAACATCCGCAACCCTCTAATCCTCTGGAACCTCTCCCAACCCCATTGCTGATGCAAAGATCATCGCCAGAAGCTCACCAATCTCCCCTCTCGCCTCCTACAGTAGCCTGGGTTACATCTCATCTGGTCCCTGTGACTTATCCAACTTGATGCTTTCCAAAAGCTCCAACATGTCCTCTTTGTTCTACATGTTCAAGCTTTCCGGTCCACTGTAAGTCATCCCTGCAGTCGCCAAGATCCTTTTCTGTAGTGAATACTGAAGCAAAGTATTCATTAAGTACCTCTGCTATCTCCTCCAGTTCCATACACACTTTTTCACTGTCACACTTGATTGGTCCTATTCTCTCACATCTTATCCTCTTGCTCTTCACATACTTGTAGAATGGTTTAGGGTTTTCCTTAATCCTGTCCGCCAAGGCATTCTCATGGCCCCTTCTGGCTCTCCTAATTTCTTTCTTAAGCTCCTTTCTGCTAGCCTTATATGCTAGTCCAATGTTAGCATTCATTTCAAGAGGACTGTAAGAGCAAGGATGTAATGCTGAGGCTTTATAAGGCGCTGGCAAAGCCTCACTTGCAGTATTGTGAGCAGTTTTGAGCCCTTTATTTAAGAAAGGATATGCTGTAATTGGACAGGATTCAAAGGAGGTTCATGAGAATGATTCTGAGAATGAAAGGGTTAGGCCTGTACCCTCTGGGGTTTAAAAGAATGAGGGGAGGATCTCATTGAAACTTATTGAATATTGAATAGCCTCAATAGAGCGGACATTGAGAGGATGTTTTCTATAGTGGGTGAGTCTAAGACCAGAGGGCAAGGCCTCAGAATAGAGGGATGCCCATTTAGAACAGAGATGAGGAGTAATTTCTTTAGCCAGAGAGTGGTGAATTTGTGGAATTTATTGCCACAGACAGCTGTGTGGGCTAAGTCAGTTTAAAGCGAAGCTGACAGGTTCTTGATTAATTAAGATATCAAAAGTTACATGGAGAAGTCAGAGGAATGTAGTTGAGAGGGATAATTAATCAGCCATGATGGAATGGCACAGCAGGGTCAATGGAACAAGTGGCCTAATTCTGCTCCTCTCTCTTATGGTCTAAAGTGAGGCAACATCTATGGATAGAAATAAACAGTCAATGTTTTGGGTCGAGAGCCCTTCATCAAGTCTGGAAAAGAAAGGAGCAGAAGCCAGAATAAGAAGGTGTGGGTGAAGAGGAGAAGTACCTGTTGAGACCTCCCTCACTAGGGAAGATTTCTGTGGCCGAGAACATGACCTCCAGGAGAATGAAGGCTTAATGCTGTATCACACTAGACAACAAAGATTTTGCTTCCTGAATACCTTTAGGTGTATCTTATGATTTTTAGGCTACCAATCATGAAAATCACCATGAAATTTCCTTATCACGCACTATTTTTTGAAATCACTTAATGTTTATTATTTCAATTCATAATTCAAGTCAATTAAAATATTGCCTACAATGTAAGCTGGAAAGTTTCCTATCTTGCCCAGGCATGCTTGGGCATGCTTAGGTGGCATGGCTGCTGCATGGCAGGACAGGTTTTAGTAATAATTATTGGGTTCAGGACTGTAAGGATGAAATTTGCGATCACCAGGCACAAAAATTTCTATGAAGGTTTTGATATTTGAGACAAATGCTTCCCAGAATAACTGATGCCAAGATTAAGGAAAGCATTTTTGTTGGTCCACAAATCAAACAGGTCATCAATGACAGGCAATTTGAAGAATTTCTAGTAGGACTGGAGAAAATCACATGGAAAGCATTCAAGGAAGTTGTTGAAATTTTTTTCAGCATCTACAGAGCACCAAACTACATGCAGCTGGTTGAAAGAAGCTTCAAGCATATAAAACCATGAAATGCAACACATCACTAAAGATTCATTTTTTGCATTCCCATTTAGACTTCTTCCCTGCAAATCTTGGTGTTGTTAGTGACGAGCATGGTGAAAGGTTTCACCAGGACATTGCGGTCATGGAGAAAATATACCAGGGCAACTGGAATCCATCAATGCTGGCGAATTATTGTTGGACACTTAAGTGAGAAGCCTCAGACACTCAGTACAAATGAAAATCATTAACAAAATATTTTTAACTTAGTTGAACTATTGCAAAGCATCAGCACCACTATGCAATTAAACACATTATATTCAATAAAAGTTAATTTGTTGTTTCTCCAAATTCCTATGTGATACAAGTAGTCTGAAATTATATTTGTGTCCATCTTCAAGCAGTCCATCATAAACAAAAAAAAAATCTGAGGAAACAACACTTTTGAAAAAATTAGTTGTCCAGTGAATCCATGTAGTCATAGGGGAAACATGCAAACTCCACACAGACAGCATTGGAAGTCAAGATGGAACCTAAGTCTCTGCCTCTGCAATGCAGTGGCTCTACATGTGCTCCCACCCTGGCATCACAACGTTTCACAAAGTTTACCGCAGACATTGCCCCTCAGAAGCAATTCACCCCCTTCCCGAAGATAATTAGTAGTGGCCAGTAAATATTGGCTTTGCCATTAAGGCCCACATTAGGGAGGGGTTTCCAGTGCTATAAAGCAGTTAGTGCCATTGATTGGAAGAGCAGGGTTCAAATTCCACGGCTGCCTGTGAGGAGTTTTTGTACGGCTGTCCCAGAGTCCATGTGCATTTCCTCCCATATTTTCCAAAAGGAAATAGGAGTTGGTGTTAGTGTGATGTGGGCATGCTACGTAGGCACCGCAAGCTTGGCGACACTTGCAGACTGCTCCCTGAACACCTTCGGGCTCTGTTGGTCATTGACACAATAACAGCGCTTTTCACTGTAAATTTTGATGTTTTCACATACATGTCACAAATAAAACTAATCTTTAAATCTACACAAAAAGAACTGAGACACAAATCATCCATAATCTAACAATGATCGAGCAGACATCTTTCCTCAGTTTGCTCTGGGCCATAGCTGATATAAATTGGTCATACCTGAAGTGGGGGTGGGAGTGAAATCCAATGTCTCCCAGTCACTGCTGAATGGGACAGTTCCCCACTCAGGCCCAGAGCAAAACTGACCACAGTTGTAGACAAGAATTCAGTGCTGCAGCTTGGTATTATTGGCATAGTTGCAACAAGAAACTAAAATTAAACTAATACTCACATTCTGTTTTTGCAAACCAACGGCCAAACGAAGAACAGAATAACCAGGAAAATGACAAACAAGCTGCCTGTGCTGGTCCCTTGGATTGAAAGGAAAAGAAATCAGTGATTACAAATCGGCAAGCATTCAGGAATCATAGTAGTGCGATCAGTCGAACCGAGTACCAAGTTCTGGTGCAGTGTGGGCAAGAGTAAGTCGTCGCTGTGGTAAGTGGTTGGGTCTTTTGATTGAATGATTGATGCTGGTAATGATCATACCACAGAATTCTACTTGTATAGGGGTAGTGATTAACTGCAGTTCAGGAATTATGAAGTTTGGCAGAAATATCAACAGTTATTAAAAGCAAATGGGCTAACTGTTTAGGTTCACTTGGATGTGAAAATAAAGTTTTGGGCTATTACTGAATACTCAAGAAACACTGCTACAATATAAGACTGCACAGTGTCAAGCTTTGCAGTTAAAGATCAGAGTCATAGAGGGATACAACATGGAAACAGGCCTTTTGGTCCATCAAGACCACACTGACCCATACGGTTAACAACAACCAAAAGACCCAATCACTAACCACAGCCACCACTTACTCTTGCCCAGAACACACCAGAATATATGGATCCCACATCGGCCTCCACAACCACCTGAGGACACACCAATAGACAACCCATTAGGAGAACATCATACTCGGTTCAAGTGATCACACCCCCACTACTCATTTTTACATAAATCCAACCATAACCATTGTACTCCCTACCTTCCATCAATTTACCCTAGTTTCTACCACACAAGCACAAACTAGGGGCAACTTACAGTGACTAATTGAACTGCCGACCCACATAATTTTGGGGATGTAGAAGGAAACTGGAACTGAGTGAGACTAATATGGTCACAGTGAGTCATATATAATAAATTTGATGAAGGGTCTCAGCCTGAAACGGCACTGTTTACTCTTTTCCATAGATACTGTCTGTTCTGCTCAGTTCTTCCAGGAACCTTTTATGTGTGTTGCTTGGATTTCCAGCATCTGCAGATTTTCTCTTGCATGTGGATGGTTCTTTGACATGACTGTTGCATTTTCACCATACCTTTAATGAAAAATGTCATAGGGCATGTTATGTGGCCGCCAGCAATGATATTTTTAGGTGTTAAGGGAATCAGGACTTTTAGGCTTAATGCTAGAAAGTGGCAGAGAGTTGTACAGTACAGAAACAGGTCCTTCAGCCCAATTTGTCCACACCGACTATGTTGCCCAGTAAGCTAGTCCCATCTGCTCACATTTGGCCCAAGGGCCTCTAAATCTCTCCTATCTGTGTACAAGCTAGCCCACCTCAACAATATTGCTGGCAGCTCGTTCCAAGTACACACCACCCTTTGAGAGAAAAAGCTGCCCCTAATGTCCATTTTAAACCGTTCTCCTCCTGTATTAGGCTCCCCCATCCTGGGAATAAAAATGTGTGCTTTCACCCTGTCAATGCCTCCCACTTCAATCTCCAATGTTCCTAGTCTCTCCAGTCTCTCCTTGTAACTCAAGTCCCCAAGTCCAGGCAAAATCCTGGTTAATCTTTTCTGTACTCTTCTTAGTTTAATAACACCTCCTCTATGATAGGGTGATCAAAGTTAGACACAATACTCCAACTGTGGCACTGAGGTAAAAGATTAGCTCTGATCTTACTGACTGAGATCAAAATGGGTTCAGTGGGCTACCCCTGCTTCTATGTCTTATGTTCTAGATGGTAAGAAAAGCAATTCTTAACCCTCCTTTCCCGTTGAGATTTGGTTCCAGTCGCTTTGTGGAGTTGAGTGTCATGAAAGTAGTACTGAAGCAAATACATCAAGTAGTAATAATTCAGAAGAACTATAGCTTTTGTCTCCATAAAATGTAAATATTTGGAGTGCATTACACAAATCCTTTTTGTTATTGCTCCACTTTGTTTCTTTTTAATACCGAAAGGTATTACCCAATATCTTGAATTGGTGACTACTGTTTAAAATTAATTCACAGAATGTGGGTGTCATTAACATGAGCCACATTTATTACCCTGAGTAACCCATTTCAGAGGGAATGTTGTGGGCCAAGAGTTGCCATCAAATCTGCTTCTATATCCTAAGCCAAACAGATTTTAATCAATGTTAGTTTGTAATTCCAGATTTATTCAGTTCACAAAATTAAACTATCCCCAAGCCCTGAACATGGATGTGAACTTGCATATTTTCGATCATTACTCCCAATCTCTTGGCCAGCAACACAGTTCCTGTGTTACCCATCAATGCAGATACTTCCTTGTTTTTTACTTTCCAAAGTCCATTTTCTTGCTCCTTACCGATGACTAATCCAATGTTTTTTCCAGCAGTCACTGTTTGATTGATGCCTGCAGGAAATAAAAATAAACTATTATTGTTCACTTATTACTGATCTTGGGTGTCTACTGAAATCTCAACATTACATTGAGGGCAAATGGGAGGATTCAACTTAAAATCCCCAGTAGCTCAATACATTGCACACAGCCTGTGCTTAGTATTCACGAGTCATGTGAGTTAGGAAGAATTGAGGAAGAAATTGCAATGTCTTTTCAAAATTAGGGATGTTTATGGCCGGACTGAAGACCATTTTATCCATTTTATCTGTCCTTGTCAATTGCGATCTATCCAGCCTAATAGCACTTTGTAAATCTGCCAGAACCTAGTAGGCTGCCTCACTTCATGTCCTTATCCAAGTACTCTGCGTAGGGAGGAAACAGTTCTGGCCCCACCTTTCTTTTGGTGGTGAGCTCCACACCTCCCAGCCCCCACCCCACAATGCAGAATTGGTGAAAATATTCATGGAACACAACTCCAGTCCTTTGTCTTAAATCTCTGTTCCCTGTTTGATGACTTGTCTACTTTGAGATCATTCCTTTCCAGTTTACAGTATCTAGGTCACTCAATTTTATATACCTCAGTTAACCTCTCTGCCCTGGTGAAAATAATCCCATTTTTACACAAGGCTGAAACCGCAGCATCTATAACACACTCACATCCTTCCTATAGTACAGTGACCAGACCTGCACATATGAGGAAACCGAGAAATGGAGATGTCTGCCTGCTTTAGGTTGCAGATGACTGATGTGGAGAGGGGAGGGGTGGAAAATCCAATGACCTGTTGACAGAATGGAACGATGGCTTAGTCTTGGATGCCTCCTACAGTTTATTAACCCAGTGCTTATGAATTCTCAAATCAAAATGGATACTTTGGCAAGGTTATTAATTGCTGGTTATTAACTTTGACATCCTCAGCTAGGAGTGCAGAAGGTTGAACATCAAAACATACAGAAGTATACATCAAAGTAAAGGCCTAACATTCATACAGCTCTTATTATTTCCACTTTCCACCAAAGAAGTGAAACTTTAGCTCTCAGTTCATAAAAGAAATGGGAGTCTGTTTCAATTGCCAATGGCCAGGACCAAATACTCACTGGTAGGTAACAGAAAGACTGAATTCTCTACAAACTTATTTTCCCACGTAAGCTGTTTGCAACTACTTATGAGGTACCTAGGTTGAAATAACACTCCACAGTCTAAGAAACACACTAAAGTAAACAGGCTCTGCCCTGTTGCCTGTTCACCAGTGGTGACAACACCTGGGCACCCCCTCCACCACCTCACCTCTCATTTCAAAGGTGTAGAAGATGGCCATTCCATTAGAGTCCACCAGGGAAAATTTGGTCATTGCTGGGACTAAAACAAATGTGGAACAAATGTCAAAGTTCACAGGTTTGAGGACACCAGATTGGTTTGAGAGAATTTTCAGTCATCCAGAGCAGTCATCTAAATTAGATTAGATTCAACTTTATTGTCATTGTGCCAAGTACGGATACAAAGCCAATGAAATGCAGTTAGCATCTGACCAGAAATGCAAAGAATAGTGTTATCTACAAAATAACTGCGAAGATAAAGTAAGTGCTACAGCACACAAATATAAAAGTACTGAGACAGTACAATATAGGTGCAATACTGTTTAGTGCTGTGATGTGAGGTTCAGCAAGGTCACAGCCTCAGGGAAGAAGCTCTTCCTGTGCCTGCTGGAGCGGGAGCGGAGGCTCCTGTAGGGCCTACTGGATGGGAGGAGAGTAAAAAGTCGATGGTTAGGGTGAGATGCATCCTTGATAATGCTTTTCGCCCTGCCCAGGCAGCGGTTATAGTAGATGTTCTCAATGGTGGGCAATTGGGTGCCAATAATCCGCTAGCCATTTTCACCACACGCTGGAGTGATTTGCGGTCCGATACAGGACAATTGTCATACGACACTGAGATGTAGTTGGTGAGTATGCTCTCAATGGTACAGCGGTAAAAGTCTGTCAGTATCCTGGGACCAAGGTGAGCTTTCTTGATGCTCCGCAGGAAATAAATCAGGATGGAGGAGTTCAGGGACCAGGTGAGATCCTCAGAAATGTGGACACCAAGGAATTTGAAGCTTGGTACACACTCCACTACAGCTCCGTTGATGTAGGTGGGGATGTGAGTGTGGCTCCTAGCATGCCTGAAGTCCACAATGACCTCCTTGGTCTTCTGGGTGTTAAAGGCCAGGTTGTTGTCAGCACTCCTCATCCCTGTAGGCCGTTTCGTCATCCCCTCTGATCAGGCCAACCACCGTGGTGTCGTCTGCGAACTTGATTATGGAGTTAGAACCATGTACAGGAATGCAGTCATAGGTGAAAAGGAGTCACCATGCCCCTCTCTCAGTTTTAGGGCCCATCTAAAGAACTGGGGTCCGTACTAGGAGCTATGTGAAAATAAAGGGAAATTAGGGTACCAGCCTTGAGAGGCAACCAGGAATGGTTGCTCTGGTTTCCTGCATAGCGTGATTTGGTCTAAAGACAACTGATATTTAGAGTGTAGCATGTAAAACACAGCAGCACGTGCACAGATTTCCAGATGTCTGTCTCCTTAGCTGAGGCTGGCTGCTAGCATGCTGACACTGACAACGTGCTTTGACGTCTAGAGTTTTGCTTTTGCATTGATGTCTATTATGCATTTTTAAAACCTTTTTAGTTTATAGGTTCTTCTTCTGCTTCTTTCTTCACTTTGGGATGAGGGTAATCAAGTAATATTTTGCTAAATGAAACATTATGTTCAGGTCCCCCTTGGCTGTACTATTGCAAAACTGAGACCAGCCATGGCGCCTGACTTTCAGATACAGTGCATTCACTGTTCTGGTCAATATTTATCTCTGAATCAACATTTACAAATCAAATTAAATGAGCTTTGTTGAAATTTGCTGTTGCATCTTTATTACAACAATGACCGCATTTTGAGAAGCTTTCACTGGACATGCAGAGCTCTGGAACATTCTTAAAGGAACTTGAAAGCAATGTGTGAAAACTTGTCTTTCTTGTTAACTTGTACATTGCCAGCCTTTAACACTGTTCTTCTCTGATGCATGGTCTAACGGCACCAATGACATGCCAGCAGTTCTTTGTGTGTGATCCTTGATGCTAAATGAAAACAGAGGATTAGTGGTACTGCTGGCTCCAGGAGTCCACAGTCATTGAACACTACAACACAGAGACAGGCCCCTTGGCCAGTCTAGTCTGTGCTGAACTGTTACTCTACCCAGTCCCATCAACCAGCACCCAGACCAGAGCTCTTCATACCCCTCCCAGCCACGTACTTATCCAAACTTGTCTTCAATGATGAAATCGAACTGCATCCACCGCTTCCATTGGCAGTTCATTCCTCACTCTCACTACCAGCTGAGTGATGAAATTCCCCATCACGATCCCCTTAAATGTTTCACCTTTCACTCTCAACCCATGCTTCACTCACCTCAATGGAAAAAATGCCTGCATGCATTTACCCTATCTGTATTCCTCATAATTCTGTATACATCTATCGAATGTCCCCTCAATTTCCTATACTCCAGTGAATAAAGTCCTAATCTATTCAACCTCTAGTTCAAATTTTTCAAGTATAATTGTCATTCAACCATAGGGAAATACTCATGAATACAGCTAAACAAAACAGCATTACCCTGGAGCCAAAGTGCGACATACAGTACCATCAGCCACACACAGCACAAAACACATATAGCACATATAAGACAGATAGATCAACAGACAGCTACTTTATTGATCCCAAAGGAAATCACAGTGTCACAGCAGCATTACAAGCGCACAGATATACAAATATTAGAAAAGAAATAAGAAAGAATAAAAAATAAGTTAGCTCAAACAGTCAACAAGAGGGGGTCATCACTCCCCAGCTATAGTTGACTCATTATAGAGCCTAATGGCCGAGGGTAAGAATGACCTCATATAGCACTCTTTGGAACAGCGCAGTTGTCTTAGTCTATTACTAAAATTGCTCCTCTGTTCATCCAAGGTGGCATGCAGAGGGTGAGAACCATTGTCCAGAATTGCAAATTTTCCATAGAGTCCTTTGTTCTACCATAGCCTCCAGTGTGTCCCATTTGATTCCTATAACAGGGTCAGTCTTTCTAATCAGTTTATTGGGTCTGCTGACATCACCCGTGTTGATGCCATTGCCCCAGCACACCACCACATAGAAGATTGCACTGGCGACAACAGACTGGTAGAATATGTGAAGGAGAGGCCTGCATACTCCAAAGGACCTCAGTCTCCTCAGGAAATAGAGGTAACTTTGGCCCTTCTTGTACATAGCCTCTGTGTTGGTGCTCCACTCAAGTCTATCATCCAGGTGCACCCCTCGTGGTACTCGTAGGTCCTCACCACATCCAGGTCTTCATCATCAATAGTAACAGGGAGCAGTACAGGCTAAATCTTCCTGAAGTCTGTAACCCTCAGGCTCGGCCAGCACGCATTCGTCTAGGGGAAGACAACCTCTGGTCCCGCCAAACTGAGAAATCTTGTTTGTGTGGATGCTGCGTGATAGAAAACATAGAAACATAGAAAATAGGTGCAGGAGTAGGCCATTTGGCCCTTCGAGCCTGCACCGCCATTTATTATGATCATGGCTGATCATCCAACTCAGAACCCTGCACCAGCCTTCCCTCCATACCCTCTGATGTGTTGCCCGGTTACAAATCCGCACCGCAAAATATCCGACAGTACACCATATGCAATTAAATGATTGAACTTTATAAATCTTAATCTGAATATAGGGTTAGTAAAGAAAATAAAAAGAAAAAGGACCCATTTTAAGGGAAAAGTCAAAAGTGCACGTTGGAGCTCACAAATACAGCCATTCATCAACCATCCACCTCCTCCGAGCGTCGCCGACCTTTGGACCCTCGCTCCAATTGCATCCATCCGCTGGCCTACCAGCTCTCTCCACACGTGTCTTCCTTCTTTCTCTCTCGCCGACAAAAGACCGCAAAAATCTCTCTTCCAGACTCACAAGAAAGAACAAAATTTCTCTCATTGAATAGCCCACACATTCCAAAGCCCTGTTATCTCCAGTCTTAACCCAAACATTGCTGCTACAGAGAAACCATTGCATTAGCAGTAAAACATTACAGGGAGGCCCCAAACCGGAAAAATAAGCAGACAAATGTGTTGTAAATTGCAGAAGAATAGTGGATAGAGCAAAAGGAATGCCTGCGATGTGAAGCAAGCCAAAGCTGTCAAAGTCACATGACACAGAGCATCACAAATTGAAACAAATCCATATCCGTGGAATAGTTCAGTGCTGATTGTACTGGCATGTCTAGACAAAAGATGAACCAACTAGACAGCAAGCTATTCTAGACTGGGTTTTGAGCAAAGAGGAAGGGTTAATTAGCAATCTTGTCGTGAGAGGCCCCTTGGGTAAGAGTGACCATAATATGGTGCAATTCTTCATTAAGATGGAGAGTGACATAGTTAATTCAGAAACAAAGGTTCTGAACTTAAAGAAGGGTAACTTTGAAGGTATGAGACGTGAACTAGCTAAGATAGACTGGCAAATGACACTTAAAGGGTTGACAGTGGATATGCAATGGCAAGCATTTACAGATCGCACGGATGAACTACAACAATTGTTCATCCCGGTTTGGCAAAAGAATAAATCAGGGAAGGTAGTGCACCCGTGGCTGACAAGGGAAATTAGGGATAGTATCAATTCCAAAGAAGAAGCATACAAATTAGCCAGAAAAAGTGGCTCACCTGAGGACTGGGAGAAATTCAGAGTTCAGCAGAGGAGGACAAAGGGCTTAATTAGGAAGGGGAAAAAAGATTATGAGAGAAACCTGGCAGGGAACATAAAAACTGACTGTAAAAGCTTTTATAGATATGTGAAAAGAAAAAGATTGGTTAAGACAAATGTAGGTCCCCTGCAGACAGAAACAGGTGAATTGATTATGGGGAGCAAGGACATGGCAGAACAATTGAATAACTACTTTGGTTCTGTCTTCACTAAGGAGGACATAAATAATCTTCCAGAAATAGTAGGGGACAGAGGGTCCAGTGAGATGGAGGAACTGAGGGAAATACATGTTAGTAGGGAAGTGGTGTTAGGTAAATTGAAGGGATTAAAGGCAGATAAATCCCCAGGGCCAGATGGTCTGCATCCCAGAGTGCTTAAGGAAGTAGCCCAAGAAATAGTGGATGCATTAGTGATAATTTTTCAAAACTCTTTAGATTCTGGACTAGTTCCTGAGGATTGGAGGGTGGCTAATGTAACCCCACTTCTTAAAAAAGGAGGGAGAGAGAAACCGGGGAATTATAGACCAGTTAGCCTAACATCGGTGGTGGGGAAACTGCTAGAGTCAGTTATCAAAGATGTGATAACAGCACATTTGGAAAGTGGTGAAATCATCGGACAAAGTCAGCATGGATTTGTGAAAGGAAAATCATGTCTGACGAATCTCATAGAATTTTTTGAGGATGTAACTAGTAGAGTGGATAGGGGAGAACCAGTGGGTGTGGTATATTTGCATCTTCAAAAGGCTTTTGACAAGGTCCCACACAGGAGATTAGTGTGCAAATTTAAAGCACACGGTATTGGGGGTAAGGTATTGATGTGGATAGAGAATTGGTTGGCAGACGGAAGCAAAGAGTGGGAATAAATGGGACCTTTTCAGAATGGCAGGCAGTGACTAGTGGGGTACCGCAAGGCTCAGTGCTGGGACCCCAGTTGTTTACAATATATATTAATGACTTGGATGAGGGAATTAAATGCAGCATCTCCAAATTTGCGGATGACATGAAGCTGGGTGGCAGTGTTAGCTGTGAGGAGGATGCTAAGAGGGTGCAGGGTGACTTGGATAGGTTGGGTGAGTGGGCAAATTCATGGCAGATGTAATTTAATGTGGATAAATGTGAAGTTATCCACTTTGGTGGCAAAAACTGGAAAACAGATTATTATCTGAATGGTGGCCGATTAGGAAAAGGGGAGGTGCAATGAGACCTGGGTGTCATTATACACCAGTCATTGAAAGTGGGCATGCAGGTACAGCAGGCGGTGAAAAAGGCGAATGGTATGCTGGCATTTATAGCAAGAAGATTTGAGTACAGGAGCAGGGAGGTACTACTGCAGTTGTACAAGGCCCTGGTGAGACCACACCTGGAGTATTGTGTGCAGTTTTGGTCCCCTAATCTGAGGAAAGACATCCTTGCCATAGAAGGAGTACAAAGAAGGTTCACCAGATCGATTCCTGGGATGGCAGGATTTTCATATGATGAAAGACTGGATGAACTAGGCTTATACTCGTTGGAATTTAGAAGATTGAGGGGGGATCTGATTGAAACGTATAAGATCCTAAAGGGATTGGACAGGCTAGATGCAGGAAGATTGTTCCCGATGTTGGGAAAGTCCAGAATGAGGGGTCACAGTTTGAGGATAAATGGGAAACCTTTTAGGACCGAGATTAGGAAAAACTTCTTCACACAGAGAGTGGTGAATCTGTGGAATTCTCTGCCACAGGAAACAGTTGAAGCCAGTTCATTGGCTATATTTAAGAGGGAGTTAGATATGGCCCTTGTGGCTAAAGGGATCAGGGGGTATGGAGGAAAGGCTGGTGCAGGGTTCTGAGTTGTATGATCAGCCATGATCATACTGAATGGTGGTGCAGGCTCGAAGGGCCGAATGGCCTACTCCTGCACCTATTTTCTATGTTTCTATGTTTCCATGAAGCACTGCTCCCCAAAAATATGCTGGACATCTCAAGAACAATGCAGAGGCTAACGATAGAGCTTTCAGAGTGGGGAGGGGGCAGAGAATTGAAGTAACAGGCGACTGGAAGATCAGAGTCACACTTTCAGACTGAATGGACGTGTTCTGAGAAATGGTTACCTTTCCGACTGTATGGAAGTGTTCTAAGAAATGGCTATCTTACGGACTGAATGGAAGTGTTCTGAGAAAAGGTTACCCAACCTGCATCTGGGTTCCCCAACACAGAGGTAACCACATTGTGAGTACTAAATGTAATGCACATTTTTGTAATGTTATCTTTCGCAGCACAGGCCAGCAATCAAAATGTTCAATCAAAGCCCCAATTATGGATGGTGATATAATGTGCATCTTCCAGAAGCTTTTCTTCAACCTCCACCTCCTTTATGCAATGCCTTTAGTGAAGTAAAACATCCCAAGCTACATCTCAGGATCAACATCAAGTTTTCCCTCATGTTCCCCTTAAACTTTTCACCTTTCACCCTTAACCCATAACATCTAGTTGTAGTCCCACCCAACCTCAGTGGAAAAAGCCTGGTTGCATTTATATCCTTTGAGATGTTGTATAACTCTATTGAATCTCCCTCATCCTTCAACATTCCAAGGAATAAAGTCAACCCTGGTGAGTTATCCATCCTAATTAGATTAGATTAGATTATGAGGACAAATCAGCAAATACCTCCTGTTCTGTAATCTGCATAGGGTCCATGACCTTGCTACTGATTTGCTTCAGTTCTATAGACTCTGGGTCTGTCTCCTGAGTAAATACAGATGCAAAAAATGCATTTACTTTCTTCACCATCTCTTTCGTCTCCACACATAGATTACCATTCTTATCGTCCAGAGGACCAATTTTGTCCCTTGCAATCCTTTTGCTCTTAACATACCTGTAGAATCCCTTAGGATTCTCCTTCACCTTGACTGCGAGGATGACCTCCTGATTTCTTTCTTAAATGTTCTCTTACATTTCTTATACTCCTTAAGTACCTCATATTTTCCTACCTGCCCTTACCTGCTATGCACCGTCCATTTCTTCTTAACTAGGGCCTCAATATTACTTGAAAACCAAGGTTCCCTAAACCTGTTATCTTTACCTTTTATTCTGCAGGCACATACAAGCTTTGTACTCTCAAAACTATATTTTTGAAGGCCTCCTACTTACCAGATACACTTTGCCAGAAAACAGCCTGTCCCAATCCACACTTGTCAGTTCCTTTCTGATACTTTAAAATTGATCTTTCTCCAATTTAGAATCTCAACCCATGGACCAGACCTATCTTTTTCCATATAAACTTTGAAACTAATGGCACTATGATCACTAGATGCAAAGTGTTCCTCTACACAAGCTTCTGTCACCTGACCTGGCACATTCCCTAATAGCAGATCAAATATCACACACTCTCTCATTGGGACTTCTGTGTACTGATTAAGGAAAAATTCCTGAACACATTTGACAAACTCTATCCCACCTAGTCCTTTTGCAGTATGGGAGTCCCAGTCAATATGTAGAAAGTTAAGATCACCTGCCATTAGTGATTATTAAGCAGAAGGATTCAGGGTACTTGGAGACTAATGATAAAATAAGTCTAAGTCAGCATGGTTTCTGTAAAGGGAAAACTTGCCTGACATATCTGTTAGATTTCTTCGAGGAAGTAACAAGAAGGGCGGACAAAGGAAAGGCGGTGGAAGTCAGTTACTTAGATTTTCAGAAGGCATTTGATAAGGTGCCTCACATGAGACTACTTAACAAGGTAAAATCCTATTGTGTTACAGGAAATTTTTTGGTATGGATAGAGGAATGACTGACAGGGAGGAGGCAGCTTGTGGGAATAAAGGGAGTCTTTTCTGATTCGCTGCCAGTGACTAGTGGTGTTTCTCAGGGGACAGTATTGGGAGCACTACTTCTCACATTGTTTGTCAATAATTTAGATAATGGAATTGATGTTTGTGAATGATACGAAAATAGGTGGAGGGATAGGTGGTGCTGAGGAAGTAATGCAAATTACTTAGACAAATTGGAAGAATGGGCAAAGAAGTGTCAGATGGAATACAGTGTTGGGAAATGTTTGATAATGCATTTTGGTAAAAGGAAAAATAGTGCAGACTATTATTTAAATGGGGAGAAAATTGAAACATCAAATGTGCAAAGGGACTTAGGAGTCCTCATGCGAGACTCCCAGAACGTTAATTTACAGGTTGCGTCTGTGGTAAAGAAGGTAAATGCAGCGTTGGCATTTATTTCAAGGAGAAGAGAATATAAAACAAGGAGATAACGCTGAGGCTTTATAAGACACAAACAGGCGACACTTGGAGTACTGTCAACTGCTTTGGCCTCCTTATCTCAGAAAGGATGTATTGTCATTGAAGAGAATCCAGAGGAGGTTCACAAGGATGATTCTGGGAATGAAGGAGTTAATGTATGAGGAGTGTTTGGCAGCTTTGGGCCTGTACTCACTGGAATTTAGAAGAATGCATGGGGATCTCATTAAAACCTACCAAATGTTGAAAGAACGAAATAAGGTAGATGCGGAGAGGATATTTCCTCTAGTGGGGATATCCAGAACTAGTGGGCACAACCTCAAAATTGAGGGGTGACCTTTTAGAATAGAAGTAAGGAGGAATTTTTTTTAGCCAAAGAGTGCTGAACCTGTTGAATGCTCTGCCACAGACTGCAGTGGAGGCCAAGTCCATGGGTATATTTAAAGCGGAAGTTGATAGATTCTTGATTGGTCGGGGCATCAAGGGATATGGTGAGAGGGCAGGTGTATGGGGTTGAAATGGGATCCGGGATCAGCCATGAGGAAGTGGCAGAGCAGACTCAATGGGATGAATGGCTAATTCTGCCCCTATGTCTTATGGTCTTATGCTTTTATAACACCTTATGTTTCTTGCACTAGTCTGCAATCTCTCTACAAATTTGTTCCTCTAATTCCCATGGACTGTTGGATGGTCTGTAATATAAATACATCAATTTTTATTCCTCAGTTCCATAATACTTCACTCAGTGAGTTCTCCAGTCTGTCCTGACTGAGCACAGCCATAACATTTTCCCTCATTAATAATGCCACCCCTCCTCCTTTAGACCCTCCCGCTCTGTCACGTCTAAAACAACAGAACCCCAGAACATTTAGCAGCCAGACCTGCCCCTCCTGCAATCAAGTCTCACTAATGGCCACAATGTGATAAATTCATGTGTTGATCCATGTCCTGAGCTCATCTGCCTTTCTTATGATACTTCTTGTATTGAATATATCGCAGCTCAGGATATTACCTGCACCTACTTTGTCTAAGGTCTTAACACCACCTGTTCTAGCACTCTGGTTCCCATCCCCCTGTGACTCTAGTTTAACCCTCACCATCCTCCATCACTAGTAAACCTTACTGCTAGGATATTATTCCCTTCCAGTTCAGGTGCGAACAGTCTCTTTTATATAAGTCCCACTTTTTCAAAATATCATATATGCACTTTAAGTCAACTTGAACATCTACAGAATTTTAAAATTATCTGTTAATATTGTTGTGTTAATATAATGTTATGTGCTGTATTTAATATATGTGCTGTGTTTTGCACCTTAGTAGCAGAGCTGTATACATGTGTACAGTGGAATGACAAGGAACATAAACCCACCTGCAGAAGGGAGATTAAAGAATCCCTACTTTGTGAGTGTGGCAAAGTTTCATCTTCACCAGATTTCACTGTCCAGGCCACTATTTCAAAGGCAGATATGCTGAACTTCCTCAGGATTTTGAAAGAATAATTTGGCTGCAGAAATTAATGCACTTAAGCTTTTTGAGTTTGCCTTTTTAAAATGTTTCATTGCTCTATTACTAGGCACAGGACATAAAAAGCATTCGATCAAAGCAGCAGGTTTCATGGAGGGACTTAAAGGAGAGAGGTCCATAGAGAGTATTCCAGAGCTTGGGGTCTTGGCAGCGTCACCAAAGTCACAATAGACAATAGACAATAGGTGCAGGAGAAGGCCATTCGGCCCTTCGAGCCAGCACCGACATTCACCGATCATCCACAATAGATAGATAGATAGATATACTTTATTGATCCCAAGGGAAATTGGGTTTCATTACAGCCGCACCAACCAGGAATAGAGCATAAATATAGCGATACAAAAACCACAAACAATCAAACAACAAAATGCAAACTATGCCAGATGGAAAATAAGTCCAGGACCAGCCTATTGGCTCAGGGTGTCTGACCCTCCATGGGAGGAGCTGCAAAGTTCGATGGCCACAGGCAGGAACAATCTCCCGTGACGCCCAGTGTTGTATCTTGGTGGAATATGGCCTAAGTCCAACAGCAAAAAGTTCAATATCCGGTCTACAAGCACGTTCCTCAATCGTAATATGACCCGGATTGCACCATCTGTTGTTAACCAGAACAGTAAGCACCCAACTCCTTTACGCTTACCGCTCTCAGTGCACTTCTGGTCAGCCCGAACGGTCTGGAAGCCGTCCATGGAGAAGTTTTGATCGGGTATGTCCTCGTGCAGCCCTGTTTCGGTAAAACATGGCACTTCCGAAATGTTCTCTGACTCCTGGCTAGCGCCGTCAACTCAACCATTTTATTACCCACCGAACTCCTCTTCTCCATAAATCTCTGTTGTCTCGACCTGGTCCTCTTTCCTTGACTTTGTGATCCCCCTCTGCATCCTCTGTGTGTTTTCCTCCAGATTTCAGCAGGGGTGTCCGCCACTCTGCTCGCTAAACCGGCCAGCATAAGCTCAATTAGCTGGTCCCTGGAATACACAATGCTACCATGCTTCTGTCCCACTAATGAGATGTGTCGGAATGTAACTATTTCCAGCGCTAAAAACCCAAATAAAACTCTTTCTACCAGCATGTTAGAGAGGGTGCAGCTTCGACGTGTTACCGTGCAAAAAAAAAGTACAAAACATAACGTAAGTTAAAAAGTAAGAAGAAAAAAGTAAGAATACTGGTCTGGAACGGCTGTAACAGGCTGCATGCATGAGCGGTACATGCACACTCAATCAGTACCCCGTTCCTGCCTTCTCCCCATATCCCTTGACTCCGCTATCATTAAGAGCTCTATCTAACTCTTTCTTGAAGGCATCCAGAGAATTGGCCTCCACTGCCTTCTGAGGCAGAGCATTCCACAGATCCACAACTCTCTGGGTGAAAAGGTTTTTCCTCAACTCCATTCTAAATGGCCTACCCTTTATTCTCAAATTGTAGCCTCTGGTTCTGAACTCCCCCAACATCGGGAAAATGTTTCCTGCCTCTAGCGTGTCCAAACCCTTAATAATCTTATATGTTTCAATCAGATCCCCTCTCATCCTTCTAAATTCCAGTGTATACAAGCCCAGTCGCTCGAATCTTTCAACATATGACAGTCCCGCCATCCTGGGAATTAACCTCGTGAACCTCCGCTGCACTCCCTCAATAGCAAGAATATCCTTCCTCAAATTTGGTGACCAAAACTGTACAAAATACTCTAGGCGTGGTCTCACCAGGGCCCTGTACAACTGCAGAAGGACCTCTTTGCTCCCATACTCAACTCCCCTTATATTGAAGGCCAACATGCCATTAGCTTTCTTCACTGCCTGCTGTACCTACATGCTTACTTTCAGTGACTGATGAACAAGGACACCTAGATCTTGTTGTGCTTCCCCTATTCCTAACTTGACACCATTCAAATAGTCATCAACAGTCAAGTGCCAAAAATTGGGGATGATCAAGAGGACGAAATTAGACACTTGCAAGAAGTTAGCGGGATTAGAGAGTTGCTGGTGATAACAGAGTCAGGGAAGGTATAAGGATATGGAGGGTAATCTGACTAATTGCAACTGACCTGTGGTAGTTACAGTAGAGGCAAAGTCAGAAGTTGTTTCTGTTGGTGTAGGAGAAATTATTGTTCTTCCTGCCAGTGTTTTCCTGGTTGTTACTGTTTCCATTCCTAAGTTGGTGTTTATATAAGAGGAAGAATATTTACAATTAGCTACCTTCTGTAAATACTTGTAATACTTAGTGTCCTTCACAAAAAGATACTTTACAACAGCATGCCGATACTCTTTATATTACAGTACATTCTACAATAGTTCCAGGTTTCCCAAACGTATAACAGATGGTCTTCTCTCCCAACCCTAGCCCACCACCCCCCCACCCCCCACCATTACATCCATATCCATAGCCTCTCGGCACCCTTCCCCCCACACACCGCTACCTTACCCTTCCTCTCCACATCTCATCCCTACACGGACACAGCCACTCTCTTACTGTGTTTCCATGTGCCCTGCTGCTACCTACAAGAGTTCTTCTTGCCAAGTCACTTTGTCACTTTATCATCTCCTGCCAGACACATATGTACAGATACTCCTGTTCCTAATGTCACATCTTGTGTACACATGGCCACACTCAGTTACTTGTACATTCTGTTTTATAGGATTGCTTTTATATTTACATTTATTGCAGATTTTTTACTGTGTTCTTTATGCTTATAGTATGTTTTTATACTGCATCGGATCCAGAGTAACCATTATTTCATTACCCTTTACACTTGTGCACTAACGAATGAATATAAACAATCTTCAAAGTGCAAAAGTAAATTTATTATCAAAGTACATATACAACCCTGAGATTCATTTTCTTGTGTGAATACACAACCAATGTGCATAAGACAACAAACAATGCAAATACAAAAAGAGAAAAAATTAAATAAGCAATAAATATCAAGAACATGAGATGAAGAGTCCTTGAAACTGAGTCCATAGGTTGTGGGAACATTTCAATGATGGAGTGAGTGTTGTTGAGTGAGGTTATCCCCTTTGATTCAAAAGCCAGATGGTTGAAGGGTAATAACTGTTCCTGAACCTGGTGGTGTGGCTCATGAGGCTCCTGTGCCTCCTTCCTGATGGCATCAGTGAGAAGGAAGCATGACCTAGGTCGTGGGAATCCCTGATGACGGATGTTGCTTTCCTGCAACAGTGCTCAATGTAGATGTATTCAATGGAGTGGAGGGCTTTACCCATGAAGGCCTGGGCCATATCCACTACATTCTGTAGGATTTTCTGTTCAAGGACATTGGCGTTTCCATACCAGGCTGTGATGCAACCAGCCAATATATTCTTCACTACATATCTATAGAGGTTTGTCAGAGTTTTAGATGTCTTGTTAAATCTTCGCAGACTTCTGAGGAAGTAGAGGCACTGCCGTGCTTTCTTCATAATTATACTTATGTGCTGGGCCCCGATGAGATCCTTTGAAATGATAAAACAGAGGGATTTAAAGTTGCTAACCCTCTCCACCTTTGATCCCCTGATAAAGACTTGTTCCTGGACCTATGGCTTCCTCCTCCTGAAGACAATAAACAACTCCTTGGTCTTGCTGACATTTAGTGACAGGTTGTTGTTGTAGCACCACAGTCAGATTTTCAGTCTCCTTCCTATATGCTGATTCATCACCCACCTTTGATTTGGCTTACAACAGCGGTGTTGTTAGTAAACTTAAATATGGCATTGGAGTTGTGCTTAGCCTCACAGCCATAAGTATAAAGCGAGTAAAGCAGGGGGCTAAGCATACAGCCTTGTCGTCCACCTGTGTTGATGGAAATTGTAGAGGAGATGTTGTTGCCAATCCAAATCAACTGGAGTTGGCAAGTAAGGAAGCCGAGGATCCAATTGCACAAGGAGGTTTTGAGGACAAGATCTTGAAGCTTATTGATTAGTCTTGTGGGAAAAATAGTATTGAATGCCGAGCTGCAGTCGATAAAGAGCATCCTGATGTATGCACCTTTGCTATCCAGATGTTCTAAAGTTGAGTGAAAAGCCATTAAAACGGCATTTGCTGTGGACCTGTTATGCCTGTAGGCAAATTAGAATGGATCCAAGCGTTCCTCAGGCAGCAGCTGATACATTTCATCAGCAACCTCCAAAAGCAATTCATCACAGCGGATATAAGTGCTACTGTATGATAATTATTGAGGCTTGCTTGAAGCAGGTGGGTACCCCAGACTGTCGAACCATGTCATTAATGATATCGGTGAACACTCCATCCAGTTGATTGGCACAGGTCTTTGGTACTTGGGTAGGTACCGTATCTAGGTCAGATACTTTCCGTGGGTTCACCCTCCTGAAGATGCTCTCCCATCAACCTCAGAGACTAAAACCACTGGGCCATTGGGGGCTGTGGAAGTTCATGACTGTTCCTCCATTTTTTGATAGTTAAAGCGAGCATAGAAGGCATTGAGCTCTTCTCGAAGTGAGGCCCTGTTGGCACCTATGTCGCCTGGTTTTACATTGTAAGAGGTAATAGCATTCAAGCCCTGCCACGGCAGGGCATTCATGGGCTCTACAACTCAAGATCTCGGTATTATTTATTTGTTTGTTTCTTTTTTGTTATTAGTTTTTTTTGTATTTGCATAGTTTGTCTTCTTTTGCACATTGGTTGTTAGTCTTTGTGTGTAATGTTCATTTATTCTATTGAATTTCTTTGATAATAAAGTTACTTTGAACCTTGAATCTTGAATGATTAATTAAGCATTGCATTTATTACAGTGAATCCTAGCCCACCTCTATGACCAGAAGTAGCATGCAGAGTTGAACACATTCTGTAATGTACTGACCTGAGGTGTTGCTACTAATGAAAGTGATTGTTGTTCCAGCTGTTGCTCTCTGTTTTCTGTCTGAGGGCACTGCTGCTGTGGATTCTGTTCCAGCTGTTGCTCTCTGTTTTCTGTCTGAGGGCACTGCTGCTCTCCATGTCATATTTAAGGGTCTCAGTCCTTTGTCTTAATTAATATATAAATGTGCGATATTTAGGAGAAATTGATATTAACACAGTTAGGCAAATGCTGTCATAATACTGGCAATTTCACTTCATCTTCCAGGCAGTACCTGGGTCAATTAGCAACGAACCTGAGGTATCGGTTGTTAATGGAGTGCTGGAGGAGGTTTGGCTGGAGATTGAAATGGATCTTGTTGCAGTGGTCAGGGTTGCTGCTCTTGTTACTGTTGTCAGTGCAGCTGATAAATGGCTTCCTAAAGTTTTCCAGCATGGAATAAAGCAGAACAAACTTAAAGTGAACTCACTCCATCAGGTGTTTATTCCCCCCCGCCAATAAAACAGAACTCTGCCTTGAAAATGTGGGATTTAGAGGGACTTGCATTTGTTCTTCCTTGCCACTGTTTACTAGAGTAAGGAGAAGTCTTTGTGGTTCATGATTTGTGGGCAAAGCACACCATTATGACATGGAAGAGGTTTGGGACAGTTTACAATGAGTAATAACATTGAAGCAGAGCATTTATGCTCTGTATGAGCCTTTCCCCATCCCTCTTCATCTCACCCTACCTGAATGTTCTTTCATCTCTTTCTCCCACATGTGCATCTGAGCTCTCCTTCCATGTTCCTCACTCAGTAAGCTATCTAACACTAGATCCACATTCTAACCACCTCTCAGGTTAATATAGTTCTCCAAAATACATTGTTCATTTTCTTTCATTTAAGTTGCGATGTTAATTTGAAGTTGAATAAGACATTGGAGAAGCCAAATTGGAATATTATGTGTACTTTTGTCACTTACAGTAAAAGACATCAATAAGATTGAAAGAGTACTGAGGAAATTTCCAAGAACTTACTTTGAACCTTTGAATCTTGAAACTTGAACGATTAATTAACCACTGGGTTTATAACATAAATCCTAGCCCAGCTCTGGCCTGGACTTTTCTATCCTAATTTCCTCAAAACATCAAACACCTCCTCTTCGGTGATCCAGATATGGTCCATGACCCCACTGCTGCTTTGCCTCATCTCTATAGATGCTCTTGTCTGTCTCCTAAGTAAATACAGATATAAAAATCCATTTATCCATTTAAGATGCCCTGTGTCTTTTTAGGCTCCATGAATAGATTACCACAGTGACCTTCAAGTCGAACAATTTTGTCCCTTGATACCCTTTTGCTCTTAATATATCTGTAGAAGCCCTTGGGATTCCCCTTCACCTTGTCTGTTAGAGCAACCTCAAGCCTTATTTTAGACCTCTTGATTTTCTTCAGTGTACACTTGTATTTCTTACATTCCTAACTGTCCCTTTTGTTCCTTCCTTTCTATATCTGCCATATACATTAATATAACCTAGGCTTCAAAATCCTTTGAAAATCAAAGATCCCTAAAACTGTTATCACTGCCTTTTATTCTAACAGGAACATGCAAACTATGTTCTCTCAAAATGTCACTTTTGAAGGCCTCCCACATACCAAGCATTCCTTTGCTAGTGAACAATTTATCCCAATCCACATTTGCCAGATCCTTTCTGATGTTATCAAAACTGGGCCTTCTCCAGTTTAGAATATAAGCCTGAAAACCAAGCGTATCCTTCTCCATAATTATATTGAATTTATGTAATTATGATCATTAGACCCGAGGTATTCCCCTGCACATATTTCAGACACTGGCTCTGTCCTGTTCCCTAATTGGAGACCCAGTTTCATGCTCTTTCTAGTTGGGATTTCTGTACATTTATTAAGAAAACTTTCCTGAACATATTTGACAAACTCTATCTCATCTAGTTCTTTTACAGTTTGGGAATCCCAGTCAATAAAGTTAAAATCATCTACTGTCACAATCTTATTTTCCTTACAACTGTCTGCTTTCTCTCTACAAATTTGTTCCTCTAAATCCTGCTGGCTATTGGGAGATCTATAAAATAACCCCATTAACATGGCATGTTAACAAATGTAACAAAATACATCTGCTTTTTAGTTTTATGTCTCAAAATATTTCTTTGTGCTAGAACTGATTTTGTATTTGATTATTAATCCCTCTAACACTTCCCTCCATAACACTGACCTACTTAATTAATCCTCTACATTTTTCTCTCTGCCTGAACATTGTATTCCTTTAAAGCTGCACTGGGGGTATTTTGAGTCAGAGAAATGCCTGAAGGCTGAGCTGAGGTGGACAACCCGCAGAATTGAAGCTGACATACAAAACCATGAGTCCTATAGAAACTCAGTGTATCAGGCAACGTCTACAGGGGGAAACAGTCGACATTTTGAGCTGAGACCCTTCATCAGGACTGAAACAAATGAGGGCAGAAGCCAGGAAAAGAAGATGGGGGAGGAGAAGCAGTACAAGTGGACAGGTGACAGGTGAGACCAGGTGAGGGGAAAAATGGGTGGGTTAGGGGACTGATGCTGTGACAAGATAGGTGGAAGAGGTAAAGGGCTAAAGAAGAAGGAATCTGATAGGAGAGGACAGTGGACAACAGAAGAAAGGGAAGGAGGAAGGGCACCAGGGGGAGGTGAAATGTAGGTGAGAAGAGAAGGGCTGTGAGGTGGACCAGAACGTGGAATGGAAAAAAAGAGAGGGGAGCGGGGAAGAAATTCTGGAAGTTGGAGAAATCCATGCTTATGCTGTCAGGTTGGAGGATACTCAGATAAAATATGAGGTGTTGCTTCCCCAGCCTGAGTGTGGCCTCATTGTGGCAGTAGAGGAGGCCATGGATTGACATGTTGGAATTGGAAAGGGAATGGGAATGAAATGGGTGGCCACTGGGAAATTCTGTCTTTTGTAGCAAAAAGAGTGAAGGTGCTCAACAAAGCGGTACCCAATCAATGTTGGGTTTCACCGACATAGGCAAAACTGTTCTCTCCTCTCTTATAACCTTCTCGTTTCTAAGCTGGCATCCACTTGGAACAACATCACTCATCCTCTCATTAACCAGGAAATCTTTCAACTTGCTTCTGTCTTGCCATTAGAACAAAGCTGTTAATGCAACAGGATCCTTATGTATGTTACAGACTTTGCATGGCTGGTGACACTCAGAGGAAATTTCCCACCTCAATCCTGCAATTTTAAATTCGGTCACCTTAAAATATCATTTAGAAATAAAACATATCAATCTTCAACATTTCTGGTAATTTTATGGCATGGTAACTAGAACCATTTATGGTTAATTATGGTTACGGCTATGCGGACTTTCCCCAGCACATTGTCAGGTTGTGTTGGTTGTTACATTTCACTGTCAGTTTCGACGCACTGCATTTCTGATTAAAGAATCTGTATCATAATCGTCTCTGTGTCCTCACATGCTTGCCCAAGTTGTCTGTCAAGGTCTCACTTTCTCTCGGTCTTCCTCTGGGAGTTTCCCTTGATATGGGACAACCCAGTATCTTCTACAGGAACAAACCCCTAGAAACCAACTTCAAGGCAGAGTTCACATTTTATAGCCTCTCAACCAAAGACGACTGTAACTAAATTGTCTCTACATTACTACAGAAATAGTATTTAAATGAATCGATATTAAATATGTTACAGAAATATCTCTTTCAAATATCATTTTATATTACCCAAATACTATTGACATTTTGCCATGAAATCCCTGAAGGGTAACTGCATTAAATAGCAACACACCTGAGGTGACTGTGATATCCATAGTTGATGTATAATGATCTGCAGTGGTTCCCGATTTTGCTGGCTCTACCGATGTAGGTTCTACAGATGTTGTTAATGCTGTCGGCTTTACAGATGTTGCTAATGATGTCATTGCTGTAAATAAATGACTTCCTAGATTTTCATTCATGTAAAACTTAAATGTGTTTAAAACCAAATTAATCTGCCATTATCAACAATGTAACTTTCCTTCAGAACACACCCTTTAAGTTTTCTATCAAATTAAATAACTAATTATAAAACAATAACTCTCCCTCAAACATTTCACCCACAATTGTAGGATTATGCATCCTGCACTAATACACTGGATGTCAATAGATCACTGTCAGTAATCTGAGCCTGATATTACAGTGCCTGGACTTCGAAAAAATTAAAGCTGGGATTCAAGGCAGCTTTGCTCATTTGAGTGACTGCTAAATTTAGGCCATTGCAAAAGAAATGGAAAATATTTAAAGTACTTTGCTTTAATTTTTTTGAAATGGGAGGGCATGTTGTGATTTTATTTTTTACAGGCAACGAAGTCACCTCAGCAACCATCCATAACTGGGTCTGTTAAATGAGATTGGTCATTTTTCAGATCACTACTTGTGATCAAGGTAGAATATTCATTGTTTTATTCTGTGTAGATTAACGTACCATTTGTGCAACCTTTGCTCTTGCAAAGCAGCACTTGGTACTTGAAGAAGATAAATCCCAAACACCCAAGGGAGCTCCCAATGCGAGCAGAACAAGCCTGGGCAGGAGACTATACAAGGTAAACCCAGAATCTCAGTTCAGAATAAGTTAGTTAGGTATAACCAAGGAACAACACTTGGTCAACAGTACATTTAAAAGCAGATACGTCAGCAAAAAAGGTGAGAAGTGTTTGAAATACGTAATCTACGAGTCAATGCTAAAATGGAAGATATGATCGGAAAAGAAAGGGGCTGAGAAGTGTTTTCTTTATTTATTTTTGACTGTTGTTGTAATCTCTAAGGAACTTTCTGTCCTCAGTGGACTTTCACAGAATGTACTAGCTTCTCTATAGCCCATGCAGTGTGAGTGCTGGCAGGGGCACTTGGAGAACAGGTGCAGGGACTATGCTACCTCATGTGTACTGTGTGGGAAACATATTCAGAATCAGGCTCCAGCTGGTCCACAGCTACAGGAACTAACTAGGACTTCATAACTAGTAGATTAGTGGTCTCCAACTTTTTTAAGCCCAAGATCCCCTACCTCGACCTTAGTGAAAGGCAAGATCTACCTACTAAATAGTTTAGAGAAAAAACAGCTCAGATTGTACTTCCAACTTGAGGTCTTTTATTTAGGCTAATTGTATTTGAATTACACAAAATGCTTTTGTCAAACTTGCAAATTAATTCAACCAAAAAAACACTGTAACTAAGAAAACATTGTACCAAACAGACCATAGCTGTCTTTCTTTAAGAATATTACAATACTTCATACCTTTTGTAGTAACTTCTACTTTGAAAAAGGATGACTCGACAACTTCATGTCCAAAGGAACAACTTTATCTGGGATGGCGAAACCAATGCGGCGGAGGGGCTTATACACACATGCGCAGAAAGGACCGGACGTAAAACCCTGCAACCCCGGAAACAACTTCTGTTTACAAACAGCTTTCCATAGTGGGAGTATTGCTATATTACCATTATCCTAATTGGTATTAACTTATCTTTATAATGTTCACATTACAACACTTCTCCCCCTTTAAATTCCAACATTCCCGAAATGTAAAAGAACTGGGAAACAAAAAACAGTGGTGTCATTAGCTTGCATACCCCTGAAACTTATACTAGTGTCTCAGTAACAGTTTACCAATACAAAACACCTGAAAAACGTGGCAGATTCAACATTCAGTCTAATGAAGGAAACTGTCCACTCGAATATTCAGTCTGTCAGGAGGTTTGCGAGGGCACTGTGCTGCAATGGCTTGTTGACTTGCTACCTGAGATAAAGAAACGAAGAGCACGAGGAACTGTCAGATGATGTGTGGCTACTGAATTTAGGATTTCTGATAGACCTAATGGCTAAATTAAATGCCCTTAACAACGTGCTCATGGGAAAAGACCGACACCTGCCCCATATGATAAGCGCAGTAAATACGTTTAAGGCCAAGCTCGGTGTTTGGATTTCAAATTTAAAGAACGGGAGGCTGACACACTTTCCCAACTTGGAGAGACTGGCCATCAAGGAAAAAAAATGCTTTTTGCCCTGAGCAGTACTGTGCTTACCTAGACAAACTGGCAATAGAGTTTGATCGGTGTTTTGGGTAGTTAAACGTCATGAAAGATATTGCTGCATTTATTTCAAACCCATTTCTACCGTTCGATATTGAACAGATAGCAGCCAAATTCCAGCAAGTGTTTGGTGTGCCAAGTGATATTGAAATGGAAATAATTGATTTGCAAAATGACATCGAGCTTAAAGCAAGATCAAGGGACGGTGACCTTTGGGGGCTTGTCTGCAGGAAGAAGCTTCCTCATTTCACCACATGTGCACTAAAAGTCAGTGCCTACTTCGGGTCAACTTATCTGTGTGAAAATCTAAGTACAGGAGCTCTCTTACTGACAGACACCTCACAGACTATCTCAGACTGGCAGTCTGTAGTTATGAGCCAAATTTCAGGGAACTAGCAGAAAGTATTCAGCCCCAGTCATCCCACTGAGTACAACAGTCAATTTTTATTCATTTATTTTTTGTGTTGAAATAAAATTAAATAATGAAACTTAGAATTAAAGATGTTGTAATGTGAGCATTATAAAGATAAGTTAATACCAATTAGGATAATGGTAATATAGCAATACTCCCACTACAGAAAGCTGTTTGTAAACAGAGGTTGTTTCCAGGATGCGGGATTTTACTTCCGGTCTTTTCTGCGCATGTGTGTATAAGCCCCTCCGCCGCATTGGTTTTGCTGTCCCAGATAAAGTTGTTCCTTTGGACATGAAGTTGTCGAGTGGTCCTTTTTCAAAGTAGAATTTACTACATATGACTCACATATGCGCTGTAGGGGTAAAATTTGCTTTTGCATCAAAAGGTTTATCAGGCATAATATATTTGTGTATTTATTTTTCTTTTTTTTTCAGGATCTACTAGGAAAGTCTCAAAGGTCGACCGGTTGGTGACTACTATAGTAGATAGAACAACGTGTTACACTTGTACCATCAGAGGCAAACAGAATGCACTGACACTGCAACAGAGTGCCATCAGTGACACCAACCAGGCATGAGTTTACATACAATAATATTTTACAAACTTTGTTGTATCATTCATTTATACTAAAGCTCTTCTCCCACAGTGTAATTAGGTAGATCACATTGTTGTCTTTTTAGAAATGGCTATACCTTAATTCTTGGGGGATAGATATGTACCTTTAACAGTAAACTCATGAAAAACTTTTGGCCTGCCAGTTACATTCACTCCTACACATTTAGTTTCAATAAACTGGTGGTAGAATCTCCCATGCATCTCTGATGCATTCGATACTTTTCTCCCCTGAACTTCAAGCTAAAGTTGGCACAGAATTTCGTACATAACCATTACAAATAAAATTATGTATTAGATTGCTTGTTACTGTGTGGCCTACTCAAAACTTATTAATACTTTATACTTCATACTTTATTGCCGCCGAACAATTGATACTAGAACGCACAATCATCACAGCGATATTTGATTCTGCGCTTTCCGCTCCTTGGATTATAAATATTAAATATTAAAAATAGTAAAAATTAGTAAATATTAAAAATTTAAATTACAGATCATAAATAGAAAATAGAAAATGGAAAGTAAGGTAGTGCACAAAAACCGAGAGGCAGGTCCGGATATTTGGAGGGTACGGCCCAGATCCGGGTCAGGATCCGTTCAGCAGTCTTATCACAGTTGGAAAGAAGCTGTTCCCAAGTCTGGCCGTGCGAGTCTTCAAGCTCCTGAGCCATCTCCCAGAGGGAAGAGGGACAAAAGGTGTGTTGGCTGGGTGGGTCATGTCCTTGATTATCCTGGCAGCACTGCTCCGACAGCGTGCGGTGTAAAGTGAGTCCACGGACGGAAGATCGGTTTGTGTGATGTGCTGCGTCGTGTTCACGATCATCTGCAGCTTCTTTTGGTCTTGGACAGCACAGCTTCCATACCAGGTTGTGATGCACCCTAGAAGAATGCTTTCTACAGTGCATCTATAACAATTAGTGAGGGTTTTAGGGGACAGGCCAAATTTCTTTACTTTTCTCAGGAAGTAAAGGCGCTGGTGGGCCTTCTTGGCAGTGAACTCTGCTTGGTTGGACCAAGTCAGGTCATTTGTGATATTGACCCCAAGGAACTTAAAGCTTTTGACCTGTTCCACTTGCGCACCACCAATGTAAATTGGGTCATGCAGTCCGCTACTCCTTCTGAAGTCAACAACCAATTCCTTCACCTTGCTGACGTTGAGGGATAAGTTATTGTTTTCGCACCAAGCCATCAGGTTCTTAATTTCCTCTCTGTACTCAAACTCATCATTACCCGAGATACGGCCTACAATTGTTGTGTCATCAGCAAACTTATATATTGAGTTCGATGGAAACTTGGCTACACAATCATGGGTGTACAGTGAGTACAGCAGGGGGCTGAGTACACAGCCTTGTGGGGCACCAGTGCTCAGAGTGATTGTAGAGGAGTGCTTGTCCCTTATTTTTACAGCCTGGGTCCTGTCTGTGAGGAAGTTGAAGATTCAGCTGCAGATCTGAGTGCTAAGGCCCAGGTTCCGGAACTTAGGAATCAGTTTATTTGGAATGATGGTATTGAAGGCAGAGCAGTAGTCAATGAAAAGGAGCCTTACGTACACGTCTTTATTCTCCAGGTGTTCTAAGGAGGAATGTAGGGCCAGAGAGATGGCATTTGCCGTTGACCTGTTGCTCCGGTAGGCAAATTGCAGAGCATTGAGGTTGACCAGTAGGCTGTGGTTGATGTGTGCCATAACCAATCTCTCGCAGCACTTCATAGCAATTGATGTCAGAGCCACAGGTCGATAGTCATTCAGGCATGCCACCTTGCCCTTCTTTGGCACTGGGATTATCGTTGCCTTCTTAAAACATGAGGGGATCTTAGACTGAAGCAAGGAGCAGTTGAAGATGTCAGCAAACACTCCATCTAGCTTGCTTGCAGGGGCCCGGAGAACCCGTCCTGGGACGCCATCTGGGCCCATTGCCTTCCTTGGATTTATCTTCAGGAAGGCCCTTCTAACGTCCTCCTCGGTGACGATGAATCTCGATGCCACCAGGTCCGGTTCATCCGGAGGGAGCGGGACGCTCCTCTTCTGTTCGAATCTTGCGTAGAATACGTTAAGTTCGTCAGGAAGAGAAGCTCCACAGTTATTGATATTCCTAGCCTTTTCTTTGCACCCAGTGATCTCATTTAGACCCTGCCATAGTCTACTGGCATCCCTCTGGTTAGCCTGGGCTTCCAACTTGGCTCAATATTGCCTCTTGGCTCCCTTAATGGCTTTCTGGAGTTCACGCCTGGATTCCGTGTAGCGACTGGTATCCCCGGACCTAAAAGCCGCAGCTCTAGCCTTTAAGAGGGACTTGACCTCATAATTCATGCAAGGTTTCTGCTTAGGGAATACCTGGATCATCTTGCGAGACACACAGTCCTCCGTGCAGTTCCAAATAAAGTCTGTGACAGCTGAGGCATACTCATTGAGGTTAGCTGCCCAGTCCTTGAATACTAACCAGTCCACCAATTCAAAGCAGTCACGAGGACCTCATCCGTTTCCTCCGTCCAACGCGACACTATTTTTGACATCGTGACTTCTTGCTTCAGTTTCTGCATTCAATAATGTTTTGTATTTTTTGTACTAACGTAATGGGAATTGATTTGCATAGGACAACACAATTATATACTTATCTTTTTCATTCTACCTGCCACTCCCTACATATTCTTGTGCTTACCTAGACACCACCAAAATATCTGTTTCCAGACTGCCGTGGCAGCAAGTTTCAGGCACCTACCACTTTGCGTAAAAGACTTGCTCTGCACATTTCTGTTAAACATCTCCCCTCTCACCCTAAAGATATTTTCCCTAGTAATTGAAATTCTAACCCTGGGGAAAAGATTCTGACTGTCTACCCTATCTATGCCTCTCAGAATTTTATAAACCTATCAGGTCCCCCTCAGTCTCCAGTGCACCAGAAAAAGTTTCTTCAAACTCTCCTTATACCTCCAAACAATCTGGAAGATCCTAAATGCAGACTAAGATCCTGTTTGTGACACCATTACATAAGGTATATTTATAGATGTATTTGGCAATTGAACAATCATGTGAGTCCTGCTGGTCATTGTAGAGAAATGCCACAATGCTACTTGGACAACAAACATATTGATGCATTGATCTTAAAGTCAAAGACAGGCTAACCCTGCCTCTCTGAAGCCTTGCCTCAGATCTTTTCAAGCTGTTCCTGCTGGCACATGCTATTTGCTGCATTGCAGAGAAATATGAGATAAAAGAGATTGCAGATGCTGGATCCTGGAGAAATATACAGATTGTTTATAGCTTGTTGAGAAATAGCTCGACTGACCAAGAGACGAACCTCCCATTGTTGGTCACTGCAAGTTCTGTATGCACATCTGGAAGGTGTATTTGTATGTGGTGCTCCCCAAAGTGCAAACATTCACCGTAGATGGGTAACACAACCTAAAGACAGAAAATAGCGTAACCAGCCAGAAGGGCAGGTAGTTTAAGAAAAGAGAAACCTTTAATGTTTCTGATGGAAGATGCTTTCTTAGAACCGAAAAGGAGAGAAATATGTCAGTTTTAAATTGCATTAAGGTGGGGGAGAGATAAGAGGGACAAAGGGAATATCTATAATGGGGTGAGGCCCCGGTTGCTACGGGGATAGGTTGTGGGTGTCATTTTATTAATGTGTTAATGGGAGCAGCCAACGAAGGGAGAAAATGAACAAAAGATATGAAACGGTGTAGAGAGAGAAGAAGTACCAATGAAGCAATGTAAAAGGGTGTGAAATTCAGAGCTGGAGTTACATGCCTGGGCAGAGTGAATGCCTGGTTGTCTTTCAGATGAGGCAATGCTCCAAGGCCCTGCCTGTCCCCTCATTGGGATGTTAAAATTTCCATGGTATTCATTGCAAGAACACATCACACTCTGCAGCATTTGCCTATTATCCAATCACTCTGACTCTGTGGTTTGTGGTATGAATAAGCTATTTGCTGTGTTTTATAAGTCACTTCAAAGAAATTATAAACACAAGAAAGAGATTCTGCAGATGCTGGAAATCCAGAGCAACATACACAAAATGCTGGAGGAACTCAGCAGGCCAGACAGCATTTATGGAGAGGAATAACCAGTTTTGGGCTGAGACCCTTCATCAGGCCTTGATAAAGATTCTCAGCCTGAAATATTGGCTCTTTATTCCTCTCCATAGATGCTTCCTGACCTGTTGAGTTCCTCCAACATTTTGTGTGTGTTGCATTTTGAAGAAAACTTGATTCTAGTTTGGTACATCCTGGGATGGGTGGACCTTAATCTTTTTTCATCTACCAAATCCTTTAAAATTAGCACCATCTTTAGACTAAAATCTATTGGAAAGAGCATAGTAGAGGCTATGGTAGAATTCTCCTTCACTTTGTGGCACAATCATATTTTATTTATTCGTACATTGGAAGCGGATTCAAGGTTCATTTTGAATTTATAAACATTTTTCAGGCTTAATTTTCCAGCTTGCTACAGTATTTTACTAAATGTTTCAATATCATTGATGCAGAGTTCATGAGACGTAGGAGCAGAATTAGGTCATTTGGCCCATCCAGTCTGGTCCACCATTCCATCATGGCTGATTTATTATCCCTCTCAACCCCGTTCTTCTGCCTTCACCTTTATTAATTAAGAATCTATCAACCTCCACTTAAAATATACTCAATGACTCGGCCTCCACAGCCACCTGTGGCAATGAATTCCAAGCTATTGATCTTTTAGATATTTCTACTTTTCTCTCAAGTTTATGAGACAACTCTTCCCAAGTCTATTAATAAACCCCACCATATTTCCTATTAGCAGGAGTGCATATAAATTTATTATTGCCTGTTTTGCTGCTTCCATAAATCACAGACACTTGAAGGAAACAGAAAAATGATCTAAATACTGATGTTAGAAAAAAGACAGCACATTGGACACTGATGACAAGACTTTAACAGTATGAACAAGTCAACGAGTGAGTCAGCAGAGTTAGTGAATTTGCAGGATGTAAAGAATATAGTCGACCTCATCAAATATATGATGGTCTCTTTGAGGTTCTGAAGTCAGAGAACAAGTAAACGAATGCAAACTGTTTCAGTGGATGGGATAAAAGCATCAAAGATCATTCTGCTTCAGAGTAAGTCACAAGTCAAATCATGGGATGAAACACAAACGTTAAAGGAACTCGGGGGACTGCAGTACACTATGAAAGCAGAAGTGCTGAACACTCAGAAAGCAGGTATTAGACTGGCCTCCACAGCTTGCAAGGTCAGTGAAGTGGCTTTAGGTAACAAACCTGAAGTGCCATGGATGGTAGGAGTCAATTCCTCAGGGACCTCAGCTGATGAAGTGCTTGGTGCTGGTGACTGAGCACCACCTATCCCTGACAATGGCAGGTATAGAAGAAATAAAAATCAGTTAAGGAGCAAGTACTGATAGGTAGATGTTAATTCATACATACACACAATTCATCTGAGTTCCATTCTGGGTTCAAATAAAATCCTCCTGAGTCAAACTTGCTCAAATAACAGCAGTACTCCTGTCTTTCTATCAATATATCCAATAACCGTAATAGAATCAATGAAAGACCACACGAACGGGGTGGCAATCAATGTGCAAATGACAACAAACTGTGCAAATACAAAAATAAAGAAAAAAAAAACACTAAATATCAAAATATCCTTGAAGAATCCTTGAAAGTCATTCCACAGATCGTGGAGCAGTTCAATGATGGGACAAGTGAAGTTATCCCCTCTAGTTCAAAAGCCTGATGGTTGAGAGGTAATACCTGTACCTAAACCTGGTGGGGTGGGTCCTGAGACTCCTGTCCCTTCTTCCTGTGGCAACAGCAGGAAAGGGGGCATGGCTTGGGTGTTGGGAGTCCTTGATGATGGATGCTGCTTTCCTGCAGCCGTGCTCCATGTAGGTGTTCTCAACGGTGGGTCGGGCTTTACCCATGATGGACTGGGCCATATCCACTACTTTTTCTAGGATTTTCCATTCAAGAGCATTGGTGTTTCCATACCAAACCACGATGAAACCAGTCAATATACTCTCCACCACACATCTATAGAAGTTTGTCAAAGTTTGGAATTCATGCCGAATCTTCACAAACTTCTAAAGAAGTAGAGACGTTGCTGTGCTTTCTTCATAATTGCACTTATGTGCTGGGCCCAGAACAGATCCTCCGAAATAGTAGCACTGAGAAATTAAACGTTGCTGACCCTCTCCACCTCTGATCTCCCGATCAGAACTGGCTCATGCACCTCCAGTTTCCTCCTCCTGAAGTCAATAATCAGCTTCTTGGTCTTGTTGACATTAAGTAAGGAGTTGTTGTGGCACCACTCAGGCAGATTTTCAATCTCCCTCCTATATGTTGATTCATAACCACCAGCTAACAACAGTGGTATTGTCCACAAATTTAATGATGGCATTGCAGCTGTGCTTAGGCTCACAGTCATAAGTATAAAGTGAGTAGAACAGGAGGCTAAGCACACAGCCTTGTGGTGCACTTGTACTGATGAAAATTGTGGAGGAGATGTTGTTGCCAATCCGAACTGACTGGGGTCTTCAGGTGAGGAAATAGTGGATTCAATTGCACAAGGAAGTATTCAGGCCAAGGCCTTGAAGCTTATTCATTAGTTTTGAGAGGATGTTAGTATTGAATGCCAAGCTGTAGTAAGTAAAAGACATCCTGATATTTGCACCTTTGCTGCGCAGATGTTCCAGGACTGAGAGAAGGGCCAGTGAAATGGCATCTGCTGTGCCTGTTCTGACAGTAGGCAAATTGGAATGGATCCAAGCCTCTTCTCAGGCAGCAGTTCATATGTTTAATCACCAACCTCTGAGAGCACTTCTTGGCCAAGAATGTAAGTGCTACTGGCCAATAATCATTGAAGTAGGTTACCATGTTCATCTTAGGGACCAGTATAATTGAAGCCTGCTTAAGCAGGTGAGCACCTCAGATTACTAAAGTGAGGAGTTAAAGATATCAGTGAACACTCCAGCCAGTTGATCAGCATTGGTTTTTAGTACTCATCCAGGACCAGATGCTTTCTATGGGTGCTCTCATGTTGGCCTCAGAGGCTGAAATCAAAGAGTCATCGGGGTTGTTCCTCCATGTTTTGATGGTCAAAGCTATTTTATTACGTATGTGACAACCATGCTGTATTCATTCAGATCCTCCGATGAGTCATTGAACATAGCCACTCCTCTGCCTCTCACAAACACATCTTTGTTGTCCTCATCCCTGGAGACTTGCTCTTTTGCCTCTGCCTGTATGCAGGTAGGAGAAGAACAGCCACGTGATCAGATTTCCTGAAATGCAGTCTATGCATGGAACAGCAGGCATTCCTAATCATAGGACAGCAGACTATTAGGTCCCCTGGTGCTGCATATTACATGCTGACAATAATTGGGCAGAGATTTCTTCAAACAAGTCTGAGTAAGGTCTCTGAGTATGATTTGAAATACGCCAAGGCGGGCTGCTTTTTGTTTGGTGATGGCAGCACCTTAAGTGCCTGATTAACTTCGGCTTTTGGCAGTATGTAAACTGTGGTCAGGATCATGAAGGAAAATCCTCTTGGTAAGCAGAACGGTTGGCACTTAATCGTTACATGTTCTGGGTTGGGAGAACAGCAGTGCAACAAGACCAAGACCACTGTGTCTGAACACCACAGACAGATTATTATAAAACACAGATGCCCCCACCTTTTGCCTTCTGCAAATCAGCAGTTCAATTAAGCCTGTGCATTGACACATCAAAGTTGCTGGTGAACGCGGCAGGCCAAGCAGCATCTCTAGGAAGAGGTACATTCGGGCCGAGACCCTTCGTCAGGACTAACTGAAGGAAGAGTGAGTAAGGGATTTGAAAGTTGGAGGGGGAGGGGGAGATCCAAAATGATAGGAGAAGACAGGAGGGGGAGGGATGGAGCCAAGAGCTGGACAGGTGATTGGCAAAAGGGGATACGAGAGGATCATGGGACAGGAGGTCCGGGAAGAAAGACAAGGAGGGGAGGGGGGACCCAGAGGATGGGCAAGGGGTATAGTCAGAGAGACAGAGGGAGAAAAAGGAGAGAGAGAGAAAGAATGTGTGTATATAAATAAATAACAGATGGGGTATGAGGGGGAGGTGGGGCATTAGCGGAAGTTAGAGAAGTCAATGTTCATGCCATCAGGTTGGAGGCTACCCAGATGGAATATAAGGTGTTGTTCCTCCAACCTGAGTGTGGCTTCATCTTTACAGTAGAGGAGGCCGTGGATAGACATGTCAGAATGGGAATGGGATGTGGAATTAAAATGTGTGGCCACTGGGAGATCCTGCTTTCTCTGGCGGACAGAGCGTAGATGTTCAGCAAAGCAGTCTCCCAGTCTGCGTTGGGTCTCACCAATATATAGAAGGCCACATCGGGAGCACTGGACGCAGTATATCACCCCAGCCGACTCACAGGTGAAGTGTTGCCTCACCTGGAAGGACTGTCTGGGGGCCTGAATGGTGGTAAGGGAGGAAGTGTAAGGGCATGTGTAGCACTTGTTCCGCTTACACGTTTAAGTGCCAGGAGGGAGATCAGTGGGGAGGGATGGGAGGACAAATGGACAAGGGAGCCGCGTAGGGAGCGATCCCTGCGGAAAGCAGTGGGGGGGAGGGAAAGATGTGCTTAGTGGTGGGATCCCGTTGGAGGTGGCAGAAGTTACGGAGAGTAATATGTTGGACCCGGAGCATTAACTTCCGCTAATGCCCCACCTTCCCCTCGTACCCCATCCGTTATTTATCTATATACACACATTCTTTCTCTCTCTCTCCTTTTTCTCCCTCTGTCCCTCTAACTATACCCCTTGCCCATCCTCTGGGATCCACCCCCCCTGCCTTTCTCCCCGGACCTCCTGTCCCATGATCCTCTCATATCCTCTTTGCCAATCACCTGTCCAGCTCTTGGCTCCATCCCTCCCCCTCCTGTCTTCTCCTATCATTTTGGATCTCCCCCTCCCCCTCCCACTTTCAAATCTCTTACTAACTCTTCCTTCTGTTAGTCCTGACAAAGGGTCTCGGCCCGAAACGTCGACTGTACCTCTTCCTAGAGATGCTGCCTGGCCTGCTGCGTTCACCAGCAACTTTGATGTGTGTTGCTTGAATTTCCAGCATCTGCAGAATTCCTGTTGTCTGTGCATTGAGAAGCTTTTGGATCTTACCGATGTTTCTGGCGTGTCCAGAGTGTCCATGAAACACAACAATTCCTCAATCCCCTCCGATGCAGCAATTTTGCCTTTAGGTCCTCAATCTTGCCTCCAGTGACTGTGCACGTGCTAAGAAGCTGCTTGGTAGAGGGTCTTTCATTTCTTGGTGTTTCAACCCGGCCATGGCAATGTACCTTCGGCTGCTTAAAGCTGCCATATCTGCATGCCTCAGAGTTAAGTCCACCAAGTCCTTCAGAAGATCGTGAAATCTCTAGCTTATTAAGACAGTACAAAAGTATATTGCATAAAGGGAAATGACAGGATGACAGACTGCAGATTGCAATGAAAGCAATTCAGAAGAGGTATATTTAGAAAGTTTGTATGCAGCCACAACATATTGACATGGTTCACCAGTGTCATTTTGTTCAGCCTAGTTAATCACCGACAAAGTCCTCCTCACCACTGAGTACATTTATATGGAGCACTGCCACAAGAAAGCAGCATCCATCATCAAAGACCCTCACCATCCAGGCCATGCTCTCTTCTTGCTATTACCATTGGGCAGGATGTACAAAAGCCTTCGGTCACACACCTTCAGGTTCATGAACAGTTATTACCCCTCAACCATCAGGTTCCTGAACCGGTGTGGGTAACGTCATGCACCTCATTCAATGACCTAAAGACTCACTTTTAAGGACTCTTCACAACATATGTACTCTTTTGCACATTTTGTATTGTCAGTCTTTGTCTTTCTGTAGTTTTTCTTGAGATAATCGATCGTATTTCTTTATTCCTTTAAATACCTGTCAGATAATGAATCTCAATCAGAATCATAATCAGGTTTACAGTCACCAGCATGTGACATGAAATTTGTTAACTTAGCAGCAGCAGTTCAATGCAATACATAATATAGATGAAAAAAGATAATAAGTAAGTAATTCTTATTTAGTATACTTTGTACAGTATAAGTATTTTGAAAAGATTAAAAATTGTGCAAAAAACAGAAATATTATATATTTTAAAAAGGTGAGGTAGTGCCAAGGGTTCAATGCCCATTTAGGAATTGGATAGCAGAAGGGAAGAAGCTGTTCCTGAAACACTGACTGTGTGCCTTCAGGCTTCTGTACCTCCTACCTGATGGTAACAGTGAGAAAAGGGCATGCCCTGGGTGCTAGAGGTCCTTAATAATGGACGCTGCCTTTCTGAGACACCGCTCCCTAAAGATGTCCTGGGTACTTTGTAGGCTAGTGCCCAAGATGGAGCTGACTAAATTTACAACCCTCTGCAGCTTCTTTTGGTCCTGTCCAGTAGCCCCCCCCACCCCATACCAGACAATGATGAAGCCAATCAGAATGCTCTCCACGGTACATCTATAGAAGTTTTTGCGTGTATTTGTTGACATACCAAATCTCTTCAAAATCCTAATAAAGTTTAGCTGTTGTCTTGCCTTCTTTATAACTACATCGATATGTTGGGACCAGCTTAGATCCTCAAAGATCTTGACACCCAGGAACTTGAAACTACTCACTCTTTCCACTTCTGTTCCCTCTATGAGGATTGGTATGTGTTCCTTCATCTTACTCCTCCAGAAGTCCACAATCAGCTCTTTCATCTTACTGACATTGAGTGCCAGGTTGTTGCTGTGGCACCACTCCACTAGTTGGCATATCTCGCTCCTGTATGCCATTTTACCACCACCTGAGATTCAACCAACAACGGTTGTATCATCAGCAAATTTATGAATGGTATTTGAGCTATGCCTAGTCACACAGTCATGTGTATATAGAGAGTAGAGCTGTGGGCTAAGCACACACCCCTGAGGTGCACCAGTGTTGATATTCAGCGAGGAGGAGATGCTATCATCAATCCACACAGATTGTGGTCTTCCGGTTCGGAAGTCAACGATCCAATTTCAGATGGAGGTACAGAGGTCCAGGTTCTGCAACTTCTCAATCAGGATTGTGGGAATGATGGTATTAAATGCTGAGCTATAGTCGATGAACAGCATCCTGACATAGGTGTTTGTGTTGTCCAGGTGGTCTAAAGCCATGTGGAAAATCTTTTAAGATTGTGTCTGCCATTGACCTATTGTGGCAATAGGAAATTACAATGGGTCCAAGTCCTTGCTGAGGCGAGGGTCCAAGTCCTTGCTGAGGCAAGAGCTCAGTCTAGTCATGACCAACCTCTCAAAGCATTTCATCATTGTAGATGTGAGTGCTACCAGGCAATAGTCATTAAGGCAGCTCACATTATTCTTCTTAGAAACTGGTATAATTGTTGCCTTTTTGAAGCAAGTGGGAACTGAAAATGTCCTTGAATACTACTGCCAGTTGGTTGACACAGGTTTTCAGAGCTTTACCGGGTACTCCATCGGGACTTCCGCCTTGCGAGGGTTCACTCTCTTTAAAGACAGCCGAACATCGGCCTCTGAGACAGAGATCACAAGGTTATGAAGTGCAGCAGGGATCTTCACAGCGGTAGTTACATTCTCCCCTTCAAAGCATGCATAGAGGGCATTGAGTTCATCTGGTAGTGAAGCATTGCTGCCATTCATGCTATTGGGATCGCTTTGCAGGAAGTAATCTCTTGCAAGCCCTGCCAGAGTTGTCGTGCATCCGATGTCGCCTCCAACCTCGTTCGAAATTGTCTCTTCACCCTTGAAATAGCCCTCCGCAAATCATATCTGGTTATCTGGTTCAAGCCTGGGTTGCCAGACTTGAATGCCACAGATCTAGCCTTCGGCAGACGACGTACCTCCTGGTTCATCCAGGCTTTTGGTTTGGGAATGTACAGTAAGTTTTTGCAGGCACACACTCAACCACAGAGGTTTTAATGAAGTTAGTAACAACTGCAGCATACTCATCTTGGTTCGAAGATGAATCCCTGAATACAGTCCAGTCCATCGATTCAAAGCAGCCCTGTAGGTGCTCCTGTGCTTCCCTTGTCCATACCTTCTTGGTCCTCACTACTGGTGCTGCAGTCTTCAGTCTCTGCCTATACTCAGGGAGTAGAAGTACAGCCAGGTGATCAGACTTCCCGATGTGAAGGGGTGGAATAGCACGGTGCGCATTCTTGATGGTGGTGTAACAATGGTCCAGTGTGTTGTTTCCTCTGGTATTGCAAGTGATTTGTTGATGGTAATTGCTTAGTGATTTTTTTCAGACTGACTTTGTTAAAATCTCCCAAAACGATGGTGAAGGCGTTAGGATGCACAGTTTCGTGCATATTGATCCCATCGCTCAGATCATCTAAAGCCTGATTGACGTTGGTCTGAGATGGAATGTAAACTGCTACCAAAATGACCCTGGAGAACTCCTGTGGCTGGTAAAAAGGACGGCAATTAACTGCTAGATATTCCAGGTCTGGTGAGCAGAATTGGGACAGCATTGATATATTTGTGCACCAAGAAGAGATGATCATGAGGCATACTCCTCCACCTCTGCTTTTGAGAGACTCTATAGATCTATCCTGACAGTGTATAGTAAACCCGTCAATCTGAATCGCTGCATCCGATATGGAAGGGGTTAACCAGGATTCCGTGAAACAAAGGACACTTGTCGTCCTTATGTCCCTCTGATTCAGCACCCGAACTCTGAGATCATTGATTTTATTCACCAGAGACTGCACGTTTGCCAGCAAGATTGTCGGTATTGGGAGTTTAAAACCCTGTTTCCTTAAACACACTTGTAACCCCGATCTGCAGCCACGCTTTGTGCGCTTCCGTCCACAATCAGAGTTGTTTCCATCAGTTTTAAGCAGCGATAGTTTGTTTAAATGCATTAAGACATCTTTGTTGACTGTACTGAGCTTGGAAGCAGTTGTACTTTTTAGCGGTATCAGGCTGAAACGAGAATATTTAATCATACCCATTGACAGTACTGCTGCTACTCGAATCGCCCCTATGTGCCGCAAAAGAAGAACCGTATATCTTACCTACTCAAGGTCATATATAGTAACATATATGTACTTTGATAATGGACTTATTTTGAACTTTGTACTTTGCGAGACTGTAGCATCCAGGCAGCCTATTGGACCAACAGGCTATGGCACAGTTTCTTTCTAGTATAAATTCAATAGCCATTAGACTTATAAATTCATGTGTCTGTACATTGCAATGGAGTCATAACACAAAGATTTTTACTCACTCACATTGTGGGACTGATGTAAGATTTAAATAAATAAATTCAAATAACACATGGAGCAAGTGCAGCCCGCCACCAGCGAGGACTTCACCCACAGTCCCAGCCACAGAGCAGCCCTCAGCCCCACATCTCAACTCTGACTAGCTGCATCACTTACCCTGGCCCACCCTGGATTGGCCTTCATGGACAGCCTCGACACAACAAGACTGTGGGGCCATTCATTCTTGGGGGGAGGGGTGAGAGTGAAGGGCCAAGAGCTGCACCAGCTTCCCAGAGGGAATCCGCCTGTGGACCGGACAACAACCTCCGCAGAGTAGTGCGAATGTAACATCAATTACCCTGTACAATTGTGAAGGGCAAGCAGAACAGAGGATAAAATGGAAGCTGGAACAATTCAGCTGAAAGGACATAGAACAGAGAACCTTCTTTTTTTATAGGCCCTGAAATTATAAGACCATAATGCATAGGAGCAGAATGGAAACTGGTTATTGTTACCTTTGTGTTGAAGAAGTATAAAATTATCATGTCAGGAGAGTGAGAGTCTCCTGGAGTCTCCCTCTCCTGGAGGTTTGCTGTGTGAATGAAGACTTTTATATTTCCCAGTTACGGCTACCGTGTGGCTCAATTTTAGTTTGTCACAACGAAGACAAGAGTCCTGATGAGGAGTCTTGGCCCAAGATATTGACCATTTATTCCTCTCAATAGATGCTGCCTGACCTGCTGAGCTCCCCCAGCATCCTGTGTGTGTTACACAGGTAATGTCTCAGCCAGAGATATAAGATCTATAATTATACAGCATTAAGGCCATAGGCAAAATAACAACTGTTATTGCATAGATATGAGGGATTCTACAGGTGCTGGGAATCCAGAGCCACACACACAAAATGCTGGAGGAACTCAGCAGGTCAGGCAGCATCTATGGAGATGAATAAACAGTCAATGTTTTGGGCTGAGACCCTTCGTCAACACCAACGATCAAGAGAGCGGAGGGAGGGGAGGGAGGGAACGTCGACTCAGACCATGAGAGTCCTGCGTTGGGCATTTTCATGCCTTACAAGGCGCAGATTGTAAGTCTGTGTGGGGCGCCACTCCTCGCACAGACACTAGAGGAATGTGTGGTTAAGTGCCTTGCTCAAGGACACAAACACGCTGTCACAGCTGAGGCTCGAACTAGCGACCTTCAAATCACTAACCACTTGGCCATGTGCCCAACACAAATGATCGAGATAGTGATATAAGCACTTGTTTGATGACACTTTACTGCATGTTACAAGAGTAATTTGAGTCGATTGAAGGTAAATGTAACACACTTTGGAGGAACAGGTAAATCTACATCAACATTTCATAAAACACTTTGGAGGAACAGGTAAATCTACATCAACATTTCATAAATTTCTCATATCAAGTCTGGGCGTGTTGCAAACTTATTGCCAGAGATCAATAACTATTTATCAAAATCAAATTATCATTGTATCAAGTGATTACTGGGTATGGGAAGGTGAAGGATCTAGGCCATAAAATATTTTCACATTGTTTCATGACGTACATGAAGGCCACACATTATATAAGTAGCTGTGATTTTAGAAATCGCAATTCAGTCTCAATGAAGCAGGTTTTTGTATGTGGTCAGATAAAGCATTGACAAACTGTAAGTGGTAAACTGCAAAATCACTCAGTGACCATTGCTGTCTTTATCATCAGAATTCAGATTTGAAAAGAGAATTAAATCTTCTTCAGACTATTAATTTTCATTTTGTACAATTCTGAAAATGTGTGCACAGTTGTAGAGCAAAGTAATTTCAAAAAATTTTAAAGAAAATTAACTGGATGCATTGATCCAGGAATCACTCCTGCTTAAAGGTAAACATGGGGAAAACGGTGATGAAGTCAAGCCCTTGACTGTGCTGTTATTTAGTTAGCAGAACAAGCATCCAGCTCACTGTTTTGTGTATTTGCTGACATCAGTGGAGCTGCACTTCAGCCAGATTCTAACCTTGTTCTGTTTGGAGTTTACACATACAAAAAAAAGTTTGGCACAACTTTGTGGGCTAAAGGGCCTGTATTGTGCTGTAGGTTTTCTATGTTTCTATTTTCTCTCAAACTGTGAGGGCTTTAGCCAGATGGCTCTGGTCTCCTCCCAAAGTTAATTACCCCATAGATATGTTTAGGGTTGATGGGAATGGGCAGCATGAAAGTAAGAATAAGGAATATTTAAAAGACTGATTGCTCTGCTGCAACCTGGAATGACCTTCAGGGTGTCAGTAACACGGTGAGTGGATTTCTATAAGGCCATTGTATGGTACAGGGCCCATAGGCTTACCTGCTCACAAAGGCTTGAAATCAAAATATGCAGGGTACAGGTAAGTTAATAATGAAATGAAGATCTGCCAAAAAATCTCCTGTCATTAATTTTGCAAAACCCCAAATGTATATGCGGCTTTAGGCATAAATGAAGATTAAGTCGTGAGGAATCATGGGTAATTGTTGCAAATTACAGCTGTTACTTTTTTTTCCAGATTAGTAAGAGGAATTTGAGACATGACCCAAAGCAGAATAAGGTATTTCCTGGCCAGCTGCCCAGTTAGAGAGTCGCATTTTTCATCGGGGGTTTCCTGGATTGCATGACTTTCACTTTCAGGGTATGTAGTGTTAATCAGTGACAGATCCCCTGGCTTTTGGTTAACTCTGAAATAGCTTCTGTGAAACTGCTGCATTTTACAGAAGTATTTTACATCATATTAACCGTGAAATAACCCTTTCTAGTCTAGAATATAAAGTCTGTGGAATTTCTTCTTTTTGTATTTCTTCTTTCTTGAAGATGTTGTATCAGAAAGGATAACTGATCGCCACAACATCAACTCCCTTTTTCCTTTGGAGGACTGAGAGGGCCATAAATATATCTTGCTATTAAAACATTGCAGCAGTCAGCTGAGCTGAAAAGAGACACCCCAGGGTGAAATTTCAAGGATCACTCACTCTGTCACTGCCCAAGGATCCCTGAATATTGGATCAGATCAATTTTTAGGTATCAAGAAAGCAACATCTAAATAAGGGGCCAAACTCTTTCCTGAGCAGTTCAGGTTTCTTTGTACAAAACTTCAACAATATCTCGCTGGAGCCAGGAGGTATAATGTCACCCACCATGACTCCAGTGTGGTTTGAATGTTTTCTATTTAACCCTTCATTAAGTATTCAAAGACTGCCTTTAGCACTCCACTGTGGAGATGTAAAAGCAGCAATTGCTTATTGACTCTCTATTTTATTTTATTTTATTCAGAGATATGGCCTTCTAGCCCAAGGAACCGGAACCCATGGACCAATTAACCTACTAACCTGTACGTCTTTGGATGTTAGGAGGAAACCCACACAGTCATGGAGAGAATGTACAAACTCCTTACAGACAACAGCAGAACTGAACCCAGGTCAGTGGGAATGTAACAGCATTACGCTAACCACTGTGCTGCCTTGCCACCCCCCAAGAAACATCTTGACTTGAGTTTGTTGCATGGGTGTCAATTTCAGCCTAAAAAGGTCTGATCTTAAATGCATTGTACTATCTCGGATGCATTGCTTGTCCACATATTAAAGGGCACAAGTGTTCCAGACACATACACTTAAAAATGCGTCCCTGCAGGATACAGGTAACTGCTCCAGCTGTCAAAACAAATGTGCTGACTGCCAAGGACGTAGTCTAATCCATTCTAGTGGCAACTTCATATACTATACTCTGGAAAATCAAATCCATTATGTACATATGCCATAATGTAAGGGAATTTCTGGCAAGTTGGGCCTTTAAAATATCCTTACTAAAACTCACAGCAATGGTTGTCGACTCCAAAGCTGAATTATCTATAAAGGCATTTGGGGTCAGTTAATTGGGAAGTTGATGTGGAAATTTCTGAATGAATATAAGGTTCCTTCATTTAGGACCCCGATCACCCATTCCTTCTTCTCATTACTATCATCAGGGAGGAGATACAGGAGACTGAGGCACATACTCAAAATTTTAGGAATAGCATCTTCCCCACTGCCATCATATTTCTGAAAGGATAATGAACCCATGAACACCACCACACTATTTTTGCACTACTTATTTAAATTATATATATATATATCTTATTAAAATTCATGGTATATTTTATATATTGCCCTGTACAACTGCCGCAAAACTACGAATTTTACGTCATATGCCAGTGATTAAAATCCAGATTCTGATTTTGTTTCAGGGCTTTTAAATCTTGCATATTAGTTCCAGAAGAGGAACCAGTCTGATTTCTTAGCCTAATGACTTGCATTCGATTCAGGTAATATAATCTTCACACCAGCATAGTAGAAAGGCAAGCACGAGAAAATCTGCAAATGCTGGAAATTCAAGCAACAAACACAAAATGCTGGTGAAACGCAGCAGGCCAGGCAGCATCTATAGGAAGAAGTGCAGTCAACGTTTCGGGCCAAGACCCTTCGTCAGGACTAACTGAAAGAAGAGCTAGTAAGAGATTTGAAAGTGGGAGGGGGAGGGGGAGATCCGAAATGATAGGAGAAGACAGGAGGGGGAGGGAAGAAGCTAAGTGCTGGAAAGTTGATTGGCAAAAGGGATACAGAGTTGGAGAAGGGGGAGGATCGTGGGATAGGAGGCCTAGGGAGAAAGAAAGGGAGAGGGGAGCCCAGACGAAGATGGAGAGCAGGCAAGGACTGATTGTGAGAGGGACAGAGAGAGAAGAAAAAAAAAGAGGGGAAATAAAAATAAATAAGGGATGGGGTAAGAAGGGGAGGAGGAGCATTAATGGAAGTTAGAGAAATCAATGTTCATACCATCAGTTTGGAGGCTATCCAGATGGAATATAAGGTGTTGTTCCTCCAACCTGAGTGTGACTTCATCTTGACAGTAGAGGAGGCCGTGGATTGACATATCAGAATGTGAATGGGACGTGGAATTAAGATGGGTGGCCACTGGGAGATCCTGCTTTCTCTGGCGGACAGAGCGTAGGTGTTCAGCGAAACGGTCTCCCAGTCTGCGTCGGGTCTCACTAATATATAGAAGGCCACATCGGGAGCACCAGACACAGTATATCACCCCAGCCGACTCACAGCTGAAGTGTTGCCTCACGTGGAAGGACTGTCTGGGGCCCTGAATGGTAGTGAGGGTGGAAGTGTAAGGGCATGTGTAGCACTTGTTCCGCTTACACGGATAAGTGCCAGGAGGGAGATCGTTGGGGAGGGATGGGGGGGGATCGAATGGACAAGGGAGTCACGTAGGGAGCGATCCCTGTGGAAAGCAGGCGGGGGGGAGGGAAAGATGTGCTTAGTGGTGGGATCCCGTTGGAGGTGGCGGAAGTTACGGAGAATTATATGTTGGACCCGGAGGCTGGTGGGGTGGTAGGTGAGGACCAGGGGAACCCTATTCCTAGTGGGGTGGCGGGAGGATGGAGTGAGAGCAGATGTACGTGAAATGGGGGAGATGCGTTTGAGAGCAGAGTTGATAGTGGAGGAAGGGAAGCCCTTTTCTTTAAAAAAGGAAGACATCTCCTTCGTCCTGGAATGAAAAGCCTCATCCTGAGAGCAGATGCGGTGGAGACGGAGGAATTGCGAGAAGGGGATGGGATTTTTGCAAGAGACAGGGTGGGAAGAGGAATAGTCCAAGTAGCTGTGAGAGTCCGTAGGCTTATAGTAGACATCAGTAGATAAACTGTCTCCAGAGACAGAGGCAGAAAGATCAAGAAAGGTGAGGGAAGTGTTGGAAATGGACCAGGTAAACTTGAGAGCAGGGTGAAAGTTGGAGGCAAAGTTAAAGAAGTCAACGAGCTCAGCATACATGCAGGAAGCAGCACCAATGCAGTCGTCGATGTAGCAAAGGAAAATTGGGGGACAGGTACCAGTACAGGCTTGGAACATGGACTGTTCCACAAAGCCAACAAAAAGGCAGGCATAGCTGGGGACCATACGGTAGAAGGCAGGCATAGCTGGGGCCCATATGGGGCCCATATAGTAAAAAGGATTGTGGTACTTACTTATGCACTGGAGTATGGGCTCTGTCCACTTGGCAAATTCCGAGATGTATTGACACTTGATGAGGTTGGATGTTCCTGCCATTCTCTTATAACCCCTCTGGCACTTCAATCGCAGTTTCCGACCAACTTCAAACTGTGTTTCCATTATTTCGCTCATATCTACATTTTCAATTGTAAAGTTGGGTTTGCTGCAGCTGTCTACTGAAAGCCAGAGAAAAAAGAGGTAAGTTCTGATTGGAGCAATTAAAATAGTCTTTTCAGTGCCAATAAACTGTGCAAGTGTCAATGTGCACTCAGTGATTATTTTATGAGATGCATCTATACACCTGCTTGTCAATGTAAATATTTAATCAGCCAATCATGTGGTAGCAACTCAATGCATAAAAGCATGCAGGCAAGATCAAGATGTTCAGTTGTGTGTAGCCTGGCTCGGTTGGAGATGGAGGGTGGGGGATGGTGAGTGACTGTGACTATGACCATATAGTGTAGGCTTAGGTAGTGAGGAGCATCTAGAAAAGGAACTGGAAATGGAGGTTGGGGGAGAGTGTGGGTTGGCGGGAAGAGGTTGGAATGAAGTTGAATCTATATCTGGAAAATGGAAAAAGAAACATAATATTGGAGTGATTTCAAGTGATGGAGAGGAAGAGTGAGATTCTTTGCAAAAAAAAAAGGAAGACTTTAAGGTATTGTTTAATGTGCCTTATGAAAGTAGAGCTGTTAGGTTTGTGATAATAGATATTTCAGTGGGGATTTCAATAGAGAAGGGTAAATCTCACTTATTGGGAGGCAAGGTTAAGGAGGTAAAGAGATTGCAATTTGTTAGAAATGGGAGAGAAAAGATGCATAGTTTCTGTTTGTGCTGAAGACGCCGCGCCCCAGCGGCCTCAATCGCTACAGACTGGTGGCATTGACCTCCCACATCATGAAGACCCTGGAGAGACTTGTTCTGGAGCTGCTCCGGCCTATGGTCAGGCCACACTTAGATCCCCTCCAGTTCGCCTACCAGCCCCGACTAGGAGTTGAGGATGCCATCGTCTACCTGCTGAACTGTGTCTACGCCCACCTGGACAAGCCAGCGAGCACTGTGAGGGTCATGTTTTTTGACTTCTCCAGTGCGTTCAACACCATCCGCCCTGCTCTGTTGGGGGAGAAGCTGACAGCGATGCAGGTGGATGCTTCCCTGGTGTCATGGATTCTTGATTACCTGACTGGCAGACCACAGTACGTGTGCTTGCAACATTGTGTGTCCGACAGAGTGATCAGCAGCACTGGGGCTCCACAGGGGACTGTCTTGTCTCCCTTTCTCTTCACCATTTACACCTCAGACTTCAACTACTGCACAGAGTCTTGTCATCTTCAGAAGTTTTCAGATGACTCTGCCATAGTTGGATGCATCAGCAAGGGAGATGAGGTTGAGTACAGGGCCACGGTAGGAAACTTTGTCACATGGTGTGAGCAGAATTATCTGCAGCTTAATGTGAAAAAGACTCAGGAGCTGGTGGTAGACCTGAGGAGAGCTAAGGTACCGGTGACCCCTGTTTCCATCCAGGGGGTCAGTGTGGACATGGTGGAAGATTACAAATACCTGGGGATACGAATTGAGTAATAAACTGGACTGGTCTAAGAACACTGAGGCTGTCTACAGGAAGGGTCAGAGCCGTCTCTATTTCCGGAGGAGACTGAGGTCCTTTAACATCTGCCGGCCGATGCTGAGGATGTTCTACGAGTCTGGGGTGGCCAGTGCTATCATGTTTGCTGTTGTGTGCTGGGGCAGCAGGCTGAGGGTGGCAGACACCAACAGAATCAACAAACTCATTTGTAAGGCCAGTGATGTTGTGGGGATGGAACAGGACTCTCTCACGGTGGTGTCTGAAAAGAGAATGCTGTCTAAGTTGCATGCCATCTTGGTCAATGTCTCCCATCCACTACATAATGTACTGGGTGGGCACAGGAGTACATTCAGCCAGAGACTCATTCCTCCGAGGTGCAGCACAGAGCGTCATAGGAAGTCATTCCTGTCTGTGGCCATCAGACTTTACAACTTCTCCCTTGGAGGGTCAGACACCCTGAGCCGATAGGCTGGTCCTGGATTTATTTCATAATTTACTGGCATAATTTACATATTACTATTTAACTATTCATGGTTCTATTACTATTTATTATTTATGGTGCCACTGTAACGAAAACCAATTTCCCCCAGGATCAATAAAGTATGACTATGACTAAATTTGACCTGGAACAACACTCTTTCATCAATCTGATTAAATTAACTATAGAGGGTTGAAATCTGCTATGGGGATATAGACTGTGCTTCTCCTTTGAGAGAGGAGGGAATGTGTTAATTGTTTGTAAGGATACAAAACAGTGTGAGAAGGCATTATGTTTGAAGACTTTGCTTGGCAAAGAGAAGGCATCGATGTGCCTTATGAAGGTAGAGGTGTTAGGTTTGTGATAATAGATATTTCAGTGGGGATTTCAATAGAGAAGGTTAAATCTCACACTAGGAGGTAAGGTTAAGGAGGTAAAGAGATTGCAATTTGTTGGAAATGGGAGAGAAAAGATGCATAGTTTCAGTTTGATTTATTTTCATGAGGCAAAGTTTCCCGACAAAGTTATCTTAGAGTATGTTAATTATAATCTACGAGCTTATATTCCACCTCTGCTTAGATGTTTTTATAGAGGAAGTAAAATCCTTAAGAAGGCAACTGCAGTTCAACAGGTTACAGTACAGTTGGGTGTGTCATATGCAGTGGCCTTACAAAGTGTGTGAGTTAAAATACACGTGGACTAGGATGTTAACTGTCCTGTGCTATCACCAGTGGGATCATCAGTTGATCTGCCACCTGTCTTCAGGAGTTTCGGCCCGCTTATGATCAAGACTCCCTCGAGGTTGTGGGCCAGCAGTGCTAAAGCACCACCTCCCACTGGTGAGCTTAAAAACTTGGCATCTGCCTCTATCAGAGTTGTTGGTCACTAACAAAAAGTTAGCCGGAATGTTGATAAAGTATTAACAAAGAACAGACTGTGAAGTCAGTGTATATATGACAGCATCACAGTTCTTACTAAAGATACTCTACTAGTCGACAAAGTGAAGCTTGTGATGTTCATACCGGATGCGGTGAATTGTACTGCTCAGCCGTCGAGTTGTACTGAGTAAATTAAAGTTACTGTGAAAACTGCAGAAAAGTATCTTGGTATAACTGGTGTTATGTGGGAAGCTGTAAATTAAACTGATGGGTGGGGTATCTGTATCCCAATCTACTTGTGAAGGTATATAACGGGATTAAGAATATTGCAGTAGAATGTGAGAAGCCTGATTTTCAATAGTCAAATAGTCAAAAGTTTAAGGAGTTTATTTCTGATTTGTCAAATCCATCCAATGTTATATGTATTCAGGAAAGCTAGTTGTTACCACACTTTTTTTTCTTTACAGGATTATATTGTTATAGGTTAGCTGGTAGAGGGAGTGGTGTTGCCAATTTTATAAGGAAAGGTGTAGGGTATAAAGTTGTGAATATGAACGAAATATATGAGACACTTGTAGAAATATTTCATTGAACAGGTAGGGCTATTAAAGTGATTAATTTTTACAATCCTCGTGGAACACTTCAGATTGATTTTTTAGAAAGTACATGTAGTTCTAGCTCACTAAGGGTTTGTATGGTGTGGGGATTTTAATACACACAGTTCTCCGAGGGGATGTTTGCAGAACGATTGTCATGGTTTGATTGTAGATGAATTTTTAAATATTCCTCATCTTGTGTGTCCTGCTGACAGGAGGGGTATGGGATATAATGTTCATAATAGTTCTGAAGCAGCAAAAGATTGGCGAGAGGAGAAGATGGTGGCACGCCATGCGTGCGCAGCTCTCCAGTGAAAATGATATAGTATCTGTTAAATAGGGGCTGTGAACAATTCTGATTTGATGGAGGATGGACGTGAAAGCACAGAGGAACATCTGGAGAAATTTCTGAAAGCACCCATTCGCTGCTGTCTTTACTGTGTGGTCGGGAATCTTTCAGAGGGTAGGCCTCAAAATTCCCGGCCTTGCCTGCTTTTGGCGACCGAGAAGGAGGTCGAATCGTTCGGACAGAGATGGCGCTCAGTACTCGGTGTCGGAGAGCTGATCAGAGCTCGAAGTTTTCGGATGACTCAGAGTCAGATTGTGGTCGGCATGGCAGGGAGAGTTTTTCTTCCTTCTCCCGTCAGCGTGAGGTGTGGGACATTTGAGAAACTTTGAACTTTACTGTGCTCACGGACTTCTTCATCAACTTATGGTATTGTTACACTGTTTGTAACTATATGTTATAATTATGTGGTTTTGTCAGTTTTTTCAGTCTTGGTTTGTCCTGTGTTTTGTGATATCACACCGGAGGAAATAATGTATCATTTCTTAATGCATGCATTACTAAATGACGATAAAAGAGGACTACATGTCTTCATAATCATAAAAAAGATCTGACTTTAGTTTTGAGTATTCTGGCTGGAGTGAGTGTGTGGCATGTTATGGGAAATGAAACATTGGGGAGTGATCATTTTCCACTATTTATAAGCTTGGGTTTGGATTTGTATAGGGGACAGGAGGCCACTTTTAGGAGGTGGAATTTTGGTAAAGCAAACTGGGAGAAGTTTAAGGTGTTATGTGATGAGAGTCTGTCAGGGCTGAATGTTGAGAATGATAATGAAAGATTGTGTTACATTATTCATCAAACTGAGTTGGAAGTGATTCCTATTAAAAAGGGCATTAATAGGAGAAAGGCTGTACCATTGTGGGCTGAGGAATGTGCAGAAGCAACAAGGGAGAGAAAGACCGTGCTTAGGAAAGTTAAGGAATGAGAAAATCTGCAGATATTGAAAATCCAAGCAACACACACAAAATGCCAGAGGAACTCAGCAGGCCAGGCAGCATCTGCAGAAAACAGTAAACGGTCGCGATTCAGACGAGACGCTTCATCAGGACTGGTAAAAAAGATGAGAAGTTAGAGCAAGAAAGTGGGGGGAGGGGAGGAAGAAGTGCAAGGTGGTAGATGATGGGTGAAATTAGGAGAGGGGGAGGGGTGAAGTGAAGAGCTTGGAAGCTGATAGGTGAAAGAAATAAAGGGCTGGAGAAGGGGGAATCTGATAGGAGAAGGTAGCAGACCATGGAAGAAAGGGAAGGGGAAGGTGTGCCAGGAGGAGGTGATGGGCAGGTAAGGAGATAAGGTGAGACAGGGAAATAGGAAAGGTGAAGCAGCGGGGTGGGGTGCAATTACCAGAAGTTCAAGAAATCAGTGTTCATGCCAACAGGTTGGAGGCTACCCAGAAGGAATATAAAGTGCTGCTCCTCCAAGCTGAGTGTGGCCTCATCGTGGCAGTAGAGGAGGCCATGCACTGTCATGTTGGAATGGCACTGCTTCCCATTGAAGTGTTAGAATTGAAGTGGGTGGCCACCAGGAGATGCCACTTTTTCCGGCAGATGTGTTGGAAGTGCTTGGCGAAGCTGTCTCTCAATCTACGTCAGGTCTCACTGATATACAGGAGGCCACACTAGGAGGACTGGACACAGTATATGACCCCAACAGACTCACAGGTAAAGTGTTAGTTCATCTGGAATGACTGTCTGAGGCCCTGAATGGTGGTGAGGTAGGTGGTGGAAGGGCATGTGTAGCACTTGTCCTGCTTACAAGGACAAGTACCACAAGGAAGATTAGTAGGGAGTGATGAATGGACAAAGAAGTTGAGTAGGGAGTGATCCCAGTGGAAAGCAGAAAGCAGAGGGGGAAGTGAAAGATGTGCATGGTGGTGAGATCCTGTTGGAGATGGCGGAAGTTACAGAGAATTATGTGTTGGACATGGAGGCTACTGGGGTGGTAGGTGAGGACAAGAGGAACCCTATCCCTGGTGGGGTGATGGAAGGATAGGGTGGAAGAGAAGTAAAGTAGTATCTCTGTACAAGTGACCTTGTAAAGTATAAAAGGGCACAAGCTGTGGTAAGGAAGGTGAGGAAGATTATGAAAGACGTTTGCTGCACATATTGTGATAATATTGGAAGGGATATTAAACTTGGAGACATTTGGGGAATGTTTAAGAAAATAGGGGCGTGATGTGGAGATAATAATATTCTAGCATTGATTGATGAGGGTAAAATGATTGTTACTGAAATAGGGAAGTTGAGTTACTGGCTAGGTAACCATTTGCTGCAATGCATGATCAAGATAATTTAAGTGGAGAGGTTAAACAACAAAGGGATAAGGTTTTAAAGTGAATACTATAATGTGTTGGAAGTCAACTGTAGCAATGTTAGTATTACTGATGTAGAGTTTTCTTTGTATGAATTTAAGGCAGCTATTGTTAATGCAGGCTAGACATCTCCAGGAAAGGCTCACATATATTACTGTATGATTAGATATATGACTGACAACTCTCGAGATAATATTAACATTTTTGAATCATATTTGGAGGTTAGACCATCTTCCTTCCTCATGGAAAATGGCAGTAGTAGTGCCTATTCTAAAACCTGAGAACACCCCGTCAGATCCTTCTAGTTATTGATCTATATCTTTAATGTTTCATTTATGTAAACCTATGGAACATATGGTAACAGAGCAGTAGAAAAGATGTGATATAGTATTTTATCAGTGGATTTTAGAAGGGTAGACTGACATTGAATTCAGTTTTATGTTTGGATGATGATATTAGGAAAGGAGGGAACGTCGACTCAGACCATGACAGGCCTGCGTCGGGCATTTTCATGCCTTACAAGGCGCAGATTGGAAGTCTGTGTGGGGCGCCACTCCTCGCACTGACTAGAGCAATGTGTGATTAAGTGCCTTGCTCAAGGACACAACACGCTGCCACAGCTGATATTAGGAAAGCACAGGTAAATAAAGAAGTTGTAATGGCAGTATTTTTTGATATTGAAAAGGCATATGATATTTTATGCATGGAATGACTTTTGATTAAACTACAGAAATTAGGAGTGATTGCATATTTTTTTTATTTTTTAATTGGGCAATCTATGCAGGTAAGGGTGGGTAAGGTACATTCGGGCTTCTGTGATAGAGAATGGGATCCACAAGGCAGTATTTGTAGCTATTTATTTAATATGATGATTAATGATTATTTTCTCTGAGATGGGTATTGTGGTAGTTAAATCACCATATGCAGATGATGGAACTTTATGGATTATGGAACTTTATGGATTAGAGGTAGAAATTTCAATTTTCCTGTATATAGGATGTAATTAGTGATTAGTAAGATTGAACAGTGGGCACGGTCTTCCAATTTCTCAGACACTTTATCTATTCATCTTTGAACGGAATTGTTGCCGAGCAGAATCACACTAATTATTTGGTCTGGTAGCAAAACTATACTCAGAAACTCCTTTACCGCTGGCAGAATCAGTTCTTTTCTAATTGTAAGGGGCTTTCCAGATATAGCAATGACATGCTGTATGAAGCATGTACATCATCACCCTTTTGTTGTGAAGTGCTGGTAAACATGATCGAAACTCCTTTCAATTTCTAAAAGTTATCAAAAAGTGACTGAAAATAAGCCAAGCACGAGGAAATCTGTAGATGCTGAATATTCAAGCAACATAAACAAAATGCTGGTGGAACGCAGCAGGCCAGACAGCATCCATAAGAAGAAGCACAGTTGATGTTTCGGGGTCTCAGCCCGAAACGTCGACTGTGTTTCTTCCTATGGATGCTGTCTGGCCTGCTGCGTTCCACCAGCATTTTGTGTGTGTTGCTTGAAAATAAGCCAAGTTCTTGTTTCCTTTATCTGAGTGTATTCTCTCCAGATATTCAAGAAGCCGGGACTATTTCATTGTCTCACTTAAAAAAAAAACTTTTTCACACAACTCAGACATATTTGCTGCTGTTGGCAGCTTTGTGCTGGTATAAAACTAGATTTCAGACACTCCAGACTAAACTGTTGACACTTGTTTTTGTTTGGTCTGCTTCTGCCATTTTCATTAAGCATTAATGACCATGGTCAATTGCCAGTTTAAGTCCAATCTCCAGCATTGATCGAATGCATACCTTAATTCACGAGAATTACAGCACTTCATGGTTAGAGTACGGGGATCGTACTAGCTTACACTGTACTACAGAAGTGAATGGCAATAATGCACAGGCTGGGCCTGGAAATAACACAAATTCTTCAGTCCATGTATACCAGATAGAGAAGTGTCACATTGCTTTTCAACAACTATAATGTGCTTCAAATAAAGTCTAAGAGAAAGGTGGGTTAGCAAGAGATGAGGTGATTATGTGATTATTGTAATCAATTATGAGGCTAACTTATAAGTAATTAATTTTTAAATCAAGCCGATAATCCCTCAGCTGCCCCACCTTCTTCTCAAGCTCTCCCCACCAGCCCCTTTCTCTTTATCGCCCCCTTAAAAACTCCCATCGCCCCCCAGGGCGATAATATTGCCCACTCTGGGAACCACTGTTATAGACCTTTGCCAATTAAGTGGTATTTTTCCATTCCCCAATGTAACTTAGCATATTGAAACTTTACAGCACATTACAGGCCGTTCAGCCACAATGTTTTGCCGACCATGTAACCTACTCTAGAGGCTGCCTAGAATTTCCCTGCTGCATGGCTCTCTATTTTTCTAAGCTCCATGTACCTATCTAAGAGTCTCTTAAAAGACCCTATTGTATCCACTTCTACCAAATTTGCTGGCAGTGCATTCCACGCACCCACCACTCTCTGTGTGAAAAACTTACCTCTGACATCCCCCTTGTACCTACTTCCAAGCACCTTAAAACTATGCCCCTCATGTTAGCCATTTCAGCCCTGAGAGAAAGCCTCTGGCTATCCACATGATCAATGCCTCTCATCATCTTATACACCCAAATACTGATACACATAAACTTTTAAATGTTATTTGTTTTCTTCTACAGATAAGTGTAATGGTTAGTATGGACATGGTAGATGAAAAGATTGTTTCCGTGCTGTATCACTCCACAACTCCATGTCCAATCGGAACATCTTTCTTGTATTGACTCTTCCACATCTAGCTGAGGGCAACTAGGACTTGGGTCAGACGAGAACATCCTGTTCATAAGCTAACACTAATGCAACAAGAATAAATGCGAGACATTCTGCAGAAGCTGGAAGTCTGAAGCAACACACACAAATGCTTGAGTAACTCAGTAGGTCAGGCAGTCTCTATTTATTCATTTCCATAGTCAACGTTTCGGGCCGAGACCCTTCATCAGGACTTGGAAGGAAGGGGGAAGACACTAGAATAAAAAGGTGGGCAGAGGGAACCAAGAAAAGCAGTGTGTATTTGTACAACAGCAGTAACCAAAGTAAAAGAGAGGAGGGAGGAGAAAACGGCGGCGCAACGCAGCGCGCGTGGCCGTTCCGAATAAATATCGATCATATGTAACTAGGGGACGTGCACAATCTGGATTTGATAGAGACAGCCGTGAGAAGTGCAGAGGAACATCTGGAGTAATTTCTGAAATGCCTGCTTCGCTGCTACTGCTACTGTGCAATCGAGAATCTCTGGAGACGAAGGCCCCAAATCCTCGGCTTTGCTTACCGCCTGTTGCTGGGGCTAGGGTCAAAACGCTCGGCAGAGATGGTGCTCGGTGCTCAGTGTCGAAGAGGTGGTCGGAGGCTCGAAGTTTTCGGACAGACTCGGAGTCGGACTGTGGTCAGATGCTTCCAGTATGCTGCATCGGCAAGTTGGCGGCGCTGGAGGTTTACTGTCTGCGTGAGATGATGGGACTTCCGAGAGACTTTGAGACTTCACCATGCCATAGTCTGTTCTTATCAAATTACAGTATTGCTTTGCACTGTTGTAACTATATGTTATAATTATGTGGTTTTTGTTAGTTTTTAAGTCGGTTTGTCATGTGTTTTCGTGATATTATTCTGGAAAAACATCGTATCATTTCTTAATGCATGCATTACTAAATGACAATAAAAGGGGTCTGCGTGTCCTCATAATCATAATCATAATTATCATTATTCAGAAAGTCAGAAGGCATGGTATCCAGAGAAGCTTGGCCAGGTGGATTCAGAATTGGCTTGCCTGCAGAAGGCAGAGGGTTGTGGTGGAGGGAGTACATTCAGATTGGAGGATTGTGACTAGTGGTGTCCCACAAGGATCTGTTCTGGGACCTCTACTTTTCGTGATTTTTATTAACGACCTGGATGTGAGAGTAGAAGGGTGGGTTGGCAAGTTTGCAGACGACACAAAGGTTGGTGGTGTTGTAGATAGTGTAGAGGATTGTCGAAGATTGCAGAGAGACATTGATAAGATGCAGAAGTGGGCTGAGAAGTGGCAGATGGAGTTCAACCCGGAGAAGTGTGAGGTGGTACACTTTGGAAGGACAAACTCCAAGGCAGAGTACAAAGTAAATGGCAGGATACTTGGTAGTGTGGAGGAGCAGAGGGATCTGGGGGTTCATGTCCACAGATCCCTGAAAGTTGCCCCACAGGTAGATAGGGTAGTTGAGAAAGCTTATGGGGTGTTAGCTTTCATAAGTTGAGGGATAGAGTTTAAGAGTCGCGATGTAATGATGCAGCTCTGTAAAACTCTGGTTAGGCCACACTTGGAGCACTGTGTCCAGTTCTGGTCACCTCACTATAGGAAGGATGTGGAAGCATTGGAAAGGGTACAGAGGAGATTTACCAGGATGCTGCCTGGTTTAGAGAGTATGCATTATGATCAGAGATTAAGGGAGCTAGGGCTTTACTCTTTGGAGAGAAGGAGGATGAGAGGAGACATGATAGAGGTGTACAAGATAATAAGAGGAATAGATAGAGTGGATAGCCAGTGCCTCTTCCCCAGGGCACCACTGCTCAATACAAGAGGACATGGCTTTAAGGTAAGGGGTGGGAAGTTCAAGGGGGATATTAGAGGAAGATTTTTACTCAGAGAGTGGTTGGTGCGTGGAATGCACTGCCTGAGTCAGTGGTGGAGGCAGGTACACTAGTGAAGTTTAAGAGACTACTAGACAGGTATATGGAGGAATTTAAGGGGGGGGGCTTATATGGGAGGCAGGGTTTGTGGGTCGGCACAACATTGTGGGCCGAAGGGCCTGCACTGTGCTGTGCTGTACTATTCTATGTTTCTATGTTCTATAATCAGAAACAAACTAGGGCTCTTCACAGAAGAAAACTCAAACACATCTTGTGCATGTTTATTAAGACAGTTCATCAAAAGCTGGCGTAAACACTTAGAACTGGAATTGGTTTATCATTGTTTGTCAATATACCAAGATTAATGAAAAGCTTGCTTTGCCTACTGTTCATACAGATCAAATCATTACACACTACATTGAGATAGTAGAAGGCAAAACAATAACAGAATGCAGAATAAAGTGTAACAGCTACAGAGTAGTGCAGGTAGACAATAAGGTGCAAGATCATAATGGGATAGATTGTGAGGTCAACAGTCAATTTTATTGTAGAAGGGACCAATTCAGTAATTTTATAACAGTATAGTAGAATGTGTAGCTTATGTGGCCAATGGATAGGACTCCTGGTTGGTGTGTTGCCTCTCAAGTGCAAGGGTTGAGGTTGTCTCAGAGAAGCTATAGTGCGTTCTGGAAGAGGGGCTCAAACAGCCAGATGTTATGATACATCAAAGTACTAATTGTATAGTAAAAAAGCAGGTGGAGGCCTTGTAAGCTGAATTAGGAGAGCTAGGAGATAAATTTAAAAATAGGACCTCAAAGGTAATAATCTCAAAGTTGCTAGTCAGAGTAGGAATAGTAGAATAGTTAGACTGAATATGTGGGTTGATCTGTGGTGCAGGAGAGAGGCTTTCAGATTCCTGGGGCATTAGACCTAGTTCTGGGTGAGGTAGGACCTCTACCAACCGTATGGTCTATATCTGGGCAGTAGAGACTACCTCATTAAATAGACTTAAGACACAGTTAAATAGCTTTTTGTGGAATTATGGGTTATGGAGAAATAGAAACATAGAAAACAGGTGCAGGAGTAGGCCATTTGGCCCTTCGAGCCTGCACCGCCATTCAGTATGATCATGGCTGATCATTCAACTCAGAACCCTGTACCTGCCTTCCCTCCATACCCCCTGATCCCTTTAGCCACAAGGGCCATATCTAACTCCCTCTTAAATATAGCCAATGAACTGGCTTCAATTGTTTTCTGTGGCAGAGAATTCCACAGACTCACCATTCTCTGTGTGAAGAAGTTTTTCCTCATCTCGGTCCTAAAAGGGTTCCCCTTTATCCTCAAACTGTGACCCCTCGTTCTGGACTTCCCCAACATCGGGAACAATCTTCCTGCATCTAGCCTGTCCAATCCCTTTAGAATTTTATAAATGGCAGGTAGATGGAGCTGAGTCCATAGTCAGATCAGCCATGACCTTATTGAATGGTGGAGCAGGCTTGATGGGCCACAAGGCCGACTCCTCCTATTTCTTACGTTCCTTATGTTTCATATGAGCATAAATCCTAAAGTGGAAAGGCATACTGAGAAAATGATAAGTAAAGCACACACAATTCATGATGGTACTAAAGGAGGGAAGTTATGTTGAACTTGCAGAAAGGACTGATTAGGCCACAATTGGAGTCTTGCATCGAGAGTTGATCCTTACACTATTGTAGACTGAAGAGTCTGTCCTGTGTTATGCTCCTGTTCTAATGATTCTAAAGAAGAATGTGAAGTTCTTGGAAAGGACGCACAGGAGATTTATTAGAATATTTCTCAGATAGAAACATAGAAAACTTAAAGCACAATACAGGCACTTCGGCCCACAAAGCTGTGCCAAACATGTCCTTACCTTAGAAATTACCTGGGGTTACTCATAACCCTCTATTTTTCTAAGCTCCATGTACCTATCTAAGAGACTCTTAAAAGACCCTATTGTATCTGCCTCCACCTCCGTCACCGGCAGCCCATTCCACGCACTCACCATTCTCTACGTAAAAAAACTTACCCCTTACATCTCCTCTGTACCCACTTCCAAGCACCTTAAAACTGTGTCCTCTCATGCTAGCCATTTCAGCCCTGGGAAAAAGCCTCTGACTATCCACACTATCCATGCCTCAGTGAGGTACTTGAGCTATAAAGTTGGTCTGGAATGGGTGGGTTTGTTCTCCTTGAAGGTTGAGAGGAGATTTGAAAGATCACAAAGGCTTATGTTTCTGCTTCAGTAATTATAGCAATGTAGATCAGAAATTTCAGCCATTAGTTTTCTTATTGCTCCAGGCTATGTATGCATGATATCCTGTGTCTCTGGGCCATGTGTTCATGATATCCTGAGCAATCATCAACTCTTTGTTGCTTATTGGCACTCAGTGGCCATTTTATTAGCTTCATCTGCACAGCTGCTCATTAATACGACTCAATGCATAAAAGCATGCAGGCATGGTCAAGAGACTCAGCTGTCATTCAAATAAAAAAAAGTCAGAGTGGAGAAATGTGATCTAAGTGACTTTGATCGTGGAAAGATTGTTGGAGCCAAACAGCGTAGTTTGAGTATCTCAGAAATTGCTGATCTCCTGGAATTTTTGCACTCATCAGTCTCTAGAGTTTACAGAGAATGGTGTGACTCTCTCTCCGCCGTCCTCACAATCCTTTGCAGGGTCTTGCGGTCAGCTGTTTTGGAATTCCTGCAGCATACAGTGATGCAGTTGGTTAGGACACTCAATGGTGTTCCCATAAAAATAGATTAGAATTGGAGACGTGAACCGCACATGGCCTCAATCTCTTCAGGAAGTAGAGCTACTACTATGCTTTCTTGACTGAGGAGGTAATGTTAAGGGGCCAGGTGAGATTATCAGTTGTGAGCACTCCCAGAAACCTGGTGCTCCTAACTCTTTCCATGAAGGACTTGTTTATGTGCAGTGAGGAGTGGTCAGCCTGAACCTTCCTGAAGTCCACAATCATCTCTTTAGTCTTGTCCATGTTAAGACTCAAGATGTTGTGCTTGCACTATGCCAGCTGCTACGGTTCCTCTGTGTATGTCATCTCATCGTCGTTGTTGATGAGGCTATCCATTGTATCATCAGCGAACTTGACTATTGCCGGTGCTCACTACGATGGAGCTGAAGGTGTTGCTGCCAGCATCTGATTGTGGTCTTTCTCTCAAGGACTCCAGCATCCAGTTACAGTAAGAGGTGTTGAGACCCAACAAGGACAGCTTACCCACCAGCTTTTGGGGGATGATCATATTAACTGCCAACCTGAAATCACCTGGGAACGGGAAGGAGCAGCAGTGGTGGTCAGCACATGCTGCCTTCCAACTCCGGTGATCCAGGCTCAGTTCAGACCAGAACTGTTTACATATTCTCTGTGTGACTGAGTGGGATTCCTCTGCATGCTCCCATTACCTCCCACATCCCAAAGACGTACAGGTCAGCAGGTTAATTGGCCATTGAATTGCGACCCCCACTCCCACTCAAGTATAGGTGAATGGCAGGATGATCCGAGAAGTTGGAGCTGATGGGATATGAGAGGAGGACTGAGATTAGTGTAGATGGTTGGTGCAGACAGTCTGTGACTCTATAATTTACAGAGAAGGGGCAAAGGGCCTGTGGACATACATCTGCCTTACAATATTTTACCCATTTCAAAGTTTAAAATAAATTTATTATCAAATTACCAGTTTGTTACCATATATTACCTTGAATAATTTTCTTCAAGGCACGTTCAGGAAAAAAAGTAAAGAAAAACAAAGGAATTCATGAAAACCTATACATAAACAAAAATGGGATTAGTGAGAATTGATGTGGTCAGCATAGCTGTTGAAGGGCCTGTACCTATGCTCTAGTGTTCCATCTTCTCTCCCAATTGATCTGGGGAGTTTGTTGTGCACAAAATGCATTACAATGGTTGAAATAAAAGTCATTCATTTGGTGTGAAGTGCCTTTTATCATTCTGCAGCCCTTTCATAATGTGAATGCAATCAGCTAAACTGGCTGGTGTTACCATTTCCTGAAGAGCCAACACCTATTTTCTCTAAGCCACACAGAATGCTGGAGGAACTCAGCGGCTCAGGCAGCATCTTTGGAGAGGAATAATCTGTCAATGCTTCAGGATGAGACCTTTCGAAAGGATTCCCTGCAGAGTGTGTGATCGGAAGATCATAATTGATGCCAGTTCAGTTTTAGAGTTACAAAATTATAAAATGGGATCTTGGATCAGAATAACTAAATTCCAAAGAATAGGGAAGACTCACAGGCTTCTCATCCTCAAATAACCCCAGAGAATAAACCTTCTGGAGGACATATCCAATTACAGCCTGGGTTCCTCAGTCAAATCCAATGGATATGATCCAGGGTAAAGTGGGGTATTTAAAATATTAATGTCCTCAAGCTTGAGAATGATTCAACTGCAGTTGTGTCAGACTTGAATTTTACATTGAAACAGATCCCTACTGAAAGCACCCACAAGCAGAAGTTGATATGTTTCGCTGGTACATTTTAACACACACAAAACACTGGAGAAACTCAGCAGGTCAGGCAGCAAAAATGGAGGTGAATAAACAGCCAATGTTTCAGGCTGAGACTCTTCATCAGAACTGGAATGGAAGGGTATAGAAGCCAGAATAAGAAGATGGGGGGAGGGGAAGGAATACAAACTACAAATGTAGAAGGTGATAGGTGAAACCAGGACAACAACAATCAGCCAGCATTGATGGATTCTAGTTCCCCTAAAACCATTTCTCCATGACCTGAATGTCCTGGTGAAACCTTTCACCGTGCTCATCACTAGCTGCACCAAAATTTGCAAAGTAGAATTCGAAATAAGAATGCGGAAAATTAATTTTTAGTGACATTTTGCACTTCATGCTTTTGTATACTTGAAGTCTATCAACCAGCTGCACATAGTTTGGTGCTCTAGTTGCCAAGAAAATTTTCAGCAATATCCTTGAATGCCTTCCATGTGCATTTCTCTGAGTCCACTAGAAGTTTTTCGAATTGCCTGTCATCGATGACCAGTTTGATTTGTGGACCAACAAAAATGCCTTCCTTAATCTAGGCACCAGTTATTCTGGGAGACATCTGTCTCAAATATCAAAATCTTCATGGAAGTGTTTGTGCCTGGTGACAGCAGATTCCATCCTTGCAGTCTTGAACCCAGTAATTCTGCTTTTGCCTTTGACAAACCCAAGTCTCAGACCAGGTCATATAACTCAGTTAGACTGAGTTATCAGATGAGGCTCACTCATCATAAAGGATTCAACATCTGCGTCATTTTCCATTCCTGGCTCGTGCATCATGGCACCTTCATCTGCCTCCTCTAGACTCCATGCCTCTGATGGCTTCGGTACTGGAAGATTATCGTCATGTTGGATAGGACTCATAGCTGAAGGGAGATTGGGGTATTCAATGGATTTCTTGTTTTTAGGAGAGAAACCAGACACACTGGTCAGACAGAAGAAGCAGTCTGTCACATGATCCTTCTGCTCTTGTCATATCATTGGTACAGCGAAATACATTGAGTTCTGAGTACCTCTGAATCAAGATCTAAGAGCAACAACTTCTTTTGCGCAACAAGTGTGAGGAGCCCCAGGCTATGCACTGGTTGCCAAAGTAGAGCTCATAGGCTTTCTTAAGAAGAGGAGTCATGCTCCATCTATGAGATTTAAGCATATACACACCACAAATATAACAGAAAGTATCACTGCTGTTGGAACATTGGCAAGACATTTTGCTATCACAAATACTCCTGAAAATACAATTACTTTATTATAATGAGTTACACACGATACGCTATGCACATAGAGCATGCACGTCGTGATCACAAACTGATATACATGTTAACGCAATGCATAGAGTGGTGTGTGCGTGATGCTTTTCTAGCCTTTCTAAAACCTGTTCTGCTGTGCAGATATGCCTGGACAAGATATAAAAAAAACTTTTCAGCCAGCAGTGTGGGCAACATTTTAATTGACGAATTATGAATTGGAATAGCAAATGTAGAAGATTTCAAAAAAAAGTCATGCACGATAGGGAAATTTCATGGTGATTTTCCTGCTCAGCAAACCCAAATCCATAAGGTGAACCCAAAAGAATTCAGGAAGCAAAATCTTTGTTGTCCAGTGATATTGAAAGGCCTAGATAGAGTGGACATGGAGAGGATGTCTCCTACAGTGGGGGAGTCTAGGACGAGAGGGCATAGCCTCAGAATAGAAGGCCATCCCTTTAGAGCAGAGATGAGAAAGAATTTCTTTAGCCAGAGGATGCTGAATCTGTGGAATTCAGTGTCACAGATGGCGCTGGAGTCCAAGTCATTGGGTATATTTAAGGTGGAGGTTGATAGGTTCTTGAATAGTAAAGGCATCAAAGGGTTCAGGGAGAAGGCAGAAGAACGGGAGTTGAGAGGGATAATAAATCAGCCATGATGAAATAGTGGAGCAGATTCAATGGGCCAGGTGGCCTGACTGTTTCTATGTCCTATGGTCTTTGGATCCAAATTTAAAGTAATCCCATCCACCTGCACACAGTCTGAAATCCCCCACGCCCCTGCTATTTATGTGCCTGTCTAAATATCTCCTTAGTTCAGAATTTATATATATGACCAAATTTCAAGGCAAAATGTGTGCATCAATAAAGAAGTTCTTATTTCTGAACTCAGACCATCTGGCCTTGATTAAAGACTTAGAGGATTTTCAAACCTGGTTGGCCCATTCACAGCAGAATTAAGAGACTTTCTCTTAATCGAGAGAAAAGATCAGCAGCTTTTAATTAAACACTTATAATCCTGAGTGATTTTGGAATGTTCGGAGGAGGATGACTGCTCCTCTGTAAGAACTTAGAACAAGAGAATATTTTTGATAAGTTGGCATCATCGATTCAAGTAAGAAATGAACTTTTTTTTCATGTAATGGAGGTTCTTGAGTCTTGGAACTCTTCTGCTGAGGACAGTTGAAGCAGTGTCTTTGAATAATTTTGTGAAAGAGGTCAATCAATTCTTAAACTACAGGTGGGTGAAAAGTTAACCTGGTTAGGCAAGGATGCAACGTTCGGATTCAAATAATGAGTTACAGCTTAAATATGCAGCTGGTCGGCACAGATATTGTGGGCACTGCGTTCTATGTTCTACATACAAACCAGCTACAATCTAGTTAAACATTACAAATGGTTTGAAGGATGGACTTCTGCTCCTAATTCAAATGTTAATATGGTCCAGGTTTACATAAACACAAGTTATTCCTTTTTCACCTCTACCCATCTTGGGTTGAGATTTGAAAGTTTCTACAATGTTTAATGTAACACTGTTCTTGTAATCCTCCCTTTAATTATTTCTTGGTGATGATCTGAAACTGATCCTTCATGGAAAAAGTTGTTTAGGCGCCTCCCTGTAATCTGTGGAAATAACCATATTTAGCTCCACCATCTTCTGATCATGTGTGAATTGTACCGACTTCAGTATTATGATGTCCACAGCCTTTCTGAGAAATTGGAAATCCTTCCCTCAGTTGTGATTCTTGAACCAAGTCCCACAACTTTGTTCACTGAATCTGACCTCCAAGGGAAGTTCAATAGTGAAAGAAGTCAGAAAAACAGCAGTGAACAGATGTCAGCACTGTGGAATTTCTGCAAACTCCCAAGTAAGCAGCACCAATCGAAGAGATTAAGAAGTGATTGCACTGGATTGAGAAAATCCTACAGTTCCAGATGGAAAGCTGATACTTCTCATCAAATTTTGCTCCATTGTGTTTTATTCAGCTTTTCTGCTCATTGTATCAGATCTACAGTCTTACATCTTCTATTTCCCAGCTTTGTCAGCCAGCACATCGCACAGCTAAACATCTGTGTACACAACTCCAAAGTGTCTCCTCTCCTGATCTTTCAGAACTACTACCTGGCCCACAAAACTCATTCTTACATTGAAGCTACATTAAAAAAAAGGATTCAGATTCAGATGTATTTATCACATATGCATATACAATGAAAGGTGTTTTTTGCGTTGGCAACCAATACACCCAAGGATGTGCTGGGGGCAAGCTGCAAGTGCTGCCACACATTCTGGCACCAACACAGAATACCCACAATGCTCAGCAGAACACAAGAAAACAGAACATACCAGACAACATTAGAATAGGAAGTGCTCCAAGGACATTCAAACCTAACACACTGTTATTGAATCCTTGTAGTTATTTTCAAAAAAAATTCTAGCTTAACATCTGGAATTTCAACCAGCTGCATGATCCAGTCTTCTACACCCCTGGGAATGAGAGTGAGTTGCTTTTATAAGTTCTGAAGTGTCTGATGAGACTGTGGGTATTGCAGCAAGGCAAGGATTAAAGACAGCATCAAGGCAAGGACAACCTCTGGCAGTTATAGTCAATGCAGACAAGTGGGGCCTCTGAAGTGAGACTTCTCTGGAAAAGTATTTGAAGAACAGAGCTTCCCTTTACACAGTAGGGGTGCTGGAGACAGATCAGATAGGAATATAGTGGAAGGATGTGAACACATCCAACAATTAAGGGACAATTGCTTTACTAACTTCCAAGTATCATTGGCAGCTTGTAGTTTCTATTGACTTTTAACACCGCTATTGATCTTGCAAGGAATTCAAACATACACAGTTTACCAAATGGTCAATATCCGTAACAGATAAGTCAAATCTGTATAAAAATACCACTTTTCTGCCCTGGCTTCAGGGCAGTGTGTGGACAGGGGCCATGCTATTCTCCTTGTGTACAAGTAAAATAAAGTATGATGGAGTCATAAGTGTATGTTCTGGGTCCAGTTATCAGTGATGACAAGACCAAAGTGGGACCCAAAGACTACATGCACAGATGGGGAAGGAATTGGAACTGGATTTGGTTTATGATTGTACACATGTACCGAGATACAGTGAAAAGCTTGTGTTGCGTACAGTTCATAGAGATCAAATCATTACACACTGCATTGAGCTAGAATAAGGTAAACAGCAACAGTGCAGGCTAAAGTTTAAAAACTGCAGATAAAGTGCCGGGCAGGTAAATGATAAAGTGCAAGATTAGAATGAAATAGATTGTGAGGTCCAGAGTCAAATTTATCATACCTGGAAACTATTTAATAGTCTTATACCAGTGGGGTGGGAGCTGTCCTTGAGCCTGATGGTACACGCTTTCAGGCTTTTCTATCTTCTGTCCAGTGGAGGAGGGAAGAAGACAGAATGTCCAGGTTGGCGGGGGGGGTCTTTCATTATGATGACTGCTTTACTGAGGCAGTGAGAAGTTTAGACAATGGGTGGCTAATCTGAGAAATGGTCTGTTTTTTATCCCCACTCTTTATGTTCGGCTTCTGAGTACTCTTGATGAAGGGCTCAAGGTTCTTGAACGTTCACTTTGCTACTTTGAGCAGTAATGGGCTAGGGGTTTCCATGAGTTGGTTAAGATGTAAAACTTTTTCAAGGAGGCTTTGAGAATGTCCTTCAATCATTCCTTCTCCCCATCTGGCAATCTGTTGCCAAGATTGGGCTAGGAGTGCAGTGTGGCGCCAGGTATGCATACAAAGTGATCTTGCTCTTCAGAATCAACTTCTAGTGTAATTAAGGCTCAGTGCTATGGATGCTGGCCTGGAAGGAGGCACTGATGTTGGTTTACTTAAACTGCAAGTGGTGGATATCACAGAAACACAGCAATGATTTCTGTTGTAGGAAGTTCCTTTTAGAAGCTTGCAGAGAGGTAGAACACACTGCTCCCTAGTAGACCACGAGTCTTGTGCTAGCCTCCTATCTGAGGAAGGCACTCTCACTTAGATTGACAAAGACTTTGCCCAGACTACAGAGGAACCAACACTGCTGCCTGCCTTCATAGACAGGTGGTCACCATGATGTGGGAAGTAGTCCACATTTCCACTATCTTATTGCAGACTCTTTTCATCAGAGGATATTTATACTGCGAGGGTACGCTGGCAGAGGACCTGGGTTTACTTATGTTAAAGGTAGGGCCCAATATTTTATCTTCAATGATAGGTGAATAGGCCATACACATAAAATCAGTAAAAGAAGCCAAGTAGGATCTTTTCCTCCAACCGTGCCCGTAGACAAGAATTGGCTGTACACTGCTAATTTGGCTATGATATCTCTGATGTGGCTTCCAAACCATTTCACAGTTAACAACAGTATATCCTTTTTTTTAAAGCAATGCTTCCAAAGCATATTCAGTTCAAGGTAAATTTATTATCAAAGTATGTATATGTCACCATATACTGCCCTGATATTTTTTTTGCAGGTAGAACACAGGAGAACAAAAACAATGAAAAAATACACACAAACATTATATTGAGAAAAATACTACATTGAGGATATACTGTACCTACAAACTACAAACTTCCAGCTTATGAGAGGATAGATTGTTCTGACAAAGAGCCTCTTCCTGAAACGTTGTCTGTTTATTCCTCTCTATAGATGCTACTGATGTGCGGAGTTGCTCCAGTATTTTATGTGTGCTGCTCTGGATTTCCAATATCTGCAGAATCTCTTGCGTTTAAGATTTTCCTTCTGTAAGGAACATGCTTGGATTCAGAGAGAATTTCAGCATGTCTCTGAAGCACTTTGCAGTTTATGAAGAGCTGCTCATCTGTATTAGAACACTGAAGATCAACCATTACAACACAGTACATGCCCTTCAGCCCATAGTGTTGTGCCAACCCTTCAACCCACTCCAAGAACAATACAACCCTTCCCTTCCACCTAACCCTACATCCCTCTATCATCCGTGTGTTTATCTAAGAGTCTCTTGAATGCTTCTAACGTATGTGCCTTTACCATCACCCCTGGCAGGGTGTTCCATGCACCCACCACTCTCTGTTTAATGAACTTCCCTCCAATGTCCCCCCTATACTTTCTTCAATAACTTTAAAATTTATGCCCCTTCATATTAGCCAGTACCTCCCTGGGTTGATGATTGTAATGTGAGAATATAACAATAAAGTAGTTTAAATGTGAACTCACTGATGATATTTCATTATGAGACAATAAAATTATGACAATCATACACAATTCCAGGCTCAATGGTATAAACAGTTCAAAGTTCAAAAAGAATAAAGTAACTTTATTATGAAAGTACATGCATGTCACCATGTACAACCCTGGGATTCATTTTCCTGTGGGCATTCATAGTAAGTACAAAGAAATACAATAGAATCATTGCACACAACAAGAGAAACAAACAACCAAGGCGCCAAAAGACAGCAAACTACAAATATAAAAATAAATGATAATAATAACAATAAATAAGCCATCAATATTGAGAACGTGAAATGAAGAGTCCTTGAAACTGAGTCCATTGGCTGTGGGAACAGTTCAGGGTTGGGGTGAGTGAGGTTGAATGAAGATATCCTGGCTCGAGCCTGAAGGTCGAGGGGTAACATCTGTACTTGAACCTGGTGGTGAGGGTCTTGAGTCTCCTGTGCCTCCTTCCCGATTGCAGCAGCAAGAAGAGATCTTGGCCTGGATGGTGGGGATCCTTGATGATGAATGCTGCTTTCCTGTGACAGCACTCCTTGAAGATGTTTTCAATAGTGGGAAGGGGTTTACCAATGGTGGACTGGGCAGTATCCACTGCTTATTGTAGGTTTTAATGTTTCCATACCAGGCTGACTGCAACCAAGACAGTCTGCTCTCCACCATGCTTCTATAGAAGTTTGTCAATGTTGTCTCAGATGACATACTGAGTCTTTGCAAACTTCTAAGCAAGTAGGAGTGCTTCCGTGCTTTCTTTGTAATAACACTTAAGTGCTGGACCTGGGATAGGTCCTCTGAAATGATAACACCAGGAAATTTAAAAAGGTGCTGACTTTCTCCACCTCTGATTCCCCCACTGAGGACTGGCCCATGGATCTCTAGTTTCCTCCTTCTTAGGTCAATGATTAGCTCTTTGGCTTTGCTGATATTGAGTGAGAGGTTGTTGTGGCACCATTCAGCCAGCACTTTAATCTCCGTCCTTAATGCTCATTCGTCACCAGCTTTGATTCGTCCCACAACAGTGGTGTCATCAGCAAACTTAGGTATGGCCTTGGAGCTGTGCTTAGCCTCACGGTTATAAGTATAATTAAAACACATTTATTTTGCATCTCTCATTATCTTAGAAAGGAAGTGAAGGCTTTGGGAAAAAATATCACTGTAAAGTTTCAAGAAATGTGAGATCACATTTTTGTGTATAGATTGGAGTAGTTGGTACTGTTCTCCATAAAGCAGTCTAAGCAATTCGTTAGAGTCATAGAATACTACAGCACAGAAACAGGCCCTTCAACCCATCTAGTCCATGATGAACCTGGACCTGGACCTGGACCATACCTCTGTATACCCTTCCCATCCATGAACTTAGCCAAAATTTTGAAACTGAGCCCAAATCTACCACTTCCGCTGGCAGCTCATTTCACACTGTCACCATCCTCTGAGAGAAGGTGTTCCCTTTCATGTTCCCCCTGAACTTGAAGTGTTTAAGGTCACAAACGCCTTGGATCAAGAAAAGAATTTCATTGTAGATATATGAAGTGCATTGTGGCTAATAGTTGGGTTGGCCAGAAAGAATGACAATCTACAAATCAGTGAATTCAAATGAATCAAGGACAGTGGAATCAGTCTTTATTCTTGTCGCATGCTTGGGGATGGAGGTTGCCATTTTGTGAAGACACTCTATTCTCCATTTTCTGAGTTCGACATGCTGGGCCTGATCAATGTTATAAAGAAGACACAATGATTCTTCAGGTAATCTGCTGGACTGGAGATCATTTCCAAATAAGAAGTTATTTATGAGATGTTCTTTGGTTGGCTATAACACGCAGGTTTGTGAATGTTGGGGTTGATGTCTGCCTGAAGTGATTCGAGCTCATTGCTGATTGAGAACAAAGAGCCATAAATTATCGACTGTCACCTGATGGGAAGAGGGCAATAAATGAATGCTGGCTTGGAGCAAAGCCAATAGCAAGGTGTTAAAGGACAGACACATAACCTGTGGCCAATGACACTGGAATGCGATATTTGAATTGATAAGGAATGGATATAAAAGTGGATGGTTTGTGTGTGCTGGTAGCAGTAACTTCGAAGAATAACCATCGCAGATACAAGTGTAAGCAACCCTGTGTGAAACACAATGCGAGTGAATCGGGACAACGAGGAACGTCTGGCCAGCGTAAACTCCTTTGCCCAGGTAATACCTTCGCTATTCTTTGACTATCCAGGAGAGTCAGAGATATTAGCGAATGTGCACACAAGGAATTTAGTGTATGCATTCACGTGCTTGTTAGTTTGAACAATAAAGGTATTTGTCAGTAAATACAGATCTCTCTGTGCCTCACTAAGCATCATTGTAAGTAGAAGTAGTATTTTTTTACAACCGTTGCTACTGAGAAAATAAAGGATCCAACATATATACATGTATCTCTCGCTTCGGCTAGCGGCTTAATATAGGGGATAATAGCCCCCGGCCCGTCCAAACTTAAGAAATCTCGTTTGGGTGGATGCTGTGCAATGTGTCCTCTGTTACAAATTAGTACCACAAAATAACAAACAGTACACAATATGTGATTAAACGATTGAACTTTATAATTCTTAATTTGACGATATGGTTCGTAAAGAAAACAAAAGAAGAAAAAGGGCACATTCTCATGAAACAGTCTAATGTGCAATGTTGAAGCTCACTGATAAGGCCGTTCATTCATCATCGACCTCCTCCGATCGTCGCTGACCTTCGGACCCTCGCTCTAAGTCCACTCCATCCGAGGTCTACCAATTCTCCATTCGCGTCTTTTCTCCTCCTCTCTCCCCGGCAAAAGAATCACAAATTCCTAGTTCCCAGACACACAAGAAAGAACAACATCCCGCTCATTGGCTAACATGCCCCGTTATCTCTAGTCATAACCCAAACATTGCTGCTACAGAGAAACCATTTCCTCAGCAGCGGAACATTACAGAGAAGCTGTGACATTAGCAGTAAAATCTTACAGTATGCTACATACAGTAATTCTGCATCAATGCCATAGTGTGGTCATTTACTTAAATAATAAATGACTTTGGAGGCAATACAGAATTTATTGGGTTGCAGAGGATGAAATCCTGATTTTGTATTGATAAAATTGCCAGGTGAGAGGAGCCTGTCAGTAAGCAAAATTTGCCTTGGAGCTTATTTGTGGTTGCTGTGAAATCAAGATTTCTAAGCAAACTTGTACACGTCCTGGAATTCAGCAAATAGTACCTTCGAATCATAAATCGCCATGCACAATCTGTAAATAAGCTGTGACAGCAGAGGAGTGCAGCTGGACATTGTATGCCTCGACACATGATGCCCACACAGGCAGTAAAAAGAATCTCATGAATGTCAAGATCAACACTGAGTTCTCAAATGCACAAGTACATGTTTTCACAGGTACAGTGAAACACTTGGAGCAGCTTCACAACCAAATAGCATCTGACCCACAACATTCGCAAGAAAAGCACACATTGAAAAAAGTATACAAAATTACACAAGGAAGAACACAACGTCTATTGTGGTGCAAAGTGGTCGTACTGTTGCAATACCAAGATAGTGTTTAGGGTTCTGCTGGCAGATGCAAGAACTGAATAGTTGAAGGGAGGTAACTGTTCTTGAACCTGGTGGCAAACAAACCACATCGTTAAGTCAATGATAATAAATCCAATTCTGGTTCTGAGAATTACACTGCAGGGTACTTGGGTTAATATTAGATAAAGTGCTGGAAATAGTCAGTAGGTCAGGAAGCATCAATGGAGTGGGAAACAGAGCTAACAGGTGACCAGTTCTGGTCACCTCACTATAGGAAGGATGTGGAAGCATTGGAAAGAGTACAGAGGAGATTTACCAGGATGCTGCCTGGTTTAGAGAGTATGCATTATGATCAGAGATTAAGGGAGCTAGTGCTTTACTCTTTGGAGAGAAGGAGGATGAGAGGAGACATGATAGAGGTGTACAAGATAATAAGAAAAATAGAGTGGATAGCCAGTGCCTCTTCCCCAGGGCACCACTGCTCAATACAAGAGGACATGGCTTTAAGGTAAGGGGTGGGAAGTTCAAGGGGGATATTAGAGGAAGAATTTTTACTCAGAGAGTGGTTGGTGCGTGGAATGCACTGCCTGAGTCGGTGGTGGAGGCAGGTACACTAGTGAAGTTTAAGGGACTACTATACAGGTATATGGAGGAATTTAAGGTGGGGGCTTATATGGGAGGCAGGGTTTGAGGGTCGGCACAACATTGTGGGCCGAAGGGCCTGTACTGTGCTGTACTATTCTATGTTCTATGTTCTATTTTCTATGTAGGCTGATAAACCTTCATCAGAAAATCATACTGCTTTGAAATCGTCACTCTAAATCCTGATGAAAGGCTGACAAGTTCAAGTGTTAAGTGTTTCTCTCTGCACAGCTGAACTCGAGCACTTCCAGCAATTTTTGTTCAATTTGGATTTTGCTTTATTGTTTTGGGTGACACAGTACCACAGCAGTTAGTGCAATGCTTTACAGTACCAACTGTAAAGGGTTCAATTCCTGCCACAGTTTATAAGGAGTTTGTCCATTCTCCCTGTGACTGTGTGGGTTTCACCCAGGGGCTCTGGCTCCTCTCACATTCCAAAGACATCTGGGTTAGTGTTAGCGAGTTGTGGGCACGTTATGTTGGTGCCAGAAGCATGGCGACACTTGCGGGCTGCCCCCAGCATAATCCTCATTGACTTGATTTGACGCAAAGGACACTTTACTCTGTACATATCAATGTACATGTGGAAAGCAAGGCTAATCTTTAAATCTCTTCTAAAATACTTTACCGTAGTGTACTTTAAATTTAAAAAAAAATTGGCAATATCCTTAAATGTTTTGCTGGTTTAGCATGTTTAAATATCTTTCATTTTCTTTTAATTTTCCAACATTTGCAGAAGTCTTTGTTTTGCAATGCCTCATAAACATTCAGCATTATAAAAAATAAGTTCTTCAGCATTTCCAGGAAAACCTGGGGGAATACCAACTAACTTTTAGCATTTCCGGACAAGTTCAGTTTGAGTCAGCCAGCATAATTCCCTATTTGATACAGAAGGTCGTGCCAAAACATCCTGGGATTTATGTTAACAGAACCTCACTGCAGATAGACATGTATTTGTACTAAGGTCCATCGTAGATATTACCAGTGTGCTTCTGACAATAAAATCCAATCCTATGCTGACTTCATATTGCCCACCACTCTTCTGGATAAATCATCATACAATCATGGAACCATGAAAGCAAATAGAAAACCACTTACCCTGCCAACCCACACCAGCTCTACCTACCAGCAGTCCATTATAACCTCCTACCCACTCCTCAAATCACTGCACATTTTTTCACTATTACAGTATAAGACCCTAAGACATAAAACATAGGAGCAAAATTAGGTCGTTCGGCCCATCGAGTTTGCTCTGCGATTGCATCATAGCTGCTTTATTAAGCCTTTCAACTCCATTCTCCTGCCTTCTCCCCATAACAAGGCCAAAGATACAGCACGGTAGCATAGTGGTTAGCACAATGCTATTACAGCTCGGAGTTTGGAGTTCAATTCCGGTGTCCTCTGTAAGAAAGTTTGCACATCTTCCCATATTCATGTGGGTTTACTCCAGGTGCCCCAGTTTCCTCACACAGTCCAAAGACATATTGGTTGGTAGGTTATTTGGTCATTGTAAATTGTCCTGTAGTTAGGCTGGGGTTAAATCAGTGGGCTGCTGGACAGTGTGACTTGATGGTCTGGAAAGTCCTATTCGCACTGTATCTCTAAATAAAATAAAATAAATAAATAAGACACAGGAGCAAAATTAGATCATTTGGCTGATCAAATCTGCTGCACCATTCGACCATGGCTGATTTATTATCACTCTCAAAACCCATTTTCCTGCCTTCTCCCCTTTTAATGCCTTTATGAATCAAGAATCTATCAACCTCCACCTTAAATGTACCCAATGATTTGGCCTCCACAGCCCTCTGTGGCAATGAATTCCACAGATTCACCACCCCATGTTAGCCACTGTCATCATGACTGAATAGGAAACTATGCTTTTCCTTGTTTTTTGTGCAGAACAGGGGTTCTCAACTGGGGTCCATGGACCCTCTTGCTTAATGATATTGGTCCATGGCATAAAAATAGTTTGGAGCCCCTGATGTAGAAGGTCATTTACTATATGAATTAATTCAAGAAAGTATTGTGAACAGAACTTAGTTTCAAACTTCCAGAGAAGTCAGAGGTTATGCAGTTTGTAAAGGTAATGACACTGATACTTCTTTAGTAAATGAAGATGAAATTTCACAGGACACCTTTGTTTTCAGGGTTCTGTGCCATCCTTGCTCTCACAAGTCATGAAGAGTGGCAAGAATCTGGAACGTTAAATCAAGCAGTTATTCTGCCTTGACAAAAGATCATGGGTACTAGCCTCCCTACCATCTATGGCATCTTCAAAATGTGATGTCTCAAAAAGGCAGCATACATTATTAAGGACCCACAATACCCAGGACTTCTCATTATTACCATCAGGAAGGAGGTACAGGAGCCTGAAGGCACACACTCAGTGATTCAGGAGCAACTTCCTCCCTCCGTCATCTGATTTCTGAACAGATAATGAATCCAACCCATGAACACTACCTCACTATTTTTGCACTACTTATTCTTTATATACAGTACTGTGTAAAATTTACAGGCGTAAGAAAAAAATACTATAAAGTGAAGCTGCTTTCAAAAATAATGAAATGAAAAGTTTCTAAATATAAAAAAAGATAAAGAGCAGTAAACAGTAAAAAAACTAACTCAAAACAATTTTTGAGTGACTGCCCTTTGCCTTTAAAGTAGCATCAGTTCTCTTAGGTACACTGCCATGCAGTTCTATAAGAAAGTCAGCTCGTAGGTTGTTCCAAGCATCTTGGAGAACTTGCCACAGTTACTCTACAGCGGCCTTACTTGCGTTTGTCTCTCCAGATTATCCTAGACAGCCTTAGTGATGCTGAGATCAGAGGCCATACCATCTGAAGCCTTAAAAAATCTGTATACATTGAAATGCAGCCCTTCCAAATGTAGGCCCTTCCAGTCCTTCGAGCCACACCACCCAGCAATATCTGTCTGTTGAGGAGCGGATGAATGTTATTACCATTAAGGACACTGTGGTGACACAGTCATGGGTGTTGGTAGGCGTAAAGAAAATACCCCTCCAAGTCATTTGATGACTATAGTACTGGGAATGGAATCTATTCTCCTCTGCTGTTGTGGTCACTGGATGAATCACTGTTAGTGCATTCTTCCAAAATGCAACACCTCACACTTGTCTGCATTAATTTCCATCTGCCATTTTCTGGCTCATTTTTCCAGTTGGTCCAGATCCCTCTGCAAGCCTTGAAAGCCTTTCTCGCTGTCCACAACACCTCCAATCTTAGTGTCATCAGCAAACTTGCTGATCCAATTTACCACATTATTATCTAGATCATTAATATAGACACCAAACAACAATGGTCCCAGCACAGATTCTTGAGGCACACCACTAATCACAGGCCTCCAGTCTGAGAAGCAATCATCCACTACCACTCTCTGTCTTCTCCCACACAGCCAATTTCGAATCCAGTTTACAACCCCTCCAAGGATACCTTGTGTCTGAACCTTCTGAACTAACCTCCCATGTGGGACTCTTGTCAAAGGCCTTACTAAAGTCCATGTAGACAACATCCACAGCCTTTCCTTCATCTACTTTCTTGGTAACCTCCTCAAAAAACTCTACAAGATTTGTTAAACACGATCTACCATGCACAAAGCCATGCTGACTATCCTTAAACAGCCCTTGGCTGTCCAATTACTTGTATATCTGATCTCTCCCCCTGCCCTTTACTTCCCTCTGGTTCCCCTTCTCCTTCCCTTTCTCCCATGGTTACTGTCCTCTCCTCTCAGATTCCTTCTTCTTCTGCCCTTTACCCTTTCCACCTATCACCCCCAGCTTCTCACATCATTACCCCTCCCCCACCCACCCACCCACTTCATCCTGCTCACCTGGTCTCAAATATGACCTGCTAGTTTGTACTCCACCCCCTCCTTTTGCCCCCTTCCTTTACAGTCCTGATGAAGGGTCTGAAACAACTGGAAAAAAATGTCCTTATGTTCTAAAACAACCCAAGAATGCAGGTAGTGCAAAAAAAACAAGATGCAGGTCCAGATATTTGGAGGGTACGGCCCAGATCCGGGTCAGGATCCTTTCAGCAGTCTTATCACAGTTGGAAAGAAGCTGTTCCCAAATCTGGCCGTATGAGTCTTCAAGCTCCTGAGCCTTCTCCCGGAGGTAAGAGGGACAAAAAGTGTGTTGGCTGGGTGGGTTGTGGCCTTGATTATCCTGGCAGCACTGCTCCAACATCGTGCGGTGTAAAGTGAGTCCAAGGACGGAAGATCGGTTTGTGTGATGTGCTGCGCCGTGTTCACGATCTTCTGCAGTTTCTTTTGGTCTTGGACAGCACAACTTCCATAGCAGGTTGTGTTGCACCCTAGAAGAATGCTTTCTACAGTGCATATATAAAAATTAGTGAGGGTTTTAGGGGACAGGCCAAATTTCTTTAGTTTTCTCAGAAAGTAAAGGCGTTGGTGGGCCTTCTTGGCAGTGAACTCTGCTTGGTTGGACCAAGTCAGGTCATTTGTGATATTGACCCCGAGGAACTTAAAGCTTTTGATCTGTTCTACTTGCGCACCACCGATGTAAATTGGGTCGTGCGGTCTGCTACTCCTTCTGAAGTCAACAACCAATTCCTTCGTCTTGCTGACGTTGAGGGATAGATTATTGTCTTCGCACCATGCCACCAGGTTCTTAATTTCCTCTCTGTACTCAAACTCATCATTACCCGAGATACGGCCTACAATTGTTGTGTCATCAGCAAACTTTTATATTGAGTTTGCTGGAAACTTGCCTACACAATTATGGGTGTACAGTGAGTACAGCAGGGGGCTGAGTACACAGCCTTGTGGGGCACTGGTGCTCAGAGTGTAGAGGAGAGCTTGTCCCATATTTTTACAGCCTGGGTCCTGAATGTGAGGGAGTTGAAGATCCAGCTGTAGATCTGAGTACTTAGGCCTAGATTCCGGAGCTTAGGAATCAGTTTATTTGGATTGATGGGATTGAAGGCAGAGCTGTAGTCAATGAAAAGGAGCCTTACGTATGCGCCTTTAGTCTCCAGGTGTTCTAAGGAGGAATGTAGGGCCAGAGAGATGGTATCTGTCACTGACCTGTTGCTCCAGTAGTCGAATTGCAAAGCGTCGAGGTTGACCGGTAGGCTGTGGTTGATGTGTGCCATAACCAATCTCTCGAAGCACTTCATAGCAATTGATGTCAGAGCCACAGGTCGATAGTCATTCAGGCATGCCACCTTGCTCTTCTCCGGCACTGGGATTATCGTTGCCTTCTTAAAACACGAGGGGATCTTAGACTGAAGCAAGGAGTAGTTGAAGCAAACACTCCAGCTAGCTCGCTTGCACAGGCTCGGAGAACCCGTCCTGGGACGCCATCTGGGCCCATTGCCTTCCTTAGATTTATCTTCAGGAAGGCCCTTCTAATGTCCTCCTTGGTGATGATGAATCTCGATGCCACCAGGTCCGGTTCATCCGGAGGGAGCGGGACACTCCTCTTCTGTTCGAATCTTGCGTAGAATACATTAAGTTTGTCAGTAAGGGAAGCGCCACAGTTATTGATATTCCCGGCCTTTTTTTTGCGCCAGTGATCTCATTTAGACCCTGCCATAGTCTACTGGCACCCCTCTGGTTAGCCTGGGCTTCCAACTTGGCTCGATATTGCCTCTTGGTGCTCCAGCTAACAGCAGATATTCATGAGTTGTTCACTAAAGTTGTAGCAGCTTCATCACTGAAAGATCACATATAAAGTTGCGGATGAGGTATTGTTGAATTTTTCATCATAAATCTGGGTATCAAGCATGTTTCAAGAGGTCACAAATGAGTTGGGATAGAAACACTTCATGTCATCCGCTTATCATTGTCAGCTCCAAGGGACTTTGGAGAGATATTATCAGAGTTGAAGTCGAAATCGTGTTTATTGTCACCTGCACAAGTACATGTACACAGGCAGTGCAACGAGAAACTCACCTACCACTGCATCTTAGGCACATAGCATCATACAATCAGCATTCACAAGTGAAACATAAATAAGCACATCTTTCCAAGACAGAACACAATTAGAACAAATGTCTTCATATAACTGAAAAAAAATTTTAGTACTCTGCTCTACAAGAGGTGATTGATAAGTTCGTGGCCTAAGGTAGAAGGAGATGAGTTATACAGCTCTCGTTACATGCACGTGCAGTTCAACTCTTTGAGTGATTATGCAGAAAGTTTGAAGTTAATAACTCACCAAGAGTGATTGATAAGTTTGTAGCGTAAGGTAGAATGAGATGAGTTATTTTCAAACTTTCTGCATAATCACTCAAAGAGTTGAACTGCACGTGCATGTAACGAGAGATTTATAACTCATCTCCTTCAATTCCAAAGAAGAAACATGCAAATTAGTGAGATGGAGGAACTGAGGGAAATACATGTTAGTAGGGAAATGGTGTTAGGTAAATTGAAGGGATTGAAGGCAGATAAATCCCCCGGGCCGGATGGTCTGCATCCCAGAGTGCTTAAGGAAGTAGCACAAGAAACAGTGGATGCATTAGTGATAATTTTTCAAAACTCTTTAGATTCTGGATTAGTTACCGAGGATTGGAGGGTGGCTAATGTAACCCCGCTTTTTAAAAAAGGAGGGAGAGAGAAACCGGGGAATTATAGACCGGTAAGCCTGACATCGGTGGTGGGAAAAATGCTAGAGTCAGTTATCAAAGATGTGATAACAGCACATTTGGAAAGCGGTGAAATCATCGGACAAAGTCAGCATGGATTTGTGAAAGGAAAATCATGTCTGACGAATCTCATAGAATTTTTTGAGGACGTAACTAGTAGAGTGGATAGGGGAGAACCAGTGGATGTGGTATATTTGGATTTTCAAAAGGCTTTTGACAAGGTCCCACACAGGAGATTAGTGTGCAAACTTAAAGCACACGGTATTGGGGGTATGGTATTGATGTGGATAGAGAATTGGTTGGCAGACAGGAAGCAAAGAGTGGGAATAAACGGGACCTTTTCAGAATGGCAGGCAGTGACTAGTGGGGTACCGCAAGGCTCAGTGCTGGGACCCCAGTTGTTTACAATATATATTAATGACTTAGACGAGGGAATTAAATGCAGCATCTCCAAGTTTGCTGATGACATGCAGCTGGGCGGCAGTGTTAGCTGTGAGGAGGATGCTAAGAGGATGCAGGGTGACTTGGATAGGTTAGGTGAGTGGGCAAATTCATGGCAGATGCAATTTAATGTGAATAAATGTGAGGTTATCCATTTTGGTGGCAAGAACAGGAAAACAGATTATTATCTGAATGGTGGCCGATTAGGAAAAGGGGAGGTGCAACGAGACCTGGGTGTCATTATACACCAGTCATTGAAAGTGGGCATGCAGATACAGGAGGTGGTGAAAAAGGCGAATAGTATGCTGGCATTCATAGCAAGAGGATTCGAGTACAGGAGCAGGGAGGTACTACTGCAGTTGTACAAGGCTTTGGTGAGACCACACCTAAAGTATTGTGTGCAGTTTTGGTCCCCTAATCTGAGGAATGACATCCTTGCCATAGAAGGAGTACAAAGAAGGTTCACCAGATTCATTCCTGGGACGGCAGGACTTTCATATGATGAAAGACTGGATCAGCTAGGCTTATACTCGTTGGAATTTAGAAGACTGAGGGGGGATCTTATTGAAATGTATAAAATCCTAAAGGGATTGGACAGGCTAGATGCAGGAAGATTGTTCCCGATGTTGGGGAAGTCCAGAATGAGGGGTCACTGTTTGAGGATAAAGGGGAAGCCTTTTAGGACCGAGATTAGGAAAAACTTCTTCACACAGAGAGTGGTGAATATGTGGAATTCTCTGCCACAGGAAACAGTTGAGGCCAGTTCATTGGCTATATTTAAGAGGGAGTTAGATATGGCCCTTGTGGCTACGGGGGTCAGGGGGTATGGAGGGAAGGCTGGTACAGGGTTCTGAGTTGGACGATCAGCCATGATCATACTGAATGGCGGTGCAGGCTCGAAGGGCCGAATGGCCGACTCCTGCACCTATTTTCTATGTTTCTATGTTTCTATTAAGAAATGATACAATGTTAAGCTCCCAACTATGGCATTCCTTTGGCCATAACTCAATGATGGCCACCAAGTCATACTGGCCAATTTCTGGTTGCACCTCGTGTTTGTCCATCTTATTCTGAATGCTGCGCGTACTTAAGTACAGCACCTTCAGTCCTGCATTCTTCGCCCTTTTGAATTTTGCCTTTGTGGTACAACTTAACTCTGCTCTATCTGCACTTGTACCCAATCATTGGCTTGTCCTTCCATGCATTCATTTTACATCCATCATCTACTCGTAAACCAGTTGGCTCATCCTCACCTTTATCATACTGGTTCCCATGCCCCTACTACATTAGTTTAAACCACTACCAACAGCTCTAGGAAAATTGACCACAAGAATATTAGTTCCCCTGGGAGTCAAGTTCAACCTGTCCCTTTTGTACAGGTCACACCTGCCCCAGAAGAGGTCCCAATGATCCAGAAAACGGAATCGCTGTCCTCTGCTCCAATTCTTCAACCACATATTTATCTGCCACTTCATTCTATTCCTATCCTCACTGTTGTGTGGCACAGGCAGCAATCCCAAGATTACTACCCTTGAGATCCTGTTTCTTAGCTTTCTTCCCAACCCCTCCCCACCATTGAGCACGTCTACCCGGAGCACTGTCACAGGAAAACATCATTAATCATCAAGGACCCCCACCATCCAGGTCATGCTCAATTCTTACTGCTGCCATCCGGAAGGAGGAACTGGAGTCTGACGACCCACACCACCAGGTTCAAGAACATCAAGAACCCATGAACATCAGGCTCTTGAACCAGTGGAGTAACTTCACTCACTCCAACCCTGAACTGTTCCCACAACCTATGGACCCATTTTCAAGGACTTTTCTAATGTTCTTGATATTTATTTCTTATTTATTACTATTATATTTAGTTTCTTTGCAGTTACTGTGAACGAGCACAAGAAAATGAATCTCAAGGTTGGATATAGTGACTCATATGTACTTTGATAATAAATTTACTTAGAACTTTGAACATTTGAACAATGAGTCAGACACATGCCTTCATTTGAATTGTAGTATGGGATTGTCAGCCCAGTTGAATGTGACAATTGAATCCCAGTTTACCACAGGCTGAGGGAGAAGAGAGGACAAGCACTAGTCCATAAATGATGCAAGAGAAAATAAATTAGTATGGGCCATCGAAACACAATGAGGGTATATATTTATAGAAAAGTATTTAATCTTTCTAAATTCAATTTAAGCGAAATAAGATTCAGGATTAAGTTTATTTAACACATGTACATCAAAACATACAGAGAAATGTGTCATTTTGCATTAACAACCAACACACCTAAGGGTGTGCTCAGGGCAGCCTGCAAATGTCACCATTCATTCCAGTGCCAATATAGTATGCCCACAATGTCAGGCCGAACAATCAGTAATACCTTTCTATATGCCAAGAGATTAAATATATAATATTTAATTAACTAAACCAATGAGTAGAGATAGGGATGATGGCACTGAGGTGACTTACTGCTACTGAAGGAAAATTGTGCTTGTAGGGAGCATTACAACAATATCTGCACCAAATGTCTGCACTTTGATGTATTTCTATCCCACCGTTATAAGATTATGGAATGGGTCTCTTGTACAATCTACCTCATCATGGCTTTGTACCTTTCTGTCTGCCTGCCTACACAGCACTTTCTCTGTAATTGTACCACTATATTCTGCTCTCTGTAATTGTTTTCCCTTGATGCACTGATGCAGTGAAGTAATCTGTCTGGAAGGTATTCACAAGAAATCTCCTACCCCTGGAGGCGAAGCAGAGTAATGATGGCGCTAAACAGAGATTCCTTTGCTTGCATCTTCAGAGACAGCTCTATTTCCATCTTTAACATCTCTATTTTTCCCTTTCAGGGTTCTTTTGAAGACCCTGACCAGGAGTTACACGCTGAACTTATTTCTTTGCAGGAGCGGGACCTGCTCTCGGAGTTTCACAACCGGCCGTTGTTCAGCATGCCAAGGGTTTGGCCTAAGAGACCAGCTCGGATTTGGAAGGCTAGGATCTCAGGGCTTTGGAGACAGGCGGATCAAGGGTTGGTGTCACAACAGGAGAACCGTGTGTTGTCGGGGGAGTCAGAATATCTGCAGCTGTGTGCCCAGAGACTTATTTTTGGGGACAGAGGTCGTAAAAAGGCGACGTAATGGACTTTTAACATTGTAAACCAGTGAGTTGTTTGTTACGTCTCCCGCTCACTGGGAAAATCGAGACACCTTTTCCTCCCTTATTAGGGAGAGAAAGAACCTGCGGCATGCCGAATACCGGGTGAAACCCGAAGTCTCTGGGGTAACTGTAAGTCTGTGTCTTTGCTCACGCTTAAGTGCTTGGTGGCGGGTGCCGATGCTTTTTTTGCCAGTGGGGGGAGAGGGGATTGTTGCTTGCTGCTGCTTATGCATGGGAGGGAGGGGAGCTGGGGGGGTGGACTTTGGGGTTCTAACATTTAACCGCCGTTCATTCTTTGGGGCACTCCTCTGTTTTTGTAGATGTATGCAAAGAAAAAGCATTTCAACATTGGACCTTTGAACCTTTGAAAGTTTTTCACTGTACCTCAGTACATGTGACAATAATAACGCAATTACTAACTTCAGAGAGGGACCTAAAAGGTGATGTTGGAAGCTGGAAAATCATAATTGGGAATGTGGAAACAATAAATAAATACCCTAAATGTCAATATTTTGGAATATATTTTATTTACTAATTTAGTTATTGTAATATTATTTAATCTATTGTGAGTTATATATACTGTGTTGTCCCCTTGGTCCGGAAGAATATTATTTTGTTTGGCAGTATACATTTATACAGCTGAATAGCAATCAACTTGAATTTGAACTTGACATGTAAGCATCTTCAGAGTAATAATAATTCCACAGAAAGTGGGGAACCTGGAGAGAAAATGGAACTTAGTGAAGAAGTAACTGTTGAGAAATTAGTAGAAATATAGGTTCCCATATCCCTTGGGTTACAGGAATAGATACATTGAAAACATAGAAAACCTACAGCACAATACAGGCCCTTCGGCCCACAAAGTTATGCCGAAAATGTCCCTACCTTAGAAATTATTAGGCTTACCTATAGCTCTCTATTTTTCTAAGCTCCATGAACCTATCCAAAAGTCTCTCAAAAGACCCTATCGTATCCGCCTCCACCACCGCTGCCGGCAGCCCATTCCACGCACTCACCACTCTCTGCGTAAAAAACTTACCCCTGACATCTCCTCTGTACCTACACCCCAGCACCCTACACCTGTGTCCTCTTGTGGCAACCATTTCAGCCCTGGGAAAAAGCCTCTGACTATCCACACGATCAATGCCTCTCATTATCTTATACACCTCTATCAGGTCACCTCTCATCCTCCGTCACTCCAAGGAGAAAAGGCCGAGTTCACTCAACCTGTTTTCATAAGGTATGCTCCCCAATCCAGGCAACATCCTTGTAAATCTCCTCTGCACCCTTTCTATGGCTTCCACATCCTTCCTGTAGTGAGGCGACCAGAACTGAGCACAGTATTTATTTTAAATTTTGATATTTATTTCCCTTAGAGGGGTATATACATCTAATGAAAGATTTTGGTCCAAAATGTCAACCCTTTATTCTCCATCATAGATACTGCCTGATTTGCTGAGATCCTTCAGCATTTTGCGTGTGTTGTTCAAGATTTCTAGTATCTGCAGAATCTCTTGTGTTGTATTTCCTAATGCTTATTACTCAGAACTGTTCGTCTTATCTGCTCATTAGTGAGATAGATAAGCTATGGTTTAGAGTCAAAATATAAAGGTTCAACAGCATTTCCTTTTTATATACTGTATAAGATCCTGACAGAGAAGAGCAGCAGCACATTTTTACAAAAATTTTCACACGTCCACTAATTGATCTATTCCACATTTATTTATCTAAGAATTTAAATTGTTTAGCTTCTGCGGTGTGTTTCGAGCTTATATTCACACATAACACCACCACCACTATATCCATACCGTCATAAGCAAAGGTTACAGAGTCCCTCAACAACACACACAAACAAGATGCTGGAGGAACTCAGCATGCCAGGCAGCATCTATGGAAAAGAATAAAGAGTCAAGGATTTGGGCCGAGACCCTTCATAAGGATTAAATTACCAGCGTTTACTGGAGATTCAGGACTGATGAAAGGTCTCGGTTCAAAACGTCGACTGTTTACTCTTTTCCATAGATGCTACCTGACCTGCTGAGTTTCTCGCATTTTGTGTGTGTTCCTTTGGATCTCTCGTGTTACAGAGTCCCTCACTCATTCCTTCAACAGTTCCTCTCTATTCTACCCTGGATTCCACCCACCCTTCCTGACAAAAAGCTGACTCTTGGCATGCGGCCCATAAAAGTGATGTACAATTGCCTTTATCACCTTGCCCTTGTCACTGTTGGACAGTTCTGCTGAATTACTGTTCAGATCATTGATCATTGGGTTATTTTATCTTAATGATTTTAATTATTTCTATGTAGCTTAATATGCTTCTTTTGTTTCCATTTTCTTAAAAGTGCATAGTTTTTAATTAGTTGCACTAAGTTTACTAGTTTATTTTTGCTAAAATCAATGATAAGTTTTGCTGCAAACTGCTTTCCAGAGAAAAGGTCTCTCTGGTCTGGGGTGGTCCCCTGCACTGCATCACCTGAGGACTTACCACAGCTTAGGCTTCACCACCTGACAGGCCTCTAATGCACCCATTAACAGGGCAGGAAAGAAAGGAAGGACAGACACTCATTAAGGCATCGCAGTCTGTCCCACTGCATTTTGCAGTGACTGCTGCAACAGACAAGATTCAACAAAGAAGTCATGCCTAGGGTACTATGGGATCTCTGATGTCCACCTGAGAGAGCCTGCGGGGCATCGCTGAAGTGTCATCCGGAAAACACCTTGGCTGAAGGTAGGACAAACACCAGTCCGAATGATGTGTCTCGGTCCTGGAAAGGAACTAAAACTCTACACAGAGATGAGAGTATCACAGACTGACACAAGGTTAATGACTCCACTTAGTAGGTCTCCTCTCAAGGGACCCACTCTCTTTAGAAATGTAAAAGATTTAAAAGCCCTTTTACTTCTTTTGTCTAGGCAAAAATATACTAAGTCAAACAGCATGTAAAATCAATAGTTAAATGAATCCTTCTGTGTCTCACTGGACAACTGTTTTACAATTAAGCCAATACCAACAGCAGTATAATTAAATTTACATCAAATCCTGACAGATTTCCAGCTTCCTGCTTGCACTTAAGTTTGGAGCTGTAACCCAATTTTTAATCATTTGCTTCTGTCAATGAAAATTAACAATGGGGCATTGACAGGATGTGAAGCTGGGCTGAGAAGTGGCCGATGAATTCAATCTGGAAAACAGCGAAGTAGTACACATTGCACGGTCAAACTTGAAGGTAGAGTACAAGGATAATAGCAGGATTCTCAACGGTGTGAAGGAACAGAGGGACCTCGGCGTTCAAGTCTGTAGACCTCTCAAAGCTGATGTGCAAATTGATAAGGTAGTTTAGAAGGTATGTGGTGTTTTGGCCTTCATTAGTCAGGGGAATGAGTTCAAGAGCCATGAAGTACAGTTGAAAATCTATAAAAAACCTGGTTAGACCACATTCTAGAGTATTGTGTTCAGTTCTGGTCTCTCCGTAGCGGTGATTATATCATGTCTACTTCCATCCCTTTGTGCTAGTTAATTCACCCACTTTATTACAAATACATCACACATACGATGAAGCATATTTAGATCTGGCTGCTCAGAATTTAAGGTCCTACTGCAGAGTACTGGGTGGCAGGGTGGCAGGGTCTATGAAAGGAGATTTAAGGTGCCCCTTCCCTCCACTAACGTGCAGATCACCCTTGGCCAAGACGTAATACCAGCCTAGCCCCCTGATCAGGGTCACATGAAGCTATGGGAGCAGGTGGCGGATGGTTGTATGAGCAGCTGGTTCATATCACACGTCCTGGTTATGTGACCACTGATGCCAGGCAGACAACCGTTAAAGAGTACTGATAATAGCTGGGGTCATCCATTCTATAAAGACACTGCCCAGAAGAAGTCAATGACAAACCACATCTGTTGGAAAATTTGCCAAGAACAATCATGGTCATTGACAGAACATGATCGTCATACGACATGGCACATAACGAACGAACTACCAAGTATACACCAAAGGCAAGTCATTGCTTCCCATACTCTGTTGCATTCTGCAAGTTATGATGTATAATTAGGTGTGACTCAATCACAAAATAATTCATAACAAGTCACTGGTTACATTTGTATTAACTTGCAATTCAGCCAGTGGGGAATTGAGGAAAGAATGAAAAGAAGCAACAGTAACTGAAGCATTTAAGTCAAATTTGGGCAAATTTCTGCATAAATATACATTTGCAAAAATGATGAGGAAAGTGTGGAGAGAGTGAGACACACTGAGCGCCTCTTTCAAATAGCTGGCACAGGCAACAATGGACTGAATGAGCACCTTTGTGCTGAATCATTCTCAGCTTCTACTTAGTATCCCTACATAAAATGGTTATTCCCCCAAGCCGGCAGGTTAATCAACCCCTCCATCCATTAACCACCACCCAGCAACATTACATGCACATCAGCCACTCCTCTCCACAGCCCAAAATCCCTCCCCATGCACCGCTACTTTACACTTACTCTCCATACCTCATCCCTACACTGACACAGTCACTGTCTTACTGCTTACACGTGCCCTGCTGCTGCCTAGAACAGTTCCTCTTGCCAAGATTCACTCTATCACTTTATCATTTACTGTCAGTTACCTCATGCACAGATACTCCTGCATCTAGCATCACTTTATGTACATACAATCCGTCTATGTTTACAAGCTAATCTTAGGCCACACTCAAACAGTTACTTGTGCATTGTGATTTATAAGATTTCTTCTATTTTTACAGTATATGTATTGTGCTTTAATAATTTTATTGTGTTATTTATGTTAATGGTGTTTTAATGCTACATTGGATCTGGAGTAACAATTATTTTGTTCTCCTTTACACTCTTAAGAATAACAATGACTGAAAAAGGTGACATGTAGAATCGGCCTGAGGGGGATAAATATCACCAAGGAGTTGACAAGATGTCGTCAAAAGCATTTTTGGGAGTTGGCTAACGGCCTTCTAACAGCAGGCAGGATGCCAGACTCAGTTTCAAACCGGAAATTAGAGATTTGTGTAACAAGGGTGCCATATTGATTAAGGAATGATTTTAAACACTTGAATAAACTAGCAGCAAGTCTGTGCAGGATGAATTGTGCAGGAATGTGCACACATTTCTGTTTTGGACTAATACATTGTGAAACCAAATGATGAAGAAGCTACCCTACCCTGAGTATTGTGCAGAGTTAATGTGAATTTGTCTCCATTCCATTGTTCAATTTACACCTCACTCCCTCCCACAACTATGCTTTGAAAATTTTAACCATACCCACACCACCTCCTGATGCTGCAGCCAGTTCTGATGGAACATCCCTAAACCAAAGCAAGGGCAGGTTTCCTTTTCCAAAGAAAGGGTTTGACTGCCTGAGTTCTTCCACTATTTTACATTTTGTCTTCAGATCGCAGCATCTGCAGTTTTATTGGTTTTCCATGATTGTTGAAGTCAGTACAACACCCATTCCAATTCTGCCTACATGGAAGAAGGCCTCTTTTTCTATCTGATGGATCTCCATCAAATTCTCTCACACTATTCACCTTCAGTGATCCCCATTTTGCTTCATGATTTTGATAAGGTGCTGACCTAATCTCGTTTTTACAACCGCATTTCTGTTCTATAAAGTGGCTTCCCAAAGGCCAGTACTCATGCCATTATAACCTATGACCTCAACCCATCTCTATACAGTCTTTTGTTTTACACTTTCCTGCTCTTCACTCTTCCCCCAGTTCTGAGGAAGAGTCCTAGGCACAAAACATTTCTCTTTTCACAGATACTGCTTTAGTGCGTCCATCGGAGAAGAGTGGTCATAATGTGATTTTTCACTGGGATGGAATGTGAAGTTTTTCAACCCAGATCCTGGGCCATGAATCCAAGTAAAGGACTTGGATGCAAGAGTTTGATAGCCTGGGAGCTTCAGTGAAAGGCATAACTGTGAATGGGCAATGAACAAACTCTGGAACTGCAGCAGGTAAACATTCAATTCTGAAGCAAATAAAAATGCAAGAAGGATCCAAAGAAGGATCACATAAAATTACCAGGAAAAGCTGCAAGCTTAATGATTGAGAATAGTTTCTTCAAGGGATGATGCCTCAAGAAGGTAGCATCCATCTCCAAAAACCTTAACTGTCCAGGATATGATCTCTTTCTCATTAATGCCATCATGGAGGAAGTGCAGGAAGCTGAAGATCCATACTCAATGATTTAGGAACAGCTTCTAGCCCCCTGCCAACAGATTTCTGAATGGTCCATGAATCCATGAACACTACATCATTAATCATTTTATTACAGTACATTTATTTTGTAAGTTACAGTAATCTTTATGCTTTTGCACTACTCTGCTGCCATAAAGCAGCAAATTTTTTTTATTTCAAAATATACTTTATTCAAAAATAAATATATGCAATAAGCCATTCAATAACTTTTCATCCTTTACATACTTTCCCATTATACTCTGTACATATCCATATTTATAGCCACCCACGTGGCACTCCAGTAGTTCAGCTTAGCATATCATTGTTGAGGGGTATACTCCCCGCCCACCAACCCCTCCCACTCCCACGGGTGGAGAAACCTATACTGTGGTCCTTCCCCACCGGGCCCTTGCGGTGGCTGCACCAAGTTTCAGTGCGTCCCTCAGCACGTACTCCCGCAGCCGAGAATGCGCCAGTCGGCAGCATTCTCCCACGGACATCTCCATGTGCTGGTAGATCATCAAGTTTTGGGCCGACCAAAGAGCGTCTTTCACCGAGTTGATGATCTGCCAGCAGCACTGGATGTTGGTCTCCGTGTGCATCCCCGGGAACAGCCCGTAGATCAGAGAGTCCTCTGTTACGCAGCTGCTGGGGATAAAACGTGACACTAGCCCGTCCATCCTCCTCCACACCCTCTTTGCGAACTGGCAGTGTGCAAAGAGGTGGGTCACAGACTCCTCCTCACTGCAGTCCTCCCGTGGGCAGTGGGGTGCGGAGACGACGTTCCGGGCGTACAGGAGGGCTCTGACTGGGAGGGCCCCTCTCACCGCCAGCCAGGCGAGGTCTTGGTGCCTGTTGGTGAGACCTGGCGATGAGGCATTTTGCCAGATGTACTGGACAGTCTGCTCGGGGAACCACCCCACTGTGTCCATCACGTCCTTCTCCTGCAGTGCCTGCAGGACACTTCGTGCCGACCACTGCCTGATGGCCCTGTGGTGAAAGGCGTTCTCCTGGAAGAACTTTGCTACGTAGGACAGGTATGCCGGCAACGACCAGCTGACTGGGGCGTTGCGCGGGAGTGGGGCCAGACCCATCCTTCGTAGCCAGGGCGACAAGTAGAACCTGGGCACATAGTGGTACTTGGTGCCCACATACCTGGGCTCTACACACAACCTGATGCAGCCACATACGAAGCTGGCCATCAGGGTGAGGGTGACATTGGGGACGTTCTTGCCCCCGTTGTCCAGGGACTTGTGCATGACGGTCCATCTCACTCGCTCCATCTTGGATCCCCAGACGAATCTGAAGACAGCCCGGGTGATTTCCGAGCTGTAGGAGTGGGGGACGGGCCAAATGTCATGTCATACATGACATGAGGGGAGGAGGGGTGGCATTACTGGTCAGGGATACTATTACAGCTACAGAAAGGGTGGGTAATGTAGCAGGATCCTCTTTTGAGTCAATATGGGTGGAAGTCAGGAACAGGAAGGGAGCAGTTACTCTATTGGGGGTATTCTATAGGCCCCCTGGTAGCAGCAGAGATACAGAGGAGCAGATTGGGAGGCAGATTTTGGAAAGGTGCAAAAATAACAGGGTTGTTATCATGGGTGACTTTAATTTCCCTAATATTGATTGGCATCTGATTAGTTCCAAGGGTTTAGATGGGGCAGAGTTTGTTAAGTGTGTCCAGGACGGATTCCTGTCACAGTATGTGGACAGGCCGACCAGGGGGAATGCCATACTAGATCTAGTACTATGAACCAGGTCAGGTCACAGATCTCTCAGTGGGTGAGCATCTGGGGGACAGTGACCACTGCTCCCTGGCCTTTAGCATTATTATGGAAAAGGATAGAATCAGAGAGGACAGGAAAATTTTTAATTGGGGAAAGGCAAATTATGAGGCTATAAGCCTAGAACTTGCGGGTGTGAATTGGGATGATGTCTTTGCAGGGAAATGTACTATGGGCATGTGGTCAATGTTTAGAGATCTCTTGCGGGATGTTAGGGATAAACTTGTCCCGGTGAGGAAGATAAAGAATGGTAGGGTGAAAGAACCATGGGTGACAAGTGAGGTGGAAAATCTAGTCAGGTGGAAGAAGGCAGCATACATGAGGTTTAGGAAGCAAGGATCAGATGGGTCTATTGAGGAATATAGGGAAGCAAGAAAGGAGCTTAAGAAGGGGCTGAGAAGAGCAAGAAGGGGGCATGAGAAGGCCTTGGCGAGTAGGGTAAAGGAAAACCCCAAGGCATTCTTCAATTATGTGAAGAAAAAAAGGATGACAGGAGTGAAGTTAGGACCGATTAGAGATAAAGGTGGGAAGATGTGCCTGGAGGCTATGGAAGTGAGCGAGGTCGTCAATGAATACAAGCCAGATAGAGTTCTTTGAGGAGGTGACCAGGCATATAGATGAGGGTAGTGCAGTGGATGTGATCTATATGGATTTTAGTAAGGCATTTGACAAGGTTCCACATGGCAGGCTTATTCAGAAAGTTAGAAGGCATGGGATTCAGGGAAGTTTGGCCAGGTGGATTCAGAATTGGCTTGCCTGCAGAAGGCAGAGGGTGGTGGTGAAGGGAGTACATTCAAATTGGAGGATTATGACTATTGGTGTCCCACAAGGATCTGATCTGGGACCTCTACTTTTCATGATTTTCATTAACAACCTGGATGTGGGGGTAGAGGGTGGGTTAGCAAGTTTGCAGACGACACAAAGGTTGGTGGTGTTGTAGATAGTGTAGAGGATTGTCAAAGATTGCAGAGAGACATTGATAGGATGCAGAAGTGGGCTGAGAAGTAGCAGATGGAGTTCAACCCGGAGAAGTGTGAGGTGGTACACTTTGGAAGGACAAACTCCAAGGCAGAGTACAAAGTAAATGGCAGGATACTTGGTAGTGTGGAGGAGCAGAGGGATCTCGGGGTATATGTCCACAGATCCCTGAAAGTTGCCTCACAGGTGGATAGGGTAGTTAAGAAAGCTTATGGAGTGTTAGCTTTCATAAGTCAAGGGATAGAGTTTAAGAGTCGCGATGTAATGATGCAGCTCTATAAAACTCTGGTTAGGCCACACTTGGAGTACTGTGTCCAGTTCTGGTCACCTCACTATAGGAAGGATGTGGAAGCATTGGAAAGGGTACAGAGGAGATTTACCAGGATGCTGCCTGGTTTAGAAAGTATAATCAGAGATTGGGGGTGAGGTATTGGTGTGGGTGGAGAATTGGTTAGCTGACAGGAAGCAAAGAGTGGGAATAAACGGGACCTTTTCAGAATGGCAGGGGGTGACTAGTGGAGTACCGCAAGGCTCAGTGCTGGGACCCCAGTTGTTTACAATATATATTAATGACTTGGATGAAGGAATTAAATGCAGCATCTCCAAGTTTGCGGATGACACGAAGCTGGGTGGCAGTGTTAGCTGTGAGGAGGATGCTAAGAGGATGCAGGGTGACTTGGATAGGTTGGGTGAGTGGGCAAGTTCATGGCAGATGCAATTTAATGTGGATAAATGTGAAGTTATCCACTTTGGTGGCAAAAATAGGAAAACAGATTATTATCTGAATGGTGGCCGATTAGGAAAAGGGGAGGTGCAATGAGACCTGGGTGCCATTATACACCAGTCATTGAAAGTGGGCATGCAGGTACAGCAGGCGGTGAAAAAGGTGAATGGTATGCTGGCATTTATAGCGAGAGGATTCGAGTACAGGAGCAGGGAGGTACTACTGCAGTTGTACAGGGCCTTGGTGAGACCACACCTGGAGTATTGTGTGCAGTTTTGGTCCCCTAATCTGAGGAAAGACATCCTTGCCATAGAGGGAGTACAAAGAAGGTTCACCAGATTGATTCCTGGGATGGCAGGACTTTCATATGAAGAAAGACTGGATGAACTGGGCTTGTACTCGTTGGAATTTAGAAGATTGAGGGGGGATCTGATTGAAACGTATAAGATTCTAAAGGGATTGGACAGGCTGGATGCAGGAAGATTGTTCCCGATGTTGGGGAAGTCCAGAACGAGGGGCCACAGTTTGAGGATAGAGGGGAAGCCTTTTAGGACCGAGATTAGGAAAAACTTCTTCACACAGAGAGTGGTGAATCTGTGGAATTCTCTGCCACAGGAAACAGTTGAGGCCAGTTCATTGGCTATATTTAAGAGGGAGTTAGATATGGCCCTTGTGGCTACGGGGGTCAGGGGGTATGGAAGGAAGGCTGGGGCGGGGTTCTGAGTTGGATGATCAGCCATGATCATAATGAATGGCGGTGCAGGCTCGAAGGGCCGAATGGCCTACTCCTGCACCTATTTTCTATGTTTCTATTAAGGGAGCTAGGGCTTTACTCTTTGGAGAGAAGGAGGATGAGAGGAGACATGATAGAGGTGTACAAGATAATAAGAGGAATAGATAGAGTGGATAGCCAGCGCCTCTTCCCTAGGGCACCACTGCTCAATACAAGAGGACATGGCTTTAAGGTAAGGGGTGGGAAGTTCAAGGGGGATATTAGAGGAAGGTTTTTTACTCGGAGAGTGGTTGGTGTGTGGAATGCACTGCCTGAGTCAGTGGTGGAGGCAGATACACTAGTGAAGTTTAAGAGACTACTAGACAGGTATATGGAGGAATTTAAGGTGGGGGCTTATATGGGAGGCAGGGTTTGAGGGTCGGCACAACATTGTGGGCCAAAGGGCCTGTACTGTGCTGTACTATTCTATGTTCTGTGTTCTATGTTCTATACAAGTCTATGATGACAAATCTAATTTAGAACTGAGCATTAAAGGAACAAGAGTTGGATGAATGGGATTAAATTTCCAACGGACATAAAAGAAGAAATGTTGTTCTGTTATTATATGAAAGATTTCCAGAAATGCCAGGGAACCAACAGTCTAATATAAAGGAGGAAGTAAAGAGTGCAAGTGAGTAGAGGAATCTGCAATGAGGGTAGGGAGGGGACTTGATGGGAAGGTGAGGAAAATAAAATGGGATGATCGTAACAAGGGGTTTGATGGCTGACATGGTCTCAGTGGGCTGAGTGGCCTGCTTCCATGCTGTATGACTAATTTTCACAAGATGCAAGGAAGCCACAAGGAAAAATTGGGGAATGGCTATGATCTGGGCCACTTTCCTTTACGGTATGGTAGAAAGAATTAGTTAGACCTTTCAGAGGGAAAATGGATGAGCATTCGAGGGAGAATGATTTGTTGATTATTAAGGTAAAAAGACAAGCAGCTGGGCCTTTTAGGATTGTTCTACAAAGAACTAGTGCAGACAGAATGAGCCCTATTGCATAACAACTCAGAGAGAAGATTAGCTCTATTTGTCACATGTACATCAAAACATCGAAACATACAGATGAATGCATCATTTGAGTCAATGACTAAAATAATTCAAGAATTCTGCTGGGGACAGCCCACAACTGTTGTCACACTTCTGGTGCCAACATAGCATGCCTACAACTTACTAAACCTTACCCATAAGTCACTGGAATGTGGGAGAAAACCAGAGCACCTAGAGGAAGCCCAAGTGACCACGGGGAGAACGTACAAACTCCTTACAGACAGCAGCGGGAATTGCTTGGAGATTGCTGGTGCTGTAAAGTGTTACAATAAGCTACCGTGCTGAGCCACCGTTTGCAGATCTGTGTCACTGTCGTCCCTGACTCCAGTCGAAAATTTGATTAAAAGTTTGCTTCTGGGCTGGATTCTTCCTGTCCAAACCCCCTACGTGAACCTCTTCTCTGCCCCTTCCTCCAGAAGCCTTGATAATTAAAAAAAAATGTTTGGTTCTGCACATAACTTGGAATATAAGAAAATGCTAAATCACAGCAGATGTCGTTCATCAGGATTTGTGAAATTAAAGTACTGCAGGTGATAGAAATCAAAAGTAGAATGTGCCAACAGCAGTCAGAAGTGGCAAAATGTCTTCTGTTTAATTCTGTTTCTCTGTCACTAAGTAAGACCATGGATGGTCTTCAAAGTTCAAAGTAAATTTATTATCATTTTACACCATATACCACCCTGAGATTCATTATCTTGTGGACATTCATAGCAAATACAAAAATAACACAATAGAGTCAATGTAAGACAACACACAAGCAAAGAATATTTAAAATAATCTTTAAATGGTGTTAAGACCAAAATAATCAAAGCTTATCTTTAGTCTTAAATCCACTGCTTTACCAATCATAATTCCTGATCATCCACAGATGAGCCTCAGCTCATTTCACAGAACAGTGTAGCATTGAATCAATAAATCTCAATGCACCCCACAACTTTGCCTAAAATATGCACATAGTATAGAGTAGATGCACATGTTTGTAACATTTGCATTTAACACTCGTCCAATACTGATCATATTTCACTTCTTGTGCATGCTCCCATGTGCACAGCATAGTACTTCAGTGAATTCACTAGTCCACCTGCCTTTCTGCTTGTATGTTATTGAGCCAACAGCTGACTTACTTACTGGCAGCCCTGAGGCTCACAATATCCCACACACAATATGCAAAGTACATTTCTGGTTTTCAAGTGTGTAAGTTTGCATATTCAGTCTTCATTCTGGAAGTCAGTAATCAGCCTAGACACTTACACAAACAGAGCAGAGACAGATCACCAGCTCAAATCATAAGCACACCAGAGATTCTGCCGATGCTGGAAATCCAGAGCAACACACACAAAATGCTGGAGGAGCTCAGCTGATCAGGCTGATCGAGACGAGTAAACAGTCGACAGTTTGGGCCAAGACCCTTCATCAGGGATGGAGAGAAAGGGGGAAGAAGACAGAATAAGAAAATGGAGGAGGGGAAGGAGTTCAAGCTAGAAGGTGATCGGTGAAACCAGATGGTAGGTGGAGGGAGGAGGAGTGAGAGCTGGGAGGTGATAGGTGGAAAACGTAAAGGTCTGAAGAAGGAGGAAGGTGATACCTCAAAATACTTATGCCTTTCCGATGGGTCTATTAGTCTTACGTTTTTGCATTTTCTTTCTGTAAACATATTTTTTTATCTCTTGAAACCGTTTGTATTTGGTACTTCTTTGGAAGTGCTATGCAACTCTACAACTTCTTGTGTGAAAATGTTCCCTCGTAAATACGTAGTTTGAGTTCTTTAACTTGGTCACATGTACATCGAAAGATTGAGACATAAAGTGAAGTGCGTTGTTCTGCATCGGCGCCCAAATATGTGTTGGGGCAGCCCGCAAGTGTTGCCGTGCTTCCACTGCCAACATAGCATGCACAATTTACTAACCCTAACCCTGACCGCATGTCCTTTGGAATTGTGGCAGGAAATTAGAGTACCCAGAGGAATCCAAGTTGTCATGGAAAGAATGTATAAAATCCTTACAGACAGCGGCGGGAATTCAACCATGATTGCTGGTCACTAGCACTTTAAAGAACTATGCTTCCGTCTTCTCAATATATACCCAAATCTTGTTATTGGTTTCCAATATCCTTCTCAGTATCTTTCATAATCCTTGAATTGCACCACCTCAAATGTTTCACTTTTCTAAAGGCAAAATACCTTTCAGCATACATGGAATTCCCTAGAAACATCTTTGCTGGCTGCTTTAAATAGCTTTGAGATAGTTGGGCTAGAACAGCAACAAAAATCGGCAGGCCTGTTCAATAACCTGCTGTAAATTTGGAGATGATCAGACTCTTCTGATCATCAAGTGCCTAGTTAATAGCCCATTAAGGCACATGCAAGGAGGGTGAACATATGACATTCAAGATGTACTGAAACTGACTAAAGGTTTTGGTTCTATCTGACATTCACCTCACCCCTAATTACTTATATTACCTTCTTATCAGATTGCAGCTCAGGTAAACTTTGTGTTCCTGCTTATCACTCTCCAGCAGCTGTCTCCACCTTCACCCTCTCCACTTTTCACCTTGCTAATCTGCCTCTGGTTTGTTTTGCCGCAATCTAACAAGCACCTGCCTCGGTCTTGCTTACCTGGTTCAATCCACCTGTGAGCCTTCACCTCTCCTCAATCCATCAATCACTTCGTGCTCCTGTTCAATGTTCCTTCTAACTTCTTTTTCACAGCTGCGTGGACCAACCATTCCTCTGAGCAGGAGGTTTGTTTTCTCCTTTCTTTACAGGGCCTAAAAACTGCACAGTACTTTAAACGTTTTGGTTTGTAATACATCTGCTATAAATACTTAGAATGAAAATTGCAAAATCACACCCTTCTGATTCTATTTATGAATTGAAGGGTATAATGAAATAGAGTACAATAAAGCAAATCTTCCATATTATGTAAACTCTTTCTAGCTATGTCCAATTCCAGCTGCGTGGCAACAAACGTTATGTTCACGGGAGCATTTCAATTACTGCACGGCCGCGTATCCATGCAGCTTAAAAGGAACAGTGCTTCTGTCCCACCCCTATCCTGTCTCCTCTTTATACCTGCCGTCTTCCCTCTCACACTCTCAGTCCTGAAATCATAAACACAAGAGATTCTACAGATTTTCTCTTGTTTGAGAAGTTTTAGTACTGTGCCCAGAAGAGTTCGCTCTAAATTGCTGATTACTATTACAGGGTCGCCTGCTATTTTGCTTCATAGTTAGTTTGATTTCATCGCAGAATAGACACCAGTTTTCATGACAAACCAGGTAAACAATAAATTTCTATCAGTGTCACCAGACTCAGAAGCTAAAACAGTGGTATGGCCATCTATGACAGGAAATATGTTGCCTTTCAGGTTCAGCTAGTTGCACATTGCACAGAGTACAGAGGAAGAAGGCTATTCTGACTTACTTCAGCTATGTTTAATTTAGACTATAAGACATAGGAGTAGAATTAGGCCATGCAGCCTATCAAGTCTGCTCCACATCTTTTTCAAATGAGTCCAGGGCTTTTCTTTCATTAGTCATAGCTTAAAAAAATACAAAAATACACTACACACATTGATCAATGCACGTGAAGAACTTCCTGAAGTCAGCAATAAAATGATGAAAAATGGGAAAATTCAGCAGGTCACGTGACATTTGTGGACAGGGAAATAGTCAGTGTTTCAGGTCGAAGACCCTTCTGCTGTTCTGCTTTGACCTGTTCTTCATGATCAAACAAGAACAGTGACATTTGCAGTTACATAATGTTATGTGTATACAGGCTGTCCCCAAGGTTACAACAGCCACTTAAAAATACTGTACATATAAAAGAGTTCCTGTAATTAAATTCAAAAGCCTGGCATATGTACAAAAGTTTGTTTCTTGGAATGGCAGAATGAGCTTCCTCTGTGATATTGTAACTGTGAGGAAAGATAACACATGGCCCTTCAAGTAGGGGTCTTAATTGCTACACGGCTAGACCACACAATCGTGGTGCCAAACATGATGCCAATAGGGCAGCATGGCAGCTAGCGTAAAGCTTTACAATGCCAGTGATTGGAAGACTGGGGTTGATTTCTAGCTGCCACCTGCGAGGAGGTTACACATTCTCCCCATGACTGTGTCGGTCTTCTCCAGCAGCTCCAATTTCCCCCACATTCTAGGAATGTACCAGTTAGGGTCAGCAAGCTGTGGGCACGCTATGTTGGCCCCAGAGTGTGTGTGCCCATCGCCCCCCCAGGCAGTGTTGGTCGTTGCTGCAAATAACATATTTCACTGTAGGTTTTGATAGCCATGTGTCAAATAAAGCTAATGTTTAATCTTTTCATCTTTAATCATTAATCTTTAACTTAAACAGCATATCTGCCTGGACATGGTCTATATCTCTCCATCCTCTCCCTGTTCATATGTCTTTCATAAAGTCATACAAGAATACAGCACAGAAACAGGCCCTTCAGCCCATCTAGTGTGTGCTGAACCATTTAAACTGCCTGCTCCCATCGACCTGCACTGGGACCATAGCCATTCATACCCTTACCATCTATGTACCTATTCAAAACTTCTCGTAAGTATTCAGATCAAGCTGGCATGCACCACTTGCTCTGTCAGCTCTCATGGTGCTCTAAGTAAAGCATTTTCCCCTCCTATTCCCCTTAAACATTTTACCTTTCACCCTTAACCCATGCCTCAAGTTGTAATCCCACACAACCTCAGTGGAAAAAGCCCACTTGCATTTAACCTCTCTATACCCCTCAACCTTCTATGTTCCAAGGAATAAAGTCCTTTCCTTATAATGCAGGTCTTCCAGTCCCGGCAATATCCTTGTTAATTTTCCCTGTGCTCTTTCAACCTTACTAACATCTTTCCTGTAGGTAGGTGACCAAAACTGCACATAAAACTCCAAGTTAGACCTCACCAATGTCTATATAACTTCAACATAACATCTCCTGTACTCGGTACTTTAATTTATGAAGGCTAATGTGCCAAAAGCTTTCTTTGTGACCCTATATACCTGTGCCGATTCTTCCAATGAATTATAGACCTGCGTTGCCAGGTCCCCTTGTTCTACAACACTCCTCAGTGCTCTACCATTCAGTGTGTAAGAAATAACCTGGTTGGTCCTACTGAAGTACAACCTCGCACTTGTCTACATTAAATTCCGCCTGCCTATTTCAGCCCATTTTTCCAGCTGATCCAGATCCCATTGCAAGCTCTCATACTCTTCCTCACTGTCCCCTACACAATCAAACTTGGTGTCATCTGCAAAGTTGTTGATCCAGTCAATCACATTATCATCCAGATCATTGATAAATAAATGACAAGCAATAACAGACCCTGCACCAATCACTGTGGCACTCCACTTGTTACAAGCCTCCAGTCAGAAAGGCAACCAGCTACACACTCTCTGGCTTCTCCCACAAAGGCCAATGGCTAATCCAATTTACTACTTCATCTTGAATGCCGAGCCTCTGAACCCTCTTGACCAACCTCCCAGATGGGTTCTTGTCAAATGCCTTGCTGAAGTCCATGTAGGCAACATACGCTGTCTTTCCTCCATCAACTTTCTTAGTAACTTCCTCAAAAAAAACTATATAGGATTGGTTAGACACGACCTACCACGGATGAAACCGTGTTGACTATCCCTAATCAATCCAAGTGTAACCAAATAATCAAATATCCTGTCCTTTAGAATATCTTCCAATAACTTGCCCACTATTGATGTCAGGCTCACTGGCCTATAGTTTCCTGGTTTCTATTTAAAGCCTTTCTTAAACAATGGAACAACTTTAACTGTCCTCCAATCCTCTGGCACCTCACCTGTTGCCAAGGATGATTTAAATATCTCTGCTAGGACCCCCGCAATTTCTGCACGCCTCCCACAGGATCCCAGGGAACACCTTGTTATGCCCTGGGAATTTATCCACCCTAACTTACCTCAAGAGAGAAAACACCTCCTCTCCTGTAATCTGTATAGGGTTCATGAACTCACTGTTGCTTTGCCTCATTACTATAGACTCTGTGTCTGTGTCATGAATAAATACAGATGCAAAAAAATCATTTAAGATCTCCCCATCTCTTTTGGCTCCACGCATAGGTTGCCTTTCTGATTACCATTCTGATCTTCTAGAGGGCCAACCTTATGCCTTCTTTTAGCCCTCCTGATTTCTTGCATTTTCAGTGTTCTCTTGCATTTCTTATACTCCTCAAGTGCCTCATTTGTTCCTACCTGCCTATACTTGCTATGCTCCTCCTTTTTTTCCCCTCAACCAGGGTACCAATATTTCTTGAAAGCCAAGGTTTCCTAAACCTGCTATCTTTGCCTTTTATTCTGACAGGCACATCAAGCTTTGTATTTTCAAAATTTCACTTTTGTTGGTCTCCTAATTACCAAGTACACCATGCCAGAAAACAGCATGTCCCATTTGCCAGATCATTTCTGATACCATCAAAATTGGCCTTTCTTCAATTTAGAATCTTAACCCACAGACCAGACCTATTCATTTCAATATTCACCCTGAAACTAATGGCATTCGGATCACTATCTCTACACAAACTTCTGTCACCTGCCTTGTCTCATTCCCAAATAGCAGATCAAGTATCGCACACCCTCTTGTTGCGACCTCTACGAACTGATTAAGGAAACATTCCTGGACACTTTTGACAAACTCTCTCCCATCTAGTCCTTTTATAATATGGAGTCCCAGTGAATGTGTAGGAAGTTAAAAATCACTTACAACCTTATGCTTTTTTGCAACAGTCTGTGATCTCTCTACAAATTGGTTCCTCTAAATCCCATGGTCTATAATATAGCCTCAATGTAGTCATATCTTTCTTATTTCTCAATTCCACTCATAATGCCTCACTAGTTTTCTCCAGTCTGTCCTGACAGAACACCGCCATGATATTTTCCCTGACTAGAAATGCCACCCCCCCCCCCACAAACAATGAAACCCCAGAATATTGAGCTGCTAGTCCTGCCCCTTCTGCAACCATGTCTCACTAATGGCTACAATATCATAATTCCAGGTATTGACCCATGTCCTGAGCTCATCTGTCTTTCTTAAGATACTTCTTGCATTGCAATATACGTAGCTCAGAACAGTAGTTGCGCCATGCTCAACCTTTTAATTCTTGACTTTGTTTGAGGTCTAACAACATCTGGCTTCACAACCTCTCCACTCTCGGTTCTGGCACTCTGGTTCCCATCCCCCCACAACTCTAGTTTAAACCCCCCAGTGCAGCTCCAGCAAACCTTCCCGCTAGGTTATTATCCCCTGTCAATTCAGGTGCAAACCATCCCTTCTGTACAGGTCCCACCTTCCCTGGAAGAAATCCCAGTAATCCAAAAATCTGACCCTACCTCCTACACCAAATCATTAGCCACATATTAAACTATATAATCTTCCTATTTTTGGCTTCACTAGCACGGTGGCATGGGTAGCAATCCAGAGGTCCTGCCCTTTAACTTAGCACATAACTCCCTGAAATCCCTTTGCAGAACCTCGCCACTCTTTCGACCCATGTCATTGGTACCTATATGGGCCACAACCTCTGGCTGCTCACACTCCCATGTAAGTATACTGAGATGCTGAGGACTCAATCCGATGTATCCTGGACCCTGGCATTCAGAAGGCAACAGACCATCCAGGAATCTCATTCTCATCCACAGAACCTCCTTTCTGTTCTCCTAACTAATGAATCCACTATCGTCACAGCGTGCCTCTTCTCCCCAACTTCCCTTCTGAGTCACAGGGGCAGACTCAGGGCCAGAGACCTGACTGTTGTGGCTTTCTTCTGTTAGGTGATTCCCCCCAAAAGATACCTGTTGTTGAGGGAGATGGCCATAGGGATACACTATACACCCCTCCTTGGAAGTTATCATGTTTTATTGTTATCCTCTTTCCCCTTCCTGACTGCCACCCAGTTTTCTGTGTCCTACACCTTGGGTGTAACTACCTGTCTATTTGTCCTTAGTATATCTGCCTCAGCCTCCCGAATGATCCAGAGATCATCCATTTCCAGCTCCAACTCCTTAATGCAGTGTTAGAAGCCGCAGATGGATGCACTTCATGCAGGTATAGGCCATCAGGGACACTGGAGGTTTGCCTGTCTTCCTATATCCCATGAGAGGAGCATTTAACTACCCTGTCTAACATCCCTACTGTTCTAACTGAGCAAACATAAAGAGGAAAAAACAATAAATAAACTTTGGGGACAAAAATCTACCTACTGCTTTTTTGCTTTCTCTCACTCAAGCCTCTCCTCACTGAAGCCTCGAAGAGCTAAAGCCTCAAAATTCCCCACTCTAACTCTGCCCACTCCAATGATGGCCGCTCTGCTTGCCCCTGCTTTATCTTAATTTGTTCTTGCCAATCATCCTGCTTACTGATTGGTCACTGCCCAAAACATCAAACTTCTGCAAGTTGCTGCCTTAGCTACTCAATCAACGAACCTTAGTGAGCTATGTCTTCTTACGCTTCAGATCTCTGCTTGGTCGCTGCTCCAGAACACAAAACCCCTGAAACTTTGTTATAGTCCTGGCAGTATGGTCCAGGTACCTACCACACTCTATATAAAGTCTTGTCTGGTAAATCTCCTTTAAATTTTCTCCCTCTCACCTTAAAGCTATGTCCCCTATTAGTTGATATTTTCACCCTAGGAAAAAAAGATTCCATCTACCAAATCAATGCCTCACATCATTTTACAGTAGCAGTGTGATCACTCAGGTTGAAGGTGATGTTCTCCTAAGGGGGTAACTATTGCTAAGTCTTCAGGTGGCTGTAGAGGCCAATCTGGATCCATATATTCTGCTGTCATGTGGGCTTCCAGACCTCACAATCCTGTCCCCTTTGCCACATGCTGATTGCCACAGGACCTTATTGGGGATGTTAGGGTGGATTCCCTTAATGGAGAACACCTGTGTGTGACTTTCAAGAACTCTGTGACTCAGGTTCTCAGTATTATGCAATTATTTATTATTGTTATTGTTGTATTTTTATTTATTCTCAGCTCAAGCTGGTAAAACCTGAGGTACCTGCATAGCCAAGTTCACTCTCTTCTCAATTGCTAGGAACATTCGGACTATTCTAGTGGTGTTTATTATTGTGGCTTTCTGAAGACTTCCATATATTGCTGCATAGACCTAATTGCTTAGTGCCATTGTGTAATGACCTTGGGATGATACCAGCAGTAGATATTACTGTTGGGATGAGGTATACAGACCTGAGGTCCCCTACAGACAGAAACAGGTGAGTTGATTATGGGGAGCAAGGACATGGCAGACCAATTGAATAACTACTTTGGTTCTGTCTTCACTAAAGAGGACATAAATAATCTTCCAGAAATAGTAGGGGACAGAGGGTCCAGTGAGATGGAGGAACTGAGGGAAATACATAGAAACATAGAAAATAGGTGCAGGAGTAGGCCATTCGGCCCTTCGAGCCTGCACCGCCATTTATTATGATCATGGCTGATCATCCAACTCAGAACCCTGCACCAGCCTTTCCTCCATACCCCCTGATCCCCGTAGCCACAAGGGCCATATCTAACTCCCTCTTAAATATAGCCAATGAACTGGCCTCAACTGTTTCCTGTGGCAGAGAATTCCACAGATCCACCACTCTCTGTGTGAAGAAGTTTTTCCTAATCTCAGTCCTAAAAGACTTCCCCTTTATCCTCAAACTGTGACCCCTCATTCTGGACTTCCCCAACATCGGGAACAATCTTCCTGCATCTAGCCTGTCCAATCCCTTTAGGATTTTATACGTTTCAATCAGATCCCCGCTCAATCTTCTAAATTCCAACGAGTACAAGCCTAGTTCATCCAGTCTTTCATCATATGAAAGTCCTGCCATCCCAGGAATCAATCTGGTGAACCTCCTTTGTACTCCCTCTATGGCAACGATGTCTTTCCTCAGATTAGGGGACCAAAACTGCACACAATACTCCAGGTGTGGTCTCACCAAGGCCCTGTACAACTGCAGTAGTACCTCCCTGCTCCTGTACTCAAATCCTCTCGCTATAAATGCCAGCATACCATTCGCCTTTTTCACCACCTGCTGTACCTGCATGCCCACTTTCAATGACTGGTGTATAATGACACCCAGGTCTCATTGCACCTCCCCTTTTCCTAATCGGCCACCATTCAGATAATAATCTGTTTTCCTATTTTTCCCACCAAAGTGAATAACTTCACATTTATCCACCTTAAATTACATCTGCCATGAATTTGCCCACTCACCCAACCTATCCAAGTCACTCTGCATCCTCTTAGCATTCTCCTCACAGCTAACACTGCCACCCAGCTTCATGTCATCCGCAAACTTGGAGATGCTGCATTTAATTCCCTCATCCAAGTCATTAATATATATTGTAAACAACTGGGGTCCCAGCACTGAGCCTTGCGGTACCCCACTAGTCACTGCCTGCCATTCTGAAAAGGTCCCGTTTATTCCCACTCTTTGCTTCCTGTCTGCTAACCAATTCTCTATCCACATCAATACCTTACCCCCAATACCGTGTGCTTTAAGTTTGCACACTAATCTCCTGTGTGGGACCTTGTCAAAGCCTTTTGAAAATCCAAATATACCACATCCACTGGTTCTCCCCTATCCACTCTACTAGTCGCATCCTCAAAAAACTCTATGAGATTCGTCAGACATGATTTTCCTTTCACAAATCCATGCTGACTTTGTCCGATGATTTCACCGCTTTCCAAATGTGCTGTTATCACATCTTTGATAACTGACTCCAGCAGTTTCCCCACCACTGACGTTAGGCTAACCGGTCTATAATTCCCCGGTTTCTCTCTCCCTCTTTTTTTAAAAAGTGAGGTTACATTAGCCACCCTCCAATCCTCAGGAACTAGTCCAGAATCTAAAGAGTTTTGAAAAATTATCACTAATGCATCCACTATTTCTTGGGCTACTTCCTTAAGCACTCTGGGATGCAGACCATCTGGCCCTGGGGATTTATCTGCCTTTAATCCCTTCAATTTACCTAACACCACTTGTTAGTAGGGAAGTGATAGTGAAATAGTGGATGCATTAGTGATAATTGGATAGTGGAGAACCAGTGGATGTGGTATATTTGGATTTTCAAAAGGCTTTTGACAAGGTCCCACACAGGAGATTAGTGTGCAAACTTAAAGCACACGGTATTGGGGGTAAGGTATTGATGTGGATAGAGAATTGGTTGGCAGACAGGAAGCAAAGAGTGGGAATAAACAGGACCTCTTCAGAATGGCAGGCAGTGACTAGTGGGGTACCGCAAGGCTCAGTGCTGGGACCCCAGTTGTTTACAATATATATTAATGACTTAGATGAGGAAATTAAATGCAACATCTCTAAGTTTGCAGATGATACGAAGCTGGGCGGCAGTGTTAGCTGTGAGGAGGATGCAAAGAGGATGCAGGGTGACTTGGATAGGTTAGGTGAGTGGGCAAATTAATGGCAGATGCAATTTAATGTGGATAAATGTGAGGTTATCCACTTTGGTGGCAAAAACGGGAAAATAGATTATTAATTGAATGGTGGCCGATTAGGAAAAGCGGAGGTGCAATGAGACCTGGGTGTCATTATACACCAGTCATTGAAAGTGGGCATGCAGGTACAGCAGGCGGTGGAAAAGGCGAATGGTATGCTGGCATTTATAGCGAAATGATTCGAGTACAGGAGCAGGGAGGTACTACTGCAGTTGCACAAGGCCTTGGTGAGACCACACCTGGAGTATTGTGCGCAGTTTTGGTCCCCTAATCTGAGGAAAGACATCGTTGCCATATAGGGAGTACAAAGGAGGTTGACCAGATTGATTCCTGGTATGGCAGGACTTTCATATGATGAAAAACTGGATTTTCTAGGCTTATACTCGTTGGAATTTAGAAGATTGAGGGGGGGATCTTATTGAAACGTATAAAATCCTAAAGGGATTGGACAGGCTAGATGCAGGAAGATTGCTCCCGATGTTGGGGAAGTCCAGAATGAGGGGTCACAGTTTGAGGATAAAGGGGAAGCCTTTTAGGATGGAGATTAGGAAAAACTTTCTCATACAGAGAGTGGTAAATCTGTAGAATTCTCAGCCACAGGAAACAGTTGAGGCCAGTTCATTGGCTATATTTAAGAGGGAGTTAGATACGGCCCTTGTGGCTAAAGGGATTGCGGGTATGGAGAGAAGGCTGGTACAGGGTTCTGAGTTGGATGATCAGCCATGATCATACTGAATGGCGGTGCAGGCTCGAAGGGCCGAATGGCCTACTCCTGCACCTATATTCTATGTTTCTATGTTACCCTGTTCATGTTCCATAGTCTTTCAGTTTTCCTCTTTTAATTCAGCATTTGACTCGTGTTTTTTCACTTATTGATTTCTGTATGTTATGTGTGTTTGGAATGGCAACATCTACTGGGTAAGTTGTTCTTGCTTGTTTATCCTGACAGTTATATTGGATTGTCCTTTCTGTAATAATGGATCAGTCATAATATAATTTGTGGGACTCTGACTCTAAAACTGGATCAGGCTTGTACTTACATTATAGCAAGGTATGGTTTCTTTTATAAGTTTGTACTTTAAAGCACAATTTTGGTGAATGATACTTGACACTTGATTGTGCCTCTGTAAGTTAAAATGCTACAGGATCCTGTAATGTGTTTAATTGTTTCTGGTTTCTCTTGGCATTTTCTGCATTTATTGTCTTGAATTTATTCATCTTCTATCATGTATTTTTGAATTTTTTTTTATGTTAACCACCTGAATCTGCGTTGCCACAAGGAACCTTTCTCTTTCTGGGAAGAGGTGGCCAACTCTGAGCCAGGTGTTTATCATCATCATTATTTGCTCAGTTTATCCTCTTTCACACATTGGATGTCTGCCTTGCTTCTATGTAGTTTCTCATTGACTGTATTGTATTGCTTTGTTCCACTGTAAATGCCTGCAAGAAAATGAATCTCAGGGTAATATTTGGTGGCATACTACTTATATATGTACAGTGCCTATAAAATATTCACCCCTCCTTGGAAGTTATCATGTTTTATTGCTTTACAACATTGAGTCACAGTTTATTTAATTTGGCTTTTATTGACACTGATCAACAGAAAAGACTCTTTTGTGTCAAAGTGAAAACAAATTTCTACAAATTGGTCTAAATTAATTACAATTATTAAACACAAAATAATTGATTGCATAATTACTCACCCCCTTCAAGTGAGTATTTAATTGAAGCACCTTTGGCAGCAACTGCAGCCTTGAGTCTGTGTGGATAGGTCTCTATCAGCTTTGCACATCTGGACACTGCAAGTTTTCCACATTCTTCTTTACAAAACTGCTTAAGCTCTGTCAGATTGCATGGAGATCATGAGTGACCAGATCTTTTCAAGTCCAGCCACAAATTCTCAATTGGATTGAGGTCTGGACTCTGACTTGGCCATCCAGGACATTAACTTTGTTGTTTTTAAGCCAGTTCTGTATAACTTTGGCTTTATGCTTGAGGTCATTTTCTTTCTGGAAAACATATCTTCTCCAAAGTCACAGTTCTTTTGCAGACTGAATCATGTTTTTCTCCAGGATTTCCCTGTATTTTGCAGCATTCATTTCACCCTGTACCTTCACAAGCTTTCCAAGGCCTGCTGCAGTGAAGCATCCCCACAGCATGATGCAGCCACCACCATGCTTCACAGTAGGGATGGTGTGTTTTTGATTATGTCCGGTGTTTGGCTTATGCATTAAACATAGCGTTTAATCTGATGGGCAAAAGCTCAATTTTGGTTTCTTCAGACCATAGAACCTTCTTCCAGCTGACTTAGGTTCTCCCACATGCCTTCTCATAAACTCTAGCTGAGAATTCATGTGGGTTTCCTTCAACAGTGGCTTTCTCTTTGCCACTCTCCCATAAAAATGCAACTGGTGAAGCACCCAGGCTACAGTTCTGGTATGTGTAGTCTCACCCATCTCAACCACTGAAGCTTGTAACTCCTCTAAAGCTGTCATAGGTCTTTTGGTGGCCGCCCTCACTAGTCCCCTTTGTGCACGGTTACTCAGTTTTTGAGGATGGCCTACTCTAGGCAGGGTTACAGCTGTGGCCTATTTCTTTCCATTTCCTGATGATTGACGACTGCACTCCAAGGGATATTCAGTGACTTGGAAATGTTCTCATTTCCATCTCCTGACTTAGGCTTTTCAATAACCTTTTTGCAGAGTTGCTTAGAGTGTTCCTTTTGTCTTCATGGTGTAGTTTTAGCCAGGATACTGACTAACCAGCAGTTGGACCTTCCAAATATAGGTGTATTTTTACTACAATCAATTGAGACACTTTGACTGCACACAGGTCTCAAAAAAAAATCTCCGTTTAACTAATTATGTGACTTCTCAAATCAATTGGCTAGACTGGTGATGATTTGCTATATCATATGACTTCTTATGTAATTATTATTTTGTGTTTTATATTTGTAATGAAGTTATATCACTTTGTAGAGACCAGTTTTCTCTTTGACACGAAAGTCTTTTTCTGTTGATCAGTGTCAAAAAAGCCAAATTAAATCCACAGTGATTTAATGTTGTCAAACAATAAAACAAGAAAACTTCCAAGGGCGGTGTGAATACTTACAGTAAATTTACTTACTTTGAACTTTGAAGTCACTGTATACTGTCACTGTGTATTGTTTATTCCAGGGACCTGCTGATTGCGCTTATGCTGGCCGGTTTAGCGAACAGAGCAACAGACACTCCTGCTGAAATCTGGAGGAAAACACACAGAGGATGCAGAAGGGGATCACAAAGGCGAGGAAAGAGGACCGGGTTGAGACAACAGAGACTTATGGAGAAGAGGAGTTCAGTGGGTAATAAAATGGTTGAGTTCACGGCGCTAGCCAGGAGTCAGAGAACATTTCGGGAAAGTGCAGTGTTATGTGTTTTACTGAAACATGGCTGCATGAGGACATACCCGACCAAAACTTTTCCATGGATGGCTTCCAGACCGTTCGGGCTGACCAGAAGTGCACTGAGAGCGGTAAGCGTAAGGGAGTTGGGGGCTTGCTGTTCTGGTTAACAACAGATGGTGCAATGCTGGTCATATTACGATCGAGGAACGTGTTTGTAGACCGGATATTGAACTTCTTGCTTTTGGACTCCGGCCATATTCCACCGGGATGCAACACTGGGCATCACGGGAGGCTGTTCCTGCCTCTGGTCATCGAACTTTGCAGCTTCTCCCGTGGAGGGTCAGACACCCTGAGCCAATAGGCTGGTCCTGGACTTATTTTCATCTGGCATAGTTTGCATTTTGTTGTTTGATTGTTTGTGGTTTTTGTATTGCTATATTTATGCTCTATTCTTGGTTGGTGCAGCTGTAATGAAACCCAATTTCCCTCGGGATCAATAAAGTATATCTATCTATCTACCTATCTACTTTCCACTTACATTCAACATAAGAAACTGCAGAACCTCACACTTGTCCAGATTAAGCTCACACTGCCATTTCTCTGCCCAAATTTTTTTTACTGATAACTTCCACACTGTCAAAAACTTAACGAGTTTTTGTGTTGGCTAGAAACTTACTAATTTGCCCATCACAGTACATTTTATATATATATATATATATATATATAATTTATTTATTTATTTCACAAACAGAAGAGGAACACTAATAAAATGCTGCTCTAGATTTCCAACATCTGCAGAATTTCTTGTGTCTAAAAACAACAGTGATCCTTGCAGAGCACCACAGGTCATACACCTCCAGTCAGAATAACACTCCTCCACAACTATCCTCTGGTTCTATGGCCAAACCAATTTTGAATCCAATCTACCATGTTTCTTTGGATCCCATGTCATTAATCATCTGGATCAACCTACCACAAGGGAATTTATCAAAAGCTTTGTTAAAGCCCACAAGTATACAAGATCCATTGTTTTATTTTCATCAAACACCTTCATCAAAAAAGAGAAGTTTGTTCAAAAAAGTTAAAGTTTGTAAGATATGACCTCCTCCACACAATCATAGTCCTCCATGCTCCTCCTATCCATCTACCTATCCAATCTTCTCTTAACTGTTACAGCCAAAGCCAGCAATTCTTCCTCCGAATCAACATCCAAACTGATTTTAAATCTCAGATTAATAGTTCATGATCGGCACTGTCCTATTTTGATAATTTGTCTCTATTCAATCCCAGACTTCAAGATACAGACTTCCTAATGACTGCACTGTATAGTCAGTGGCCACTTTATTAGGTAAAGCTGTACACGTTGCTTCATTTGGCTGTACGTATGGGCACTCGTGCATGGCTGAATGATAGTTAAACTTGAGCTTGAACTTGCAATTATCTAATCAGCCAATCACTTGGCAGCAACTCAATACAAAAATAAACATGCAGACATAGTCAAGATGTTCAGTTGTTGTTTAGACCAAACATCAGAATAAGGAAGAAACATAATCTAAGTGACTTTGACTGTGGAATGATTGTTTTCCACACAGATTGCATATCTCCAGATACTTATAACAGAAAGGATAGGTAAATGATTAAATGTGGGAGCAAAAACGAATTAAAGTGAATAGAACATTCTTCTCTATGATTCCATGAACTCTATCTGTACTTCTCACTGCCTTGGTAAGACCATAAGACCATAAGATTTAGGAGCAGAAGTAGGCCATTTGGCCCATCGAGTCTGCTCTGCCATTCAATCATGGGCTGATTCACTTTGTCCAGTCATCCCCACTCCCCTGCTTTCACCCCATACCCTTTGATGCCCTGGCTAATCAAGAACCTAGCTATCTCTGCCTTAAATACACCCAATGACTTGGCCTCCACAGCCGCTCGTGGCAACAAATTCCACAGATTTACCACTCTCTGACTAAAGTAACTTCTCCGCATCTCAGTTCTAAAAGGACGTCCTTCAATCCTGAAGCTGTGCCCTCCTGTACTAGAATCCCCTACCATGGCCCTTTAACATTTGGAATGTTTCTATGAGATCCCCCCCCTCATTCTCCTGAACTCCAAGGAATACAGCCCAAGATCTGCCAGACATTCCTCATACAGTAACCCTCTCATTCCTGGAATCATTCTCGTGAATCTTCTCTAAACCCTCTCCAATGTCAGTATATCCTTTCTAAAATAAGGAGCCCAAAACTGCACACAATACTCCAAGTGTGGTCTCACAAGTGCCTTATACAGCCTCAACATCACATCCTGGCTCTTATATTCTATACCTCTAGAAATCAACGCCTTCTTCACAACCGACTCAAACTGCAGGTTAACCTTTAGGGTATCCTGCACAAGAACTCCCAAGTCCCTTTGCATCTCTGCATTTTGAATTCTCTGCCCATCTAAATAATAGTCTGCCCGCTTATTTCTTCCACCAAAGTGCAGGACCATACACTTTCCAACATTGTATTTCATTTGCCATTTCTTTGCCCATTCCCCTAAAGTACCTAAGTCTCTCTGCAGGCTCTCTGTTTCCTCAACACTATCGACTCCTCCAACTATCTTTGTAAAGCAGCCATCATAATCAGAAAGCCACCCACCTCAAATGTTTTCTCTTCTCCCTGAAAGTACATACCAACAGTCTCAAGGACTACCCAGCTGCAATAAGTCTACTGAATGGTTCTCTACTATGATCAAATGGACTCTTGACCTCACCATCTGCATTTTGAATCTGCATTTTTGTTGTTCTACTCTACCCTTTTCTACCTCAATACACTGTGGAATGATTAGATCTGTATGAATAGTATGTAGGTCAACCTTTTCACTGTAGCTCAGTACATGTGACAATAATAAAACAATTTTAATTCCAATTCATAGATAGCATAGGATCCAGACCATGTCAATAGGTGGGTAATGTTTGACTGGAAAGACAGGTGTGCATTTTATCATTTAGATCAGGAATTCAAGTGGTTCTGATAAACAGTCAATATCAAGTTAGCTGCTCTTCACCATTCTTAATGAATATGGTCTACAGGTTCCCATGAGTCAAAGGGTATTTTACACTATTTTTTAAAATCTTTGAATCATTTTCTCTGTCCACTTGCTCATCTCCTGCTTTGCCACAATGCCTGCTTCAGGAGACTAGTGTCAAGCTTAACCAGTAGAATTAATTGTGCAACTGGGCCATGCTTTTGAGGATGTTAGTCTTGGAGAGAGCACTGAAACTGGTTCACTGATTGGATTTGGAAGGCTTACTGAAGATGGCATTGATGGCATCTCCGGTGCTGTAGGTAGCCATTTCTCAGAACCGTATGAAAGGCAAGGATCAAGGATCTTTATTTGCCATATACATTTACAGCATTACAAAAAGTGGTTTACAATGTTTATAGTACAGTGTAGCGAAGGGATAATAGATAGAAATAGGTGGGGGGGGGGAGTTAACTAAAATGGTTGATCAGGTTAACTGCTAGGGGGAAGAAACTTTTAAGATGGCATGAGTTTTTGTTTTAACAGCTTTACAAGCCTTTCTAGAATGGAGCTTTTTGAAAACACAGTTTGCTGGGTGACAATGATTTTTCCTGTTCACTTCTTTGTCCTGGGCACACACAAGTTCTACAATGATGGTAGACCTGACAGTTCTGCTGTAGTTTTTTTATATTGTAAGAGGATGTTGCACCAAACTGCACAGTAATGGCTGATATGAGGATGACCACTGTGCAGAAGACTACGACTATTTTGGTACATTTAAACTCATGATCTTCAAACGTTCTTTTCCTCAGATGGCCAGACAGCACACGAGTGCAATGAAGGCTCTGGTGAATTACATAACCGTTATCTGCTTTTATTGACAGGTCTCTCATCTGTGTCCATGTCCCTGACTTCATTCCAGACCATGGGCTCTGATGAGATCAAAAACCACACTTCAACTGAAAACAATAAGGCCCCAGGAGCCGAAGATATAGAGTCATAGAGACATAAAGCACTACTGCACAGAAACAGGTCCTTCCGCCCATCTATGCAATGCTAAACTGTTATTCTTAACCATGCTGAAGTTCCAAAACACAGTGGAATTGAACTTCAGTTGCAACTTCCTGGGAACAAGCAGACATTCCAGAGGACATCAGAAATTTTGTATTCATGACCATTTTCAAGAAAAAGAACAATCCTGAGTACAGTCACTATGGAGGAATTTCTCCATTGTCTGCCAGGATCTTTGTCAACCAACACTGACCACTGCCCAGAAAGTTGGTCCTCATACTGCATTCCCAATTCCATCCACCCTGAAGCACAGTGGACATGATCTTCATTATATGTCAGCTCCATGAAACATTTGGGGAGAAACATTAATCAGAATCAGAAGCAGAAGAAGAGGCAGAATCAGGGTCAGGCTGATAACCATTAACATACATATGCCATGACATTTATTGTTTATGTGGCAACAGTGCAGTGCAAGGGTATAAACACTACTGTAAGTTACAATCAAAATAAATAGCGCAAAGGAGGAATAGTGAGGCAGCGTTCATGGGTTATCCAAAGATCTGACGATCGAAGGGAAGAATATTTTTTCTAAAATGTTGAGTATATGTCTTCAGATTCCTGTACCTCCTCCCTGATGATAGCAATGAGCATAAGGCATCAAAGTTCAAAGTCCAACGTGAATTTGTTATTTATTGTCAAAGTACATATATGTTGCCATATACAACGCTGAGATTCATTTTCTTGTGGGCATACACAATAAATATAATGACCATAATAGAATCAATGAAAGACCACACTGACAGGGTGAACAACCAGTGTGCAAAGGACAACAGATAGTGCAATTACACAAATAAATAAATAACACATACATGAATATTGAGAACAAGAGGTGAAGAGTCCTTGAAAGTGAGTTCATTGGTTGTGGGAACATTTCAATAATGGAGCAAGTGAAACTGAATGAAGTTATCCCCTCTGGTTCAGGAGCCTGAAGGTTGAGGGGTAATTACTGTTCCTGAACGTGGTGGTGTCAGCCCTTAGGCTCCTGTACCATCTTTCTGATTGCAGTAGTGAGAACAGAGCATGACCTAGGTGGTGGGAGTCTATGATGATTGATGCTGTTTTTTTATGACAATGCTCTGTGAAAATGTGCTCAGTGGTGGCAAGGGCTTTACCTGTGAAGGACTTGGCCATATCCACTACTTTTTGTAGGATTTTCTGTTCAAGGGCATTGGTGTTTCCATACCAGGCTATAATATCATCAGAAAATATACTCTCCTCCACACATCTGTAGAAGTCTGTCAAAGTTTTAGAGGTCATGCCAATTCTTCACAAACTCCTAAGGAAGTAGAGGCACTGCCATGCTTTCTTTGTAATTGTACTTCTGTGCTGGGTCCAGGACACGTCCTCCGAAATAATAACACAGAGGAATTTAAAGTTGCTGACCCTCTCCACCTCCGATTCCCCTGATGAGGCCTGGCTTGTAGACCTCTGGTTTCCTCCACCTGAAGTCAATAATTATCTCCTTGATCTTGCTGACATTGAATAAGAAGTTGTTGTTGTGGAACCACTCAGCCAGATTTTCAGTATCCCTCCTATATGCCGATTTGTCACCCCCTTTGATTTGGCCTACAACACCTCCTGTGTTTAGCCACACAGTCATAAGTGTAAAGCAAGTAGAGCAGGGGGCTATGCACACGGCCTTGCGGTGCACCTGTGCTGATGGAGAATGTGGAGGAGGTGTTGTTGCCCATCCGAACTGACTGGGGTCTTCAAGAGAGGAAATCCAGGATCCAATTGCACAAGGAGGTATTGAGGGCAAGGTCTTGAAGCTTACTGAACAGTTTTGAAGCGATAAACACAAAATAATCTGCAGATGCTGGGGTCAAAACAACACTCACAACAAGCTGGAGAAACTCAGCAGGTCGGGTAGCATCCGTGGAAAAGATTGGTCGACGTTTCGGGCTGGAACCCTTCGTCAGGACTGTAGGGGGAAGGGGCAGAGGCCCTATAAAGAAGGAGCACCTCCGCTCCATCCGCCAAAACAGACAGGATCTCCTAGTAGCCACCCACTTCAACTCTGCTTCCCACTCCCATTCATATATGTCCATACATGGCCTCCTCTACTGCCATGATGAGGCTAAACTCAGGTTGGAGAAGCAACACCTCATATACCATCTAGGTAGTCTCCAGCCCCTTGGTATGAACATAGAATTCTCCAACTTCCAGTAATTCCCTCCCCCTCCCTTCCCCTATCCCTATGAAACTCTGCCCCCTGCCCCAGCAGCCTATCACCTCCCTCTTGGTTCCGCCTCCTTCTACTACCCATTGTGTTTTCCCCTATTCCTTCTTCACCTTTCCTGCCTATCACCTCCCTGCTTCACCTCCCCCACCCCTTTATCTTTCCCCTTACTGGTTTTTCACCTGGAACCTACCAGCCTTCTCCTTCCCACCCTCCCCCCACCTTCTTTATAGGGCCTCTGCCCCTTCCCACTACAGTCCTGACGAAGGGTTCCGGTCCGAAACGTCGACCGATCCTTTCCACTGATGCTGCCCGACCTGCTGAGTTCCTCCAGCTTGTCGTAAGTGTAGTTTTGAAGCGATGATGGTACTGTATTGAATGCTGAGCTGTAGTTGATAAAGAGCATCCTGATGTATGCAGATGTTCCAGGGCTGAGTGAAGAGTCAATGAGATGGCATCTGCTGTGGGCCTGTTGTGGTGGTAGGCAAAGTGGAGCAGATCGAAGCTGCTTCTCAGACAGAAGTTGATATGTTTCACTACCAACCTCTCAAGACAATTCATCACTGTGAATGTAAGTGCTATTCGATGATAGTCATTGAGACAGGTTACCAAGTTCTTCTTGGGCACTGGTATCATTGAAGCCTGCTTGATGCAGACGGCTACTTCAGTCTGCCAAAGTGAGAGGTTAAAGACCTCAGTGAACAGTCCAGCATGCTTTAGATAGTGATCACAATGCATGGCCTTTCTTTGACCTCACAGAAGCCTTTGATTACATCAACCAAAAGGCACTGCAAAGTATCCTTTGGTTGTCCTTAGGATGGAAGTACAGAAGTTATTGCATTACACCCTATGCAGGTTGCTAAACAAATGGATGCCCTTCAGCTTAATTCATCTGGGCTGAAATTTCTGAACAAGACACGTAGGCCTAATTTTTCATATTGTTGAGTAGATCTTATTGAAGCAACCCTCCTGTAACAATAATAGCAAGAAGCACCATCAGTCCAGGAATGCAGGTCTTCAGTACTCCAGCTGGGTTGCTACCTGATCATATCATCTTTGCTGTATTACAGCGATCCTCACAGAATCCTACCCCATAAACAACCTTCGCTGTTTCTTTAATGACACCAAGTGAATTGGCCAAAGACAGGTGCTGATGACACAGGGATGCCTCAGTGAGTTATCTATTCAGCAGTTCTGGCAAAGCACAATTGCTTCAACGTTCCCTTTAGTGAAATGCTGAGTCATGCACTGTTGAGCATGGTAACGTTTTGGAGCTTTTAGTTCCTTTTAGCTTTTTTGTTGCCTTCTGCTATTCATAATTCAATATGGTCAGACTATTGACTTTTGATATGACCCAGTGTTCTGAGGTCACTTAGCTGTATTTGTTCTTGCAGGTTAACATGGGGGTATTCCTGTGTTGCACCTCATCAAAAGAAATGCAGATGATCATTACATGTAGCAGAATAGCTCACTATATCAGACTGCACTTTACAGTCGAGCCTGATTATCAGGTTTGATTCACTGAGGTGCGCCAATGGGCAAACCAGGTACAGCATACTTCTCCATAGACACATAGAAACATTGAAAACCTACAGCACAATACAAGCCCTTCGGCCCATAGCTCTCTATTTTTCTGAGCTCCATGTACCTGTCCAGGAATCTCTTAAAAGAACTTATCGTATCCGCCTCCATCACCATCGCCAGCAGCCCATTCCACGCACTCACCACTCTCTGTGTAAAAAAACTTACCCCTGACATCTTCTCTGTACCTACTTCCAAGCACCTAAAAACTGTGCCCTCTCGTGCTAGCTATTCCAGCCCTGGGAAAAAGCCTCTGACTGTCCACATGATCAATGCCTCTCATCATCTTATACACCTCTTTCATGTCACCTCTCATTCTTCGTCGCTCCAAGGAAAAAAGGCCAAGTTCACTCAATCTATTCTCATAAGGCATGCTCCCCAATCCAGGCAACATTCTTGTAAATCTCCTCCGCATCCTTTCTATGGTTTCCACATCCTTTCTATAGTGAGGTGACCAGAACTGAGCACAGTACTCCTAGTGGGGTCTGACTAGAGTCCTATATAGTTTCAACATTACCTCTTGGCTCCTAAACTCAAACCCACGATTGATGAAGGCCAATGCACCATATGCCTCTTAACCACAGAGTCAACCTGCGGAGCAGCTTTGAGTGTCCTATGGACTCAGACCCCAAGATCCCTCTGATCCTCCACACTGCCAAGAGTCTGACCATTAATACTATATTCTGCCATCATATTTGACCTACCAAAATGAACCACCTCACACTTATCTGGGTTGATCTCCATCTGCTGCTTCTCACTCTATCGATGTCCCACTGTAACATGGCCCAACCTGCTGAGTTCCTCTACCAATTTGTGTGTAATGCTCAAGAGTACTAATATCTGCAAAGTTCCTTGTGTTTATGATTTCAACAGGTGTTTATGTTCTTTGGTAATTCAGTGGCAGTGCATAGCAACACCATGACTCCTGATACCCAGCAACCTTTAAACTGCCCACCACATGCAAGTCAGGAGTGTGATGGAAAGCCCTCTGCCTGCCTGGGATGAGGGCAGTTGTCAAGGGACTCACACAAGCCAGGACAAAGCAGCCCATTCAATGTGCTCTCGCACAACTACTCTTGGCATTCACCCCTTCACCTTCACCCAAGTTCCCTCATGACTGCAGCGGATATCATCCACGAACTGCACAACAGTTACTTGCCCTGGCTGCTGAGAGAGGCCGTGGTGAATCTCTGAAATTCTCTGTGAGGGTATATCATAGAGGATATTTGAAGATTATTCTTGAAAGATCAAGAGGTGGAAGTGCTGATAAACTAAACGGAAGCAAAAATAGACGGTGGTATACCTATCTCGAGAAATAGTTTTTTTAACTTATTTTTATAGGTACTGCAACGGGGGCCCTCAACTCACAGGTAGGAGGGGCTCTCCCCCATGGCTAGACTTTTCTTCTAGTTCAACCCAGGGTCATCTAGAGACCCCAGCCTTGGAATCACACCTTCCTTACCTTTTTTTTTATTATTCGCACTTCTTGGCTCTTATTTGTTCAGGGAGTAGATTGATTAAGTTATATTCTGCAAATTTCAATGATACACTAACAGATAAATACACATGGCTAAGGACAAAGTAAAATTCATTTCTTTTAATGTCAATGGGCTGTTGAATCCAGTCAAGCACAGTAAAATTTTATCAAAAATGAAAAAAGAACAAGCCCATGTAGTATATTTACAGGAAACTCACTTAAGTGATAATGAGCATGGAAATTAAAGAGAATGAGCTTCACTAATTTGTTCTTCTCCTCACATAAATCAGGACATAGAAGAGGAGTTGCTATTCTCATCTCAAGCAAGCTAAATTTTGAAAAAGTATTCGAAATGGAAGATAAGGAGGGCAGATATATTCTGGTAAGGGGGAAAAGAGATGGAAATCCAGTTACTTTATTGAATATATATACAGCCCCAAGAAGTGATATTAGTTTCTTCCAGAAAATTACTAATATTATGGTATCAGAAACAGAAGGTCTCTTGATACGTGGGGGAGATTTAAATTTACAATTACAATCAAAGTTAGACTCTTCCAATAGAAAAACTTATGAAACAAAGTCCTTACATAAGAACGTTAACACTCCTTTTGAGGATGTTGGTCTAATTGACCTTTTCCCCAACAGAAGGGATTACACTCATTATTCTGTCCCCCATTCCATATAGAAACATAGAAACATAGAAAATAGGTGCAGGAGTAGGCCATTCGGCGCTTCAAGCCTGCACTGCCATTTATTATGATCATGGCTGATCATCCAACTCAGAACCCCGCCCCAGCCTTCCCTCCATACCCCCTGACCCCCGTAGCCACAAAGGCCATACCTCCCTCTTAAATATAGCCAATGAACTGGCCTCAACTGTTTCCTGTGGCAGAGAATTCCACAGATTCACCACTCTCTGTGTGAAGAAGTTTTTCCTAATCTCGGTCCTAAAAGGCTTCCCCTCTATCCTCAAACTGTGGCCCCTCGTTCTGGACTTCCCCAACATCGGGAACAATCTTCCTGCATCTAGCCTGTCCAATCCCTTTAGGATCTTATACGTTTCAATCAGATCCCCCCTCAATCTTCTAAATTCCAACGAGTACAAGCCCAGTTCATCCAGTCTTCCTTCATATGAAAGTCCTGCCATCCCAGGAATCAATCTGGTGAACCTTCTTTGTACTCCCTCTATGGCAAGGATGTCTTTCCTCAGATTAGGGGACCAAAACTGCATACAATACTCCAGGTGTGGTCTCACCAAGGCCTTGTACAACTGCAGTAGTACCTCCCTGCTCCTGTACTCAAATACTCTCGCTATAAATGCCAGCATACCATTCGCCTTTTTCACCGCCTGCTGTACCTGCATGCCCACTTTCAATGACTGGTGTATAATGACACCCAGGTCTCGTTGCACCTCCCCTTTTGCTAATCGGCCACCATTCAGATAATAATCTGTCTTCCTATTTTTGCCACCAAAGTGGATAACTTCACATTTATCCACATTAAATTGCATCTGCCATGAATTTGCCCACTCACCTAACCTATCCAAGTCACCCTGCATCCTCTTAACATCTTCCTCACAGCTAACACTGCCACCCAGCTTCGTGTCATCCGCAAACTTGGAGATGCTGCATTTAATTCCCTCATCCAAGTCATTAATATATATTGTAAACAACTGGGGTCCCAGCACTGAGCCTTGCAGTACCCCACTAGTCACCGCCTGCCATTCTGAAAAGGTCCCGTTTATTCCCACTCTTTGCTTCCTGTCTGCTAACCAACTCTCCACCCACACCAATACCTTATCCCCAATACCGTGTGCTTTAAGTTTGCACACTAATCTCCTGTTTGGGACCTTGTCAAAAGCCTTCTGAAAATCCAAATATACCACATCCACTGGTTCTCCCCTATCCACTCTACTAGTTACATCCTCAAAAAATTCTATGAGATTCGTCAGACATGATTTTCCTTTCACAAATCCATGCTGACTTTGTCCGATTATTTCACCACTTTCCAAATGTGCTGTTATCACATCCTTGATAACTGACTCCAGCAGTTTCCCCACCACCGACGTTAGGCTAACCGGTCTATAATTCCCCGGTTTCTCTCTCCCTCCTTTTTTAAAAAGCGGAGTTACATTAGCCACTCTCCAATCCTCAGGAACTAGTCCAGAATCTAACGAGTTTTGAAAAATTATCACTAATGCATCCACTATTTCTTGGGCTACTTCCTTAAGCACTCTGGGATGCAGACCATCTGGCCCTGGGGATTTATCTGCTTATTTATTTATTTATCTGATTTATCTGAATCCCTTCAATTTACCTAACACCACTTCCCTACTAACATGTATTTCGCTCAGTTCCTCCATCTCACTGGACCCTCTGTCCCCTACTATTTCTGGAAGATTATTTATGTCTTCCTTAGTGAAGACAGAACCAAAGTAACTATTCAATTGGTCTGCCATGTCCTTGCTCCCCATAATCAATTCACCTGTTTCTGTCTGCAGGGGACCTACATTTGTCTTTACCAGTCTTTTCCTTTTTACATATCTATAAAAGCTTATAATATGTACAAGAATAGACTATTTCATAATATTTGGAAAAGATAGAGACAAAATAATCACCTGTGGAATTGGGACAATAGATGTAAGTGACCATGCACCTATATATTTATCTGTTGATTTTGACCTACAACCAAAGAATAGTATTTGGAAACTAAATTCAAGTCTACTCAATGATCCCTATTTTAAGGAACAAATTTAAAAAGAAATTGATCTTTATTTAGAAGTCAATGATAATGGAGAAGTTTCACCCACCATTCTATGGGATACTCTGAAGGCTGTCTTAAGAGGGAAAATTACAGCGATATCTTCATATAAGAAAAAAAAAGGAATAAAACATTAGAGGAATTACAAAATAAGCTGAAGGAACTAGAAAAAGACACAAATTGAGTTTGGCACAGGATACACTAGAGGAAATTTTAAAAATTAGGAATGAAATTAATAGTTTGGCTACACAAGAAATTAGAAAAAAATTAATGTTTCCGAAACAGAGAAACTATGAAAGTGGATCTAAATCTATGAAAATACTGGCAAGGAAACTGAAAAATACAAGATAGCAGAAAATACAATTCATAGAATTAGGGATCCAACAACAAAAGTGATAAAAAATAAGCTAAGTGAAATCCAAGAAGCTTTTGAAATGTTTTACAAAACTCTATGTTCCAGAGTTCCAGGGGGAAGCATAACCCAAAATGACATCTTCCTGAATTCTTTAGAGTTACCCACTTTAAGCAAAGAACAAAATAGAACGATGACTGCTGACATAACTGAAGCTGAACTAAAAACTGCAATTAGTAGGCTTAAGTTAAGCAAGTCACCAGGATCAGATGGATATATGGCAGAGTGTATAAAGAGTTTAGAAGTGAGTTAATTCCTATTTTACTCCCCACACTGAACTGGGCCCTAGGAAAGGTGCAAATGCCACCCAGTTGGAAGGAGGCGATAATCTCAGCTATACCAAAAGAAGGCAAGGATAAAATGGAATGTGGGTCATTTAGACCACTATCTGTTCTTAATGTGGATAATAAAATATTTACCTCCATCATGGCCAAACGATTAGAAGAATTTCTACCCACACTGATACACAATGATCAGACAGGTTTTATACAACAACGCCAAACACAAGACAATATACGAAGGACACTTCACATTATGGATCATATAAAAAAATGAAATTGAAGCAATAGTGATAAGTGTGGACGCTTAAAAGGCATTTGATTCGGTTAACATCTATCAGACGATGCTGAGGATGTTCTACGAGTCTGTGGTGGCCAGTGCGATCATGTTTGCTGTTGTGTGCTGGGGCAGCAGGCTGAGGGTAGCAGACACAAACAGAATCAACAAACTCATTCGTAAGGCCAGTGATGTTGTGGGGATGGAACTGGACTCTCTGACGGTGGTGTCTGAAAAGAGGATGCTGTCCAAGTTGCATGCCATCTTGGACAATGTCTCCCACCCATTCCATGATGTACTGGTTGGGCACAGGAGTACATTCAGCCAGAGACTCATTCCACCGAGATGCAACACTGAGCGTCATAGGAAGTCATTCCTGCCTGTGGCCATCAAACTTTACAACTCCTCCCTTGGAGGGTCAGACACCCTGAGCCAATAGGCTGGTCCTGGACTTATTTCCATCTGGCATAATTTACATATCATTATTTAATTATATATGATTTTATATTGCTATATTTATACTCTATTCTTGGTTGGTTCAACTGTAACGAAACCCAATTTCCCTTGGGATCAATAAAGCATGTCTATCTATTTATCTATCTATCTAATTGGAATTTTCTATACAGAGTTTTACATAGATTTGGTCTACATGACACAATTATTAAAACTATACCGGCACTATACGACAATCCTACCACCAGGATTAAAATCAATGGATATTTATCTAATAGTTTTACCCTAGACAGGGCACAAGACAAGGTTGTTCAAGGTCACCGCTACTCTCCGCATCATATCTGGAACCATTAGTTCAATACATCAGACAAAACGAAGATTTCAGGGGAATTACTATTGAAGGGACAGAGTATAAATTGGCTTGTTACAAGGATGACATTTTGATCTACCTAGGGCACCCAATACACTCTTTACCTAAATTGATGCAATCCTTTGAACAATATGGCCAATTATCAGGATACAAAATCAACACAGATAAAACTTAAATACTTTCATATAACTATAGCCCATCAAGAGAAATTGAAAGTAGATATCCTTGGGCATGGCAAACAGAGCCTGTCAAATATTTTGGCATCATTATGTCAAAAGATTTGGTAGAATTATCAGAATGCAACTATCAGCCTAAATATTAAAAAATTAAGGAAGATATAACAAGATGGAACCTAATTCCTTTTCTTGGTCTCAGTTCAAGGATTGAATCTATTAAAATGAATATACAGCCCAGACTACTACATCTCTTTCAGACCCTACCAATAGAGATTAACCAAAATCAATTCAATGAACGGAACAAGATGCTATCAAGATACATACGGCAAGGTAAAAGGCCTAGGGTTCATCTTAAAACTTTGCAATTAGCCAAGGAAAAGGGGGGATGGGCCTACCTTCTCAGAGATTATTATTTTGCAGCACAGCTGAGAGCTGTGATATGCTGGTGCAGCCCATCATGCGGCACTCAATGGAAAAACATTGAGGAGAGGATACTTTCCATCCCCATACAGGCAATTTTGGCTGATAACAACCTACAAAGTTACATAAATAATATTGACAACCCGTGGGTGAAATGGACTCTTAAAATATGGAAAACTATTATAAAAGAATATAAACTAGAGAGAGAAATTGCATTTCTTAAATGGTGTGCATATGACTCGGATTTTATGCCAAATAAACTGGATGTTAGATTTAAGGACTGGACAGCTAAAGGAATAACAGCTATTTGCAATATAATGAAAGAAGGAACACTGTTCAGTTTTGAAATGCTCAGAGAGAAACACTTATTAGAAAAACAAGACTGTTACCGGTACTTACAGATGTGACAGTATGCTAATAGGACGGTTAAAAATGTAACCAAAGCAAGTACATGTCTGATAGAGCTATTTAGAAAAGCATATAGTTCAGGCAACAGTAGTAGAATAATTTCAAGCATGTATAAGGGTTTGTCAAATCTTAAAACACATTCGACTTCATACATTGAAACAAAATGGGAGAAGGAAGGAGGATAATAATATCTGAGGAAGACTGGACAATAATATGGAGGTATCAATGGAAGTGTACCAGTTCACAGAAATGGAGGGAGTTCGGGTGGAAAAACTTGATAAGGTATTTTATTACACCCTCTCAGAAATCCCATTATAACAGTAACGCCCCTGCTTGCTGGAGAAATTGTGGAAATCAAACTGCAAATCATTATCATATTTTCTGGGAATGCCCTGTTATCAAAGACTATTGGAGTGGGATACATAATGCCCTACAAGACATCTTTAAATGTGAAATACCCTTAGAGAGTAAGAACATATATTTTGGGTATATACTGCAAGGATGGTTGAAAAGAGATAAATATTTATGAATGTACTGCTGGTGGCTGGTAAAAAGACCCTTACCAGGAAATGGTTATCTCAGGAGAGCCCAACCTTAAATGCATGGATGGAAATTACAATGGACATTTACAAAATGAAAAAGATAACAGCATCTGTTAATCATATAGTGGAACAATTTTATTCATACTGGAAAAAATGGTTTAACTACATAACACCTCATAGGCCTGATTTTGTTCTCACAAGTCAATAAATATGTTGTAAAAAAAAAGATCACTCCCTACTCTGTACATAGTTTTCTTCTTTCGATTGTTCTTTCTTTCCTCTCCTTTCTATAAGTGTATACCTCAGATAAATATGTGGAGATTTGTGACAAATATGATTATATGATATATATGTACAGTATCTGAAATACATCTTATGGAAATGTTTGTTTGATGATGAAATTCAATAAAAAATAAATTACAAAAAAAAGAAAGATCAAGAGGTGGAAAATTTATGACACCGTGTGTGCAAGATGGCACATGACAAAATGTTCTTGCAATGTGGCATGCAATGTCACCCCTCAAAACTAGTGCCACGTGCATAGCTCTCAAAGGAACCAAATACAAGCCAGATATAAAATATTTGTCATCATCAGTGCAGCAACAGAGAGTCAGGGGTGCAGTGCTAACTTTTTAGGTGCCGGGGCTGACAAAATGTTTGCCGTTTCCTATATTCTCTCTATAAATACTCATTCATTCAGGTGCCTTGCCGTTCGGCATGGGCGATCGTGTCTCTCCATCCATCACGGTCCCTGACCCTCCAAATTGTAGTTGTTGCCTCTCCTGTTTCTAACCATGATGTTATTCCATCTATCATTTCCATTCTCTGTCTGCCTCTGCTTCTTTTTCCTTCCAGATTTCCAGTTGTAACTGAATGTTCTAATGTCTCTCTTCGCATGATGTGTTCAAAGAATTTTGATTGCTGTTTTCTAATTTTTTTAAGCAATGTACGTTTTGTTTTCGTTCTCTATAGAACTTCTTCGTTGGTTATCCTGTCCGTATATGATATGCCTAGCATTCTTCTGAGGAACACATCTCTGCTGCATTGATTTGTTTTTTCATTACATTTGTGATGGTCCATGACTCGCAGCCGTACATCAATATAGGAAGAATGTAGCAGCTGAGAGAAAAGCGGAAGAAAAGCAGGGCAACAACAGGCTGTATAAAAGCAAAAGACAGCTCTACAATTATGGAAAAAGGAAAAATAATGCAAAGATGGTCAGAATACATCAAAGACCTATACGACGACAAAGACCGATAGGACAACTTTGATATTGGCAACAACAATGAGGGCCCAGCAATACTGAAAGAAGTGGAATATGCTATGAAGAAAATGCGAAAGGGGAAATCATCAGGACCAGATAACAATTCCGTTAAACTGTATGAAACGCTATAAGATTTTAGCATACAGAAATTAACAATCTTATTGAATAGAATATACAACAGTGGCAAAGTGCCAGAAGATCTTTTAAAGACAGTATTCATTGCACTGCCAAAGAAACCAGGTGCAACAGAGTGTGGACAACACAGAACAATTAGTTTAATGAGCCACCTCACAAAAATTCTACTTAGAATCATCATGCTCAGAATAAGAAACAAGATTAAACCAGAGATTTGTCAGTTTTCTATCACTGTTCTATCAGTGAAGAACAGCGCAGCTTTGTCGAAGGCAAGGGAACGTCAAACGCCACTTACATTCTCAGGAATATTATCGGAAGGTCAATAGAAGTACAACAAGACCTATACTTCTGTTTCATTGACTACACAAAAGCCTTTGACACAGTGAAACACCAAGTCATCATGAAAATGCTCTATATATATGTCACACCCAATTTGTGTGCCTGCTCATTTCATGTACTGGGCAACTTCCGTGCCCCATTCACGTAATGAGCAGGTACACAAATTGTGTGTGACATATACATATGAACAGGGCTTCTTATAATGTCAAGCACTAAACCAAGATGAAAGAAATATATGAATTCCAGAGCTCCACAGAAATATAGTGATAGTTAAGACATTAACAAGATTATAGCCTAACACTACATTTCAGTGTATAACTGGTACAATAAAACATATAATAATTAATTTAATAATATGACAAAGTATTGCACGGTTGCACTCACTAATTATCATCAAATATTATCAAACAAGTAAAGAAAAAGACGGTAATCATGTATTTTACCAATTTAAATTATCAATTCAAGTATCAAAGAAGGACACCTAATGAACTATTGCTAAAGCCACGAATATTGCTGAATATTAGTATCAAAAGCGGTAGGTTGGTAACTCTGCCTCGTACCATTTCTCTCGCAGAAATGGTTGGACAGGAAGTGTACCAGAGAGTGTCGATACTCACAATATCCTCACGTATTGGCTATTATATGGTTAGACCACCACAGATCCTGTTTAGTCCTTAAATATATAAATAGTTAAAGAACCTTGAAGCATAAATTATTATCATATCTATACGAATAAAAAATATCGTATTTTGGAAGTGACAAATGTTAACAGGGGAGGAGAGCAACCAATTGGGAGGTTTGGAAATGCGTTTCAGCTCGTTCATTCCCTCACTAAATTACTCTTTTTCCTATAAACACGAAGAGAAAATGTGCCTCTTTCCAATCAGCTATGGTTGGTGCAGCTAGACCAAGGGGTTGATCCGCTATTAATGATAGTTGAAATGATGTAAAACTAGCTTATAGCCTAGAAATGTTTTTTTCCATTTGGCTCGTAAAAAAAAACTAAATTTATCCAGGTGTAGAAGAGGTTTTTGGATGATTACCTTGAATATTTCATCAAAATCAGGCCAAAGATAAGCGAGCAGTGAATTTTCCTTTCATTATTTTTCGACTTTTAACCTTAGGTTTTGATGTTCATTCCTTACTTAATATAGCTCCTACCGGGAATCCAATGGTACCCATTGGAAAGAGCAGAAAAATGCTCACACTTGTGTCCAGTTGTCCCTCGGTATCCACAGGGGATTGGTTCCAGGACCTCCCATGGATACCAAAATCCGCGGATGCTCAGGTTCCTTAGATAAAATGGTGTAGTATTTGCATATAACCTACACACATCCTCCTGTATACTTTAAATCATCTCTAGATTACCTATAATACCTAATACAATGTAAATGCTATGTAAATAGTTGTTATACAGTATTGTTTAGGGAACAATGCTCAAACAACAAATGCTGGAGTGAGACTGAGGGTCTGTGAAATAGCCGGAGGCTACAGCAGGGTAGGCTGGGACAATGGATCCAGCAAGGAGGAATTTCACAAATACCTAAATAAAAAACAGTCACAGCTCCAGGATTTCACCAAAAACGATGAAATATCCTAATGCTATTAGTGGTATTTTCCCCACCAGCCACCACCCCCTCTCCCCAACCCCCACTTCCGTAAAATTCCCTCTATTTAAAATGTGGCCGCTGTTAAATTCCCTGCTTGTTTATTTTGACTTTTTTTACAGAGGTGCTGGAGCGGTGCTCCGGTGAGCTCCAGCAGCACTGCACCCCTGCAGAGAGTGAAGTGTATATTTCACTTTCCTTCATCATTTTTGAAAATACACCAAAGCTTATAACTTCATGATCACATTTCTTAAGTTGTAGATGAGGTACAATAACAATGCTTTTTAGAAATGGTGTTACAGGTTGCCAATTGTCTTTTTAAAAATTAATATTAATAAGTTTTGAATGGGTTTTCTTAAACTTCATTTACTTCAGTCTGTCTATTATACTTATTTAATAATAAAGCAATGAATAAACACAAATGAGCAACAGGACTTATCTTTTTTTCATTAAAAATCCATAATTATTGTTACTAATTCAATAATCAATTATCATCTCTGCTCAAAATTACAATGGCACATAAGATAATTTTTTTAGATGATAATCACCAATTTGAGCACACACCCTCCAAAATGTTTATCAACCTTGTCTATGTTGAAGTGGTCCAGAGAAAGAGTTGAGGCTCAAGGCAGACCAGCCAAGATTTTATTGATTGTCAGGGCAGATCTGACAGGCTGAGTGGCCTACATTAATTTCCTAATATCCTGCACCTTCCTGAACAGCAATGTTGATCACTAAGGAGGTCAAGGGCAGTGGGCACATGAGAACAACCATCTGCAGGTTCCCCTCCAAGATGCACATCACCCTGGCTCGGAAAAATGTCCTTCTTCCTTCATAACTGGGTCATCCCAATGGATCCCCCTGACCCCCCTCCAACAACGTTATGGTAGTATTGTTACCAGAAGGGCTACAGCCATTCTAAAAAAAGACAGCTCCCCACCAATTTCTCAAATACAACTGAGAATATCAAGAAATGCTAAAAGAAAACAATCTGCCAAGGAATTCTGCTGATGCTGGAAATTCAGAGAAACTCACACAAGTTGCTGGGTGAACAGGCAGCATCTATGGAAGGGAATAAATAGTTGATGTTTTGGGCTAAAAGAACTCAGCAGGCTAGGTAGCATCCGAGGAGGAAGAGTGATGGTTGTCAAGATGATGTATCAGTCAACTATCCCTCTGCCTCCACTAATGTTGTCTGGTTCACTAAATTCATCCAGCGGACTGTTTCTTGTTTGGGATTCCAGCACCATATCTTGTGTTTTTTCATGTCCCAAGTGTGATCTTGCATAAAAACATTCCTTCACTTAAATAAACAGCAGTAACCATTTTTTACAAAAAAAATGCTGGAAGAACTCAATAGGTCAGGCAGCATCTATTGTGGAGAATGAACAGTCGCCATTTTCTGTCGAGACCCTTCATCAGGTGTCCTGGGGAAGTTGAGAATGGGGGGATGATGCGATGGAAAGCGCCCTGGTGAAGTGTCTCAGCCCAAATCATCGACTCCTCTCTGTAAAACCTGCTAAGTTCTTCCGGCATTTTGTGTGAGTTTTCCTATAGTGGGGAAGTTTAGGACCAGAGGGCACAGCCTCAGAATAGAAGGACGTCCCTTTAGAACAGTGATGAGGAGGAATTTCTTTAGACAGTGGGTAGCGAAACTGTGGAATTCATCGCCGCAGATGGCCGTGGAGGACAAGTCATTGGGTATACTTACAACAGAGGTTGAGAGATTCTTCATTTTGTAAGGGTGTCGAGAGTTACGGAAAGGATACAGGAGAACGGAGTTGAGAAACATGCTGGAATAACGGGGCGGATTTGATTGACAAAATGGCTTAACTCTGTTCCATTGTTTTGTTTTATGTTTCTCTGGATTTCCAGCATCTGCAGAATCTCTTGTGTTTAAAGTAAACATTTTTACTCCATTAGACAAAGTTTATATGCCTGCCAATTCAAAATTTATGAACTGTCACTCAATATCACTTCCATCTCCTCTGCTCAACAGTTGCCTTGGATTATCCTGCAATTAAAAAATTAATCTGGGTGTTACTATCGATTGCAGCAAGTTTACAAATACTGAGATGTCAACCTTGCTAGCAACGAAATGTGAAACTCACATTAAGAATCGCATTACTGAGACAGAAACCGGAACCACGGTAAATCCTCCGAGTAAGATGGTGCAATTATAAGATATTAATGGGAGAGCGCGAGAGTGCAGCATTCACACAGTGTCAGTTACTATCTTGTTATAGGAACGTCAATCCTACCTTTGGAGGCAAGAGATTCATGGAATATTGACCAGAGGAGCAGAAAGTGCTTAATCCAGGCCATGTGGAGGAGGTGGACACGGCCAGATCAACACCTCCTGACGGTCCAGCGTCGCAGCTTTCCCATCGTTGTGTCTCTTAACACAGATCCTTTTAAAAAAGTGGTCGCAACGAGGAAACCCCCCTTTTAGCAATCTGTTGTCGCGACGGCGGCTGACCCGCATGGTATAACTTTCGCTTTCGTTTTTTTTTTGCTCGCTCGCTCTCTCTCGTTAATTCTCCCCAGTTTTAACACTGGCATTCCCGGAAACGTGCGAAGGGCCGTTTTGGTTGCTGGGAAGTTAGGAACGCGGGTGACTATGCGATGGAAGTTCCCTTCGACTTGTTCCAGTGAACTGGCGTTCAGGGTGAGAGGAAGCGCGTTCAATGTCGGTGAAAGTCCCCACGAAGTGATGGGTAGGATATTCTCCATATGTCTCAGAATGCACACAACTAACTAGCTGCACCCTATTTGCTGATTTACTTCATCAACCACTGGAATACCATTCACGTATGACTTATTACATTGTCACATACCTCCTTCCCGGAATAAAAATTCGCTAACTGTAATTCCAACATGAGTTTCTATCTACACCGTTCCACTGTTTTGCAGAACTACCTGCTGCGCCTTGATGGGTTGACACCTGTGGCAAAAAAAACCTGGCAGACACAACTCTTGCAGGCTCATTAATGCTCGTTGCGGCCACCGCTCGTAGTCGAGCAGAGATTTGCGGACATGATACCAGTAGCAATTGGCGCAGGGAGCATAGCTACCCTTTAAAGGTTCATGAAGATTAAAGCGCTGACTGGAATAAAAACATTTCCAGTGCTGATGATGGGTCTTTGACGTGAAACCTTAATGCTCTTTCTCTCTTCATAGATGCTGACCGCGATCGTCATTACTGTTAAATTAATTGTTGCTGGAATGAAGACTTAAGAGACTGGACATCTGGGATATCACACAAAGGAACAGAGAAAACTCTGCCTCGGACAGGATCAGCAAAGGCAAGTGGACAATCAACACATTGTTTTTTTAAGCGACTGCATCCTGACTGGTTGCATAACCAACTGGTACGGCATTGCCAGATCTGAAAAAGCTGCAGAGGGTTATAAACCCAGCCAGTTCCATCATGGGCACGGACTTCCCCACCATGGAGAACATCTTCAATAGGCAATGCCTTAAAAAGGTGGCATTCATTGTGATGTACCATCACCCTTTTCTCATTGCTACCATTAGAGAGGAGGTACAGGAGACTGAAGACACACACCCAACATTTTATGAACAGCTTCTTCCCTTCTGCCATCAGATTTCTGAACAGCCCATGGAGCCATGAACACCAACTTACTTTTTAATCTCTTTTTGCACTATTTATTTATGTTTTTATTCTTATTATAACTGATAGTTTTTAAATATATTGCACTGTACTAGTGCCACAGAACAACAAATTTCATGATGTGTCTGTGATATTAAACCTGATACTGATTCTCCACCTCCTTCTCTTTATGCCATGTTTCTTTCTCTCCTTCTACCAGATTCCCTCTTCCCCCGCCCTTTGTCACTTCCACCAATCCCTTCCAACATCCTGCATCTTCCTAGTCTCCCTCCCCCCTCATCTGGATCCACCTATCACCAACCAGTTCTTGCTCCAACCCTAACCCCCGCCTTTTCATACTAGCTATCTCCTCTCTTTCATTCCGGTCTTGATAAAGGATGGGAATCCAAAATATTGACCATTCAGTTTCCTTGATAGATGCTGCCTGACTCACTGACTTCATTTGTTCAAGTTCAACTTTATTGTCACCCAACCATACACATGTATTTCAGATAAATGAAGCGTTGTTCCTCTGGGATCAAGGTGCAAATCACAGGAGGTATTGTCACACACAGTACATAGCCAGCACATAGAGTCACAAAATAATATTAGCACATCCCTGATTGGCATGGCCTGTAGATTGACAGGTTAATATAAAGTGCAAGGTGCACACTTATGTACAACAATATAATGTTACTGGCACTATTATAATAAAACGAGCAGTCATATAAATAAGTGAAACAATGGGGCATTCAGACAGGGTGTATGTACATTGTTGAAATGATACTTGCTGATTTGTAGATTGCAGCAAAGACAATTGCAGCCGTGACCATGGCCGGCTTGACCACTGCCGTCTTGACCGTGGCAGGTTTGAGAATGGTGAGAGTGACTATCTCAGGCTTGACCATGGTGGGCCTGGCCACTACAGGCTTGATCAGTTCAGTTCAACTATGGCAGGCTTGACCATTGCAATCTTGACCATAACAGTTTTAAATATAGCAGGCATGAATATGGCAGGCTTGACCATTGCAGGCAGGAGTACTGTGTGGATGGTCATTGCACGATTGACCACAGCTGGGGAACCATTCCACAGATTCAGTCTGTTTGCGTTCCTAATCGCAGCATGCATTTTTATAGATTATTAGAGCACTACAGCACAGAAAAAGGTCCTTCAGCCCATGTAGTCTGTGTCGATTTGTTATTCTGCCCAGCCCATCAATCTGCACCTGGACCATAGCCTTCTATACCTTCCCATCCATGTACTTATCCAAAATTATCTTAAATTTTGTAATCAAGCCCACATCTATACCTTCTGCCAGCAGCTCATTCCGCACTCACATTGCCCTCTTAATGAAAAATTTCTCCCTCATGATCCTTTTAAATATTTCACCTTTCACTCTTAACCTATGACCTTTAGTTCTAATGTCACACAATCTCAGTACAAATGACCTGCTTGCTTTTACCCTATCAATACCCTCATAATTTAGCATACCTCTATCAAATCCCTCTCATTCTCCTCCACTCCAGCGAAGTTCATCAGTATACGACAGGACGTTGTTGCTGTGGGCAGCTTTATGTAACCAGGGTGAGGCAGCACAGATAAGTCCGATGCTGAAGTAAGCAGTTAGGTCTGAGTCATGAAGCAGAAATCTGGTATCATCTCTAATTGCTTCTCTTAATAGGTGTTGTGCAAAGTGGTTAACCTATGCCTGAGGTCAGCTATTTTTTCTCAGAGTGAAAAATGCAAAGCTTGGACAAGTGCTTCATCAGAGCATAAAATTTTATCACAGGAGATGCTAAACAGCCCCTTGAACCTTCTCCGCCAATTTACAAGATCGCAGTTGAATCAGAATCAGGTTTAATATCGCTGATGTTGTGAAATTCGTTGTTTTGCAGCAGCAGTACATTACCACACGTTAAAAAAACTGTAAGGTACCATAGGAAATTTATATGATAAGTAGAGCAAACTGTGAGGGAGTGTTCGTGGGTTGGTTCAATGTCCGTTCAGAAATCTGATGGTGGAGGGGAAGAAGCTGTTCATAAAATACTCAGTGTGTGTCTCAGACTCCTGAACCTCTTCCCTAATGGTAGCAATGGGAAGACGGTGAGGGTCCTTAATAACGGGTGCCACTTTCTTGAGGCATCACCTTTTGGAGGTGATCTCGATGGTGGGGAGGCTAGTGCCCATGATGGAGCTGGCTGAGCTTACAACTTTCTGCAATTGTTTGGATCATTTTCCTCACTCCACTTCATCAACAACACTTAGCCTCCTCCACAGTCCAGGGACAAGTCTGTCTGGGTCGTGCATATATTCAGCTACTCTTACAGCTGGCTTGGCAGTGTATGTTTAATGTTTTGTTCCGACTGTTTCTCAGGCCCTTTGCTGAAGTAGAATGTTGCCCTTCCCAAAAATTACCCGTAGACAAATACATTTTCTCAGGGTTTTCATGACAGCCTACAGAATAGGAAGAGGTAGGCAACATTCCTGCCTCCTATTCCCTCAGAATTGCTCAGAAGCGGTTATTCAGAAGCATAGGAACTAAATGAAACCATTCAGCTTCATATGCCCATTCCTGCAGCAAGGCACTATAGCTGACCTTTGGCTAAACTCTATAAACCTTTATCTTTCCTAAATCTCTTATTACCTTTCAAACTTCAGAATTCAAAGTAAATTTATTATCAAAGTACATATGACACAATATATTACCCCAACTTTCATTTTCTTGCAGGCATTTACAGTAAAATAAAGAAATACAGCAGATTCAATTAAAAAAACAGTTTTCTCCCTACATCATCAGGTATCTGAATGGTCCCTGAACCTACAAGCACCACCTCATTATTCTTTTATTATGCATTATGTATTGTGTACTGTACCATAGTTTTTATGTCTTAATTCTGTACTGCTGCCATAAAACAGCAATTTTCTTGTCATATAGGACAGTGATAATAAACCTGTCTCTAATTCTGATTCTAATTCTAACAAACTCTCCCAAGTTGAAATTTAAAGTGAATTATCTATCAAGAATGAAATGCAGTTTGTAAACTTCCTGTGGAACAACATCCTATTTCATGTAGGCCTGGATATGTAGCACCCTTTGACATCTTAGACTTTAAGTAACCTGCCGTTTCCTTCAGTCTGTGACAGAATTGGCCATTTTTTTGTGCCAGCCATTTGTGACTTTGCCTCAGATTTTTTTCTCCTCCTTTATAATGCCTGATCTTCTGGGCATGTTCTGTAGGCCTGTTACTATCAGCATACAACCAGAGAATGAGCTATAATTGGCCTTCAATTGCCACATGAGTCCCTTTAGTCACCCTATTAAAAATATTCTCCTTGTTCTATCCATCCACAGATGTAAAAGATGACATTATTGTTTGTTTTGTATGATTTTTAGAATCATAAAGCACTACAGCACAGAAACAGGCCCTTCGGCCTAACAAGACCCAGCCTGACCTGCTGAATTCCTCCAGCATTTTGAGTGTGTTGCTCTGGATTCCCAGCATCTACCAAATCTCTGTCCTCAGTAAGGGCCTTACCACGTCCCCCTTCGCCCACACCTCAGCGAGTTCCACGTTCGCCATGACGCTGCACTCTTCTTCCGCTGGCTCCGTCTTCAAGCCTACTTCTTCAGCACAGACTCTCCCACCCCCACCGATGACCCCTTCTCCTGTCTTCAACCCTCCTCCTCTTCATGGACATCCCGCTTTGCTCTTCTGCCTGCTCTGGATCTCTTTACTGCTAACTGCCGATGGGACATCAACCATCTCGACTTCACCACACTTTGTTCCCATTCCAACCTCAGTCCTTCCAAACGCCCTGCTCTCCACTCCCTCCACACTAATCCTAACCTTACTATAAAAGCTGTTGATAAGGGTGGTGCTGTTGTAGTCCGGCTTACTAACCTCTACCTTGCCAAGGCACGGCGACAACTCACGGATACGTCCTCTTATTTACGCCTCGATCATGACCCCACTAAGGAGCACCAGGCCATTGTCTCCCACACCATCATCGACTTTATCCGCTCAGGAAATCTCCCATCCACTGCTACCAACCTTATAGTTCCCATACCCTGCACTTCCTGTTTCTACCCCCTACCCAAGATCCAAAAACCTGCCTGTCCAGGTAGACCCATTGTCTCAGCTTGTTCCTGCCCCACCGAACTCATTTCTGCATACCTCGACACTGTTTTATCCCCCCTTATTCAATCCCTTCCCACCTATGTTCGTGACACTTCTCACACTCTGAATTTTTTCAATGATTTTAAGTTCCCTGGCCCCCAACACTTTATTTTCACCATGAATGTCCAGTACCTATATACCTCCATCCCCCACCAGGAAGGTCTCAAAGCTCTCCACTTCTTTTTGGATTCCAGACCTAGCCAGTTCCCCTCTACCACTACTCTCCTCCGTCTAGTGAAATTAGTCCTTACTCTTAATAATTTCTCCTTTGGCTCCTCCCACTTCCTCCAAACTAAGGCTATGCCTGCCTTTTTGTTGGCTTTGTGGAACAATCTATGATCCAAGCCTATACTGGTATCTGTCCCCCACTTTTCCTTCACTACATCAACGACTGCATTGGTGCTGCTTCCTGCACACATGCTGAGCTCGTTGACTTCCTTAACTTTACCTCCAACTTTCACCCAGCCCTCAAGTTTACCTGGTCTATTTCCGACACCTTCCTCCCCTTTCTTGATCTTTCTGTCTGTCTCTGGAGACAGTTTATCTACTGATGTCTACTATAATCCTACGGACTCTCACAGCTATCTGGACTATTCCTCTTCTCACCTTGTCTCTTGCAAAAATGCCATCCCCTTCTCGCAATTCCTCCGTCTCCACTGCATCTGCTCTCAGGATGAGGCCTTTCATTCAAGGATGAAGAAGATGTCCTCCTTTTTAAAAGAAAGGGGCTTCCCTTCCTCCACCATCAACTCTGCTCTCAAATGCATCTCTCCCATTTCTCGCACATCTACTCTCACTCCATCCTCCCGCCACCCCACTAGGAATAGGGTTCCCCTGGTCCTCACCTACCACCTCACCAGCCTCCGGGTCCAACGTATAATTCTCTGTAACTTCTGCCACTTCCCACGGGATCCCACCACAAAGCACAACTCCCCCCCTCCCCACTTTTCGCAGGGATCACTCCCTACACAACTCCCCTGTCCATTCGTCCCCCCCATCCCTTCCGCCGATCTCCCTCCCGGCACTTATCCTTGTAAGCGGAACAAGTGCTACACATGCCCTTATACTTCCTCCCTCACCACCATTCAGGGCCCCAGACAGTCCTTCCAGGTGAGGCGACGCTTCACCTGTGAGTCGGCTGGGGTGATATACTGCGTCCGGTGCTCCCAATGCGGCCTTCTATATATTGGCAAGACCCAACGCAGGCTGGGAGACTGTTTTGCTGAACACCTACGCTCTGTCTGCTGGAGAAAGCAGGATCTCCTAGTAGCCACACATTTTAATTCCACATCCCATTCCCATTCTGATATGTCTATCCACGGCCTCCTCTACTGTAAAGATGAAGCCACACTCAGGTTGGAGGAATAACACCTTATATTCCATCTGGGTAGCCTCCAACCTGATGGCATGAACATTGACTTATATAACTTCCATTTATGCCCCACCTCCCCTTCGTACCCCATCCGTTATTTATTTATTTACTTACTTATTCATTTATTCATTATAATTTTTTCTCTCTCTTTTTTCTCCCTCTGTCCTCTCACTATAACTCTTTGCCCATCCTCTGGGCTCCCCTCCCCCTTTCTTTCTCCCTAGGCCTCCCATCCCATGATCCTCTCCTTTCTCCAGCCTCATATCCCTTTTGCCAATCAACTTTCCAGCTCTTAGCGCCATCCCTCCCCCTCGTCTTCTCCTATCATTTCGGATCTCCCCCTCCCCCTCTCAAATCTCTTACTAGCCCTTCCTTCAGTTAGTCCTGACGAAGGGTCTCGGCCCGAAATGTCGACTGTACCGCTTCCTAGAGATGCTGCCTGGCCTGCTGTGTTCACCAGCATTTTTTATGTGTGTTGCTTGAATTTCCAGCATCTGCAGATTTCCTCGTGTTGGCATCTACCAAATCTCTTGTGTTTAAGACTTATGTCAGTGATGTATTTGAAATAAAAAGCTGTATACAGGGGAATATACATGTACGCAGCTAAACTCCTTTCTAATTCCCTAACCAGGCAAAGTTATTAGATCTATCCACCTTCCTACTGGAGTAGATTATAACATTTATCTGTTTGTCGTTTCCTTTGGTTTTATGGTGTAAATTTTGGAGAGCTTTTCAAGCTCACCTTTCCTCATCAACTCGTTTATGTTACGTACCCCGTAACTGGGTTGCCAAACCAGCAGAAATGGAACACGTGTTGGAGTCTGTGATTACTAGGAACTAATAAAGTTTTATTAAAGAAATAAGTAATACAGTACACTAATCGCAAGGATATAAATGTAGCAGGTTAGCAATGATACTATACACATATACATAGAAATAGGGTAATAGGAATCAACCAAGCTCTATTGCAGTCTAGGGGTAAAATGATCAGTCTTAAGTGAAGCAGAGTTCAGTTCAGTCTAGTGCAGTTCGAAGTAATTGCTGTTGTTGTACCGTTAGAGAGAGTGAGAGATGCCAGTTGGTTTCAGGCAAACCTTTTCGATGCCTTCTGATCCAGCTGTGGTCACCGACTGTGACCCCTCCATTCTGGATGTGATCGTTCTTCCGTGGTGAACCCGGCACCCAGGCAAGGGCGGACACACACCAGGTTCCCACCGATCGTACCTTTACACCCTGTGAGCCTCTGACCGATTCCCGCAAACCGGTCCTCCAAACTCCCACCACCTTGTGGGGCACACTGCTCTTCCCAGGGTCTCGAGGCATGTGTGTCCCATGCCTTAGCAAACCTGCTATTTTTATCCCCCTGCTGGGGTATCACTTGTCCATCAAACTTCAAACAGTTCAGGTTCAAAGCAAACGGCCTGTCGCAGATGCCAACATTGGAATTGTGTTTCTTTCTCGTTCATCTCTCTCTTCTCTCTTATTAGCATTTTGAACGTTTCTCCATTGTCTTCCATTATCTCTCTCATTAACATCATCTGTCCTGCAGCTCTGCTTGGCATCACACTTGACATTTACTTCTACATCATTGACTGTCTAGTATTTGGCCAATGGCTCCTGCCTTCACGCTGAGCTGAGACATTTCATTGGCTTTGTTTCCAACGTTCACTCTTTTCTTATGTTTGCATGGTTGATATAACCATGTAACAATTACAGCACGGCAGCAGGCCATCTCGGCCCTTCTAGTCTGTGCCGAATGCTTACTCTCACCTAGTCCCATCTACCTGCACTCAGCCCATAACCCGCCATTCCTTTCCTGTCCATATACCTATCCAATCATTTTTTAAATGACAAAATCGAACCTGCCTCTACCACTTCTACTGGAAGCTCATTCCACACAGCTACCACTCTCTGAGTAAAGAAGTTCCCCCTCATGTTACCCCTAAACTTTTGCCCTTTAACTCTCAACTCATGTCCTCTTGTTTGAATCTCCCCTACTCTCAATGGAAAAAGCCTATCCACGTCAACTCTATCTATCCCCCTCATAATTTTAAACACCTCTATCAAGTCCCCCCTCAACCTTCTACACTCCAAAGAATAAAGACCTAACTTGTTCAACCATTCTCTATAACTTAGGTGCTGAAACCCAGGTAACATTCTAGTAAGTCTCCTCTGTACTCTCTCTATTTTGTTGACATCTTTCCTATAATTCAGTGACCAGAAATGTACATAATACTCCAAATTTGGCCTCATCAATGCCTTGTACAATTTTAACATTACATCCCAACTCCTATACTCAATGCTCTGATTTATAAAGGCCAGCATACCAAAAGCTTTCTTCACCACCCTATCCACATGAGATTCCACCTTCAGGGAACTATGCACCATTATTCCTAGATCCCTCTGTTTTACTGCATTCCTCAATGCCCTACCATTTACCATGTATGTCCTATTTTGTTTAGTCCTACCAAAATGTAGCACCTCACACTTACCAGCATTAAACTCCATCTGCCCTCTTTCAGCCCACTCTTCTAACTGGCCCAAATCTCTCTGCAAGCGTTGAAAATCTACTTCATTATCCACAACGCCACCTGTCTTAGTATCATCTGCATATAAGGCTAGGAATACCAGTAACTGTGGCTCTTCCTGACGAATTTAACGTATTCTACGCAAGATTCGAACAGAAGAGGAGCGTCCCGCTCCCTCCGGATGAACCAAACCTGGTGGCATCGAGATTCATCGTCAATGAGGAGGACGTTAGAAGGGCGTTCCTGAAGACAAATCCAAGGAAGGCGATGGGCCCGGTTGGCTGGAGTGCTTGCTGACGTCTTCAACTGCTCCTTGCTTCAGTCTAAGGTCCCCTTGTGTTTTAAGAAAGCAACAATAATCCCAGTGCCAAAGAAGGGCAAGGTGGCATGCCTGAATGACTATCGACCTGTGGCTCTCACATCAATTGCTATGAAGTGCTTCAAGAGATTGGTTATGGCACACATCAGCCACAGCCTACTGGTCAACCTCAACGCTTTGCAGTTTGCCTACCAGAGCAACAGGTCAACAGCAGATGCCAACTCTCTGGCCCTACATTCCTCCTTAGAGCACCTGGAGAATAAAGACGCATACGTAAGGCTCCTTTTCATTGACTACAGCTCTGCCTTTAATACCATCATTCCAAATAAACTGATTCCTAAGCTCCGGAACCTCGGCCTTAGCACTCAGATCTGCAGCTGGATCTTTAACTTCCTCACAGACAGGACCCAGGCTGTAAAAATACGGGAGAATCTCTCCTCTACGATCACTCTGAGCACCGGTGCCCCACAAGGCTGTGTACTCAGCCCCCTGCTGTACTCACTGTACACCCATGATTGTGTAGCCAAGTTTCCATCAAACTCAATATATAAGTTTGCTGATGACACAACAATTGTAGGCCGTATCTCGGGTAATGATGAGTTTGAGTACAGAGAGGAAATTAAGAACCTGGTGGCATGGTGCGAAGACAATAACCTATCCCTCAACGTCAGCAAGACGAAGGAATTGGTTGTTGACTTCAGAAGGAGTAGCGGACCGCACGACCCAATTTACATCGGTGGTACACAAGTGGAACAGGTCAAAAGCTTTAAGTTCCTCGGGGTCAATATCACAAATGACCTGACTTGGTCCAACCAAGCAGAGTTCACTGCCAAGAAGGCCCACCAGCACCTCTACTTCCTGAGAAAGCTAAAGAAATTTGGCCTGTCACCTAAAACCCTCACTAATTTTTATAGATGCACTATAGAAAGCATTCTTCTAGGGTGCATCACAAGCTGGTATGGAAGTTGTCCTGCCCAAGACCGAAAGAAGCTACAGAAGATCGTGAACACGGCGCAGCACATCACACAAACCAATCTTCCGTCTGTGGATTCACTTTACACTGCATGCTGTCGGAGCAGTGCTGCCAGGATAATCAAGGACACGACCCACCCAGCCAACAGACTTTTCGTCCCTCTTCCCTCCAGGAGAAGGTTCAGGAGCTTGATGTGGGAACAGCTTCTTTCAAACTGTGATAAGACTGCTGAACGGATCCTGACCCAGATCTGGGCCGTACCCTCCAAATATCCGGACCTGCCTCTTGGTTTTTTTGCATTATCTTACTTCCCATTTTTCTGTTTTCTATTTATGATTTATAATTACAATTTTTAATATTTACTAATTTTAACTATTTTTAATATTTATAATATTTAATATTTGTAATCCAGGGAATGTGAAGCGTAGAATCAAATATCGCTGTGATGATTGTATGTTCTAGTACCAATTGTTTAGCGACAATAAAGTATAAAGTATAACTGTACTCACTAATCTAATTTACCACTCCATCATCCAGATCATTAATGTATATGACAAACAACACTGGACCCAGTACAGATCCCTGAGGCACACCACTAGTCACCGGCCTCCAACCTGACGAACAGCTATCCACCACTACTCTCTGGCATCTCCCATCCAGCCACTGTTGAATCCATTTTACTACTTCAATATTAATATTAACAATATTGATCTTCAAACCCCAGTCTTCCTTACCTGCTGCAGTATTGATTCTGAAAACAGGCAGTCATTAAATATTCACCATAGCCCTACAGAGTTCCGCCTTGACCAGGTGAAATACTTAACTGCAATCTGAGAGGGTGGTTCAAGTGTGAAACGAACTGCTAGAGGAATGCACCATGTTCTGGAGAAATATTGGTAAGGCCAATTGGGTTTAGTGGAAGTGTTGGAGTCAAAAGGAAAAGACTGCATTCCAATTATAGCAGCAGATTCTTAGAAATATGAATGCAGCAGATATGCTTGAGGTTCTTCCTGAATTAGTACTAAGCATGTCACCAACTTATTCCCTGCTAAAAGCTCAAATGGAAATATAGTGTTTGTCTCTAAATTCTTACTTATTCTAAAACATTAGGAGAAGAAAATGTAATTTCTCTCTTTTCTTCATTTTTTTATTTCTCAATGACTGTGATCTGCCACCCAGAACCTTGCCCCAGTTTCTAACAGTTTTTTTTTTCTATATTCCTTCATTTGAGATCTTGGTGTCTTCAGAAGGTATATATCCCCAAACATGTATTGCACATCCCCAATCCTCCTTGAGGTGGAAGAGGTGCGTACTCTCCTGATCTGCCCTGGACCTTCATGTGGAAGAACTCTAAACCCACATAGGATGATGGACAGGTAATATACTTCCAAGTCAGGATTGTGAGAGACTTGGAGGGGCACCTTCTGATGATGGTGTTCCCAAATGCCTATTGACCTTGTCTTTCTTTTGGTAGGAGAGCACTCTGATTTGGCAGGTGCTGTTTGAGTAGCTTGTCCAAGTAACTACTGAGCAGATTGTAATAGAACATAGAACACCACAGCACAGAGTAGGCCTTCAGACCACGATGCTGTGCCAACCTTAGAACCTACTCGATCAATCCAATCCTTCCTTCCCAAGTAGCCATTCATTTCTCTATCATCCATGTGCCTATCAAAGAGTTTCTTAAATTTCTCTAATGTATCCACCACCCCGGCAATGAGATTTCATGCACCTACCACACTCTGTGTAAAGTACATACCTCTGACATCTCCCCTATATTTTACTCTAATCACATTAAGTTATGCTCCGTCATATTAAGCATTTTGCCCTAGGAAAAAGCCTTTGGCTATCCACTCGATTTTTGCCTTCAAGTTTTACCTTCCAAAATGGATTGTTTGCTGATTAAAGCAAGGAGGAAGATTGAAACATCAAGGTGAATGTGGGAAGGTGAACGTGGGATCAACGTTGACCATCTACCTTTTGATCACTGAGGGGATCACTCTGCTGCTAGCGTGGGAACCTGTGTGGCCTAACAGAGGGTAGGCCTTTGGGTTTGAGTGCTGTCTGTCTCTTTTGATGATGTTGGAGGATGTTATCGAGGTTCTGCGTTTATGCATTTGGCTATGGACTATGGACTTTTACAGTTTTATTGGGCTATCACTTGCTGCATGATACCTTTGACTATTCTTTTAACCACAGTTTCCATGTGGCTGGTCCAGCTGAGCTTCTGGTTAATGTTCATTCTCTTGTTGATAACAGTGACCAAAACCTAAAGGACTGAGTGGTTAGACTCCTATTTTGTTGGTGGGGGGGTTTGACACTTTTGTGACCCAACTCTCCCATCAGGCAGAAGATATAACAGCTTGAAAGCATTGAAAGGGCATACCACCAGACTAAAGCGCAGCTTCTATCCCACTGTTATTCAACTCTTGAATGGACTTCTTGTATAAGATAGATTCTTGACCTCACAATCCACCTCATTATGATCTTGCACTTCATCATTTATCTGCATAGCGCTCTTTTACACTTTATTCTGCATTGTTATTGTTTACCTTATTCTAGCTTAATGCATTGTGTAATAATTTGATCTGTATGAACAGTATACAAGACAAGCTTTTCAATAAATCCTGGTAAAATACCAACTTGCTACATCGCAACACATGTCCGAATGTTGTCAAGGTTTTGCTAAACACAAGCATGGGCTGCTTCACCTCCTGGGAAATGGAATCGCACAGTGTACAATCCACAGTGATCTTGAGAAGGAAGTACGGTCACTGATGGATCAGAATCAGAATCGGGTTTATTATCACCAGCATGTGACGTGAAATTTGTTAACTTAGCGGCAGCAGTTCAATGCAATACATAATCTAGCAGAGAAAAAAAATACATAATAAATAAACAAGTAAATCAATTACGTGTATTGAATAGATAAAAAAAACTTGCAAAAACAGAAATACTGTATATTAAAAAGTGAGGTAGTGCCCAAAGCTTCAATGTCCATTTCGGAATCAGATGGCAGAGGGGAAGAAGCTGTTCCTGAATCGCTGAGTGTGTGCCTTCAGACTTCTGTACCTCCTACCTGATGGTAACAGTGAGAAAAGGACCGGCACTGGGTGCTGGAGGTCCTTAATAATGGACACTCCCTTTCTGGGACACTGCTCCCTAAAGATGTCCTAGGTACTTTGTAGGCTAGTGCCCAAGATGGAGCTGACTAGATTTACAACCTTCTGCAGCTTCTTTCATTCCTGTGCAGTAGCCCCTCCATACCAGACAGTAATGCAGGCTATTAGAATGCTCTCCACATCACAACTATAGAAGTTTTTGAGTTGACATGCCAAATCTCTTCAAACTCCAAATAAAGTATAGCCACTGTCTTGCCTTTTTTATAACTACATTGATATGTTGGGACCAGGTTATATCCTCAGAGGTCTTGACACCCAGGAACTCACTCTCTCCACTTCTGATCCCTCTATAAGGATTGTATGTGTTCCTTCATTTTACCCTAAATGAAGCCCACAATCAGCTCTTTCATCTTACTGCTGTTGAGTGCCAGGTTGTTGCTGCGGCACCACTCCACTAGTTGGCATATCTCACTCCTGTACGCCCTCTCATCACCTCCTGAGATTCTACCAACAATGGTTGTATCATCAGCAAATTTAAAGATGGTATTTGTGCTATGCCTAGCCACATAGTCATGTGTATACAGAGAGTAGAGCAGCTGATAATGGTTTAGCCCAAGATCTTGTCCTGAGAAACTCGTGCAGTAATACATTGGAGCCGGGAACAATCACAGCCTTCTTCATTTGGATCATTTGTACTTGATAACTGTTGATTTAGTTTTACCTGAGTGCTTTGACATCACATTCAGTTGAATTGCACCTTGATGTCAAGGACCGTCACTCCCAGCTTTTTGTTCCCTATTTGAACAGAGACCATGATAAGATCTGGAACCAAATGGTCCTGGTGAAATCTAAACTAAGCTTCTCTGAGTTGGTGAGTAATTGCCATTTGACAGTTGTGTCAATGACACTGTATCAGTTTGCAAGCGGACCAAGTTGTCAGTTGTCGAAACCCAATGGCTGAAGGCTGGAGATGGGAGACTGGAGACCTGTTCTTGAGTGGGAGGACTGTCTGTGTATGGGAGGGAGGGAAGGGGACTGTTATGCTGTTGTTGTTTTGATGTGTATTGTGTTCTGTTTTATTGTGCTTTGTGAAGTTCTGCTGAGCGTTGTGGGCATACTATGTTGGCACTGGAATAAGTGACAACACTTGTGAGAATCCCCCAACACATCCTTCTGTGTGTTGGTTGCTAACCAAATGACGCATTTCACTCTATGTTTTGATGTATATGTGATTAACGGTGTATAAGGGTTAACGCATAAGGAGTATTTGATGGCTCTTGGCCTGTACTCACCGGTGTATAGAAGCCTAGATAGAGTGGATGCGGAGAGGATGTTTCCTGTATTGGGGGAGTCTAGGACCAGATGGCACAGCCTCAAAGTAGAAGGATATCGATTCAAATTAGCCAGAGGGTGGTGAATCTGTGGAATTCATTGCTACACATGTTGTGGTGGCCAAGTCATTGGGTATATTTAAAACAGAGGTTGATAGTTTCTTGATTAGTCAAGGTGTCAAAGGTTACGTTGAGAAGGCAGGAGAAAGGAGTTGAAAGGGATAATAAATCAGTCATGACAGAAAGGACTTGATGGGCCAAATGGCCTAATTCTGCTGCTATGGCTTATGTCTTATGGTTTTCTGATATATAAATCTGAATTTTGTTACCTAGATTAAATTTGTTCTTCTTTATCTGAACATGAATACTTAGGACATTTTCTGTATGACCAGGTATATACCAATGGCATTACCCTACTGGAGCAACTTGGCTAGAGTCATGAGCAACACAAACAAAATGGTGGAGGAACTCAGCAGGCCAGGCACCATCTAGGAAAAGAGTACAGTTGACGTTTTAGGACCTGCCAAAGGGTTTCAGCTAAAATATCGACTGTATTCTTCTCCTAGATGCCGTCAAGCCTGCTAAGTTCCTCCAGCATTTTGTATATGTTGCTCGGATTTCCAGTATCTGCAGATTTTCTCTTGTTTGTGATTGGCTGGAGTCATGTCTGGTTCCAGAGAACAGGTCGTCAGTGCTACTGCTGGGATGTCGTCTGCTTCCGCAGTCTTTGCTGTATCTAGTGCTCTTTGCCATATGTAGGTATTTCGTGGAATCTGGAAAAAGTCTCAAGGCTTGAAGGAGATTCCAGCATCAGCGGTGTCCCAGTGAAATATGGAATAAGTGGAAATGACTGAAGACTGACTTCTGTGTTTTGACAAACTTCTGTAGATGCACACTGGAGAGTATCCGAACTGGTTTTATCACAGACTGGTCTGGATGCACCAATGCCCAGGAAAGAAAAAAGTAATGGATACACTCAATCCATCATAGGCAAAGCCTTCCCCACCACTGAGTACATTTAAAGGGACCACTGCCACAAGAAAGTAGCAGTCATCATCAAAGACATCCCACCATCCAGGTCATGCCCTCTTCTCTCTACTAACATTAGGCTAAACTCTTAGGTTCCAAATCTCAGGCTCCTGAACCGAAGTGGATAACTACATTCACCACAACTCTGAACTGATCCTATGATCTATCGACTTACTTTCAAGGACTTTTTACAACTCATATTCTCAGTATTTTCTTATTTGCACTACTTGTTTTCTTTTGCACATTGGCTATTTGTCAGTCTTTGTTTATGTATAGTTTTTACACAAAATTCGATTGTATTCCTTTTTTCCTGTAAAGGTTTACAAGAAAATTAATCCTAAGGTAGCATATAGTAACATATACATATATAGATAATAATAACTACTTCGAGCTTTGAACTTTGATCTTTTGTGATACTGAGAATTTTGGTGTTTGTGTCACTATCTATCAGCTCTCTGTATTTGTGACTTGCCTTTCTCTCCCACCCAATGCCTCACACAGTTCTTACCCATTAACACGTTCACCCCATGTTAGCTTCCATTTCCTGACAGAGCCACCCATTTCCTTTCTCTAAGCAAAGGTTGCCACAAGATTCTATTTGCCACAATTTCTTCAGTTTTAATGATCTCCTACATGCTGTGGACCCAGGGTTACCCACACTTTCTTCTGCAGTTGCAGCTACGCATTTATTGATTGGAGGAGATAGATTTTCCAAGTGAAAGCCTGGATTTCTCCACCACAGGGGGGCCAAAGATAACCAAAGTTCCCATCGAAGTGAGTCACAATTGCTTGCATTTGGCCCATATCCTTTAAACCAGGGGTTCCAAGCTTAGAGTCCACAGACCTCTTGCTTAATGGTATTGGTGCATGGCAGGAAACCCCTGCTTTAAACCTTTCCTATCCTTGTACCTATACAAAATGCTGTTATTGTATCTGCCTCTAGTAGTACTTCTGGCATCTTGTCCCAAATTATCATCACCCACAGCATGAAAATGTTTCTCCTCAAGTCCCTTTAAAACTTTTCTCTTCTCATTTTAAACTTGATTTAGATTCTGATTTATTTATCACATGTACAGTGAAATGGATTGTTTGTGTTAACAACCAGTACAACCTAACGATGTGCTGGGGTAGCCCACAAGTGCTTCCACACATTCTGGCATGCCCATCAGTACAGAATACAGAGCACAACGATTAAACAGCAGCAAAATAAATCTCCAGTGGGCTCGGATGGACAGGCATTGGTCTTTTGACTTCCTCAGCAAACTCTCAGAGACTGGCAGACTCGGGATTCCGGCCTCCTCCTTCCCTTTCTCCTATGGCCCACTCTCCTCTCCTATCAGATTTCTTGCTCTCTAGCCCTTTACTCTTCCTACCCACTTGCCTTCCCCTATCACTTTCTCACTATCGTCCTTCTACTCCCCCCATCTTTTTATTCCGGTATCTTCCCCCTTCCTTTTCAGTCCTGAAGAAGTGTCTTGGTGCAAAACGTTGACTGTTATTCATTTCCATAGATGCTGTCTGAGCTGCTGAGTTCCTCCAGCATTTTGTATAAGCATCTCTCATAGATATCCCCAATACTGAGACATGGAGGAATTCTTTGCCACTGGCATATGAACAGAGGGCAAAGGTTTGGACCAGAAACTGTGGGAAAAACCTGTGAGTGTTTGTACTGGAGGACAAACTGCACTCTAACGAAACCATAATCTGCACTGTTCCACTAGGAACAGCCACCCTGAGCCAATAGGCTGGTCCTGGACTTATTTCCTGGCATAATTTACATATTACTATTTAATTATTTATGGTTTTATTACTATTTAATTATTTATGGTGCAACCGTAACGAAAACCAATTTCCCCCGGGATCAATAAAGTATGACTATGACGAAGCAGAGTCTACTATACACTCAATGGCATGCTTTCAGAAACAGTTTCTCAAGAATGATAATGATCATTAATAATTTTTAGCTTTGTTAGCTGCACTCACATCCCAAATACTAAAACAATGTGATTTTATCTATTTTAAATGGTCTATATTTTAGTGTGTGTGTGTGTGTGTGTGTGTGTGTGTGTGTGTGTGTGTATATCTTTTCAGAATCACTATTTCTCTAACCAATTGTTATGGAATGAATTTCCAGTTATTCGAGGTAAACATATCTGGCTCAGTCTAATTTGGACATTATAACCAAGGAAGCCATTTTGACAATTATATGTTAGAACTTTACTGATTAGAAATTGATTCCCATTTGGTAATGTTAAATGTTCCATTAATACTTAAGTTACTTTACTGTCAAATAGAAAATGATTAAGAGAATTAAATCTCAGGCTATGAACTTGGAGGTTGTACATAGAACATAAAACAACACAGAATATTACAGTCCTATTGGTGCACGAAGTTGTACTGACCTTTTAACCTACACCAAGATCAATCTAATCCCTTCCCTCTCACATAGCCCTTCGTTTCTCTTTCATCCATGTGCCTTTCTAAGAGTCTCATGAGCATCCTTAATGTACCTGCTGCTACTACCACTCTTGGCAGAGCATTCCACACACCTACCAATCCCTGTGTAAAAGATCCATCTCGAACATTCCCCTTATACTCTCCTGCAACCACCTTAAAATCATGCCCACTTATTTCAGCCCTGGAAAAAGTCCTTGGCAGTCCACTCTATCCCTGCCTCTTATCGCCTTGTATACCTCTATCAAGTTACTTCTCATCCTCCTTTGCCTCAAGAAGTTGTAGCTCCCTCAACCTATACTCAAGAGACATGCTTTCTAATCCAGGCAGCATTCTGCACCCTCTTTCCAGCCTTTACATCCTTTGTATAATGAGACGACCAGAAACGAACACAATACTCCATGTCAAATCATAAACAAGAGAAAATCTGCAGATGCTGGAAATCCAAGAAACACAAACAAAATGCTGGAGGAACTCACCAGGCCAGGCAACATCTATGGAAAAAAGTACAGTCAACATTTCTGGCTGAAACCCTTCAGCAGGACTGGAGAGAAGAAGCTAGGGAGTAGATTTAAAAGGGGGAGAGATGAAGTGAAGAGCTGTAAGTTGATTTGTGAAACAGACAGAAGGCCATGGAAGAAAGAAAGAGGGGGTGTGAAGCAACACTTCGCCTGAGAGTCTGTTGGGGTCATTTATTGTCTTCAATGCTCCCAGTATGGCCTCCTGTACATCAGTGAGACCCGTCGCTGATTACAAGACCGCTTCACTGGGCATGTACACTCCGTCCACCAGAACAAGCGGGATCTCCCAGTGGCCACCCATTTTAATTCCATTTCCCATTCCCATCCCGATATGTCCATCTATGGCCTCCTCCACTGTCGTGATGAGGCCACACTTAGGTTGGAGGAACAATACCTTATATTCCGTATGGGTAGCCTCCAACCTGATGGCATGGACACTGATTTCTCAAATATCCGGTAATGACTCCAATCCCCCCCTTCACCTGTTCCCATCCCCGTTTCCCTCTCTCACCTTATCTACTTGCCTGCCCATCACCTCCCTCTGATGCACTTCCCCCCCTTTCTACTTTCTTCCATGGCCTTCTGTCTCTTTCACCAGTCAACTTCCCAGCTCTTTACTTCATCCCTCCCCATCTGGATTTCACCTATCAAGTGGTGGTTCTCTCACCCCTCCCCCATCACCTTTTAAATCTACTCCTCAGTTTTTTTTCTCCAGTCCTGCTGAAGGGTCTTGGCCTGAAACGTCAACTGTACATTTTTCCATAGATGCTGCCTGGCCTGCTGAGTTCCTCCAGCATTTTGTGTGTGTTGCTCGGATTTCCAGCATTTGTAGGTTTTCTCTTGTCTGTGATAATACTCCATGTGAAGTCCAACTAGAGTTTTATAGAGCTGAAACATTACCTCATGTCACTTGAACTCAATTCCTTGACTAATGAAGGCCAACACACCATACACCTTCTTAATCACCCCATCAACATGCGGCAACTGTGAGGGATCTATGGACGTGGACCTGAAAATCCCTCAGTTCCTCCACACTGCTAAGAATCCTGCCATTAACCCCGTACTCTGCCTTGAAGTTAAATCTTTAATAAGTGTATCACTTCACACTTTTCTAATGAACACCATCTGCCAGTTCTCAGTCCAGTTCTGCATCACGTTATCACATAAAACAACCTTCAAGACATCCCACACCACCAGCAAACTTCCGCTCACCTGCAGCCTTACTTACTCAGCCTTCCACTTCCTCATCCAGGTCAATTATAAGATCCAGGAAGAGCAGTGGTTCCAGACACAGATCCCTGAGGAACACCACTGGTCACCCACCTCCAGGCAGAATACACTTCATCTCCCACCACTCTCTATCTTCAGTGGGCATACCAGTTCTGACTCCACACAGCCTAGTTTCCCAGGATCCAATGCCTCCCGACTTTCTGAATGAGCCTGCCATGGTGAACACATACAAAATGCTGGAGGAACTCAGCAGGTCAGGCAGCATCTATGGAAAAGAGTAAACAGTTGGTGTTTTGGGCTGAGACCCTTCATCAGTTTGTTTAATTGTCTGCTTGGTCATTCATTCATTCACTGAGCCATTTACTTATTTACCTGTTTACCTATTTATTTATTTATTTACTTGTTTACTTCTGTAATTTCTGGGGGGTTTTGTCTTGCACTGTACTGCTGCAACAAAACAACACATTTTATGACATACATGATAATAAACCTGATTCTGATTCCTAGAGCAGAGGAAACTAAATGGAATTTAGCAATAACTGGCTGGATTACACCATGACATTTGAGGAAATAATGCATTATAACCCTTGGTTTAGTTACAGAGAAAGAACTGGCATTAGTGAGAGAATCTACTTACCGTGTGTACGTCAGGGCATCTCACAGAGCAGTTTGGAAACAGGCAAATCATCAAAGAACATTTTGAGATCCTCAAAGAGTGGGTTGGCATTAAAAGTAAACTGAAAGTACTTTGCACCTAAAACAATTGCTTGGGAAAAGTAAACAAATACAAGTTTGTCCAACATCGATATCATATCAGATCACATGTTTGATTGTACGTGGCCTATCTGCGGCATCAACAGAGCTCTGCACACTAAGTAAAAGTACAGAGGGGATAAGCAGAGCAACCATTGTCAGAAGTAGGCCAATGGCAAGAGTAGAGACGACAGGCTTTGGCTAGGAAGAGGCATCGGTTCTGTGTAAAGCGTCTCTTAAGGTTTTCTTTTTGGCTTTTCCCCCCCTCTCTTACTGTACCGTTTAAATGGCCGTGGTGTGCTCTTCGTGCTGGATGTTGGAGAACTGGGAGACCCAGAGTCTCCCGGGGAACTACATTTGTGTTAAGCCCATGCGGTTGCAGCTCCTTGAAGGTCGTGTTAAGTATCTGGAGCAGCAACTGGATGACCTTTGGCTTATACGGGTGAGCAAGGATATAATTAATCAAAGTTACAGGGAAGTAGTTACCCCAAAGTTGCAGGAGGCGAGTAGCTGGGTGACCGTCAGGAGAAACGGAAATAGACAGTTAGAACAGAACACTCCTGTGGCCATTCTCCTCAAAAATAAGTATACTACTTTGGATATTTTTGTTGGGGATGACCTCCCAGGAGAATGCCACAGTGACCAGGTTATAGTCTGTGGTGCAGAAGGGAAAGAGAGAGAAGAAGGGAGTGGTAGTGATAGGGGACTCAACAACAAAGGGAACAGATAGGAGATTCTGTGGATGTGAACAGTACATCCGGATGGTATGTTGCCTCCCCGGTGACAGGGTCAATGTGACAAAGACCCATCACTGACTACGGACAGCATATGGCACACTCGGTAAAACACTCATCCCCAGCAGCGGTAATAGTGACTGGCTCTGAAACAGAGCTGCTGCATGGAGCTGTCTCATATAGAGGCAGCAGCAACCTGCACAGGTATGCTGATGATGGAGGATACCATCTTTAGTTGGATAATTGAGTTAATTAGCTTTTGGTTGGTCTAGGGGGAGGGGCTTAGCAGTTACAAGCCTCAGGTTACCAGGGCTTTGGAGTTAGTTTTCTTCTGTGTTTAGTCTGAGGGTGGCTATATGTGTGTGTATGTATGTATGTATGTGTGTGTGTGTATATATATATATAGTTTTTTTTCCTGGTTTTTGTCTTGTTTTGAGGTAAATAAAAGCACCCCAATCTAGTTTTGCAACTCAAGCCATATTGTTATTTTTCTTAAACGATTGACCCACAGTTTTTTGTGACATATGGTGGCAGCGGTGGGATTTTTGATTACATTGGCCCGAGGCAGCAGGAAGTGTAGACAGAATCAGTGGAGGGGAGACTGGTCTGTATGATGAGACCTGCGGTTCCACAGCTTGCCGAAGTGCTTTGAGTTTCCTGGGTTCTTGAGCACCTGCATTTACTAATCGGTATCTTAACCAGAGCTGCTAAGCCCTTGTACTTAATCTTGTCAAGTTATTTGTGACTGGCACATGTTTCTCACATTCTACGATTACTTAAAGAGGACTCTTGGTCAGAGCCTTAGCGGAGTCATTGTATTAGAGAGAATGAATTGTCTTGTGGTGTTGCTTAGTCACTCCTTAGAGGCTCTGTTGGTATTCCTCTGTTTAATCTCCTGTTCCTGTTTCCTCCTGGGGACCCTGCCGTTCCTCCGCTCCTGGGTCAAGTCATGAGCCTGCCACCCGCAGCTCCTAGGTTGAGTCAGTGCCAGTGACTGCCGTGCCAGAGAAGGCCTGCTGTTCCTCCATGAGCACACGGTGACAGTCTATGAGCTGTGTCCACACTTTCAGAGGTGTTGAGCAGAGCAGTTGCCATAGCAACCTGTGATGCACCCGAATAGGATGCTTTCCATGGTTCACCTATAAAAGTTGGTGTGGTTCAATGGAGACATTCCAAATTTCCTTAGGCTTCTGAGTAAATAGAGGTGCTGGTGTGCTTTGTTGCCATGGTATCTACATAGCTGGACCAGTGCAAGTTTTTGGTGATAGTTACATCTAAGAACTTGAACCACCCTCCACCTCAGCATCATTGATACATACAAGGGTGTGTACTCTGCTCCACTTTCTGAAGTACTGACCAGCTCTTTTGTTTTGCTGACACCAAAGAAAAGTTTATTATCGACACCTTCCCTCAGTTGTTCACACAGAAACCAGGCCATACAGATGTGTTGCAGCATGCCATCAGAGTCAAACCAGGTCAGAGTCCAGTACGGCAGGCATGCTACCAAGTACCAGAACGTCTGGTGAAGGCGATGAAGAGGGAAGTCCGCTTGATGGGGGAGCTGGGAGTTATCGAACTGTCTGAAAGTGAGTGGAGTAGCCCTATTGTCATTGTGCTGGGTTCTTCCTGTGGCTCTGGCTTACAGTCACCATGTACACATAAAACCTCTGTTCGCTGGCTGTAGTCAATAGCCCAGGGCACATAACTTTTTCTTATGAATGACATGGAACTACCAGAGTCAAGGAGAGCTCTTTAAACTCGTGTGCCAGGCAGATCCTCCACCCGAATTGCAGTACTCCAGCCCTGTCCGAGCAGCCCCCTGCATAATTAAGGGCCTCTATTGTCGCTGGATGCGGCCAGGGCAGAGGAATAAGGATCAGCTAGGGGAGACCATCATCCTGGAGTAGCTGCTGCAGGTGCTTCCTCCAGACTTCAGGACGTGGGTGAGAGGACATGAACCGGAGGATGGACTGACGGCAGCAAAGTTGGCCATGCGGTAACTGAACGCCAGAAAGGGGACCCCGTCACGGCCTACACGGGTGGATTCCAGGGACTACAACCGCCCCAGGGACAGCTTTACGAAGAACTTTGAAGGTAATTGGGGGGGCAAATGACAAGGAACACACTGCTCAGTCATTTACTAAGACTTTGGTATGCTATCATTATCAGCAGCAGGACTTATACTCAACCTGCAGAAATGTGAGTGGGCCAGGCAGGAAACCCGGTACCTGGGGCATCAGATGGGGAGAGGAGAAGTCCGGCCTCAGGTGGATAAAGTTGAGGCCATTCTGAACAGCCCCAGGCCCCATACCAAGTCCCAGGTCAAGTCTTTTCTTGGCCTAGTGGGCTGGTACCGACAGTTCATCCCTCACTTTTCAACCCTGACAGCCCCATTGACCAACCTCACCTGCAAGTTGGCCCGTAATCCTGTGGAATGGAGTGAGGAGTGTGAAGGTGCTTTCCAGGGCCTGAAGGAGAAATTATGCTCTTCCCCTGTGTTGCACAGTCCTGACTTTGAATGCTGCTTCCTGGTGCAGGTGGATGCCTCAGGTGTAGGCATCGGGGCAGTACTGGCTCAGGGAGAGCCCGGTGAGGAACGTCCTGTGTTATATCTCAGCAGGAAACTTCTTCCCTGTGAAACCTGGTACTCCACAATCGAGAAGGAGTATCTAGCAATCAAGTGGGCGTTGGACAGCCTCAGGTACTACCTTCTTGGGAGGGAGTTTGACCTCCAGACAGACCACAGAGCCCTGACCTGGATCCAGACAATGAAGGACCGGAATGCCAGGGTGACTAGGTGGTACCTGGAACTTCAACCTTTCAGGTTCTGTGTGCCGCATAAAGCAGGCAAGGAGAACATCACAGCAGACTGCCTGTCAAGACTGCCAAACATTGCCGCTGCAGGAGAGGGGCTTAGCAGTTATAAACCTCAGGGTACCAAGGCTTTGGAGTTAGTTTTCTTTTGTGTTTAGTCTGAGGGTGGCTATATATATATAGTTTTTTCCCCAGTTTTTGTCTTGTTTTGAGGTAAATAAAAGCACCTCAATCTAGTTTTGCGACTCAAGCCATCTTGTTATTTTTCTTAAACCATTGACCCACAGTTTTTTGTGACAGTCAGGGATGTCTCAGAGGAAGAGGGAGCAGCCAGAAGTCTTGGTACATATTGGTACCAATAACATAGGAAGAAAAAGCAATGAGGTCCTGAAAAGAGAATTTAGAGAGCTAGGTAGAAAGCTGAGAAGTAAGACCCCCCGGGTAGTAATTTCTGGATTGCTGCCTGCGCCACGTACCAGTGAGGATAGAAGCAGGATGAATTGGCAGATAAATGTGTGGCTGAGAAGCTGGTGCAGGGGACAGGGCTTCAGGTTCTTGGGTAATTGGGATCTCTTCTGGGGAAGGAATGACCTGTTCAACAGTGAGGGGTTGCATCTGAACCCGAGGGGGACCAATGTTCTCACGGGCAGGTTTGTTACAGCTGTTGGAGCGGGTTCAAAATAACTTGGCGGGGGCTGGGAACTGGAGTGAAGGGACTCGGGAAAAGACGGATGGTAAAAAATGTAAAGATAGCATCAAGTCAGATTGTCAGGAAGGGCAAGCAGGTGATGGGACTTAATTGCAGCCAACAAGCTGAGTACCAAACCATGAGGGATGCAGAGTCAGAAAGGACAGCAAATACGGTACTCAAGGTGTTGTAACTAAATGCACTTAGTATAAGAAATGGGGTGGATGATCTTTTTACATTATTACAGATTGCCAGGTATGATGTTGTGGCCATCACTGAATTGTGGCTGAAGGATGGTTGTAGTTGGGAGCTGAATATCCAAGGTTACACATTATATTGGAGGTATAGGAAGGTAGGCAGAAGGGGTGGTGTGGGTGGGTGGTAAAGAATGGCAGCAAATCAGTAGAAAGATGTGACACAGGATCGGAAGATATGACATTGAATCCTTGTGGGTAAAGAAACTGCAAGGGTAAAAGGACACTGATGGCAGTTATATATAGGCCTCCCAACAGTGGCTGGGAGGTGGACCACGGGTTACGACAGGAAATAGAAAAGGCGAGTCAAAAGGGCAATGTTATGGTCGTCATGAGAGATTTTAACATGCGGGTTGATTGGGAAAATAAGGTTGGTAATGGATCTCAAGAGGGATGGCTTTTTAGAGCAGTTTGTTTTTGAGCCTACTAGGGGATCAGCTACTCTGGATTGGGTGTTCTGTAATGAACCGGAGGCAATTAGGGAGATGAAGGTAAAAGAACCCTTAGGAACCAGTGATCACAATATGATTGTGTTCCACTTGAAATTTGATTGGGAGAAAGTAAGGTCTGATTGTAGCAGTATTTCAGTGGAGTAAGGGAAATTACAGTGGTATGAGAGAGGAGTTGGCCAAAGTAAATTGAAAAGAGCTGCTGGGAGGGATGTCAGCAAAGCAGCAATGCTGTATATTTCTGGGAAAAATGAAGAAGGTGTAGGACATGTGTATTCCAAAAATGAAGAAATACTCAAATGGTAAAATAGTACAACCATGGCTGACAAGTGAAGTCAAAGCTTTTGTAAAGGCAAATGAAAGGGCATACAACAATGCAAAAATTACTGGGAAGATAGAGGTTTGGGGAGTTTTTAAAAACCTACAAAGAGCAACTAAAATTATTAGAAGGGCAAAGATGAAATATGAAAGCAAGCTAACAAATAATATCGAAGTGGGTAGTAACAGTTTTTTCAAGTATGTTAAAAATAAAAGGGAAATGAGAGTGGATATAGGACTGCTAGAAAATGAGGTAAGATAATGGGGCACAAGGAGATGGCTGATGAACTAAATGAGTATTTTGCATAAGTCTTCACTGTGAAAGACTCTAGTAGTGTGCCAGATGTTGTAGTGTGTGAAGGAAGAGAAGTGGGTGCAGTTACTATTACAAGAGAGAAGGTGCTGAAAAAGCTGCAAGTCCTAAAGGTACATAAGTCATCCAGACCAGAGGAACTGCACCCTAGGGTTCTGAAAGAGGTAGCATTAAAGATTGTGATGGGATTAGAAATGATCTTCCAAAATTCATTCAATTCTGGCATGGTGCCAGAAGACTGGAAAATTACAAACGTTACTCTACTCTTTAAGGAGGAAGGCAGCAGAAAGGAAATTATAGACCAGTTAGCCTGACCTCAGTGATTGGGAAGACGTTAGAGTCAATTGTTAAGGATGAGGTGATGGAGTACTTGGTGACACAGGACAAGATAATACAAAGTCAGCATGGTTCCTTCAGGGAAAATTGTGCCTGACAAACCTGTTGGAACTCTTTAAGGAGATTACAAGTAGGATTGATAAAGGGGATACAGTGAATATTGTATATTTAGACTTACAGAAGGCCTTTGACAAGGTGCCACACATGCGGCTGCTTACCAAGTTAAGACCCCATGGTATTACAAGAAAGTTACTAACATGGTTAGAGCATTCACTGATTGGTAGGAGGCAGCGAGTAGGAATAAAAGGATCCTTGTCTGGTTGGCTGCCAGTGACTAGTGGTGTTCCGCAGGTGCCAGTGTTGGGACCACTTTTTATGCTGTATATAAATGATTTAGATGATGGAATAGATGGCTTTGTTGCCAAGTTTGCAGATGATAGGAAGATTGGTGGAGGGGCAGGTAGTGTTGAGGAAACAGGTAGGATGCAGAAGGACTTAGACAGATTAGGAGAATGGTCAAGAAAGTGGCAAATAAGATACAATGTTAGAAAATGCATGGCAATGCACTTTGGTAGAAGAAATAAATGTGCGGACTATTTTCTAAAAGGGGAGAAAATCCAGGAATCTGAGATGTAGAGGGACTTGGAAGTCCTTGTGCAGAACACCCTGAAGGTTAACTTGCATGTTGAGTTGGTGGTGAGGAAGGCAAATGCCACATTTACATTCATTTCAAGAGCTCCAGAATACAAGAGCAAGGATGTGATGCTGAGGCTTTATAAACCACTGGTGAGGCCTCACCTTGAATATTGTGAACAGTTTTGGGCCCTTCATCTTAAAAAAGATGTTCTGGCATTGGACGGGGTCCAGAGGAGGTTCACAAGGATGATTCCAGGAATGAAAGGGTTATCATATGCGGAACTTTGGGTCTGTACTCACTGGATGAGGGGAGATCTCATTGAAACCTTTGGAATGTTGAAAGTCCTAGACAGAGTAGAAGTGGAAAGGATGTTTCCCATGGTCGAAGAGTCGAGGATAAGAGACCACAGCCTCAGGATAGAGGGGCACCCTTTCAAAACAGAGTTGCAGAGAAATATCTTTAGCCAAAGGGTGGTGAATTTGTGGAATTTGTTGCCACGTGCACCTGTGGAGGCCAGGTTGTTGGGTGTATTTAAGGCAGAGATTGATAGGCTCTTGATTGGAAATAGCATTAAAGGTTACGGGGAGAAAGCTGGGAACTGGGATTGAGGAGGAGTTAGAAAAGAAGGATCTGCCATGATTGAATGGCGGAGCAGACTCGATGGGCCAGATGGCCTAATTCTGCTGCTATGTCTTGTCTTATGGTCTTAAACACAGTTTATTGGAAGTGACCATCAGTATTTCCTGAACATCATTGATTTTGTTTCATTTTTTGAGCAAGGGGATTTCCATTAGGGTTCTTGGGATTAAAAGTGCACTTGGAAGAACTTTATTTTTCTTTTAACAGTGACAGCATTCCTGCGGGATTCTAGGGAAAATACATATGACACAACTACTCTGAAATGATCTGGGTGGCTGTCAGGAGGATCATGGGGAAAGTTGCTTTGAACGGACTTGGTCGTCTGAAAGAGCAGACAGGGGACTTTCAGACTGAAATTCCCAAGTTTATGTAAGTCCCATGACAAGTTGTGTATTTGCATTAACACCATGAATTTTATCTTCAGAAAGGGATCAGGTGAAAAGCGGGCGAGCATAGACACAAAAGTGACTCTCACAGGTTGGCAAGTGTGCATTCAAAAGCAATGCCTCACAGAAGTTTCAGTGTTTGAACAGTGGCCATTTTGACATCAGGAGTGATAGAAGAGGTGACCCACACAGGTTGGCGAGTGGGCATGAAAAAGCAGCACTTCACGGGAGTTTTGACGGTTAAACAGTGGCCAATCAGAGGTTAGAGCAAGAGAACAGGTGAGTGGGCATTAAAAATAAGTACTTCGCAGGAGCTTTGGTGTGTGAACACTGGCCAATCAGCGATTGGGTTCATTAGCAAGGGCAAATAAAAATAAGGCAGGCACAAGCAGAGTGGCCTTTGTTGGAGTGGACATTATTAAAGTGGGGATTTGAGACTTTAGCTCTTCGAGGCTTCAGCAAGGAGAGACTTCAGTGAGAGAAGGTGAAAAGCTGGAGGTAGATCATTTTTTCAGTTTATTTTCAGGTATGCTGAGCTTGCAGCCGATGCACAACAACATGGCTGGACAGCAAGGGTCTGACCGGTCGAAGTAGGCCGCAGAGGATTTGAAGCCACATCAACATCAAGGCTACTCTGGGAGTTGGGCGTGCGAGGGAAGACACACCAACAGGCAGTCAAAGACCTCTCCAGAGCTGCTGGAAAGGGTAGTCAGTGACTCTGGATGGAGAGAAAGGATTCCATCTGGGTCCCCAAGTGAGTGAAAGGCATCTACGGGGTGAGCCTGGGATGCCAGGATTCACTGCTAAGCCCTCCGATGGTGTCGTGGGCCTATCTGCGAAACACCAAGGAAAGAGGGCGCCCACTTGATAACCCAGGAGATGCCACCACTCTCTTGGCCACCCCACAGAGTCTAGGCAGCATGTTTCAGGACTGCAAATGAGGGATATTAACATCTAGTCCTACATAACATACCTTTCTTCTTTATCGTTGCTCAGTTAGAGCATTATGGAAGCCAGGGAGGCCTCCAGTGTCCCTGATGACCTCACCTGCAAGAAATGCATCCAGATCATTCGGGACACTGTGCAGGTGATAGACAGGACAGAGAGAGGTTGTTTCCCTCGAGATGCAGGACACAGGAAACTGGGTGAAAGGGGTTAAACAACCCCCTCAACAACAGGTGTACCACTTTGAATAATGTTGGGGAATGACCTAGCAGATGAAAGACACAACAATCAAGTCTCTGGCTCAAAAGGAAAGGGGAGAGAAGAGGTGAGCTGTGTTGATAGGGGATTCATTAGTTAGGGGAACGAGATTCCCAGATGGTATGTTGCCTCCCAAGTGCCAGGATCTGGGACACCTTGGATCAATGTCTCAACATTCACAAGTGGGAGGGTGAGCAGCGAGTGGTCATAGTCCATGTAGGTACCAATGACATGGGTAGGAAGATCCTGCAAAGTAAGTTCAGGGAGTTAAGTGCTAAATTAACAGGAGCTCCAGTGTTGTATTCTCAGGAATACTAACACTGCCACATGTTAGTGAGGTCAGAACTAGGAAGATTATATAGTTTAATATGTGGCTAAGGAGTTGGTGTAAGAGGGATGGTTCGGATTTTTGGATGGTGTCAGATTTTTAGATCATTAGGCTCTCTTCCAAGGAAGGTGCGACCTATTCAGAAGGGAGGTTTTGCACCTTAACTGGAGAGAGACGAATATTTGAGTGGGAAGGCTTGTCAGTACAGCATGGGGGTGGGGGGGGGTCAACTAGAGTTGCATGAAGGTGGAAACCTGAGTGTCAGAACAGATAGTAGAGTGGCTGTGGAGACAGATATTGTTAAGACCTCAGACAAAGTCAGGAATCAAAAGGTTGAACATGGTGGGACTAATGCTCTGAGTTGTGTATATGTCAATGCAAGAAGGAATAGCAAATGAGCTCAGGGCTTGAATCAACACATGATATATTGTAGGGGTGTATGGGGTGTCAGGGAGGGGTAACACCTCTGGTGGGGGAACATGTCGTGTCCTTTTCAAGGCAGTTAGTCCACCTTTGGTCCCCACCTGGCACTCAGCTCTCACCTGTGGCTCCCCGTAGCTGTTTGCATGCGACAGCGGCCACACCCCGGGCAACGGCTTCGACAAGCCGGCTAAACCAGGTGAGGGCAGCTGACGGGTCTCAAACCCTCGGTGAGATAGGGAGTTGTCTATCCCAGCACGTGAAGACAGACTCCGGCGGATTGAGCGGACGAGACCAATGGAAAGTCCAACGATCAAGAAGGCGGTCTCTGCAAGCGTCGTGGAACGTGTAGAGCAGGACAAGACACAAGACGTCCTGGTCATCCACTGCGCCTAGTCCCATCTCCAGCCGTCTAGACTCTGTCTTGCCACTGGATCCAGATGGGAATTGGGAAGAGAGAGTGAGGCTGACGCTGCGCAACTCTCCCTCACTTAAATCCAAGTCATGCGCTAGTCTCGATACCATCAATAATGGTGTCAAGGTCCTCATCGACGTACGATGGACGAACAACAACAATATTGTAGCCATTAGTGAAACTTGGTTGCAGGAAGGATAGGACTGGCACTCAACATTCTGGGATTCAGTTGTTTTAGATGTGATAGGTTGGGAGGGAATCAAGGAGGAGAGGTGGAGTTACTTGTCAGGAAAATTATCATAGCAGTATTCAGTCAGGATAGACTGAAGAACTCACCTAGTGAAACTTAATGGATGGTACTGAGAAATAAGAAAGGTATGACCATGGAATGGAGCTATTTGATAGACCACCCAACAATCCGTGGGATTTAAAGGAATAAATTTACGGAGATCGCAGACTGTTGAAAGAAACATAAGTTTGTACTGTAGGTGATTTTAACTTTCCACATATTGACTGTAACTCCCATTCTGTAAAAGAACTAGATGAGATAGAGTCAAATGTGTTCAGGAAAGTTTCCTTTATCAATGCACAGAAATCCCAATGAGAGAGAGTGTAGCGCTCGATCTGCTGTTGGGGAATGAGACAGGGCAAGTGACAGAAGTTTGTGCAGGGGAGCACTTTGCATCCAATGACCACAATGCCATTAGTTTCAAAGTAAATTTGGAAAAAGATAGGTCTGATTCACGGGTTGAAAATCTAAATTGGAGAAGGCAAGTTTTGAGTGGCATTACAAAGGATCTGGCAAGTGTGGATTGGGAATGGCTGTTCTTTTGGCAAAGGTGTAATTGAGAGGCTTTCAAAAGTACAATTTTGAGAGTACAGAATTTGTATATGTCACTACCGCAGATTAATCGGTGCAGCAGATCTGGCAGTTGTGCTCATGAATTCACACGTGTCAGTTAATTTAACTATGACTGTAATTAACTCCCTTTTCATTGTAGCTCTTGAGCAAAGCAATGTTATGTTGGCTGCTTGCATCCGGCCTTGCCTGGGAATAATGGATTGTTGAGTCAACTGACACTAAGGACTAGGCAGTATTCGTTTTTTATTTAGATATTCCTATCAGCCATGGTGTTGGCATCTAGTTTTCCATTTGAGAGTTTTAGCTAATGGCTCTGTTTGGCCTAACGTTTATCGTTTTGCTGTCAGTTCATTTGGATACGGCCCAAATGCGGAGAGAGAAACGCCGAAGTTCAGACTTTAATGTGAACAGTACTTTAAAGGAGAAAGGAAACAATAAACATTAGGCCAAACAGGGCCATTAGCTAAATGTCTCAAGTGGAAAACTATATGCCAATATCGCGGCTGAAAGAAATATCTAGATATAAAACCAATACCTCTAGTCCTCAATGTCAGCCGACTCGAGAGTCCACTATTCTCAGGCAAGAACAAATGCAAGCAGGCAGCATAAAGTCTGGATAAGTGCTACAATGAAAAGGGAGTTAAATACAGCAAAAATGAAATAATTATCTGACACGTGCATATTCACGAACGCAATTGCCGAATCTGCTGCACAGCTGCGTCCATGGTTGTGACAGCATATGCCTGTCAGAATAGAAGGTAAAGATAACAGGTGAGGGGGACCTTGGTTTTCGAGAGATAGTGAGGCCCTGATTAAGAAAAAAGAAGGGGCATAGCTGGTATAGGCAGGTAGGAACAAATAAAGTACTTGAGAAGTATAAGACATGCAAGAGAACACTTAAGGAAGAAATCAGGAGGGATAAATGCAGGCATGATTTTGCTATAGCAGACAAGGTGAAAGAGAATCCTAAAGGATTCTACAGATATGTTAAAAACAAAAGGATTACAAGGGACAAAATTGATACTCTTGAAGATCAGAATGGCAGTCTATGTGTGGAGCCAAAGGAGATCTTAGTGGATTTTTGAATCTGTATTTATTCGGGAGACAGACACAGTCTATAAAGGTGAGGCAAAGTAGCAGCGAGGTCATGGACCTTATACAAGTTACTGAGGAGGAGGTGGTTTTGGTCTTGAGGCAAATCCCCCAGGGCCTGAAGAGGTGTTCCCTTGGACCCCCTGGGAAGCTAGTGCAGAAATTTCAGGGGCCCTAGCAGAGATATTTAAATGACCCTTTGCGGCAGGTGAGCTACTGGAAGATTGGAGGATAGCTAGTGTTGTTCAGCTAATTCAGAAAGGCTCTAAGAATAAACCAGGAAATTATGGGTCAGTGAGCCACACAACAGTAGTGGGAAGGATATCGGAAAGTATTCTAATGAACCTGATATATGAGTATTTGGATAGACAGGGATTGATTAGGGATAGTCAGCATGCTGAGGAAGTTACCAGGAAAAATGATGAAGGCAAGTCAGTGGATGATGCCTACATGGATTTCAGTAAGGCACTTGACAAGGTATCATATTGGAGGTTGGTCAAGAAAGTTCAGTCACTTGGCATTCAAGATGAAATAGTAAATTGGATTAGACATTGGCCCCGTGGGAGAAGCCAGAAAGTGGTAGTAGTGGATGGTTGCCTTTTTGACTGGAGGCCTGTGACTGGTGGAGTGCCACAGGGAATCAGTGTTAACAAATTAAGTCTGTTGTGTCTGTTGTTGTTTGTCATATATGTGAACGATCTGGATGATAATATGGTTAACTGGATAAGCAAATTTCCAATTCAGAATCAGACTCATGTTTATTACCACCGGCACTTGTTACGAAATTTATTAACTTAGCAGCAGCAGTTCAATGCAATAGATAATAGAGAAGAAAAAAAATAATAATAACAATAATAATAAGTAAATCAATTACAGTATAAGTATATTGGATAGATTTGCAGATGACACCAAGTGGACAGTGAGAAATACTATCAAAGCTTGCTGCGAGATCTGGACCAGTTGGAAAAATGAGCTGACAGGTGGGAGGTTTTGCACTTTAGAAGGACCAACCAGGGTACGTCTTACACAGTGATCACTAGGGCACAGAGGAGTGTGATAGAACAAAGGGATCTGTGAACACAGGTACATAATTCATTGAAAGTGGTGTCACAGTTAGACTGGGTCATAAAGAAAGCTTTTGGCACGTTGGCCTTTATAGATCAAAGTATTGAGTACAGGTGTTGGGATGTTATGCTGAAGTTGTATATGATGTTGGTGAGGCCTAATTTGGAGTATTGTGTGTACCTGGTCACCTACTGTATGTACAGGAAAGATGTAAGATTGAAAGAGTACAGAGAAAATTTATAAGATGTTGAGGAACAGAGTGCTAAGGAAAGTTTGAATAGGTTAGAACTTTGTTCCCTATAATGTAGAAGACTGAGGGAGATTTGATAGAAGTATACAAAATTACGAAGCATATAGATAGGGTAAGTGCAAGCAGGCTTTTTCCACTGAGGTTGGGTGAGACAACAGCTAGAGGTCATGGGTTAAGGCTGAAAGGTGAAATGTTAATGGGGAACATGAGGTGGTGAGAGTGTGGAATGAGCTGCCATTAGATATGATTTCCATTTCGATGTTTAAGAGAAGTTTAGACAGGTACATAGGTGGGAGGGGTATGAGGGCTATGGTCTGGGTGTAGGTTGATGGGACCAAGCAGTTTAAATGATTCAACATGAACTGGATGGGGCGAAGGGCCTGCATTTGTGTTGAAGTTTTCTATAACTCTCTGATAATCTTATTGATTGCCACCTACGTTCTGTGCTACCAGGGTCCTTATGGTGTAAATGTAAATTTTTCAGGCTGGAGAAACTGCTCCCTGAGCCAGCAGCAGGGTAAATTTTACACAAGGACAGTATGAAAGGTTACTACCAGAACTTAGCCTTTGTCTTACTGTACAAAGATTCATACATCATGATGCTCGTTAACAACCACAGGTCGGTATTCAATACTATTATCCCCTCAAAACTAATCAACAAGCTTCAAGGCCTTGGCCTCAACACCTCCTTGTGCAGTTGGATCCTTGATTTTCTCAAGTGCAGACCCCACTCATTTCAGATTGGCAGCAACATCTCCTTCACAATCTCCATCAGCACAGTGCACCACAAGGCTGTGTGCTTATCCCCCTGCTCTACGCACTTTAAACTTACGACTGTGTAGCTAAGCACAGCTCCAATGACATATTTAAGTTTGCTAATGACATGACTGTCATTGACTGGATCAAAGGTGGTGACAAATCAGCAGATAGGAGGGAGATTGAAAATCTGGCTGAGTGGTACCACAATTGCAACCTCTCACTCAACGTCAGCAAGGCAAATTAGCTGTTTATTGACTTCAGGAGGAGGAAACTGGAGCTCCATGATCCAATCCTCATCAAGGGATCAGATATTGAGAAGATCAGCAACTTTAAATTCCTCGGAGTTATCATTTCAGAGGATCTGTCCTGGACCCAGCACATGGGGAAATTATAAAGAAAGCACGGCAGCGCTTCTACTTCTTAGAAGTTTGCAAAGATTTAGCATAACATCAAAAACTTTGTCAAACGTCTACTAATGTGTGTTGGAGAGTATATTGTCTGGTTGCATCATGGTCTGGTATGGAACAACAAATGTCCTTCCACAAAAAAATCCTACAAAAAGTAGTGAATATGGCTGAGTCACCACAGGTAAAGCCCTTCCAACCATTGAGCAAATCTACACAGAATGCTGTCTCAGAAAAGCAGCATCCATTATCAAGGACTCCCACCACCTAAGTCATGCACTCTCTCTCATTGTTGCCATCAGGAAGATGGCACAGGAGCCTTGAGACCCACACCACCAGATTCGGGAATAGTTATGCCTCAACCATCAGGGATCTGAACCAATGGGGATAACATCACTCAATTTCACTGGCCCTGTCACTGAACAAGACCATAACCTTTGGACTCACTTTTAAGGACTCTTCAGCTAATGTTCTCTAAATTTATTGTTTTTTTTTCTTTTATATTTGCATAGTTTTTTGCATGTCTTTTGCACATTGGCTGTTTGTCCATTCTGTTGGGTGCGGTCTTTCATTGATTCTATTATGTTCCTTGGATTTACTAAGTATGCTTGTGTAACACCCTGGCTATGATTTTTACTGTGATGCTGCAGGTATTTCATTTTAGCAGTTCTGTAAGAGCAGTCTGCTCTGCTTTTAGCATGTTTCGGTTTGAGCTAAAGATAAAGCACTATATTGTTCAGCTTAGGAATGTTGTGTCAGCCAATCAAAATGGTGGCATTGGGAGAAGGTTCTAGAGAACACTGGGCAGAGAGTTTTTGGTGACGGCACTGGTGTGTGTCGAGGTCTTTTTGGCAGGAGCTGGGAAAAGACTGGAGGGAAGATGGCCGAGAATGCCATCCCTGTTGCACAAGGTGCTTTGTGCAGAAGAATGGCTTCAAGGAGGAAGGACCATACTCCTGTGGGGGAGCCCATTTGGTTGAGGTGGGTATCGAGTGACGTTTAAAGGTGGTGTGTGCTTTCACACAGACCATGAGTCCAGTGTGCGAGTTAAAGACAATTTCAAGATGAGCTCCAACTTATGTGGACATTTGGACTGGGTTAACTGTAATGGGCCCTTTATATATTTTTCTTTTCTTTTTCCTACTAAGTGTTTGATAAAGTTGAAATTTGTAAATATACTTTCTTTACAGTTGTATGCAGTGTACGATCTGTTATGTCTTGCCAACAGCTAATTGCAAGTGGGCAACATTTACACAGTATTTGCTCAGATTGGGGGTGCAGGTGGTTGAAACAACATGGCTCTCCTGGTCTGGTGGAACCCAAGTCATATCAACCCTAGATGTACAGAGTTCGAGAAAGGTGGTTTTCTCATGGCTGTGTCCATTGACTTGTTAGTGAGGGGCTAACCAGCTGTGTTTTTAGAGACACCCAGTAAAAAGGGGTTTCACTTGCAAGAACACAAATCTCAGGGTTGTATATGGTGATGTATATACACTGTGATAATAAACTTACTTTGAAATTTGAATGTTGTCGTTGTTACTTTGTGCCTTGTACTAGAAGCTGCCTCTCTGCTACAGTGGCAGATTGTCAAAATAGTTTCAAAAGCTTGTGTAGCTTCATTGCTAGGCATTCCAGCTGTCATGTCCATCATGGAACTGTATGCATATGAATGTTTGCATGATTTGTCCAGATGGAACACAGTCCCTTTTCTATATAACAAAGCATTGTGATAGTGTTGTCTTAGAAAACAAAATTACTCATGTACACTTAGAGTCCAGTTTATTCGGTACATCTGTACCTAATGCAAATATCTAATCAGTCTATCATGCGACAGCAACTCAATACATAAAAGCATGCAGGCGTGGTCAAGAGGTTCAATTGTTGTCCAGACCAAGCATCCAAATGGGGAAGAAGTGTGATTTTGGCCATGGAATGATAGTAGGTGACAGGCAGGGTGGTCAGAAACTGTTGATCTCCTGGGCTGTTCATACATAACAGTCTCTAGAGTTAACAGAGAATGGTGCAAGAAACAAAAAACATGCATGGTGCGGCAGTTGACCAGACTGGTTCAAGCTGACAGGAAGGTGACAGTAACTCAGATAACCATGCTTTACAACAGTGATGTACAGAAGAGCATCTCTGAATGCACAACATGTTGAACCTTGAAGTGGATGGGCTGCAGCAGCAGAAGACCATGAACATACAGTCAGATGCCACTTCATTAGGTTCAGGAGGTACTAATTATAGTGGCCAAGGAGCATGTAATATATAAAATTCCCTCTAAGTGTGTTTTCCAGTTCCCAGATTATCCATAGTGAGATTAACCACAACTCCAATTGCTCCATATGGTCTACCAGGAACTGTAGGTGGATACAGATTTCCCATCTGCAGTCAGCATGGACATTGGAAATGTCCAGGACCTTCCATGTCTTTTGCAGAAGGAGCATTCATCTCCCTTAGCTTCCATTTCCATTTTCTCCCATCCCCTCTTACAAGAAAGAAAGAGGAAAAAAGAACCCCTTTGCAGTTTGACTTAATTTCCAGTTCACTTAAAATGGTTAATCTTATTTTCCTGTAGCATTTACAGCCAGAAAAAAGGAAACTCTCAAAGATTTTCCTAGTAACTTAAACACTAACTGGAAATTTCAAAACAAAATATTTTGGATGTCTCCTCAAGGAGAAATTAGATTCTAGTGACTCACCAGATTAAAACAAAGCAAGTCTCAGAGTGGAAATCCAGGTACTTTTTTCGCCACGGAATTATTTTAAGGTGACTGGAGGAAAGCATACCTCTCATTGTCCAAGCCTACATCCTCATTATGAAAGGTGGAAGTGGGTAAGGCTGGCCAACAGGGCTGTGAAGCTGTATAGGTCAACCCCCTGTAGAGTGGATTCAGTGGGTTAGAGGAAGATTGATGAATTCCAATCCTACCATTGACTTTGTGAGGAGAGGCTCATCATTGAGTAAGCATGTGATGCAGCACAAGGAAAGTCATCAGGATTCTGAACAGCTGACAAACCTTTTCTCACCGAAGTCCAAATCTACCTTGGGCACCTGGAATGCAAGGACCATATACCAGGCAGGAATATCCACCACCATAGCAAATGAAATGAAAGGCACAAACTGTCAATTCTTGGACTGAGTGAGGCCAAATGGGTGTCATCTGGAGAGACTCGACTGACAGATGGGATAAGTATCATCTACTCAGGCCATGAGAGCAATGATGCACCACATTCAGAGGGTGGCTACACTTTGAGGAAGCCAACCAACATCACCAGGCATGGATTAAAATGTAATCCCCAAGAAAAGAGGAAAAAAGGACGTCCAAACAACACATGAAGGAGAGACACTGAGGACAAAATTAGATGAGATAGGCACTCCTAGTCCACCCTTGAGAAACTGGCTCAGAACAGAGCCTGAACAGAGAAAGGAACTTGGGAGTTCTTGTGCAAGATACCCTAAAGGTTAACCTCCAGGTTGAGCCGGTGGTGAAAAAGGCGAATGCAATGTTGGCATTCATTTCCAGAGGAATAGAATATAAGAACAGGGATGAGATGTTGAGGCTCTATAAGGCACTCGTGAGACCACACTTAGAGTATTGTGTGTAGTTTTGGGCTCCTTATTTTAGAAAGGATATACTGACATTGGAGAGGGTTCAGAGAAGATTCACGAGAATAATTCCAGGAATGAAAGGGTTACCATATGAGGAACGTCTGGCAACTCTTGGGCTGTATTCCCTGGAGTTCAGGAGAATGAGGGGGGATCTGATAGAAACATTGCAAATGTTAAAAGACCTGAACAGATTAGATATGGCAAAGTTACTTCCCATGGTAGGGGATTCGAGAACAAGAGAGCACGACTTCAGAATTGAAGGATGTCCATTTAGAACTGAGATGCAGAGAAATTACTTTAGTCAGAGGGTGGTAAATCTGTGGAATTTGTTGCCATGAGTGGCTGTGGATGCCAAGTTATTGGGTGCATTTAAGGCAGATATAGATAAGTTCTTGATTAGCCAGGGCATCAAAGGGTGTGGGGAGAAGGCAGGGGAGAGGGGATGACTGGAAGAATTGGATCAGCCCCGGATTGAATGATGGAGCAGAGTTGACGGGCTAAATGGCCGCGTTCTGCTCCTGTATCTTATGGTCTTATGGTGTTAATATAGCCAGGAGGTCATCAATAGGCTATACTCCACTGGGAGCTAAGGGCCCAAGCAGAAGAAGAGGAAGAAAGCATAGGGGGAATATCAAAGATAAGTTTTTACGCAGGGTTGTGGGTGTATGGAATGCCCCGACAGGGCAGGTGGTAGAGGCAAATATATTAGGGGTGTTTAAGAAGATCATGGATAGGCATCTGGATGATAGAAAAATAGAGGCCTATGCAGGAGGAAAAGATCAGATTGATCTTAGAGAAGGATAAAGGGATGGCACAACATTGTGGGCAGTTGGGTCTGTACTGTGCTGTAATGTTCTCTGTTCTATGTAAAACGAACAGCAAAATCAGAATCAGAATCCGGTTTAATATCACTGGCAAATGTGAAATTTGTTGTTTTATGGTAGCAGTACAGTGCAATACATCATAATAAAAAACTATAAATTACATGACAAAGTATCTATATTAGGGAAAATCATAGATAGTGATCCTGCACAGCAGCGAAATGTACACTACCATTAACCCTAACCTCATGGCCCAGCATATCACTCACTCTACCATTCCTATCACAGAAATAATCAGCAAAGGTTTGGCCTACCTTATCCATAATCGACCATGATGCCTCTCTACGCTAATCACAATTGGGCCCATAAATCCCTGCTCTTTTTCCATCCACATGTATGTCCAAATGCAGTTTAAACATTGTACTTGTCTCCTCCCCGTCCTTCGGTAGTTCACTGCGGATATATACCACCCTCAGAGTGAAAAACCTACCCATCAAAGCTTCTTCAAAAGGCAACACCTCAAAAAAGCAGCATCACCCCATCACCCAGGATGTACTCTCTTCTTATTACTAATATCAAGGAGGAGGTACAGGAACCACACACACAACATTTTAGGAACAGCTTCTACCCATCTGCCACCCTTAGTGATCGTTAGGGGTCCTTAGTGATGCAATTGCCTTTCTGAGGCACCACTCCTTGAAGATGCCTAGGTACTACAGAGGCTAGTACCCATGATAAAGGTGACTAATTTTACAACTTTCTGATCGGGGGATAAGACAACTCTAGGTTCAACCAGAGCCATGATCTCCTGTGCCATCAGGATGGCCAAGCCAGAGTACATTCAGAAAATTTTCAGACACCTTCGTGGCATCAGGGACACGTGGCACATGTGGTGAGATATACAAACCGTAACTGATTACAAGAACATCCTGAGCATCAGTGACAGCAACAACATCCCTTCCTGGTAGGCTGAATGCCTTCTATGCACAATTTGACACAATGAATAATGTGACATCGAGGAAAGCCTCCTCTCCCCTTGAGGAACAGGCACGCTGTCTGGCAGCAGCCAAGGTGAGGAGGATCTTAGCCAGGGTAAACGCACACAAAGCTACGGGACCGAACGACATAGCTGGTCAGACACTGAGAGATTGTACGGCCCAGCTAACAGAGATTTTCACAGATATCTTTAACTTTTCTTTCCAACAGCCTATTGTCCCTACATAGTTCAAAAAATTCAAAATAAATGTATTATCAAAGTACACGTACCTCACCATAAACAAATCCGAGTTTCATTTTCTTATCTGCATACACAGTAAATCACAGAAACACAATAGAATCAATAAAAGACTACATCCAAGAGGTCAGACAAAAAAAACACAACGTACAAGACTGCAAACTGCCAATACAGAATAAAAGAGCAATAAGTCTAGAAAAGTCCTTGAAATTGAGTCAATAAATTGTGGGAACAGTTCAATGATGGGGCAGGTGAAGTTGGCTGAAGTTAACCCTTCTGGTTCAAGAACCTGATGGATGAGAGGTAATCTAAATGCAGGCTTCAAGGCAGTCACCATCATTCTGGTGTCCAAGAGAGTGATGGTGACTGGCCTCACTGATTATCACCCAGTGACACTGTCCTCAACAGTCATGAAGGGCGAGTAATGGATCATCTAAATCTCACTTTCCAGCTACATCGGAACTTTTCCCGTTCACCTACTGCTCCAACCGGTCCATTGACGATGTCATAGCCTCAGCCCTCTGCTACATCATGTATGTTGCTGACTGCAGGATCCAGCTCAAACCGTACCATCATGTTCGCTGATGATACAACAGTAGGTGGCCTTATCGGCAACAATGATGAGGAGCTAGAGATGCTTGTAAAACAGCGGGAGAGCAACAATCTGAGTCTCAAAGTGGACGAGACACAAGAGATGACTGGTGGACTTCAGGAAAGCACAGGTTGACCACTCTCCATTGCACATCAACGGCTCAGCCATGGAGAGAGCGACGAGCACGAAGCTCCTTGGTGTGCACATAATGGATGATCTAACCTGCACCCACAACACCTCCTCACTAGTCGAGAAGGCACAACAGCATCTACACTTTCTGAGGAGAATGAGGTGTGCAAGGATCTCTGCCCACATTCTATCTCCTTTCTACAGGAGCACCATTGAGAGTATTCTGTCTGGCTGCATCATTGTGTGGTATGGAAGCTGCAAGGCATCAGACTGCAAGACCCTACAGAGGATATTAAAAACCCCTGAGCATATCACCGCCCCCGCCCCCATTTGTGACATTCACCAGGAGTGTGGCAGATGAAGGGTCTGAAGCATTGTAGAAGATCCTCATCACTCATCCCACAATCTCTTTGACCCACTACCATCAATGAGAAGGTACTGAAGCATTAGTATTAGGACAGAAACTGGGTAACAGCTTCTTCTTCCAGGCCATGAGACTAACGACTGCCCTGCAGCCACTGCGCATCTACATGGAGTGCTGTCACAGGAAAACAGCATCCTTCATCAAGGACCCCGCCATCCAGGAAATGCTCTCGTCTTGCTGCTGCAATCAGGAAGAAAGTAAAGGAGCCACAAGACCTGCGCCAGCAGGTTCAGGAACAATTATTACTCCTCATCCATCAGGCTCTTGAATCAGAGGGAACAAGTTCACTCAACTTACTCGTTCCATCACTGAACTGTTCCCAGAATCTGTGGACCTACTTTGTAGGACTTTTCATCTTATGTTCTCAATACTTGTTGCTTATATCGATGCAATTACAAAGAAGGCAAGACAGTGACTATACTTCATTAAGAGTTGGAAGAGATTTGGTATGTCAACAAATACATCAAAAACTTCTATAGATGTACGTGGAGAGCTGTCCTAGTGCCTCAAGATTATTTGGAGTGGATTTAGGTTGGAGATGAGGAGGAACTGCTTTTCCCAGAGGGTGGTGAATCTGCGGAATTCTCTGCCCAATGAAGCGGTGGAGACTATCTCAGTAAGTATACTTAAGACAAGTTTGGATAGATTTTTGTATAGTAGGGGAATTAAGGGTTATGGGAAAAAGGCAGGTAGGTGGAGATGAGTCCATGGTCAGATCAGCCATGATCTTATTGAATCGCGTAGCAGGCTCGACGGGCCAGATGGCCTACTCCTGCTCCTATTTCTTACGTTCTTATGTTGTTATGTTTACTGTTTACTATTTCACCGTGTTGCACACTTTGCATGCATTTTGAATTATATTTTATTCAGGGATTTGTGGTAAAATTTTGTGTTTTGTGCTTTGTGTGATACTTGTATTGTGGGTGAACAGGGGTCCGGAGGAGCGTCATCTCATTTGTTTGTATATATGTACAGCAGAAGACAACAAACTTGAGCTTGGATCTAAACTCTCCCACTATTTGGTAAGTTTCAATAAGATACATTTCAATGCGACTTCCCCCTCATCCTTCGAGACTTCGGTGAGTACAGGCACAGAGCCATCAAATGCTCCTCATACATTAACTATTTCATTCCCGGGATCATTCTCATGAACATCCACTGGACCTTCTTCAATGCCAGCACATCCTTTCTTAGATAAGGGGGCCAAAACTGCTCACAGTAAGAGCACAAGATAAGAACGGAAGAAAGATGAGGAAGAACAGGCTGCATTGTTTCATAAGGTCATAGCCTCAACATCCACCACAACGCCACTCTCCTGCTGTCTTGTAATTCAAATACCTGTGAGTGTCCATCTTGAATACATAGAATGATTCTGGTTCTCTAGGCTAGAGAGTTGTACAGTCACTGATCTCAGAGAAAACATTCATCTCAATTATCAATCCCCCTCAAAGCCTTCAGTGTTCCAATACTATCACATCTCAGTCTTCCAATCTGAGGGGAAGGTTTGAGGGGGAGGAGGGAGGGAGTGATCAGCAGGGGAAAGGAAAGAAAAAGGAGGAGAGAGGAGCAGGGTGAATGTGAGAGACGGTCAAGGAGAGGGTTGGTGCAGGAGGGGGAATGGTAAGGACAGAAAGGAGGAGAGGGAAAAGGAAGAGGAGGGATGGATTTAGTGGGAAGGATAATTCCACGAGATGGGAAAGGATGAGGCGAGGAGAGAAGGATGTTGTTTGGAGAGTAGAGAAGGCAGCTGGAAGCTCTGGCACCTCTGAGAGATCAAGGGAAGAGTCAACATGCACTCTGCATCTTAAACAGGATCAACGAGCCCAAGCTTCACACACAAAAACAGTTTTCAAGCGATCTTGTTAACTTATATAAATCTGATAAATTGATCAACCACATGATGCAGCAACAAAAGCTGTGTTGTGTCTTTATTTCTCCTTTGACAGGGTGTACATTACGATTGGTTTGCCAATGGTCCAACGCACTTGGCTACGCCGTCACTGATGGAAATCACAATGGAATCTCCCAAACTGCATTCCTTGGATGTGCCTGTAATCAATAATTTAGAAAAAGGCAGCATTAAGAAGTTTGCATGTGATGGCAGCAGTTTATCCCATTAATTATCAAGTTCTTGATTTTATTTTTTTTGTAGTGATGGGTGAGACTGTAATACTGTTTCTCCAAGTTCCCCTGGTGAAGAGCTCTGACAGTACAGGTAACTACAGAGAAGCTGTGCTGGGCTCTAATGTTGCAGACATTGAGGTTTATTTCAAGAACACACTCACTGGATGGTATGGTGAAGCAGGTGTTTCTACAACATTTAAATAGTATTTAGATGTACATGTGAACCAGCAAAGCTATGTTCTAACCTTTGGTAAATGAGATTCGTACAGTCAGTTGAGGGTTGTTTGTCTGTCTTTGTTTATGTACAGTTTTTCAATGATTCTATTGTGTTTCTATGTATTTACTGTGAATGCCCACAAGAAAATGAATCTCAGGGTTGTATATGGTGCCATATACGTACTTTACTTGAGGTTGTTATAGTTGGGAGTGGAAATGGGGACAAGCTCCCACTAAATGCTTCAAAAGGCGTGCGCCTCAAATAGCCTCTGACAACCAAGTCCAACTCCCGACCTTCACGTGTGACTTAGCTACTAAGGCCGGTGGAACTGTTTCTACTGACAGAAGGGGCAAAGGCGGGCTACTGGCCCCTTAATACCAGTTGCTTTGGGAAGATGGAGCTTGTCAGCCGTGGTTGTCATCTCATCTAGGTGAAAGAATACAATGATCTCAAACCTCACTGCCTTGCAGCTATACCCACTCATGGGGAAGGCTTCAAGAGTAAATCCCCAGGGAAAAACCGAGAGCCGGAATCCGTAAGGCAGTCCTAAGTTGAGTTCAATGCTGACTGGCGACTCCTATGATGCTGCTGGCACCAGATTTATCGGTCTCTGCCATTCCTTTGGGTTCATCAGATTCATGGAGAGAGGGAACTTGCTACATGGGCAACAGCTTGCTCTCCATATTGTACTGCCCAGGCTTGCATATCTAACCAGCTAGGATGCAATATCCATGGTCAGCTCTGACCCACAGAGATCCTCATATGTACTTTGATTAAAAATTTAACTTGAACTTTGAACTTCGGTGTAAACATGGTGATCCAAAGGGCCTGTTTCTTTGCTGTATGGGCTTTATACTGATGTTCTAGACCAGGTGTAGGGAACTTTTCTGTGATACTGTGCTCAAATTGGCGATAATCTTCTAAAAAATTCACGTGACATAGTAATTTTGAGCAGGGGTTATCATTGATTAATGAATTAGTCACAATAATTATGGACCTTTTAAGAAAAAAGAATGAGTCCTATGCTTACTTGTATTGTTGTTTTGCTATTAGTAAATGTTTAACCGAAATGAAGCATTTTAGAAAATCTGTTCAAAAATGATTAATATTAATCTTTTAAAAAGACAATTGGAAAATAAATATTCATGGAGGAGCTTAACTACATAAGTATTTACCATTACTATTAATGAATATCCAGTGTTTGCTCACAAATAGGGTTGCCAACTGTCCCGTATTAGCCGGGACATCCTGTATATTGGGCTAAATTGGTTTGTCCCATACAGGACCGCCCTTGTCCCATATTTCCCCCACTAAGGTAGAGCGTTCCTATGAAACCATTTGTAAGCCGAAATGGCATAAAGCAAAGAAGCAATTACCATTAATTTATATGGGAAAAATTTTTGAGCATTCCCAGACCCAAAAAAATAACCTACCAAATCATACCAAATAACGCATAAAACCTAAAATAACACTAACATATAGTAAAAGCAGGAATGATATGATAAATACACAGCCTATATAAAGTAGAAATAATGTATGTGCAGTGTATCAGAATTGGGAAGATTAAGCCAAAACTGATTTGTAGAAAAAAATCAGCACGTACACGCATGCGCACACAGGTGCCCGCGCAAAGCTTCATGGTCATGGTAGTCTTTCTCAGGGTAAACACAAGTGTCCCGTATTTGACTGCTGCTTTTGTCCCTTGTTGGGAGTGAGAAAGTTGGCAACCCTACTCACAAACAATAAAAAGAGAACTAGAAGCAAAGTGGTCAATGCCAGCTGGCCAAGCCCAGCCACTTATTATTCAAATACTGATGTGCACGCAAGGTCAATGAGAACTTTAACACATCATCTAATATCATGTGTTTTCACAACCATCTCGCTGGCACCAAGCCAGCATAAAATGCTTTCTGGGAAAAAGTCAAACTGCTCTTGAGTTTTAAAAGATGATTTGCTGCTTCATTTAGCAGTAAAAATAGTCATTATGTATCTTTTTATTTTGGGTGTGCTTTAAACCTTGCAGGCAGGTTTGCTAGAGCTGTTCAGGAGTGGTTAAACTAATCTGGCAGGGGGAAGGGAACCGAGTGATAGTGCTGAGGATGAGGTAGTCAGTTTACATACAGAGGCAGTGTGCAGTGAGACTGAAAGCAAGGAGAGGCTGATGACAGGACAAATTTGCAGTCAATGGGATGAGCTGCAATGTAAGAGATGAACAAAATCAAAAAGAGTGATGAATACAGGAGTAAAGGTATTATATTTGAATGAATGCAGTATAAGGAATAAGGTAGATGAACTTGTAGTGCAGATACAGATTGGTATATATGACGTTGTGGGCATCACTGAATTGTGGCTGAAAGAAGATTATAGCAGAGAGCTTAACATCCAAGAATACACGTAGTATCGAAAGGACAGATAGGTAGAGTGGGTGGCATGGCTGTGTTGGTAAAAAATGAAATCAAAACCTTAGAAAGAAGTGACATAGGTTTGGAAGGTGCAGAATCTTTCTGGCTAGAGGTGAAAAACTACAGGGGTAAAAAGACCCTAATGGGAGTTATATACAGACCCCCAAACAGTAGCAAATCTGTGGTCTACAAATTACACCACGAGATAGAAAATGCATGTCAAAAGGGCAATGTTACAATAGTCATAGGGGATTTCAAACTGCAGATAGATTGTGAAAAGCAGGTTGGTGCTGGATCTCAAAAGGGGCAATCTGTAGAATGTCTACAAGATGGCTTTTTAGAGCAGCTCATTGCTGAGCCCACTAGGGGATCATATATTCTGGATTGGGTGTTGTGCAATGAACTGGAATTGATTAGAGAGCAGAAGGTAAAGGAACCCTTAGAAACCAGTGATCATAATATGACAGAATTCACCCTGCAATTTGAGAAGGAGAAGCTAAGGTCAGACGATCAGTACTACAGTGGAGTAAAGGGAGCTACAGAGGCATGAGAGAGGAGCTGGCCAAAACTGATTGGAAGGGGATATCAGCAGGGATGATGGTAGAGCAGCAATGGCTGGAGTTTCTGGGAGCAATTTGGACGGTTTAGGACAGATACATCCCAAAGAAGAAGAAATATTCTGAAGGCAGGATGATGCAACCATGAGCTGACATCAAAGCCAACATAAAAGCCAAAGAAAGGGCAAAAATAGAGCAAAAATCAGTGAAAAATTAGGGATTTGGAATCTTTTTAAAACCAACAGAAGGCAACTAGAAGTCATAAAGAAGGAAAAGATGGAATATGAAGGTAAGCTAGCTAATAATATTAAAGAGGATACTAAAAATTTCTTCAGATATATAAATGTAAAACAGATGAGAATAGATGTCGCACTGCTGGAAAATGATGCTGGAGAGGTAGACAATAGACAATAGGTGCAGGAGTAGGCCATTCGGCCCTTCAAGCCAGCACCGCCATTCACTGTGATCATGGCTGATCATCCACTATCAATATCCAGTTCCTGCCTTATCCCCATAACCTTTGATTCCACTATCTTTAAGAGCTCTATCCATCTCTTTTTTGAAAACATCCAGAGACTTGGCCTCCACAGCCTTCTGGGGCAGACCATTCCATATATCCACCACTCTCTGGGTGAAAACGTTTTCCCTCAACTCTGTTCTAAATGGCCTACCCCTAATTCTTAAACTGTGGCCTCTGGTTCTGGACTCACCCATCAGCGAGAACATGCTTCCTGCCTGCAGCGTGTCCAATCCCTTAATAATCTTATATGTTTCAATAAGATCCCCTCTCAGCCTTCTAAATTCCAGAGTATATAAGTCCAGTGGCTCCAATCTTTCGACATATGACAGTCCCGCCATCCCGGGAATTAACCTTGTGAACCTAAGGTAGTAATGAGGGAAAGGGAAAGACAAACAAATTGAATAAGTATTCTACATCAGTCTTCATTGTAGAAGACACTAGCAGTATGCCAGACATTCAAGAGTGTCAGAGGGCAGAAGTGAGTAAATTTGCCATTACTGGGAAGAAGATGCTTGGGAAACTGAAAGGTCTGAAGGTAGGTAAGTCACTTGGACTATATAGTCTACTCAGCAGGGTTCTGAAAGAAGTGGCTGAGGAGATTGTAGAGGCAATAGTAATGATCTTTCAAAAATCACTAGTTTCTGGCATGTTTCCAGAGGACTGGAAAATTGCAGATGTTACTCTACTCCTCAAGAAGGGAGAGGGAAAGAAGAAAGGAAATTGTAGGCCCATTAGTCCCATTAGTGGTTGGGAAGATTTTAGAGTTGATTGTTAAGGATGTGGCTTTGGGGTACTTGGAGACACATGATAAAATAGGTCATAGTCAGCATTGTTTCCTTAAGGGAAAATCTTACCTGACAAATCTGTTGGAATTCTTTGAAGAAATAACAAGCAGGATAGACAAGGGGAATTGGTGAATGTCATAGAGTCATACAGAAGTAAAGCACAGAAACAGGCCTTTTGGTCCATCTAGTCCATGCCGACACCATTTAACCTGTCTACTCTCTTCTACCTGCACCGGGACCATAGCCCTCCATACCCCTACCATCCATGTACCTATCCAAACTTATCTTAAACGTTGAAATCGGACTCACATGCACCACTGGTGCTGGCACTCAATTCACACTCTCATGACCCTCTGAGTGAATATGTTTCTCCTCATGTTCCCCTTAAGTTTTGCGCCTTTCACCCTTAACCCATGATCTCAGGTTATAGTCTCATCCAACCTCTGGGGAAAAAGCATGCTTGCGTTAACTCAACTTACACACTTCATAAGTTTGTATGCCTCTTTCAAATCTCCTCTCAGTCCTCTACGTTCTAGGGAACACAGTCCTAATCTGTTCAATTTTTCCTTATAACTCCAGGTCCTCCAGGCCAGGCAACATCCTTGTAAATTTTCGCTGTACTCTTTCAACCTTCTTCACATTTTTCCTGTAGCTGGGTGACCAAAGCTGCACACTATACTCTGAATTAGGCCTCACCAAATTCTTATACAACTGCAACATAACATCCCATTTCCCGTACTCAAAAGCTTTCTTTACAACCCTATCTACCAGTGACACCACTTTCAATGAATTACAGACCTGTATTGCCAGATTCCTTTGTTCTATCACACTCCACAATGCCCTACCATTCACAATGTAAGACCTACCCTGGATAGTCCTACCAGAGCGCAAAACCTTGCACTTGTCTGCATTAAATTCCATCTGCCATTTTTCAGCCAATTTTTTCCAGCTAATGCAGAAACCTCTGCAAGCCATGATATCCTTCCTCACTGTCCACTACACCCCCAATCTTGATGTCATCCACAAATCTGCTGATCCAGTTGACCACATTATCATCCAGATCATTGATGTAGATAACAAACTACAAAAGATCCAGCACTGAACCCTATGGCACACCACTAGTCACAGTCCTCCAGACAGAGAGGATGTGACAGTCTGTGACAGGATGGTGTGTACTTGGATTTTCAGAAGGCCTTTGACAAGGTGTCACACAGGAGGCTGCTTAACAAGTTTAGAGCTCATGCTATTACAGGAAAGATCCTAGCATGGATAGAGCATTGGCTGATTGGCATGAGGCAAAGAGGGGAATAAAAGGAGACTTTTCTGGCTGGCTGCCAGAGACTAGTGGTGTTCCATAGGAGTCTGTGTTGAGAATGCTTCTTTGTACGTTACATGTCAGTGATTTAGATAATGGAATTGATGGCTTTGTGGCAAAATTTGTGGATGTTACGAAGATAGGTGGAGGGGCAGGTAGTGTTGAAGAAGCAGAGAAGCTACGGAAGGACTTAGACAGATTAGGAAAATGGGTAAAGAAGTGGCAGATAGAATACAGCGTCGGGAAGTATATGGTCATGTACTTTGTTCTAAGAAATAAAAGCGTAGACTACCTTCTAACTGGAGAAAAAGAAATCTGAGATACTTTGTACTTTATACATTATACTTTATTGTCACCAAACAATTGGTACTAGAACGTACAATTATCACAGCGATATTTGATTCTGTGCTTCACACTCCATGGATTACAAATATTAAATATTACAAATATTAAAAATAGTTAAAATTAGTAAATATTAAAAATTTAAATTATAGATCATAAATAGAAAATAGAAAAATGGGAAGTAAGGTAGTGCAAAAAAACCGAGAGGCAGGTCCGGATATTTGGAGGGTACGGCCCAGATCCGGGTCAGGATCCGTTCAGCAGTCCCATCACAGTTAGAAAGAAGTTGTTCCCAAATCTGGCCGTACAAGTCTTCAAGCCCCTGAGCCTTCTCCCGGAGGGAAGAGGGACAAAAGGTGTGTTGGCTGGGTGGGTCGTGTCCTTGATTATCCTGGCAGCACTGTTCTGACAGCATGCGGTGTAAAGTGAGTCCACAGACAGAAGGTTGGTTTGTGTGATGTGCTGCACCGCGTTCACGATCTTCTGCAGCTTCTTTCGGTCTTGGACAGGACAACTTCCATACCAGCTTGTGAGGCACCCAAGAAGAATGCTTTCTACCGTGCACTTATAAAAATTAGTGAGGGTTTTAGGAGACAGGCCAAATTTCTTTAGTTTTCTCAGGAAGTAAAGGCACTGGTGGGCCTTCTTGGCAGTAGACTCTGCTTGGTTGGACCAAGTCAGGTCATTTGTGATGTTGACCCCGAGGAACTTAAAGCTTTTGACCTGTTCCACTTGCACACCACCGATGTAAATCAAGTCATGCGGTCCGCTACTCCTTCTGAAGTCAACAACCAATTCCTTCGTCTTGCTGACGTTGAGGGATAGGTTATTGTCTTCGCACCATGCCACCAGGTTCTTAATTTCTCCTCTGTACTCAAACTCATCATTACCCGAGATACGGCCTACAATTGTTGTGTCATCAGCAAACTTATATATTGAGTTTGATGGAAGCTTGGCTACACAATCATGGGTGTACAGTGAGTACAGCAGGGGGCTGAGTACACAGCCTTGTGGGGCACCGGTGCTCAGAGTGATTGTAGAGGAGAGCTTGTCCCCTAATTTTATAGCCTGGGTCCTGTCTGTGAGGAAGTTGAAGATCCAGCTGAAGATCTGAGTGCTAAGGCCCAGATTCCGGAGCTTAGGAATCAGTGTATTTGGAATGATGGTATTGAAGGCAGAGCTGTAGTCAATGAAAAGGAGCCTTACGTATGCGTCTTTATTCTCCAGGTGTTCTAAGGAGGAATGTAGGGCCAGAGAGATGGCATCTGCTGTTGACCTGTTGCTCTGGTAGGTGAATTGCAAAGCGTTGAGGTTGACCGGTAGGCTGTGGTTGATGTGTGCCATAACCAATCTCTCGAAGCACTTCATAGCAACTGATGTCAGAGCCACAGGTCGATAGTCATTCAGGCATGCCACCTTGCTCTTCTTCGGCACTGGGATTATTGTTGCTTTCTTAAAACATGAGGGGATCTTAGACTGAAGCAAGGAGCAGTTGAAGATGTCAGCAAACACTCCAGCTAGCTCGCTTGCACAGGCTCGGAGAACCCGTCCTGGGACGCCATCTGGGCCCGTCGCCTTCCTTGGATTTATCTTCAGGAAGGCCCTTCTAACGTCCTCCTCGGTGATGATGAATCTCGATTCCACCAGGTCCCGTTCATCCGGAGGGAGCGGGACGCTCCTCTTCTGTTCGAATCTTGCATAGAATACATTAAGTTCGTCAGGAAGAGAAGCGCCACAGTTATTGATATTCCCAGCCTTTTCTTTGCGCCCAGTGATGTCATTTAGACCCTGCCATAGTCTACTGGCACCCCTCTGGATAGCCTGGGCTTCCAACCTGGCTCGATATTGCCTCTTGGCTCCCTTAATGTCTTTCCGGAGTTCACGCCTAGATTCCATGTGACGACTGGTATCCCCGGACCTAAAAGCCGCAGCTCGACTTGACCTCATAATTCATCCAAGGTTTCCGATTAGGGACTACTCGGATTGTCTTGCGAGACACACAGTCCTCCGTGCATTTCCAAATAAAGTCCGTGACAGCTGACACATACTCATCGAGGTTAGCTGCCGAGTCCTTGAATACTAACCAGTCCACCAATTCAAAGCAGTCACGGAGGACCTCATCCGTTTCCTCTGTCCAACGCGACACTACTTTTGACACCGTGACCTCCCGCTTCAGTTTCTGTTTGGAAGCCGGGAGGAGGAGTACGGCCTGATGGTCCGATTTTCCAAAGTGAGGTCGTGGGACGGAATGGTAGGCATCTTTGACTGCTGTGTAGCAGTGGTCAAGTATATTCAGGCCTCTAGTGGGGCAGGAGACATGTTAGTATAACTTTGGCCTGATTAAAGTCTCCAGCTGTAATGAGCAAAGCCTCCAGATACCTGGTCTCAAGTTCACTGATGTTGGCATACAGTATGTTCAGAGCACACTCCACGTCCGCCTGAGGGGGAATGTAGACCACTGTCAGTATGACCGAGGTGAATTCCTGTGGCAGGTAGTAGGGACGACACTTCACCGACAGATGTTCCAGGTCCGGGCTGCAGGAGCTTGTCAGTGCCACTGTGTCCGAGCACCACGCAGTGTTGATCAGTAGGCAGACACCACCTCCCCTCGTCTTGCCCGAAGACGCCGTACGGTCCATCCGATGGATTGAAAATCCCTCCGGTCTGATGGCACAGTTGGGGGTGGCAAGGGAGAGCCAGGTCTCGGTGAACAGAATACACAGCAGTTCTGCATCTCCCTGCAGTAGGTGAGTCTCCCTTTAAGATCATCCACCTTGTTCTCTATGGCTTGTACATTAGCTGGTAGGATGGTGGGCATAGGGACCCTGAAGCCCCTCAGCTTCAATCTGACCAGCAGCCCAGCTCTTTTCCCACTCTTTCTCGGTAAGTAGTGCAACTTTCCAGGTTTCCATCGATGCAGTGTGCTGTTGTCAGCTCTTTGAGGTAGGTGGACGCGTCCCGCGGGAATCGATCAGTGGGGCGCACCATCATGCACTCCGGGTCTGGCTGAGTAACAGAGGAGGCTGCGCTGCCACTTCCAGCTGCCGGGGGCCCGGGCTGTCGATTGGGTCGGGCTCCTTGCTGAAACAAGTCCTTAAGCTGAGTCACAGTTGCAGAGGCCTCCACTCCAGTCGAGCCTCGGGCTCAATTTCCAAGGTCGGCGGCGGAGGCCTCACTTCCGGCAGCTGTGAATGGTCACCAACGGGGCTTTACGGTGGTCACTCCGGGGAAGCATCTGGGGCACCTTGAGGTCTCCGCCATCACTCTCCGAGATACAGAGAGACTCTGGAGTCCTCATGCAGGATTCCCTAAAATTTAATTTGCAGGTTGAGTCTGTGGTGAGGAAGGCAAATGCAATGTTAGCATTCATTCTGAAAGGATGAAGATATAAAACCAAGGATGTAATATTGAGGCCTTAAAAGGCACTGGTGAGGCCTCACTTAGAGTACTGTGAGCAGTTTTGTGTCCCTTAAGAAAAGATGTGCTGACATTGAAGAGGGTTCAAAGGAGGTTAACAAAAATGATTCCAGGATGAAAAGGCTGATCATATGAGGAGCGTTTGATGGCTCTGGGCCTGTACTCATTGGAATTCAGCAAAAGGAGGGGGGGATTTCATTGAAACCGATTGAATGTTGAAAGGCCTCAATAGAGTGGGTTTGGAGAATACGTCTGCTATGGTGGTAGAATCTAAGACCAGAGCACACAGCCTCAGAATAGAGGGATGTCTACTTAGAGTGGAGATGAGGAGAAATTTCTTTAGCCGTAGAGTGCTGAATCTGTGGAATTTGTTTCCACAGGTGGCTATGGAGGCCAAGTCATTGGGTGTATTTAAGGCAGAAATTGATAGGTTCTTGATTAGTTGGGGCATAAAGGTTTCGGGGGAGAAAGCAGGAGATTAGGGCTGAAAGGGAAATGGATCAGCCATGATGAAATAGCAGAACAGACTTGCTGGCCCAAATAGCTTAATTCTGCTCCTATATCTTATGGTTTTATGTTATTGTGGTCTAAAGAATCAAGGAGTCACAATGTTCCAACAAGAACTGTCCTTTGTTATTCAAATAACAAGCCATGGGTGACAAAGGACATTAAGGACATCCTGAACGCTAAAAAGAGGGCGTTTAGAGATGGAAACAGGGAGGAGCTGAGGGCAATACAGAGGGACCTGAAAGCCAGGATCAGGGAGGCTAAAGACAGGTACAGGAAGAAGCTTGAGTGGAAACTCCAGCAGAACAACATGAGAGAGGTCTGGAGGGGGATGAGGACCATCACTGAGTTTCGGCAAACTAGCAACAGAGGAGCTGAAGGCAGTGTGGACAGGGCCAGTGAACTTAATCTGTTCTTTAACAGATTTGACATTGTGGCCCCTGCCCATCCCCCACATGAGCAATCTGTCGTCGACCTCCGACCAACACATATTCCACTCTCCCCTCCTACACCTCCTCACAGTCCCCCACCCTGCTCTCATGACTATACCCCTCCCCCACACGAAACCACCATGGTGGGCTTCACAGCTGAGCAGGTGAGAAGAGAGCTGAAACGTCTCAACCCAAGCAAGGCTGCAGGACCGGATGGTGTCAGTATCAGGGTGCTCAAAGCATGTGCCCCTCAGTTATGTGGAGTACTTCGCCATGTCTTCAACCTGAGCCTGAGGCTCCGGAGGGTTCCTGTATTGTGGAAGACGTCCTGCCTCGTCCCTGTGCCGAAGACGCCGCGCCCCAGCAGCCTCAATGACTACAGACCGGTGGCATTGACCTCCCACATCATGAAGACCCTGGAGAGACTTGTTCTGGAGCTGCTCCGGCCTATGGTCAGGCCACACTTAGATCCCCTCCAGTTCACCCACCAGCCCCGACTAGGAGTTGAGGATGCCATTGTCTACCTGCTGAACCGTGTCTACGCCCACCTGGACAAGCCAGCGAGCACTGTGAGGGTCATGTTTTTTGACTTCTCCAGTGCGTTCAACACCATCCGCCCTGCTCTGCTGGGGGAGAAGCTGACAGCGATGCAGGTGGATGCTCCCCTGGTGTCATGTATTCTTGATTACCTGACTGGCAGACCACAGTACGTGTGCTTGCAACACTGTATGTCTGACAGAGTGATCAGCAGCACTGGGGCTCCACGGGGGACTGTCTTGTCTCCCTTTCTCTTCACCATTTACACCTCGGACTTCAACTACTGCACAGAGTCTTGTCATCTTCAGACGTTTTCGGATGACTCTGCCATAGTTGGATGCATCAGCAAGGGAGATGAGGCTGAGTACAGGGCTACGGTAGGAAACTTTGTCACATGGTGTGAGCAGAATTATCTGCAGCTTAATGTGAAAAAGACTAAGGAGCTGGTGGTAGACCTGAGGAGAGCTAAGGTACCGGTGACCCCTGTTACCATCCAGGGGATCAGTGTGGACATGGTGGAGGATTACAAATACCTGGGGATACGATTTGACAGTAAACTGGACTGGTCAAAGAACACTGAGGCTGTCTACAAGAAGGGTCAGAGCCGTCTCTATTTCCTGAGGAGACTGAGGTCCTTTAACATCTGCCGGACGATGCTGAGGATGTTCTATGTGTCTGTGGTGGCCAGTGCTATCACGTTTGCTGTTGTGTGCTGGGGCAGCAGGCTGAGGGTGGCAGACACCAACAGAATCAACAAACTCATTCGTAGGCCAGTGATGTTGTGGGAATGGAACTGGACTCTCTCACGGTGGTATCTGAAAAGAGGATGCTGTCCAAGTTGCATGCCATCTTGGACAATGTCTCCCATCCACTATATAGTGGACTGGGTGGGCACAGGAGTACATTCAGCCAGAGACTCATTCCACCGAAATGCAACACAGAGCATCATAGGAAGTCATTCCTGCCTGTGGCCATCAAACTTTACAACTCCTCCCTTGGAGGGTCAGACACCCTGAGCCAATAGGCTGGTCCTGGACTTATTACATAATTTACTGGCATAATTTACATATTACTATCTAACTATTTATGGTTTTATTACTATTTATTAGTTATGGTGCAACTGTAATGAAAACCAATTTCCCCCAGGATCAATGAAGTATGACTATGACTATATGCTGTGTGCCACAAATCTTCTCACATGCCATCTTGAGCACATGTGCCATAGTTTCACTGTCCCTTAGTTTGTCTCTGGCTAAACCACTTTAGAATATTTTAATGTGAAACACATCTTAAAAGAGAAGTTGCATCTCCAATGCCATTAGCTGCTTACACTGCAGATATGGTCAAACTTTCAGAAAACATTTCTTTATGACGAAATGCCTGATGAATTTAATACCCCATCTAGCCTCATCTCTCTGAATCTGCCATTTTAATGAAAGATTATGTTTGGACAGGTTAGTGACTGGACTGTACATTTGTAATGTTAATTAGTAATTTTTTTGTTACCATCACTTGCACTGAGATATAATAAACAGTTATATGTATGACATCCATACAGATCAATGCATACATACGTTCGAGATAGTATACAGAACAGAGAACAATACAGCACAGAACAGGTTCTTCAGCCCACTATGTTGTGCCAAATCAATCACACCAGTGAACAAATGGCCAACTAAAGTAATCTCTTCTGCAGACACAATGTCCATATCCTTCCATTTTCCTCATATTTATGTGCCAATCTAAATATCTCCATAAATTCCTGAAATATCTGCCTCCACTGCTACCCCAGGCATCACATTCCAGGACCCACCACTCTGTGTAAAACAACTTGCATCTCTCATCTCCTTTGAAATTATCCCATCTCACCTTAAATGCATGCCTTCTGGTATTAGACATTTCAACCTTTGGCATCTCTCATAATCATATTAACCTCTAACAGATCTCCCCTCAGCCCCTGCTACTTTAGAGAAAACAACCCAAGTTTGTCCAAACTTTCATTATAGCACAAGTCCTCTAATCCAAATAGCATTCTGGTAAACCTCCTCTGCACCCTCTCCAAAGTCTTGACACCCTTCCTGTACTGGAGCAATCTGAAGTGCATGCTGCACTCCAGATGCAGCTAATTAGAGTCTTTGAAAAATGCACCAGAACTTCCTGAATTTTGAACTCAGTGCTTTGACTAATAGAGGGAGGCATGCCGTATGCCTTCTTAACTACCCTGTCAAATCGTGTAGCTGCTTTTAGGCAGCTATGAACTCGGAGCCAAAATCCCTCTGTTCATCAACACCATTAACTTTCTTGCCCTAACAGTGTGCTGTTTCGTTACAGTTTACCGACCAAGGTGCAATATTTCCCATTTGACCAGGTTAAACTCCCTCTGCCATTTTGCTGCTCATATCTGCAACTGATCTATAGCCTTTTATATTCTTTGCCAGTCATCTACACTGTTCATAACACCACCAATCTTCCTATCATTTGCAAACTTACTAACCCACCTATCTACATTTTCATCCACGTTATTTGTATGTGCCACAAACAGCAGAGGTCATGGTACGGATCCCTGCAGAACATCACCAATCCCAGGCCTCCAGCTAGAATAAGGCCCTTTGACCTCTACCCTCTGTCTTCTATGGGCAAGCCAGTTCTGAATCCAAATGGCCAATTTGCCTTGGATCCTATGCATCTTCATCTTTTGGATGAGCCTCCCATGAGGGATTTTGTCAAATGCTTTACTAAGATCTATGTAGACAACATCCACAGCTTTACCTTCATCAATCACCCTCATCATCTTGTCAAAAAAACTCAATCAAATTGCCCTGCACAAAGCCATGATTTTCCAAATGTTCATAAATCCTACCCCTAAAATTTCTCTCTGGTAACTTCCCTGCCACTAACATTAGACTTACTGACCCATCTATAGCTTCCAGAATTATCCTGGTTTTCTTCCTGAATAATGGAACAAATGGAAACAACAGAAAATGGAATGAAGAATCCAGTAAAGTTGAATTCACTCCTAGATTTAGTGCATGCTACTTTTCAGTTGTTCCTCGTTTAGTGATCGTAGATTCCCATGGATACTTGACTGCACCTTGAACCTTGGCAGTGAGGGAATTTCTTGAAATTGCCACCTTTCCCTTGACCACTAGAAGGTGGGCTTCAGGACAGGACTGTTTCATGAATCTCCAAACAACAAAAACACAGCAGACAGAAAAGATTTCACAGTCTTTCTTTATTCCGCTTTGTTCATTTTTGGACTAATATCCCTCAACTTTGCAAGTATATAGGCATCTGATCAATCCATATCTCGTATTCTATCTTCACATTCTTCCTTTCAATTTCAATTGTTGTGATTTTCCCATTTTTTTGACTTCTTCTTCTGTTGGACTTGTCTTCTTTGTTCACTTTTAGCAACAACTTTTCTGACTTTGCCTTGTTTCTCTTTCCTCTCCAGATCTCCTGAAGTCATGGAGTCAACCACCGTCAGTGTACCGCACAAAATGGCAGCCTTCCCTGTCCATTGGGGACAGAAAGTAGAATGGGTCAATTTGGAGGTATACTCCATTTAATCTTGCTACTGTCATTGAGAATGTCAAATGTCAGCTTTGCAAAGAGTAACGAGGTCAGAGATCCTTGGCCTTTAGTTGCACTGACCTAAAATCATTGCAAAATGACATCGAAGCCCTCTGCAGCAGAGAAATTTTTTCCTTATCCATTTCAGAATGACTTCAGACTTGTACAGTTGAGAATAGCAAAGATGTAAAAATAAACACTGAATGTCAGGAAACTGAGACAGAAGTGAAAATACTGGAAATACACTGCAAAACCTGTGAGGGCTTCCAAAGGAAGTAACAGTATCATGGTTTGGGGTGGACTAACGTTTAAGAACTCTTAGATAGAGACGCAAATTACAGATGAATATAGGGCTATGAAGGAGGGAAGGGTTAGATTGATCTTCAAGAAGGTTATAAAGTCTTGTACTGTGTTGTAGTGTTTTATGTCCTATGCTCTAAGCGATGATTGATTAAATCATAGCTGTACTTCTATGAACTAAGATCAAGATATGAGCATGAATTCTGATACATCTATGATTATAAATAGCAAAGTTGGCACATGAACAGAGTTGATTTCCAACTCAATGAATTCCTGAGTTCAGGAAAACCTAGTACAGTCCTGCTTATCAAAACATGAAGGAACTCATCTGGAACTTGAAGTTCTGCATGGCATAACTAGATGATTGATTGTTGGAGGAACAACACCTTATATTCCGTCTGGGTAGCCTCCAACCTGATGGCATGAACATCGGCTTCTCTAACTTCCCCTAAGGCCCCACCTCCCCCTCGTATCCCATCTGTTACTCATTTTTATGCACACATTCTTTCTCTCACTCTCCTTTTTCTCCCTCTGTCCCTCTGAATATACCTCTTGCCCATCCTCTGGGTCCCCCCCCTTGTCTTTCTTCCCGGACCTCCTGTCCCATGATCCTCTCGTATCCCCTTTTGCCTATCACCTGTCCAGCTCTTGGCTCTATCCCTCCCCCTCCTGTCTTCTCCTATCATTTTGGATCTCCCCCTCCCCCTCCAACTTTCAAATCCCTTACTCACTCTTCCTTCAGTTAGTCCTGACGAAGGGTCTCGGCCTGAAACGTCGACTGCACCTCTTCCTACAGATGCTGCCTGGCCTGCTGCGTTCACCAGCAACTTTGATGTGTGTTGATTAATTTCTTGTCATTTACAGAAAAGTCACAGTAAATAACATCAGCTGCACACCTCCCCTGTTGATGTCAACTCCTTAAATTGTATATTACCAGAATTCTTCAGGATCAATTAAAGGTATCTTCAAAAGGTGATGCTTAAAAAAGGCAGCATCTGTCATTTAGGATCCCCATCACCTGCTTCACATTGCTACCATCAAGGAAGAGCTACTGGAACCTGAAGACACACACTCAATGTTTTAGAAACAACTTCTTCCCCATCGCCATCAGATTTCTGAATGGGCAATGAACCAACCCTTGAACATGACCTCATTATTTTTGCTATTTGCACTACTTATTAAATTTTATATATATGTGGGTGTGTGTATCATATTGTAATTTATAGTATTTTATGTATTGCACTGTCCTGTTGCCACAAAGCAACAAAGAGAAAAACCCTAGCTTGCTCAACTTTTTCTGATAAAATATGCTCTCTAATCCAGCCACAGTCGAGAACTGCATCAGAAGTGAAAGAGAAGAGGAAATATTGCCAGATTAGGGGAGTTGGTGGGATAGAAGCTGGTAGGTAATAAATAGATAAATACTTTATTGATCCCAAAGGAAATTGCAATGTCACAGTAGCATTACAAGTGCACAGACATGCAAATATAGAATATAGCAATCTACAGCACATTACAGGCTCTTCAAACCACAATGTTGTGTCGACCATCTAACCTATTCTAGAAACTACCTGGAATTTCCCTACAGCTTAGCCCTCTATTTTCTAAGCTCCATGTACCAATCTAAGAGTCCCTTAATAGACCCTATTGCATCCACCTCTACCACCGCCGCTGGCAATGCATTTCACGCACCCACCACCCTCTGTTTGAAAAACTTACCTCTGACATCCCCCTTGTACCTACTTCCAACCATCTTAGGACTATGCCCCCTTGTGTTAGCCAGTTCAGCTCTGGGAAAAAGCCTCTGGCTATCCACATGATCAATGTCTCTCATTATTTTATACACCTCTATCAGGTCATCCTCCGTCACTCCAAGGAGAAAAGGCCAAGTTCACTCAACTATCCTCATGAGGCAGGCGCTCCAATCCAGGCAACATCCTTGTAAATCTCTTCTGCACTGTCTCTATAGTATCCACATCCTCCCTGTAGTGAGGTGACCAGAACTGAACACGGTACTCCAAGTGGGGTCTAACTAAGATCTTGTATAGCTGTAACATAACCTCATAGCTCTCGAACTCAATCCCATGGTTGATGAATGCTAACACACCATACACCTTCTTAACAACACTGTCAACCCGTGCAGCAACTTTGAGTGTCCTACGGACACAGACCCCGAGGTCTCAATGATCCTCAACACTGCCAAGAGTCTTACCATTAATATTATATTCTGCTTTCAAATTTGACCTCTGAAATGAACCACTTCACACTTAGAAGAGAAGTAAAAAGGAATAAAAATAAGTTACCTTAAATGGTCTAACAGAAGTGCAGGGGGCGGGGGGTCATCGCTGTCCTCATGGGTGATAGAACCAAATCGGGAGCGACTGATGAGCAATGGAACCAGGTGGTGGGAAAGTGAGTCGTTGATAGGTGTGGAAGCAAAAGTTCTAAATTGACATATAATGTTAGGAATTGGCATCAAGATTAGGAGGGAAGAGGGAAGATTGCCAATACAATACTATGCACTGATTTCTTCCAGCCATTTTGTTTTTGCTACTGTTCAAACAGCTTAAACAAATGAACATCCAAAGCAGCCCCTTGTTCTTGTAAACCTGAGTTCCAGCATTAACAGTCCATGGAAAAAAATGGTCTTTTTGCTCAAGGAATATGTGTAGAGGAAAATTCATATCACCATCGCTCAATGTACACTGAGTGACTTGTACTAAAGTTACCAATATGAATGCTTTGTATTATAACCACTTGTAATTATTATAAATAAACTAGATCTTTGAGGGAAAAAAGCTCCTCCTTCAAATCCATTAGATGTATCTTTGTGGTGAGAACTTACACGCTTCACCTTCACTTTGTCTATTATTTTCTCATTTCTTTAGTTTTAATAATATTAATAACTTTATTTAGAGATCACTTTTCATACAGATGATGTTGTTCAAAGTGCTTTACGATAGGATAAAAATACAAACATAAAAATAAAATATAAAATAAAAATAAACATGAAAATAAAGGACAAAAAATGTTAGTTAAAAGCGAGGTTAAGTAAAGAGGTTGTGAGGTGGTGTTTAAAAATGTCAACTGAGTCTACATCCCTTATAATTTTAGGTATTGACTTCCACAGTTTAGGAGCATAGTTTGCAAAGGCTGACCTGCCAATTATCTTTTGAGGAGATTGTTTAAATTGAGACAGGCAGATGAAGACTTGAGAGTTTGAGCAGGATTATAAAATGAAAATGGTTCTTTGATGTGCAGGAGACTAATGTAGAATAGCTAGTATGGAAATGATATGTCCCTTCATCATGGTTTTGTTTAAAAGTCTTTGCAGCAGCGTTCTGAATGAGTTAGGGGAATGATTCAAGACACCACTCTTATTTGTCATTTATTGCAATCTCTAATGTATTTCCAGCATTTGACTACTTTTATTTCAAGATTCCCATTTCACTGCACAAAATAATGTATCCACAGTCACTTGAAACAACAGCATTTGAAGTTGAACACAAGAGAATACTAGAAATCCAGAGCAATACACACAAAATGCTGCCTGGCCTGCTGAATTCTTTTGTATTTTGTGTATGTTGCTCAGCATTCAAAGCACGTTGCTTGATAAAATTAGACAATTATATACAGTAAAAATGAAAATTGCTTAGTCACATATCAATAAAGCTTCAGCCAAACAAATCTGAAATGATGCTATTTTATATAATTAACACTTTCTATACTTTAATAAAATATTTTTGTGTACAAAGGTACAAATGCTCTGATATACAGTAAGAAAGAATTTTTTTACTATATAACATGGTGCATTAAAGTAATATTGTACACAATACAGTATATTGTACATGGTAAATAAAATAATGCATATATATGTTCATATAAATGGGACAGAATGTGTAAAATGGCAAATTTACATAATATTGAGTGTGTTTCACATAAGGACATTCATTAGTTTTTCCAATGACTGAACACGACTGAGTTATCACAAACATGCAAATCATATTTCACCCTTAGAACAAAGTACCATTTTATCTAATTCATCGTAATCTGTGCAAGTTCAGCTAATATCTTCACTTATTGCAATACTTCTGTTCAGCGAGGTGGAAAATAATCAGAGTTAGTGACCAGAGGTTTCATTGTTCCAGCTACCAGTACCCTACACTGCTGGGCCAGGTGTAGGTAGCACTCTTGTTCGGTAGCAAAGCTCCCTTTGATCCTCCTCAATCTTACTCCACACCGTTCACCTACTTCTGGTGCTCCTCCACTTTCCCTTTCTTCCAAGGTCCTCTGTCCTCTCAAATCAGATTCCTTGTTCTTCCGCCCTTTACCTTGTCCGCTTAACACCTCACAAACACAAGGGATTCTACAGATACTGGAAATCCAGAGTAACACACACACATACACAAACACTGGAGGAACTTAGCAGGTCAAGCGGCATCTATGAAAAGGAATAAACAGTTGGCATTATGAGCCGGTGCTGATGAAGAATCTCAGCCCAAAATGTCGACCACCTTTCATATGCCATCTGCTTAGTTCATCCCTACTCACCTTGCTTCCTCTCTCCCCATCTTAATCTCACTTGTTCCCCCATCCTTTCCAATCCTGCTGAAGGGTTCTGGCCCAATTGACTGCTTATTCCCCTCCACAACTGCTGCCTGACCTGACGAGTTCCTCCAGCATTTTTTGTGTTTTGCTCTGGCTTTCCAGTATCTGCAGAATCTCTTGTGCTTATGATATCAGATGTTCGAGAGCACGGAACGTGCAATGAGTTTACAAGCTTGCTCTAACTTTACTACTCAATATAGGTCAAGCTTGCAGTTATCATTACCTGTACATGTCCAATACAGACAATGGGTTGTGCAGAAGTTGCAGCCTTATATATTAATCAACATTTCTAAGCCTTTTCTATGTTAATTAATTTCAAACTGATCCTCGCTGACATTTCAGTGAGAATCCAGAACATGCTTAAAATTCCCCTTGCCTGAAGCTATGTATTCACATCTCTTGAAATCCCTCCCTGTCAAAGGCTCCCACAAGAGAATATGGAAATTTGTATCTGTCTCTGATAGTTCAAAAGACCAGGGATTCAAACCTGAAAAAAGACAAAATAAGAATCAAATATGGGCATGCATCAAGCACACAGAAATCCATAATGTAACAAAATATTTGATTGTCAAATTTATAAAAGATTATTCACCTCCTGTGTTCTGGTTCCAGGCAATTCCATGTTCTGAAAATCAGCCAATATTATTTTAAAAAGCTTTAGTTCAGTAACTCTGAAAAATCACTTCATCTTCATTTTTGAAATATGGAATTCAATGTCAAGATCAGAGTTTATTAGCAAACCCTTGGAATTTCATTAGCTGAATGCTTTACTGGGCTATTTCACTGGGCAGTTAATTGTCAACGGCTTTGGACTCAAACGTACATCACATTTCTCCACAGCTATTCGGTAGTATCGTGCCTATCATTACTGATAATAGATATTCAAAATGTATTTCAATTAACTATGATTAAGATACGAAATAGTTATGGCAGAATTTGAGTTCATATCATTTGATTAGTCCAGTCTGTAGTTTTTCAAAGTCAAAGTCAAGCTTATTGTTATGGGCACAAGTATATGTAGAGTACACACAGGTGCAAAGCTGCATCACAGACACACAGCATCAGATAAGCAGCATTCACATGAAAAATAACTTGGAATTAGAACAAAGGCTCTGCAGTGGTTTTGACTAGACTCTCATCAATCATATCTCTAGCATACCACATCTTTCCAACAATACTGCTACGGATTCCTCAACTCATCTATTTAATAATTTTATAGCTTTTTCCCCCAATATAATCGTTGTAATGAAAGAGGATTGGGAGAGGTCTAGTGGGATAGGGAGTGTAAAGAATGGGAGAGATGCATCTCTCATCTCTCATTTACTCTAAGTGAGTGATCATCTCTCACTTACTCTAAGCACCTGATACTTGTAACTTCATAATTGTTGGCAGAGCAACACTAAAGCTAAACAATGTGCATATTCACTTCCATGAAATGTATTTCCTTCACTAATATTTAAAACCCTTTTTTATCTGTTGTGCAATTACTTGGTTTAGCCATTGATTTTGGACTCTGTAGATAAGCTGGCTTCGGAATCTTCCTGCAGTCCTTTCTCTTAGACAAATAGGCAAACGATTCTTTCTTTGTAGTTGGCAGAATTCTGAAATTTAATAAGACATTGTGTGAGGCTTCTAATACACAGATCAGCAGAATTCCTTCAAGGAATATTGCCGTTTGAAACAAATTTAATGCAATCGACACTTTGAAAATATTCTTAATTGTGATAGGGGCGCAAATATGAAAACTCAGCACACATCAAAAATAATCCAGAAATAGCCTTTTTGTCACAACCTGTGCACTTCTACATATGGTGTAGCAGTTAGTACAACAGTACTATTATTGACCCTTTATCAATGGAACTAGGTTGGGAAAGTCACTACACAACTCATAATTAATTGAAGTTCACACTTCATTGCCTCTGCACAAACAACAACATAACTATGTTGACCCCGGGCCAACAACTTAGAGCATGAATTCTACTGTTCCCTTTGTACCAATACTCACTCAGACAACTTTTCCAATTTATAACACCGAAATAGGGGATCTCCATTGGCTGGACAATCAATCCTTCCTTCTCTCAGCCCCTGGCATTGGGGTTCTTCTTCACAATCATGATTCTCCGGAGTTATCGCTGATAGCGCAATTGAAGTGACCACATTTGTATTTTCAATTCAAATATAGCATTCCAGTGCCATTGGCTGTAGGTCATGTGTCTGACCTTTAACACCTTTTATTGCCCTCTTCCCAGCATGTGACAATTGGTAATTCATGGCTATTTGTTCTCAGTCAGCAATGAGCTCAAGTCACTCCAGGCGGGCATCAACTCCAATAGTCACAAATCTGCATTTTATATCCAACCAAAGAACAGCTCACAAATACCTTCTTATTTGGAAATGATCTCTGGTCCTACAGATTACCTGAAGCATCATTGCATCTTCTTTAAAACACTGAAAACAAAGCAACTCCATCTCATAAAATGGAGAATATAAAACAGTTCCACAAAATGGCAGCTTCCATCTCCAAGCACATGACAGGAACAAAGACAATTAACCCATTTGCTTCCACTGTCCTTAACCCATTCGAGTTTGACGTTTTCTTCCATATTTCAAATCCGCCATGGACAACACTATAGCTCTATGACCTGGGTTCAATTCTCGCCATTGTCTCTAATGAGTTTATACGCTCTCCCAATACTACCTGGCTTTCGTCCAAGTGCTCTGGTTTCTTCCCACGTTCCAAAGATTTACGGGTTAGTAGGTGAATTGGTGACATGGATGCAATTGGGCAGCGTGGGCTCTTTGGGCTGGAAGGGCCCGTTACTGAGCATTGTCTCTAAGTGAAAAAAATCATAAATATACTAAAAATACCAAAATAGAATATAACCTCAATTATCTACTGTTAATATTCACAAATTCCACAGATACTGACTTTGATCCTCTACTCTCAGTCAACAAGTATGAACTCTTTTATGGACTTAACCCTTCATTGATAAACACAAGAGGTTCTGCAAATGCTGGAAATCCAGAGATGCAGAAAGTACTGGAGGGACTCAGCAGATCAGGCAGCATCAATGGAGAGGAATATAAAAGGTCGACCTTTCAATGCCAGACCCTTCATCAGACTCGCCCTAGGTGCTGCCTGACCTGTTGAGTCCCTCCAGCATTTTGTGTGTGTGCTACCCTTTGTTTATTTTCTGTTAATAGGTATAATGTTCTACTTGTTTGTTTTTACCCAGTATCTGTCTGGTAATTATGATCCTCTTGTGCCTATTTTATTCTCGAGTAACGAGAAAGGTTTTATTTTGAAGCAGAGATAGTTGCGCAAATTTCCTCAGTCCATTGCATCCAATATTCTTCTGAATCAGGGGTTCTCAACCTGGGGTCCGTGGATCCCCTGGTTAATGGTAATTGTCCATGGTATAAAAAAGGTTTGGAATCCCTCTTCTAAGCTAAGTGCTGTTTCAGGAAATAATACCTTTCAGGATATCTATGGCACATCTGGTGGTTAACACCAACATTCTCAACCATCCACAATCCCCACCAACCCACTAACTCCCACAGTGTGAAAGAGAACTCAAGCACTATGTCTTACGCCAGTAGAAAGCAGACAAAAACTACAGATGCTGAAAATCTGAAATTCTAAAATGCCAATAGAGAAATTTGAGAGAAAATAAACAAATTAGTCAGCATCTGTGGAGAGAGAAACAAAGTAAACACCTCAGATCAATAACTGTTTGATAGAAGGACCTTTGAAGCAATGACCCTCTCTGCTCCTATAGGTGCTAATTGACCTGCTGAGTAATTCCAACATTCTGTACTTTTGTTTAAAGTTTAGATCTACTAACCTAAATCAAGTAAGTAAAGAGAAAACGGACAGATTATCTCCATGTTTACCTCAGAAATTTTGCATAGTTCATTTAAACTATGAAATACTCTACCACCACTCTGCTCCATCTAGCGGAATTAGTCCTTACTCTTAATAATTTCTCCTTTGGCTCCTCGCACTTCCTCCAAACTAAAGGTGTAGCTATGGGCACCTGTATGGGTCCTAGCTATGCCTGCCTTTTTGTTGGGTTTGTGGAACAATCTATGTTCCATGCCTATTCTGGTATCTGTCCCCCACTTTTCCTTCGCTACATCGACGACTGCATTGGCGCTGCTTCCTGCACGCATGCAGAGCTCGTTGACTTTATTAACTTTGCCTCCAACTTTCACCCTGCCCTCAAGTTTACCTGGTCCATTTCTGACACCTCCCTCCCCTTTCTAGATCTTTCTGTCTCTGTCTCTGGAGACAGCTTATCCACTGATGTCTACTATAAGCCTACTGACTCTCACAGTTATTTGGACTATTCCTCTTCTCACCCTGTCTCTTGCAAAAACGCCATCCCCTTCTCGCAATTCCTCCGTCTCCGCCGCATCTGCTCTCAGGATGAGGCTTTTCATTCTAGGACGAGGGAGATGTCTTCATTTTTTAAAGAAAGGGGCTTCCCTTCCTCCACTATCAACTCTGCTCTTAAACGCATCTCCCCCATTTCATGTATATCTGCTCTCACTCCATCCTCCCGCCACCCCACTATGAATAGGGTTCCCCTGGTCCTCACCTACCACCCCACCAGCCTCCGGGTCCAACATATTATTCTCCGTAACTTCCACCACCTCCAACGGGATCCCACCACTAAGCACATCTTTCCCTCCCCCCCCCCCGCATTCCGCAGGGATTGCTCCCTACGTGACTCCCTTGTCCATTTGTCCCCCCCCATCCCTCCCCACTGATCTCCCTTCTGGCACTTATCCGTGTAAGCAGAACAAGTGCTACACATGCCCTTACACTTCCTCCCTTACCACCACTCAGGGCCCCAAACAGTCCTTCCAGGTGAGGCAACACTTCACCTGTGAGTCGACTGGGGTGATATACTGCGTCCGGTGCTCCCGATGTGGCCTTTTATATATTGGCGAGACCCGACGCAGACTGGGAGACCGCTTTGCTGAACATCTACGCTCTGTCCGCCAGAGAAAGCAGGATCTCCCAGTGGCCACACATTTTAATTCCACATCCCATTCCCATTCTGACATGTCTATCCACGGCCTCCTCTACTGTAAAGATGAAGCCACACTCAGGTTGGAGGAACAACACCTTATGTTCCGTCTGGGTAGCCTCCAACCTGATGGCATGAACATCCACTTCTCTAACTTCCGCTAATGCCCCACCTCCCCCTCGTACCCCATCTGTTACTTATTTTTATGCACACATTCTTTCTCTCACTCTCCTTTTTCTCCCTCTGTCCCTCTGAATATACCTCTTGCCCATCCTCTGGGTTCCCCCCCCGCCGTCTTTCTTCCCGGACCTCCTGTGCCATGATCCTCTCGTATCCCCTTTTGCCATCACCTGTCCAGCTCTTGGCTCCATCCCTCCCCCTCATGTCTTCTCCTATCATTTTGGATCTCCCCCTCCCCCTCCAACTTTCAAATCCCTTACTCACTCTTCCTTCAGTTAGTCCTGACGAAGGGTCTCGGCCTGAAACGTCGACTGCACCTCTTCCTACAGATGCTGCCTGGCCTGCTGCGTTCACCAGCAACTTTGATGTGTGTTGCTTGAATTTCCAGCATCTGCAGAATTCTTGTTGTTTATGAAATACTCAGGGTCTTTTAAGAGGCTCCTGGATGGATACATGGAGCTTAGAAAAATAGAGGGCTGTGGATAACCTGAGGTACATGTTCGGCACAGCATTGTGGGCTGAAGGGCCTGTATTGTGCCGTAGTTTTTCTATGTTTCTATGTTTAAACCAGAATAACTGATCTAGTAATTTTTAAAATACTTTCTGGGTCTTCCAATTAAAGTTCCTTTTGAAGTACAGCTTTGCCTTATACAGTCTAAACCCCTAAATATGCCTCAATTTAACACAGAAGACATTAGGGTCAAAATAAGCTTTTATCTTTTAATATCCAGTTTTACCCTTTGCCATCCAACATCTAATTCACTGGTCACTCTTGGTAAACATTTTCCCCAAAGTATTTCCTCATCAGGTAAAAATGTAAAGCATTAATGTTTGATCAAACTGAAGTCACAAGGATGCTGGAAAAGATGGAAGATGCAGAAAATTTTGCAGTCGTTGGAAATCCAGAGCAACAAAATACTGGTGGAACTCCACAAGTCCAGCAGCATCTATGGAAAAATAAACACTCGATGTTTAGGCCTGAGTGCCTGCGACACTAACAGAGAGAAAAACAGAGGCAAAATCAAAGGTGAGGAACTGTTCAGATATAGACAAAAAGAAAGCGAATTACGTAAAGTTGGAGAACTCAATATTGAAGCTGTATAGGGCAGCAAGATGGATCCTTGTTATAGCTAGGGGTGGTAATGGGGACAAGCTCCCACTACCTAATGAATGCTCTCAATACTGTGTGCCTCAAATAGCCTCTGCAACCAAGTACAGCTCCTGGCTTTCTACTAAGCCTAGAGGAACCATTTCTACTGACAGGAGAAGCAGCAAAGGCGGGTTATTGACACCTTAAAACCAGTCACTTTGGGCAGATGGGGCTCATCAGCTGTGGTTGGCAACTCATCTTGGAGAAGGAAAATTCTGATCTCAAATCTCCGCTTCCCCACTCATGGGGAAGACTTCGGGAGTAAACCCCCAGGGAAAAATTGGGAGCGGGAGTCCCTAAGGCTACATTGCTGACTGACATCTCCAGTGACACTGCTGGTACCAAATAGTATTGGTCTTGGGCGTTCCTTTGGGTTCATCAGATGTGTGGAGAGGGGGAGCTTGCTACATGGGCAACAGCTTGTTTTCCATATAGTACTGCCCAGTTAGCTAGGATGTAATACCATGATCAACTCTGATGACGGAGGGCTCAGCATGCCATTAAAATGCCTAGAGGGAAGGTGAGGTGAACATAGAATCATTCAGCTAAAAAGCCATAGAGAGTTCAGTATTTTTTCCATAAGCTTAAATTGGGTCTCATTGCTACTGTGTAGACAGATTAGTCACAATGGAAGTGCAATGGAAGATTAAAGTAACAGGCAAAAGGAAGCACATGGTATCCTGTGGATCGAATGCAGGTGTTCTACAAAGTTCAAGCTAAATGTATTATTGAAATATATACAGTACCTATAAAAAGTACTCACTCTCTTGGAAGTTTTCATGTTTTATTGTTTTACAATATTGAATCATAGTGGATTTAATTGGTTTTTTGACACTGATCAACAGAAAAAGACTGTCTTGTGTCAAAGTGAAAACAGATCTCTACGAAATGATCTAAATGAATTACAAATATAAAACACAAAATAGTTGATTGCATAAGTATTCACCCTTCAAGTCAGTATTTAGTAGATGCACCTTTGGCAGCAACTACAGCCTTCAGTCTGTGCGGATAGGTCTCTATCAGCTTTGTAATCTGGACACTGCAATTTTTCCCCATTCTTCTTTACAAAACTGTTCATGCTCTGTCAGATTGCATGGGGATCATGAGTGAACAGCACATTCCAAATTCTCAGTTGGATCGAGGTCTCTGACTTGGCCACTTCTGGATATTAACTGTTGTTTTTAAGCCATTCCTGTGTAGCTTTGGCTTTATGCTTAGGGTCATTGTCTTGCTGGAAAACAAATCTTCTCTGAAGTCTCAGTCCTCTTACAGACTGCATCAGGTTTTCCTCCAGGATCTGCCTGTATTTTGCTACATTCATTTTACCATCTATCTTCACAAGCCTTAGTGGCCTTCTGCAGTGAAGCTTCCCCACATCATGATGCAGCCACATTCATGCTTCACGGTAGGGATGGTATGTTTTTGATGATGTGCAGTGTTTGGCTTACACTAAACAGCATTTAGTCTGACGGCCAAAAAGCTCAATTTTTTTTCACCAGATCACAGAACCTTCTTTCTAGCTGACTTCAGAGTCTCCCACGTGCCTTCTGGCAAACTCTAACTGAGAGTTCATGTGAGTTTTTCTCAACAGTGGCTTCCTCTTTGCCACTCTTCCATAAGGCTCCGATTGCTGACTCATCTGGGAAACAGTTGTTGCATGTGTAGTCTCTCCCATCTTAGCTACTGAAACTTGTAACTCCTCCAGAGCTTTAATAGGTCTCTCTGCGGCCTCCTTCACTAGTCCCCTTCTTGCACAGTCACTCAGTTTTTGAGGACGGCCTGCTCTAGGCAGATTTACAGCTGTGCCATATTCTTTCCATTTCTTGATGATTAACTTCACTGTACTCCAAGTGATATTCAGTGACTTGGAAATTTCCTTGCATCCATCTCCTGACTTGTGATTTTCAATAACCTTTTCATGGAGTTGCTTGGAGTGTTCTTTTGTCTTTATGGTGTAGTTTTTGCCAGGCTACTGACTCACTAGCAGTTGGACCTCCCAGATATAGGTGTATTTTTACTACAATCAATTGAAACACCTTGACTGCACATAGGTCTCCAAAAACAGATCTCTATTTAACTAATTATCTGACTTCTAAAATCAATTGGCTGCACCACTGATGATTTGGTGTGTCATATTAAAGAGGGTGAATACCTATACAACCAATTAATTTTGTTTCATATTTGTGAATAACTTAGATCACTTTGTTCAGATTTGTTTTCACTTTGGCATGAAACAGTTTTTTTTTCTGCTGATCAGTGTCAAAAAAGCTAAATTAAATCCACTGTGATTCAATGTTATAAAATAATAACAAATGAAAACTTCCAAGGGGGTGAATATTTTTTATAGGCATTGTATATATCATTATATACTACCTTGAGATTCATTTTCTTACAGGCATTCAGAGTAAAATAGAGAAATGCAACAGAATCAATGAAAAACTACAGACAAAGACTAACAAAAAAGCAATGTGCCTAAAAAGACAAACTGTGCAAATAAAATATACATAAATAACTGAGAAATATCTATTTATTTGGAGATACAGTGTGGAACAGGCCCTTCCAGACCAGAGAGCCCAGGAACACGCCAGTTTAACTCAAGCCTAACCACAGGAAAACTTACAATGACCACTAACCTACTGAGCAGTGCATTTTTGGAATGTGAGAGGAAACTGGAGTACCCAGAGGAAACCCCCACACTCACATGAAGGACGTACAGACTTCTTACAGACAGTGTCAGAATTGAAGTCCAAACTCTGGTGCCCTCAGCTCTAATAGTGTCAGGCTAATTGCTACATTGCTATGGTGCCTGCAAGCATTCAGAACATCATTTGTTTTTTTTTAGTTGGAAACACTCAGTATTTAGCATTGACTAAAATCAATGAGAAATAATACCGAGAACATGAGTTGTTGAGCCCTTGAAAGTGAGTCCATAGATTGTGGAATTCGTTCATTGCTGAGGTGAGTGACGTTATCCGCGCTGGTTCAGGAGCCTAAAGGTTGAAGTGCAATAAATGATCATCCAGATTGTGTTAGATTTCTCCACTGTAAAGGACACCACAACCCTCAGACCTGCAACATTAACCCTCTCTCACTTTCCATGAATTGCACCTGACCTGCTGAGTATTTACCAACATTTTATGTTTTTACTTCATTTGTCAGAAGAGAAGTGAAACATTTTAGGAACAGTCTATAGTGTTTGGGCCAGTACGGTAGTGTACGAGGTGACACGGTAGCGTAACGGTTAGCGTAACGCTACTACAGCACCAGGCTCCTGGGTTCAATTCCCATTACTGTCTGTAAAAAGTTTGTACGTTCTCTCTGTGATAATGTGGATTTCTTCCAAATGCTCCTTTTTCCTCCTACATTCCAAAGACATAGGGGTTAGTAGGGTAATTGGTCACAAGGGTGTAACTGGGTAGCACGGGCTCATTGGGCTGGAAGGGCTTGTTACTGTCTGTATCTCGAAATAAAATTGAAGATGTTAGAGGGTAATATAGGTCATCAGGGACTAGTCTACACACACTGATATCTCCACTGCTTCAGTATTTTGATCCCATTGAAGTCAATAGAAACAGCTTTCAGCTGTTAGTGAACTATGCATTGCTGTGTGAGAATGAGGACAAATAGTTTTAAGCACAGGAGGTCAAACACAGAATGGTGAGGAGGGAAAGATTCAATAATCGTCAAAACCTGAAGCAATACATAAGTGCCTCAGATGCACACACAATCTTAAACACTTTGTAGTTCCACTAGGTTTTGGACAAAGAATATGGTGCAGACTTAATGGGCTGAATGGCCTAGTTCTGCTCTTATGGCTTATGATCTAACAAATAGAGGAACAACAATGTATACCTTCCAACTATAAATTAAAATCAAAAGAAAAATTGCAAATGCTAGAAATCTGAAATAAAAAGAAACAGGAAAGTCTGGAACCTCTTGTCACTTCAGGCAGAAGTTTGGTTTCAATAGTATTTTATTTGAGGCTGCCTATAATGGATTCTGGTGCATGAATTTAAAAAGTTTACAATTCTAACATCACTTGGTCATCAAAAACATGATCCTAGCTCTGCAAGAAGAAATAAGTGTATCATTAAAATACCTTTTTCCTAATTATTATTATACAGTAACTTATAAAGGTAAATGAATTCCTTAAAAAAACAACTATTTCAGGTTTTGCAGCATGTATAGGAAGAAGTACAGTCGATGTTTCGGGCCAAGACCCTTCATCCTGACGAAGGGTCTGGGCCCAAAATGTCGACTGTACCTCTTCCCATAGATGCTGCCTGGCCTGCTGTGTTCTACCAGCATTTTGTGTGTGTTGCTTGAATTTCCAGCATCTGCAGATTTCCTCGCGTTTGCGTACTTCAGGTTCTACTTGTTATACGCCACTTTTCAGAAAATTCTAACAAATGGTTATGGAGGACTATTGTCTGGGTGCAGGTCAATGGGACTAGGTAGAATAATAGTTTTGCACAGTCCAGATCAGTTGAACGGCCTTTTTCTTTGCTGTAGTGTTCTTTGACTCCATGACTATAATTATCTGAGCCTTTTAGCACCATTTAACAGAAGGAACTTCGCATGGGATAGCTGGTTCAGCTGAATCACTGTTTACTCTTGGAAGATTCTTTTGGCTATCAACTAACAAATTATTGAAAATTTATATTAACATTTTGTCAATTAATTATTGTCAGTTTAGGAAACCTGTTGAATTATTTTCAATTGGAAACATATCTAGTCCCACGTACCCAGATAATTTTCTACATTGTGGTGGTTTATGCCATGATTGGGTTGACTGGAATAGGCAACCTACACTGAAAATAACTGATCTTAGTCTTCATTAGATGGTAAAATGTTTCATTTATTTTATTTACAGATACAACATGGTAACAGGCCTATGCTGTCCAATTTCACCCATATGACCAATTAACTTACCAACCCGAACATCTTTGGAATGTGGGAAGAAACCAGAGCACCCAGAGGAAACCCACACAGTCACGGGGAGAACATACAAACTCTTTACAGAGAATTGAATTGAACCTGGGTAACTCGTGCTGTGATAGCAATACGCGAGCCACTAAACCACCAAGCCACCCCTAAATGTGGACAGACATCATTTAGAAACCGTTCTTCAAACCACCTTCCAAATAGGGCATGGGTAGAATAAATCAAAATGTCAGAATGCTCTATTTCGACAGAGGTTAATGATAACATAAAAGTCTCATGACTTGGTAGCTTTCCTAAGATGCTGTGAGTCATCACTTTTGTAAACATGCCCATGTTAAACATAATCAAAGAACACTGTACTAACTTTTCCTGAGAGGTTCCCTTCTCTTCTTGCTTTGGGGTGCTTGAAGGTTGGCATTTGCCATCTTTTAGAGGAGGTAAGATTGGGTGCTTCCTCAGAGGATATTTTAGCTGTGGAGATAAAGTAGGTTTCACATTTATCTTTAGAGCGATATGCAGGCATTTTGTACTCTTGAGACACAGAGATGCAGAGCAAAGAAAGAACCTGCTGGAGGGATTCAGTGGATCGAACAGCATCAGTGCGGGGAAAGGAATTGTCAATGTCGTTGGGTTGAAACCCGCAACAGAAGGGTCATCTTGCCCAGCTCAGCTCCAAAACCAAAGCAGTTATACAGGTGCATATCCGAAATTCTGAAATCCAAAAAGCTCTGAAAACCGAAGTTTTTTTCGTCAACAGCTGACGTCACTTAGGTGTGACGTGGCAGCACTAGCAGAGGCCGCCAGACGTCAGTTGTGGCTCAGCGCTCGTACTGGTTACACGTGCATTTGCTGTTCACTGATATTTTGTGTTCACTGTTGACTTTGTGTTTAATTTCACTGTGAAAATGTCAAAAAGAGCTGCAGATACCCCTATGGGTAACAATGAGAAAAAGAGAAGGGGTCTTCTCTATCAATAACACAGAAAGTGGAGTTATTGCAGAAGCTTGATCGTGGTGTGTCTGTACGGCGTCTTACTGAAGAAAATCGTGTCGGAACTACCACTGTATATGATTTAAATAAACAGAAAGACAAGTTACTGAAGTGTTATAGTGACAGTGACGTTCTACATTTATTCCAATAAGTCATTTACCATGTGTTTGATTCAGTTCGTTTGAAGCTGTATATTTTTATGTTTTATTGAATGTTTTTGTTGGAAATAAAAATTTTTCTTGTCATTATTCCCTAAACAATACAGTATAACAATTACTTACATAGCATTTACATTGTATTAGGTATTATAAGTAATCTAGAGATGATTTAAAGTATACAGGAGGATATGCGTAGGTTTGGTGCGCTGCTGGGTCCTAAAGTCCACTGCACTGCACAGGTTAAATAAAGGACTTGAGCATACGCGTTTTTTGGTATGGGGAGGGGGGCCTGAAATCCGAAAAATTCTGAATTCTGGAATGCGACTGGCCCCAAGAATTTCGGATAAGGGATTGTGGACCTGTATTGCATTCATGGTGTGAATTTTCTCTCATGAAGTTTATGCAGGAGAAGTCAAAGTTTATCAATAAAATTAGCAAAGGATTGAAAAGTTCAAGGTGCAGAAAGCTTTGTGAAAGCATGAATCACCAGGCTCGAATTCAGCTTCTATCCTGCTGTTAATAGACTATTGAGTGGTATGATAAAATGGCTTGGCTTCACATTGACCTTATGAACTTGTACGTTATTTACTTTCTTTGTAGCTGTTACACTTTATTCTGCATTGTTAATATTTTATTTTATTCCGGGTCATTGCACTGTGTAATGATTTGATCTGTATGAACTGTATGCAAGACAAACTTCTCACTGTGCTTAGAACAATTGAAGGTCAAGGGGTTTCAGAGTACAAATATACAACAGTATCATTAATATTGTTATAAGAAAAGGCATTAAAGAATGAAAACACCAGATTCAGTAATATAAATAATTTAAGTAGTCGTATATGTAGTTGTATATGTAGTTAAGGAGGTGGCTCCAGAAATCGTGGACGCTTTGGTAATCATTTTCCAATGTTCTATAGATTCAGGACCAGTTCCTGTGGATTGGAGGGTAGTTAATGTTATCCCACTTTTTAAGAAAGGAGGGAGAGAGAAAACAAGCAATTATAGACCAGTTAGTCTGACATCAGTGGTGGGGATGATGCTGGAGTCAATTATAAAAGATGAAATAGTGGCATATTTGGATAGTAGTAGTAGGATAGGTCCAAGTCAGCATGGATTTACGGAGGGGAAATCATGCTTGACTAATCTTCTGGAATTTTTTGAGGATGTAACTATGAAAATGGACATGGGAAAGCCAGTGGATGTAGAATGCCTTTGATAAGGTCCCACATAGGAGGTTAGTGGGCAAAATTAGAGCACATAGTATTGGGGGTAGGGTACTGACATGGATAGAAAATTGGTTGGCAGACAGGAAACAAGGAGTAGGGATTAATGGGTCCTTTTCAGAATGGCAGACAGTGACTAGTGGGGTACCGCAAGGCTTGGTGCTGGGACCACAGCTATTTACAATATACATTAATGATTTAGATGAAGGGATTAAAAGCAACATTAGTAAATTTGCAGACGACACAAACCTGCGTGACAGTGTGAAATGTGAGGAGGATGTTATGAGAATGCAGGGTGACTTGGACAGGTTGGGTGAGTGGGCAGATGCATGGCAGATGCAGTTTATTGTGGATAAATGTAAGGTTATCCATTTTGGTGGCAAGAACAGGAAGGCAGATTACTATCTGAATGGTGTCAAGTTAGGAAAAGGGGAAGTACAATGAGATCTGGGTGTCCTTGTTCATCAGTCACTGAAAGTAAGCATACAGGTACAGCAGGCAGTGAAGAAAGCTAGTGGCATGTTGGCCTTCATAACAAGGGGAATTGAGTATAGGAGCAAAGAGGTCCTTCTGCAGCTGTACAGGGCCCTGGTGAGACCCCACCTGGAGTATTGTGTGCAGTTTTGGTCTCCAAATTTGAGGAAGGACATTCTTGCTATGGAGGGAGTACAGTATAGGTTCACTGGGTTAATTCCAGGGATGGTGGGAATGCCATATGTTGAAAGATTGGAGCGACTGGGCTTGTATACACTGGAATTTAGAAGGATGAGAAGGGATCTGATTGAAACATATAAGATTTATTAAGGGATTGGACACGCTAGACGCAGGAAACATGTTCCCGATGTTGGGGGAGTCCAGAACCAGAGGCCACAGTTTAAGAATAAGGGTAAACCATTTAGAACGGAGTTGAGGAAAAACTTTTTCACACAGAGGGTTGTGGATCTGTGGAGTGCTCTGCCTCAGAAGGCAGTGGAGGCCAATTCTCTGGATTCTTTCAAGAAAGAGTTAGGTAGAGCTCTTAAAGATAGCGGAGTGAAGGGATATGGTGAGGAGGCAGGAACAGGGTACTGATTGTGGATGATCAGCCATGATCACAGTGAATGGCAGTGCTGGCTCGAAGGGCGGAATGGCCTATTCCTGCACCTATTGTCTATTGTATATACATCATTGATCACTGTTCTCCTCTAAGCCAGCAGAGATTCACTGTGTTTTGGGACTTTTTACTAGTTTTGAACTTTGTCACATACCATTTAGCTGTCTGTCAGGACATGTTTGACAACATGTGCACTCAACATTTGTTTGAGAAAATAAATAATAAACCACTTCCAATTCCAGCTCAACTTTCACGGCTTTTGTCTTTTAACATATCGAGCTGAGGGAAGTTGTTGAGTTAGGAGTGAAGGGAGTTTTCCTCCAAGGGAAAAAAGTACACTGACTGAGAAAATAAAACTGTTTATTATATAAAGGAAAATAAAGTGGCCACAACAAGCTCCATTTCAGCATTAGTTCCTCTGACCAGGCATGAAGAGGAGTTATATAAGGCACTGACACATTTCTTTGCTGTGTGATAAAACCATAAGACCATAAGACATGGGAGAAGAATTAAGCCTTTCAGCCCATCAAATCTGCTCCTCCATTCGATCATGGCCGATTTATTTTCCCTCTCAAACCCATTCTCCTGCCTATCCCCATAACCTTTGATGCCTTTACTAATCAAGAATCCATCAACCCCTGTTTCAAATATATCCAGGGGGTTGCTACAACTGATGTAGCAAAGAATTTGGCAGATGAAATTTAGACCATAAGACAAAGGAGCAGAAGTAGGCCATTCAGCCCATCGAGTCTGCTCCGCCATTCTATCATGAGCTGATCCATTCTCCCATTTAGTCCCACTCCCCCGCCTTCTCACCATAACCTTTGATACCCTGGCTACTCAGATACCTATCAATCTCTGCCATAAATACACCCAATGACTTGGCCTCCACTGCTGCCCGTGGCAACAAATTCCATAGATTCACCACCCTCTGACTAAAAATATTTCTTCGCATTTCTGTTCTGAATGGGCGCCCTTCAATCCTTAAGTCATGTCCTCTCGTACTAGACTCCCCCATCATGGGAAACAACTTTGCCAGATCCACTCTGTCCATGCCTTTCAACATTCGAAATGTTTCTATGAGGTCTCCCCTCATTTTTCTAAACTCCAAGGAATACAGTCCAAGAGTGGACAAACGTTCCTCATATGTTAACCCTCTCATTCCCGAAATCATTCTAGTGAATCTTCTCTGTACCCTCTCCAATGTCAGCGCATCCTTTCTTAAATAAGGAGACCAAAACTGCCCACAGTACTCCAAGTGAGGTCTCACCAGCGCCTTATACAGCCTCAACATCACATCCCTGCTCCTATACTCTATTCCTCTAGAAATGAATGCCAATATTGCATTCGTCTTCTTCACTACCGACTCAACCTGGAGGTTAACCTTAAGGGTATCCTGTACGAGGACTCCCAAGTCCTGTTACACCTCAGAACTTTGAATTCTTTCCCCATTTAAATAATAGTCTGCCCGTTTATTTCCTCTGCCAAAGTGAATAACCATACACTTTCCAAAATTGTATTTCATTTGCCACTTCTTTGCCCATTCTTCCAATCTATCCAAGTCTCTCTGCAGACTCTATGTTTCCTCAGCACTACCGGCCCCTCCACCTATCTTTGTATCGTCAGCAAACTTAGCCACGAAGCCATCTATTCCATAATCCAAATCGTTGATGTACAATGTAAAAAGAAGCGGCCCCAACACGGACCCCTGTGGAACACCACTGGTAACCAGCAGCCAACCAGAATAGGATCCCTTTATTCCCACTCTCTGTTTCCTGCCAATCAGCCAACGCTCTATCCACGTATGTAACTTTCCTGTAATTCCATGGGCTCTTATCTTGTCAAGTAGCCTCATGTGTGGCACCTTGTCAAAGGCCTTCTGAAAATCCAAATATACAACATTCACTGCATCTCCCTTGTCTAGCCTACTGGTAATTTACTCAAAAAATTGTAATAGGTTTGTCAGGCAGGATTTTCCTTCAAGGAATCCATGCTGAGTTCTGCCTATCTTGTCATATGCCTCCAGGTACTCCGTAATCTCATCCTTGACAATCGACTCCAACAACTTTCCAACCAGCGATGTCAAGCTAACAGGTCTATAATTTCCTTTTTGCTTCCTTGCCCCCTTCTTAAATAGTGGAGTGACATTTGTAATCTTCCAGTCCTCCGGAACCATGCCAGAATCTATCGACTTTTGAAAGATCATTGCTAATGCCTCCGCAATCTCCACAGCTACTTCCTTCAGAACACGAGGGTGCATTCCATCTGGTCTGGGAGATTTATCTACCTTTGGACTATTCAGCTTCCTGAGTACTTTCTCTGTTGTAATAGTGACTGCGCACACGTCTCTTCCCTGCCCGCATGGTGTGTTGCCTCCCAGGTGCCAGGGTACGGGATGTCTCGGATCGGGTCCTGAATATTCTAAAGGGGGAGGGTGAGCAGCCAGTTGTCTTGGTACATGTTGGTACCAATGACATAGATAGGACAAAGGAGGAGGTCCTGAAGAGAGATTTCCAGGAGTTAGGAAGGAAGCTGAGAAGCAGGACCTCCAGGGTAGTAATCTCGGGATTGCTACCTGTGCCACGTGCTAGCGAGGGCAAGAGTAGTCGGATCAGGCAGATGAATGCCTGGCTGAGAGACTGATGTAGGGTGCAGGGCTTCAGATTCTTGGATAATTGGGATCTCTTCTGGGGGAAGTATGACCTGTTCAAAAAGGACAGGTTACACCTGAACCCGAAGGGGACCAATATCCTGGTGGGAAAGTTTAATAGAGCTGTTAGGGAGGGTTTAAACTAATTTGGCAGGGGGATGGGAACCGGAATGATAGAGCGGAGGAAGGGGAAAACAGAAATAAATCTAAGATAGTGAGCAGTAAAGATGTCAGGAAAGACAGGCAGGTGATGGGGCAAATGTGTAGCCATTGGGATGAGTTGCAGTGCAATAAAGTTGCAGTGAAATCAAAGCAAAGAGTATCAAATACTGGTCTTAAGGTGTTGTACTTAAATGCGCGCAGCATAAGAAATAAGGTGGATGATCTTGTTGTACAGCTACAGATTGGCAGGTATGATATTGTGGCCATCACTGAGACCTGGCTAAAGGATGCATGTCTCTGGGAGCTGAACGTCCAAGGATACACGGTGTATCGGAAGGATAGGAAGGTAGGCAGAGGGGGAGGCGTGGCTTTATTGGTAAGAAATGATATTAAATCATTAGAAAGAGGTGATATAGGATCGGAAGGTGCTGAATCTTTATGGGTTGAGCTAAGAAATAGCAGGGGTAAAAGGACCCTGATGGCAGTTATTTATAGGCCTCCAAACAGCTGCAGTGATGTGGACTACAAATTACAACTGGAAATAGAAAAGGCTTGTCAGAAGGGCAGTGTTATGATAATTGTGGGGGATTTTAACATGCGAATGGATTGGGAAAATCAGGTTGGCACTGGATCTCAAGAGAGAGAATTTGTAGAATGTCTGCGAGATGGCTTTTTAGAACAGCTTGTTGTTGAGCCCACTAGGGGATCGGCTGTACTGGATTGGGTATTGTGTAATGAACCAGAGGTGATTGGAGAGATTGAGGTGAAAGAACCCTTAGGAGGCAGTGATCAGAACATGATTGAGTTCACTGTGAAATTTGAAAAAGAGAAGCCGAAATCTGACGTGTCGGTGTTTCAGTGGAGTAAAGGAAACTACAGTGGCATGAGAGAGGAACTGGCCAAAGTTGACTGGAAAGAGACACTGGCGGGAAAGACGGCAGAGCAGCAGTGGCTGGAGTTTATGTGAGAAATGAGGAATGTGCAAGACAGGTATATTCCAAAAAAGAAGAAATTTTCGAGTGGAAAAAGGATGCAACCGTGGTTGACAAGAGAAGTCAAAGCCAAAGTTAAAGCTAAGGAGAGGGCATACAAGGAAGCAAAAATTAGTGGGAAGACAGAGGATTGGGAAGTCTTTAAAACCTTACAAAAGGAAACCAAGAAGGTCATTAAGAGAGAAAAGATTAACTATGAAAGGAAACTAGCAAATAATATCAAAGAGGATACTAAAAGCTTTTTCAAGTATATAAAGAGTAAAAGACAGGTGAGAGTAGATATAGGACCGATAGAAAATGATACTGGAGAAATTGTAATGGGAGATGAGGAGATGGCAGAAGAACTGAACGAATATTTTGCATCAGTCTTCACTGAGGAAGACAGCAGGATACCAGACACTCAAGGGTGGCAGGGAAGAGAAGTGTGCGCAGTCACAATTACAACAGAGAAAGTACTCAGGAAGCTGACTAGGCTAAAGGTCGATAAATCTCCTGGACCAGATGGAATGCACCTTCGTGTTCTGAAGGAAGTAGCTGTGGAGATTGCGGAGGCATTAGCGATGATCTTTCAAAAGTCCATAGATTCTGGCATGGTTCCGGAAGACTGGAAGATTGCAAATGTCACTCCGCTATTTAAGAAGGGGGCAAGGAAGCAAAAAGGAAATTATGACCTGTTAGCTTGACGTCGGTGGTTGGGAAGTTGTTGGAGTCGATTGTCAAGGATGAAGTTACAGAGTACCTGGAGGCATATGACAAGACAGGCAGAACTCAGCATGGATTCCTTAAAGGAAAATCCTGCCTGACAAACCTATTACAATTTTTTGAGGAAATTACCAGTAGGCTAGACAAGGGAGATGCAGTGGATGTTGTATATTTGGATTTTCAGAAGGTCTTTGACAAGGTGCCACACATGAGGCTGCTTAACAAGATAAGAGCCCATGGAATTACAGGAAAGTTACATACGTGGATAGAGCGTTGGCTGATTGGCAGGAAACAGAGAGTGGGAATAAAGGGATCCTATTCTGGTTGGCTGCTGGTTACCAGTGGTGTTCCACAGGGATCAGTGTTGGGGCCGCTTCTTTTTACATTGTACATCAACGATTTGGATTATGGAATAGATGGTTTTGTGGCTAAGTTTGCTGACGATACAAAGATAGGTGGAGGGGCCGGTAGTGCTAAGGAAACGAAGAGCCTGCAGAGAGACTTGGATAGATTGGAAGAATGGGCAGAGAAGTGGCAAATGAAGTACAATGTTGGAAAGTGTATGGTTATGCACTTGGGCAGAAAAAATAAATGGGCAGACTATTATTTAAATGGGGAAAGAATTCAAAGTTCTGAGATGCAATGGGACTTGGGAGTCCTCATACAGGATTCCCTTAAAGTTAACCTCCAGGTTGAGTCGGTAGTGAAGAAGGCGAATGCAATGTTGGCATTCATTTCTAGAGGAATAGAGTATAGGAGCAGGGATGTGATGTTGAGGCTCTATAAGGCGCTGGTGAGACCTCACTTGGAGTACTGTGGGCAGTTTTGGTCTCCTTATTTAAGAAAGGATGTGCTGACGTTGGAGACGGTACAGATAAGATTCACTAGAATGATTTCGGGAATGAGAGGGTTAACATGTGAGGAACATTTGTCCGCTCTTGGACTGTATTCCTTGGAGTTTAGAAGAATGAGGGGAGACCTCATAGAAACATTTTGAATGTTAAAAGGCATGGACAGAGTGGATGTGGCAAAGTTGTTTCCCATGATGAGGGAGTCTAGTACGAGAGGGCATGACTTCAGGATTGAAGGGCGCCCTTTCAGAACAGAAATGCGAAAAAATTTTTTTAGTCAGAGGGTGGTGAATCTATGGAATTTGTTGCCACGGGCAGCAGTGGAGGCCAAGTCATTGGGTGTATTTAAGGCAGAGATTGATAGGTATCTGAGTAGCCAGGGCATCAAAGGTTATGGTGAGAAGGCGGGGCAGTGGGACTAAATAGAATAAAATGGATCAGCTCATGATAAAATGGCGGAGCAGACTCGATGGGCCGAATGGCCTACTTCTGTTCCTTTGTCTTATGGTCTTATGGTCTATGGTCACCCTTGAGTGTCCGGTATACTGCTGATGTCTTCCTCAGTGAAGCTCCTCCGCCATCTCCTTATCTCCCATTACAACTTTTCCAGCATCATTTTCTATCAGTCCTATATCTACTCTCACCTGTGTTTTACTCTTTATATACTTGAAAAAACTTTCAGTATCCTCTTTGATACTATTTGCTAGCTTCCTTTCATAGTTAATCTTTTCACTCCTAATGACCTTCTTAGTTTCCTTTTGTAAGCTTTTAAAAACTTCCCAATCCTCTGTCTTCCCATTAATTTTTGCTTCCTTGTATGCCCTCTCCTTGCTTTAACTTTGGCTTTGACTTCTCTTGTCAAACACAGTTGCATCCTTTTTCCATTTGAAAATTTCTTCTTTTTTGGAATATACCTGTCTTGCACCTTCTTCACTTCTCGCATAAACTCCAGCCACTGCTGCTCTGCCGTCTTTCCCGCCAGTGTCCCTTTCCAGTCAACTTTGGCCAGTTCCTCTCTCATGCCACTGTAATTTCCTTTACTCCACTAAAATACTGACACATCAGATTTCGGCTTCTCTTTTTCTAATTTCACAGTGAACTCAATCATGTTATGATCACTGCCTCCTAAGGGTTCCTTCACCTCAATCTCTCTAATCACGTCTGGTTCATTACACAATACGCAATCCAGTACAGCCGATCCCCTAGTGGGCTCAACAACAAGCTGTTCTAAAAAGCCATCTCGCAGACATTCTACAAATTCTCTCTCTTGAGATCCAGTGCCGACCTGATTTTTCCAATCCACTCGCATGTTAAAATCCCCCACAATTATCATAACACTGCCCTTATGACAAGCCTTCTCTATTTCCTGTTGTAATTTGTAGTCCACATCATGCAGCTGTTTGGAGGTCTATAAATAACTGCCATCAGGGTCGTTTTACCCCTGCGATTTCTTAGCTCAACCCATAAAGATTCTGCACCTTCTGATCACTATATCACCTCTTTCTAATGATTTAATATTATTTCTTACCAATAAAGCCACCTCATTTCACCTCATTTCTATTCCAAAGAGATGTTCTTCTATTCTGAGGCTGTGCTCTCTCTGGTTCTAGACTCTCCCATGACTGACAATATCCTGTCCAATTCCACTCTATCTAAGCCTTTCAATATTCGGTAGCTTTCAATGAGATCCCCTCTCATTTTCCTAAACTCCAGCAAGTGCAGGACCAGAGCCATCAAATGCTTCTCATATGTTAACCCTTTTATTCCAGAATCATTTGTTGCAACCCTCCTCTGGACCAACTCCAAAGTCAGCATATCTTTTCTTAGGTAGGGGGTCCAAATCTGTTCACAATATTCCTAATGTGGTCTGAACAATGTCTAATAAAGCCTTAGTATTACATGCTTGCTTTTATATTCTAATTCTCTCAAATTGAATGCTAACATTGTATTTGCCTCTGACTCAACCAGCAAGTTTATCTTTAGGGAATCCTGCACGAGATCTCTCAAGTTCCTTTGCATATATAAAATAATCAGTAGTGCATCCTAATTAGACTGACAGCACGCCCATATTTAACTTAGCATGAAAGCTGATGATCCTGAAAATCTTGGTAATATATAATTTAAGGAATTGACGCAGATTTGTTGCAGAATCATTTTTAACTCAAAGCAAAAAGTTGATTCATTGTGAAAAAAACTACTTAAGCAATGACTGAGTTGCTTACTGAATTGAGGAAGTTATCACAAGACCTGTAACCATGGCAACTATGCTGGAGGAACTCAGATGGTCTTGCAGCACCTATAGAGAAAAATAAACAGCTTGTAATTCTTCCGCTTCCCACCTTCTTACACTGGTTTCTCCCCCTTTCTTTCCAGTCCTGATGAAGGTCCTTAGCCTGAAACATCGACTTTTATTCATTTCCATAGATGCTGCCTGATTTGCTGAGTTACTCCAGCATTTTGTGTGTGATACTGTGATTATGGGATCATGCTCCATCAAATGTTTCTGGACAAGTTGGTGTGGTTATTGATGATGCCTAGAATCAGAGGTGGTTGATATCATGAATAAACCTAGCACTTGAGAGTGCACAGAGAATTATCAGAGTTCTGTATAGATAGGGGTGTAGATAGGTTAAATGAAAACAGATTTTTACAATGAGATTGGGTGAGACTAGAACTAGAGGTCATGGGTAAGGGGTGAAAGGTGAAATGTTTAAAGGGAACATGAGGGGTAGCATCTTCATTCAGATGGTGGTGAGAACGTGGAATGAGCTGCCAGTGCTAGTGGTGGATGCTGATTTAATTTCAACATTTAAACATTTTGGATAGGTACATACATAGATGGAAGGGTCACGGAGGGCTGCAGTCAACAGGACTAGGCAGATTAATATTTCGGTAGGGACTAGATGGGCCAGTGTTCTATAACTATTATTGTGGAACCAGCAAGTTAAAATGAGGTCTTGTGAGACAATTAAACTGTATCATGCATAGGGGCAGGCACCAAAACGCACTGTTCTGTAGTTAACTGTCCGTCATTATAAATAGGTAAGTAAAGGTGGTTGCTACTGTATGCCATTGCAAAGCAGGTCTGGGCAAGACAAGTGTGGCATGTGTGATCTAAAAGGCCACAGTACTGGATTTTGTCAGAATAAACATAATGTAAATAAAACAAAAGAGAGAAATTAAACAAAATGTCCTCAAAATTTCTCAGAATGTGGAAGAAGCCAGTGAAGATCACAATTCAAAGGTGTGCTCTGTAAGTTGAATGAAAAGAATTGAATTATTAAAATTAGAGCAACTGATTTCTGCCATGGAAGTAAATGGCAGAGACGTGACATTTGAGGTTGATACTGTGTGAAGACGCATGCTGAGGAGACAGACTTCATAAACCCCTAGCCTGAACTTAAAAAGGCACAGCTAGGTCCTGAAACATGTTCAGATGGAAATATTGAAGTTGGCAGAGCTTCTGGCGTGAAATGAAATACCAGAGACAGGTTAAAACATCGTTACTAGGCGGCGTCGCAGGCTTGAACCAACAAACCCGCTGGGAAGAGGCTGGCTGAAAGGAATTCTCCAAAATTGGAGGTGAGCAACATTAGAGCTTTACAGGAAGTGTTCGGGAGATGTGAAGACATGTCAAAATTAATTAAACACAATGTTCCAACATGGTTCTGTTAAACCAAGGTCAGTGCCTCATACAATTGTGGAAGTTGAGGTAATATCCAGGCAAGGATAGTTTACAGATAGTGTGCATTCAGCCCAGGCAAGAAAGGGCTTTGAGGAAAGATTTTTGAAGGGCATTGCTTCCCTTTGCACAGAAAGGGCCCAGAGCCATTTGGCATATGGATATAAGGCTGTAATAGAAGGTTGCAAACCACATACCAACTAGGGGATAATTATTTTACTAACTTTAAAGCATCATTGGTTGTTAGATTGTAGTTTATATTGACTCTTAACACCTGTATTGTGAATAGTGATTGATCATGCAAATAAGAAATTTGAACATGCACCCTTTCCCAAATAGTCAATATCCATAACTGCTAGTCAATTCTGTGTAAAGATGGCATCTCTCTATTCAGGCCTCAGAACAGTGTGGTGACAGGGTCCAGGCTGTTCTCCTTGTGCACAAGTAAATAAAGTGTGATTGAGGAATGAGTGTGAGTTGTCACGGTCCAATTAATCGGTGACGATATAATGAAACCAAAATTGGAGGCATACACTGACAGGCTTCTCAGAGAGAAAAAAATAACTGAGCCTGTCAAAGTTCAAAAATCAAAGTTCACAGTAAAATTATAATTCAAGTCCGTATATTTCAACAGATACCACCATGCGATACATTTTCTTGCAGGTATTTGTAGTAGAGCAAAGAAATACGATAGAGAAAACTGCAAACAAACAAAGAGCGACAAACAACCAATGCACAAGACCAACTGTGGAAGTACTAATAATGATAATAACTAAGTGAATAAATTATACTGAGAACATGAATTATCACTCTGAATGGGCAACATCCATTGTGCCACCCTTAAAGTGTGAAGGACCATCAACAACTCTGTAAATGTGAAGGAAAATACAAAATGTGGCCTTCAACCAAACTTTTATACAGTTACAGCATGACTTGCCATCAGGTTGTTTTATACACGTGGAATATGAAGATTTCAGGAAAGGCATTGACCTCCCACATCATGAAGACCCTGGAGAGACTTGTTCTGGAGCTGCTCCGGCCTATGGTCAGGCCACACTTAAATCCCCTCCAGTTCCCCTACCAGCCCCGACTAGGAGTTGAGGATGCCATCGTCTTCCTGCTGAACTGTGTCTATGCCCACCTGAACAAGCCAGTGAACACTGTGAGGGTCATGTTTTTTGACTTCTCCAGTGCATTCAACACCATCCGCCCTGCTCTGCTGGGGGAGAAGCTGACAGCGATGCAGATGGATGCTTCCCTGGTATCATGGATTCTTGATTACCTGACTGGCAGACCACAGTATGTGTGCTTGCAACACTGTGTGTCCAACAGAGTGATCAGAGCACAGGGGCTCCACAGGGGACTGTCTTGTCTCCCTTTCTCTTCACCATTTACACCTCGGACTTCAACTACTGCACAGAGTCTTGTCATCTTCAGAAGTTTTCGGATGACTCTGCCATAGTTGGATGCATCAGCAAGGGAGATGAGGCTGAGTACAGGACTACGGTAGGAAACTTTGTCACATGGTGTGAGCAGAATTATCTGCAGCTTAATGTGAAAAAGACTAAGGAGCTGGTGGTAGACCTGAGGAAAGCTAAGGTTCGGGTGACCCCTGTTTCCATCCGGGGGTCAGTGTGGACATGGTGGAGGATTACAAATACCTGGGGATACGAATTGACAATAAACTGGACTGGTCAAAGAACACTGAGGCTGTCTACAAGAAGGGCCAGAGCCGTCTCTATTTCCTGAGGAGACTGAAGTCCTTTGACATCTGCCCGACGATGCTGAGGATGTTCTACGAGTCTGTGGTGGCCAGTGCTATCATGTTTGCTGTTGTGTGCTGGGGCAGCAGGCTGAGGGTGGCAGACACCAACAGAATCAACAAACTCATTTGTAAGGCCAGTGATGTTGTGGGGATGGAACTGGACTCTCTCACGGTGGTGTCTGAAAAGAGGATGCTGTCTAAGTTGCATGCCATCTTGGTCAATGTCTCCCATCCACTACATAATGTACTGGGTGGGCACAGGAGTACATTCAGCCAGAGACTCATTCCACCGATACGCAGCACTGAGCGTCATAGGAAGTCATTCCTGTCTGTGGCCATCAAACTTTACAACTCCTCCCTTGGAGGGTCAGACATCATGAGCCAATAGGCTGGTCCTGGACTTATTTCATAATTTACTGGCATAATTTACATATTACTGTTTAACTACTTATGGTTCTATTACTATTTATTATTTATGGAGCAACTGTAACGAAAACCAATTTTCCCCGGGATTAATAAAGTATGACTATGACTATGTATAAATCATGTAACTCCTGCCCCATTTCACCCTTCCTCTAATGGTGAAAGCTGAGCAGAGTTTCAAAACAGGAATCAAAAAATGCAAGGAGGCAGCATTAAAAACCGATATATCTCAGTTCCTCTTTGATCACCACACTGTGCATCTTCTGCAGAATTACTCAAGGCACGAAAATGGAAATCAACATCAGATTTCATCATTCTCACTTGAAAATTAAAATAAAGAAGAAACATTTAAAAATGAAAGCATAGCAGAACAAAATTGCATAACCAAGGATTTATGTATCTGCAAATGAAATATTTATAAATAGTTTCAGACATAAGTGAATTCAAGAGAGTACTAGACTGATGTTAATCTGGTCATCATTAGAAATGGATAGGTTATTCACTGGCATGCAGACCTAATATGAACCCTGGTTACTGAACTATCACAGATCTCTAAGCATAACTCGGTCCTCGATGAGAATTTGGATAACTTTACATCAATGGGAGGTTGTTCTGAAGAACTGTTGGGTCAACATCTTCTAGAATGTTTAGATCAGAGATTTCCAATGTACCTGAAGGAACTGAGAAAGAACCTGCTTTGCCTCAGTGGAGGTCAAATACTCCATAAAAGAGATTACCAATGTATTAGAAAAAACTTGTTATATGATACATTAACTGGTGGGGGGGGAAGTAAGGGATTATTGGTGCAGGGCTGAAGCTATGCCATGCTTCTAGTGCCACCATAGCATGCACATAACTTACTAACCCTAACCATACGTCCTTAAAATGTGGGACGCAAATGATGCATTTCACTGCATGTTTTGATATTTTGATGTACATGCAACAGATAAAATTAATCTTTGAAACTTTGAATCAAAATTTGTTTTGGTTGAAATTAATGAGTTTGGTGTAGCGTTTTGGTTCCATGCTGTAAAAAGGTAATGCAAAGGTCTCTAAGGATGACATCAGAAATGCAAAGGAATACATATCAGGAAAGGATTAAATGGTGACTTTATTTTCTCTTGAATAAAAAAAAGTGAATGGTAGATTAATAAAAGAGAATTCACCTCTTCACTTCTGGGAGGCGGAGCGAAGTTAAGATGGCGCTAAACGGCGACTCCTTCGCTTGCATCTTCAGAAACAGCTACATTTCCATCTTTAATATCTTTATTTTTCCTTTTCAGGGTTCTTTTGAAGACCCTGAACTGGAGTTACATGCTGACTTCGGTTCTTTGTGGGAATGGGACCCGTTCTCTGGGTTTCAGGACTGGTCATTGTTTGGCCTGAAAGTTCGACTTGGACTTGGAAGCCAAAGATCTCGGGGCTCTGAAGGCAGGCGGGTTGAGGGTCAGTTTCATGGCAGGAGACTTGTGTGTCGTCGTGAGAGTCGGAAAATCTACTGCTGTGTGCCTAAAGACCCAGGATCTTTGAGATCTTTGAGAACAGAGCTTGGAAAAAGCGACGCAATGGACTTTTAACATTATAAACGAACGAGTTGTATGTTATGTCACCACACTCACTGGGAAAAACGGAGACACCTCTTCTCCCTTATTAGGGGGAGAGAGAGAGAGCCTGTGGTATGTTGAATGCTGGGTGAAATGCAAAGTCTTCGGGGTAACTGCAAGTCTGTGTCTCTGCTGTTGCTTTGCTCGCGATGAGTGCTCGGTGGTGGGTGCCGAGGCTTTTTTTTGCTGGTGAAGGGAGGGTGGATCGTTGCTCGCTGCCGCTTACATGCAGGAGGGAGGGAAGCTGGGGGGACTTTGGGGTTCTTACGTTAAACCGTCATTCTTTCTTTGGGGGCACCCCCCTGTTTTCGTGGATGTTTGCGAAAAAAAGCATTTCAAGATGTATATTGTATACATTTCTCTGACATTACATTGGACCTTTGAACTTGTGGGGAAGAACATGACCAATGTGAGACAATCACCAAGAAGTCTGAAAGGGCACTCGGGAGAATTTGTTTATGCCTAAAGTGAAGTGAGTCATAGAAGATATAGAAACACAGGAAGCTGCTGAGAGAAACAGTGCTTAACACAGGCCTGGATGTAAATCAGTCAGTAAATAAACTCATGGTGCCTTATGTTCGAACATCTAGATATTTCTGTCACAAAAGGTTAAGCACAGAGTTATAAAATCATGCTCTTTTTCCATGTTATTGTAAACATTTTTGATCTGAGGTACCATGAACAATGGCATGAGAAATCCACCATTCTCAGACAGATAAACGCAAGAGATTCTGAAATGGTGGAAATCCAGAGCAACAAACACAAAATGCTGGAGAAACTCAGCAGGTCAGGCAGCATCAATGGAGAGGGGAGTCCTGATGAAGGGTCTCACCCAAAACATCCACTGCTAATTCCTCTCCGTAGGTTCTGCCTGACCTGCTGAGTTCCTCCAGCATTTTGTGTGTGTTATTCCTGGATAGATGACATATTCAGCTCTATGTCAGAAAGCTCTTGGTTTGAGAGCTGAGTACAAAATCCATTTTGATCCCTGCCACATGAACTGAGGGACGGCTGCAGTTTTGAATACGACAATACTGAAAAGTCCCACATGAGAGATTAGTGGGCAAAATTAGGGCACATGGTATTGGGGGCAGAGTACTGACATGGATTGAAAATTGGCTGGCTGACAGAAAACAAAGAGTAGCGATTAATGGGTCCCTTTCGGAATGGCAGGTAGTGACCAGTGGGGTACCGCAGGGTTCAGTGCTGGGACCATAGCTGTTTACAATGTATATTAATGATTTAGATGAGGGAATTAAAAGTAACATTAGCAAATTTGCCGATGACTCAAAGCTCGGTGCCAGTGTGAAATGTGAGGAGGATGTTATGAGAATGCAGGGTAACTTGGACAGGCTGGGTGAGTGGGCAGATGCATGGCAGATGCAGTTTAATGTGGATAAATGTGAGGTTATCCACTTTGGTGGTAAGAACAGGAAGGCAGATTATTATCTAAAAGGAGTCAAGTTAGGAAAAGGGGAAGTACAATGAGATCTAGGTGTTCTTGTACATCAGTCACTGAAAGCAAGCATGCAGGTACAGCAGGCTGTGAAGAAAGCTAATGGCATGCTGGCCTTCATAACAAGGGGAATTGAGTATAAGAGCAAAGAGATCTTTCTGCAGCTGTACAGGGCCATGGTGAGACCACACCTGGAGCACTGTGTGTCGTTTTGGTCTCCAAGTTTGAGGAAGGACATTCTTGCTATTGAGGGAGTGCAGCGTAGGTTCACAAGGTTAATTCCTGGGATGGCGGGACTGTCATATGTTGAAAGATTGGAGCGACTGGGCATGTATACTCTGAAATTTAGAAGGCTGAGAGGGGATCTTATTGAAACATATAAGATTATTAAGGGATTGGACACGCTGGAGGCAGGAAGCATGTTCCCGCTGATGGGTGAGTCCAGAACCAGAGGCCACAGTTTAAGAATAAGGGGTAGGCCATTTAGAACGGAGTTGAGGAGAAACTTTTTCACCCAGAGAATGGTGGATATATGGAATGCTCTGCCCCAGAAGGCTGTGGAGGCCAAGTCTCTGGATGCTTTCAAGAAAGAGATGGATAGGGCTCTTAAAGATAGCGGAATCAAAGGTTATGGGAATAAGACAGGAACTGAATACTGATTGTGGATGATCAGCCATGATCACAGTGAATGGCGGTGCTGGCTTGAAGGGCCGAATGGCCTACTCCTGCACCTATTGTCTATTGTCTATTGTCATCTATTAGATTAAGATCATTTAGTTGTGACCCTATACCTGCATCCTTTGTATTCCAAAAGTAACTACACTTCAATACTCTTTTGTTAAAATTACTTCTGGGCAACCTGGGTTATATAAAATACTATACATACTCAAAGGACATCATGATAATCATAATGCTGCTGTCATCCAAAGCCAGTAGTGCAGCGGATTACATCAGATATTGACCACAGAACACGTCCAGTTAACTCAGCGAGACTCTGCCAGTGCCAAACTCCTCCTCTCCTCGTTCCTGAACTGAAGGGAAGTGGCACCACAGGAGTTGCAAAGAGAGCTTTTGGCACACTGGCTTTCATTAATCAGTGTATGAGATGCTGAAGTTGTGTAAGACATGGGTGAGGGCCAATCTGAAGTATTGCTTAAGTGTCAGAACTATACCCGTTTTACATCCACAAATGCAGCCTGACCTGCTAAGTTCCTCCAGCAGTTTGATTTTTTTTTATGTTCTAGATTATAGCACCTGCAAAATCCATTGCCTCCACACAGATTAGTGGCTCCATAAATGTCATAACCACATTTATGACATTTCAAAAAAGGTCTCTCAAAAAAGAGAAAAACATTTTAGGAATTATATATGAAAACTACATATGTTGCAAATATTAATAAAAATAGCACACACTTAACAAATTCAACATTTCATGAAATTCCCCCAGCCAAATATAAAAGGGAAATTTGCTTAAGCTTGTCCATATTTACCTTGGATGGATTCTTGCTTAGGAAGCGCATTGGGGTGTCCTTGCCATCCAGGTCATTGAGGTCAGCCAAAGGATTGTTGGCGATAATAACCATGGCCCTATCTTTGTTGATAGTGGAAGCCCTCTTCATTAGGCCCAAGCAGTTATGTATATGACTGGCACTTTTCAGAAGCTGGGCTCCGGGGAGCTTTTGAAAATCTTCTTCCTGTCATGAATGAAGGACAGAAAACTGTCATTTATCTAAATTGATTTGCTAGGGCTAAACTCCCAGGAACAGGGCATAATAATTCATTGGGAAAACAAAACATAGCGGATCATCCAACATCTCCAGCCTGCCCTGTGATTCATATAATAGGAAAGATGTGGGCACTTTCGAGGATGCTGTCTGGATTAGAGAACAGGTCTTATGAGGAAAGGTTGAGCACGCTAGGGCTTTTCTCTTTGGAGTAAAGGAGGATGAGAGTGATTTCACAGAGGTGTACAAGATGTTAAGAGGCACAGATTGAGCAGATAGCCAGAAACATTTTCCTTAGGTGGAAACGGCTACTACAAGAGGCATAATTTTAAGGTGATTGGATGACATTTTAGGATGAATGTCAGAGGTAAGTTTTTAACGTGGAAAGTGATGAGTGCAAAGAATGCCCTGCTCAGGTGGTGGTAGAGGCAGATACATTATGGGTATTTAAGAAACCCTTAGATAGGAACAGGGAGGATAGAAAAATGGAGGCTTTGTATGAGGAACACACACAAAATGCTGGAGGAACTCAGCAGGCCAAGCAGCATCTATAGAAAAGAGTAGTGTTGACATTTCAGGCCGAAGCCCTGCCAAAATGCTGCCAAAAGGGTTTCAGCCCAAAACATCAACAATGCTCTTTTCCATAGATGCTGCCTGACCTGCTGAGTTCCTCCAGCATTTTGTGTGTGTTGCTTGGATTTCCAGCATCTGCAGATTTTCTCTTGGCTATGTAGGAGGGAAGAGTTATATTGATCCTAAGAGTAAGTTAAAAGGTGAGCACAGCATCAGGGGTTGAAGGGTCTGTACTGTACTTCAGTGATCTATGGTCTATGTTGACTTGGCTCATGGTTGTAGTCATCAAATCCTAATTTTCATAACTGCTATTAATGAAAGACTCTCATTTATAATTGAGGCAGTTTCTACTCTGCCATCAGATTTCTGAACCTGTAAAAATTGTCTGTATTTTGCTCAAATTTTGTGCTTTTTAAAATATTCTTATTGTATTTTATAGTAATCATTATGTATTATACTGAACTGCTGCTGCAAACAAAATATCATGACATATGTCAGTGATAATATATCTGATTCTGATTTGGATTGTCATTGAAGGAAATGTTGACATAATATTTGTTACTGACGTTTGGAATTGGAATTGGTTTATCATTGTCACATGTACCGAGGTACAATGAACAGCTTACCTTGTATAGTGTTCATACTGATCAAATTATTACACAGTGCATTGAGGGAGAACAAGGTCAAGCAGAATAAAGTGTAGCAGCTGCAGAGAAAGGGTAGTGCAGGCAGACAGTAAAGTGCAAGATCATAGCAAGGTAGACTGTGGAGTCAAAAATAAATCTTATTGTACTCGGAAATAATTGAAAATGTTATACTGGGGGGGTTGAAGCTATCCTTCAGCCTGGTGATATATGCTTTCAGGATTTTGTATCTTCTGCCCAATGGAAGAGAGGAAAGGACAGAATGTCCAGGGTGAACTAATATTATTGCCTGGATTATTGATCTAGAGATATGACTTTGGATTTGGAGGTAATCTGAATCTTCACGAGCTCTCTACAAGGTTTGCAGCACATATACTGACCTGACCTCATTCAGTAAAGTTTATCATCAACAAGACTTGATACACTTAGACCATTGGCCATAATCTAATCATAGAGTCATAGAACACTACAGCACAGAAACAGGCCCTATGGCCCATCCGGTCCAAGCCAAGTTATTATTCTGCGTAGTCCCGTTGACCAGCACACGGACCTTACCCCTCCATACCCCTCCCATCCATGCACTTATCCAAACTTACCTTAGGTATTGCAATTGAACTTGTATCCACCACTTCTGCAGACAGATCGTTCCACTCACACCACCCTCTGAGTGAAGAATATCCCCCTCAGGTTCTCCTTAAATATTTCACCTTTCACCCTTAACCTATGCCACTTGCTCTCATCTCACCCGACCTTAATAGAAAAGCCAGCATGCATTTATCCTATCTATACTGCTCATAATTTTGTACACCTCTATCACATCTCCCCTCATTCTCTTATGCTCCAGGGAATAAATTCCTAACCTATTCAATCTTTCCTTATAACTCATGTCCTCAAGTTCCAAAGACATCCTTGTAAATTTTCTCTGTGATCATTCAATTTTATTGATATCTTTCCTATAGGTAGGTGACCAGAACTATACACGATACTCCATATCTAACCTCACCAATGTCTTACACAACTTCAACCCAACATCCCACCGCAGAGGATTGATCTTGTAAGTGGATACTAAATGTTCCAAATAACTCAACTGATACTCTACTCTCATGTGGAGAGTAAATCCTCTCTCCCCCACCCTTTGATTGAGGTATCTGAAGCCTGTCATTGGTCACCCAGTGCTTGTGCATGGGCTTCATCGCCAACACAACTATATCCCACTCAGGAGACAGCAGCAAACAGTTCTGCTTAGGATTATGGCAGTACGTGTGGCAATAATAAACCAGTACCAATAACCTCCTGATGAGGGATCACGGCCCAAGCCATTGACTGTTTATTCCTTGCCACAGATGCTGCCTGACCAGCCAAGTTCCTCCAGTATTTTGTGTGTGTTGCTCCCAAAAACAATATTATTATTTAGACAATAGGTGCAGAAGTAGACCATTCGGCCCTTCGAGCCTGCACCGCCATTCTGAGATCATGGCTGATCAACTACTATCAATACCCGGTTCCTGCCTTGTCCCCATTACCCTTGATTCCCCTATCCATAAAATACCTGTCTAGCTCCTTCTTGAAAGCATCCAGAGAATTGGCCTCCACTGCCTTCTGAGGCAGCGCGTTCCACACCTCCACAACTCTCTGGGAGAAGAAGTTCCTCCTCAACTCTGTCCTAAATGACCTACCCCTTATTCTTAAACCATGCCCTCTGGTACTGGACTCTCCCAGCATCTGGAACATATTTCCTGCCTCTATCTTGTCCAATCCCTTAATAAATGTCTCAATCAGATCCCCCCTCAATCTCCTTAATTCCAGCGTGTACAAGCCCAGTCTCTCTAACCTCTCTGCGTAAGACAGTCCAGACATCCCAGGAATTAACCTAGTGAACCTACGCTGCACCTCCTCCACAGCCAGGATATCCTTCCTTAACCCTGGAGACCAAAACTGCACACAATACTCCAGGTGTGGTCTCACCAGGGCCCTATACAAATGCAAAAGGATTTCCTTGCTCTTGTACTCAATTCCCTTTGTAATAAAGGCCAACATTCCATTAGCCTTCTTCACTGCCTGCTGCACTTGCTCATTCACGTTCAGAGACTGATGAACAAGTACTCCTAGATCTTTGTATTTCTCCCTTACCTAACTCCACACCGTTCAGATAATAATCTGCCTTCCTGTTCTTGCTCCCAAAGTGAATAACCTCACACTTATTCACATTAAACGCCATCTGCCAAGTTTCTGCCCACTCACCCAGCCTATCCAAGTCACCTTGAATTCTCCTAACATCCTCATCACATGTCACACTGCCACCCAGCTTAGTATCATCAGCAAACTTGCTGATGTTATTCACAAAGCCTTCCTCTAAATCATTGACGTAAATCGTAAACAGCTGTGGTCCCAATACCAAGCCCTGTGGTACCCCACTAGTCACCACCTGCCATTCCAAGAAACACCCATTCACTGCTACCCTTTGCTTTCTATCTGCCAACCAGTTTTCTATCCATGTCAATATCCTCCCCCCAATGCCATGAGCTCTGATTTTACCCACCAATCTCCTATGTGGTACCTTATCAAATGCCTTCTGAAAGTCAAGGTACACCGCATCCACTGGATCTCCCGCGTCTATCTTCCTGGTTACATCCTCGAAAAACTCCAATAGATTAGTCAAGCATGATTTGCCCTTGGTAAATCCATGCTGGCTCGGCCCAATCCTATCACTGCTATCAAGATATGCCGCTATTTCATCCTTAATAATGGACTCTAGCATCTTCCCCACTACTGATGTTAGGCTAACAGAGTGATAGTTCTCTGTTTTCTCCCTCCCTCCTTTCTTAAAAAGTGGGATAACATTAGCCATTCGCCAATCCTCAGGAACTGATCCTGAATCTAAGGAACATTGGAAAATGATCACCAATGCATCCGCAATTTCCAGAGCCACCTCCTTTAGAATCCTAGGATGCAGACCATCTGGACCTGGGGATTTGTTAGCCTTCAGTCCCATCAGTCTACTCATCACCGTTTCCTTCCTAATGTCAATCTGTTTCAGTTCCTCTGTTACCCTATGTCCTTGGCCCATCCATACATCTGGGAGATTGCTTGTGTCTTCCCTAGTGAAGACAGATCCAAAGTACTTATTAAATTCATCTGCCATTTCTCTGTTTCCCATAACAATTTCTCCTAATTCATTTTTCAAGGGCCCAACATTGTTCTTAACTATCTTCCTTCTCTTCACATACCTAAAAAAACTTTTGCTATCCTCCTTTATATTCCTAGCTAGCTTGCGTTCATACCTCATTTTTTCTCCCCGTATTGCCTTTTTAGTTAAGTTCTGCTGCTCCTTAAAAATTTCCCAATCATCCGTCTTCCCACTCACCTTAGCTCTGTTATACTTTTTTAATGCTGTGCTATCTCTGACTTCCTTTGTCAACCACTGTGGCCACTTTCCTGCCTTTGAATCCTTCCTTCTCCGGGGGATGAACTGATTTTGCACCTTGTGCATTATTCCCAAGAATACCTGCCATTGCTGTTCCACTGTCTTTTCTGCTAGGATATCCGACCAGTCAACTTTGGCCAGCTCCTCCCTCATGGCTCCATAGTCTCCTTTGTTCAACTGCAATACTGACACTTCTGATCTGCCCTTATCCCTCTCAACTTGCAGATAAAAACTTATTATATTATGGTCACCACCTCCTAATGGCTCCTTTACTTCAAGATCACTTATCAAATCCTGTTCATTGCACAACACTAAATCCAGAATAGCCTTATCCCCTGGTCGGCTCTCGTACAAGCTGCTCCAAAGATGCATCCCGTAGGCACTCTACAAACTCCCTATCCTGGGGTCCAGTACCAACCTGATTTTCCCAGTTCACCTGCATGTTGAAATCCCCCATAACTACTGCGACATTTCCTTTGCCACATGCCATTGTTAACTCCCTATTCAACTTGCACCCAATATCCATGCTACTGTTTGGGGGCCTGTAGATAACACCTATTAGGGTCTTTTTGCCCTTACTGTTCCTCAGTTCTATCCACACTGACTCTACTTCTCATGATTCTATGTCCCCCCTTGCAAGGGACTGAATCTCATTCCTCACCAACAGGGCCACCCCACCCCCTCTGCCCACCTTTCTGTCCCTTCGATAGCACGTATACCCTTGTACATTCAATTCCCAGGTCTGATCCCCCTGCAGCCATGTCTCCGTTATCCCAATAACATCATAGTTACCCATTCGCAGCTGAACTTCAAGCTCATCCGCCTTATTTCTGACACTTCGCGCATTCAGATATAGAATTTTTAACCCATTTCTCCTCTCTCTGTTTAAATCGCTGCCTATTGTGCATAACCCAGCTCCCCGAACTCTCACTGGGCTATACGCCCCTTGAATTTTGTTGACCTTCTTAAATTTACTTACTCTTTCTGCACATTTAACTCCATGCTCCGTCAGACCATCCCTCTGCACATGTATCCTCCTTATCACTCGTTCCACCTCACCTTTCTCTACTTCACACTTAATATTCCGGAACCTTGTAATCTCCACCTGTCCTTTGTACTTCATCTCGCTATCCTCTCTCACATTCCAGATCCCTGCCCCCTGCAAATTTAGTTTAAACCCCCCCAAGCAGCACTAGCAAACTTTCCTGCAAGAATGTTTGTACCCTTCCAGTTCAGGTGTAAACGGTCCCGTCGGAACAGATCCCACCTTCCCTGGAACAAAGCCCAATTATCTAAAAACCTGAAGCCCTCCCTCCTGCACCATCCTCTCAGCCACGTATTGATCTGTATAATCCTTCTGTTCCTCGCCTCACTCGCACGTGGCACAGGTAGCAATCCTGAGATTGTTACCCTGGAGGTCCTGCCCTTCAGCTTCGCACCTAACTCCCTGATCTCACTATGCAGGACCCCCTCACTCTTCCTACCCACGTCATTGGTCCCTACATGGACCATAACATCTGGATTCTTGCCTTCCCTCTCGAGAATAACCTGCATCCGATCTGAGATGTCCCGGACCCCGGCACCAGGGAGGCAACATACCATCCGAGACTCCCGAGTTTGTCTCAATTCCATCAGTTCTGCTCAAAAGGTCCCAGACTGCTGAAGGCACTGCCATTACCTCTCTAATTTGGCAATAAACTTATGGTTCATCACCATTTCAGAGTACTAACACAGCTGAGATGAAATCTTCTCTCAGAGGACAGAGAATGCACCTCTGTATTACTACTCTGCAGTACATATGGCCCACGTATCTGGAATTACCCTGCCACTGAGGGTGCTGGAGGTCTGATTATTGGATATATTTAAAATAGAGATAGATAAGTATTTGAAAGATTGAAAAGCTGTGACAGAAGATGCTGCAGATTCAGTAACAAACAATTTGCACTGGAGGAACTCAACACGTTGAGCAGCATCTGTGGGAGGGAGAAAGGAATTGTCAACGTTTCCGGTTGTGATTGTTCAACTGTCCTTCGATTTATTTTGGGCTTAATACAACCATCAAGTTGTTGAATCACTCTGAAAAGCTCGAATTCTACCTAGCTATGTCTGCCTCTTTGCCAGTTAAGTAGAACAGTCTGTGTTCGAAACCTTCCCCAGTAATGCTCACCAACTCTTGCTCCGTTACATTGATGCGGCTTCATGCACATGTGCTGAGTTCGTCAATTTTATCAATTTTGCCTCTATTTCCACTCAGCCCTTAAATTCACTTGGTCCATCTCTGACACCTCCCTCCCCTTTCTTGATTTCTCTGTCTTCATCTCTGGAGACAAACTGTCAACCAACATCTTTTATAAATCGATTCACTCCAAGGTCATCTCAACAATACCTCTTCCCACCCTATCTCCAGTAAAAATGCTATCCCCTTTTCTGTTTCATTGCCTCCGCTGCATTTGTTCCTAGGATGTGGCTTTCCATTCCACAGCATCAGATTTTCCCTCCTTTAAAGAATGGGGTTTCCCTCTCTTTACTACTGATGCTGTCCTCACACACATTTCCCGTGTATCCACTCTCACACCATCTGCCCACCACCATAACAACTATAGAGTCGACCCTGTTCTTACCAACCAACCCACCAGCCTCTGCATATAACCATACAATCCGTATAACAATTACAGCACGGGAACAGGCCATCTCGGCCCTCCTAGTCCGTGCCACCTAGTCCCACTGACCTGCACTCAGCCAATAACCCTCCATTCCTTTCCTGTCCATATAACTGTCCAGTTTAACTTTAAATGACAACATCGAACCTGCCTCAACCACTTCTGCTGGAAGCTCGTTCCACACAGCTACCACTTTCTCAGTAAAGAAGTTCCCCCTCATGTTACCCCTAAACTTTTGTCCTTTAACTCGCAACTCACGTCCTCTTGTTTGAATCTCTCCCCTTCTCAATGGAAAAAGCCTATCCACGTCAACTCTATCTATCCCCCTCATAATTTTAAACACCTCTATCAAGTCCCCCCTCAACCTTCTATACTCCAAAGAATATCGACCTAACTTGTTCAACCTTTCTCTGTAACTTAGGTGTTGAAACCCAGGCAACATTCTAGTAAATCTCCTCTGTACTCTCAATTTTATTGACATCTTTCCTATAATTCAATGACCAGAACTGTACACAATACAACACATTATCCTCTGCAACTCTTGCCATCTTCAAAGGGACCCTATCGCGAAACATAACTTTACCTTCTTCTCCCTCTGCTTTCTGCAGGGATCACTCCCTCCACGATTCCCTTGTCCATTCGTCCCTTCCCACTAATCGGCCTCCAGGCACTTATCCCTGATAGTGGCCTAAGTGCTACACTTGCCCATAAACCTTCCCTCTCACCTCCACTCGGGGCCTCAAACAGTCCTTCCAAGTGAGGCAACACCTCACCTGCAAACTGCTGGGGTTGCCTATTGTTCCTGGTGCTTCCAATGTGGTTTCGTCTACATTGGTGAGACCCATCGTAAATTGGGGGACAGCTTCGTCGAGCACCGCTGCACCTTCTGCCACAAGTGTGACTTCCTGGTAGTCAGACATCATAAAATCCAATTCCCCATTGCTGTTCCGACATGTCAATCTATGGTCTCCTCTTGTGCCAAGATGAGGCCGCCCTCAGGGTGGAGGAGCAACACCTTATATTCCGTCTGAGTACCGTCCAACATGGTGGTATGAATATCGATTTCTCCTTCCAGTGAGCAAATTTCTCACCCCCACCCATTCCCCACTCTGACACTTTTACTTGTTACCTGCCTGTTACTTCCCCCAGGGTTCCCTCCTTCTTCCCTTTCTCCTATGGTCCACTCTCCTCTCCTATCAGATTCTTTCTTCTCCAGTCTTTTTATCTTTCCCACCCATCTGGCTTCAGCTATTAACTTCCAGCTAGCCTCTTTCCCCTCCTGCCAACTTTTTATTCAGGCATTTTCCCCCTTTCTTTGAAGTCCTAAAGAAGGCACTCAGCCTGAAACGGCAACTGTTTATTCATTTCCATAGGTGCTGCCTGGCCTACTGCATACTTCAGCATTTGGTGTCTGCTGCTTTTAATTCTACCTCAGTCTACATTTCTTTCAACTTGCACTGAAGATGTTATGCTTAATTTTGCATATTCTTTCATAAAAGTTATGTTAATGTTATTCATGTTTGTCCCGTTGTGGTGTACTGTGCAGCTGTTGCAGAAAAAACATTGATTTCTTGAACTTCCGGTAATTGCAGCCTCCTCTCTCCTTCACCATTTCCTTCTGTCTTCTATCTCCTGACCTGCCCATCACCTCCCTCTGGTGCTCCTCATTCTTCCATTTCTTCCATGATCTTCTCCCCTCTCCGATCAGATTACCCCTTCTCCAGCCCTTTCACCAAACAACTTCCTAACTCTACTTCACCTGCCACCTTGTACTTCTTCCTCCCCTCCCCTCCCCTCCCCTCCCCAACCTTCTTGCTCTGACTTCTCATCTTTTTCTCCAGTCCCGCTGAAGGGTTTCGGTCCGAAATATTAACTTTTTATTTATTTCCATGGATGCTGCCTGAGCTGCTGAATTCCTCCGCATTTTATGCACGTTGCTCTGGATTTCCAGCACCTGCAGATTTGCTCGTGCTGTTGCAAAAAGCTAATTTCCTAGGCATGTACACCCTGGATATGTACACGCCACTCCCCTGCCCAGAAGAGTGCAATGGCAAGCCAGTTCTGTCGAAACATTTGCCATGATCACCCATATCATCTCAAAACAGCTCCAAACAAATGAACGATGTACACCCTTGACAGCAAACTTGAAACCTGTAAATTGAAACTTGAATTGAACTTGAAGTAATTTGGCCTCCAAATACTAAAACTATCTTCCTTTGTTCTGGGGTATATTTACTTCCAGTAGAGAGTTTGAGTCTTATTAACTCCAATTTTAACAAAAAACACAAGGTTAATAAGAAATAGAAGCAGATTCAGATTAATTACTATTCAATAAGACTGTTGCTGATCTGATGTTTGTCTCAAGTCCATTTCTATGCTACTTCCAATAACACATGGATCCACAAGTCTGCCTAGATCAGCCAAGAAGAAAGTGATTCAGAATCTATAGGTCTCTGTAGTTGAGAGCTTCAAAGACTTATGTTTCTCTGAGAAAAAGAATTACACCATAAGAGACAGGACTGAATTAGGCCATTTGGCCCATCGAGTCTGCTCTGCCATTCCATCATGACTGATTTATTTTCCCTCTCAAACCCAATCTACTGCCTCCTTTCTGTAACCTTTGACACCCTGATAAATCGAGAACATATCAACCTCCGTTTTAAATGTATCCAATGATTTGGCCTCCACAGTCATCTGTGGCAATTAATTCCACAGATTCACCATCTTCTGGCTAAAGAAATTCCTCTTCACTTTTGTTCTAAATGTACATCCCTCTATTATGAGTATGTGCCCACTGGTCCTAGGCTTCCCCACCATAGGAAGTATCCTCTGCAGATCAACTCCGTTGAGCTCTTTCAACGATAGATTTCATTGAGATCTCCCCCACCCATTCTACTAAACCTCAGCGAAGACATGCCCTGAGCTATCAAATACTCCTCATCCATTAACCATTTCAGTTCTGAACCATTAAGTTCTGAACTTAAAGAGGGGTATCTTTGAAGGTATGAGACGTGAATTAGCTAAGATAGACTGGCAAATGACACTTAAAGGATTGACGGTGGATATGCAATGGCAAGCATTTAAAGGTTGCATGGATGAACTGCAACAAATGTTCATCCCTGTTTGGCAAAAGAATAAATCAAGGAAGGTAGTGCACCCGTGGCTGACAAGAGAAATTAGGGATAGTATCAATTCCAAAGAAGCAGCATACAAATTAGCCAGAGAAAGTGGCTCACCTGAGGACTGAGAGAAATTCAGAGTTCAGCAGAGGAGGACAAAGGGCTTAATTAGGAAGGGGAAAAAAGATTATGAGAGAAGACTGGCAGGCAACATAAAAACGGACTGTAAAAGCTTTTATAGATATGTAAAAAGGAAAAGACTGGTAAAGACTAATGTAGGTCCCCTGCAGGCAGAAACAGGTGAGTTGATTATGGGGAGCAAGGACATGGCAGACCAACTGAATAATTACTTTGGTTCTGTCTTCACTAAGGAGGACATAAATAATCTTCCAGAAATAGTAGGGGACAGAGGGTCCAGTGAGATGGAGGAACTGAGCGAAATACATGTTAGTAGGGAAGTGGTGTTAGGTAAATTGAAGGGATTGAAGGCAGATAAATCCCCACGGCCAGATGGTCTGCATCCCAGGGTGCTTAAGGAAGTAGCCCAACAAATAGTGGATGCATTAGTGATAATTTTTCAAAACTCGTTAGATTCTGGACTAGTTCCTGAGGATTGGAGGGTGGCTAATGTAACTCCACTTTTTAAAAAAGGAGGGAGAGAGAAACCGGGGAATTATAGACCGGTTAGCCTAATGTCAGTGGTGGGGAAACTGCTGGAGTCAGTTATCAAGGATGTGATAACAGCACATTTGGAAAGTGGTGAAATGATCGGACAAAGTCAGCATGGATTTGTGAAAGGAACATCATGTCTGACGAATCTCATAGAATTTTTTGAGGATGTAACTAGTAGAGTGGATAGGGGAGAACCAGTGGATGTGGTATATTTGGATTTTCAGAAGGCTTTTGACAAGGTCCCACACAGGAGATTAGTGTGCAAACTTAAAGCACACGGTATTGGGGGTAAGGTATTGGTGTGGGTGGAGAGTTGGTTAGCAGACAGGAAGCAAAGAGTGGGAATAAACGGGACCTTTTCAGAATGGCAGGCGGTGACTAGTGGGGTACTGCAAGGCTCACTGCTGGGACCCCAGTCGTTTACAATATATATTAATGACTTGGATGAGGGAATGAAATGCAGCATCTCCAAGTTTGCGGATGACACGAAGCTGGGTGGCAGTGTTAGCTGTGAGGAGGATGCTAAGAGGATGCAGGGTGACTTGGATAGGTTGGGTGAGTGGGCAAATTCATGGCAGATGCAATTTAATGTGGATAAATGTAAAGTTATCCACTTTGGTGGCAAAAATAGGTAAACAGATTATTATCTGAATGGTGGCCGATTAGGAAAAGGGGAGGTGCAATGAGACCTGGGTGTCATTATACACCAGTCATTGAAAGTGGGCATGCAGGTACAGCAGGCGGTGAAAAAGGCGAATGGTATGCTGGCATTTATAGCGAGAGGATTTGAGTACAGGAGCAGGGAGGTACTACTGCAGTTGTACAAGGCCTTGGTGAGACCGCACCTGGAGTATTGTGTGCAGTTTTGGTCCCCTAATCTGAGGAAAGACATCCTTGCCATAGAGGGAGTACAGAGAAGGTTCACCAGATTGATTCCTGGGATGGCAGGACTTTCATATGAAGATGAACTGGATGAACTGGGCTTGTACTCGTTGGAATTTAGAAGATTGAGGGGGGATCTGATTGAAACGTATAAGATCCTAAAGGGATTGGACAGGCTAGATGCAGGAAGATTGTTCCCGATGTTGGGGAAGTCCAGAACGAGGGGTCACAGTTTGAGGATAGAGGGGAAGCCTTTTAGGACTGAGATTAGGAAAAACTTCTTCACACAGAGAGTGGTGAATCTGTGGAATTCTCTGCCACAGGAAACAGTGGAGGCCAGTTCATTGGCTATATTTAAGAGGGAGTTAGATATGGCCCTTGTGGCTACGGGGGTCAGGGGGTATGGAGGGAAGGCTGGGGCGGTGTTCTGAGTTGGATGATCAGCCATGATCATAATAAATGGCGGTGCAGGCTCGAAGGGCCGAATGGCCTACTCCTGCACCTATTTTCTATGTTTCTATTCCAGGGATAATTCTCAAGAACCTCTTCTAGACTCTCTCCAATGGCAGCACATGATTGATCTGCTATTATTGATTGATTCCCCTTGCTCTTGATTCCTCTCTCTTTTGCTACATTTGTCCTGCCTTGATATCAGGAACACTCACCTCACATCTTATAAAACATGAGGAAAATGACATGAACTGTAGGTAATTGAACTTCAAGTTAAAGAAGTCGGAGTCTGAGTAAAAATGTGTCTTGGATTTAAATGAAGCAGTGATCTTCCGATATAGTTTTGGTGAATTACTACTTTCAGAGGTGTCCCCCCACTGTGAAGTAAATATCATCTTCCAAACACTTTCATTTGGTTCAATATGATTTATGGGTTTTCAAGTCTCTGTGCAGCTCAGAGTCCAAGGAAGGTATTGTCTGTGAGGGAGTTTCTCTTTATGTTTTGACCTTCATTCTTGCTCAGATCCCCTTCATGTTGTTTGTTAGAATAGCTCTCTATCCCAGTCAGTAACTCATACCAGATTCAGATTTATCACATATACATTTAAACATACAGTGAAGTGCATTGTTTGTGTTAACAAGCAACGCAACCTAAGGATGTGCTGATAGCAGTCTGCAAGTGTCGCCACACATTCCGATGCCAATGTAGCATGTGGTACGGTAGTGCAGCAGTTATCGTAACACCTTACAGTGCAGCAACCTGGGTTCAATACTCACCGCTGTAAGTAAAGAGTTTGCACGTTCTGCCCATGATCATGTGGGTTTCCTCCAGGTGCTCCGGTTTCTTCCCACATCTTGAAGACATATGAGTTAGTGAGTTAATTGGTCACATGGCTGTAATTGGGCAGCGTGGGCTCATTGGGATGGGATGTGGAATCTCTGGCTCTGTCCGCCAGAGAAAGCAGGATCTCCCAGTGGCCACACATTTTAATTCCACATCCCATTCCCATTCTGATATGTATATCCACAGCCTCCTCTACTGTAAAGATGAAGCCACATTCAGGTTGGAGGAACAACACCTTATATTCCGTCTGGGTAGCCTCCAACCTGACGGCGTGAATATTGACTTCTCTAACTTCCGCTAATGTCCCACCTCCCCCTCGTACCCCATCCGTTATTTATTTATATACACACATTCTTTCTCTCTCTCTCTCCTTTTTCTCCCTCTGTCCCTCTGACTATACCCCTTGCCCATCCTCTGGGTTTTTCCCCCCTCTTCCTTCTCCCTGGGCCTCCTGTGCCATGATCCTCTCATTATCCCTTTTGCCAATCACCTGTCCAGCTCTTGGCTCCATCCCTCCCCCTCCTGTCTTCTCCTATCATTTTGGATCTCCCCCTCCCCCTCTCACTTTCAAATCTCCTACTAGCTCTTCCTTCAGTTAGTCCTGACGAAGGGTCTCGGCCCGAAATGTCGACTGCACCTCTTCCTAGAGATGCTGCCTGGCCTGCTGCATTCACCATCAACTTTGATGTGTGCTGCCCAGGTTTTAAAATCCTTGGTTTTCAAGAGATATTGAGACCCTAGTTAAGAAAAAAAAGGAGGTACATAGCAGGCATAGCCAGGTAGCAACAAATGAGGTGCTTATGGACAAAAAGCAAAAGAACACTTAAGAAAGAAAACAGGATGGCTAAAAGGAGGCATGATGTTGCCCTAGCAGACAAGATAAAGGAGAATTCTAAGGAATTGTACAGACATTTTAAGAACAACCAGATTGCAAGGGACAAAATTGGTCTTCTGGAAGATCTCAGAATGGTAACCCATGTGTGGAGCCAAAAGAGATGGGGCAGATCTTAAATGAATTGTTTGCATCTGCATTTACTCAGGAGACAGTCACAGAATGTATAGAAGTGAAGTGGCATCAACTTCATGGATCCTAGATAGATTACAGAGGAAGAGGTGTTTGCTGTCTTAAGGCAAATTAAGGTGGATAAATCCCCGGGACCTGGGAATATGTTCCCTCGGACCAGAGAGTGGTAGTTGAGGGATGCCTCTCTGATTGGAGGGCTGTGACTAGTGGAGTGCAGCAGGGATTGGTAATGGGTCCGTTGTTTGTCATCTGTATCAGCAATCTTGATGATAATGTGGTTAACTGGTCAGCAAATTTGTGGATGACACCAAGATTCAGGGTGTAGTGGACAGTGAGAAAGACTGTCAGGGCTTAGAGTGGGATGTGGACCAGCTGAAAAATGGCAAATGGAACTTAATGCTGGCAAATGTGAGGTGTTGCAGTTTGGTAGGACCAACCAGGGTAGGTCTTACACAGTGAACGGTAGAGGACTGGCCAATGCTGTAGAACAAAGGGATCTGGGAATACAGATCTATAGTTCTTTGAAAGTGGTGTCACATGTAGATAGGGTCGTAAAGAAAGCTTTCGGCACATTGGCCTTCATAAATCAAAGTACTGAGTACAGAAAATGGAATGTTACGATGAATTTGTATAAAACATTGGTGAGGACTAATTCGGAGTATTGTCTGCAGTTTTGATCACCTGACTACAGGAAAGATGTAAATAAGGTTGAAAGGGTACAGAGAAAATTTACAAGGAAGTTGTGGGGTCTGGAGGACGTGAGTTGTAGGGAAATATTAAAAAGGACTTTATTCCTTGGAGCATAGAAGTTTAAAAGGAGATTTGGTAGAGGTATACAAAATTATGAAGGGTATAGATAGGGTAAATGAAAGAAAACTTTTTCCACTGAGTTTGGGAGAAACTACAACTAGAGGTCATGGGATAAGGGTGAAAAGTGAAATGTTTAAGGGGGTCACGAGGGGACTCTTCTTCAATCAGAGGGTCACAAAAGTGTGGCACACGTGATTCATACAAGCTTGATTTCAGCATTAAAGAGACGTTTAAATAGATACATGGAGGGTGGGGTACAGAGGGCTATGGTCTCAGTTCCAGTCGATGGGAGTAGGCAGTTTAAATGGTGTGGCATGGACTAGATGGACTGAAGGGCCTGGTTGTGTGCCATTCTTTTCTGTGACTCTAATTGATTGGAATGAGGGTGGCGATTAGAAGCAGTGTGAATACAATCTCAAAAGATCATAAAATTAACCATTAATAAAATCTAAACAGGCAATCAAAATAAGCAAGAAGCTCAGTTTGTAAAAATATTTTAATGCATTTTCGGAATGGGCAACCAGAAATAGTGGTTGAGATGGTCACATAGGCAAGAATTAAAAGCTGTCTAGGTAAGTTCATAAATAGGAGAGGTTTAGATGGCTATGGGTCAAATGCAGTTGGGACTAGCTCACAGGACAACACAGAGACATGGACAAGCTGGGCTGAAGGGCCTTTCTGTGACTACTATTTTCCCAGCTTCCCTTTCAAAGAGTTACAAGGTTATGGAGAGAATCAACATAGATTTGGGATCTTTGACCCATTGAGTCCACATTCACCGTGAAATACCTTCCACTACCTAATACAGATGGTAGTTTTATATTTCCAGTTACAGCTTCTGATTAGCCTAGTTTAGTTATCACAGCAAGAAGAAGTCAGGGTTAAGCATAATGATAAGTGTAGACGGCAGGTTGAGTTAATCTGGCCCATTATCAGTATTTTTCTTTTTAGTTCCTGCAGTGTCGACGTTAGAGAGTTTTAAGTCTAACAGCTTGTAGAAAGAAGCTGTCCTGTAGCCTGTTGGTCTCGACTTTAATGCTGTGGTACCGTTTGCCAGAGGGAAACAGCTGAAACAGTTTATGGCTGGGGTGACTGGTGCCCCCAATGATCTTCCAGGCCTTCTTAGATAGGCACATGAATATGAGGAAAACGGAAGGATAGGCAGAGGGGATTAGTTTAGTCGGCTATTTGATTACTATTTTAATTGGTTCAGTACAACATTGTAGGCCAAAGGGCCTGTTCCTGTGCTGTACTGTTCTATGCTCTACATCTCTAACAATACCACTGTAAGCCCCCTGGCAAGCCTCAGGGCCGCTCAACTCGCTGTCATCTAGGGAAACAGCACTCGGCCCCACCAAACTGGGTCATTAAGTTTGTGTGGAAGCTGTGTGATGTACCCCACCCCGCCAAATAACAGACAATACACCATATATGATTAAATGAATTACAGTTTATAGATATTACTGGAACTGTATAATTAATAGAGATAAAATATAAAAGGCGCCAAACTTATCAAAGTTCAATCTCTTTGTGCACAAACAGTTGGAGCTCTAGTAACGATCCTCTCTTCACCATTCAATCCCCTCTGGCCACCTCGACCTGCCGCCTGGGACCAACCACGGTGGTCGACCGGATGCTCCACACGAGTCTGTGTCCGTCTCCTCTCCTCGCCGAAGACCCTGGACCTCGGACTCCTGCTCGAGGTCCAACCCCATTAGCCAGCTCACCGCACCTTGTCCATCCTCTCACCGTCCCTTGCGCCTTCTGCCCAAAAACCCGCGCATCACAACAGCTTACAGACACACTAAAAAGAATAACATGGACAGCCATTGGTTCATTCGCTTTATTATCAATAATATAACCCAAACAAACCGCTAGTGAGAGAACTTTTTCAACATTTAACATAACAAAGAAGCCATTTGAATTATAAGATAACAAAGAAGCTATTTTAATTAGCCTATGCAGTAACATAAAAGAAGGAACTCCTTATACTAGTATTTATTGCTCCTCAGTTGTCTGTGAATTTATTGTACCGATTGGCAATTTCAGTTGGTAGTTAGTGATCTGGAGTCACATACAGGCCAGAACGGGTGAAAAATGGCAGGATTCTTTGCCCGAAGAATATTGGTAAGACAAATGGATTTTTAAGGCAGACAGTGGCATTTTGCTCCACTGACACCTCCTCAGTGAATGACATGGCCCATACTGGCACACAGCAAGACCTTGACCAACAGCGCCCAGTCACGATTTAATAAATTGAAAGCAAATAACAAGCAATGTTTGTGCCACCAAAACCCCAGACAATGACTATATCCAACAAGAGCATTCATCACCGCGGTCAATTGTGTCAACATCAACATCTTGTGGAACACACACAAAATGCTGGAGCAACTCAGCAAATGAGGCAACTCCTGTGGAGAGGAATAAACCAGTCAATGTTTCATAGAACTTAGAACATAGAACACAGAAATCTACAGCACTTTACAGGCCCTTCGGCCCCAATGTTCTGCAGATCATGTAACCTACACTAGAAGCTGCCTAGAAATTCCGTAACGCATAGCCCTCTATTTTTCTAAGCTCCACGTACCTATCTAAGAGTCTCTTAAAATACCCTATTGTATCCACCTCCATCACCATCGCTGCCAGTGCGTTCCATGCACCCACCGCTCTCTGTGTGAAAAAATTACCTCTGACATCCACCCTGTACCTACTTTCAAGCTCCTTAATACTATGCCCCCTTGTGGTAGCCATTTCAGCCCTGGGAAAAACCCTCTGGCTATCCTCATGATCAATGCCTCTCATCATCTTATACACCTCTATCAGGTTACCTTTCATCCTCCATTGCTCCAAGGAGAAAAGGCCAAGTTCACTCAACCTATTCTCATAAGGCATGCTCTCCAGTCCAAGCAACATCTTCGTAAATCTCAAAAGTATCCACATCCTTCCTGTATAGAAGTGACCTGAACTGAACACAGTACTCCAAGTAGGATCTAACGAAGGTTTTATATAGTTGTAACATTACCTCATGGCTCTTGAACTTAATTCCATGGTTGATGAATGCCAACACACCATACGCCTTCTTAACAACTCTGTCAACCTGTGCAGCAGCTTTGAGTGTCCTATGGACATGGACCCCAAGATCGCGCTGATCATCCATACTGCCAAAAGTCTTACCATTAATATTACATTTTGTCTTCAAATTTGACCTACCAATATGAACCACTTCACACTTATCTGGGTTAAACTCCATCTGCTACTTCTCAACCCAGTTCTGCATCATATTGATGTCCTGCTGTAACCTCTGATAACCCTCTAGACTATCCATTACACCGCCAACTTTTGTGTCATCAGCAAACTTACTAACCCATCCTTCTACTTCCTCATACAGATCGTTTATAAAAATCACAAAGAGGAGGGGTTCCAGAATAGATCCTTGAGTAACACCACTGGTCACCATACTCCATGCAGAATATGAACCATCGACAACCACCCTTTGCCTTCTGTGGGCAAGCCATTTCTGGATCCACAAAGCAAGGTCTCCTTGGATACCATGCCTCCTTACTTTCTGAATGAGCCTTGTATGGGAAACCTTATCAAATGCCTTACTGAAATCCATATACACTACATCCACTGCTCTAACCTCATCAATGTGTTTTGTTACATCCTCAGAGAATTCAGTCAGGCTCATAAGGAATGACCTCTCCTTGACAAAGCCATGTTGACTATCCCTAATCAGATATGTCTCTCCAAATGCTCATAAATCCTGCCTCTCAGGATCTTCTCCAGCAACTTGCCCATCACTGAACTCAGACTCACTGGTCTATAATTTCCTGGGTTTTCTCTACTCCCTTTCTTGAACAAGGGAACAATATTGGCAACCCTCCAATACTCTGGTACTTCTCCCGTCCCTGTTGATGATGCAAAGATCGTCACCTGAGGCTCAGCAATCTCCTCCTTCACTTCCCACAGTGGCCTGGGGTATACCTCGTCTGGACCCAGCAAGGTATCTAAGGTAATGCTTTTCAAAAGCTCCAGCATAGCCTCTTTCTTAATGTTTATATGCTCAAGCATTTCAGTCCATTGTAAGTCATGCCCACAATTGCCAAGGTCCTTTTCTCTGGTGGGTACTGAAGCAAAGTATTCATTAGGTACCTCCGCTATGTTCTCCAGTTCTGACCACATGTTTCCACTGTTGCACCTGAATAACGTACTGATTAAGGGAGTCAGCCCGAAAAGTCGACTGTTTACTCCTCTCCATAAAAGCTGTATGACCTGCTGAGTCGCTTCTGCATTTTATGCGTATTGCTCAAGATTTCTGGCATTTGCCAAATATCTTGTGTTTAACAACACCTTGTGGGTTGGCATAGCAGCTACGTAAATATCTTGTGACAACAAGAGCAGATCAATGGTTGAGTATAGTACAGTGAATGAGTCACCACCTGATATCCCAAAGCCTTTTCACCATATTGAAGGCATTTGGAATGACTGTCCAGTCAAAATACTCAATGCCAATCAGAGCAGAACAGCTTGCTGCATTGGGCACCTCGTTCATTCTCTCCACAGGCATACTGCAACCACAATGCGAACCATCCATAAACTGTACCACAGTTAGCATGCACATAGCATTTCCCAACCCACGTCCTCTATCATCAAGAGGTGTACAATATGATATGAAGCATTGATAGCGTAGACAGCCAGAGATGTTTTCCCAGGGTGAAAATTGCTAATATCGGGAGTCATAATTTTAAGGTGATTGAAGCAAAGTACATGGCGGTGTCAGAGCTAACTTTTTCACACAGAGAGTGACAAGTGTGTGGAACACCCTGCCAGGGGTGGTGGTAGAGGTAGATACTTCAGGGGCATTTAAGAAATTTTTAGATGGGCACATGGATGATAGAAAAATGAAGAGCTATAAAACGTGGAAGGAAAAGTTTAGATTGATCTTACAGTACATGACAAGGTCATCACAACATGATCAAAGTTCAAAGTAAATTTTATTATCAAAGTACATATATGTCACCATACAACCCTGAGATTCATTTTCTTGTGGGCATACTCAACAAATCTATAGAACAGTAACTATAACAGAATCAATGAAAGACCGCCCAACTTGAGGATTCAACCAGGGTGCAGGAGACAACAAACTGTGCAATTGCAAAAAGAAGAAACGATAATATTATATAAATAAACAATAAATGTTGAGTACTTGAGATGAAGAGCCCTTGAAAGTGAGTCCATTGATTGTAAGAACATTTCAGTGATGGGACAAGTGAAGTTATCCCCTTTTATTTAAGATGCTGATGGTTGAGACAAGGGGCCTGTACTCTGCTGTAATGTTCTCTGTTCTATCGCAAGAGCACAGGGGAATGGGCATCAGAGTTCTGAATGGTGCACGATTGCTTATTTTTGTAACTTCGTAATTTTTCAGTCTTGCTCTGAACTGCTGCCGCAAAATAACAAATTTTATGACATACATCAGTAATAATACTGTAGCGGGAAATCTTGCCTGACAAATCTGTTGGAGTTCTTTGAGGAAGTAACAAGCAGGGTGGAGAAAGGAGAGGCAGTGGATGTCATTTACTTGGATTTTCAGAAGGCATTTGCAAAGGTGCCACACATGAGGCTGCTCAACAAGATAAAATCCTATGGTGTTACAGGAAAGATACTGGACTGGACAGAGGAATGGCTGACAGGCAGGAGGCAGAGAGTGGGAATAAAAGGAGCCTCTGCTGGTTGGCTGCCAGTGACTAGTGGTGTTCCTCAGGGGTCAATATTAGGACCACTACTTTTCACAGAGTTTGTCAATGATTTAAATAATGGAATTGATGGCTTTGTGGCAAAGTTTGCGGATGATATGAAGATGGTTGGAGGGGTAGGTAGTGTTCCAATGCGATTGCAGAAGGACTTAGACAAATTAGAAAAATGGACAAAAAATGGCAGATGGAATACAGTGTTAGGAAATATATGGTAATGCATATTTGGTAAAAGGAACAAAAGTGCAGAGTTCTGTCTAAATGGGGAGAAAATTTAAACATAAGAGGTGCAGAGCAACTTAGGAGTCCTCATACAGGACTCCCAGAAGGTAAGTTTACAGGTTGAGTCTATGGTAAAGAAGGCAAATGCAATGTTGGCATTCATTTCAAGGGGAATAGAATATAAAAACAAGGAGATAATGCTAGGGCTTTATCAGACACTAGTCAGATCACACTTGAAGTATTGTCAACAGCTTAGGGCTCCATATCTCAGAAAGGATGTGTTGTCACTGGAGAGAGTCCAGAGGAAGTTTACACGGATGATTCCAGCAAAAAAGGGGTTGACATATGAGGGGCGTTTGGCAGCTTTGGGCCTGTACTCACTGGAATTTAGAAGAATGTGGTGTGATCTCTTTGAAACCTATTAAAGATAGAAATAGAGCTGTTTCTGAAGAAGCAAGCAAAGGAGTTGACGTTAGGCACCATCTTTCTCCTAAGCTCCACAGATTCTAAACTCTCTGGCTAAAAAATTCCTCCTTACCTCTGTTCTAAATTGTTGCCCCTCAACTTTGAGGCTGTGCCCTCTAGTTCTGGATACCACCACTAGAGGAATCATCCTCTCTATATCAACCTTATTTGGTCCTTTCAACCTTCGGTAGATTTTGTGGGAATACATGGAAGATCAAAAGCAGCAAGCAGAGACCTGAGTTCTTTGGGCACAGAGCTCAGAAGAAACAACGCAACAGACTTTTAACATCGCAAATCAGCGAGTTGTTTGTTATGTCTCCCCTTTTGCTGTGAGACAGAGATATCTCTTTTTCCCTTATTAGGGAGAGAGGGGGAGAGCCTGTGGTATGTTGAATTACCAGGTGAACTTTGGGGTACTGCAAGTCTGTGCCTTTATTGATGCATTGCTGCATGCTTGAGCACTCGGTGGGGGGTTTTTTTGCTGGTGGGGGGGTCATTGCTTTGCTGCTGTTTACACGTGGGTGGTGGAAACTGGGGGGGTGACTTTGGGGTTCTAACATTTGACTGTCATTCATTCTTTGGGGAACCCCTCTGTTTTCATGGACGTTTGTGAAGAAAAAGAATTTCAGGATGTATATTGTATACATTTCTCCAACATTAAATATACCTTTGAAACCTTTGAATGCTCTGCAACAGACCCCTGTGGAGTACATGACCTAGGGTACATTTAAAGTGAAAATTTATAGTTTCCTGATTGGCCAGGGCATCAAAGGTTATGGCGAGAAGGCAAGTGTATGGGGTTGAGTGGGATCCAGGATCAGCCATTATAGAATAGTGGAGCAGACTTGATGGCCCGAATGGCCTAATTCTGCTCCTATGTCTTATGGTCTGAATAAACCTGATTCTGACGTTTCCCTCCACCCGCCCTCCCAAATTGCATGCCATTTATCTTGGAAAAGGTATCACCATTTATCACCATTCTGGATTTAAATCTTGGAATTCCATCCTCAGTGGCACTAACATCCAAAACTCTTCATACAACCTGCACAATGAGAACATAAGGGAAAATTGCTTCCTGGTCTGCTGAATATGTTCAACATTTTCTTGCTTCAATGCATATTTCCTGCATTAGCACAGCTTCACTTTAGATTACTGGGAAAATTCAGCATTGCGGACATCACTAAACCATTCCACAGGCAACCAGCACTGATGACTCATGAGAGAAATAGTGCAAATAAAAATCTTACTTACTGACCCATTCATCTCTTAAACAATCAAGACGCAGCTGTGGTCCTTGCTTCATTCGAAAGTCTCTTGTGTAGATACTGAAAACAGACTAATAAAGACACTGAATATTAAAAACTTCAACACTTACAAAGCCAAAGCCAAATCAATAGCTTTATTACACTAAAGATCTATTTAATCCATTGTTATATTCAAAAATAAAATTTGAAATAACAAAATTTCTGCTGCTAAATATTGTACGCTGTGTTGATTTATTAATAAATATGCTTGAGAAGTTTGCTTGTGAACCATAAAGAAAAACAAAAGACTATCCCATAAGATATGTTTTAGTCCCCTTTGGCACAGACTGGCAAGAGCAGCCAGCACGGTGGTGTAGTGGCTAGCACAATACTTCACAGTACAGGCGACCCAGGTTCAATTCCTTCCGCTACCTGGAAGCAATTTGTACGTTCTCCTTGTGACCTCATGGGTTTGCCCCCAGGTGCTCTGGTTTCCTCCCACAGTCCAAAGATGTACTGGTTAGTAGGTTTACTGGTCAGTGTAAATTGTCCTGTGATTAGGCTGGGGTTAAGTCGGGGTTGCTGGGCAGTGTGGCTCGAAAGGCCGGAAGGGCCTGTTCTGCACAGTAGCTCAATAAGAAGAAAATCTGTAATCCATTCAGTATTTGTATTTTCATCCATTTTGTTTCAAGAATGCTAGCTGGAGCTTTAGAACTTTATCTAGATACACTGATTGGATGGGAGATGTACTAGTCAGTGGTATATATATAAGGCATCCGTATGTCTTGCGAGACCATGGATCTGCGCCTGGAAAGTCTTCACTCTCCAGGGCGCAGGCCTGGGCAAGGTTGTATGGAAGACGGGCAGTTGCCAATGCTGCAAGTCTCCCCTCTCCACGACACCAATGTTGTCCAAGGGAAGGGCAAGGGCCGATACAGCTTGACACCAGTGTCGTCGCACAGCAATGTATGGTTACGTGCCTTGCTCAAGGACACAACACGCTGCCTCGGCTGGGGCTCGAACTCGTGACCTTCAGGTCGCTAGTCGAATGCTTTAACACCTGGTCACGTGCCCACACTTCAGTGGTATAACGGTAGTTATATTGACTGCAAGTGTAAAGAGCAGTTAGGAATAGGATTAAGGACAAAAAGGTATTTGTTAATTATGTCAATGAAAACTATTCCAGAGCACTAACTAATGTAAAGCTATAATTATTATCACTTGGATTATTATCAATTAGGGCAGCGTGGCCAAATAGCAGATAGCGCAATCGCTTTACAGTGCTCTGTTCCCACTGCTGTCTGTAAGAAGTTTGTTCACTCTCCCCATGAGTATGTGGGATTCCTCTGGGTGCTCCAGTTTCCTCCCACATTCCAAAGACATACAGGTTAGGGCATGTTACGTTAGCAACAGAAGTGTGGTGAAATTGTGGGCTGCCTTCTGCACAATCCTCCATTTGACGCAAATGACACATATCGTTGTATGTTTCAATGTAGATGTGACAAATAAAGCTGAACTTTAATCTAATATTACCTATTACTTACACAAGTTTGCTTACTTATTACATTAGATGCATTACCGGTATCTAAGAAACTCTTAGCTAGACACTTGGATGATAGGAAACTGAAAGGCTATGTGTTGGCACGTGGCCAAGTGGTTAAGGCGTCGGTCTAGTGATCTGAAGGTTGCTAGTTCGAGCCTCAGCTGAGGCAGCAAGGCACTTAACTACACATTGCTCTGTGATGACACCGGTGCCATGCTGTATCGGCCCTAGTGCCCCTTCCCTTGGACAACATCGGTAACGTGGAGAGGGGGAGAGGGGAGACTTGCAACATAGGCAACTGCCAGTCTTCCCTACAACCTTGCCCAGGCCTACACCCTGGAAACCTTCCAAGGCACAAATCCATGGTTTCATAAGACTAATGGATGCCTATATGTAGCAGTGAAGGGTTAGAATGATCGTAGAATAGGTAAAAAGAGCCTATGCTATGGTGTAATGTTCTACGTTCTAAGTTTTATGTTCTATTACCACACAGACCTGTCAAATCCACATCAGCTCTCTGCAGACATCATCAACAGTCCAATTTTCCCTCTCTTTTTCCAGCAAGACACCCTCCCCTTTTCATATGCTCTGTCTCCACTACTTTGGGATATGGCAGGAAAATGAGACACCCCAGGGAAAACCAAGGGATTACAGGAATCAAAGTCTGGAATGAACCCAGGACTCTGCAGCTGGGAGGGTGCAGGGCTAACCATGGCAAAACTGTGCTGCATATTGAGATTTAGTTGGCTGAGTGGTGTACTAACAACAACCTCTCACTCAATGTCAATAAAACCAAGGTATTGAATGGAGAATTCAGGAGAGGGAAAACAAAGGTCCATGAGCTAGTAATCATTGAAGGATCAGAGATGGAGAAGGTCAGTAATTTTAAATTCCTTTTTTGTCACTATTTCAGAGGAGCTGTCCTGGTCCCATCATATAAATATTATTGCAAAGAAAGCACAACAGCACCTCTACTTCCTCAGGAGTCTGTGGAGGTTCGGCATGTCATCAAAAACCTTGGCAAACTTCTAAGGATGTGTGGTGGAAAGTGTGCTGACTGGCTGCATTATGGCCTAGTATGGGAATGCCAAAGCCTTTGAGTGGAAAACCCTTCAGAAGGTAGTGGATTTAGCCCAGTACATCATGGGTGAAATCCTCTTAACCATGAGCACATCTACTTGAAACATTGCTGTAGAAAAGCAGCATCTATCATCAAAGATCCTCACGCCCAGGCCATGCTCCTTTGTCGCTGCTGCCATCAGGTAGAAGGTACAGCAGCCTCAGGATTTACACCACCAGGTTCAAGAACAGTTACTACCCCTGAACCATCAGGCTTTTGAACAAAAGGGAATAGCTGCACTCATTTAAGGACGCTGTTATATTGTTATCTGATGTTCACTATTTTATTGCTATTTTTCATTTCATTTTATTGCTATTTATTTATATCTGCATTTGCGCAGTTTGTTTACAGTTTACAGTTCCTGATGTTTACAGTTTACAGTTACTGTTCTCTAGATTTGCTAAGTATGCCTGCAGAAAAAGAATCTCAGGGTTGTATGTGATAACATGTATGTACTCTGAAAATAAATTTTACTTTGAACCCTGAACTAGTCGTCCTTAATAGAGACCAGAATTTGATGCAGCTTCTGAGTAGATCTTTTTCTTCACAATGGAAAATATCTGACAAAGAACCAATAACTCACTGTGATGAAAAACAACAAAAACAAAATCAAGCATTATGCACTCAGCGACCACTTTATTATGTACTTCCTGTACTTAATAAAGTAGCCTCTGAGTGTATGTTCATGGTCTTCTGCTGCTGTAGGCCAGCCACTTAAAGGATCAACATGTTGTGCATTCACAGATGCTCTTCTGCACACCACCATTGTAATATGTGGTTATTTGAGTTACTGTCATCTTCCTGTCAGATTGAACCTGCCTGGCCATTCTCCTCTGACCTCTCTCATTAACAAGGTATTTTCACCCACAGGAACTGCACTCACTGGATATTTTTTGTTTCTCACACATTCCCTGTAAACTCTGGAGACTATTGTGAGTGAAAACCCCAGGAGATCAGCAGTTTCTGAGATACTCAAACTACCCCATCTGGCACCAGCAATCATTTCATGGTCAAAGTCACTTAGATCATATTTATTCCCCATTCTGACGTTTGGCCTGAACAACAACTGAATCTCTTGACCATTGAGTTAATTCAGGGAGTTAGGTGCTAAGTTAAATGACAGGACCTTCAGGGTTATTATTGCAGGATCGCTACAAGTGCCACATGCTAGTGAGGCCAGAAATAGGAAGATCATAAACTTCAAAAGGTGTTGATATAGGAGGGAGAGCTTCAGATCATTGTGCTCCATTGTAAGGAAGATGGGATCTGGGACCTGTACAGTAGGAACGGTTTGCACCTGAAGGAGGGTGACCAATATCCTAGCAGAAGGTTTGGTTGTGCTGCAATGTTGGGGGAGGGCAGGTTGGTTTAAAGTAGAGTTGCAGTGGAATGGGAAGCAGAGGGCCAGAACAGATAGGGGAGTGGTTGTGGTGAAAGATATTGTTAAGCCAACATACAAAGTCAGGAATCAAAATGTTGAGTATGGTGAGACTAATGTTCTGAGCTGCATACATTTCAATACAAGAAGTATTGTAGGAAAGGCAGGTGAGCTTAGGGCATGGATCAGCACATAGAATCATGACATTGTACCCATTAGAGAGACTTGGTTTCAAGTGGGGAAAGACTGGCAGCTCAATGTTACAGAGTTCCATTGTTTTAGATGTGATAGAGTGGGAAGGATTCAAGGGGGGAAGAGGTGGCATTACTTGTCAGGAAAAATGTCAGAGCAGTGCTCAGTCAGGACTGACTGGAGAGCTTTTCTAGTGAGTCTTTATGGGTGGAACTGAAGAATTAGAAAGGTATGAGCACACTAATGGGATTATATTACAGACCAAACAACAGCCCGTGGGATTTATAGGAACAAATTTGTACAGAAATCACAGACTGTTGCAAGAAACAAAGCTGTGATTGTAGGTTATTTTAACTTTCTGCATATTGACTGAGACTCCCTTGCTGTAAAAAGTCTGGATGGGAAAGAGTTTGTCAAATGTGTTCAGGAAAATTTCCATGATCAGTACATATGAGGCCAAATGAAAGAGTGTGCAATACTTGATATGCTATTAGGGAATGAAGAAGGCAGATGACAGAAGCTTGTGTGGGGGAACAGTTTACATCTAGTAATCATAATGCCAATAGTTTCAAGGTAATTATGGAAAACAATAGGTCTGGTCCTCACATTGAGATTCTGAATTATAGAAAGGATCTGACAAGTGTGGATTAGAACAGGTTGTTTTCTGGCAAAGGTGAACTTGATAAGTGGGAGGCCTTCAAAGGTGAAATTTAGAGAGCACAAAGCTTGCATGTCTCTGCCAGAATAGGAGTTAAAGATAACAGGTTTAGGGAATATTATTTTTCAAGAGATATTGAGGCCCTGGTTACAAAACAAAGGATGTGCAGAGCAGGTACAGGCAGGTAGGAACAAATGAGGTACTTGAGGAGTATAGAATCATGCAAGAGAACACTTAAGAAGGAAACCAGGAGGGCTAAAAGAAGAAATGAAGTTGCTCTTGCTGACAGGGTGAAGGAGAATCGTGAGGGAGCAAAAGGGTAGCAGGGGACAAAATTAACCCTCTGGAAGATCAGAATGGTAATCTATGCATGGAGCCAAAACAGATGGGGAAAGATCTTGAATGGAATTTTTGCAACTGTATTTACAGAATCTGTAGAAGTGAGGCAAGGCAGCAGCAAGGTCATGGGCCCTTTGCAGGTTGCTGCCATGAGGCAAATTAGGGTGGATAAATCCTTAGGTATTCCCTTGGAGCAAGTGTTTAGGGGAAACATGAGAGGGATCTCCTTCAGTCAGAGAGTGATGAGAATTGGGAATGAGCTGGTAGAGCAAATGGTAGATGAGGGCTCAATTTCAATGTTTAAGAGCAATGTAAGTCGATGGATGGGAGGGGTATGGAGGGTATGGTCCAGCTGCAGGTCGATGGGACGAGGCAAATTAATGTTTCAGCATGGACTAGAAAGGTCTATTTTCCTCTATGACTCTATGTCTTCATGCTTTTATGCACTGAGGTGTTGCCACATTATTGGCTGAATAGGTATTTACATTAATGAGGAGAAAAAAAGTGGACCTAATAAAGTGGACACTGAATGCATGTACTGTATATAAGCTAATCAGAAGTATTTATATTTATTGTGATTTTTTTATTGTGTTTTTATGCTTATGGTGTTTTTTATGCTACATTGGATCTGGAGGAACAATCATTTTGCTTTCCTTTACACTTGTGTACTGAAGAATGACAATAAACAAAAAACAAACCTGAACATATGAAGATTGAAGCTTGAAGAAAGGATTAGAATATAACCACCAGACCTGCAGACCTCTGAGAAATAAAGGGTGGACTATAGATCTATCTCCTCAGCAACACCTAGCAACCATCGAGTGACCTTTCCAGAGGAACAGATGAGGATGCATTTTTAAAAAAAAGTTAACTTGAAACTATTCACCTGTCAGAGGTGATGATAGAGAAAGATACAATAGAAACAGTTAAGAAACTCTTAGATAAACACATGGATGACAGAAAAATAGAGGGCTATGTAGAAGGGAAGGGCTAGATTGATCTTAGATTAGGTTATAATGTGGGCACAACATTGTGGACCGAAGGCCCTATATTGCACTGTAGTATTTTGTGTTCTATGTTCTAAAATTGCCTATTCTACCTTTCCTGTCCATTCTATTGAAACTCCCAAAATTTCTGATTTGTTGGTGCCTGTGTTTTCAGGCAGCTCCCTTCCCCATTCAATGGATTTCTGCAAATTCATCTGGCCATTGTTTGTTCCAACCTTTGTCATAATGACTTGGAAGACACAACTGTGCTAAGTTCATTTTCATGTTATCACGAAAGGCAATAAGAAGAAATGTGAGAACAAACTAATCCTACCATTTAAGAACTGCTATACTGGTCATTCATTCAGTACTTGAGCTTGCTTTACTGAAATCTGATAACAGCAACACAGGAATTATTTTGCAGTAAACACTTCAGATTCCTATCAAGGGTTGTACTATTTCACCAAAGATGGCCTACTGAGTAATTTTCTACCTGTAAGCATTTTGATTGATATCAGTATTTAGAAGTCCCCAATGTTGATGAAAGACAAACATGAACAACAGCTGTTGGTGAAACAATTGGATTTATGACGAATGATTATAAAAAAAATCTAATAAATCCATACTGAATTTATTAATGGATTTCAAATACCTAAAAGAAGGGCTGGAGTAGATTTAGTTAATACTTTGCAGAAGGTAGAATATTTTTGTGAAGGTTTTCTGGATTGTTGGGAAAGAGTATGGGAATGTGATTAAATCGATCGCTCTTTCAGCAAGCTGACATCATGGACCAGATAGCCTCTGCAGTTATTGTATTTTTCAATGCTTCAATGATATAGAGGATCTGGGGGATAAAACTATGCACAAGTCACATGGTAAAATCAGCACATGAGTGCCGTATGGATTTTAAATTTAGTTCCATGAGAGTCAGCTGAACCAAAATTGAAGTTTTTTCATTCATTAGTCATAAGTAGTTTAGTTGTTGGGATCAATATCGATGGGCACTTGATGTCTGGCATGGGCATAGTGGGCTGAAAGACTCTTTGACTCTATGACATGAAGTCTGGATGTCACTTCCACTACCTTCATTTATTGAATGAATACAGGAGGCAGCTGGGAGTCAACCACATTGCATACAGTTCATACAGATCAAGTCATTACACACTGCATTGAGCTAGAATAAGGTAAAAGCATAACAATGCAGAATAAAAGCTACTGAAATAATACAGTGCAGGAAAACAATAAAGAGTGAGATCATAATAAGGTAGAGTGTAAAGCCAAGATTCCGTCTTACTTAACAAGAATGCCATTCGAGAGACTGATAAGTGGGATAGAAGCTGTCCTTGAGCCAGGTGATACGTGCTTTCAGGCTTTTGTAATATCTGCCTGATAGGAGAGAGAGAGGATGTCCAAGGTGGCTTGCTGATTGTTTTACTGAGTCAGTGAGAAGTATAGACAAAGTCCATTGAAGGGAAGTCAGCTCCTGTGATGTGCTGAGCTGTGTCCAAGATTCCCTACAGTTTCTTGCAGTCACATGCAGAACAGTTGTCATGAACAAGTCGTTGTGCATTCAGACAGAATGCTTTCTATTATGCGTCGATAAAAATCAGTAAGTGCCAACAGGGACACGCCTTGAATTTCGTCAGTCTCCTGAGGAAGGAGAGCCATTGGTGAGATTTCCTGGCCATAATATCTATGTGGCTGGACCAGGACGGGTAATTGGTGATGTTCACTCTTGGAAACTTGAAGATCTCAATCCTTTCAACCTCAACTCCATTGACGTAGAGATGAACATGTGTATCTGCACCCCACCCTCCTTTCTGAAATCAATGACCAGGTCTTTTGTTGACATTGAGGGAAAAGTTGTTGTCCTGACACCGTGTCACTCTGCTCTCTACCTCCCTCCTGTACTCCGACTCATTGTTACTTAAGATGTGACCCACTACAGTAGATGGAGTTAGAGCAGACTCTGTTTACTGTGTAGTTCAGTAGTGACTGTTCAAGGAGTAGAACAGGGGTCTGAGGACACAACCCTGTGAACACCAGTGTTCAGAATAATTGTGACAGAAGTACTGACTGTGGGAGTAAAAGGGTAAATGTGAGATAAATGAATGGGTGTTGTGATATCTGTCAGAAAATTCATAAAATGGCATCAAGAAATTCTTTTGCATCAGTTCCTCCATTCCCTGATGTGGCAAGAAGTTATCTGCTTCCTCCTTAAAAACCTCCAAGGAGCTGGCCCCAGTTTTAATTCAAGAGTTTTTAGATTAGATCAATCACATAAAAGTAATCCAACATAGATTGCTGGCCTGGTACATGTCAGTTGATAGAAACCGACATTTTCCAGGCATCAGCCTTTCACTGAGTCGAGTTCAAGATCAAGTTCATGTTATCAATCATCCACATGTGTATAGCAATACAAGACAACATTCACTTGGAACCAGGGTCAGAGAGTCACAGAAAAGTACAGCATAGAAGCAGGCTCTTCAGCCCATCTAGTCCATGCCACAACATTTAAATTATCTAGCTCCATCGCTCTGCACCTGGACTAAAGCTTTCCTACCCCCTGCCATCCATGTACCTACCTTTTTTAAAAAAGGAGGGAGAGAGAAACCGGTGAATTATAGACCAGTTAGCCTAACGTCGGTGGTGGGGAAACTGCTGGAGTCAGTTATCAAGGATGTGATAACAGCACATTTGGAAAGCGGTGAAATGATCGGACAAAGTCAGCATGGATTTGTGAAAGGAAAATCATGTCTGACGAATCTCATAGAATTTTTTGAGGATGTAACTAGTAGAGTGGATAGGGGAGAACCAGTGGATGTGGTATATTTGGATTTTCAGAAGGCTTTTGACAAGGTCCCACACAGGAGACTAGTGTGCAAACTTAAAGCACACGGTATTGGGGGTAAGGTATTGGTGTGGGTGGAGAGTTGGTTAGCAGACAGGAAGCAAAGAGTGGAAATAAACGGGACCTTTTCAGAATGGCAGGCGGTGACTAGTGGGGTACCGCAAGGCTCACCGCTGGGACCCCAGTTGTTTACAATATATATTAATGACTTGGATGAGGGAATGAAATGCAGCATCTCCAAGTTTGCGGATGACACGAAGCTGGGTGGCAGTGTTAGCTGTGAGGAGGATGCTAAGAGGATGCAGGGTGACTTGGATAGGTTGGGTGAGTGGGCAAATTCATGGCAGATGCAATTTAATATGGATAAATGTGAAGTTATCCACTTTGGTGGCAAAAATAGGAAAACAGATTATTATCTGAATGGTGCCCGATTAGGAAAAGGGGAGGTGCAACGAGACCTGGGTGTCATTATATACCAGTCATTGAAAGTGGGCATGCAGGTACAGCAGGCGGTGAAAAAGGCGAATGGTATGCTGGCATTTATAGCGAGAGGATTTGAGTACAGGAGCAGGGAGGTACTACTGCAGTTGTACAAGGCCTTGGTGAGACCACACCTGGAGTATTGTGTGCAGTTTTGGTCCCCTAATCTGAGGAAAGACATCCTTGCCATAGAGGGAGTACAGAGAAGGTTCACCAGATTGATTCCTGGGATGGCAGGACTTTCATATGAAGATGAACTGGATGAACTGGGCTTGTACTCGTTGGAATTTAGAAGATTGAGGGGGGATCTGATTGAAACGTATAAGATCCTAAAGGGATTGGACAGGCTAGATGCAGGAAGATTGTTCCCGATGTTGGGGAAGTCCAGAACGAGGGGTCACAGTTTGAGGATAGAGGGGAAGCCTTTTAGGACCGAGATTAGGAAAAACTTCTTCACACAGAGAGTGGTGAATCTGTGGAATTCTCTGCCACAGGAAACAGTTGAGGCCAGTTCATTGGCTATATTTAAGAGGGAGTTAGATATGGCCCTTGTGGCTACGGGGGTCAGGGGGTATGGAGGGAAGGCTGGGGCGGTGTTCTGAGTTGGATGATCAGCCATGATCATAATAAATGGCGGTGCAGGCTCGAAGGGCCGAATGGCCTACTCCTGCACCTATTTTCTATGTTTCTATCCAAACTTCTCTTAAACATTGAAATCAAGCTTGCATTCACCACTTGCACTGGCAGCTCATTCCACACTTTCATGACCCTCACGTTCCTCTTAAGCTTAAAGTCCAAAACACATTACATATATCTCATACTGGGACAGGACAAGAAATAATATTCACATAATAATATTAACAGATATTTTAAAATATTCTGTAGATTATCTCCGTTAGTCTCTTAGGCTTTATTTTTTTACTACACACTTCTGTAAAATCAAAATAAGTTGAAAATTAAACCTCAAAATTCTGTAAATACTCAACAAATCAGGCAGTATGCGTGGGAAAAAGAAATAATATTAAGGTTTCAGGTCAAAGACCCTTCAACAGAATTGGGAAAGAGAGATTCCAGCTTCTTGTCCCTTCACTTCCAGTCCTAATGAAGGGTCTTGGCTTGAAACATTGACAGTTCATTCCTCTCCATAGATGTTGTCTGACCTGCTGAGTTCCTCCAGCATTTTGTGTGTATTACTAAGAGAGAAAGCAAGTCAGTTTTAATTTTCAATGTAAGATCAACCTGAAACTAACTCGTTTTCTTGCTGTTCTAATTCCGGGAAAGGATCTTCAACCTGAAACATGAACTCTGTGTTTCTGTCTCCACAGACACTGATTGACCTGCTGGGCATTTCTAGAAGTTTATATTTTTACAGTAGATTTCCAATAGTTGTTTGATTTTTTGATTAATCATTGCTGAACAGGCATACAAAACGGCATTAGGTAAAATCTTCAAGGAAATGAGATTTAAGAAACCCTCATTCTCTTGTCAATGTAACTAATCATCTGCTGAACTCCTATTCCATTTGGCAAGATACTTTCACAAGCATTTTTGCTGCTCCTTCAATGTCTGCAGTTTTTTTAACTTTATAAATGTCAGTGTACATCACACAGCGATCCCTCATCTCTCTATAATGTGTGGGCACCTGTGGCACCGGACTCCACTGGGTTAGTGGTCACACACACTGCTGACTACTGTACTCCTGGTCTTCCCTCATCGTTAAGCCACCAGTTCTGCCGGTGTCTGTGAGGAATTTGTACCTTCTCTCCATGATGGTCTGGGCATCTTCCAGGTGCTCCAGTTTCCTCCCATATCCAAAGACATGCATTTAGGGATACTGAGTTGAGGACATGCTTTGTTGGCACTGGAAGTGTGGCTACACCTGTAGACTGTTCCCAGCACGATCCTCACTGATTTGATTTGATAGAAAACAACACTGTATGTTTCGATGTACTGTACATGTGACAAATAAAGCTAAGCTTTAATCTCTCTGATTGTGTCCTTTAAATTGCAATCGTCCTTGTGAAAAACTCAACAGAGATTATTGTTGACAATGAATACAGTGGTTTCCACTGGGATACACATAGGTCCCATCTTTCATGTTATAAGTTACAAAGGGATTGTTTTGAAGCTTCTTTTGGAATATTTCAAGATTTGTTTTAACTTCTCAAAGGAAAAGATGAAAGAGTAGAGGTAACTTCAACATGCACCACACTAAAACAGGTCTTCAATATAACTGATGAAATGAAGTTTGGTCTGGAAATAAACCTGTCCTCATTACTTCTGTTAAAATTCAATCCCTCTACTTTATATGAAGTTTCGCCCACTAATGTTTGTCATTTCTGCCAGACTGTTCACGTTCTCTTGCAATATGTTACTGTCCTTCTGATTACAATTTCTCCAAGACAAGTAGAAAGAAAAGACAGATACTGGTACATTGGGAACAGCAAGCTAAATTCCATTGTTTATATTTCACCAAGAATTTGAGGAGATTTTCTTTGTCACCAAAGACTCTAGCAAATTTCTACAGATGTACTGACAACACTCAGTAAATTCTTTTGAACCTGTGCAGTGACCCATCCATACCAGGTGGTGATGCAACCAGTTAGAATGCTCTCCACTTTGTAAACTCAGCCACTCCATCATGGGCACAGGCCTTCCCCAACATCGAGGACATCTAAAGCTGATGCCTCACAGAGGCAGCATCTATTATTAAGGACCTCTATCATCCAAGGTATGCACTCTTCTTATTGCTACCAACAGAGAGGAGGTACAGGAGTCGGAAGAACCCACATTCAACAGTTTAGGAACAGCTTCTTCTCCTCCGTCATCAGATTTCTGAATGGACAATGAATCCATGAACACTACCTCACTATTTTTGCTATAATTTTGCACAAAACCAGAAGACATAGAAATAGAACCATTGAGTCTGCTCTGCATTCCATCATGGCTGAAATATTATGGCTTTTAACCCCATTCTCCCTGCCTTCACCCTATAATATTTGATGCCCTGCCTAATCAAGAACCTATTAACCTCTGATTTAAATATATCTGAATGGCTTGGTTTCCACAGCCATCTGGGGAATGAATTCCACAGATTCACCAGCCTTGGACGAAAGAAGTTCCTCCCCATCTCTGTTCTAAAGGTACGTCCTTCTATTCTGAGGCTGTACCCCCTAGTCCTAGACTCCTCAACTTTAGGAAAAGTACTCTCCATGTCCACTCTCTCTAGACCTTACAATATTCAACAGGTTTCAATGATATCCCCCCTCATTCTGCTAAACTCCACAACACTATTTCTTTAACTTTTTAATATATATTTCTAATTGCAACTTATAGTAGACTTGTGTATTGCACTGGACTGCTGGGGCTAAACAAAACATTTTACAAAATACTCTAAGTCAGTGATAGTAAAACTTATTCTGATTTTGAACAAATAACAAACAGCAGCTAACAAGCTAAAATGATCAATGTGAGCATACAGACCTTGAATGTATTGGACATCTCTGCATCCATGAGTGCAAGTTTGGCTTCAGAATTTTCCCTGAGAAGGCTCCACAACTCAGCTGACCCAGGGTGACCTGTGGTGACAAAACCTAATGTTAAGAGGTGGACTTAAGGGATGAGATGCATTTAAAGCAAAATATTGATTCTTGGTTTGTGAGTATTCCAAGTTCTATTACATTTCCTGTGAAATTATGCTTCAATCTTTCTGTAATTTGAAGGTCAGGTTGCCCTGTTTCCTTCCAGACTAGCAGAGTAAATTGATTCTCACATGAACTACATCAAAGCCATTTAAGTTTTTAAACAGCTGGACTACATTACTGTAACATCCTCCAAATTCTTAATCCAATTTTGTTATCCTTGTTTAACCTTATAAGCCCTGAAATAACTTCTGTGGATCTATGTTGCACCTGATTTTTCTGAAGCTGCGGCCAAAACTAAAGATCATTCACCAGTTTTTTTTTTGGGGGGGGGGAGCACAGGTGATCATGCAAGCCTCAATTCACCAAAAGCTTAATTACAGTCAAAGTCATAAAAAAGCACAGCACAGAAGCAGGCCCTTTGGCCATCTAGTCTGTGCCAAAATATTTAAACTGCCTACATCCATCGACCTACACCAGGACCATAGCCCTCCATACCCCTACCATCTATGTACCTATCCAAACCTCTCGTTAATGCTGAAATCGAGCTTGCATGCACAACTTACACTGGCAGCTCATTCCACACTCTCATGACCTTTTGAATGAAGTTGTTTCACCTCATGTTCCCCTTAAGGGTTTCGTCTTTCACCCTTAAACCATGATCTCCAGTTGTAGTCCCCCCAACTTCAGTGGAAAAAGCTTGCTTGCATTTACCCTTCATAATTTTGTATACCTCTAACAACTCTTCCCTCAATCTTCTATGCTCCAAGGAATAAAGTCATTTTCAATCTTTCCCTACAACTCAAGACTTCCAGACCTGGCACCATCTTGTAAATTGTCTCTGTACTCCTTCAACCTTATGTACATCTTCCCTGTAGGCAGGTGACCAAAACTGCACACAATACTCTAAATTAGATCTCTCCAACACCTTATGCAACTTTAACATAACATCCCATCTTCTGTACTCAATCCATTGATTTATGAAGGCCAATGTGCCAAAAGCTTTCTTTACAACCCCATCTAGGTTTAATGCCACTTTCACTGAATTATAGACCTTTATTTCCACATTCCTTTGTTCTGTAGCGCTTCTCAGTGGCCTGCCTTTCAATGTGTAAGACTTACCCTGGTTGATTCTATCAAAGTGCATCACCTTGCATTAAATTCCATCTGCCTTTCTTCAGTCCATCTTTCCAGCTGGTTCAGATCCCACTGCAAGCCACAACAGCCTTCCTTGCTGTCCAATATACCCAGATCTTGGGTTCATCTGAAAATTTGCCGATCCAGTTAACTACATTATCATCCAATCACTGATATCAATCCCCCGGGATTAATAAAGTATGACTATGACTATGACTATGACTATGACAAATAACAAAGGACCCAGCACTGATCCCTGTAGAATTCCAGAAGTCACGGGCCTCCAGTCAGAGAGGTACTCATCTACTACCACTCTCTGTCTTCTCCCTCCCACAAATCCAATGTTTAATCCAATTCACTACCTCATCTTCCAGTGACTGGAATTTCTTGATCAATCTCCCTGGGGGACCTTGTCAAATACCTTACTAAAGTCCATGTAGACAACATCCATTGCCTTGCCCTTCATCAACTTGCCAGGTAACATCCTTGGAAAACTCTGTAAGATTGGTTTGGCAGGACCTACCATGCACAAAGCTATCCTGACTATCTTTAATCAGTCCATGTTTATCCAAATTCTCAGATATCCAATCCTTGAGAATACCTTCTAATAACCTTCCACTACTGATGTCAGGCTCACTGGCCTATAATTTCCTGGTTTATGTTAGACCATTTGTACTGTCACATTCCAAACTTCTGGAGACCAGCATTCCATTGGTTAGGTTTATTATTTCTTGTAATAGCTGCAGGATTTTTGGCATTTACAAGAAATAATGAACTTTCTTTTGGTCAAGTACTTTCAATGTTCTCGCTGTGACTGTCCCATATGACCGTTAATATATGGGGTCTGAATTAGGCCATTTGGTCCATGGAGTCTGCTCCACAATATCCCTGTGAAGTACACTTGTACATTCATCTCCTGCTAAAGTGGTCACAGAAAGGTAAAAATTACTGCAAAATACTCTTGATGGGTTAATAACGGCTAAGGATTGTCAATCACCCTCTAAGTTGACAAGTAAAAATGTGGACTAAGGTAATAAAATGCTGAATATACTCTATAGTGTTGAGAGAAATGGAGCAGCATTGCATCTTGATGACATTTTATCCAAAGAGTGAACTGGTATTAAGAGGTGGAGAAAGGGGCAAGAACATCCAGACAATACAAACACCTATGTCAGGATGCTCGGCATTTAACACCATCACTCCCACAGTCCTGATCGATAAGCTATAGAACCTGGGCCCCTGTACCTCCCTCTGTAATTGGGTCCTCGACATCCTAACCACAATCTGTGTGGATTGGTGATAATATCTCCTCCTCACTGATGATCAACATTGGCACACCTCACGGGTGTGTGCTTAGCCCACTGCTCTCCTCCCTCTATATTCATGACTGCATGGCTACGCATAGCTCAAATGCCATCTATAAATTTGCTGATGATACAACCATTGTTGATAGAACTTCAGATGGAGATGAGAGGGTGTACAGGACTGAGATATATCAGCTAGTTGAGTGGTATTGCAGCAACAATCTTGCACTCAGTGTCAGTAAGATGAAAGAGCTGATTGTGGACTTCAGGAAGGGTAAGACGAGGGAACACGAACTAATCCCCAGAGGGATCGGAGTGGAGAGAGTGAGCAATTTCAAGTCCCTGGGCGTCAAGATCTCTGAGGATCTAACCTGGTCCCAACATATTGATTCAGCTATAAAGGAGGCTATATTTCCTTAGGAGTTCGAAGAGATTTGGTTTGTCACCTAAAACACTCAAAAACCTTTACAGTTGTACCATGGAGAGCATTCTGACAGGCTGTATCACTGTTTGGTATTGGGGGGCTACTTCACGGGACCAAAAGTTATAGAATTAGGCAGCTCCAACTAGCCTCCATAGTATCCAGGACATCTTCCGAGGCAGTGCCTCAGAAAAGTGATGTCCATTACTAGGGACCCTCACCACCCAGGCCATCCCCTCTTTTCATTGGTACCATCAGGAAGGAGGTACAGAAGCCTGAAGACACACAGTTAGTGATTCTTCCTCTCTGCTATATGACTGCTGAATGGACATTGGACCCATGAACACCATCTCACTTTAAAAAAATATATTATTTCTGTTTTGCAATATTTTAATCTAATTACTTAACATACATATACATACTTAGAGTAATTTACTTGATTATTTATTTCCCTTTCTATATTAACATATGCATTGAACTGCTGCTGCTAAGTTTATAAATTTCACAACATATTTCAGTGATAATAAACCTGATTCTGATTCCGAACAAAAAGATCTGTGTTAGAGTGGAAGGCAGAAGTGGTTACATTCCCAAAAAGGTAGACAATACAGGGTAAGAAATGATGGTCATAGGATAATAGAAAAGCAAACAGCTGAACCTAGGGGGATTCAGCTGGCCTTTGGCAAGAGAAGTTAACTCTGATATTCATTCATAGAAAATAGAACCATAGAAACTACAGCACAGGAACAGGCCTTTTGGCCCTTCTTGGCTGTGCCGAACCATTTTTTGCCTAGTCCCACTGACCTGCACACGGACCATATCCCTCCATACACCTCCCATCCATGTATCTGTCCAATTTATTCTTAAATGTTAAAAAAGAACCCACATTTACCACCTCGTCTGGCAGCTCATTCCATACTCCCACCACTCTCTGTGTGAAGAAGCCCCCACTAATGTTCCCTTTAAACTTTTCCCCCCTCACCCTTAACCCATGTCCTCTGGTTCTTTTCTCCCCTTGCCTCAGTGGAAAAAGCCTGCTTGCATTCACTCTATCTATACCCATCATAATTTTATATACCTCTATCAATTCTCCCCTCATTCTTCTACGCTCCAGGGAATAAAGTCCTAACCTATTCAACCTTCCTCTGTACTGAGTTTCTCAAGTCCCGGCAACATCCTTGTAAACCTTCTCTGCACTCTTTCAACCTGATTTATATCCTTCCTGTAATTTGGTGACCAAAACTGAACACAATACTCCAGATTCGGCCTCACCAATGCCTTATACAGCCTCATCATAACATTCCAGCTCTTAGACTCAGTACTTTGATTAATAAAGGCCAATGTACCAAAAGCTCTCTTTACGACCCTATCTACCTGTGATGCCACTTTTAGGGAATTTTGTATCTGTATTCCCAGATCTCTCTGTTCCACTGCACTCCTCAGTGCCTTACCATTAACCCTCTATGTTCTACCTTGGTTTGTCCTTCCAACGTGCAATACCTCACACTTGTCTGTATTAAGCTCCATCTGCCATTTTTCAGCCCATTTTTTCAGCTGGTCCAAGTCCCTCTGCAGGCTCTGAAAACCTTCCTCACTGTCTACTACACCTCCAATCTTTGTATCATCAGCAAATTTGCTGATCCAATTTACCACATTATTTTCCAGACCATTGATATAGATGACAAATAACAATGGACCCAGCACTGATCCCTGTGGCACACCACTAGTCACAGGCCTCCACTCGGAGAAGCAATTCTCTACTACCACTCTTTGGCTTCTTCCATTGAGCCAATGTCTGATCCAATTTACCACCTCTCCATGTATACCTAGCGACTGAATTTTCCTAACTAACCTCCCATGCAGGACCTTGTCAAAGGCCTTACTGAAGTCCATGTAGACAATATCCACTGCCTTCCCTTCATCCACTTTTCTGGTAACCTCCTCGAAAAACTCCAATAGATTGGTCAAACATGACCTACCACGCACAAAGCCATGTTGACTCTCCCTAATAAGTCCCTGTCTATCCAAATGTTTGTAGATTCTGTCTCTTAGTACTCACTCCAATAACTTACCTACTACCGACGTTAAATTTACCAGCCTATAATTTCCCGGATTACTTTTCGATCCTTTTTTAAACAACAGGACAACATGAGCCACTCTCCAATCCTCCGGCACCTCACCTGTAGACAGCGACATTTTAAATATTTCTGCCAGAGCCCCTACAATTTCAACACTAGTCTCCTTCAAGGTCCGAGGGAACACCCTGTCAGGTCCCGGGGATTTATCCACTTTAATTTTCCTCAAGACAGCAAGGACCTTCTCCTTTTCGATCTGTACAGTTTCCATGATCTCACTACTTGTTTCCCCTAATTCCATAGACTTCATGCCAGTTTCCTTAGTAAATACAGACGCAAAAAACCTATTTAAGATCTCCCCCATTTCCTTTGGTTCCGCACATAGCCGACCACTCTGATCTTCAAGAGGACCAATTTTATCCCTTACAATCCTTTTGCTCTTAATATACCTGTAAAAGCTCTTTGGATTATCCTTTACTTTGACTGCCAAGGCAACCTCATGTCTTCTTTTAGCCCTCCTGATTTCTTTCTTAAGTATTTTCTTGCACTTCTTATACTCCTCAAGCACCTTATTTACTCCCTGCTTCCTATACATGTCATACAACTCCCTCTTCTTCTTTATCAGAGTTGCAATATCCCTTGAGAACCAAGGTTCCTTATTCCTATTCACTTTGCCTTTAATCCTGACAGGAACATACAAATTCTGCACTCTCAAAATTTCTCCTTTGAAGGCTTCCCATCTACCGATCACATCCTTGCCAGAGAACAACCTGTCCCAATCCATGCTTTTTAGATCCTTTCTCATTTCTTCAAATTTGGCCGCCTTCCAGTTAAGAACCTCAACCCTAGGACCAGATCTATCCTTGTCCATGATCAAGTTGAAACTAATGTTGTTATGATCACTGGAACCAAAGTGCTCCCCTACACAGACTTCCGTCACTTGTCCTAACTCGTTTCCTAACAGGAGATCCAATATTGCATCCCCTCTAGTTGGTCCCTCTATATATTGATTTAGAAAACTTTCCTGAACACATTTTACAAACTCTAAACCATCTAGACCCCTAACAGTATGGGAGTCCCAATCAATATATGGAAAATTAAAATCCCCTACCACCACAACTTTATGTTTCCTGCAGTTGCCTGCTATCTCCCTGCAGATTTGCTCTTCAGTAGCCACTTTATTAGCTATATCTATACACCTGCTCATTATGTTATGTCATCAGCAACAATAAATATAGAATTGAGTCAGGTTTTATAAACAAACATAAACGTTTATTAAACTCTGCTCAACAATAGTGAAAAGTAAACAAACGACTAACTTAACCGGAAGTTAACTGCTATATGGCAATTTAACAAACAGCCAAACTCTGGAACAGTTCTTAAAGTGGTAAATTCGAACACAGTCTTAAAGTAGTAAATTCGAAAGTCCAAGTGATTTATACAGTCAGTAAGGAGAGACTTCCCCGAAAACTGATTTCTTCGAAGACGTAACATTACTGCTGATCCCAGCCAAGAGATGCCTTGTCCGAAAGATTCATGACGAAGGAAATAAAACGGCTTAAAGGAACTGACCGTTTTCCTGGCATGTGAACACTGCACAAACCTTCCTGATCTTGCAGGGGTTATCTCACATGCAGGTCACTATTGCTGAACAAAGATTCAATAAGGTCGATCCTTTATAAAACCGCCGAATGACACCAGCTTTACTCAATCCTTTGGGTTCCCGTACTGAAGCACCTTCAATAACTCCAAAAGACTGAAGTAGGGTAAATACTGAAAGGATTTTATTCGCTGTACAATACCACTTCCATGGTGAGTGTCTGCCCCGGACTGAGGGGGAGGGGCAAGGCGAAATCACCTTTATTCAGGGTTCTGTGGGAGGAGCCACAGGGGCAGTCAGCAGAGGGGCGTCCAGACAGTTAACCCAGTTACAACATAAATATGGTTTACCACATTCACCCCTCCTTTTTTTAAAAGAGTCCCACGGGGTGAAGTGACTGACAATATTTAAAACAAGTATATTTACAGGTCAAGTCTGTCAGGCGGTCGATTCTGTCGCTGTGATCTACATAGCACTGGTGGTGATTGCATCGGCGACGGTGGTTGTGCTGGCTCCGGCCTGACTTGAGGTATCAGCTCGTTAGGCATTGGTAATCCCTTGTGCGTGTGCGTGTGCGTCGCGCCCGGTATGGGAGTGCTGTGTGGTGTCTGTATAGGGCTTGGAGTGCACGGTGTCTCGTGGGTATATATATTGGTGGGTACGGGGTCAATAGTCACCACGGAGTGTTCAGGGTAGGGTCCCGGTGCTCCTGCGGGCGCCAGGTAGCGGATGGAGACCGTGTCCTCCCGCCCATCAGATAAAACCACATAGGCATACTGGGGGTTCGCATGAAATAAGTGAACCCTCTCGACCATCGGGGAGTATTTATTGCTCCTCGCATGTTTCCGGAGCAGGACTGGCCCCGGGGACATCAGCCAAGTTGGTAGGGTGGTTCCAGTGGTCGATTTTCTGGGAAAAGAAAAGAGCCGCTCATGAGGGGTGGCATTGGTGGATGTGCATAACAGGGAGCGGATGGAGTGGAGTGCCTCGGGAAGGACCTCCTGCCAGCAAGAGACTGGCAGTCCCTTTGACCTGAGGGCTAAGAGTGTGGCTTTCCACACCGTGGCATTCTCCTTCTCCACCTGTCCATTCCCCCGGAGATTATAGCTCGTGGTCCTACTAGTTGCAATTCTCCTAGCCAGTAGGTATTGGCACAGCTCGTCACTCATAAACGAGGACCCTCTGTCGCTGTGGATATAGTATGGGTATCCGAACAGAGTGAAGAGCTTGTGCAGGGCTTTTATAACTGACGTGGTAGTGGTATCGGGGCAGGGAATGGCGAAGGGGAACCGCAAATACTCGTCGATTATGTTAAGAAAGTACACATTGCGGTCGGTGGAGGGAAGGGGGCCCTTAAAGTCGACACTCAGTCGCTCAAAGGAGCGGGTGGCCTTGATGAGTGGTGCCTTTTGGGGTCGGTAGAAGTGTGGTTTGCACTCTGCGCAGACTTGGCAGTCCCTGGTCATCATCCTGATCTTCTCAAGGGAGTAAGGAAGATTCCGGGCTTTCACAAAGTGGAAAAACCAGGTGACCCCGGGGTGGCAAAGATCTACATGTAGGGCGTATAGCCGGTCGATCTGCGTGCTGACGCACGTTCCCCGGGATAGGGCATCGGAGGGCTCGTTGAGCTTCCCAGGCCGGTACATGATGTCATAGTTGAAGGTGGAGAGTTCGATTCTCTACCTCAGAATTTTATCATTTTTGATTTTGCTGTTGGTTATTAAACATGAATGCGACTGAGCGCTGGTTATTTAGCAGGGTGAACTTTTTGCCGGCGAGATAGTGCCTCCAGTGCCTAATAGCTTCCACTATGGCCTGGGCCTCTTTCTCCACCGCGGAGTGCCGAATTTCAGGGCCTTGAAGGATACGGGAGAAGAACACCCTCCACCAGGATGTCCATTATTGACCTTGCGATCTGGTGGGGGGCGCTTTGGTCGAGGGTCACGGAGGCCAGGCTTGAGTCACTGTCTTGGTCCGGCGTGGTGGGGTGCCCTGTGAGCACCCGTTGGTCATAGGCTGTGGGAGGGGGCGCCGACCAAGATGGCCACCCCCATGTTTCACACATGGTGGCGGCGTGCAGGGAAGGTGGCGGCAGGCAAGATGGCAACCCCCATGTCTCGCATGTGGTGGCGGCGTGCAGGGAAGATGGCAGCAGGTAAGAGGCGACCCCCCCCCCATGTCTCGCACGCGGCGCTGCTCGATCCCGCTCGCGCTTTGGACTTACAGACTTTGACGAAGTGGCCCTTCTTTCCGCAGCTGGAGCAGGTAGCTTGTCGAGCCGGGCAGAGTTTCCGGGGGTGCTTCTCGAGTCCGCAGAAGTAGCACTTTACAGACTCACGACTGGCAGCAGACGAGGTTGATTCGCCAGCGGGTTGTGGGGTTTGTGGCGCCCATGAGGCCATCGGGGGATCGCGTGCCTGGAGAGCCTCAGAGTTATGCAGAGCGGCCTCCAGCGTGTCAGCCAGCTCGATCGCCGAACTTAAGGTAAGATCGGCTTTTTCCAACAGCCGTTGGCGCACATACACTGACCTGGTTCCCGTGACGAAGTCGTCTCTCACTAGGAGCTCTGCATGCTGTACTGCCGTCAGTTCTTGGCAACTGCAGGCTTGCATGAGTGTCCATAGGGCCTGGACGAACACAGCACTTGATTCCCCGGGCCGCTAGTTTCGAGTTGCTAAATGATATCGTGCGTAAATGCTGTTTATCGGCCGCAGGTATGGTCCTTTGAGTACGCTCATCGCACCATTGTAGCTCGGCTGGTCTCTGATCAGCGAATAGACCCATGGATTGACCCTGGAGAGTAGAACTCTGCGCTTCGCTGCGGAGTTGGTCGCTTTAATCTCTTCTCGGTATGATTCGAAGCAGGCCAGCCGGAGTTCGAAAGCGTTTCCAGCATCAGGCGTTTGCGGATTGAGATCTAACTTGTTGGGTCTCAGGGCGCGTTCCATGCTTTAAAATTACAGTGAATAAAATTGAAGCACCTTCAATAACTCCAAAAGACTGAAGTAGGGTAAATATAGAAAGGCTTTTATTCGCTGTACAATACGACTTCCATGCTGAGTGTCTGCCCTGGACTGAGGGGGAGGGGCAAGGCGAAATCACCTGAAATTTATTCAGGGTATTGTGGGAGGAGCCACAGGGGCAGTCAGCAGAGGGGCGTCCAGACAGTTAACCCAGTTACAACGTAAATATGGTTTACCACATGTACTTTGGTAAGGTCTTCACGCTCCAATACTAGACCTTAAAGATAAATCAAAGGTGCAACAAACAAAAACTGGCAGTGATTGCCGGTACAACATGTTTGTACCTTACAACAGAAAGTAAAAAATCCACTTTAAAACGAAACTGCGTCATGAGACGAATACGCAGCATAACTAACCAACGAATTAACTGCCGAACTAAACTACGTGACAACAGGGCTTTCCCTTTATATACCTGTTGGAACTTTCCATCACGTGACCTCACACCGGTGGGAAAATTACATCATGTGACCCTACACTGACGGGAAAATTACATCACCCCATCATCACAAGACAATTGCATCAGGCTCACAAGATACTCAATTACATCATGGTCATAAGACAGTCACAAGATACCCACAAGGTATGTAACAATTAATACAAGTATCTGAACAGTCAACCATGTGGCAGTGAGTCAATGTATAAAAGCATGCAGACATGGTCAAGTGGTTCAGTTGTTGTTCAGACCAAAAATCAGAATGGGGAGGAAATGTGATCTAAGTGACTTCGACTGTTATTGGCCAGAAAGAACTACAATCTACAAAGCAGTGAACAGGAATGAGGCAAGGTTGATGGGAACAGACAGAATCAAGATACATGTTCTTGCCATGTCTTAGCAGCCTCCATTTTGTGAACTGTTTGGTGAACTGATTCTTGCTCCAAAATAACTTAATCAGAGTAACTTGGACACAAGGAGTTGTGCTGATAATCTGATAAACCTGAGCCCATAAGATGTTGTTTATTATGTAAAATAGCAGGTTGCAGAAGGAACAGTCTGTGATCTGGTCAGCTGGGTCCAGTGTTCGGGTGCCCTGACTAGACTGGTTTGGACCAGTCTGAGTTCGAACAAGACAAAGGAAATCACCTAATAGAGAGAGAGAGCGTTTAAAGGAGGCAAGCAAGAACAGTTGGCACACTTTGCGTGCCACAGTTCCTAAGGAGACACTGGATTGTGCATAATTAGGCACTTTGTGTTGGGCATGTGGCCAAGTGGTTAAGGCATTCGTCTAGTTATGTCAAGGTCACTAGTTTGAGCCTCAGCTGTGGCAGCGTGTTTGTGCCCTTGAGCAAGGCACTTAATCACACATTGCTGTAGTCTGTGCGAGGAGTGGCGCCCCACATAGACTTCCAACCTGCGCCTTGTAAGGCATGAAAATGTCCGACGCAGGCCTCTCATGGTCTGAGTCGACGTTCCTCCCCTTCCCTCCCCCCAAAGGTCCAATAAAAAGAAGGTAGGTTAAAGTGGGAGCAGTAATTGTGTGAGTGGACCAGAGTTAGAGTGGAGAATTGAAGCTTTGGCTCAATGAGGCTTCAGTGAAGAGAGGCTTACTCCATAGGTAGATTTTTTTTATTATTTATTCTTTCTTTCTTTCTTATTGAACATTTAGAACAGAGAAGATGCCAGGAAGGATAATCGAATGATTCTCTTGCAGGATGTGGGACGGCAGGGAGACCTTCAGTGCCAGCTGCAACTTCCAACAGACAGTGTTAATGAATTGGAGCTGGAATTGGATGAACACTGAGTCATTCAGGAGGTCAAGGACTTGATAAACAGGACATACAGGGAAGTAGTTATGCACAAGGTGCAGGAAATGGATAACTGATGACTGTCAGGATGGGAAAAGGGGATAGGAGAGCAGCGCAGAGTACCCCTGTAGCCATTTCCCTCACGATAGGTATACTGCTTTGGATACTGTTAGGAGAGATGATCTAGCAGAGGAAAGCCATGGTGGTGAACTCTCTGGCACTGAGCCTGTCTCCGTGGCTCAGAAGGGAAGAGGGAGACGAGGAGAGCTGTAATTATAGGGAATTCATTGGTTAATGGAACAGGCAGGAGGTTCTTTGGATGAGAATGAAATTCCTGGATGGTACATTGCCTCCCAGTTGTCAGAGTCAGGGACATCTCCGATTGAGTCCACAATTTGCTGAAGTGCGAGGGTGAGCAGATAATGATTATGGTCCATGTCGACACCAATGACATGGGTAGGAGGAGTGGCAAGGACTTAAAGTGAGTTCTACAGAGTTATGTGTTAAGATAAAGGACGGGACCTCCAGGATTGTAATCTGAAGATTGCTACCTGTGCCATGTGCTAGTGAGGCCAGGAATATGAAGAGCATACAATTTAAATTGTGCTAAGGAGACAGTGCAAGTTTTTGGAACATTGGGCTCTCTTCCAGGAAAGGTGGAAGCTGTACAGAAGGAATAATTTGCACCTGAACTGGAGGGGGACTAACATCCTAGCAGGAAGTTTGCTAGTTCTGCACAGAGGTTTTTAAACTAGAGTTACAAGGGGATGAGAACTAGAACACCAGAACTGATAGTAGAGTGGTTGTGGAGAACGATGTTGTTAAGCCTACATACAAAGTCAGGAATCAAAAGGTTGAGCATGGTGGGGCTAATGTCCTGAGCTGCATACTATTTCAATGCAGGGGATATTGTAGGAAAGGCAGATAAGTTTAGGGCATGGATCAGCACATGGAATTAAGACATTGTAGCCATGAGTAACATTTGGTGGCAGGACAAACTGGACTGGCAGCTCAGTGTTCTGGTGTACTATTGTTTAAGATATGACGGAGCAGGATTAAAGGGGGAGATGTGGCATTGCTGGTCAGGAAAAATGTTATGGCAGAGCTCAGACAGGACAGACTGGAGAGCTCTTCTAGTGAGGCTTTATGGATAGAACTAGGAAAGGTATGAGCACATTAGTGGGGGTTATATTATAGACCACCCAAGAGTCCATGGGATTTAGAGGAGCAAATTTATAGAGATCGCAGACTGTTTTAAGAAACATTAGATTGTGATAGTAGGTGATTTTAACTTTCCACATATTGACAAGGACTCCCATACTTTAAAAGGGATGGATGGAAAAGAGTTTGTCAAATATGTTCCGAAGGTTTATTTAATCAGTTTATAGATGTCCCAACCAGAGAGAGCATGATACTAGATCTCTTATTAGAGAAAAGAGACAGGGGAGTTGACGAAAGTTTGTGCAGGAGATCACAATGCCATTAGTTTCAAGGTACGGAAAAGGATAGGTCTGGTTCACGGATTGATACTCTAAATTGGAGAAAGACCAATTTTGATGGTATTAGGAAGAATCTGGCAAGTGTAGATTAGGGCAGATTGTTTCCTGGCAAAGGTGTACTTGGTAAGTACACCACAATTGTGCTGATGACACCAAAATAGTAGGCCGTATCTCGGGTAATGATGAGTTTAAGTACAGAGAGGAAATTAAGAACCTGGTGGCATGGTGCGAAAACAATAACCTATCCCTCGACATCAGCAAGACGAAGGAATTGGTTGTTGACTTCAGAAGGAATAGCAGACCACATGACCCCATCTACATCAGTGGTGCACAGGTGGAACAGGTCAGAAGCTTCAAGTTCCTCGGGGTCAATATCACAAATGACCTGACTTGGTCCAACCAAGCAGAGTTCACTGCCAAGAAGGCCCACCAGCGCCTTTACTTCCTGAGAAAGCTAAAGAAATTTGGCCTGTCCCCTAAAACCCTCACTAATTTTTATAGATGCACCGTAGAAAGCATTCTTCTAGGGTGCATCACAACCTGGTATGGAAGTTGTCCTGTCCAAGACCGAAAGAAGCTGCAGAAGATCGTGAACACAGCCCAGCACATCACACAAACCAATCTTCCGTCCTTGGACTCACCTTACACCGCACGCTGTCGGAGCAGTGCTGCCAGGATAATCAAGGACACAACCCACCCAGCCAACACACTTTTTGTCCCTCTTCCCCCCAGAAGAAGGCTCAGGAGCTTGAAGACTCATATGGCCAGATTTGGGAACAGCTTCTTTCCAACTGTGATAAGACTGCTGAACGGATCCTGACCCAGATCTGGGCCATACCCTCCAAATATCCGGACCTGCCTCTCGGTCTTTTTGCTCTACCTTACCTTCCCTTTTCTATTTTCTATTTATGATTTATAATTTAAATTTTTAATATTTACTATCGATTTGTACTTCAGGGAGTGCGAAGTGCAGAATCAAATATCGCTGTGATGATTGTACGCTTTATCAATTGTTTGGCGACAATAAAATAAAGTAATAAAGTAATAAGTAAGTGGGAGGCCATCAAAAGTGAAATTTTTAGATACAGAGTTTATATGTTCCTGTCAGAATTAAAGGTCAAGATTACAGATTTAGGGAACATAGGTTTTTGAGAGATATTGAGGCTCTGATTAAGAACAAGAAGAGGGTGCATAGCAGATATAGACAAGTAGGAACAAATGAGGTACTTGAGAAGTAGAGGAAATGCGAGAGAACACAATTAGAAGGGCTAGAAGAAGACATGAGGTTGCTCTAGCAGACATGGTAAAAGAGAATGTCAAAGGTTTCTACAGATATAGTAAGATAAAAAAGATATCAAAGGACAATATTGGTCCTCTGGAAGATCAGAGTGGTCATCTATACGTGGAGCCAAAAGTGGTGGGAAATTGCAGGGACTTTAATAGAGATTTTTTTCAAAGATCCCTCACCACGAGGCGAAGGATAGCTAATGTTATTCTGTTACTTAAAAAAGCAAGGAAATTACAGGCTAGTGAGCCTGACATCTGAGGGGGGAAAGTATTGGAAGTTAAGGGACTTGTAAGTACTTATATAGACAAAGACTCAATAGAGATATTCAACATGGATTTATGCATGGTACGTCATGGCTAACCAATATTATAAAGTTTTTTGAAGATGTTACCAAGAAAGCTGATTTTGACTAGGCAGTGGACATTGTCTACATGGACTTCCGCAATGCCTATGACAAAGTCCCTCATGGGAGGTTGGTCAAAAAAGTTCATTCGCTTGGCATTCAGGATGAGGTATTAATTGGATTAGATATTGGCTTCATGGGAAAAGCCAGAGAGAGGTAGTAGATGGTTGCCTCTCTGACTGGAGGCCTGTGACTAGTTGTGTGCCGCAGTGATTGATACTGGGTCCATTGTTGTTTGCTATCTATATCAATGATCTGGATGATAATGTGGCAAACTGGATCGGGGTGTAGTGGACAACATGGAAAACTGTCAAAGCTTGCAACAGGATTTTGATCAGCTGGGAAAGATGGGCTGAAAAATGTCAGATGAAATTTAATGCGGACAAGTGTGAGGTGTCGCACTTTGAGTGAACCTGTCAGAGTAAGTCTTACACAGTGAGTGGTTGGACACTGAGGTGTGCCGTAGAACAAATGAATCTCGGAATACAGATCCATAATTCCCTCAAAGTGGCATCACAGTTAGATAGGTTGTAAAGAAAGCTTCATAAATCCAAGTATTGAGTACAGGAGTTGGGATACTATGTTGACATTGTAGAAGACAATGGTGAGGCCAATCATGAGAATATCAGGTGAAATTCTGGTCATCAACCTGCAGGAAGGATGAAAGATTAAATGAACGCAGAGAAAAATTACAAGGGTATTATTGGGCTGGAGGAGCAGAGTTATAAAGAAAGATTAAATAAATTATTCCTTGGAGTGCAGAAGATTGAGGGGAGATTTGATAGCGCTATACAAAATCATGAGGGGTAGAGATAGGGTAGATAAAAGCAGGCTTTTTCCACTGAGGCTGGGTGAGACTGCAACCAGAGGTCATGGTTTAGGGGTGAAAGGTGAAATGATTAAGGGGATCATGAGGAAGAACTTCTTCACTCAGAGGTTGCTAAGAGAGTGGAACAAGCTGCCAGCACAGTGGTGGGTGCAGTATTGATTTCAACATTTAAGAGAAATTTGGATAGGTACATTGATCGTAGGGGTATGGAGGTCTATGGTCCAGGTGCAGGTTGATGGGACTAAGCAAATGAATAGTTTGGCATGGACTAGATGGGCTGAAGGGACTATTTCTATGCTGTAGGGTTCTATGACTCTATGTCCTATGGCATGATCTGAGAGGAAAGGACATAATGCAATACTGCTTGTAGCCCTGGGCTACATCCAATGAGAATTTGACACATCAATTAGATGACCTTGAGCCAACAAAACTAAAAGATCATATGTTGAACTGATAAGGCAAATAACAAGAATGGAGGATTTGGGGAGCACAGGCAGTGACAACTCTCTGGGGACCAAACTTTGGGAATGTGGAGGACCCCATGTGGAACACGTGGAGATCACATCTGGACCATGGGGAATACCTGGCCATGTAGGTTTTTCCCCGGTTATTACCTTTTCTCTTCTTTACTGTTCATGGAGGCTCAGGGATACCTAGTGTGCGTGCACACAGGTGTGTAAACTCACGTGCTGGAGAACTGTGCCAAAAAGGTAGTTGTCAGTAAATACAGATTCTCTCTGTGCGTAAATGGTCTTTAGTAATTCTTGTAACAGAATTGGCCCAAGTAGGTAAGAATGAAGTGGAGGGGTTGAGAAAACAGTGCAATGATTTAAAGACGTCTATGAATGGGATACAGAAATCAGTACATGAAAAGAAACGTGACACTAGACATCATACATAGTGTTTAAAGCAGATATAAAAGCTGCAGGGCTAACTTGCTGCACAGAGAGGAATAATATGTGCTTTGGATCTGAAAGAGGGAAGGAGAGTGAATAAGCTGATATAGATTGGAACGGTTTAGCAGATAAGGTGACCAGGTATGGGTATGATGAGGATCCGCCACCCGAGGATCCTCCACTGAAGTACAACCAAAAGGAGCCAGTGCTACTGTCTGCCCGGTTGCTGCCCAACCCCCCGATACTATCAGAGAAGGGGGAGCCAGAGCAGGAAATCAAAACGGGCAGACAGATAGTGCTAATGATATCAGGACATAAATGCTTGGGGATGATCCTAAGGAGCTGTTCCAGGCAATTAGTCACCAGAGAGCAATACACAGTCTAAATGATCCCGAAGAAAGGAGATTGCATCCGAACATACACTCTGCTTTGCCAGAAGGACAGAGATATGCTGCGGGAACAAATAAGGAGTCAAAGAATGCAATACTGACTGTTATGGGTAATAACAGAGGGGATGTAAAAGATAAGTAAATGTTACCAGATGAAAGGAGAACACCCCACTGCACTTGTCTCCCATCTATGGATGGTGTTTTAAGGGGTGTATGGATTAACATTCGGGATGTAGCTGTAAAGGGCATTAAAGTTTCTACCTTCCTTGGAGATCATCTTCATTGTACTGCAGAACCACAGAGGTTCAGCCAATGATCCCAAGGGATCATTTGTATCAAAACAAGAAGGGGGAGAGGAGAAGGAAGGAGATCAGAACAGACACAAACAATGGAAAAACTCTACTTAATTTTTTTTTGTTGATGGTTCCTCACCTGTATAGGATGGTGAGAGGAAAACCAACTGTGATATATGTGAGGGTGAAAGAATACAGAGTCATAAAAGCCAAAGCTCACTCAATATTATCCTGAGAGGGAATAAGAAGGCTAACAAGTTTGCAAAACAACGTGCTGCAATCTGACAGGGCAGTTGCAGATTGGGCAAATTAGAAGTCAGAAGGAACAACAGGTTAAGTTTATGGATTTAACAGAGGAGCAAAAGAAAGATAAAGAACTAAAAAGAATTGATCGGAGCAGGGTCAGAAATATACAAAGAGCACAAGGAAGTGCTTACTAAAGGCTGAGTGGTTTTATGTGAAATTTGTTGTTCCAGAGGGGGTTGCAACCAGATGACCTACTGGTGCCATGATCTATGGGGATACTAAGGAGCAGTAAGTGTCCAGGAGAGAATAAAACAAAATGTAAACCTTTAAACCCAAGATGAAAGGAATAATGTATTTTGTTGCAGTGGAACTAACTGTGACTGGGGCTATGGTCGATCTTGCTCCAGAGCCACTACAGTGGACAAATGTGTCAACAATGATATCGATACTTGGAGACCATGGTAATCGAAAACAAGGTTTTTCAATGCATTTGGGTAATGCGGGGCTAACAAAGGAGGAATTGTGATTTAAACTTGTATTATGATGGGGTAGGTGGTTTGATGTGCGTGGACAAAATCTTAGGTATCCCAGAGGGTACAAATCCATAGTTCTTGTATAAAATCCTTTGTTGTTGTTGTTGTTCGTCCTTCGTAGTCGAAGATGACGATGGCTTCAAAGTCAAATGGGAGATTGGTGTCTGTGGGTCCGGAGGTGACTGATGAGGCCAATCCGGGCCCTGAAGGCTCGCCCACATGTGGGACACAAGTGGGTGGGTGCTGTCGTGGCAGTGGATGCTGCTCGGGCCTTGTGCACAGCACGCTTTCGTTGTGCCTCGATGATGCGCCTGACTTCAGCTGCACGGGCTCCTGTGGTGATCTTGCTGCACCAAGCTGGACGGTCGAGGGCAAGCGTCTCCCACGTGTTGATGTCGACACCCAGGCCTTGGAGGGACGCTTTAAGGCAGTCTTTGTAACAGTCTTCTGCCCCCCGACTGAGCACTTGCCCTGACACAGTTCTCCGTACAGCAGCTGCTTAGGCAATCGGCTGTCTGGCATTCTGACCACATGTCCAGCCCACCTGGCTTGGGCTTTCAGCAGGAAGGTGTAGATGCTGCGGAGCCCAGCTCGTTGCAGGATTTCCGTGTCAGGGACTTTGTCCTGCCACCTGATGTGGAGCAGTCTGCGGAGACAGCTCAGGTGAAAGTGGTTGAGCTGTTTGGCGTGTCTGCTGTAGACAGTCCAGGTCTCGCTGGCGTAAAGGAGGGTGGTAAGGACCACTGCACAGTAGACCTTCAGCTTGGTGGTAAGGCTGAGTCCTCTCCGCTCCCAAACGTTCTCACGGACTCTCCCAAAGGCGGCACTGGCTTTGGCAATCCTGTTGTTGACCTCAGCGTCTATGTTCACTGCGCGAGAAAGTATGCTCCCAGGTAGGTGAAGTTGTCGACTGCCTGGAGGTTCTGGCCCTTCACCGTGATGCACGGCTCCTGGTATGGCTTTCCTGGGGCAGGCTGGTACATAACTTCGGTCTTTTTGGTGCTGATAGTGAGACCGAAGTTGTCGCAGGCTTGTGAGAAGCAGTCCATTTCACGCTGCATCTCCTGCTCTGTGCTGGTGTTGAGTGCGCAGTCATCAGCAAACAACAAGTCTCTGATGACAGTCTCTCGCACCTTCGTAACTGCCTGCAGGCGCCTAAGGTTGAACAACCTGCCGTCAGTCCTGTACCTGACATGGATTCCTTCTTTGTAGTTATGGAAGGCATCTGTCAGCATGGCAGAGAATACCATACTGAACAGAGTCAGGGCAAGAACGCAGCCTTGTTTGACGCCATTTGTCACTGGGAAGGCCTTCAACTCGTTGCCATCATCCAGAACTTTCACCATCATACCGTCGTGGAACTGCCGGACGATTGTGATGAACTTGCTGGGGCAGCCAAACTTCTCCATGATCTTCCGCAAGCCTTCTCTGCTGACCGTATCGAAAGCCTTGGTTAGATCGACAAAGGTCATGAAGAGGTCGCTGTGTTGCTCCTGGCATTTTTCCTGGAGTAAAATCCTAGAGAGGACACTATCAACCATCCCAGAGGGGATACCCATAAGTCAGTGTTTAGACCAAATTACTGAGAAGCCTTCAGGTGATGTCCATGGTAAGATTACATTTCTGCGGGATCACACTCACGTGAATATTGAGTGGGGCAGTGATTCACACAAGAGATAATAGGTGTATATCTATTGGGTCAGTTACAACCAAGAATTGTCCAAAGGATGTTTTCATCATTATTAACTGTACACAGAAGGATATCGTACAGGGAGGAAGTAAGAGTGATAAGGTTCACAATATGGGTAAGTATCATGAAAATACTTGTGGTTTCAGAACTAGTGAAAATTGTTCATTGTTTACTTGCCTGTAAATAATCACTCTTTCTTGCAATAAAGTTCAAAGTAAAAATTATTATCAGAGTACATACTGTGCATGTCACTACATACAATGCTAGGATTCTATTTCCTGTGGGCATACTTAGCAAATCTTCAGAACAGTAACTGTAAACAGGATTAATGAACAACAACTGTGCAAATACAAATATAAATAAACAGCAATAAATAACAAGAGCATGAAATAAACAAGATAAAGAGTCCTTAAAGTGAGATCATTGGTTGTTGGAATACCAAAAATAGAATGAGCGTAGTTATCCACTTTTGTTCAAGAGCCTGATGGTTGAGGGGTAGTAACTGTCCTTGAATCTGTTGGGATGAGTCCTGAGGGACCTGCACCTTCTGCCTGATGGCAACAGCAAGAAAAGAGCATGGTCTGGATGGTGAGGATTTTTGACGATGGATGCTACTTTGCTATGGCATCATTTCATATAGATGTGCTCAATGGTTGGGAGGGCTTTACCCATGATGTACTGAGACATATCCACTAGCTTTTGAACAACACACATCAAAGTTGCTGGTGAACGCAGCAGGCCAGGCAGCATCTCTAGGAAGAGGTACAGTCAACGTTTCAGGCCGAGACCCTTCGTCAGGACTAACTGAAGGCAGACTTAGTAAGAGATTTGAAAGTGGGAGGAGGAGGGGGAGATCCAAAATGATAGGAGAAGACAGGAGGGGGAGGGATGGAGCCAAGAGCTGGACAGGTGATTGGCAAAGGGGATATGAGAGGATCATGGAACAGGAGGTCCGGAGAGAAAAACAGGGGGGGGGTGAACCAGAGGATGGGCAAGGGGTATAGTCAGAGGGACAGAGGGAGAAAAAGGAGAGAGAGAGAGAAAGAATGTGTGTATAAAAATAAATAACGGATAGGGTACGAGGGGGAGGTGGGGCATTAGCGGAAGTTAGAGAAGTCGATGTTCATGCCATCAGGTTGGACGCTACCCAGACGGAATATAAGGTGTTGTTCCTCCAACCTGAGTGTGGCTTCATCTTTACAGTAGAGGAGGCCGTGGATAGACATGTCAGAATGGGAATGGGACGTGGAAATAAAATGTGTGGCCACTGGGAGATCCTGCTTTCTCTGGTGGACAGAGCATAGGTGTTCAGCAAAGCGGTCTCCCAGTCTGTGTCGGGTCTCGCCAATATATAGAAGGCCACATCGGGAGCACCGGACGCAGTATATCACCCCAGCCGACTCACAGGTGAAGTGTCGCCTCACCTGGAAGGACTGTCTGGGGCCCTGAATGGTGGTAAGGGAGGAAGTGTAAGGGCATATGTAGCACTTGTTCCGCTTACATGGATAAGTGCCAGGAGGGAGATCAGTGGAGAGGGATGGGGGGGACAAATGGACAAGGGAGTCGCGTAGGGAGCAATCCCTGCGGAAAGCAGAGAGAGGTGGGGAGGGAAAGACGTGCTTAGTGGTGGGATCCCGTTGGAGGTGGCGGAAGTTACAGAGAATAGTATGTTGGACCTGGAGGCTGGTGGGGTGGTAGGTGAGGACCAGGGAAACCCTATTCCTAGTGGGGTGGCGGGAGGATGGAGTGAGAGCAGATGTGCGTGAAATGGGGGAGATGCGTTTGAGAGCAGAGTTGATAGTGGAGGAAGGGAAGCCCTTTTCTTTAAAAAAGGAGGACATCTTCCTGGCCCTGGAATGAAAAGCCTCATCCTGAGAGCAGATGCGGCGGACATGGAGGAATTGCGAGAAGGGGATGGCATTTTTGCAAGAGACAGGGTGAGAAGAGGAACAGTCCAGATAGCTGTGAGAGTCAGTAGGCTTATAGTAGACATCAGTGGATAAGTTGTCTCCACTTCACCTGTGAGTCAGCTGGGGTGATATACTGCGTCCGGTGCTCCCGATGTGGCCTTCTATATATTGGCGAGACCTGACGCAGACTGGGAGACTGCTTTGCTGAACACCTATGCTCTGTCCGCCAGAGAAAGCAGGATCTCCCAGTGACCATACATTATAATTCCACATCCCATTCCCATTCTGATATGTCTATCCACGGCCTCCTCTACTGTAAAGATGAAGCCACACTCAGGTTGGAGGAACAACACCTTATATTCCGTCTGGGTAGCCTCCAACCTGATGGCATGAACATCGACTTCTCTAACTTCCGCTAATGCCCCACCTCCCCCTCGTACCCCATCCGTTATTTATTTTTATATACTATTTCTCTCTCTCTCCTTTTTCTCCCTCTGTCCCTCTGACTATACCCCTTGCCCATCCTCTGGTTCCCCCCCCCCGTCTTGTCTTTCTCCCCGGACCTCCTGTCCCATGATCCTCTCATATCCCCTTTACCAATCACCTGTCCAGCTCTTGGCTCTATACCTCCCCCTCCTGTCTTCTCCTATCATTTTGGATCTCCCCCTCCCCCTCCCACTTTCAAATCTCTTACTAGCTCTTTCTTCAGTTAGTCCTGACGAAGGGTCTCGGCCTGAAACGTCAACTGTACCTCTTCCTAGAGATGTTGCCTGGCCTGCTGCGTTCACCAGCAAATTTGATGTGTGTTGCTTGAATTTCCAGCATCTGCAGAATTCCTGTTGTTTCCACTAGCTTTTGAACGACTTTCCACTCAAAGGCATTTGTGTTCCCATACTAGGCTGTAAAGCAGCCTGTCAGCACACTTTCCACTAAGCATCTATAGAAGTTTGTCATCGTTTTTGATGTCAGACTGAAGCTCCGCAGAATCCTGAGGAAGTAGAAACGCTGTCATGCTTTCTTTGCAATTACATGATGTATCCAGGATGCTCTTATAAAACAGAAGAAATTATTGTTGATATAAAATTGTGCGAATTTAGTAAATAAATGTTACCTTTACCTTTATATAATGCAAGTGTAGCACACCTGATATGGGTCCATGGCAGTCCTATAGGCAGTCAACGGAATGAGAGGAGGATAATGATTCTAAGGTAAATATCTTTAGTTCAAGGGGAGGGAGATGTTGGCCAGAAAGAACTACAGCTTAGAAATCAGTGAACAGGAATGAGGCAAGGGTGGTGGAAATAGACATAACCAAAATTCTTTGTTTTTGTTTTGGCAGGAATTGAGGCAGCCATTTTGTGAACTGTTTGATGAACTGATCCTTGCTCTAGGATCACTTAATCAGAGCAGCAATTGAATGTGGACACAAGAGGCTTTGCAGATGATCTGCTAGACCTGATGCCATTCTGAGATAAGAGGCTGTTTACTACAGTATGTAAAGTGGCAGGTTTGCAGAAGGAACAGTCTGTGATCTGGTCAACTAAGCCCAGTGACATGATTAGACTGGTTTGGACCAGTGTGAATTGGAGCAAAACAAAGGAAATCACCTAAGGCACGAGGCCTGGGATACATCCAATGAGGATTTGACAGAGGTCAGTCAGATGACCCCGAGCCAACAAAATTGAAACATCAATATGATAAGGAAATGAATAAGAATGGGTCATTTTGGGAGCACAAGCAGCGACAACACGCTGGAGACCAACCTTCACGGATTTGGAGGACAAGTGGAGATTAGATCAGGATCATAAGGAATACCTGACCAGCATAGACTTCTCTACCTGGGTACCACCTTTTATCTTCTTTATCTGTTCATGAAGGGTCAGGGAAACCTACAAGGTGTACACACAGGTATTCAGTTGTGTAAATTAATGTGTTTGTGAACTGAGCCAATAAGAATACTTGTCAATAAATACAGATTGTGTCTGTGTCTAATATTAAGAGGCAATCCTTGTAGCACCATAGCACCATAAAATAATTGCTGGTGCCAGACGGGGTGGTGTGAATATCTCAGAAACTGCTGATCTCCTGGGATCTTTACGCACACCCTGTAAGTGGCAGTTCTGTGGCCAAAAATTCCTTGTTAATGAGAAAGGTCACAGGAGAATAGCTAGACTGGTTTAAGCTGACAGGGGGGTGACAATAACTCAAATAGCCATGGGTTACAACAGTGGTGTGTAGAAGAGCCTCTCTGAAAGCACAATATGTTGAACCTTAAAGTGGACAGGAGACAGAAGCAGAAGTTACACACTAGGCTCTACTCCTGTACTTAATAATGTAGCCATTGGGTGTATATGGGTGCATGTAGTATACGTGCATTGCAAAATAACCCATGGAGCAAATTTACAACCTATCTTTGTGCTCCAGAAACATTGATCATACTTGTCAAAATGTCCAATGTCTGGAGCAGTACTTCATTAGTATTAGTGCAACAGGAGAGGAGAACAATGAATTAATTAACCCTCTGTTGGCCAGAAAGAACTACAGTCTACCAATCAATGAATTTGGATGAATCAAGGACAGTGGAAGTAGACAAACCAATTGCCTTTGTTCTTGCCTTGTGCTTGAAAGAGATAAAGAGATGGAGGTGGCCATTTTGTGAGATTGTCCTTGCAGCCCCCCATTTTGTGAACTGTGAACTGCTTCTTGTTCTTTGATAATCTAATCAAAGCAATTGAATGTGGACACAAGAAGTTATTCAATATTTTCACATGATGTAGTTTAACCCTCTCCAATTCTATTCTGCTACTTCTCAGTATATGGAGAGAGGAGTGAGGTTAATGACACTATTGGTTTTATCTGATGTAACATAATAGCCCATTTCTTTTTCTTTTTTTTCAGTTTAGTTAATTAGTTTGATTTAGATTAGGGTTTTTTTTTTTCCTTATTGGGGCATTTTTTTTTCTTTTTTCTTTTTCTATGATATTTTTGTATTTTTTTCTATATACTACTATATTTGTACTCTGTATGATTTTGGGCGGTTAATATCGGTGTACTAACTCTGCTTATATCTATGTATACTAATTATTAACAATGTAATCCCAATAGCTTTGTATCAATTCTTTTTAATGTTTGAGAATTTGATATTAATAAAAAGATTGAAAAAAAAAAGAAGTTTTAACTAATGACCTGCTAAACCAGAGATCATTCTCAGATGGGTTGCTATTTATTATGTAAAGTGACATGCTTGCCAGAGAAGCAACTTTTAACCTCGTTAGACTCAGTGTCTGGATCACCTAGTTTGGCTGGTTTGACCCAGTCTGAGTTGAAAAGAACAAAGGTACAGGCTGGGAGCAGAAACATAGAACAATGCTGGCTGTAGAGCTGGTCGCGAGCCAATAAGATGGTGACCCAGGTAGGTCAGGTGACTTTGAGGCATCGGAATGGAGATGTATCATTTGAACTGATAAGGAACACTATAAGCGTCTGGAGCTTCAAATACGAGGGAGCATAACTCTCCAGAGACCAACCATCACTGCTGTGGAAGACCTTATGGACAAGTAGAGATTGGAGTGAGAAGACGAGGGATTCTGGTCAGCGTAGACTTCTTTCCTGGGTAATACCTTTTCTCTTCATTGACTGTTCATGGCGAGTCAGAGTATCCTACTGGGTGTGCACACAGGTACTTAGTTTGTGAACCTACATACTTTTTAGTTGAGACATAAAGATATTGGTCAGTAATTACAGATTCTCTCTGTGCCTCCCTGATCACTATTACTAAGGGATAGAGCCTTATAACACCTACCTCAACATAATGTGGCACCATCCCATTTCTTACTATAGCAACTCAGAAATTAGCACCATACCCACATCGATTTTCCACAGCCATTTTCTCTAGTTTCCATCAAAGTCCAGTTGCTGATGCCCTGATTATCCCTTGTGTCCTATTACAGGCCTTGACAGGTTAACATGTCAGAGTCCTCCTCTGATTGGTCCAACCATTCAAGAGCTCATGGCTTCCCAAGTAGACCAGGTGAATCTTCTAGGACCATTGCACCAAACTTCTAGGTGGAATAGATTTTAAAACAGAATTGGTGGACTTCAAACCACCCTCAACTTTGCTGCCAACTTTTATTTCTTGCCAATTAACTTAAGTTTTGTAAGTAGCCATTCAGAGCTATGCCTTAATCACCTCATTATTATGCGGCATTATGGTGTAAGTGTAGTTGTCATTTGACACATTGCTACTGTACAAACTCTGGATCCTTATTAAAGATGTTAATTTTGTAATGCATATCTGCTCTGACGAAGGGTCTCGGCCTGAAACGTCGACTGTGCTCCTTCCTACGGATGCTGTCTGCCCTGCTGCGTTCCACCAGCATTTTGTGTGTGTTGCTCTGCTCTGAATAGCAGGTTCTGTTCAGGATCTGTCCTTGGTCCAGCATGTAAGTGCCACTTTATGGCAGTGCTTCTACTTTCTCAGCATTTTGTGAAGATTCAGCATGTCACCCAAAACCTTGACAAACTTCTGTAGGTGCACAGTGGAGAGTATCCTGACTGGTTGCAGCACAGACTGGTATGGAAACACCAATGCTCAAGAACAGAAATACCTTCGAAAGTGGTGGATACAGCCTAGGCCATCAAAGGAAAAGCCCTCTCCACCACCGAGCACATCTACAAGGAGCACTGCCACAAGAAAGCAGCATCCATCTCAAGGGCTCAACCATCCAGGTTATGCTGTCTTCTCACTGCTGCCAGTGGGAAGGAGGTACACCGGCTTCAGGAACAGTTATTACCTTACAACCATCAGGATCCTGAACCAGCGTGGATAACTTCACTCACCCCAGCACTAAACCAATTCCACAACCTAAGGACTCACCTTGGAGAACTCTATAACCCATGTTCTCAGTACTATTTATTTACGTAATTATTTATTATTATAATAGCTTTATTTGTGTTTGCAGTTTATGTTCTTTTGTACATTGGTTGTTTGTCAGTTGTGTGTAGTTCTTCAATGATTCTATTATATTTCTTTTGCTCTACCGTGAATGCCTGTAAGAAAATGAATCTCAGGGTAGTATATGGTGACATATACATACTTTGATGATAAATTTACCTTGACTTTTTTATGTTTGTCATGAACATATGCAGGTACTAAATTGCAACTTTGGTGATAATATTGGAAATGTTTTCTCAGAAAGTGGCTGTTTCATTAAGTGAGGTGGATTTGACCAAGTCTCCTAGCTAACTACAATGCTGAAACAGGTGTGTGTTCTGAAACAGACAGATGAGTAAGTTCATAGGGAGTTTAAGAAGGCGTGTGGTATACTGGCCTTCATTAGTCAGGGAATTGAGTTCAAGAGCTGTGAGGTAATGATGCAGCTCCATAAAATTCCGGTTGGACCACACTTGCTCTCTCTTCTTGTGGCCCATCTTCAGTTAAAATATTTACTCAGCTACATAGGGCAGAAAGACCTGTAATTAATTCAGAGGCCCTGGTCTCTTATGACCTGCTATCATTGAAGAAGTTGTTTGATATGTGAAGGACAGGGAATAATGATACTGCCCTTTTCATTCTCACCTCACATTCCACAGTGAGAGTACACAGGCATGGATAAAACCTACTTATCAAAGCTTCTGGCATATTCTTCTGCATATATCACTGACAATCCCCTACTCCCTGCTTGACACTGAAACCATTGGTATATGTAACTATTTCAGAAATGTAAACAATAAATAATAAATACACTTCTATTTAATTTTTAGCAGCTGTCCCAGGCATGATAAGTATGCTCAATGATGCTACAAATAAAGGCTGCTTACACAAATTAATTTGCAAAATGAAGAGGGATGGAATTCCAGAATGGCATTAATGATAATTGTTCCAAGCTGTTCCCATTCCTTTAAGGTCGGCCAATGCTTCAACTCCCTATCTGAACATGAGGAAATGCAGCCTGTTTGAAAATCAATTTAAAAAACAACAAATGCTAGAAATCTAAAATGAGAGCAAAACATCCTGGAAATACTCGACAGGTCAGGTCAAACCTGTAGATAGAGAAGCAGAATTAATGTTTCAGATTAAAGATCCTTTATCAGAACACTCACAAAGGGATCTCAAACTGAAACTATAATGCTGCCTGTGTGTCTCATGGTCCAACACCAAAACAAAGGTAGGAGAATTGTATCTGCTTCTTCCTTTATTTTGTATGGAAGCAGAATTCCATTAGCAAGTGTTTATGTGTTGACTATTTTTCAATTTAATACATTTTGGTATTTTCTCTCTTCATTTCTATTCCTCCAAAGCTGGGGTTCAGTTAACTTTGGAAACAATTATTTGAACTTCATTGGACATTATCCGAAAAATCCTCACCAGTGCTTTATAAAGTCTCAACATTACATCCTGGCTTTTATATTCTAGCCCTCTCGAAATGAGTGCTAACATCACATTTGCCTTCCTCACCTCAGACTCAACCTGCAAATTAACCTTTGGGGAATCCTGCACAAGGACTCCCAAGTTCCTTTGCGCCTCAGTGTTTTGTATTTTCTCTCAATTTAGAAAATAACCAAACCTTTCATTTCTACTACCAAAGTGCATGACCATACATTTCCTGACCCTGTATTCCATCTGCCATTTATTTTCTCATTCTCCTAATCTGTCTAAGTCCTTCTGCAGCCTCTCTGCTTCCTCAAAACTACCTGCACCCCCACCTATCTTCATGTCATCTCCCAACTTTGCAACAAATCCATCAATTCCATCATTCGAATCATTGACATACGCATAACGTAAAAAGAATCGGTCCCAACATAGACTCTCTGGAACATCATTAGCCTATATTTTCCTTTCTTCTGCCTCTCCATTCTTGAAGAGTGGAGTGACTTAAAATTTCCCAGTCTTCTGGAACCATTCCAGAATCTAATCATTCTTAAAAGATCATTACTAATGCCTCCACAGTCTCTTCAGCCACCTCTTTCAGAACCTTGGGGTGTAGTCCATCTGGTCCAGATGACTTCAGACCTTTCAGTTTCCTCAGAACCTTCTCTCTAGTAATAGTAACTTCACACACTTCCTGCCCCCAATACCTGGAACTTCCACTATACTGCTAGTATCTTCCTTAGTGAAGATTGATGCCATATACTTTTTCAGTTCATCCGCTATTTTGTTGCCCCCCCCCCCAAATTACTACTTCCCCAGCATCATTTTCCCCAGCTCTATCCACAATGATTCCACACCTTCCACCCCTATGTCATCTCTTTCTGAAGATTAGATTTTATTTTTTTACCAACAGAGCAATGCCGGCCCTTCTGCCTTCCTGCCTGTCCTTTTGATACAATGTGTATGCTTGGACATTAAGCTCCCAGCTATAAGCTTCCTTCAGCCATGATTCAGTGATGCCTACAACACCATACATGGCAATCTGGGGTCCTTTGTATAACTATCTCAAATTTGCAGCACAGGTTGGTGTTTTGGCATTCATTAGTTGGGAATGGAGTCAAGAGCAGACAGGTAATGTTGCAGCTCTATAAAACTCTGGTTAGATAGTCTTGGAATATTTTGTTCTGACATGGTTATACCTAATTAGTTAATAGGAGAGGGCATAATTTTATGATGATTGGAGGAAAGTATGGGGGAGTGGTAGTGGATGATTGAAAGAAAGAAAAAGATGATTGCTTCTCAGACTGGAGGCCTGTGACTAGTGGTATGCCTCAAGGATCTGTGCTGGGACCATCGTTGTTTGTTGTCTATATCAATGATCTGGATAATAATGTGGTAAATTGGATCAGCAAGTTTGCTGATGACACAAAGATTGGCGGCATTGTGGACAGCGAGGAAGCTTTCAAAGCTTGCAGAGGGATCTGGGCCAGAAAATGGCAGATGAAATTTAATGCAGACAAGGGTGAGGTACTGCACTTCGGAAGGACAAATCAAGGTAGGACATACACAGTAAATGGTAGGGCACTGAGCAGTGCGGAGGAACAAAGAGATCTGGGAGTTCAGATACATAATTCCCTGAAAGTGGCGTCACAGGTAGACAGGGTTGTAAAGAAGGCTTTTGGCATCCTGGCATTCATAAATCAAAGTATTGAGAAACGGATGTTTATGGGGAGGTTGTATAAAACATTGGTGAGGCCAAATCTGGAGTATTGTGTACAGTTCTGGTCACCTAACTATAGGAAAGATATCAGTAAGATTGAAAGAGTGCAGAGAAGATTTACTAGGATGTTGCCGGGTCTTCAGGTGTTTAGTTACAGGGAAAGATTGAACAGGTTAGGACTTTATTCCTTAGAGCATAGAAGAATGAGGGGAGCAACAGGCCAACGGCAGATGCCATCTCTCTAGCCCTACATTCCTCCTTAGAACACCTAGAGAATAAAGACGCATACGTAAGGCTCGTTTTCATTGACTACAGCTCTGCCTTTAATACCATCATTCCAAATAAACTGATTCCTAAGCTCCGGAACTTGGACCCTAGCACTCAGATCTGCAGCTGGATCTTCAACTTCCTCACAGACAGGACCCAGGCTGTAAAAATAGGGGACAAGCTCTCCTCTACAATCACTCTGAGCACCGGTGCCCCACAAGGCTGTGTACTCAGCCCCCTGCTGTACTCACTGTACACTCATGAATGTGTAGCCAAGTTTCCATTGAACTCAATATATAAGTTTGCTGATGACACAACAATTGTAGGCCGTATCTCGGGTAATGATGAGTTTGAGTACAGAGAGGAAATTAAGAACCTGGTGGCATGGTGTGAAGACAATAACCTATCCCTCAACATCAGCAAGATGAAGGAATTGGTTGTTGACTTCAGAAGCAGTAGCGGACCGCACAACCCCATTTACATCGGTAGTGCGCAAGTGGAACAGGTCAGCAGCTTTAAGTTCCTTGGGGTCAATATCACAAATGACCTGACTTGGTCCAACCAAGCAGAGTCCACTGCCAAGAAGGCCCACCAGTGCCTTTACTTCCTGAGAAAGCTAAAGAAATTTGGCCTGTCCCCTAAAACCCTCACTAATTTTTATAAATCATCTCTTGATAAACTCCCTGGTCTGTTGAATTTCTGGATGGCCAACCAGACAGGACAAGTCACCCCATTCCAACACTTTGGAGTGAAACATAATAGGGACAAACAGCTGGTTGGGAGGTTCCAACCGGGGCCAGGATCTCACAGTTGGGTGGTCTTCACCTCCTCTATTCCCCGGTTACTGGAACAGCAATGCATGAACAAGGAAGGATAAGCTCTTCATTGGCTTTGTCCTCAGACGCGTTGAACTGCTGGGAGAGAGTGTCAGCCTTGATAGTCCTGCTGCTAGGATGATAGGTGAAGATGAAATTAAACTGAGTGAAGAAGAGAGCCCAACGGGCTAAACAGAAGTTAAGTCTTGTAGCACCCCAAATGTAAGAGAGATCCTTGTGATCTGTCCAAACCCAAAAGGGATGCTCTGTCCCCTCCAGTGAGTATTGCCATTCTTCCAGGGCATCCTTGACAGCTAGAAGTTCTCAGTTCCCAACATCATAGGGACTCTCAGCTGGAGTCAAATGATGGGAAAGCAAGGCATAAGGATGCAGCTGGCTATTGACAGCGTACATCTCCAGTGCTGACGTCTGATGCATCCACCGCAACAGGATGGCCAGGATGTTTCTGGGCGTTGCAGCACAGGGGCAGTGGTGAAGCAACGCTTTAGTTCTGAGAATGCCGGGTCTGCTTCATTTGTCCAATGGAATCCCACAGTGCTCTTCCAGGTGAATGAATTTATGGGGGCCATGATCAAACTGAAATTTTGGATAAAGCAGTGATAAAAGTTCGCAAACCCCATGAAGTGCTACACTTGTTTGACCATAGATGGTTTGGGCCACTCCGTGACAGCTCAAACTTTACTTGGCTCCATTTCAACACTAGAAGTGGTACATAGAGCCCAAAAACAACACCTGGTCTTTATGGACCTCACACTTCTCTGCTTGACATACAGGTTATTCTTGAAGAGCCATCAGAAAACATTTTGGACATGCGAGACATGTTCCTGGTGAGTGCAGGAATATAGATCAGAATATTGCCCAAAACACAAAGGCAAACTGATTCGACATGTCCCTGAGCACGTCGCTGACTACAGCCCGAAATACGCCAAAATGCATCACAAGCTCATAGTGGCTATTAGTAGTGATGAAAACTGCCTTCCACTCATCCCTTTTGCTGATACAAACAAGATTGTAAGCATTGCACAGATCAATTTTGGAAAATATGGTTGCTCTCTGGAGATGTTTGAATGCAGAGTCAAGCAGGGGAAGAAGGTAGTGGTTCTTCATGGTGATATTGTTCAGTGGGGAATAATCAACACAGGGATGAAACTTGCCATCCTTCTTGCTCACAAAAAAAGATGCCCACACCTACTGGTGAGCTTGATGGATGGATAAGCCATAATGCCAATGCCTCCTCAATGATTTCTTCCATGGCTATCATTTCTGGATGAGAGAGAGAAAAGACCTGGCCCCAGGGAGAACTAGCACTTTATACTTTATACTTTAATGTCACCAAACAATTGATACTAGAACGTATAATCATCATAGTGATATTTGATTCTGTGTTTCCCGCTCCCTGGATTACAAATCGATAGTAAATATTAAAAATTTAAATTATAAATCATAAATAGAAAATAGAAAAATGGAAAGTAAGGTAGCACAAAAAAACCAAGTGGCAGGTCCAGATATTTGGAGGGTACGGCCCAGATCCGGGTCAGGATCCGTTCAGCAGTCTTATCACAGTTGGAAAGAAGCTGTTCCCAAATCTGGCCATACAAGTTTTCAAGCTCCTGAGCCTTCTCCTGGAGGGAAGAGGGACAAAAAGTGTGTTGGCTGGGTGGGTCGTGTCCTTGATTATCCTGGCAGCACTGCTCCGACAGCGTGCGGTGTAAAGTGAGTCCAAGGACGGCAGATTGGTTTGTGTGATGTGCTGCGCTGTGTTCACGATCCTCTGCAGCTTCTTCCGGTCTTGGACAGGACAACTTCCATACCAGCTTGTGATGCACCCTAGAAGAATGCTTTCTACGGTGCATCTATAAAAATTAGTGAGGGTTTTAGGGGACAGGCCAAATTTCTTTAGTTTTCTCAGGAAGTAAAGGCGCTGGTGGGCCTTCTTGGCAGTAGACTCTGCTTGGTTGGACCAAGTCAGGTCATTTGTGATATTGATCCCGAGGAACTTAAAGCTTTTAACCTGTTCCACTTGCGCACCACCAATGTAAATTGGGTCGTGCGGTCTGCTACTCCTTCTGAAGTCAACAACCAATTCCTTCATCTTGCTGAAGTTGAGGAATAGGTTATTGTCTTCGCACCATGCCACCAGGTTCTTAATTTCCTCTCTGTACTCAATCTCATCATTACCCGAAATACGGCCTACAATTGTTGTGTCATCAGCAAACTTAAATATTGAGTTCAATGGAAACTTGGCTACACATTCATGGGTGTACAGTGAGTACAGCAGGGGGCTGAGTACACAACCTTGTGGGGCACTGGTGCTCAGAGTGATTGTAGAGGAGAGCTTCCCCTATTTTTACAGCCTGGGTCCTGTCTGTGAGGAAGTTGAAGATCCAGCTGCAGATCTGAGTGCTAAGGCCCAGGTTCCGGAGCTTAGGAATCAGTTTATTTGGAATGATGGTATTAAAGGCAGAGCTGTAGTCAATGAAAAGGAGCCTTACATATGAGTCTTTATTCTCCAGGTGCTCTACGGAGGAATGTAGGGCCAGAGTATCGGGTAAGAGGTCAATGGACAGTCATATAGTTGGTGTGGAGGCAGGGAGGTGACTTTTTTTGTACTGAAGACCACAGGAAGATCAGAATATTCAGATGGAATGCTGGTCAGGTCCACATAAGCAGTTGACACAGGAGGGGATTCACAGATTGGAGCGTGAGCTGGACCCAAAAGGTCGACAGGCATGCCGGTCCCCACTCTTGGAGTGCTTTAAGGGACCATTTATCCATGGTCCATTTAACCAGATCGAAGGAGAGTTGTTCCTTATGGTTGGCTTTCAGCACAAGTTGGAGGAGTTCAGTGGAAAGGTGTATCTGGCCAACTATCTGGGACCTTGATATCAATCTTTTCTCTCAATTTCTAAATTGGATATTAGGCTCTTTCCATTTAGATTAGGAGAGAGAAATACGAGAGGACATGCCTTTAGGGTGAAAGGGGAAAGGTTTAGGGGGAACATTGAGGGGAACTTCTTCACTCAGAGAGTGCTGGGAGTGTGGAACATATTGCCATCTGACGTGGTAAATGCGGGCTCACTCTTAAGTTTCAAGAATAAATTGGATAGGTACATGGATAGGAGAGGTCTGGAGGGTTATGGACTGGATGCAGGTCAATGTAACTAGCAGAATAATGTTTTGGCACAGACTAGAAAGGCTGAATGGCCTGTTTTCTGTGCTGTAGTGTTCTATGGTTCTATGGTTCTATGGGATATCAGAGGCTGATTCTTAAACCAGAGTGGTATGTGCACGGTCAGTACACTGCCAGGGGGTGAGGCAGATATATTAAGGACATTTAAGAACCCCTTAGATTAGCGTATGGATGCTAATAGAGGGCTATATGGAAGAGAAGAGTTAGATTGATCCTGGAGTAGGTTAAAAGGTTGGCACAAGTTGCAACATTTCGGGCTGAAGGGTCTGTATTTCACTTTTCCATGTTCTAAGTATGTTCTATTTTGTTCACTCTTCCCACTTGCCTTCCATATCTAATTTATGTTTCATTATCATAAGACATTAAGAATACAAGCTAGATAGATAGAGTGGGTCAAGAGTACCTGTTTCCCAGGGTTGAAATGTCTAATACCAGAGGACATGCATTTAAGGTGAGAGGGGGTAAGTTCAAAGGGGATGTGAGGGGTAAGTTTTTTACTCAGAGAATATTTGATTCTTGGATTGCACTGCCAGATATAGTGGTAGAGGTAAATACATTGGAGGATTTTAAGAACTGTTTAGATAGTCACATGAATGTGTGGAAGGTGGAAGGATGTGGACATGGTGCAGATAGGAGTGATTAGTGTTCGGGCGTTTTTGATTTGCTTTTTAGCTGATTCGGCAAACATTGTGGGACAAAGGGCCTGTTCCTGTGCTGTTCTCTTCTATGTTTTATGTTCTACTACACTTTGACTTCTCTTTACAAACCCAGCCACAGTCTGGAAGCTTGTGCCTGCAGAGCTGGGGTATTGCCAAAACATAAACTATTTTACAATAATATTGATGAATATGACAACATTTGAGCCAAGTTGGCAAAAGTACGGCAAAATATTTTTTTTCAGTTCTAGGTACGTAACTATACACCATAATGAATAATTCACCCACAAATGAAATCAGGAAAGTAGTGATAAGCATGGGAACCTCCATTAATCAGACCTTGTTGGAAGGATAAGCATATGGCATAGTAAATACAGTCCGGTTTTCTGTTCCATGTGCAATAATTTGCTTTAACTGTATCAACTGTAATATTGTCCACGTGAACTTGGCTTGTCCCAAAAAAAATGGCTTGGGACAAGATGAGGACATCAAAACCAGGGTGGAAGCACGGAATGCTGGGAACACCCAACAGGTCAGGCAGTATCTACGGAAAGAGGAACAGAGTTAATGTTTTAATAGTATTGGAAAAGAGAGAAAGAAAATTAGTTTGAAGTTGAACAACTAACTTCTTTTCCCTTTCCAACTTTGACTAGGTACATTAACTCTCTTTCTGCTTCCATAGTCACCACCTGAACAGAAGAATACTTCCAATATATTCCATTTTTCTACATCCAGCCTCTGCAATAACATTCTGATATTTTATCAGCTATGTTGCTAACCAGTGACCGATGGGCTAAACAGAAGTGGAGGTTCTGAAGCATGCAACCCCTAATAACAAAAAATTAACATGCAGATGAAAGAGCATAATTCTGGTGATAGGAAGGGACTATTGATCCACAGGAGTCAGGGATGATTGTTAACAATAAATTCAGCATGTTAAGAAAAAATAATATTATTGGCGTTTAATATTGCACAGAAAATTACCCTCATAATTCCAATCGATAACCTTCATTGGTATTGCTTCATTTCATTAGTTACAAGACCACCACAGGAGCAAACAAATCTTGAAGCTTATTGCTTTGGTTAGAACATAGAACGTAGAACACTACAGCACAGTACAGGCCCTTCAGCCCACAATGTTATGCCAATCTTTTAACCTACTTTAATATCAATTTAACCCTTCTCTCTTACAGAGCGCTCCGTTTTTCTATCATCTATGTGTCTATCTAAGAGTTTCTTAAATGTCCCTAATGTTACCTGCACCACCAACACTGGCAAGGTGTTCTATGCAGTTTTCTGTGTAAAAAATGTACCTCTGACATCCCCCTTACACTTTCCTCCAATCACCTTAAAATTATGCCCCCTGGTATTAGCCATTTCTGGCCTGGGAAAAGGTTTCTAGCTATTCACTTAATTTTTGCCTCTTATCATCTTGTACCCTTCCATCAAGTCACTTCTTATCCCTTTTCACTCCAAAGAAAAAAAAACCCTAGCTCACTGTAGCTATCCTCATAAGATGCTCTCTAATCCAGGCAGCGTTCTGTTAAGTCTGCTCTGCACCCTCTCTAAAGCTTCCACACATTAGCAACACTTACAATTTAAAGATTGGAGGATAAGGGGCTAGGAATTAGGTAAGCAAAAGTTAGATTTAGTTGAAATGCTTTTACATTTCAACCGAAACAAAAAAAAACTCAGGTTTAGTTATGTAGCTTAATATGCTTATATGAAAATGATAGTTTCGAATGATAGAAAAATAACTAAAAGTCATACATACCCCAGTTAAAGCTGCTGATTGCTAGGCTGAATAATTTGATAGTGAAAATGGCAGGCACATTTTGCAGGCTGTTACAGAAGGGTAATGTTCAGAGCATGTGGAGAACAGCTGAGCTTTGGCTCATTGGTAAGGGTTAGGTTGTGAATTACGTAAATTCGAGAATCTACAGCATCAACACCAGGAAATTTATAGTTGAGGGGTATGCTTTTATGTATTAGTTTTTGAGGATTCATTTCAATTAAACCAATAAAGTGTCATTTATGAACATGGTGTTGGACCTCAGTTATTTTCTGATCCTTAGGGTTCTTCCACCAGTCAAGAATGGTGAGCAATCTTAATTCTTAATGATCATTTATTTTAAAGTTTAGACAAACATACAAATACTGAGAAAACTAAGCAAAGAGCTGAGAAACAAAGCAGGGATAAATGAAAAGCAAAGAACCTAAGGATAAAAGACGAAGATATCGCCTCTGAGAAATCCATGATCTTTTATAATCCGGATAACAGAACATTCCTTGGATAAGACTAAACCAATCACTGGTTGCACAATTACTTCACGTGGGTAATGTGCTAATACTTAGCCAATGAAAAATGAGAAGGATGATACACCGTTCATTCAACTGCTATACCTCTTTCTGCCAGTGTATGGGGATGAACCATCACATACTGTGAAAAATGCATGTGTTTGCTAAAAAGCACAAATAATTAAACTACAACTTGAATCTGACATTAATTCATCTAATATCTGATAGAAAAGTATTAAAAGTAGTGGTTTCCGGTGCTGGCCTGCAGGGTGCCCAGGACATCTTTAGGGAGCGGTTTCTCAGAAAGGCAGCGTCCATTGTTGGGGACCTCTAGCACCGAGGGCATGCCCTTTTCTCGCGGTTGCCATCGGGTGGGAGATGCAGAAGCCTGGGGGCACACACTCAGCGGTTCGAGGCAGCTTCTTCCCCTCTGCCACCTGATTCCTAGGTGGACATTGAGGCTTTGGACACTACCTCACTTCTTTTAATATACAGTATTTCTGTTTTTGCACATTTTTAAAATCTATTCAATATATGTAATTGATTTACTTGTGTATTTATTATTGTGCTTTATTTTATTTTATTTTTTCTCTCTCTGCTGAATTATGTATTACATTGAACTCTTGCTGCTAAGTTAACAAATTTCACATCACATCCCAGTGATAATAAACCGGATTCTGATTATGAGGATCATATCATCGGCATATGTTGTGAAATTCACTGTGTTTATGGTAGCAGTACAGTAAAATACATACAAATTATTCTAACTTACAATAAAAATAAAATGAATAAATAGTGCGAAAGGGGAATAATGAGATGGCATTCATGACTTCATGGTCTGTTCAGAAATCTGATGGTGGAGGAGAAGAAGTTGTTCCTAAAACACTGAATTTCATGCTCCTGTACTTCCTCCCTGAAGATAGAAATGGATCCAAATCAGGTCTAATATCATTGGCATGTGTCATGAAATGTGTTAACTTTGGAGCAGCAGTACAATGCAACACAGGATAAGCACAGAAAAAACTGAATTACAGTAAGTATATATCATTATATTAAATAGTTAAGTTAAAACAAGTAGTACAAAAACAGAAATAAATTTTAAAAAGTAATGAGGTGTTGTTCGTGGGTTCAATATTTGATTAGGAATCAGATGGCAGGGGGGAAGAAACTGTTCCTCAATCATTGAGTGTGTGCCTTCAGGCTTCTGTACTTCCTTCCTGATGGTAACAATGAGAAGAGGACATGTCCTGGGTGGTGGGGGTCCTTAATGAAGGACATCACCTTCCTGAGGCACTACTCCTTGAAGATGCCTTGGATGCTACGGAGGCTAATATCCATGATGGAGCTGACTAATTTAAAAACAACTTTCCGCAGCTTACTTCGACCCTGTACAGCAGCCCCAGACCCACCCCATAGCAGACAGTGATGCAGTCAGTCAGAATGCTCTCTGCAGCTCATCTGTAAAAGTTTTGGAGTGTTTTAGACGACAAAACCAAATCTTCTCAAACTCCTAATGAAATATAGCTGCTGTTTTACCTTCTTTATCGCTGCATCAATATGTTGCGACCAGGTTAGGTTCTTTGAGATATGGACACCCAGGAACTTGAGAAGAGGGCATGTCCCAGATGGTTTGGGTCCTTAATGATGGATGTCATCTACAGCCCTTTGCAACCTCTTTCGATCCTGTGCATTGACATCTCCATACGAGGCAGTGACGCAACCACTTTTTAAGGTATACCTATTTGCTAGTCCTTGGTGACATACCAAATATTTTCAAACTCTTCATGAACTATTGCAGCATCTTAATCCTGCAATTACACTTACATTGTAGACACAAGAGATTCTGCAGAAGCTTGAGCAACACACACAAAATGCTGGAGGAGCTCAGCAAGTCAGGCAGCATCTATGGAGGGAAGTGAGTCAGTTGTAACATTCGACTGTTCATTCCCATACATAGATACTGCCTGACCTTCTGAGATCCTCCAGCATCTTGTGTGTGTTGCATTTACAATGTCCCTTGAATCAGGCATGAACCAGCAGAAATGAGTTATTCCTTGTATGACTAGAATTGAACCTAACTCTTTCGCTAAGTGTCATACAGTGCTGTCTCAAACTCATTGTAGGTAGAACGAGGAGTCAACAGCTACAAACTCGCAATGAATTTCCACTGAATGGGGATACTAAAGGAGGAAATTGTTCACTGGTATTCTAAATTTTATTAGATTTTATAAGAAAATCCATGTTTTTAAATATTTTATGCTTCTCAAAATTAGTTTTCTATTTATCAACTGGAAATACTAGTTTTTATTGTTCATCTTTCATTATCCTGAGTGAACTAGTGTATTAACTCCCTTCAAAAGTGAGTTAGGAGTTAACAGATTTGAGTCTGGAGTGACACAGAGGTCAAACTTGATAATATTTTCTTCCTGTAGGACAGTTGGATTTTTACAACAATCCTACAGTTTCACACCGTCATTCCTAACTTTTCAATTCAAAGTTAGTTCCTTGAAATCATATTCAACAAGTACACTCAGTGGCCACTTCATTAGGTACCTAATAAACTGGCCACTGAGTGTATGTTTAAGGCCGTCTGCTATTGTAATCCATCCTCTTCAAAGTTTGATGTGCTGTGCATTCAGAGATGCCCTTCCACACACCACTGTTGCAACACATGGTTACTTGAGTTACTGTTGCTTTCCTGTCAGCTTGAACCAGTCTGGCCACTCTCCTCTGACCTCTCTCATCAACAAAAGGTTTCAACTCACAGAACAGCTGCTCACTGAATGTTTTTTCTCACCATTTTCTGTAAATACTAGTGAAGATTGTGTGTGAAAATCCCAGAATATAAGCAGTTTCTGAGATACTAAAACCACCCTGTCAGGCACTAACAGATATTCCATGGTCAAAGTCACTTAGCTTGTTTTCTATTCTCATTCAGATGTTTGGTCTGAATTACAGCTGAACTTCTTGACCATGTCTGCTTGCATTTAGTTGCTGCCATATGATTGGCTGATTAGGTATTTCATTAACATAATAAAGTGGTCACTGAGTGTACAGTTCAGTAATCCAGGGCTCTGGGTACCAGTCTAATCCTTACTGGATGGTGAAGTTGAAGAAGATGAAAAGGTAGCCACAGTATTTTGATCTCCAATTCTACCACTGCCTTTGAGTTTGGTTATCTAGGTGATTACATCAAAGTGCCAACTAATTGACCTACTAGAGTTAAAAAATTCAAAAGGGTGGACTACAGAATTAATAGAGGTTATGAAACAATGGCTAAACTAAGGCAAGAATACCAAGTGAGGTTTTTTTTTAAAGGTTTTAAACCTTGCCAAAGTATAAATTATTTGTAGGGACTCTATAGAAAGTCTCATCCAAATGAGAGTATCCTTGACAATATCCAACATGTTTATAGAGCTGACTATCAGGGGAGATAGTTCAGCCATCATTGAACTAGAACAGTAGAGCACAGTTTGGGCTTTTATATTGTGCTAATATATGTAAGACCATGAAGAACAGGAGCAGAATCAGGCCATTCAGCCCATCGCATCTCTTCTGCCTTTCGATAATGGCTGATTTATTTTGCTTTCTTTCCAAAGCTCTAGTGAAACCTACTCCATAATCTATCTCACCCATGAATCCTACATTGCCCATAACTCTCCATTTGTCTTAAATCCAGGTGCTCATCTAAACGTCTCATAAATATCCCTATCAAATCAGTTTCTAACTGCATTGCTTCTCATCTAATGCACTCAGCAAAACTAGCATTCACTTCCCTTTGGCTATTTCATTTGCTTCAAAATATTGCTCAATTCACTTAGTATACATATTCCTGTTATCCCTTGCACAATCAAACACGTCTATCATACAGATGTAGCCAGCCATTTCTGCTTTTTTAAAAAAATGATTATTATCACCCAGTACTCACTATTTATGGGTTATATGCAAAAGTACATAAATGGCATACTGTACATCAATATGCCGCCATGCCATACATACATATCCAGCTTAAAATAGTAACGAAACCAAGACACATTCTCTTGGGCTCCCACCTTTTTCTTGCCATTAGTTTTATGTTTGGAGTTACAAAGTATAAGAGTGGCAACAACGTATTTTTAAAATGAACCCAAGGCAATTACCTATCTGTTGAAGCGCAGAGATACTTACAACTTTAAAAAAAAACAGCAAGTCATTTAAATTTTTTTTAAAAAGCAAAGCAGCAAGGTGTTTGATTGTTCCTTTGGAAGGGAGAGAAAGAAGTCACTGACACTGAATCAGAAGCTCGTCAACTTCCTCCTTGCATATCGCAATGCAGCACATTCTACAAACAACAACCCTCCAGCTATGGTGTTCCTGGGTTGTCCCTTGCATTCACATTTGGATCTGTTCAAACTCAATCTCAGCAAGAGTATGCAGGACAAACAGCTGAGACAAATTGAAGGCTCCTCAAACAAGGAGGTTCATTGTTTCATTCCTGGACTAGCAGTCCTGGCGAGGGACAGAGGTGATCAGAAGTGCGTAATTGGAAAGATTAAGGACAGAACCTCCACCCTCCTACACAGTGGAGATTGTGTCTGGAGATGACACATTGATCAGCTGAGGAGAGCTGAATAAATTGTTGGAGAAGAAAGGTAGCCAGAGTTGCCAGAACCACTTCCTGCAGTCCCAGAGTCAACTTCTGTAACCACTACAGAGGAGGGCTCAAAACGTGAGATTGTGTCACAGCCACAAGTCTCACCTGCTAAGCAGAGTGACCCACCTCCCCACTGTCAGATGCTGTGCATGTCTATATCATAGTTATATAGGCATTCGTTAGTCTCATGAGACCATGGATTTGCGCCTTGGAAAGTTTCCAGGGTGCAGGCCTGGGCAAGGTTGTATGGAAGACCAGCAGTTACCCATGCTGCAAGTCTCCCCTCTCCACGTCACCGATGTTATTCAAGGAAAGGGCATAGGACCCATACAGCTTGGCACCGGTGTCATCGCAGAGCAACGTGTGGTTAAGTGCCCTGCTCAAGGACACACACGCTGCCTCAGCCAAGGCTCGAACTAGCGATCTTCAAATCACTAGATGAATGCCTTAACCACTTGGCCACGCGCCAACACTATACCATAGTTATATAGTATACACATATATACAGTCAAGTTACCTGAAGGCCACATACCAGATGTACAGGACAACTACAAATACCCGTGGATCCTGCAGGTGCTTGGAAGCCACAATGAGGACACGAGGAAGGCTGCAACATCCAAGTACCTCCAAAGAGTGAGACAGGCCAGCTGAATGGGAAGAACAAGATCCGAGCCACCAACACATTTGCCCTACCAGTCAGCAGATACCCAGCTACAATAACGAACTGGCCAAGGAACGAACTAGAAGCCACTGAAATCAAGACCTGGAAACTGCTAGCAGTAAATGGAGGATTCCACCCAAGGTCCAATGTCGAGCAACTGTACACCCACCGGAGTACAAGAGGATATGGAGTTGGAAGCTTCAGGGTCACAGTCCTGGAAGAAATGCGAAACATCCAGGAGTATATCAGGAAGATGGCCCCTAAGGACGACCTGCTAAGAAAATACCTCAGACGGCAGGCAAGGGACATGGAAATGGAAGTGGGTGAAGCAGAGCCAGAGAACCGAAGGCCACGGCAGGAGGACAAGCCACCGGATGGGATGTACCATGCCAGATCTTAGAAGTGGCTGACTTGAGGAAGTCCTACCGATGGCTGTAAAAGGCAGGGCTGAGGGACAGCACAGAGGCGTTTCTCATGGCTGCACAACAGCAATAGAGGCAGGGGTCTATCACATCAGACAAGACCCAAGATGCAGACTGTACAAGGAGTCGGCCAAAACCATCCAGCACACAGTAGCAGGGTGCAAGATGCAGGCAGGGACAGCAGACACTGAACGACACAACCAAGTTGCAGGACTTGAGTACAAGAACATCTGTGCTGAGTATGGATTGGACACTCCCAAGTCCAGATGGGAAACATTCAAGAAGGTCATGGAGAATGATAGAGCTAAGAACCTGTGCGACTTACAAATACAGACTGATAAGCGGGTACTGCCAACCAACCAGACATAATAATACTGGACAAGGAACAGAAGAAAGCAACCGTGATAGACGTGGCAATCCATAATGATAGTAACATCAGGAAAAAATATGAGAAACTGAAGAAACACCAAGGCTTGAAAGAGCAGATAGAAAGGATGTGAAAAGTTAAAGCCAGAGTAATCCCAGTGGTGATAGGAGCACTTGGAGCTGTGACACCTGGACTGGGAGGTAGATTCAATAAATCTCAGTAACAACATCTGAGGTCTCAGTCGAGAAGAGCGTTCTACTAGGAACAACAAGAATACTGCGCCAAACCATCAAGCTCCCAGTCCTCTAATAGAGGACCGGGACTGAAGGAAAAAATACACATACCATCCATAGAAATAAATAACTAAATATATATATACGGTAAGATGCATTCTATATTGAGTTGGAGTTTATAGCAAAGCAGGGAGGAGGGTTGTGTACTTAATATTTCAGTAAGATTTGAGTAATATTGTAAATACAGGATATTGCTTGATAAGTATTCTTTGTTGTTTACATAATGCATTGTGCCCTCATTACTCCGCCACATCTTGCGTACATGGCTTGCTTAAAGTAAAATTGAAACTAAGACATGTTTTCCTAGGCTCCTGTCTGTTTCTTTCAGTTAGTTTAATGAGTGGGAGTTACAAAACATAGCAAGAACCTTCAGTATCTTGTGTGTGTTTCTGAAGTTTAGGTGCTACTGTAATGAGGGAAAAGCACCAGTCAATTTGTTCAGAACAAGCTCCCAGAAACAGCAATAACAGCAGTAAGGGTGAGTTGGTTGACAACTAAATGGTCCATCAACTATTCTTGGCTACAGGAAAGGGTTGACTTGTCACTAGTCATATCGCAAGGATGTGGTTCAATCTCAGATCACTCAGAAGGCTGTCTGATCATTGGTCACTCAATAGGATGTTGTCTAATCCCTGGTCACTAGCTCAATAATGACCAGTTGGTAGTTATCATTACAATGATGACCAACACCTGATTACAACTAAAAGGATGTGTGATCAGCAGTTGCTCAGTAGAAGTTTGGTCCATCACTGTTCATTCAAAAAGAGATTGACCAATCATTAGTCACTCATTGCTGGTCTAATTCCTGATCACTTAGTACTAAGATAACTCTCTGAGATAGAGTTCAAACTGAAGCACTCCCTCTCCCAAAATTGATTTTGCAAGCTAACCAGTGACTTCCCATGGGAGCTTGGTGAACTGGTTTCACTTAATATCAAATTTAACTCAGCAGAATGGAAGTGTACTAACTGGATGAGTACAACAGTCAGTTAACTTGGTTAAAACAACAGATTGGTTAAAATACAAATCATGAAACTACAGCTGCTGAAAATCAGAAAATGAAACAGTTCCCACAGTTGCACATAAAACAGTTACTCATTGTTTCCTTCTCACAGTTTGTTTATCCCCCGGAGTAGTTTTGGCAAGTTGAGATTTCAGATTTCAAACTCACTCTGCACAGTGAGTCACAGTCTGGAGGATGACCCCTCTATAGAGGAAGGATTGGGAATCAGCCATGTTCAAGTTCAAGTTCAACTTCAAGTTTATTGTTATTCGATCATAAACATGTATACAGTTAAACAAAACAATGTTTCTCTAGCGCCAAGGTGCAATCCACAAGAGATACAGTTGCAAGCCAGCACACACAGTTACAAAATACAAATTCCTGAGTGCCATGGCCTGAGGGTTGACGGGTCGACATAAAGCGAGAGGTGCATCTTTATGTAAGAGAGTGTAATGTCACTGGCACTGTTATATAGCATACATCAAACAGCAGCAATAAAAGATGAAAAGTGACCAGAGCAGGATGAGAGTGTGTCTGTGAGTTGGGGTGGGGGAGGGGAGGGCAGGCCATTCAGACAGGGTGTACATGTGTGCTGAGTGGCAGCATTTCACAGGAAAAGCTCCAAAACACCAAAAAGAGAAGTAACAATGAATGCAGAGTCAAACGAGTTTGGAGTTGTTCCTGAACTTTGGTGCAATAACACACAAAACAACAGCAACTTTAGCAAGTATATATTGTGGGGCATTAAAGGAAACTTGTGATTGCTGGCTGAGATCTTATCAATATCTAAAAGTTGCAGCAGGTGTTTTGAATACTTTTGCTATTTTCTTGCCTGTGTGCACAATGATTACTGATCTAAAATAAAAATGTTGGAAATGCTTAGCAGGTCAGGCAGCATCTATAGAAAGAGAAACAGTCATCATTTTGGGTTGGGAGATTAAGGAAGCAAGTTGGTTTTAAGCTGCAGTCAGGGTGAGGGTGGGAAAGATAGGACAAAAGTAATACCCTTGATAAGTTAAAGCCAGGATTTCTCAAGTGATTCCACTGTTTATAGTGATGTCTGGCTGACTGACTAACAAAGGCAGTTAGGCAGAGAGAAAACCATCAAAGGAGCATTGAAAAACTGAGAGATAGTTCCCTTCAGTCCACACTGAGCTTTCAATTGTCTTTCACTTTAATTCTCCATCTTATCCTCCTCTGACCTATCAAACCCTGAGGCTTCCAGCACTGATCTTATGAGGCCCATGTAAGGCTAAGGAATTGCAGTATTTCATCCATCTGGGCCAGAATGGGACATTCTGCTGTAAAGATAGCCAGCTGAAACTTTGAACTTTATATTGTCCTGCTGACAGACAATACCTTATGTGCTGGGCATTTTCAGAATTCTCCTTTTGGCTTAATATCCAGCAACAACTCTGGCCTGCATTTCACCATTTTGACATATCCCACTGTTTGTTTTCACTTTCTCTCTAACTGCCCTCATTCACTTGGGCAGCTCTGTTCTCATCCTGCTTATTTCCTTTGCCTTTTCTTTTCCTCCTTCAACCTTCCTGCAACTGAAAATTAACTTGTTTTCTCAATTTGCCAGTTCTAATGGAGAGTCTTCGACTTGTAACATTAACTTTTTTCTTTGCCTGATCTGCTGAGAATTTCACAAGAACAAAAGGCCTATTACACCTGTTCCATATGATCATGGCTAATCTATGTTCGCCTCAACTCAATTGGCTTATTATTGTCACATGTGCCGAGATACAGTGAAAAGCTTGACTTGCATACTGTTCATACAGATCAGATCATTACACAGTTTACCTAGCCAGAACAAGGTAAACCAATGACAATGCAAAATGAAATATAGTATAAGATGAAGTATATGAGTATGAAGTATAAGAGAGTGTAGTGCAGGTAAAAAGTAGGAGAGGTATGGTAGCATAGTGTTTAGTGCATCCCTCGATAGCTCCAGCAACCCAGGTTTATTTCCTGCCACTATATGTAAGGATGTTCTCCCTGTGACCACATGTGATTCCTCCAGGTGCTCCAGTTTCCTCCCACATTCTGTTAGTAGATTAATTGGTCACATGGGTGTAGTTGATACCGTGCTGTATCTCTAAATAAATAAGGCGCAAGATCGTAATGAGGTGGATTGTGAGGTCAAGAGTCCAATTTATTGTACTAGGGAACTATTTAACAATATATATAACAATATGGGATAGAAGTTGTCCTTGAGCCTGGTGGTACGTGCTTCCGGGCTTTTGTATCTTCAAGCTGATGGAAGAGGAGAGGAAAGAGGATGTCGAAGGTGGGTGGCAAATTCCCACTAATTTTGTTTACAACTGCGCAGGCCAACCATTGCTCAGAGCAGGAAATTTCAACTCTCATGATAACTGCACGGCACTTTAAGTATTTAGAATATGCATGCTATGAATATTTAGAATGAAAATTGAAATATCACATACTTCTGATTTTATTTATTAAGTGAAGTGTGTAATGAAACAGAGTACAACAAAGAAAACCTTTCATATTTCATAAACTTTTTCTAGCTGTGTCCAATTCCAGCTGCATGGCAACAAAGGCTATGTGCACGGGAGCATTTCAGTTACTGTGAGGCTGTGTGCACATGCAGTTTAAGAACAGAATCTTTGATTTTGATGGTAGCTTTACTAAGGCAGGAAGAAGTATAGGCAGAGTTCATAGGTGGGAGGCTGTTTTCTGTAATGTGCTGAGCTGTGTCCACAACTCTCTGCAGTTCCAGTCATGTGTCAAGCTCCGTGTTAGTGCCAGTTCCCCATGACCCTCAATTCCTCAGCCCTTTAGATATTTATCTGTTACCACCTTGTATCTAATGATCTGGCCTCCACCACCCTCAGTGGCAGAGAAATCCAGAGATTTGCTACCCCCGCCCTCAGGGATAGAGAAATCCAGAGATTTGCTACCTTCTGAGAGAAAACAATCTCCAGCATTTTCTGACTTTATTTTACATTTGCAACTTTAATTTCTTTTTCACTGGGGGCTTAAAGGCAAACAGTTGTTATTATCAACCTATTTTCTATTTTGATTCATCATAGCTCAGTATGATGGTGTAATTTTACTTCTGAGAAAGATAATAAATCAGACATGATAGAATGGCAGAGTAGACTCAATGGGCCAGATATCCTAATATATATATATTCAAGTCATAGAGATAATACAGTATACAAACAGGCGTTTGGAAAATATTGGATTCGGTCCAATACATCCCTCCAGTAAAGCCCTCCCAACCATTGAGTACATCTACGCAAAACACTCTCATAGAAAAGCAGCATCCATCATCAGAGATTCCCACCACTAGAAGATACAATAGCCTCAGGACTCACACCACCAGGTTGAAAACCAGTTACTACCCCTCAACCATCAGGCTCTTAAATAAAAGAGGATAACTACCCTGAACTTCACTTGCTCCATGATTGAAATGTTCCCACAACCAATGATCTCACTCTCAAGGATCCTTTATCATGTTACTTCATGTTCTCATTATTTATTGCTATTTATTTATATTTGTATTTGTACAATTTGTTATCTTCTGCACTCTCGCTGATCTTTCATTAATCATGTTATAGTTACTATTTCATAGATTTGCTGAGTATGCCCACAGGAAAATAAATCTCAGGGTTGTATATGGTGACATGTACTGTATGTACTTTGATAATAAATTGTACTTTGAACTTTGGTCCAACTTGTCCATGGCCACCATGGTTCCCACCAATTTAGACCCATTTGCTCACATTTGGCCCAGGGGTTCCAACCTCTGTTATGCCATGGAGCCTTACGATGTCTGTAGGACCTGTGGACTGACGTCTGGGGTCTGTGGACCCCAGTTTGGGACCCCCTGCTCCAAACCTTTCCTACTGCTGTAGCTGATGTGCTGCAGATCACTGTGGGCACGTTACGTTGCTGCCGGAATGGGAGATGACACTTGCGGGCTACTCCGAGCACATGATGCGGTTGTACAGATTGTCAATGCAAACGGCACATTTCACTGTATATTTCAATGTACATGTGATAAATAAATAAATCTGAACCCATCTGCTTATCCAAATGCCTTTTAAATGTTGTTTCTTGTCTTGACTCAACCACTTTCTCTGGCAGCTCACTCCATGTTCGCACCATCTTCTGCATGATTATGTTGCCCTTCAGGTCCTTTTTAAATCTTCCACCTCTCACTTTATACTTAGGCCCTATAGCTCTTAGTTCCCTTTCCCTAGGGAAAAGACTGTGTACATTCAGCCTATCTGTACCTGCCATGATCTTATACACCTTTGTGAAGGTCACCCCACAATCTTCCAGGAATGGAGTCCTAGCCTGCCTAAACTCTCCATGTCATTCAGTCCTGGAAGCATCCTCATGAATCTTCTCTGCTCTCTCTCTAGTGCAACCATGTCTGTCCTATAGCAGAGTAGCCAGAACTGTACACACTACCCCATGAGCAGACTTGTTCAGAGTGCTATGGGTGCTCTGTAAATATTAGTTTATTCACTCGACATTATTGATAGACTGGAGAAATTTCACATGCGCACCCTCCGCTCCATCCTTGGCACTCGTTGGCAAGACCGTGTCTCCAACCTGGAGGTCTTGGATCACGCGGAGTCCACCAGCACTGAGCCCCTGATCATCAGAGCCCAGATGCAGTGGGTGGGACACTCATCAGAATGGACGACCACCGTATGTCTCGCCAGCTGCTCTATAGTGAACTGGCGACCGGAAAGAGATCTCAAGGTCATCCACGCAAGCACTACAAAGAAACTGTGAAGGAAATCCTATGCTACTGTGGCATCCAGCCAAGGGAACTAGAAGCTGCGGCTGCCGGCAGAACCCGCTGGCGAGCCCTGTACTATGACGCCTACACCAGTTTTGAAGACAGGCGCTGCCAAAAACGGATGGAGAACCGTGAGCAGCATCACAGAACAGCAGCCACAATTACTACAATAATGGACTTCCACTGCCCCCATTGTGCTAGACTCTGAGCTTCCAGACTGGGACTGCAGAGCCACCTCCGGGTCCACAGATGAACTGCACAACAGCGTCTCCTTCCAATCCGAAGGACTACCACAACCACCACCATTGATAGAGGTGTACAAGATAATAAGAGGCAAAGATTGAGTGGGTAGCCAGAGATTTTTTTCCCCAGGACGGAGATGGTTCATACCAGAAAACATAATTCTACAGTGTTTGGAGAAAAGTAAAGAAGAGTAGGGGATGTCATAGGTATTTTTGGTTTTACATAGAGAGTGGAGGTTGTATGGAATGCATTGCCAGGAGTGGTTGAGAGAGGCAGATACAATAGGGATATTTAAGAAATTCTTAGATAGGCAAATGGATGATAGAAAATTGAGGGCTATGTAGGAGGAGAGGGTTAGATTGATCCTAGAGTAGGTTAAAAGGTTGGCACAACATGACAGGGCAAAGGATCTGTACTGTGTTATTCTATCATAAAGAGTCAAAACATTGCAAATGGCAGTGCACTGCTTTCACCCTCCTCCTGATCACTGATAGAACAATGGAAGGCTTCTCCTTGGTACACAGGAACTTGGTGCCACACTGCATGATGTGAGTGTTTGCTGAGCCATCAGAAAATCCCTCTCAGTTGGTGTTCTCAATGCTTTCTTGTTCCTTAACAATACTCTGGCAACAGTTGGTAACCCAGCCTCTTACCTCCACATTTCTTCAGGACAAACATGGCACATCTGGCCCCCACCTCATTTGCATTTTGCTTGGAGATTGTCCCAGTCACTGGAACTCTGCACAAAATCATATTTCAATTCATTAAAACCCACCTCAACAATACAAGAAGCTACTCCCTTTTCTTCATTGTACAACCATGCTCAAAAAATTATAATAAAAAATTATTATTTCAAGACAATCCCAGCTCTTATAATTCCACTTAAGTTCAAGGTGTAAGTTTATCACAACTCAAAGTTCAGAGGAGTAGATTACCAGTCCAGTAACCTTCTCCTCAATGTTTACAAATATGAAAAGCACAAATAAGATCCAGCGACCAAATGGAGAGAAAGAAGGATTAAAAGAAAAAAGAGAAACTGAGAAAATAGAATATCTTTATTGTCATTGTTGTGGAGCAATGAAACACAGTTTAGCAGCTCAATGTTTTGCAGCATGACAAAGAATATATACATAAATAAACTCTAAAACCTCAGGAGTGCAGCCCAAAATTAATAATATATGGATGGGGGTTAGGACTATTGCACACCTGCCATTCCTGGAAGTGTGATGTATTTAGCTGCCACCGTCTTAGGAGGGGGGCAGGAGAAGGGAAGGGGCTGTTATACATTTCACTGCTTGTGGGTAGAAGCTGTTAAGGAGTCTCTTTGTTTTCATCCTTAATGCTCTGTATTTCTTCCCAGAAGGTAGAGGGAAAAATACGTGATGTCCAGGATGAGTGGGATCCTTTGAAATACAAGTAGCCTTCTTTTGAAGTCTGCCAGTATAAATGTCCCTGAGGGAGGGTAATGTTGTGCCAATAACCCGCTCTGCTACCCTTACCACCCGCTGCAAGCCCTTCCTGTTCTGTTTTGTGCAGCTGGCAAACCACACTGCACAGCAATACGTCAGGAGGCTCTCTATAGTTGTCCGATAGAAGTTGATCAGCAGGTGATGAGGGAGGAGAGCGTGCTTTAGCTTCCTTAGGAAGTAGAGCCTCTGTTGGGCCTTCTCCACCTGATAAGAGATATGGGCAGTCCAGGTGAGGTCAGCCGAGATGTGGACCCCGAGGAACTTGAAACTCTCTACTCTCTCCACCTCTTTACCGTATATGTGCAGAGCGGAGTGCTCGACGCGCTTTGATTTCCTGAAGTCTACTATCAGCTCCTTGGTTTTTGTGATGTTCAAGTCCAGGTTATTATGACAACAACATTCTGTCAAATGCTGTACCTCCTCCCTATAGGCTGTCTCATCACAGTCTGATATGATACCTATTAGGCTGGTATCGTCAGCAAATTTGACAATGGTGTTGGTGGAGTGAATGGTAGAGCAGTCATGGGTGAAAAGAGAATAGAGGATGGGGCTGAGAACACACCCTTGTGGTGTACCGGTGTTCAGGATGAGAGTAGATGATGTGTGTTCTCCCATCCTGACACTTTGGGGTCTGTTTCTCAGAAAATCCAGCATCCATGAGCACAGTGAGCTGCCAAGGCCCAGGTTGCTCAATTTCTGCACCAGTTTGTAGGCGATGACTGTATTAAAAGCTGAGCTGTAGGCCACAAACAGCATTCTTACATAGGTGTTATCCTGATCCAGGTTTGTAAGGGCTGTGTGGAGAGCTGTGATGACTGCATCCTCTGTCGATCTGTCTGCACGATACGCAAACTGGTATTTATCAAGGTCAGCAGGTATGGCAGACTTAATATAAGACAGTATGAGTCTCTCAAAACATTTCATGATGATAGGATTTAGAGCAACTGGGGGATAATCATTAAGGCAGTTCACTGTACTTTTCTTTGGTATGGATATTATTGTGGCTGACTTAAGGCAAGTGGGGACTACAGACTGTAGTAGCGAGAGGTTAAAAATGGTAGTAAATACTCCCACTAGTTGATCTGCGCAGTCCTTAAGAATCCTTCCGGTGACTCCATCTGGACCAGCTGCTTTCCTCGCATTGACTCCGTGCAGGCGGATCTGACCTGGTGTTGGTGTAATTGTATAGGGTCATCCTTCTCTATTAGTGCTGACTGGATGCCAACTTCTCCGTTCTGGCTGTCAAAGCGAGAAAAGAACTGGTTCAGAGTGTCTGGCAGTGTCCTATCTGAGGAGTTTGTGACTGTATAGCTGTCCTTGTAGCCAGTAAGAGTCTTTATCCCCTGCCACATACATCTGGAGTTGTTATTGGTAAAGTGCTCCTCTATACGCTGTTTATATCTGCACTTGGCCTCTCTGATGCCGCCTTTCAGGGCTCTTCTTGCCTGCCCATAGGCCTGTAGATCCCCAGATTTAAAAGCAGCATCCCGTGTTCTTAGCAAGATCCTCACCATGCTATTGAACCAAGGTTTCTGGTTGGGGAACACCTTAACAGACTTTGTGTCCATGACATTCTCAGCACAAAAGTTTATATATGAAAGAACAGCTGATGTATGCCCTTCCAGACCTCCCCCTTCATCAAAAACTTCCCAGTCTGTGTTATCAAAGCAGTCTTGTAGGGCAGAGGTAGCCTCCTTAGTTCATACTTTGACGGTCTTCATATATGGTCTTTGTCTACAGCAGAGTGGTTTATATGCCGGGGTCAGAGACAGAGACAGATGGTCTGAGAGTCCCAAATGTGGCAGAGGGTTGCCTTTATATGCATGAGGAAGATTGCAGTAGACTTGATCCAAGATGTTCTTTTCTCTTGTCGGGAAGTTCACATACTGATGGAATTTAGGTAAAACAGACTTCAAGTTGGTATGATTGAAGTCCCCAGCTGCTATAACAATGCTGTCTGGTTGTGCTGATAGACACTGGCTAATGGAGTGACGTAACTTCTCCATAGCTAGCTTAGCGTTAGCCTGCGGTGGTATGTAGACAGCTGCTATAACAACCGATGTAAACTCTCTCGGCAAGTAAAAAGGTCTGCACTGCAACATCAGGTATTCAATGTCCGGGGAACAGTGAGTATCTATAACTGTAACTTCTGTACACCAACTGCTATGTATATAAATACAAAGTCCCCCTCCTTGGGTCTTGCCGGAGTGACATTATCTCCAAAATAATCAGAAATCTGAAGGAATGAGAGTCCTCAGTTTTGTTAAATGTCTGTGCTGGAATGACTATCTATAATTAGGGATAATCACACTGTTAAGGACTGTTGTGGTGGTAATGGAAAGCTCCTAATCTTTTAATGTGAATCTAGCTGTTACTTATTGGCAACTCGAGGCTGTTTCACCTCTTTCTGTGGCCTGGGTCTTATGTGAAGGACATCGTCTACCCAATTTCCAGGATGAGATGCTTATAGTTTGCATCTCAACATCCCACAGACGGTGGAGCTGGCCTGGTCACTTCTGTGGGTTGTTAAGAGTAGAGTCAGATGCTTATTGGTAGGTCTGGAATCATACACAGACTAGATTAGTCTAGACCAGGCCTGCTGGTGGATTACACACCCTGAAGAACTTTAGTGAGCTAAACGAGTCATAACCATGACGTTACAGAGCTGTACAACATGGAAACACACCCTTCATCCCAACTTGCCCATGTTGACCAAGTTGCCTAACTGAGCTAATCCCATTGGCCATATCTCTCTCTAGGGATTCCAACCTGTGGTCCACAAACCCCTCATTCAATGGCATAAACAAGGTTGGGAACACCTGCTATAAAGCTTTCCTATCCATGTACCTCAGTCACAAACAAGAGAAAATCTGCAGGTGCTGGAAATCTGAGCAAAGGGACGTCGAAGAGTCTCAGCCTGAAACGTCGACTGTATTCTTTTCCTGGATGCTGCCTGGCCTGCTGAGTTCCTCCAGCATTTTGTGTGTGTTGCTATCCATGTACCTGTCCAAATTCTTTTATCCACCTCTACACCTTCCTCTGGCAGTTCTTTCCACACATTCACCATCCTTCAAGTGAAAAGTTTTCTCTCAGGTCCCACTTAAACATTTTTCCTCTCACTTTAATCCCTACCCTGTGGAAAACACTGGCTTTTCACCTTAGCTAAGAAAAAAAGATTAGCTTTATTTATGTGCACATCGTAACATAACTGAAATGTGTAGTTTGCATCAAATCAAAGCAGCAAGCATTGTGCTGGGGGCAGCCGGCAAGTGTTGCCCTGTTTCTGGGTGCTAATATAGCATGCCCACAACTTACTAATGTGACAGGGTCCTGAATTACCCCTATGAACTGTGCTTTTGAAAAGGGAGAGAGAGAGTTATTTAACATCGATATCTTGTTTTGAAGAGAGAGAGAGACAAAAACTAACTGTTGGACTGTCACTTTAAGGCACTGGAAGTAACTTTTGGATTTCTGCTGAGTTGGAGAGAGAGATGGCACCGAGTATCTCGTAAGTTGCTATGGTAACCGAGGGAGGTTATTTGATGGACAATCGATGTTATGATTTTTTGGCAGCATGTTGATACTTCCCAAGGACATGGCCTGCTTGTACATTTCTTACACAGACAAAAGAAGGAGGAGTTATTTGAGTGACAGTTGATGCTCAGCACGGGGAGATAAAATAGGAGATCAGATGATAGGCCTCAGACACATTTTGGACACTGAATGAACTTTGCTGTGCCCGCAGAAAAAGCGGGTTTTTGGAGGATCGATCAGGCAGATTGATCAGTGGCTCTTGCAGTGAAAAGAAAAGGCCGTGACCGGTGGGGAGTTGTCCATGTGTCCACCCTTGCCTGGGTGATAGCTCCACCACAGAAAACCGGTCCCCTTTGTTGTGGTCACAGTCGGTGACTTTTAAAGGATTTCGGAGGACAACGAGAAGATCGACTGCGTCAGCTCACCTGAAGACTCAAATCTCTCCCCCTCTCTCTCCATCACTACTCAACTCAATACCACGAACTGAACTGAACTTTACTCATCATCGTAAGACTGTATCTTTTTACCCCTAGACTTAAAGAAGCTTGATTTTCATATATTTCCACACTTACTGATTAACTTACATATATATATATAATCATTGCTAACCTGTTTGATTTATCTACATTTATATTACTGTATTGCGTAGTTACTAATAAATATTATTAGTTAATAGCAATACTGGACTCCAAAGTGTTTTCCATCTCTGCTGGTTCTTTATTCCCGTCACGGAGTATGTGGCACTAACCCTAACTGTACATCTTTGGAATGTGGGAGGAAACCAGAGAGCCCAGAGAAAACCTACACGGTCAAGGGAAGAAGGTACAAACTCCTTACGGACATTGGTGGGGATCGAAGTCCAGCCACCCATCGCTGTAAGCAACATGCAAATTGCTACAGTACCCTGCTACTCACACCTATGCCACTCATGATTTTAAAAACCTCAACAAGGTTATCCCTCAGCCTTCAACTTTCCACGGAAAAAGGCCCAAGCTTGTCCAATGTTTCTGTATGACTCTAACACTCCCAGTCCTGGTTACACACTTTCCAGTTGAATGACATCCTGTAAGAGGATGACCAAAATTGTCCATTGTACTCGAAATGTGGCCTTACCAATATCTTGCACAGTTGAGATTTATATCAATTCAATATTTTCATGGTCTTTATTTTTAATTACACAATTCCACAGTCAGCATCTATTGTGGTGGAATCAGAGCTCATAGTTCAGTAATTTGGGTTAAGTGCCCACGTCTTTACCCTTGTACACAGCAGCTTAACCACAATGATACTATACCCAGCGAGCAGGTGTGTGGTTGATGCATTCACACAGATTCCTTCACCATTATTTCTTATGCAAGCATTTAGGCAAGAGTACATACAGTCATTTGGGTGGGAGTCCATAGGCATCTTGGTGCATGGGTGCACTGTCAGCATGGGAGTGGATACCAGTCTGAGCATGAGTAATACACAGAACATAGACATAGAGCATAACAGCACAATAAAGGCCCTTTTAAACTACTCCAAATTCAATCTAGTGCTTCCTTTCCTCCTAGCCCTCCATTTTCTATCTTCCATGTGCCTACTTAAGAGTCACTTAAATGTCCCTGATGTGTTTGCCTCTACCGCCACCCCTGTCAGCACATTCCACTCCCTCCCACATCCCCTCTATACTCCCCCAATCACCCTGAAGTTATGCTCCCTCTTATTAACTATTTTCACCCTGGGAAATAGATACTGGTTGTCAATTCTATCCATGCTTCATATTACCTTAAACACCTCCGTCCAGTCATATCTCATCCTCCTTCGCTCCAAAGAGAAAACCCTAGGTTGTTCAGTTTTTCCTCATGAGACATGCTCTCAAATCCAGATGGTATCCTGGTCAATCTTCTCTGCATGGTCATGATGAAGGGTCTTGGGCTGAAGCATTGGCTATTTATTCCTCTTCATAGATGCTGCCTCATTTGCTGAGTTCCTCCAGCATTTTATGTCTGTTTCTCTGGATTTCCAGCATCTCTTGTGTTTATAATTTTTTGCACTCTCCCTAAGCCTTCATATAGTGAGGTGATCAGAACTGAACACAATATTCCAACTGTGGTCTAACCAGAGTTTTATATAGAGGCTCGCAGCTCTTGAACTTATTCCCCTGACTATAAAGGTAACGCGTCATAAGCCTTCTTAACCACCCTATTGCCTTATGTGGGAGAACACGGAATATTGGGAAAAGCGGATCAGCTGTTGGAGGTCTCTGTACTTGGTGAACCTCTCTCTCCCTCCCTCCCTCGCTGGTGGGAGAGAGTTTGTTTCCAATTCTCAAGTCAGAGAACTCAGTAAAAAGGCAAAGCAGCAGACTTTAACACCATAAGTCAGCGAGTTGCTTTGTTGTTTTGTTTAGCCTCCACTCTCGCTGAGTGACAACTCTCTGCCTCTTTATTAGGGAGAAAGAGAGAGCCTGTGGTATGTCAAAGTGTTGGGTGTATGATTAGTTTTTGTACTACTGCAGATCATGGTCTTTCTTGGGGAGTTTGCTATTGCTTGCTTGGTGGGTGGAGGGTGCTGATACTTTTTGCTGAAGTAAGTGGGGGTGGGGAGGGTGGATGCTTTGTTGTTGCTTGTATTTGGGGGGAGTAGTAGAGGGGGCTCTGGGTTCTAAATTTTTGATTGTCACTCATTCATTGGGATACTCTCCTGTTTTCATAAATGTTTGTGAAGAACAAGAATTTCAGGTTGCATATTCAGTGCACTTTCTGATATTAAATGGAACTATTGACTATTGACTATTGATATGGGCCCTGGGATCCCACTTTTCCTCCATACAGCTAGGAATCCTGGCATTAGCCCTGTACTATGCCTTCAAGTTTGACATTCCAAAGTGAATCACTTTACACTTTTCCAGATTGAACTCCATCTGCCACTTCTCAGCCACAGCACTACAAACTACCAGTGTCCCATTGTAACCTACAGCAACCTTCTACACCATCCACAACACCTCTGACCTTTGTGTCATCTGCAAACTTGTACCTTTCCATTTCCTTATCTAAGTCATTTATAAAAATCACAAAGAGCAGGAGTCCCAAAACAGATCCTTGCAGAAAACCACTAGTCATGGACCTCCAGGCAGTATATCTCCCCACGCCTTCTGTGGGCAAGCCAATCGCAAATCCACACAGCCAAGTTTCCCTGAATCCCATGTCTCGGCCAATTCTCAGCTCAGCTCAGCATCCTATCAATATCCCATTGTAACCTACCGCAACCTTCTACACCATCCACAACATCACAAACCTTCCTGTCATCTAAAGCACTCTCTCTTTAATATTGAGGTGAATTGCAGAATTTAATCATGATAACCCAACTCACCATAAAGAGGATGGAACTTTATAAATTGTATGATTCAGTCCCAGGCTGAAGTAATAGCCAGCAGCCCCCCTACGAGTTGAATAACTTTTAATCCCCTTCTGAGAAAGTCCATTCTGTACAGAAATCTTTGATTAAAAACTTAGAAAAACTTATTACAATCATAGATATTAAGTACTTTTGAATTAAATATTCTAACAACTTCTGAAACTTACTTGGAATTAATGCATTGGTTCCAGAGGTCTCGGAAATACACATTCGGTCCCAACATTCTACCTTGGCACCTGATGTTTTTGCCTCACGTTGTGGACAATTACTGTACCGCGGCGACTGGAATGTTTCTCTCCTCTGGAAGATCTATACCCTCAGGCTATGGTGCAATGAGCAGCCTCTGTCGCGTGTATTCCAGAACACTGATACATAACAATGGAACACAGCGGACGTTCTGAAATATACCAAGGTTCAATCATTGAGAAAAGACATCGCCTCCCCTTCCTTCACAGAAATGTGTGCAGTCTGGCGGCAGATTCGTCTGGGGATCCAAGATGGAGCGGGTGAGACGGACCATCATGCACAAGTCCCTGGACAATGGGGGCAAAAACGTCCCCAATGTCGCCCTCACCCTGATGGCCAGCTTCGTGTGTGGCTGCATCAGGCTGTGCGTGGATCCCAGATATGTGGGCACAAAGTACCACTATGTGCCCAGGTTCTACCTGTTGCCCTGGCTACGAAGGATGGGTCTGGCCCCTTACCAGTGCAACACCCCTGTCAGCTGGTCGTTGCCTCCACACCTGTCCTTCGTAGAAAAATTCTTCAAGGCCAACGCATTTGACCACAAGGCCATTAGACAGTGGTCGGCACGTACTGTCCTGCAGGCACTGCAGGAGAAAGACGAGATGGACACAGTGGGGTGGTTCCCCGAGCAGACTGTCCAGTTCATCTGGCAAAATGCCTCATCGCCAGACTTCGCCAACAGGCACCAGGACCTCGCCTGGCTGGCGGTGAGAGGGGCCCTCCCAGTCAGATCTCTCCTGTACGCCCATAATGTCGTCTCCGCACCCCACTGCCCACGGGAGGACTGTAATGGGGTGGAGTCGGTGGCTCACCTCTTTGCACACTGTGGGTTCGCGAAGAAGGTGTGGAGGAGAATGGAGGGGACAGTACTAAGATTCATGCCCAGCAGCTGCGTTACCGAGGACTCCGTGATCTACGGGCTGTCCCCGGGGACGCACACGGAGACCAACATACGGTGCTGCTGGCAGATCATCAATTCGGTGAAAGACGCGCTTTGGTCTGCCCGAAACTTGCTGGTCTACCAGCACATGGAGATGTCCGTGACTGAATGCTGCCGACTGGCTCACTCTCGCCTGCAGGAGTACGTGCTGAGGGATGCACTCAAGCTTGGTGCGGCCACCGCAAAGGCCCAGTGGGGAAGGACCACAGTTTAAGGTTCATCACCCGTGGGAGTGTGAGGGGTCGGGTAGGGAGGAGAATAACCCTCATCAGCGTTGTGGACAGATGAATCAACATGTGCCCCAGGAGTGGGTGGGATTGTTAATTTGGAAAAGGAATTAGAGCCAACGCCTGCCTTTATTGTTGATAATTTTATTGTAAGTCTTAACTCTTGACCGAGGGTCGAGAGTAAATGAACGATTTATTGTAAACATCTTTCATTTGTATATGAACAGAGAGTCAACACATAATTTTACTGTAAATAACTTTATTTATTGAATAAGGACTCAGGGTCAACGAATTTTTTTTATATGTGTATAACTTTATTTTGTAATACTTCTGAATAAAGTAATTTTGGAGAGAAAAAAAATTTACATGTGTTGGCACTAACTCATCTGCTCCCAATTTTAGCCCATCATCAGATCGACAGGGTCTCAATATCTCACGTGGCATTAGATCAAAGCTACCAAACAAGTGACCTTTTTTTTCGCAATGATGGTTTTATTTGTATTCTTGATTTACCCCCTTGCTTATCTCCACCTTGCAGTGTTGCGTTGAGTGACTAGACTAAACAGAAGCAGGAAGGGAGTTCCTCCAATATATTTCAATGTGTCAGGTACTTGGCTGAGTGTACCTCAGTAATGTTCATCAATTTCAGTCCAAGTACGCTTCAGAGACGGAGAAGGGAGCCGGAAGCTTCGGGGCACCTCGGACATCAATTTGTGGAATAGACTGCCACCTAATGGACTAAATAATAATAGCTAAAAGAAGTGAAATATTATAATCAGGTTTAATATTACTGGCCTATATCATGAAATGTGCTATTTTGCAGCAGCAGTACATTGCAACATAGAATAATAAAAACTAGAAATTAGAATAAGTGTATATAATTTAAAAATAAATTAAATACAGTGAGTAGTGCAAAAGGAGAGGAAAAAATAGCAAGGTAGTGTTCAGGGGTAAATTGTCTTCAAAAGTCTGATGGCAGAGGGGAAGAGCTGTTCCTGAAACGTTCAGTGTGTGTCTTAAGACCATAAAAAAAAAGACCATAGCATATAGGAGTAGAAGTCTGCTCCGCCATTCAATCCGGGGCTGATCCAATTCTTCCAGTCATCCCCACTCCTCTGCCTTCACCTTTTGATGCCCTATCTACCTCTGCCTTAAATACACCCAATGACTTGGCATCCACAGCCACTCGTGGCAACAAATTCCACAAATTTAACACCCTCTGACTAAAGTAATTTCTCAGCATCTCTGTTCTAGTCTGAAATTGTGCCCTCTTGCCCTAGAATCCCCTACTATGGGGTATAATCTTGCCATATCTAATCTGTTCAGGCCTTTTAACATTAGGAATGTTTCTATGAGATCCCCCTCCTCATTCTCCAGAACTCCAGAAAATACGGCCCAAGAGCTGCCAGACATTCCTCATATGGTAACCCTTTCATTCCTGGAATCATGCTTGCGAATCTTCTCTGAACCCTCTCCAATGTCAGTATATCCTTTCTAAAATATGGAGCCCAAAACTGCACGCAATACTCCAGGTGTGATCTCACAAGTGCCCTATAGACCCGCAACATCACATCCCTGCTCTTATATTCTATACCTCTAGAAGTAAATACCAACATTGCATTCGCCTTCTTCACAACCGACTCAACCTGGAGGTTAACCTTCAGGGTATCTTGCACAAGGACTCCCAAGACCCTTTGCATCTCTGCATTTTTAATTCTCTCCCCATCTAAATAATAGTCTGCCCATTTATTTCTTCCACCAAAGTGCATGACCATACACTTTCCAACATTGTATTTCATTTGCCACTTCTTTGTCCATTCCCCTGAAGTCTCTCTGCAGGCTCTCTGTTACCTCAACACTACCAACTCCTCCACCTATCTTTGTATCATTGGCAAATTTAGCCACAAATCCATTAACACCATAGTCCAAATCAGACATACATCGTAAAAAGCAGCACCGACGGTCCCAACACCGACCCCTGTGGAACTCCACTGGAAACCGACAGCCAGCCAGAATAGGATCCCTTTATTCCCACTCTCTGTTTTCTGCCAACCTGTAATTCCATGGGCTTTTATCTTGCTAAGCAGCCTCATGTGCAGCACCTTGTCAAAGGCCTTCTGAAAATCCAAGTACACCACATCTACTGCATGTCCTTTGTCTACCCTGCTTGTAATTTCCTCAAAGAATTGCAGTAGGTTTGTCAGGCAGGAATTTCCTTTCAGGAAACCATGCTGGCTTTGGCCTATCTTGTCATGTGCTTTGAGGTACACCATAACCTCATCCCTAACAATCAATTCCAACAACTTCCCAACCACTGATGTCAGGCTAACAGGTCTATAGTTTCCTTTCTGCTGCCTCCCACCCTTCTTAAATAGCGGAGTAACATTTGCAATTTTCCAGTCATCTGGTACAATGCCAGAATCTATTGATTCTTGAAAGATCATTTTTAATGCTTCTGCAGTCTCTCCAACTACTTTCTTCAGAACCCAAGTGTGCATTCCACCAGGTCCAGGAGGAGATTTATCTACCCTTAGACCATTAAGCTTCCTGAACACCTTCTCAGTCATAATTTTCACTGCACAAGCTTCACTTCCCTGACGCTCTTGAATGTCTGGCATACTGCAGACGTCTTCCACTGTGAAGGCTGATGCAAAATACACATTCAGCTCCTCTGCCATTTCTGCATCTTTCATTACAATATCTCCAGAGTCATTTTGTATTGGTCCTATATCTACACTCTTTTACCCTTTATATACTTAAAAAAGTTTTTCATATCTTCTTTGAAATTAGTTGCCAGCTTCCTTTCATAGTTCATCTTTTTCTTTCCAATGACCTTCTTAGTTTCCTTCCTTCTTCTGGCTCTGTATCTCCTCCCTGGTGAGAAGAGGGCATGTCCTGGGTGATAGGGGTCCCTAATGACAGATATCGCCTTTTTGAGGCATTGCTTTTTGAAGGTGGCCTGGAAGCTGTGGAGACTAGTACCCATGATGGAGCTAGCAGAGTTTACACCTTTCTGCAGCTTTTTATGATCCTGTGCTGTGGCCCATGGTACATCTGTAGAAATTTGTGAGTGTCTTTGGTGACTTATTAATTCTCCTCAAACACCTAATGAAATGTAGCCACTGTCATGGCGTCTTTGTAATCCCATCAATGTGTCAGGCCCAGGGTAGATCCTCAGAGATGTTGACACCAAGGAACTTGAAGCTGCTCTCTCTTTCATTTTCTGACCCTCGAAGAGGACTGGTGTGTGTTCCCTCAACCTCCTTGTGGTGGCCTGGAATTTTGATCAGATGTTGCTCAATACTTGATTGCTATTTGATTAAAGGTTGACTTACGGCAGTAACAACTAACCTCCAGAAATGTGATCAGGCCCATGCCACTGTGATCTGAGTTTGTCTGATAGCATTTGGCACCCCACCATCGACTTGAAACCACATTATGTGAGGGTTGCAATTCCTGGAACAGTGAGGATTTAAAAATACCAGTCCAGAACGGGCCTTCATATAGTAAATCTCATTACTTAACTTCCTTCCCCTGGAACTCTTCCTTTTCCTCAGTACAAATAATTCCACTTGTACCAAATCCACCTGATCCCAGAAATTAGCCCAAATCCTTGGCCCATTCCTCAACATCACTCCCCCATTTTATTAACCATCCCAAGCACTCCACTTCCCAAACTTTACATTCATTACAAACATCTCCAGCCTGAATATCAGTTGGCATGTAGACTACCACAATATATATATCCTTTACTTCACTATTACAATCATTAGATGATCAAAGCTTACTTGGAAGAGTGCACAAGAGCCTATTGGCAGCAGCACCAGATCTACAATGTGGTTGTGAAGAGAATATTTTCTCTTGTGGGAGAATCAAAAGCAAGAGGTCACTTTATGGGCAGCACAGTCTTGTAGCAGTTAGCATTATGCTTTACAGCACCAGCAATCAGAAGATTGGAGTTCAATTCCTACCCCTAATTATAAGAAGCTTGTATCTTCTCCCCGTGACCACATGGGTTTGCTCAGGGGGTTCTGGTTCCCTCCCAGTCCCAAAGACGTATGGGTTAGGGTTACTAAATTGTGGTCTTGTTCTGTAGGCACTGGAAGCATGGCAACACTGTGAACTGCCCCCAGTACATCTTCTGTCTGTGATGATCATTGACGCAAATGGTACATTTCACTGTATTTTTCAACGGTTCAATGTAAATAAAGCTAATTGTTAAAATCTCTTTGAATTTCAAAGTAAGGCATCACCTACATAAAGAAGAGACCAGGTGAAATGGACAATTGCATCTTGGGTCATTTGAACTCTGACCCCTCATAGGGCAGTGGCAGCAGAACATTGGTAAGGCAGATATGTCCTTAATATGGAAGAGGAAATGTTCCTGCAGGTAGATTGGAGTGTAATCTATCATGATGAATGCTGATCACATCATGTGGTAAAGAGACTTGAAGGTATCTTGGATCTTTGAGTAGGTTATAAGTTTTGCACAACAGCATGGGCTGAGGGGCCCGTACTCTGCTTCAGTGTTCTATGATCTATATTCTATGAATGAATGGTCTCTCTCTGCTCCTAATAATTATGTTCATAAGTTTTCTATGAAAAACCATGTTGTATGTTCACTTATAAAATGGTAGGGTCACACTGCAAAAGTTAATGTACATTAAAATTTAAGCAGTTAGAACAGTGGTTATAATTTACACTACTGGCCCTTTCCTGCAGGTTTCAGCTGTGCTCTAAATTTAATCTTACTCTCCCTTATAAGGTTTATGTTGTTAAAGCTTCCAACTATTTCTCATTTGGCACAATTTCTGAACTCTGCTTCAGTTAAAGCCTGTGGTGTGATGGTAATCCTCTCCAGTCTATTCAACAACTGTTTGAACTGGTGTCAAGGGATAAATACACAAGGCTCTGCAGATGCTGGGAATGCAGAGCAACACACACAAAATGCTGGAGGAACTCGCCGACAGTATCGATGGAGGGAAATGAACAGTTGATGTTTGGGGCTGAGACTCGTCATCAGGATTGGCTAGGAAAGGGGAAGAGGCCTGAATAAGAAGGTGGGGGAGGGGAGGGAGAACAAGCTGGCAGCTTCCAGCTGAGACCAGGTAGGGTATGGAGTTCAAGCTGGCTAAGGCACCCCAAAGCCCAAGCCGGCATTGTGTGACTCCGACTTGGAGATGCTTATAAAGTGGAGAGCAAAATGGACAAAGACAATTGTCACCAGAAGGATAGACTTGTATTTCTACTGCACCTATCAGAACCCAAGGTATCCCAGCACACTTTATAGTCAATGCAATAATATTAATGTTTTATCACTCCTTGTAAAATAAGAAAGCTTGCAACTATCTACACACAGCAAATAGATTGCATATATAGGAAAAGGATCTTGGTGATTGTAGGGATGACTTACAATAGATTGAAAATCTTGAGCATAGAGACGTTAAGAAAGAGGTTGTGTTGGAGTTTTAGAAAGCATTAAGTTGGATAAGCCTCCGGGATCGGACGAAATGAACCCCAGGCTACTGAGGGAGGCAAAGGGGAGATTGCTGAGCCTCTGGCAATGACCTTTGCATCATCAATGGGGATGGGAGAGGTTCTGGAAGTTTGGAGAGTTGCAGAAAGGGAGTAGAGATAGCCCAGGAAATTATAGACCAGTGAGTCTTACTTCAGTGGTTGGTAAGATGATGAAAAGATACCGAGAGGCAGGATTTATGAACACTTGGAGAGGCATAATATGATTAGGAATAGTCAGCATGGCTTTTTCAAATGACCCAAGATGCAATTGTTCATTTCACCTGGTCTCTTCTTTATGTAGGTGATGCCTTACGAGCCTGATCGAATTTTTTGAGGATGTGACTAAACACATTGATGAAGGTAGAGCAGTAGATGTAGAGTATATGGATTTCAACAAGGCATTTGACAAGGTACCCCATGCAAGGCTTATTGAGAAAGTAAAGAGGCATGGGATCCAAGGGGACCTTGCTTTGTGGATCCAGAATTGGCTTGCACACAGAAGGCAAAGAGTAGTTGTAGATGGGCCATATTCTGCAGGGAGATCAGTAACCAGTGGTGTGTCTCAGGGATCTGTTCTGGGACCCCTTCTCCTTGTGATTTTTTATAAATGACCTGGATGAGGAAGTGGAGGGATGGGTTAGTAAATTTGCTGATGACACAAAGGTTGGGTTTGTTGTGGATAGTGTGGAGGACTGTCAGAGGTTACAACAGGACATTGATAGGATGCAAAACTGGGCTGAGAAGTAGCAGATGGAGTTCAACGCAGATAAGAGTTAGGTGGTTCGTTTTGGTAGGTCAAGTATGATGGCAGAATATGGTGTTAATGATAAGACTGTTGACAGTGTGGAGGATCAGAGGGATCTTGGGGTCCAAGTCCATAGGACACTCAAAGCTGCTGCGCAGATTGACTCTGTGGTTAAGAAGGCATACGGTGCATTAGCCTTCATCAACCGTGGGATTGAGTTTAAGAGCTGAGAGGTAATGTTGCAGCTATATAGGACCCTGGTCAGACCCCACTGGGAGTACTGTGCTCAATTCTGGTCACCTCACTGCAAGAAGAATGTGGAAACTATAGAAAGGGTGCAGAGGAGTTTTACACGGATGTTGTCTGGATTGGGGAGCATGCCTTATGAGAACGAGTTGAGTGAACTCAGCCTTTTCTCCTAGGAGCGGTGGAGGATGAGAGGTGACCTGATAGAGGTGTACAAGATAATGTGAGACATTGATCGTGTGGATAGTCAGAGGCTTTTCCCAGGCTGAAATGGTTAACATGAGAGGGCACAGTTTTAAGGTGCTTGGAAGTAGGTACAGAGGAGATGTTAGGGGTAAGTTTTTTACACAGAGAGTGGTGAGTGCATGGAATGAGCTGCTGGCAATGGTGGTGGAGACGGATACGATAGGGTCTTTTAAGAGACTCCTGGATAGGTACATGGAGCTTAGAAAAATAGAGGGCTATGGGTAACAGTAAGTAATTTCTAAAGCAAGAACATGTTCGGCACAGCATTGTAGGCCAAAGGGCCTGTATTGTGCTGTAGGTTTTCTATGTTTCTATGCCTCTGTATTCTCATTTCTCACTAAAAATTCTGCAGATGCTGGAAATCCAGAGCAACACATACAAAATACTGGTGGAATTCAGCAGGTCAGGCAGCATCTATGGAGAGGAATAAAAAGCCCAATGTTTCAGGCTGGGGCCTTTCATCAGAATCATCATCTTTCATGGTCAATTGTAACATTTAGGAGAAATTTGGATAAGTACGTGGATGGAAGAGGTATGAAGGCCTGTGTTCCATTTGCAGGCCAATGACACAAAGCAGATTAACAGTTCAGCATGGACTAGATGGGCTGAAGGGCCTGTGCCTGTGCTGTAGTGTTCTGTGGCTTCAGGTCTCCAAAATGAGAACAAAGAACTCAATTGAGAAAGAGTCAGGATGAAAAAGTAAAAAAAGAAATTACGCTCAGTGGCCTCTTTATGAACTACTGCAACATCATAAAGTTCAGGGTCTTCTGCTGCTGTAGCCCATCCACTTCAAGGTTCGATGTGTTGTGTGTTCAGAGATGCTCCGAATTGCTCTGTGTTGCTCTGGGCATTCCATTTTAAAGTCTCTAATAACAATTAAAGTTGTTTAGCTGAGATACTATACATGTAATAATAAACTTACAGCCCCAGAGTGTTGAGTGGCATCTTACTGACATTTATCCCATTGAAACGTCGATTGGACTGAAATACACAGGACTGAATTATCTGTGCTGCATCTGGATTTTGCTTATCTTGCAAATTTATTGTAAATCATTCATGTAAAATCAGCGGGCAAAATTGTGCTGTTGGACAATTGACATTAACGATATAAATCTCTGTTAACTAAAGTGCTTGCCTCACCATATTTCAGCATGAAATTACAATCCAGGTACTATATAAAATATTTCACTCTTTTGCTCAAAGAAGGATAGAATTCTTAAACACAAGAGATTCTGTAGATGCTCGAAATCTGGAGTAACACACACAGAGTGCGGAGGAACTCAACAGGTCAAGCAGCATTTACGGAGGGGAATAAAAATTCAATTAAAAGGAAGGGCAAACTTGCCAGAATAAGAATCAGAATCAGGTTTAATATCTCCAATATATGTTGAGAAATGTGTTAACTTTGCAGCAGCAGTACAATGCAATGCATGATAGTTAAATAAGTAGTTCAAAAACAGAAATATAAAGTAGTGAGGTAGTGTTCATGGGTTCAGTGACCATTTAGAATTCTTATTGCAGAGGGGAAGAAACTGTTCCTGAAATGATGAGTGTGTGCCTTCAGGCTCCTGTATTTCCTTCCTGATGGTAACAATGAGAAGAGGGCACGTCCTGGCTGGTGGGGGTCGTTAATGATGCCACCTTCCTGAGACATTGCTCCTTGACAATGTCTTGGATTGTACCTATATTGGAGCTAACTAATTTTACCAGTTTCTCAACTGACTTCAATCTTGTGCAGTTGTCCCTCCCCCATTCCACATGGTGGTGCAGCCAGTACATCTGTAGAAGTTTTTGAGTGTTTTAGGTTACAAACCAATCTCCTCAAACTATAGCCCCTGTTTTGCCTTCTTTACAGCTGCATCAATGTGTTGAAGGAAGGGAGCTGCCCTATGGGGGGGGGGGGGAGGGAGGGAAGAACTAATTTATTATTGACATGATCATCAAGATACCTGAATGCAGTCAGGAATAATCACTGAATAGTTATTCTGCTGGTGTACTGAGTTCATGTTGATGCCTTCTAGTGGCACAAGGAACCTGTCCAAAATTCCAAGTTATTTAAGAACTTCACTTGAAGCCTGTAAAGGGCATGTGCCTTCAAATTATGGGATGAGATTCACATTCCTCATGTTACCATTGGCTATAAGTGGTTGTCTATTCTCCACTACCAAGGACAGTTCCAAGTTCAAAGTAAATTTATTATCATGTACATACAGTGGATTCCAGTTAATTGGGCCATCAGTTAATCGGGGCAGTCGCTTATTCAGGACAACTCTTAAAGAACCAAAACAAATCGATAAATATCTGAGATTCCCTTCATTTATTTGGGATACTATGCCACTTAACTGGAGGCAGAAGACAGATAGTCATGTGTACTTGTGTGGCCTTTAGACACTATACCGTGCTTAGATGAAACAGTTCCATCAGTTATGTGTGCTTGTGTTATATTATCCACCTGGGCCAACAGAAGCTGATTCAAAAAGCGGTGATTTTTGATATATTTTTAACTTTCACTTTAAAAAGTTTTTTGAGACCCTTGCCAAGATGCCTCGAAACACCAACTCATAACACATTTAACACCACTCATTGCCAGTTGATAGGCGTAACTGGAATAGCAAAATCTATATTGCACACAAATGGCATTACACAAGGGATAACTGGGAACATTCCAGAAATGAAAGCAGGAAGGTAAGGATCCAAATGCTGAAGAAGCTCTCAGTCAACGACTTTGAATTGTAACTGGATGAGGTGTGTGTGTGCATCATTGGACCAATGTTTAAAAAACAAGTCAGAGGAGCTAGGTCATGAAGATTTCAAAGCAATAAATATTAAGAATATGAGATAAAGAATTTTTGAAAGTGGATCCATGGGTTGTGGGAACAGTTCAGCAATGGAACGGGTAAAGTTCAGTGGTTCAGGAGCCTGATGGTTGAGGGGTAGTAACTGTTCCTGAACCTGGTGGTGTGAGTACTGAGGCTCCTGTGCCTTCTTCCTGATGGCAGCAGTTAGAAGACAACATGGCCAGGGTGGTGGGTGTCCATGATGATAGATGCTGCTTTCCTGTGACAACGCTTTGTGTAGATATACTCAATGGTGGAGAAGGCTTTACCCATGATGGGCTAGTCAGTATCCACAGCTTTTCGCAAGAATTTTTTGTTCAAAGACATCGGTGTTTCCATACCAGGTTGTGAAGCAGCCAGTCAGTATACTCTCCACCACACATCTATAGAAGTTTGTCAAAGTTATGGATGACATGCCAAATCTTCACAAATTTCTAAGGAGGTAGAGGACCTGCTGTGCTTTCTTCATAATTGCATTTACATGCTGAGCCCAAAACAGATCCTCTGAACTAATAACACAGAGGAATTTAAAGTTGCTGATCCCCTCCACCTCTGATCCCCTGACAAAGACCAGCTCACGGACCTTCAGTTTCCTCCTCCTGAAGGCAATAATCAGCTCTTCGGTCTTGCTGACATTGAGTGAGTGTTTGTTGTTGTGGTACCAGATTTTCATCACCACCTCCAATCTGGCCCAAGCTAATACTTTTCATCACAGTCATAAGTATAAGGCGAGTAGAGCAGAGAGCTAAGCACATCCTGATGGAGATTGTGGAGGAGATGTTGTTGCTAATCAAACTGACTGGGGTCTGCAAGTGAGCAAATCCAGTATCCAATTGCACAAGGAAGGATCGAGGCCAAGGTCTTGAAGCTTATTCATTAGTTTTAAGCGCATGATAGTATTCTATTCCAAACTGTAGTCGATGAAAAGCATCATGATGTATGCACCTTCGCTGTCCAGATGTTCCAGGGTTGAATGAAGAGCCAGTGAGATGGATTGTGCTGAGGACTTGTGCCAATTGGCAAATTGGAGTGGATCCAAGCTGCCTCTCAGATAGGCTTCGATATGTTTCATCACCAGCCTCCCAAAGCACTTCAACACAGTGGATGTAAATGCTACTGGATGATAGTCATTGAGGCAGATCACCACGTTCTTCTTAGGCACTGGTATAATTGAGGCCTGTTTAAACAGATGGGTACTTCAGGCTGCTGAAGCAAGAGGTTAAGGATATCAGTGAACACTCCAGCCAGTTGATCAGCACAGGTATTTGGTACTTGGCCAGATACCCCATTTCGGCTGGATGTTTTCTGTGGGGTCAACTTCCTGAAGGATTATCTCATGTTGGCCTCAGGGACTGAAATCACAGGATTATGGGGCACTATAGGAGTTTGTGAAGGTTCCTCCATGTTTTGGCGGTCAAAGTGAGCATCGAAGGCATTAAACTCATGTGGGAGTGAAGCCTTGTTGTCATCTATGTCACTTAGTTTGATGTTGAAAAAGGTGATAGCATTGAAGCCCTGCCACAGCTGTCGAACAATGTTCAGTGATTCAAGTTAGGTCTGGAATTACCAATTCGTACATAAGATCGCTTTCCAGAGATTGTACCTGGACCTCTTGGATCTTACTTGGTTGGCACACGTGAGTGCCACTGATCTGGCCTTAGCAGTTTGAGGATTTCATGGCTCTTGCCCAGGGTTGAAATGGCTAGCACGAGAGGACATAGTTTTAAGGTGCTTGGAAGTAGGTACAGAGGAGATGTCAGGGGTAAGTTTTTCACGCAGAGAGTGGTGAGTGCGTGGGATGGGCTGCCGGTAGCAATAGTGGAGGCGGAAATGATAGGGTCATTTAAGAGACTCCTGGATGGCTACATGGAGCTTAGAAAAATAGAGGGCTGTGGGTAAAGCCTAGGTAGTTCTAAGGTAGAGACATGTTCGGCACAGCTTTGTGGGCTGAAGGGCCTGTATAGTGCTGTAGATTTTCTATCTTTCTATCTAGTGCTTCTGGTTGAGGAAGACTCTGCATGATTTTGTGGGGGCACACTCATCTATGACTGCTTTTATAAAGTCTGTGACAACCGTGGTGTATCCCTTCAGATCCACTGATGAGTCCTTGAACACAGCCCAGTCCACTGACTTGAAGCAATCCCATAGCATCTCCTCTGCCTCCCATGACCACCTCTCTGTTGTTCTTCTATCTAGAACCTCCCTCTGTAGCCTCTGCCGGTATGCAGGTAGGAGAAGAGCAACCAAGTGATCAGATTTCCTGAAATGCAGTCTAGGATGGAGTGTTAGGCATTCCTAATCATAGTACAGCAGTGGTTGTATGTTTTGGGGCCCCTGGCGCTGCAGGTGATATGTTGATGATACTGTAATTAGGCAAGATTTCTTCAAACAAGCCTGACTGAAATCTCTGACAATGATTTGAAAGGCGTTGAGGTAGTCTGTTTATTGATGACACTCAGTACCTCAAGTGCCTGCTTAACATTGGCCTTTGGCAGGCTGTAAACTGCAGTCAGGATCACAGGGAACTCTCCTGGTCAGCAGAATAGTCGGCTCTTAATCATTAGTTGTTCCAAACCTGGAGAACAAGAGCGAGGCAAGATAGCTGTTCTGCTCTTTGGGCAATCGGTTTGTTTTTACTATGTGATTAAGCACATTTAGCTTTTATTTTGAAATGAGCAGTTTCAGATCTGTATTGGTCACTTCCTGTGCAGTCAGGAAGTAGTAAGTAGGAAAACACATGGCTGGCATCAGGCCAGAATTCTATGTTCGAAGCAAAAGAAGTTTCTATCTAAAAGCCCTCCTGTTATTTCATCAGCAGAACCATCTGATGAAATGGAGTCTGCAATAAACCTAAGGGCTTGCACGTCATTTTTGAGTGGAGTTTCGCTGACTGTTGATGTTACAAGACCCCAACGAGGGCAGTACAGTTAACTAGCAGAGATGAGATGGTGCTTCAACAACTGCAGCTGCAGGTAAAAACTCCAAACGTCTAAAAACTGCATCGTGGATCAGAACCAAGGGGATAATGCCTCTGTATCCAGCTTTATGAGTTCCCTTACATCAGCCTAGTGCAGCAGCAGGAGCCCACACAATGACAGAGGCAGCAAAGGCACGCGCTTCATTTGCTGACATGGAGGTAAAGCTTAAGATGAAAAAGGCAAAATAAGAGGCCTGATTAAGTGCATTTACCCTTCACCGAGCTGCAGCCATTGCACAGGCCGAGGTCTTCGAGGTGGCTGATGAACTGGAGGGAGCGATGAATTTAGAAAGGGCCAGCACGGCAGCATCAAGATATTGTGAAGCATACTGGTGAATACGTGAAAGCTCAGCTTGAACTTCATGCATCACAGAACCAAGCAGCTTTTTCTGCCTCTTCCCTAACTTCAGCGTTTTCCGATGGCTGCTTTGTTACATGGTGATCTCCTTCGGAAATGGCTCACACTGACAACCCAGCCGAACCGGTAAACCACCTGTTCCTGATGAAACATTTATCCATACCTTCATACTTCATGCTATTGAGGGAGTGCAGCGGTGGTCCATGAGGTTAATTCCTTGGATGGCGGGGCTGTCATATGTTGAAAGATTGGAACAACTGGGCTTGTATACACTGGAATTTAGAAGAATGAGATGGGATCTGATTGAAACATATAAGATTATTAAGGGATTGGACATGCTAGAGGCAGAAAAACATGTTCCCAATGTTGGGGGAGTCCAGAACCAAAGGCCACAATTTGAGAATAAGGGGTAGGCCATTTAGAATGGAGTTGAGGAAAAACATTTTCACCCAGTGAGTTGTGGATCTGTGGAATGCTCTGCCTCTGAAGGCAGTGGAGGCCAATTCTCTGGATGCCTTCAAGAAAGAGTTAGATAGAGCTCTTAATGATAGCGGAGTCCATAAGACCATAAGACAAAGGAGTAGAAGTTGGCCATTCGGCCCATCGGGTCTGCTCTGCCATTTTGTCATGAGCTGATCTATTCTCCCATTTAGTCCCACTTCCCCGCCTTCTCACCATAACCTTTGATGCCCTGGCTACTCAGATACCTATCAATCTCTGCCTTAAATACACCCAATGACTTGGCCTCCACTGCTGCCCGTGGCAACAAATTCCATAGATTCACCACCCTCTGACTAAAAAAATTTCTTCACATTTCTGTTCTGAATGGGCGCCCTTCAATCCTTAAGTCATGCCCTCTCGTACTAGACTCCCCCATCATGGGAAACAACTTTGCCAGATCCACTCTGTCCATGCCTTTCAACATTCGAAATGTTTCTATGAGGTCTCCCCTCATTCTTCTAAACTCCAAGGAATACAGTCCAAGAGCGGACAAACGTTCCTCATATGTTAACCCTCTCATTCCCAGAATCATTCTAGTGAATCTTCTCTGTACCCTCTCCAACGTCAGCACATCCTTTCTTAAATAAGGAGACCAAAACTGCCCGCAGTACTCCAAGTGAGGTCTCACCAGCACCTTATAGAGTCTCAACATCACATCCCTGCTCCTATACTCTATTCCTCTAGAAATGAATGCCAACATTGCATTCGCCTTCTTCACTACCGACTCAACCTGGAGCTTAACCTTAAGGGTATCCTGTACAATGACTCCCAAGTCCCATTGCATCTCAGAACTTTGAATACTTTCCCCATTTAAATAATAGTCTGCCTGTTTATTATTTCTGCCAAAGTGCATAACCATACACTTTCCAACATTGTACTTCATTTGCCACTTCTTTGCCCATTCTTCCAATCTATCCAAGTCTCTCTGCAGACTCTCTGTTTCCTCAGCACTACCGGACCCTCCACCTATCTTCGTATCATCATCAAACTTAGCCACAAAGCCATCTATTCCATAATCTAAATCGTTGATGTACAAAGTAAAAAGAAGCGGCCCCAACATGGACCCCTGTGGAATACCACTGGTAACCGGCAGCCAACCAGAATAAGATCCCTTTATTTCCACTCTCTGTTTCCTGCCAATCAACCAACACACTAACCACGTATGTAACTTTCCCGTAATTCCATGGGCTCTTATCTTGTTAAGTAGCCTCATGTGTGGCACTTTGTCAAAGGCCTTCTGAAAATCCAAATATACAACATCCACTGCATCTCCCCTGTCTAGCCTACTGGTAATTTCCTTGAAAAATTGTAATAGGTTTGTCAGGCAGGATTTTCCTTTAAGGAATCCATGCTGAGTTCTGCCTATCTTGTCATATGCCTCCAGGTACTCTGTAACCTCATCCTTGACAATCGACTCCAACAACTTCCCAAACACCGATGTCAAGCTAACAGGTCTATAATTTCCATTTTGCTTCCTTGCCCCCTTCTTAAATAGCGGAGTGACATTTGCAATCTTCCAGTCCTCCAGAACCATGCCAGAATCTATCGACTTTTGAAAGATCATCGCTAATGCCTCCGCAATCTCCACAGCTACTTCCTTCAGAACACGTGGGTGCATTCCATCTGGTCTGGGAGATTTATCTACCTTTAGACTATTCAGCTTCCTGAGTACTTTCTCTGTTGTAATTGTGACTGCGCACACTTCTCTTCACTGCCACCCTTGACTGTCCGGTATACTGCTGATGTCTTCCTCAGTGAAGACTGTTGCAAAATACTCGTTCAGTTCCTCTGCCATCTTCTAATCTCCCATTACAATTTCTCCAGCATCATTTTCTATCGGTCCTGTATCTACTCTCACCTGTCTTTTACTCTTTATATACTTGAAAAAGCTTTTAGTATCCTCTTTGATATTATTTGCTAGCTTCCTTTCATAATTAATCTTTTCCCTCTTAATAACCTTCTTAGTTTCCTTTCCTAAGCTTTTAAAAACTTCCCAATCCTCTGTCTTCTCACTAATATTTGCTTCCTTGTATGCCCTCTCCTTTGCTTTAACTTTGGCTTTGACTTCTCTTGTCAACCACGGTTGCATCCTTTTTCCATTCAAAAATTTCTTCTTTTTTGGAATATACCTGTCTTGCTCCTTCCTCACATCTCACATAAACTCCAGCCACTGCTGCTCTGCCGTCTTTCCCGCCAGTGTCTCTTTCCAGTCAACTTTGGCCAGTTCCTCTCTCATGCCACTGTAATTTCCTTTACTCCACTGAAATAACGACACATCAGATTTCGGCTTCTCTTTTTCAAATTTCACAGTGAACTCAATCCTGTTATGATCACTGTCTCCTAAGGGTTCCTTCACCTCAATCTCTCTAATCACCTCCGGTTCATTGCACAATACCCAATCCAGTACAGCCGATCCCCTAGTGGGCTCAACAACAAGCTGTTCTAAAAAGCCATCTCGCAGACATTCTACAAATTCTCTCTCTTGAGATCCAGTGCCAACCTGATTTTCCCAATTCACTCGCATGTTAAAATCCCCCACAATTATCATAACACTGCCCTTCTGACAAGCCTTTTGTATTTCCTGTTGTAATTTGTAGTCCACATCACTGCAGCTGTTTGGAGGCCTATAAGTAACTGCCATCAAGGTCCTTTTACCCCCGCAATTTCTTAGCTCAACCCATAAAGATTCTGCACCTTCCAATCCTGTATCACCTCTTTCTAATGATTTAATATCATTCCTTACCAACAAAGCCACGCCTCCCCCTCTGCCTACCTTCCTATCCTTCTGATACACCGTGTACCCTTGGACGTTCAGCTCCCAGAGACATGCATCCTTTAGCCACGTCTCAGTGATGGCCACAATATCACACCATAGTCAAGGGATATGGGGAGAAGGCAGGAACTGGGTACTGATTGTGGATGATCAGCCATGATCACAGTGAATGGCGGTGCTGGCTCAAAGGGCCGAATGGCCTACTCCTACACCTATTGTCTATTGTCTATACCATTTCCAGAAATCCAACAACCCGACAGAACCAGCAAACCACCTGTTGCTGACGACACAATTATCAAGACCTTCATACCATTTCCCAAAGATTCCAATACAAAGACCAACTACAGAGAAAATGAGCAGAGGATGGACACTGAGAGAGCTTGAGCCCCCCCCCCCCACCACCACCACAGCACACCACTGAATGCTACTGCTGGGTCGTATGCTCCCAGGACAAGACAGCTTCCACCAGCCCGGTACCGGTACCTGCAACAGAACACCTTGCATGATATCTGGCTCGCCGTGACTTAGTGAGCACAAGCCTTTACCAGTCTGATGACAAACTTGAGAGCTACAGAGCGTGGCGGTCATTATTCAACAATGCCATGAGGAAACTTGGCCCCACAGCAACTGAAGTATTGGGTCTGCTGACAAAGTGGCCCAGCAAAGAATCCAGTGTGCATGTCAGGAGGATACACTCAGTGCATGTAGGTAACCCTGCTGTAGCTCTACAGAAGGCTTGACAACACCGTGCTAGAAATTAATTGAGGAGTCTCTATTTAAGAAGTTAGATAATTTTCCTAGAATCTTTGCCAAGGATCTTGTCAAGTTAAGAGAACTGGGAGACCTTCTTATGGAATATCAGTGTGCTGAGGTAGAGGGTATTTGCAGAGTTTGACCTACCTGGAAACTGCCTGCAGCATCGGCCCCATAGTGCAAGAACTCCCCCATGGCCTCCAGGAGAAGTGGATATCCATTGTCTCAAGGTTCAAGGAAGAAAATGGTGGCTATTTCCCCCATTTGATTACTTCACCAGGTTCATCTGCCATGAGGCATGCTAAAGAACTGACCTCCAGCTTCCCTGTTCCAAGTAGCAGCACCATAAAGTCAGGCAGCAGGTTAATGGACCATACAATGCCCCTTTCACACAGAGAGTGGATCTGGGCTGGGTGCTGGTAGGAGATGTGTGCTTGGGAAATGCACAGGAGTCAAGTGTCTGTACATTGAAGACTAGTGTGCTGGAGAATGGCTGTCCTTCTATTCTCGACCCCTGCAACCGCTTCATGCTTCTGAAGGAGAAAGTCAACCACAGCCGGGAGTGGCATGACAATCTGTTCAAACTTAGCAGAGTGAGGGAGGAGACACTTGGACAAACTGTGTTCAACCAGACAAAGTCTGACAACGAACCTGCCCCATCCATTGAAAATATCACCTTCCTGAAAACAATGGACAAGGAAGTCTACAGGGATGAGATAAAGGATGAGTTGGGTTGCTCCCCTCTCCTTTAGAGATCCCAACAGCGCTTACCCTACAATCATGAACAGGCTTTACTCAGCTCACCTCCCTACAGCAAACTCTGAAAAGAAAGCCAGAGATGAGAGAGCAGTTTGTCGCCTTAATGAGCAAGATTTTTGAGATCGACCATGCTGGGGGTTGTGAGAAAATAAGGAATACTGGTACCTGCGAGTACTCCTCCACCAGAGGAGAAACTCCACAAGTGGGAAACCTGGAGGAACTCACTGCAAGATTTAAAGCAGCTGCACTTTCTTCGAACCTACCCAGCAATCTCACTCTCCAAGGCAGAATAAATAGCATTTGTTGTTTTGTTGTTGTAGTTGTACTGTAACTTTGAAAATTGATGGAGAATCTGTGATCAGTGAGATTTCCGAAAGTCAAGTCTTTTGTAACTGTGGGAGCCCTTCTATGTATAAACTGCAGTTGGATGGGAAATCACCCTTACATATCTTAGTTACCTCGAGCTACTCTAAAATGAAGGAGAAAAGTGACGTTTTCAAGCACACATTCTATCCATTCTCATGTTTAGAAGCCTTTCAGTCATTTTTACCTCTACCTCAAATTGTTGCAAATTGCTTAGTAAAACAAAAGGGCTGAAAAACTTGCTTAACCATAAGATGCACTATCAATTACTCCAAAAGACTGGAAGTAGAGTAAATACTGAAAGGCTTTTATTCGCAGTAAGATGTGACCTCGACCATGCTGAGTATCTGCCCTGGACTGAGAGGAGGAGCAATGGCACAATCACCTTTATTCAGGGATCTGTGGGAGGAGCCACAGGAGCAGTCAGCAGAGGGGAGTGTCCAGACAGGTAACCCAGTTACAACATATATACATGGTTTACCACATTCACCCGTCCTTTTTTTAAAAAGAGTCCCGCAGGGTGAAGTGACTGACAATATTTAAAACAAGTATATTTACAGGTCAAGCCTATCAGGCGGTCGAGTCCGTCGCTGTGATCTACATAGCACCGGTGGTGATTGCATTGGCAACAGTGGTTGTGCTGGCTCCGGCCTGACTTGAGGTGTCAGCACGTTAGGCGTTGGTAATCCCTCGTGCGTGTGAATCACACCTGGTATGGGAGTGTCCTGTGGTGTCTGTGTAGAGCTTGGAGTGCGCGGTGTCTCATGGGTATATATATATCGGTGAGTACGGGGTTAATAGTCACCACGCAGTGTTCGGGGTAGAGGCCCGGTGCTCCTGCGGGCGCCAGGTCACCGATGGAGACCGCGTCCTCCCGCCCATCAGATAAAACCACATAGGCATACTGGGGGTTTGCATGAAGTAAGTGAACCCTCTCAACCATCGGGGAGTATTTATTGCTCCTCGCATGTTTCCGGAGCAGCACTGGCCCCGGGGACGTCAGCCAAGATGGTAGAGTGGTCCCAGTGGTCGATTTTCTGGGAAAAGAGTCGTTCATGAGGGGTGACATTGGTGGATGTGCATAACAGGGAGCAGATGGAGTGGAGTGCCTCGGGAAGAACCTCCTGCCAGCGGGAGACTGGCAGTCCCTTTGACCTGAGGGCTAAGAGTGTGGCTTTCCACACCGTGGCATTCTCCTTCTCCACCTGTTCATTCCCCCAGGGATTATAGCTCGTGGTCCCACTAGTTGCAATTCCCCTAGCCAGCAGGTATTGGCACAGCTCGTCACTCATAAACGAGGACCCTCTGTCACTGTGGATATAGTATGGGTATCCGAACAGAGTCAAGAGCTTGCGCAGGGCTTTTATAACTGAAGTGGTAGTGGTGTCAGGGCAGGGGATGGCGAAGGAGAACCGTGAGTACTTGTCGATAACGTTAAGAAAGTACATAATGCGGTCGGTGGAGGGAAGGGGGCCCTTAAAGTCAACACTCAGTCGCTCAAAGGGGCGAGTGGCCTTGATTAGTTGTGCCTTTTCGGGTCGGTAGAAGTGCGGTTTGCACTCTGCGCAGACTTGGCAGTCCCTGGTCATCGTCCTGATTTCCTCAAGGGAGTAAGGCAGGTTCTGGGCTCTCACGGAGTGGAAAAGCCGGGTGATCCCTGGGTGGCAAAGATCTGCATGTAGGGCATATAGCCAGTCGATCTGCGCACTGGCACACGCTCTCCGGGATAGGGCATCGGAGGGCTCGTTGAGCTTCCCAGGCCTGTACATGATGTCATAGTTGAAGGTGGAGAGTTCGATTCTCCACCTCAGAATTTTACTATTTTTGATTTTGCCCCGCTGTTGGTTATTAAACATGAATGCGACTGAGCGTTGGTCAGTTAGCAGGGTGAACTTTTTGCTGGCGAGATAGTGCCTCCAGTGCCTAATAGCTTCCACTATGGCCTGGGCCTCTTTCTCTACCGCAGAGTGCCGAATTTCAGGGCCTTGAAGGGTACGGGAGAAGAACGCCACTGGTCTTCCTGCCTGGTTGAGGGTAGCAGCCAGTGCAAAGTTGGAGGCGTCACTCTCTACTTAGAAGGGAATGGCCTCGTCCACCGCATGTATTGCTGCTTTGGCAATGTCCCCTTTAATGCAGCTGAAGGCCGCGCAGGCCCTCGGCTGAGAGGGGAAATGAGGTGGACTTGACCAGGGGCGGGCCTTGTCTGCGTAGTTAGAGACCCATTGGGCGTAATATGAAAAGAAGCCCAGGCACCTTTTGAGGGCTCTGAGGGTGTTGGGAAGAGGGAGTTCCAACAGGGGGCACATACGGTCGAGGTCAGGGCCAATGACTCCATTCTCCACGACACACCCAAGGATAGCAAATCGGGTGGTCCCGAATAAACATTTATCCTTGTTATAGGTGAGATTGAAAGCTTTGGCTGCTTGGAGAAATTTTTGGAGGTTGTTGTCGTGATCCCGCTGGTCGTGACCGCAGATGGTGATGTTATCCAGATATGGGAACGTGGCCTTCAGTTGGTACTGGTCCACCATCCGGTCCATTTCCCTCTGGAAGACAGATACACCATTCGTGACACCAAAGGGGACGCGCAGGAATTGATAAAGCCTGCCGTCCACCTCGAAGGCAGTGGTGTAGCGGTCCTCCCGGCGGATGGGGAGCTGATGGTAAGCGGATTTTAGGTCTATGGTCAAGTACACTTTGTACTGTGCTATCTGCTTGATCATATCCGCGATGCGGGGTAGGGGGTGTGCGTCGAGCTGCGTGAACCTATTGATGGTCTGGCTATAGTCCACGACTATCCTATTCTTCTCCCCAACAACGACCACCTGCGCCCTCCAAGGACTTGTGCTTGTCTCAATGACCCCCTCCCTGAGCAGCCGCTGCACCTCCGACTTAATGAAAGTTCTGTCCCCCGCGCTGTACCTCCTGCTTTTAGTTGCCACAGGTTTACAGTCGGGGGTCAGGTTGGCGAACAGCGGTGGGGGAGGGATCCTGAGGGTGGAGAGGCCACAAGTGGCGTCGGTAGTGCGGCAGTTGGCATGGTGTTGGGTGGGATGTGCGGGTCGGTGTGTGTGTGTGTGGTCAATAGTGGGGTATGTGACGTATTCCTACAAAACTGAGGATTTCCGACACTGATTGGTGGGAGGGGCCCTTCATACTCCATTGTCACGCTTTTCAGGTGGCTCTGGAAGTCGACCCCAATAGCACTGGGGCACACAGTTGAGGCACGACCAGTAACGTGAAGTCTTGATATTCTGTGCCCTGCACCACTAGCATCACTACACAACACCCCCCCCGCCCCCCGGATGTCTGTTGTATGCGACCTGGAAGCCATGGTGACCCTCTGGCTTACCGGCCGTATCGCGAGTCCACAATGCTGCACCATGTCCGGGTGGATAAAACTCTCCGTGCTGCCCGCGTCAAACAGGCAGTTTGTCCTGCGCCCCTCCAACGAGATGTCCATCATTGACCTTGCGAGCTGGTGGGGAGTGCTTTGGTTGAGGGTCACGGAGGCCAGAGTTGTGTCGCTGTCTTGGTCCAGCGTGGTGGGGTGCCTTGTGAGCACTCGTGGGTTGTAGGCAGTGCAAGGTGGCGCCGACCAAGATGGCCGCCCCCATGTCTCGCACATGGTGGCGGCGTGCATGCAAGATGGCGACCCCCATGCCTCGCACGCGGTTTGGACTTACAGGCCTTGGCGAAGTGGCCCTTCTTTCCGCAGCTGGAGCAGGTAGCTTCTTGGGCTGTGCAGCGTTTCCAGGGGTGCTTCTCGAGTTCGCGACTGGCAACAGCCATGGTCGATTCGCCGGCAGGTTGTGGGGTCTGCGGCATCCACGAGGCCGTCGGGAGATCGCGTGCCTGGCGAGCATCAGAGTTGTGCAGAGCGGCCTCCAGCATGTCAGCCAGCTCAATCGTCCAACGTAAGTTAAGATTGGCGTGTTCCAGCAGCCGTTGGTGCACATACACTGACCTGGTCCCTGTGACAAAGGCGTCTCTTACTAGGAGCTCCGCATGCTGTTCAGCTGTCAGCCCCCAGCAATTGCAGGTCTGCACAAGTGTCTGTAGGGCCTGGATGAACTCAGCGCTCAACTCTCCAGGCCGCTGTTGCTGCGTCGCTAAGCGATGTCGCACATAGACAGTGTTTACCGGCCTCAGGTATTGTCTTTTGAGGGCGCTCATCGCACTGTCGCAGCTCAGCTGGTCTCTGATCATCGAGTAGACCCGTGGACTGACCCTGGAGAGGAGAACTCTGCGCCTCGCGGCGGACTCGGTCACTTCAATCTCCTCCAGGTATGATTTGAAGCAGGTCAGCCAGAGTTCGAAAGCGTTTCTGGTTTCAGGTGTTTGTGGGTCGAGGTCTAACTTGTCAGGTCTCAGGACGTGTTCCATGCTTTAGAATTACTGCTAATAAAATTGATGCACTATCAATTACTCCAAAAGACTGGAAGTAGAGTAAATACTGAAAGGGTTTTATTCGCAGTAAAATGTGACCTCGACCAGGCTGAGTATCTGCCCTGGACTGAGAGGAGGAGCACTGGTACAATCGCCTTTATTCAGGGATCTGTGGGAGGAGCCACAGGAGCTGTCAGCAGAGGGGCATGTCCAGACAGGTAACCCAGTTACAACATATATATATGGTTTACCACACCATACTTGATTAAAAGTATAACAGGAAAGGGATTGTGTATTTTGCTACATCTTGTGCATAGGCAGCCTTGTTTCCTTTCACTGAAAGTCACTCGTCTGTGATGGTATCATCTTCCTGAGACCTGCCCACCAAAGAGGTTTTGCTCCTCCCCAAAGAAGACTGATGTATTTTGCAGTGACCACACAAAGGTCTGACTGGAAGTGTTCTGCTCTTCAGGCAAATGGTTTAATTTTATTATGTGATTAATCACATTCAGCTTTTATTTTGAAGTGAGTAGTTTCGGATCTGTATTAGGTCACTTCCTGTGCAGTCAGGAAGTAGTAAACAGGAAAGCACTTTGGCTGGCAAAAGGCCAGAGGTTTATTTTAGGAGTAAAAGAAGTTTCTATCTATATCCTGTTTGTTGTTTCAAAAGCATTGCTTTTTCACTGATTATTCACTATGTCATGCCATTGAGTCTGCAATAAAACCAAGGAGCTAGGAGACGATATCCAGACTCTCATGTCATTTTTGGATGGAATTTGGCTGACTGCCTAGTTGATGTTACAACTCCTTTGCGAGGGCAGTACAGCCACTGTGTCCAACCACCACAAAGAGTTCATCATGAGAGTCTGACCCCTCCTTTTGCCTTTGCTGAATCAGCAGTCTGGAATCATCTTCTGTATCAGGATGCCCTATGGACACAGTTCATAAAGAAGCAAGAATGTCATTGTGTTGGCCAATGGGACGAAACTAGGAGATCAGTGAGTTTGTGAAAGTCTGGGTCCATTAAGTCCAATGGAGGCTGGAGTCCTGGGGTTAGAGGACTGTCTATATGAGTGTGTTGGCAGGTGGAGGGAGGAAAGGGGCTTGTTTTACTGTTGTTGCTTGGATTGTTCTGTGAACATGGTGGGCACGCTGTGTTGGTGCTGGATGGGGTGGCAACACCTGCAGGCTGCCCCCCAGCACATCATTGCTTGTATTGGTTAACACAAATGGCACATTTCACTGTATGCTTCAATGTACCTGTGATAAATAAATGACTTTAACTTACAGCATTTTTGAACTCAGGGTGAACTTACAGCAAAGTACAAACAAGGTTAACTCTACCGACCATGTAATATCAGTCCAAGTCAATCACTCTAAACACACTCCAGGCATGAACAACAAGGGGAAATTGCCCAATTATTTCTATTAAAGCTGTGACATAGTATTATTTTAAGCAAGTGCAAAATTATCCTATTTTCATCCTACTAAGCAACTCCTTATTCTCATTTCTTTATAAGTTTTTATCAAATAATAACGGGCAGCATGGTAACGTAATGGCTAGCACAATGCTTTCACAGTGCCAGTGACCTGGGCTCAGTTCCACCAGTGTCAGCAAGGAGTTTGTATGCTTTCTCTGCGACCACATAGCTTTCCCCCAGGTGCTCTGGTTTCCTCCCACATTCAAAAGACATTCGGGTTAGTAGGTTCATTGGTCATTGGTGCAAATGGGTGGCGTGGGCCCGTTACCCTGTTGTATTTCCAAATTAAAATTCAATAATGTTCCTGCAAACATGCCCTGTGCTGATAACTTATGAAAGACTGGAGTGACTTGCATTATTTACTTACACCCCGCCAAACTGCTCAGAATATGATTAGCCTTCCAGATAAGAATATCATGATAAGCAGATGACTGAAACAAACAATGGCTTTTATTCCTCTGTTGTAAAGTGAAAATAATTAATCTTTTCCTTCCAAGGCAACAAGGCATATGAAGGATTTCTTCTGTCACATATGGGATATACATGGGGGATGGTGGTGTCATGGCTATGTTAGAGATAAGCAATGCAGAGCCTCAGACTAATTATCTGCATGTATGAATTCAATTCAATCAAGGCAGTTGGGAACTTAAATTTAGTTAATGAAATAAACAGCAATAAAAAGCTAGTAACAGTCATACTGACAATTAAATTATCAGACTGTTATAAAATATGCCCTGTTCAGGGAAGGAATGATGTTGCCTTTGACCAGCCAGCCCTGTGTGTGACTCCAGACCTAAGACAACACGGTTGGCTCTTAACTGTTCTCTGAAATCAGTTCAAGTGAAATAGGGATCGGCAATAAAAAAGTTCAAAGTTCGAAGCAATTATCACAGTTCATATATGTCACTGTATACAACTTTGAGGTTCATTTTCTTGTAGGCATTCATAGAAAATATGATAGAATTTCTGAAAACTATACATAAAGACTGACAGCAAATGAATGTGCAAAACAATACAAGTTGTGCAGATTGTTAAAAAATACTGAGAAAGGCGCCACGGCAGTGTAGCCGTTAGTTAGAGCGACGCTGTTACAACTTGAGGCACTGGAGTTTAGAGTTTGGCGTCCTTTGTACAGAGTCTCTGTATGTCCTTACCATGGAATATGTGGGTTATCTCCAGGTCCTCCGTTTCCTTCCACACTCCAAAGATGTATCAGGTAGGTTAATTGGTCATTGTAAATCGTCACATAATTGGATTATGGTTAAATCGGTGTTGTAAGGGGTTGCTGGGTGGAGCGGTTCAAAGGGCCTATTCCACCCTGTATTTCTCAATAAAAATTATAAATAATTAAATAAAACGTGGAGCACGCACATGCTGGAGGAACTGAGCAGGCCAGGCAGCATTTTTGAAAAAGGTTAAATAGTTGACGTTTCAAGCCGAGACTCTTCATCAGAACTGGAAAAAAAGATGAGAAGTCAGCATAAGAAGGTGGGGGAGGGGAGAAAGAAGTGCAAGGTAGCAGGTGATAGGTGAAACTGGGAGAGGGGGAGGGGCGAAGTAAAGAGCTGGGAATTTGGTGAAAGATATAGAAAGGCGAGTTTAATGTACTTTTTAACTTTTTAATTTCATTTTTATTTTTTATTTAACCATTTCACCGATTAAAGCAACGAGGGCAATCGAAACATCTAGCCACATGCAGAGGGTGAGCACTGGCTGCCTGTCCTTTAATTGGTTGCTCTGAAACACAACCAGAAAGGGGAGAGCCTGCCACTGTAGAGAGTGTTGCCCAGGTTTTTTCTGTGTTTTGGATGGGGACTTGAACGATAAACTCTTTTTTTCAGTCTTACAGTTTTTATATTCTGTGTTTTCTTGCTCGATCTTCTCTTTTTGTTGTGCGAGGAGGTGGACTTGGCGCTCAAAGTGCCTGAAGCATTTTGCTCATTTTTGTGCAGGGAGGGGGACTTAGGGGGTCAATGTGCCTGATCCATTTTGCTTGTTTCTGTGCAGGACGAGGAATTTGGGGATTAATGTGCCTGATCCAATTTGCTCGTTTTTGTGTGGAGGAGGAAATTGATGGTCAATGTGCCTGATCCATTACAGTGGAGTTTTGTGTGGGAGGAGGGAGGAGGGAGTAGGGATTTGAGAGTCAATGTGCCTGATCCATTCTGCTCATTGTTGTGTGGGAGGAGGAATTTGGGGGTCAATGTGCCTTATCCATTTTGCTAGGTTTTTGTGCAGGAGGAGGGATTTGGGGCTTAATATGCCTGTTCCATTTTTGTTCATTTTTTGTGGGGAGGGGATTTGGGGGTTGATGATTGTGCTGCCTTTCTTTTCTTTCTTAGTTTCATGACTACCCTGAGAACTGAAGAATTTCAAAGTTGTATAGTTTGATAATAAATTGAACCTTGGAACCTTTGAACTTCATCCCTACATAAATTATCCTTGTAACCTGAAAACATTTAAATTGTTCAACCAATATGTTGCATTCTTTGTAGCAAAGATACAGTAAAATATCAGATCTTCACATTCAGTCCTAAAACTAAATAAGGAGAACCTGATTAAATAAACAACACAAAAAACATTATACTTGTTCATTCATTTATTGAGAAAAATGATCCAATATTACATGTATTTGTTGAAAAAAGTATGTGAACCTCTGGGGTAATGCCTTCTACAAAAGCTATTTGGAGTCAGGTGTTCCACTCAGTGAGGTGAGATTGGAGGTGTGGGTAGTAGAGGTACCCTGCCCTGTAAAGAAGACACACAAAGTCAGGTTGCTGACAGAGCCTGCTCTTCTCAAGAAAGATCTGTTTATGTGCACCATGCCTCAATCAAAACAACTTTCAGAGGGCCATAGAAGAAGAATTGTAGAGATGCATGAAGCTGGAAAAGGTTACAAAAACATTTCTAAAGTCCTGAGTGTTCATCAGTCCACAATAAATTGTCTACAAATGGAGGAAACTCAGTACTGTTGCTACTCTCCCTAGTAGTGGGCATCCCGCAAAGATCACACCAAGGGCATAACATGCAATGCTGAAGGTTTCACAACCATGGATTCACCAGCGCAACAGATATGACAATTGCACTCATGAATATGCATGTGTCAGCTAATTATTATTTCACTGTGATGGTATTTAATCCCATTCTTTTCATCACAGCAATTGTCGAGACTTGAGCAAAGCAGAGCAATGGTATGCTGCCTGCTTGTATTCGGCCTTGCCTGAGAAATTGGACTGTCGAGTCAACTGACACTGAAGACCAGCAGTGTTCATTTTATATTTACTTATTCCTTTCAACTGCAGTGTTGGTATCATTTTCCATTTGAGAGCTATAGTTAATGGCTCTGTTTAGTCTAGTGCTAATTGTTTTCCTCTCCCTCTAAGCTCCGGTCACATTAAAGGCCCTGAACTATTGATCCACTTCAGTGTCTCTCCCTCTCTATACTTGGGCCATATCCGAACATAGTGACAGAAGGAGGTGAAAAAGAACCCAAGAGTAACAGCAAAAGTCCTGCAGAAATCTCTAGAACTTGCTGGGGTCTCTGTTCATGTGTCCACTGTAAGAAAAACGCTGAACAAGAACCACAAACAAGAAGAAATCTGCAGATGGTGGAAATACGAGCAACACACACAAAATGCTGGAGGAACTCAGCAGGCTAGGCAGCATCTATTGAAAAAAGTACAGTCGATATTTCAGATTGAAACCCTTCGGCAAGACCTGAGAAAAAATACTGAGGAGTAGATTTGAAAGTTGAGGGTGGGGAGAGAGAAACGCAAGGCAATAGGTGAAACTTGGAGGGGGAGGGATGAAGCAAAAGCTAGGAAGCAGATTGATGGAAGAAACAGAAGGCCATGGAAGAAAGAAGAAGGGGGGGGGGAATCACCAGAGGGAAGCGATGGGCGGGCAAGGAGATAACATGAGAGTGGGACAAGGGGATGGGAATTGGTGAACAAGAATAATGTTCATGGAAGAGCACCACAGAGTAAACCACTGCTGTCCAAAAAATCATTGCTGCATGTCTCAAGTTTGCGAAAGACCAGCTGGATGTTCTGCAACACCTCTGAAACAACATTCTGTGAAAAGATGAGACAAAAGTTGAACTTTTTGGCAGAAATGTACATTGCTATATTTAGAGGAAAAGGGCTCTGCACACCAACATCAAAACCTCATCCCAACTGTGAAGCATGGAGAAAGGAGCATCATGGTTTGGGGCTGCGTTGCTGCCTCAGGGTCTGGACAGCTTGCAATCATTGAAGGAACAATGAATTCAAAGTTGTATCAAGCCATTTTACTGGCGAACGCCAGGGTAGCAGTCTGTCAACTAAAGTTTAATAGAAGTTGGATAATGCAACAAGATAATGATCCGAAAGACCAGAGTAAATCAATAACAATAATTCAAAAAGAAAAAAAAATGTTTTGGAATGGCTAAGTCAAAGTCCTGACTTTAATCCTATAGAAATGTTGTGGAAGCAATTGAAGCAAGCAGTTCACGTAAGGAAACCCACCAATATCCCAGAGTTGAAGCAGTTTTGTAAGGAAGAATGCGTAAAATTCCTCCAAGCCAATGTGCAGCACTGATCAACAGTTATCGGAAACATTCGGTTGAAGTTATTGCTGTACAAGGGGATCACACAAGTTACTGAAAGCAAAGGTTCACATACTTTTTCCAACAAATACATGTAATATTGCATTATTTTTCTCAACAAATAAATGAAAAAGTATAATGTTTCTTCTGTTTTTATTTAATTGGAGTCACTTTATCTAGTTTTAGGATGTACGTGAAGATCTGATCATATTTTAGGTGATATTTATGCAAAAACAGAGAAAATTCTACAAGGTTCACAAACTTTCTAGCACAACCATATCATGAAGTATTTCAAAGGTTAGTTGAAAACATGAATACTCAACCAGACCTTTCGTATGCACAATAAAAACAACCTGTCAACTTATATCAGAAAGAAGTGTATAATAAGCTTGCATTTGAATTTAATGGCTTACTTGTCATTCGTTTACTCATGATACCTGATGCAAGTGTAACAATTAAATTCTAGCTGCATTATCAGAACCATTAAGATTATTTCCTTTATTTATACCTGGCTGAAAAAAAACTGAAGCATCAATTGAATTCTCACGGACAGTATTAGGTGCAAGATGTGGAATCAATGTTAAAAATTATCACCAGAATAATTTAAGCGGATACCTTCAATCTTTATGGGGGGGGGGGGTGATGGTAATGCTTAATATGGGATTATCTCAACAGCTCAAATTTTTTTTTTAAATGGGCAATATTTTTAACTCGGGGGTAGGTTTTGCCCATCTCTGTGAGAGCTTTCTTCATCTCTTTTATGGTATTGTAAAAATAAATTAAATGACCATAAGACAGGAGTAGAATTAGGCCTTTCGGCCTATCAAGTCTGCTCTGCCATTCCATCATGACTGATTTATTTTCCCCCTCAACCTCATTCTCCGCCTTCTCCGGTAGTCTTTGACGCCCTTACTAACCAAGAATTGATTATACCACCTATGGCAATGAATTATACTGATTCGCCACCCTCTGGCAAAAGAAATTCTTTCTCATTTCTGTTCTAAAGGGACATCCTTGCATTCTGAAGCCCTGCCCTCTGGTTTTAGACTCTCCCGCTATAGGAAACATCCCTTCCCTGTCTAATCTATCCAGGCAGTAAGTTCCCAACCTGGGATCCACAGATCCCTTGCTTAATGGTATTGGTCCATGGCATAAAAAAGGGTTGGGAATCCCTGGTCTAGGCCTTTCAATATTCAATAGCTTTCAAAATCAGAGAAAATTCTAAAAGGATATTTTCTCTGCTCTTTGCATATTGCATGGGTAGGGTTATATATTCCCTAAAATAATGACCTGAATATGAGGAGAGTAATGATAAGTTTAAGATGTGTGTTATTACTAGATGTACAAATTGTTCTGAAAAGAACTGACAAAAGTCCAGGCTGTACTGGAGACTCAAAAGTCTACAGATACTGGAGTCTGAAGTCACAAAGTGCTGGAGGTCAGGTACTGTAGCATCTGTGGGAGGGAAAAAAAGTATCATTGATGTTTTGGGTCAAAGCCCTACAACAGAACTGATGGTTTCGATTGTTTAGGCTTTGAGCTGTAAGCTGTACATGGCTGCTGCTCATCTGCTACTAACATTGCCATCAGCCTCCCGGCAGCACAGCAGTTAGCATGACATTCCGGCGCCATCTATAAGGACTTTGGACATTCTCCAGTTTCCTCCGGCAGTCCAAAGATATATGGGTTAGTAGGGTGATTGGTCATTGTAAATTGTCCTATGAATAGACTAGGGTGAAATAGGTGGATTGCTAGGCAGTGCATTTTGCTGGCCTGGAAGAGACTGTTCCGCACTGTATCTCAAAATAAAAATAATTAAATATGTTCTTGCTGGATCTGTATTAAAGTCAGGACAAAATTAATAACATGACAATTCTTAGTGCAATGTCAATCAACTTCTGCAGCCCAGACAGGAGACTGCCAAATATCATTTCTGCAGTTGGTAAAACGACAGACAAAGGAGACACAAGAGGCTGCAGATGCAGAAAATCTGGAAGAGTACACAAAGGAACTGGAGAGACTCAGCACATCAGGTGGGTTCCATGGAGGGAAACAGACAGTCAATGTCTCAGACCAAGATCCTTCATCAGGACTGGCAGTACGTCAGAATTTCATCGTGATGTCTACTCAGAACATTTGACTTCCGATTTTCCTCCACAGATGCTGACAGACTTGCTGACTTCCTACAGCTCTTTCATGTGTTGCTTCATAGAAAAAGCTTTCTTTTCTGTTCCCTTCTTTCTTTCCTTCTTTATTTCTCTTTCTGAACCTGGTCTCCTTTGTTCCTCTCATTAAATCTCATTGGCCAAGGCGATATACTATTGATGGTGTTGTTCACGAGACTGAAGATATCTCACTGCCCTGGGCACACCATTCTCAGTCTGCACCTCCTACCGGCTGCAATGAAAATGCCATTGAAAAAACAAACTGCTGGAGGAAGTCAGAGGGTCAGGCAGCATTTGTTGAGGGAAACAGGAATGTCAGATCAAGACCCTTCATCTGTAATTTATGAAACGTTGACTGACCATTTCCCTCCACTAAGACTGCCTAACAGTTGAGTTCCTCCAGCAGTCTGTATTTATATTTTGCTCCAGATTCCAGCATTTACAGTCTCTTGTGCATCTTTAGAAACCATAGAAACCATAGAAACTACAGCACAGAAACAGGCCCTTTGGCCCTTCTTGGCTGTGCCGAACCATTTTCTGCCTAGTCCCACTGACCTGCACACGGACCATATCTCTCCATACACCTCTCATCCATGTATCTGTCCAATTTATTCTTAAATGTTAAAAAAGAACCCGCATTTACCACCTCGTCTGGCAGCTCATTCCATACTCCTACCACTCTCTGTGTGAAGAAGCCCCCCCTAATGTTTCCTTTAAACTTTTCCCCCCTCACCCTTAACCCATGTCCTCTGGTTTTTTTCTCCCCTTGCCTCAGTGGAAAAAGCCTGCTTGCATTCATTCTATCTATACCCATCATAATTTTATATACCTCTATCAAATCTCCCCTCATTCTTCTACGCTCCAGGGAATAAAGTCCTAACCTATTCAACCTTTCTCTGTAACTGAGTTTCTCAAGTCCCGGCAACATCCTTGTAAACCTTCTCTGCACTCTTTCAACCTTATTTATATCCTTCCTGTAATTTGGTGACCAAAACTGAACACAATACTCCAGATTCGGCCTCACCAGTGCCTTATACAACCTCATCATAACATTCCAGCTCTTATACTCAATACTTTGATTAATAAAGGCCAATGTACCAAAAGCTCTCTTTACGACCCTATCTACCTGTGACGACACTTTTAGGGAATTTTGTATCTGTATTCCCAGATCCCTCTGTTCCACTGCACTCCTCAGTGCCTTACCATTAACCCTGTATGTTCTACCTCGGTTTGTCCTTCCAACGTGCAATACCTCACACTTGTCAGTATTAAACTCCATCTGCCATTTTTCAGCCCATTTTTCCAGATGGTCCAAGTCCCTCTGCAGGCTCTGAAAACCTTCCTCACTGTCTAATACACCTCCAATCTTTGTATCATCAGCAAACTTGCTGATCCAATTTACCACATTATCATCCAGATCATTGATATAGATGACAAATAACAATGGACCCAGCACTGATCCCTGTGGTACACCACTAGTCACAGGCCTCCACTCAGAGAAGCAATTCTCTACCACCACTCTCTGGCTTCTTCCATCGAGCCAATGTCTAATCCAATTTCCCACCTCTCCATGTATACCTAGCGACTGAATTCTCCTAACTAACCTATCATGCGGGACCTTGTCAAAGGCCTTACTGAAGTCCATGTAGACAATATCCACTGCCTTCCCTTCATCCACTTTCCTGGTGACTTCCTCGAAAAACTCCAACAGATTGGTCAAACATGACCTACCACGCACAAAGCCATGTTGACTCTCCCTAATAAGCCCCTGTCTATCCAAATGCTTGTAGATTCTGTCTCTTAGTACTCCCTCCAATAACTTACCTACTACTGACGTTAAACTCACCGGCCTATAATTTCCCGGATTATTTTTCGATCCTTTTTTAAACAACGGAACAACATGAGCCACTCTCCAATCCTCCGGCACCTCACCCGTAGACAGCGGCATTTTAAATATTTCTGCCAGGGCCCCCGCAATTTCAACACTAGTCTCCTTCAAGGTCCGAGGGAACACCCTGTCAGGTCCCCGGGATTTATCCACTTTAATTTTCCTCAAGACAGCCAGCACCTCCTCCTTTTCAATCTGTACAGTTTCCATGGTCTCACTACTTGATTCCCTCAATTCCATAGATTTCATGCCAGCTTCCTTTGTAAATACAGACGCAAAAAACCTATTTAAGATCTCCCTCATTTCCTTTGGTTCCGCACAAAGCCGACCACTCTGATCTTCAAGAGGACCAGTTTTATCCCTTACAATCCTTTTGCTCTTAATATACTTGTAAAAGCTCTTTAGATTCTCCTTCACTTTGACTGTCAAGGCAACCTCATGTCTTCTTTTAGCCCTCCTGATTTCTTTCTTAAGTATTTTCTTGCACTTCTTATACTCCTCAAGCACCTGATTTACCCGCTGTTTCCTATACATTTCATACAATTCCCTCTTCTTTTTTATCAGTATCCCTTGAGAACCAAGGTTCCTTATTCCTATTCAAGCAACACACATCAAAGTTGCTGGTGAACGCAGCAGGCCAAGCAGCATCTGTAGGAAGAGGTGCAGTCGACGTTTCAGGCCGAGACCCTTCGTCAGGACTAAATGAAGGAGGAGTGAGTACGGGATTTGAAAGTTGGAGAGGGAGGGGGAGATCCAAAATGATAGGAGAAGACAGGAGGGGGAGGGATAGAGCCAAGAGCTGGACAGGTGATAGGCAAAAGGGGATACGAGAGGATCATGGGACAGGAGGTCCGGGAAGGAAGACGGAGGGGGGGGCACCCAGAGGATGGGCAAGAGGTATATTCAGAGGGACAGAGGGAGAAAAAGGAGAGTGAGAGAAAGAATGTCTGCATAAAAAAGAGTAACAGATGGGGTACGAGGGGGAGGTGGGGCATTAGCGGAAGTTAGAGAAGTCGATATTCATGCCATCAGGTTGGAGGCTACCCAGACGGAATATAAGGTGTTGTTCCTCCAACCTGAGTGTGGCTTCATCTTTACAGTAGAGGAGGCCGCGGATAGACATGTCAGAATGGGAATGGGATGTGGAATTAAAATGTGTGGCCACTGGGAGATCCTGCTTTCTCTGGCGGACAGAGCGTAGATGTTCAGCAAAGCGGTCTCCCAGTCTGCGTCGGGTCTCGCCAATATATAAAAGGCCACATCGGGAGCACCGGACGCAGTATATCACCCCAGTCGACTCACAGGTGAAGTGTTGCCTCACCTGGAAGGACTGTTTGGGGCCCTGAATGGTGGTAAGGGAGGAAGTGTAAGGGCATGTGTAGCACTTGTTCCACTTACACGGATAAGTGCCAGGAGGGAGATCAGTGGGGAGGGATGGGGGGGGGACGAATAGACAAGGGAGTTGTGTAGGGAGTGATCCCTGCGGAATGCGGGGGGGGGAGGGAAAGATGTGCTTAGTGGTGGATCCCGTTGGAGGTGGCTTATTCCTATTCAATTTGCCTTTAATCCTGACAGGAACATACAAACTCTGCACTCTCAAAATTTCCCCTTTGAAGGCTTCCCACCTACCAATCACATCGTTGCCAGAGAACAACCTGTCCCAATCCACGCTTTTTAGATCCTTTCTCATTTCTTCAAATTTGGCCTTCTTCCAGTTCAGAACCTCAACCCTAGGACCAGATCTATCCTTGTCCATGATCAAATTGAAACTAATGGTGTTATGATCACTGGAACCAAAGTGCTCCCCTACACAGACATCCGTCACTTGCCCTAATTCGTTTCCTAACAGGAGATCCAATATTGCATCCCCTCTAGTTGGTCCCTCTATATATTGATTTAGAAAACTTTCCTGAACACATCTTACAAACTCTAAACCATCTAGACCCCTAACAGTATGGGAGACCCAATCAATGTATGGAAAATTAAAATCCCCTACCACCACAACTTTATGTTTCCTGCAATTGCCTGCTATCTCTCTGCAGATTTGCTCTTCCAAGTCTCGTTGACTATTGGGTGGGCTGTAATACAATCCCACTAATGTGGCCATACCTTTCCTGTTTCTCAGCTCCACCCATAAGGACTCAGTAGACAAGCCCTCTAATCTGTCCTGCTTGAGCACTACTGTAATATTTTCCCTAACAAGCAATGCTACTCCCCCACCTTTCATTCCTTTGCCTCGATCACATCTGAAACATCGGAACCCTGGAATATTAAGCTGCCAGTCCTGCCCCTCCTGTAGCCAAGTTTCACTAATTGCTACAACATCATAATCCCACGTGTCAATCCACACCCTCAACTCATCCACCTTCCCCGCAATACTCCTAGCATTGAAATATATACACCTCAGAAGATTTTTACCACCACTCACAACCTTTCTATCAGCGGATTTGCTTAAACTTTCAACATCATTTATTTTCACCCCAGCCACACTGTCAGCTCTGGCACTCTGGTTCCCATCCCCCTGCAAATCTAGTTTAAAGCCTCCCCAATAGCACTAACAAACCACCCTGAAAGGATATTTGTCCCCCTGTGGTTCAAGTGTAACCTGTCTCTCTTGTACAGGTCCCACCTGCCCCAGAAGAGGTCCCAATGATCCTGAAATCTGAAACCCTGCCCCCTACACCAGTTCCTCAGCCACTTGTTCCTCCTCCAGAGCATCCTATTCCTACCCTCACTGGCACCTATCACAGGTAGCAATCCTGAGATTACCACCCTTGAGGTCCTGCTTTTCAACTTCCTACCAAGCTCCCTATACTCACTGTCCAGGACCTCTTCACTCTTCCTTGCTATGTCATTGGTACCGATGTGCACCACGACATCTGGCTGGTCACCCTCCCACTTCAGAATGTCATGCAATCGATCAGAGACATCCTTGACCCTGGCACCCGGGAGGCAACAAACCATCCTGGATTCTCTGTCACGACCACAGAACCTCCTATCTGCACCTCTAACTATCGAGTCCCCTATCACTACCGCTCTCCTCTTTTTCCACCCTTCCTTCTGCACTGCAGAGCCAGACCCAGTGCCAGAGATCCGGCTACTGCAGCCAGTCCAAGGTAAGTCATCCCCCCCAACAGTATCCAATGCGGTATACTTGTTGTTGAGGGGAATGGCCACAGGGGAACCCTGCTCTGCCTGCCCTTTCCTCTTCCCTCGCCTGACAGTGACCCAATTTCCTGTCCTCTGCTCCTTTGGCATAACTACCTCCCTGTAGCTACGATCTATAATCTCCTCATTCTCCCAAATGATCCGCAGGTCATCCAGCTCCTGCTCCAGTTTCCTAATGCGGTTTGTTAGGAGCTGCAGCTGGATGCACTTCTTGCAGGTGTCGTTATCAGGGACACCGGAGGGCTCCCTGACTTCCCACATCCTGCAAGAGGAGCATTCCAACATCCTGCCTGGCATTCTCACTGCACTAAACAATCTGAACAAAAAACTTACCGGAACCTACCCTGGCCTCTGCCTGTTCTCGCTGAAGCCTGTTTGAGCCAAAGCCGTCCCACTCTGACTCACTCCACTCCGACGATGGCCGCTGTATATGGTGGTCTACTTTTTAAACCTTGGCGCGCTACATCACACGCCTGCGCAGTGCAGACCCTTCTCCCCAAGCAGTGTTTAGGAAAAAAAATGACTTTTTCTACCCGATTTCTTCACTCCTTTTGTTGCATTAAAGATATTGGAAGAAGTCTAATTAGCAGCGTATGCCATGGCATTCCAGCAAGATTTGGGCAAGGTACTTCAGGATTAAGACAGAGAATGATGTTGATAAAACAAAAATCATAGAATGTTCATGTGTCCGAGATCTCAACAGTGAAAAGCATCTAGTCAGTGGGGAGAAAATGATGCAAAAAGCCGCTTTCACTCTCCTATGCCAGCACTTTTTCTGCTCTGTTGGTTTAATTATGAGCAGCTATTTCTAGGAAGGCTCATTATCAATTCCTCCCAGAGCACATTGAACAGTTCCGAATCCCACAAAGAGTAAACTCCGTGCCAAAGGCAAGCAAAGGCTCTTTAATCCCACTTCACACGACGCCTAGCCACTCAGCATAATGAATGCTGACACAGAGCGGAAGGCTGTTCTCTGATACGTTTATTCTACTGGAATCTGAAAGGGGCTGAGAAATACTAACACAGCAGCACATCAGTGTAACAAGATCTGTCAGCTCCTCTAAATCCCAACAGATATCACACATAACCCAGCTGAGATCATCTTTACAAGTGTCTGGTCTTAGAATAAGGTACCTAACTCATTTACCTTCATTGCATGTGTACAGGATAACATCTTATTTAGTTTACCATTTTGCGCTTAAGTATACCACCAACAGTGAACAGATTGCTTGCTTACTGCTGATAGTTCTTTCAGAAGCTCAAACTTTTATGACTTGGGGCAACACAATAGCTTAGCTTTGAGCAGAATTGTTTGAAATAGCACAAGCGATTACTGATTGGTGTTCAATTCCCACCACTGTCTGCCCGGGTGCTCCACATTCCGAAGGTGTAGAGTTGAGGCTAATGAATTGAGGGCTTGCTATGTTGGCACCTGAAGCACGGTAACACTTGCAGGCTACCTCCAGCACAATCTTCAGGCTGTGTTGGTCGTCTATGCAAAGCAACTCATTTCACTGTTTGTTTCAACGAGATAAGTGAAGCTAATCTTTAAAGCAATCACTTCTCAGTTGATCAGTGCAGTAAATCCACCTCTCTACACACATTTCAGAGAAATGTAGGAAATATTTTATTAATTCTCTCTACCATGGCTGCTACACGCCCATCCCAACAGTGGCCATAGTGATCTCATGCCTTACAGCAGGCACTGTATCAACACAGTGCACTCATGTTCAGTAACATAATGGAACCATCTTTAATCCACCTCTGCTAGCTCTCCCTCCCTTCTGTGAATCTAACAGCAATTTGATGTTTCAACCTTCATTTAGAGATCAACTGCATTTATATAGAGCCTGTCAGATCCCTTTCACCATGTCTCAATTTGGTGTAAATCACATGAAACACTTTTACGTCCACTTATTGTTGACATGGGAGTGGGGTGTGGAGAGAAACAGCTGCTAAAATGTGCATAGCACAATCCTACAACTTGTCATGTGATAACGGCCGGATACGCAGTGCAACAAGGGACAGCTATTTGCCAGGGTCAGATAATGCAGTCACTGTCACATTGACCGGTTTGATAACAGTGAGACATGGAGATTGGTTGCCAAAGATATCCAAAAGCTTATTCCACTTCTGCAGTGTCAACCCAGACTTTTGTTCTCAAGTCTCACAAATGGGAACTAAAACCTCAACCTCTGATTAAAAGACTGAAGTTCTACCTGTGAGATCCACAGCTGAAACCATTTACAAAAGTGATCACAAACAGCTGTAAATGGTTTGCAGTACTGCAGTGCAGGATAATTAGTCGATATTTAAGAAGAAAAAGCTAACTTGGATGGATTTGTTGTAAAACAACTCAAAATCATATCATTTTAATGCTGTGAGGATGGCCAAAGATAATCTTTTCCTCTTTATATAGGAAACAGGCCCATACACCATAAGGTCTTTTTTATCAACCCAGTAAGAGTGCAATCAGCTCTACCACCCTCAACTCCTGTTTACATAGCCCAGAGTCTTTTCATTCATTCCAGGGATGTGGGCTTTAAATACTGAGCCAGAAATTATTTACCCATCCCTTGTTGCCCATTGCAAAGGTGGTGGTGCACGCACAATGTGATTAGAGAGAAAATTCAGAGATTTGAACCAGTGACAGTGAAGGAAGATAAATTTCTAATTCAGAGTGGTATGTGGCTTGGAGGTGGTGGCTTTAACTTGCCTTTTCACTCCCTTTGGCCGCCATGGTTCCACAGCGTGGTGGAACCACAATGGCCAAAAAGTGGTGGATGCATCCCTGACCATATTAAGCAATTGCCTCCTCACCATTGAGCACATCTACAGCGAGAGCTGCCATAAGACAGCAAGCTGGGTGAGGAACTCCAGGTGCAATTTATACACGGACAGAATACACCACAACCGTTATGCTCCGGGAATAGACAGAATAAATGTTTAAGTGGGTAGAAGAATACCAATCAACTCAGATGCTTTATTTTATTTAGAGATATCTCATGGCCTAATAAGCTTGAGTGTCCAATTACACCCATGTGACCAAATTAGCGTACCAACCTGTTGCAATGTGGGGGAACACTGTACCATGCAGAGGAACCCCATGTGGTCACAGGGAGTACATCCAGGCTTCTTAGACAGCTGTAGGAATTGAACCTGGGCCATTGGCACTGCAATAGTGTTACACTAACAGCCACACAACTGTGCTGCCTGCTCTGTTTTGGACAGAGTAGAGTTGATACTGCCTTCATCCAGCCGAGTGCAGAGTATTCCATCTTTCCTTGTACCTTGTAGATGGTCTAAAGGCCTTGGGAACACCAGGAGGTGAGACACTGGCCACAGTATACCCAGTCGCTGATATCCTCCTGTAGCCATGGTACATATGTAGCTGGTCCAGTTGAGTTCCAGGTCTGTGGTAATCCTCATGATATTAACGGTGAAAGATGAGTGATGGTAGTACTATTGAATGCCAAGGTTTGGGTGGTAGGACCCGCACTTTCTGGAGATGGCCTCTGCCCTACAATTTTGCAGTATGTATGTTATTCAGTCAGTTCCCAAGTGTTGCCTGGGTCTGCCTTGTATGCAGGGGAGTTTCGAATTAAATTGAACACTGTGCAAACTTCAGCCACAATTCTACTTCTGGCCTTACAGCGGAGGATGTGTGGCGTTACTGACTCGGTCAGAACTAGAAACTAGATGAAGTGCCAGAAGCTGGACGTGATTGCGCGGTATGCGTGGGGCAAGAGTTCAATCCACCCCCACAGCCCTACTGAGTCCTTCTGCCGCTGAGTCTTAGAAACGTACAAAGTTTCCAAAGGGATGTACCAGTGTATTTTGACAGCTGGGCGTGGGACAGAGAGTGTCCTAGTTGAGAAAACATGGTGAGGTTGGGTGAAATTGTTACCATGGTGCTTGAGATACCAGCTGCCATTAGGTCAGTCCGCTCAAGATAATCATGCCAGGAATTGAGGACCAGACTTCTCAGGAATGGTCGAACAGGTTCAGACTTTATTCCCTAGAGTGTAGGAGAATGAGGGGAGATTTGACAGAGCGAAACAAAATTATGAGGGGTACAGGTAGGGTAAATGCAAGCAGATTTTTTCCACTGAGGTTCGGTGAGACTAGAAGTCAATTTCATGGGTTAAAGGTGAACAGTCACATACTTAAGAGGAACTTGCAGAGGAACTTCCTCACTCAGAGTTTGGTGAGAATGTGGAACAAACTGCCAGCAGAAATGATCTCACATCCAGGTTCAATTCCAGCATTTAAGAGACATTTGGGTAAGTACATGGATGGGAGGGCTATAATCCAGATACAGGTTGATAGGACTAGGCAGAGTAAGTTTAGCACAGCTTACGTTGTTTCTGTGCTATACTGCTCCATGACTCTATAACAATCAAGCAATGCATTATTGTGACCAATGGTTAATCTGGAGTCTTAATCAGGTCTAACTAGTAAACAAGCATATCACAGCTGCTGTCACTATCAGAGTAAGGGAATATAGGACACTTTAATGAGCAATTGTGTCTGTCAAAAAAGACTGGTGGGGAGTATATGCTGACTAATGGATTGTGCTGAGAATCAGTGTGCCTGTACTGCAGAGGCTGAGGTTAATGGCAGCAGTTTGTGACATTCTACTTGTTACCAATGGCAACCATGTCACTAATAGACTGTGAGAATGAAGCTCCCATTATTTCACTACCTCTGTTTGGATTATTTGACAGGTAATTTAGAACAAAGCCTTGCTCCAGTTTCCAAAGCACACAGTGCTAGAATCTAACGCTCAAACTGCTTCACCTTACATTGATCATCAAAAATGAGTACGTACAGTATGTCTTGCTGCATTTAAGTATGGACTGAGTGCATTTCCCAGTTGACACTAACCTAATGACTGACGTTACTCTTGAAATTCATTGTAACAGCAGCCCCAAGAAGCATGACAAGGTGTTGAAAAGATTAAATACTTCTTCATAAAGGGAGCTGAGGGAACTGCTGGAGGAACTCAGCGGCTCAGGCAGGATCCATGGAAGGGAATAAGCAGTCAACGTTTCAGGCCGGGATCCTTCATCAGCATCTCAGTCAGAAATGTTAAAGAGATTAGCTTTATTTTTCGTATGAACATCACAATATTGAAACTATAGTGAAATGCATCGTTTACATCAAATCAAATCGGTGATGATCATACTGGAGGAAGCCCGCAAGTGTCAACATACTTCCAGTGCCAAAATAGCAAGCGTACAACGTATTAACCCTAACCTGTATGTCTCTGGAATGTGGGAGGAAACTGGAGCACAGTCACGGGGAGGATATACTCCTTACAAACGGTGGCGGGAATTGAACCCGTTAGGTGATCGCTGGTGTTGTAATAGCATTATGCTAACTATTACACTACCAGGTTGCTACATTGACTGTTTATGCCTGATCTGCTGAGTTCCTCCTGCACTTAATCTGTGTTACTCAGGGTTTCCAGCATCTGCAGAATCTCTTATGTTTATGATTTGCTGAGCACAATTGTATTAGGTGGATGACTGAAAAGTTGGTCATAATGTTAGGTACTGAGGAGAGCAGGTGGAGCTAAAATGAAGCTAGACAGCAGCTTCTTTGAGTTCACCTGCAGAAACAGCTTAATTTCTACCTTTAATGTCTCTTTTTTCCCCTTTTCAAGGTGGATGGGAAAAATGTGGTCCTTTATGGCAATGGTTTCCACTCCTGGAACTTACCAACCAGCCATTTTTTGACATCCCAAGGGTGCAGCCTAGAATATAAGTGCTCATCCAGGTTGCAGAGGCTTTGTGGCCCATTGAACGAGCCAATTCAATGCTGGTGTTGCCGAATGAATATCGTGAACAGCAGATCGGCTGTCAGAGGTCTCTGTACTCAGTGAATCTCTCAATCTCTCTCTCTCTCTCTCTCGAGAGAGAGAGAGAGAGAGAGAGAGAGAGTTTGCTGCTGATTCTTGAGTCGGAGAACTCTGGGGAAAAAAAAGCTACGTGGCAGACTTTAACATCACAATCAGCAAGTTGTATTTTTTTTACCTTGTTAGTCCTCCCTCTTGCTGTGTGATAGCTCTCTGTCTCTTTATTAGAGAGAAAGAGAGCTTGTGGCATGTCAAATTGTTGGGTGAACGATTAGTTTTTGTTGTACTGCAGATCATGACCTCTCTTAGGGGCTTTGCTATTGCTTGCTTGGTGGGTGGAGGCTGCTGTAGTAAGAGGGGGAGGGTTGATGCTTGCTGCTGTTTGTGCATGGCAGGGGAGGATGGGGGCTTTGGGATTCTAACATTTTTACTGTCACTCATTCTTTGGGGTAGCCTTATGTTTTTGTGGATGTCTGCGAAGAGCAATAATTTCAGGTTATATATTGTATACATTCTCTGATTTTAAATGGAACAACTGAACTAGTGAATTTTACAGGAGGAGGTCCAGAGGGTTCATGAATCCAAGAGCGAAGGGCACAGGCAGGTGAAGCACTCAATCCCCAACCACTTATCTCAGATTCTAATACATTTTTCATCACAGGTACATTGAAATATACAACCTGTGAGGAGTTTATATGTTCTCCACATGACCATATGGGTTTCACCTGGGTGCTCCAATTTCCTCCCACATTGCAAAGACTCATGGTTATGGTTTGTGAGTTGTGGGCATGCTATGTTGGTGCCGGAAGCCAGGAACACAAGGGCTGCCCACGACAATCCTCACTGATTTGATTTGATGCAAACAATGTATTTCACTGTGTTTTGATGTACATGTGACAAATAGAGCTAATGTCTCTTAATCTCTTCATAGCTGCATTCAACACACTCACAACCGCAGAGTTGCAAAGATCTCCACTTCACTTATAACTGAGTGTTTGCCAGTGCCTTCCGGGCAAACTATATCAACATCAATTGTCTCCAGATCTATTACAAGCCAGACATTCTTTGCCATCTGCTACATCACTCCCCTAATATCAGTTATCAAATAGGGTCTGGTACTTCTTCCTGTTCTGGGCTAGTCCAGTTCTATTGGTGACCACAGGCAGCGAGAGTGTGGGGTTGCACACAAAGACTCATAGCAATTAAAGCCAACTGACGATGGATTCAGAGCTTTTAATTGGGTTGGATCCCGGATCTCTCAAACTCACGGGTTATCACAGATCTGCTGGCTGTAGTTAGGAATAAAACAAACGTAGATTCTGATTTTACACCAACTTTTGCATCTTTATAGATTTGTAGGAAACAAATTACAAGTATAACTAAAAAGAGAAAAATACACCCAATGGCCACTTTATTAGGTACACCTATTTGTTAATGCAAATATCTAATCAGCCAATCATGTGGCAGCAACTCAATGCATAAAAGCATGCAGACATGGTCAAGAGGTTTGGTTCTTGTTGAGACCAAACATCACAATGGGGAAGAAAAGTGATCAAAGTGACTTTGACCATGGAATAATTGCTGGTGCCAGACAGGATGGTTTGAGTATCTCAGAAACTGCTGGTCTCCTGGGATTTTCATGCACAACAGTCTATAGAGCAGGAGTCCCAACCTTTTATATGCCATTGACCCTGACTATTAATCGACGGGTTCATGGGCCCCGAGTTGGCTCAAGAATTCTCAGAGGATAGTGCAAAAGATCAAAAATATCCAGTGAATGGGTGAAAATGCCTTGTTAATGAGAGAGGTCAGAAGGGAATAGTCAAACTGCTTCAAGAAGACCAGAAGGCAACAGTAACTCAAATAACCACGTGTTACAACAGTGGTGTGCAGAAGAGTGTCTGAATGCACAACATGATGAACCTTGAACTGAATGGACTATAGCAGCAGAAGACCATGAACATACAATAATCACTTTAATAGATACAGGAGGTACATAATAAAGTGGTCACTGAGTGCATATTGAGCACAATGTGCAGCTGGAAGTCATTAAGTCATCAGGATTTGTCAGGGTCGACTTTCTGAACCATGCCATACTGTGTGTCATTTAACATAAATCTGTTTTCATTCCTGCCTGCACAGTGTGAACGAGCTTTGTGACATTCTGATCCAGCTCGCCACGGCAACCAGAATAACAGAATGCAAAGCACTGTGTGTCCATTATTGATAATTAAACGATCGAGACATGCGTTTGCGAGCTGAATGTGTCACTGCATTCCAATAGGGAAGACGGCCAACAATGACATGTTGGTAGGTACAGAGCCTTGTGTCAGTACCCAGAGACCACACACCTAGAGCATTCGAATCTATCATGGTCACATTTTGTCAATTTCTATTTTGTCAACCAGCAACCTGTGTGAAGAGTCTAAGTTATATGGTGAAAAGAGTGGGAACTGGTCTGCAGCAGCTCCTGACAATGGCCCAGCAATGACGACGAGGTCAGTGAGTCATCGCCATGTTTGGGAATCAGAGTTCGGTGCGGGCAGCTGGGACTAGCGACCCCCTAGGTACGGGAGTCAGTGAGAACAGAGTTCAAGACCTAGTGTTCAGGATCCTGTCATTGATGAGTCTGGAGCCTAAGGCCTAGACTTCAGGCTCCTCTGTCATCATCATCAGCGGGCCCTGGGTTGATACCAAAGATCGAAGCGTGAAGGTCGACTGGAAGTCCGGATGTCGAGGCCCAATGGGCAGAGACCCGGGTATGCAAGTCCCTTCGCATCTGCTGGGGAAGCTGAAGGTCCAATGTCTGCATATCCATGCATCCACTAGAAGCTGGAGGCCAAGGATGACCTGCCCTGGGGTTAGAAGATTGTGTATGTTCACTGGGAAGGAGGAACAGTGCTTGTTTTACTGTTGTTGCTTTGTCTCCTGGTATGTCGTTTTCTTTGAAGTAAATTTATTACCAAAGTACATATATATCACCATTTAAAACCCTGAGATTCATTTGTGCGCTGTGTGGTTCTGCCAAGCGTGGTGGGCATGTTATGTTGGTGCCAGAATGTGAGGCAACACTTGCGGACTGCCCCCACATACTCTTGAACACGCATTTGAAATGCACAAACAATGCTCTTGATTGTATGTTTTGATGTACGTGTGATAAATGAATCTGATTCTGAAACAATCTCCTTTGTATATTCCTCAGCTCTTTCCCAACAAATTATTCCCTTCCAAGTGCTTACCCAATTCCTCTTTGAAGGCATTGAGTGAATCTATTTCCACCATGCCTGCACACAGTGAACTCCTAATGACCTCAATAGTAAAGAAGACTTTCCCTGGACAAACTTGTTAAGTATTCTGCATCCGTCTTCACTGTGAGAGACACTAGCAGTATGCCAGACATTCAAGTGTCGGGGGGTAGAAGTGAGTGCTATTGCTAGGAAGAAGGTGCTTGGGATGTAAATCATTGGTCAACCGTATTTGGAGTATTGTGAGCAGTTTTGGGCCTCTTATCTAAGAAAAGATGTGCTGGCACTGGAGAGGGTCCAAGGAGTTTCCCAAGAATGATTCCAGGAATGAAAGGGTTAACATATGAGTAGCGGTTGATATCTCTGTACCTGTACTTGCTAGAGTTTAGAAGAATTAGGGGAGATCTCATTGAAACCTATTGAATACTGAGAGGCCTAGATAGAATGGAGGTGAAGAGGAAGTTGCGTATAGTGGTGAGTCTAGGATTAAAGAGCACATTCTCAGAATAGTGGGATGTCCATTTAGAACAGAGATGTGGAGGAATTTCTTTATCCAGAAGGTGGTGAATCTGTGGAATTCATTGCCTCGCACAGCTCTGACGGCCAGTTACTGAGAATATTTAAAGCGGCGTTTGACAAGTTTTTGGTTAGTAAGTGTGTCAAAGGTTACAGGGAGAAGGCACGATAATGGGGTTGAGAGGAATAATAGATCAGCCATGATGGAGTAGTAGAGCAGACTGAAATGGCTGAGTGATTCTAGCTACTCCATTTTGAGAGAAACAGATTTAACGGAATTGCCAAAAGTCTTGAATCTAAAATATTAGCTTTTCCCCTTTCCACAGATAGTGTTCAGCCTGATGAGTATTTCCGCACTTTCTGATTTTACTTCAGATTTGTTTTGCATCTGTAGTGTCTGTTTGTGATTTTCATTCTCCACTCCAACTCAGCAGCTGAAAATCCTTCATTCCTGGAACCTAAACATGAGGAATTCTGCAGATGCTGGAGACTCAAGCAACACACATCAACATTGCTGGTGAACGCAGCAGGCCAGGCAGCATCTCTAGGAAGAGGTACAGTCGACGTTTCGGGCCGAGACCCTTCGTCAGGACTAACTGAAGGAAGAGCTAGTAAGAGATTTGAAAATGGGAGGGGGAGGGGGAGATCCAAAATGATAGGAGAAGACAGGAGGGTTCCCTCCACCACCCCCCCACCCTCCCCCTCCTGTCTTCTCCTATCATTTTGGATCTCCCCCTCCCCCTCCCATTTTCAAATCTCTTACTAGCTCTTCCTTCAGTTAATCCTGATGAAGGGTCTCGGCCCGAAACGTCGACTGTACCTCTTCCTGGAGATGCTGCCTGGCCTGCTGCGTTCACCAGCAACTTTGATTCCTGGAACCTAGTAGGATCTTATTTGCTCTTTTGTCAGGACCTTCATGTCCATTACCAAAAGATGTTGGCAAAAGCTCCAGCTGCGGTACTTCATATAGTCTTGTTAAAGTTTACCAGCTTCAAGCAGAGGTAGACGGTCCCATGTTTGGACACCAAGATCTATCCCATAGAGATCAGCCCCAAATCATGATGCTGTTCTGCTGACCCTGCATTCTGTTTTCTTTTAAATACCTTGATGGAAATACGTAAGATATGATCTGTCTGGATAGCATGCAAAACAAAAGCCTTTCTGCAACATGTGACAATCATAAACCAATTTCAACTCCAGTTCCAGAAAAGCAGAAATCAGAAGTAAAGATGAGACATCATTCTTGCTGGAGCTAGGGCAGGAAGTCACGCTGTTAATGTGCTAAAAGCCTAAGAAATGAAGCAAAGAACATTCTATACATCTTGTAAAGAGACAAAGCTTGGTTAAAATTTAGTTTCCATAGCAACATCTTTATTGCAGTTTGAGCTTAGAAATAGAAAATTAGTGTTACAATTTACATGGCAGTGGTAAAGCCACATATTCACAGTGTTGGTTCTCTCATTTAAGGAAGAACATGTTGTCTTTGGAGACAGTCCAAAGAAGAGTTACCAGACTAATTTCTGGGATGAGAGAGTTGTCCTTACATGAATAGTTTTAAAAAATTAGATCTATATTCTTTGGAATTCAGAGATTAAGAAGTAATCGTACTGAAAGATGTATAAACCTCAGAGAGAACCTTGAAATTTTTCTATGAGTGGGAGAGTCTCAAATGAGAGAATATTGAGTTACAACATTGGGTGTAGTAATTCAAAACTCAAATGACTGAGAAATTCTCACAGCAATCTCTAGAATTCTATAAACCTGAGGTACGTTGGAGCTAAGTCCTGAGGATATTTATTTGAGGAAGAGTTGCATTTTTGAAAGATCAGGGAATTCTTCATTATAAACTGGTACTGAATAGATGAGACTGGGCAGAGATTGGTTATGATCGTATAGAATGGTGGGGCAGGCTTGTGGGGCCCAATAGCTTACTCATGACCTCTTTTTGTATGTTCCCATGTTTGAAATAATTAAAGACGGTGGAACAAAAATGGTTGAATATGGGAACAAGTTAGCATTCTGAGTTCTACAGCACTCCCTGTCATCCTGCTCTCTCTGAGGTCTCCAATCTTTTCCTTTTAATTTCTCTTACTCTGTTTGCTGCATCATTTCTGGTCACCTAACTACAGGAAAGATATCATTAAGATTGAAAGAGTGCAGAGAAAATTTACAAGGATGTTGCCAGGACTTGAGGATCTAAGTTATAAGGGAAGTTTGAACTGGTTAGGACTCTATTCCTTGGAGCTCAGGAAACTGAGAGGAGATTTGATAGAGGTAAACAAAATAATGAGGGGTACAGATAGAGTAAATGCAAACAGGCATTTCCACTGAGGTTGGGTAAGACTAGAACAAATGGGTTAAGGGTGATTGATAAAATGTTAAGTGGACATGAGGGGGAACTTCTTCACTCAGAGGGTGGCGAGAGTGTGGAACGAGCTGCCAGTGGAAATGGTGCATATGAGCTCGATTTCAATGTTTAAGAGAGGTTTGAATAGGTACATGGATGGGAGAGGTGTGGAGGGCTACACTCTGGATGCAGGTCAATTGAACTACGCAGATTGATAGCTTGGCATTAACTAGATGGGTTGAGGGCCCTGTTTATGTTCTGTAGTGTTCTCTGACTGTTTCTAATTCCTGCTACTTTGATATTGCATCATCCACTGACTCCCCCCCCCCGCCCCCCATTGACAGGACACTTGAATGTGTCCCCTTCAACAACTGCACGGTGGCAAGAGTTACCAATAGCAAATGGAAACACAAAAATGTGGAATTTTTTTTTAAATGTTTCTGTCAAATGTATATTTTGAAGACAAAAGGCCCAATGATTAATGGTTTCCTTACACAAATTCTGGCTACAAGTTGAATGATCCATTACCTCAGCTCACTGGCAAATCCAGAACCAGCTGGTAGTTTTTTCAGGAGAGACATAAAAACATAAGAACGTAAGAGCAGGAAACGGCCATGTGACGCATCAAGCCTGCTCCACAGTCAATACAGTCAAGGGGGGCTTGGCAATGGACTCAGCTCCACCTACCTGCCTTTTTACCTTTAATTCCCCTGCTATGCAAATATCTATCTAACTGTGTCTTAAGTATATTCAATAAGGTAGCCTCTACTGCCTTCTCCCAGAGTGTGACGAGAGTCCTTGATGAGGATGGTTTGAACCCAAATGCTGGGGTATCTGAGGCTGAGATTGAGACTCAGTCTCAAACAGGATCGAGAAACTGAGCACAAAAGAAATGCTAGATGAATCACTGGTAGGCTTATGACTGAACACTGAACCTATGTTCAGGTGTTCCTTCAATACTCAATTCCTGACACCGAAAACATGAGTAACAATTAATGAGTGCATCCTTAGCCCTTAAAGAGGTTGCACCATCTGTGCTCCAGAGAGTTAGAACATTTAAATCTCAGAAGCTGGTTTGGTTGGGAATGTCTCATAGCACACAGAATTTCGTCAATTTCCACTCATCTCCATCCTACATCTACAGTATTTCCCAAAATATTGAAGTTATGTCCCCTACTTCTAGTGTCATTTATCATTGAAAACAACTTCCCTGTCTCTATCTTATCTATCCCTTTCATAATTTTAAAAATTTCCCTCCCAAACTCCAACAACTATAGTCCTAGTTGACTCAATCTGTCCTCATAGGCAAACTCTCTCATTTCGGAATCGGCCTGATGAACCTCCTCGTCATTACCTCCAAAGCCAGTATATCTTTCCTCAAGTAAGGAGACCAGAACTGGATGCATTACTCCAGGTGTGGCCTCACCAGTACCCAGTACAGTTGCAGCATAACCTCCCTGCTCTTAAACTCAATTCCTCCAGCAAAGAATTTGTCTTCTTGATAACCTGGTGCACCTGCAAACCAACTTTTCTGATCCATGCACAAGCACTCCCAGGTCCCTCTGCACAGCAGCAGAGTCTTTGAACAAATTTTGCCGAGTGTTTGAAAAAAGTCTGGAATTTCATTAGAAATGGAAGTATCAAACTGAGTGCGATTAGTGAACTGGTTAATCCTCAAACATCCCAGGGACTTTGTAACCACTTTGGGGAAAAAATGAGAGTGTAGAAGATATTTCTGAGGAAGTGCTGTCCTGATGAAGGGTCTCAGTCCAAAATATCAACTGTTCATTCCCCACAATCAATACTGCCTGACCTGCCGAGTTACTCCAGCATTTGATGTGTGTTGCTGAAGATTTCCAGCATCTGCAGAATCTAGTGTTCTTGTAGAAGACTGGCTTGTCCAGCAGATGGCAACAGTGACCTCCACAACTCTGTGACCAGGCAGCTCCAATCAGTTTTGTGTCTGCACCACAGCTAGGAACACAGGATCCAGCCAATAAAGCTGGAGAGGAGATCAGGTGGTGCTCTGTAATGCCATCTCAGGTGCTGAGAAAAAAGAGTTACATATACTGGAATTAAGGAAAGCCAAAAATAAAACATTGTTAAATGTCTGGCAAAATATCGGAGATCATAGATTGTAGAACGTAGAAATAGAAATAGAACATAACAGCACAGAACACGATATTGTGTCTACCTTTCAACCTTCCTTCCCACATAGCCCTCCATTTTTTCATCCATGTGCTAAGAGTCTTTTGAATGTCCCTAATGTATCTGCCTCTACCACCACCCCTGGCAGCACATGCCGTGTAAAAAAAAAATCTGCCTCTGAAAACTTCCCTGTACTTTTCTCCAATCAACTTAAAATTGTGTCCCCCTTGTATTAGTCATTTCTGCCCTGGGAAAAAGTCAGCGGCTACCCACTCTATCTGTGCCTCTTATCATCATGTACAGCTTTGTAAGATGGCTTACTTTTCCTGGAATGTTGTTGTACAGACAAGGGCTGGCTTGTATACTGCAACACAACAGTGATTTCACTTCAACTGTAGATGCAACAAATATGAAAGTAATTACTTTTACCATCAAAGCTGTTCCCATCTGAGGTAAGCTTCAAACCCAGAGCTTATAAAATCATGAGAGGCATAGTTATTCTCCCAGAGGGAAATGTCAAAGAAAAGATTTACTTGTCACCTGTACATCAAAACACACAGTGAAATATGTCACTTGTATCAAAAACCAGGCCATTAAGGTGATGGGGAAGATAAAAGGAGATTTACGAGGTAAGTTTTTTGACACGGAGTTAGTAGGTATGCGCAATGTGTTGCTAGGGGAGGTGGAGGAAGCAGAGAAGACAGTGATGTCTAAGAGGCATTTGGATGAACACATTAGGGTGGAATGATAGTGTATTGCTGTCTGTAAGGATGTTGGACCTTCTGTCCATGACTGCATTGGTTTCTTCCAGGTGCTCCAGTTTCCACCGACATTGCAAAGACATATGACTTAGAACTACTAAGATCTGAGGATGCTATGTTGGTGCCAGAGAGGGATATGGTCCATTCACACCAGGAAGAGAGGGATACTGTCCATACACAGGCAAGGAAGAGAAGGTTGCTCCATACATACCAGAAAAAGAGGGATAGGGTCCATACACAGGCAAGGTAGAGAAGGTTGCTCCATTCACACCAGGAAGAGAGGGATACTGTCCATGCACAAGCAAGGAAGAGAAGATTGCTCCATACATACCAGGAAGAGAGGGATACGGTCCATGCACAGGCTGGCAGGACTAGTTTGACTGGTAGTATGTTTGTTGTTTGCACCCTGGGCCAGTGGATGTGTTCCTATGCTGTATTGTCGTAAGTTCTTACCAGCCAGATTGTAACTGCACTGTCAAGAATTCAGGGATCACAGACACACTACAGTGACTCACTAAGGCTTTATTGACAGAAGTTCTCAGTCCCACAAGCTACGCTCAGGAAAATCACGGTCAGCAGGTGCATAGCAACACCATCGTCTCCAAATTCCCTTCCCCAACTACATACCTATAAAGAAACATGGCATCTTCTCATCTTCTTCACTACCCTTACCAATTACTATCAATACACCACAGAGTGTATCCTATTTGGTTGTATCATGGCTTGGTACAGCAACTGCTGTGTGAGACTGCAAGAAACTGCAGAGAGTTGTGGACACTAATCAGCACAGCACAGAAGTCTGCCTCCCCTCCATTGACTTCCCTCTCATTGCCTCAGTAAAGCAGCCAGCATAATGAAAGACCCACCCACCCTGGACTTTTTTTTCTTCTTCCCTCTTCCATTGGTGAAAGATAGAAAACCCTGAAAGCATGTACCAACAGGCTCATATAATAGCTTCTGCCCTAGTATGATAAGCTGGATTCTTGACCTCACACTCATTATGATTTTGCAACTTATTGCTTCCCTGTGCTATACTTTCTCTGTAGCTGTTGCACTTTATTCTGCATTCTATTATTGTTTTACTTTATTCTACCTCAATGCACTGTGTAATGATTTGATCTGTATAATCAGTACACAGGAAAAGCTGTTCACTGTACAAGACCATAAGACACAGGAGCAGAATTAGGCCATTCAGCCCATCAGATCTACTCTGCCATTCCATTATGGCCAATTTATTCCCCCCACTCAAACCTAATCTCCTGCCCTCTCTCCATAACTTTTGCCCATCCTGGCTATGAAGAACCTATCAACCTCTGCTTTAAATATACTCAGCAACCTGGCATTCACAGAGTTCTGCGGCAATGAATTTCACAGATTCACCGGCACTTAGCTAAACAATTCCTCCTCATCTCTGGGATGTCCTTCTATCTGAGGCTGTGGCTTGTGGTTCTAACTCTCCCACTGTACGAAACATCCTCTCCACTTCAACTCTATCCGGCTTTTCTATTTTCTATAGGTTTCAATGCAATCCCCCGTTATTCTTCTAAACTCCAGCATGCACAGGCCCGGGGTCATCAAATGCTCCTGTATGTTAATGCTTTCATTCCTGGGGTCGTTCTTATGAACCTCCTCTGGACACTCACCAATGCCAGCACATCTTTTCTATCAAAAAGGGCCCAAAGTTGTTTACAATACTCCAAGTGCAGTCTGCCCAGTGCCTTAAAAAGCTTTGATATTACATCTTTTCCTGGCTAGCTTACTTTCATATTTCATCTTTTCTCTCCTTTTGGCTTTTTTATTTGCCTTCTGTTGGTACATGTATCTTGGTTCATGTGACAACAGTAAACCAATTCCAATTTCAATTTCAATTCAATGCTAATTTGTATGTGTAATCACAATTCTATCAATGTTTCTGGGTTCTCCAAACCAGCAGTGAAAGAGTTCATTCGCCTGAAGATATTAACAAGATTATTCTTTTCTTGCTTATTTGCACCTAATGACACTAGTAACAAGGTGGCTGCTATGACCTCTGGAAGATTATGGGAAAGAGGTGCTTTAAAAGGCAGTAAAGAGTATTTCTCTGTTTCATAAAGCTCTTTTTAGTGTTTAAGGGGAGTGCAGTGATGCTTGTTGATGTTTCAAACAACTGAGAGAATTGTAGATCTCTAAATGTGCCAGCACGCTGCCATGACAACAGGCATGCATGATGTTTCTCATCTCAAGGTCTGTAGCCACCTTTCCCAGGAATGGAAAAGGCTACAGAAAATGGTGGACACACCTCAGTCCATCACAGGCAGAGCCCTCCCCAGCACTGGGCACATTTACATGGAGTGCTACCTCAAGTAAACAGCAGCCATAATCAAAGACCCAACACTATCCAGGCCATGATGTCTTCTCACTACAACCATCGAGCAGGAGGTACAGCAGCCTTAGGCCCCACACCACCATGTTCAAGAACAGTTATTATCTACAACCGTCAGGCTCCTCATCCAGTGTGGATAGCCTCATTCAATGTCTCTGAGGTGGTCAACGGGGCAACTGTGGAAAATGCAGACTTTACCACAGGTGAGGTTGTAGCTGGCCGATGGGCAAGTGGGTGAGTGTGGTGGGTAGCTTTTGAGGTGGTGGGCTTGATGTCACATATGCAAGGTTACAGTGTGCTATCAATGCATAGTTTCCAGGTTCCCAGTGCTTCCCCACCCTGGCTGTTTATGGGCAGGAGACTCCCGGGACTCCGTGAAGATGCTACATTTCTTTATGCAGCATGGTAGCATAGTGGTTAGCATAACGCTTTACAGCACAAGCAATCAGGATCACGATTCAGTTCTCACTGCTTTCTGTAAAAGCAGGTATGTTCTTCCCCTGACTGCATGGGCTTCCTCCCACATTCCAGAAGATGTACAGATTAGGGTTAGTACGTTGTAGACATGCAGTGTTGGTGCCAGAAGTGAGGCAATGCTTCTGGGCTGCCTCCAGCACATATTTGGATTGTGTTGGTCATTGATACAAACAAAGCTGTATGTTTGTATCATACTGTATGTTTCCATGTACATATGGCAAATAAAGCTAATCTTTTATTTTCGAAGCTTGGAGCACACCATTGAACCTTCTCCTCCTCTCCTCCCATGGCTGACTGCTTTGGGTGTTAGATGTTGGGCAGGTGTAGGATGCGGCCAGCCTGTGAGTAACCAGGGCCTCAGGGCCTCAGTGCTGGCTCAGTGATGTACTCAAAGCTTCCCTGAAGAAACACGACATCACCACTCCAGAATGAAGAGGTTGGGAGTTCTCCCAGAGCGGTGACCAGGTTAAATAAAGATCCCGGCTATTGGAACTTTACTTTTTCTGGGAGTTTACAATGGATAAAGTGATTTGCCATTGCTCCCAATTGCTTCACTAGCTGTGAAGATTGATGAGACTGATATTGGTATTGGTTTATCATTGCACATGTAGCAAGACAGAGTGAAAAGCCTGTCATACAGATCAATTCTTTCAGCTAGAACCAGGTTAAACAATAACAATGCAGAATAAAGTGAAAAGCTGCAGAAAATTGCAGAGCAGGTCAATGATAAAGTTGTAAGATCAAGAGGTAGACTGAGGCCAAGAATCATCCTTATCCTTCATAAGAGTGGGATGGACGCTGTCACGATGCCAAGTTCTTGCTTTTCTTTTCAGTGAAACACAAAGCTGGCATTAGAGCTCCAGAAATATCAGTCCTCCTGTGTCTTTATCTCTGTCCTCTCAGTCCCATTCCAGCACCCTCTCTCCTACAGGGAAAACATGGCGACTATTTCAGAATATGTTTCTGACAACTAATGGCTTCCTTCACATGTATATCTATCTTTGTCATCAGAGGAAAGAGATGTCTAAGACCAGAGGATACAGCCACAAAATAGAGGGGTGTTCTTCTAGAACAGAGACGAGAACTTCTTTAGACACAGAGTGGGGGATCTGTGAAACTTGATGCCACAGACAGCTGTGGAGGCTAAGTCTTTATGTATACTTAAGACAGAGGTTGATAGATTATTGATTAGTCAGGGCATGAGGGGTTATGGGAGAAGACAGGAGGCTGGGGCTGAGAGGAAAAATGGACCAGCCATGATGAAATTTTGGAGCAGACTTGATAGGCCAAATGGCCCAATTCTGCTCCTATATCTTATGGTCTAAAGTGCTGGAGGAACTCAGTAAGTTAGGCAACATCTATGAAAGGATATAAACCATCATTCCTTCCATAGATGTTGTCTGACTTGCTGAGTTCCTCCAGCGTTGCTCAAGATTTTCCGCATCTGTAGAATCTCATCTCTGGCAAATTAAGTTGCATTTGGCCTATTAATCACTTCAGGAGTCTCAATGGATTCTCCACCCTTGAGAGACAGGAAGCAGTGCACCCCTGGGAGACACAAGGCAGGGCAGAGTAACCCTCCACTGTGATGAGACCTCAGCCAGCCAGAATACTTTGACATCTTCTGGCAGGGGACAAGGCTTCCCTGTGGAGCTGTGCCTTCTGTCAAAGCTGGAAGGTAATTTGTTAAAAAATAGTCGTTAAATATTCCTGACATTCAGACACATTCAAAAACTAAAAATGATACTGTAAATAATTATTAAAATGACTAGGAAGAACTAAAAGCATGGTAAAGCTTAAATTAAGATTTAAACCAGAAATAAATAAATTAGTTAAAAAAAAAACAAATGCTGGAGGTACTCAGTGTCTGAAGCACCATCAGTGGAAGCAAAGAGATAGTCGACATTTCAGGTCCAGAAGTGGTAGATGTGTCTGCATCTGCTACGTCTTGACCCATAGTAAATAGCCATTGTATGTCTTCATAAGGATACTGAAACACAGTCCCCACAAACCCCGAAAGGCAGTAGTTTATTGGTGAGCCACCACACCTAATAATCATTTGCCTATTGAGACATGGAGTCATAGAGCACTACAACACACAAACCCTGTCTGTTGGAAATAACTCGGAAAAGGTGTAGCTCAGGTAGTTGATGGTTGGCTGAGTTGAGCTGTTCTCTGATCTTTCCAAACGTTTCATCATCATACAAGGAGGCATCATCAGTGTGTTGTATATTTGTGGTGTGTCCTCTGAATGCTTGGCCTTTGTATACTTATCAATCAGTTGATTGGTTGTCATTACGGAAACTCATTTGTGGCATAGGGAGGGGGACTCATTACCAGTTGGTTGTGTGGCAAACCCTGTGTTGTCTGAAATTTTGCCCGCATTGGTTTACAAATGGGGTTGAGGTCCACCTGTTTATTGATTAGTTTGCGGAAGATCATGCCTCTGGGAATTCTCTTTCCTTCCACGTGCTTGCTTGCACCGACCTTCACTGATGCTCAGTCAAATTTGTGCCCCTCAGGATCATTATGAGTGGAAGATAGGTGTCAGTGAAAGTCGTGGCACAAGCAAACATGTGGCATGAAAGAGAATTCCTAGAAGTTTGGCTTCCCACAAACTATTCTATAAACAGACACGTTGACCTCAATCCCATTTATAGACCGATGCGGGAAAATTTCCAGACAACGCACAGAGTTTGCCATGCAACCAATTAGTGATGAGACCCCTCCCTACGTCACTATTGAGTTTCCGTAATGATGAAAAATCAACTGATCAATAAGTATATAGAAGCCAAGCATTCGGAGGAAACGCCACAAGTGAACAGCGCACTGATGATGTCTCCTTGTATGGCAACAAAATGTTTACAAATGCAATGACAAGATTGGAGAACAACTCAGCCCAACCATCCAGTCTGGTCATTTGTCTAGTCCTAGCTACCTGTACCGGGACTATACCCCTCTCTCACATGTACCTATCCAAGCTACTCTTAAATGTTGCAATTGAACTCACGTCTACTACTTCCACTGGCAGCTCGTTCCACACTTGTTCACCCTAAAATTCCTCCTCAGATTCCCCTTCAAGCTGCAGGTATTAAGCCCTCTGTGATAATGTGGCATTTCCACAAAGCAGGCACATCTCACAATTCCTCTACCTAATCCAGATCACACCACACAGAAAACCACCGCAAAGTCCTTCAAGGAGCACAGTGGTGGGTCTGCACAAGCCCGGTGCTGACTATTTTTGGAATGCCTATGTGCCAGTAAATCCCTTCTGAACTGCCAACACACCTAACATACTTCCTGTGCATTGCTAATATTTGAAGATTCTCATTTAAATTCATGTGAGTACATGATTTGTTTGGAATGGTTTTTGATTATGCAACTGGACACAGAGATATGGTTTATGTAAGACAGTCTCCTGCTCAGCAGCTAGATTACTACTATTTTCAGAATTACTTGTGCATATAAATCTGCAGACCCAGTCTGCATTGTGAGGGCAGGAAAGTGACTCCACATCATTTGCAACTGAAAACAGATTTTGCATCCATTTCACTTCCAGCCAACTTCACAAATTTAACAAGTCCACTGCATATTCAAAGCTTAAACCATGGTAGTGTGCTCTATGAGACATGAACAGATTGATTTAACATCTCAAAGTGGGAAGTTATCAGAAACAATTATGCAAATTAAAAAATGCAGGTGCTGCAAATCTGAAATTTTAAAAAAGAGAATGCAGGAGATATAATGCTGGGTTGGGGCAGCATGGTGGTTAGCACAACACTTTACAGCACGGGTGATCAGGGTTCAATTCCTGCCACAGCCTGTACGGAACTTGTACATTGTCCCCTATCATTGTATCCTCTAGATGCTCCAGTTTCCTGCCACAGTCCAAAGACATACCGGTTAATAAGTTAATTGATCATTGTAAATATTCCCATGATTAGGCTAGGATTAAAACGAGGGATGTGGAGAGGTGTGGCTCAACAGCCCTGAAGGGCCGATGCCATGCTGTATCTCCATAAATAAATCAATAAATAAATATTCAGCAGGTCAGACCAAATCTGTAGGAAGTGAAACAGCATTACTGTGTCAGATTGAAACTACTACATCAGAAATCATAGATGTGATCTGACCTGCTGAGTATTTCAGCATTTTCTGTTTTTTACATCAGAAGCAATAAGTTACCCCATTACTAGGGTGTGCATGCAGTTAACCTCTACAGCCACGACCTTCAGCACTGAGTTTAATTCATACTTATCCCACAAAAGCTGCAGTTGAGGCGAGTCTTTAAAGCACTGCTGTGCCCAATGCGGACAGAGGGGGGGTGTGGGGAGATGTCTGGCGATCGTGTTTTGAGGGTGAGGATTGCTGCCCTGGTGGTGATGAAGATGATGCAAATGCTGTGCTGAGTCACAATTTGCTCCACATCCCTCCCTGCTACTTAACCGAGTTTTGAATTTTTTCAGCTAATGATGCTTACTATTGCAAGGTTCATTTTGGTAATATACCTGTGAAAGTGCCAAAGATACAATACTATGTTAAATACACCATGTATATCCTCCTTTAAAAAAACACCGGTGTGCATTATATATCCTGCGATCTCCTCTACAGTCTGTAATCATTGTGATTTTACAAGGATTTACAGCCTTTGCACGATTAGGAAAAGCCAACATGATTGGTGGCAATGCTTCTCGTGCATGCCTTTAAACACCGGGGTGGGTAGCAACTTGCAACTGAGATGAAATGTTATTGTAATCCTAAATTTATATCACATCTTATTAAGGTAATAAAATGGACACAACTCAGTTCAAGCTGGACCTTATACAAAATGAAACCTTCTGTTAGGTATAACACACACAAGATGCTGGAGGAGGTCAGCAGGCCATAAGACACAGGAACAGAATAAGGCGACTTGGTCCATCGAGTCTGCTCCATGGCTGTTTTATTTTCCCTCTCAACCCCACTCATCTGTCTTCTCCACATAACGTTTGGTCTGCTACTAGTCAAAAACCTATCAACCTCTGCTTTAAATATACCCAATGACAGCTGTCTGTAGCAATGAATTTCACAGATTCACCACCCTCTGGCTAAAGAAATGACTCATCTCTGTTCTAAAGGGACATCCCTGTATTCTGAAACTGCACCCTTTGATCAAAGACTCTCGCACTATAGGAAACATTCTCTCCACATCCACTCTATGTAGGACATTCAATAGATTTCATTGAGATTTCCCTCATCCTTCTAAACTCCAGTAAGCAAAGGCCCAAAGCCATCAAATCCTCCTGATACATTAGCCCTTTCATTCCCACGATCATTCTCGGGAGCTTCCTCTGGAAGTTCCAAAGCCAGCACATCATTTCTTAAAACAGGGTCCACAACTATTCACAATATTCCAAAACCTCGAGCGAGTCTTGATCATAAGCAGGCCGAAACTCCTGAAGACAGGTGGCAGATCAACTGATGATCCCACTGGTGATAGCACAGGACAGTTAACATCTTAGTCCACATGTATTTTTTAACTCTTACTGAACAGTTGAAGGGTCTCAGACTGAAACGATGTTTATTTCCCTCCGTAGATGCTACCCGGCCTGTTGAGTTCCTCCAGCATTTTGTGGGTGTTGCTCAAGATTTTCAGCATCTGCAGAATCTCATATCTGTCTTAGAAACAGTGGTAACTTCCTGAAGAAAACTCAGTGGCCGCTAGGTGGAGTATTTCACTTGTTAGACCACCAGCCTAATCCAAACTTTTCCCTGGAGCCAGTGGGGAGATATGGTAACTGAACAACAGTGGACACACTGGCACTCCTAAAAAGCATTTTGTAATTACCAGTCGCTCAACACTCCAAGTGTTCAGCTGAAAACGCAGCCCAGCGTGTCTCCATTCTCTACTGTACATTCGGGTGCTGAACTCCATGGGCCATGCTGTGACTGAAAATACCATAGTTTCCAACAGCATTCAAGCAAGTAAACAGCTGAGCTTGTTTAGCTACGTGGCTCTTGGGCAGACTTGCAACCCTTGTGGGATAGGGAGGACTCACCATGGGGATTAATCACTCACCTCCACAAAACAGAGAACAGCAAAATCGTTACGCCTCCAGCATTTTGGAATGGAAAATGACACGCCTCCAACGGTGTACGCATCAAGTGGGACTGTGCATTTCATATACAACCTTTAATAATAATAACCACCATTGAGTACATCTACATGGAGCACTGTCGCGGGAAGGTAGCATCCATCAGCAGGGATCACACCCTCCACCACCTGGGTCACACTCTCTTCTCACTGCTACCATCAGGAAGAAGGTACAGGAGACTCAGGACTCACTCCATCCGGTTCTGGAACAGTTATTACTCTTCACCCATTAGGCTCTTGAATGAGTGGAGATAACTTCACTCAAGTTCATTTGCCCAGTCACTGAAATATTCCCACAGCCTATGGACTAAGAGGTGATATACGGTCAGAGAATGTCAAATCTTTGTGGGTAGACTTAAGGAACTGCAAGGGTTAAAAAATCATCATGGGGAACATATATAGGCTTCCAAATAGTAGCCAAGACGTGGGGCTGAGATTGCAAAGGAAGCTGTAAAGGGCACGTAGTACTGAAGGGTAGTGACACAATTCTAACGGGGGACTTCAATATGCAAGGGGATTGGGAGAATTAGGCTGGTGTCAGATCACAAGAGAGGGCTTTTGTTGAATTTGTTTAGAGCAGCTTGTGCTCAAGCCTACTAGGGGAAACGCTATCTTAGATTGGGTGTTGTGTAACAACCCAGATGTTATTGGTCGACTTGACGTAAAGGAACTCTTAGGAGGCAATGATCATAATATGACTGAATTCACATGGCAGTTTGAGTGGGAGAAGCATAACTCACATGTATCAGTATTGCAATGGAATAAAGGGAATTACAGAGGCATGAGAGAGGAGCTTGCCCAGGTGGATTGGAGGAGGATACTGGTGGGGATGATGGCAGAACAGAAATGGCTGAAGTTTTTGGGAATAGTTCACAAGGTGCAGGATAGATATGTCCCACAGAAGAAGTTGTTCTCAAATGGTAGGGCTAGGCAACTGTGGCTAACAAGGGAAGTTAAGGACTGCATAAAAGCCAAGCAAAGGGCACATAATGTAGGAAAAGTGAGTGGGAACTTGGATGATTGGGAAGCTTTTAAAATCCAACAAAAGGCAACTTAAAAAGCTCTAAGAAGGGAGAAAGTGAAACATGAGGGTAAACTAGCCAATAATAAAAAGCTGGATAACAAAAGTTTTTTTTTCAGTTATATAAATAAAAGGGTAGTAAGAGTTGATATTGAACCACTGGAAAATGATGCCAGTGAGGTAGTAATGAAACGGCAGATGAACTTAATAAGTACCTTGCTTCAGTGTTTACTGTGGAAGACACAAGCTGTATGCCAGAGGTTCATGAATGTCAGGGAGCAGGAGTGAGTGCCATTGTTGTTACGAAGGAAGAAGTGTTAGGCAAGCTCAAAAGTCTTAATGTGAATTAAGTCACCTGGACCAGGTGGACTACACTCCAGAGTCCTGAGAGAGGCTGCTGAAGAGATAATAGCAGTATTGTCATGATCCTTCAAGAATCATTTGATACTGGCATGGTCCTGGAGGACTGGAAAATTGCAAATGTCACTCCACTCTTTAAGAAGAGAGGAAGACAAAAAGAGAGGAAATTATAGGCCAGTTAGCCTAACTTCAGTGGTTGGGAAAGTGTTGGAGTCCATTATTAAGGACGAAGTTTCCGGGTACTTGGAGACTAATGATAAAATAAGTCAAAGTCAGCATGGTTTCTGTAAAAGGAAATCTTGCCTGACAAATCTGTTCAAATTCTTTGAGGAAGTAACATGCGGTGTGGACAAAGGAAAGGCAGTGGATGTCATTTACTTAGATTTTCAGAAGGCATTTGATAAGGTGGCTCACGGGAGGCTGCTTGACAAGATAAAACCCTATGGCATTACAGGGAATATACTGGCTTGGTAGAGGAATATCTGACAGGCAGGAGGCACTGAGTGGGAATAAAGGAGGTCTTTTCTGTTTGGCTGCCAGTGAGTAGTCATGTTTCTCAGGGGTCTGTGTTAGGACCTCTACTTTTCATATTATTTGTCAATGATTTAGATAGACAATAGACAATAGGTGCAGGAGTAGGCCATTCGGCCCTTCAAGCAGCACGGCCATTCACTGTGATCATGGCTAATCATTCACTATCAGTATCCAGTTTCTGCCTTATCCCCATAACCTTTGATTCCGCTATCTTTAAGAGCTCTATCCATCTCTTTTTTGAAAGCATCCAGAAATCTGGCCTCCACAGCCTTCTGGGGCAGAGCATTCCATATATCCACCACTCTCTGGGTGAAAAAGTTTTTCCTCAACTCCGTTCTAAATGGCCTACCCCTTATTCTTAAACTGTGGCCTCCGGTTCTGGACTCACCCATCAGCGGGAACATGCTTCCTGCCTGCAGCGTGTCCAATCCCTTAATAATCTTATATGTTTCAATAAAATCCCCTCTCAGCCTTCTAAATTCCAGAGTATACAAGCCCAGTCGCTCCAATCTTTCGACATATGAGAGTCCCGCCATCCGGGGAATTAACCTTGTGAACCTACGCTGCACTCCCTCAATAGCAGGAATGTCCTTCCTCAAATTTGGAGACCAAAACTGCACACAGTACTCCACGTGTGATCTCACCAGGGCCCTGTACAGCTGCAGAAGGACCTCTTTGCTCTTATACTCAATTCCCCATGTTATGAAGGCCAGCATACCATTAGCTTTTTTCACTGCCTGCTGTACTTGCATGCTTGCTTTCAGTGACTGATCTACAAGAACACCTAGATCTCGTTGTGCTTCCCCTTTTCCTAACTTGACTCCATTTAGATAATAATCTGCCTTCCCGTTCTTACCACCAAAGTGGATAACCTCACATTTATCCACATTAAACTGCATCTGCCATGCATCTGCCCACTCACCCAGCCTGTCCAAGTCACCCTGCATTCTCATAACATCCTCCTCACATTTCACACTGCCTCTCAGCTTTGTGTCATGGGCAAATTTGCTAATGTTACTTTTAATTCCCTCATCTAAATCATTACTATATATTGTAAACAGCTACAGTCCCAGCACTGAACCCTGTGGTACCCCACTAGTCACTGCCTGCCATTCCGAAAGGGACCTGTTAATCGTTACTCTTCGTTTTCTGTCAGCCAGCCAATTTTCAATCCATGTCAGTACTCTGCCCACAATACCATGTGCCCTAATTTTGCCCACTAATCTCCTATGTGGGACTTTATCAAAAGCTTTCTGAAAGTCCAGGTACACTACATCCACTGGCTCTCCCGTGTCCATTTTCATAGTTACATCCTCAAAAAATTCCAGAAGATTAGTCAATTACGATTTCCCCTTCATAAATCCATGCTGACTCGGACCAATCCTGTTACTACTATCCAGATGTGTCATAATTTCATCTTTTATAATTGACTCCAGCATCTTTCCCACCACCGACATCAGGCTAACTGGTCTATAATTCCGTATTCTCTCTTCCTCCCTTCTTGAAGAGAGGGACAACATAAGCTACCCTCCAATCCACAGGAACTGATCCTGAATCTATAGAACATTGGAAAATGATTACCACTGCGTCCACGATTTCTAAAGCCACCTCCGTAAGTACCCTGGGATGCAGACCATCAGGTCCCGGGGACTGATCAGTCTTCAGACCCAACAGCCTATCCAATACCATTTCCTGCCTAATATAAATTTCCTTCAATTCATCAATTACCCTAGGTCCTTTGGCCACTATTACATTTGGGAGATTGTTTGTGTCTTCCCTAGTGAAGACAGATCCAAAGTACTTGTTCAACTCGCCTGCCATTTCCTTGTTCCCCATAATAAATTCACCCGCTTGTCTTCAAGGGCCCAATTTTGGTCTTAACTATTTTTTTCCTTTTCACATAACTGAAGAAGCTTTTACTATCCTCCTTTATATTCTTGGCTAGTTTACCTACGTACCTCATTTTTTCTCCGCGTATTGCCCTCTTAGTTACCTTCTGTTGCTCTTTAAAAGTTTGCCAATCCGCCGGCTTCCCACTCGTCTTTGCTATGTTATACTTCTTCTCTTTTATTTTTATACTGTCCACTATATTAATGACTTGGATGAGGAAATTAAATGCAGCATCTCCAAGTTCGCGGATGACACGAAGCTGGGCAGCAGTGTTAGCTGTGAGGAGGATGCTAAGAGGATGCAGGGTGACTTGGATAGGTTAGGTGAGTGGGCAAATTCATGGCAGATGCAATTTAATGTGGATAAATGTGAGGTTATCCGCTTTGGTGGCAAAAACAGGAAAACAGATTATTATCTGAATGGTGGCCGATTAGGAAAAGGGGAGGTGCAACGAGACCTGGGTGTCATTATACACCAGTCATTGAAAGTGGGCATGCAGGTACAGCAGGCGGTGAAAAAGGCGAATGGTATGCTGGCATTTATAGCGAGAGGATTCAAGTACAGGAGCATAGGGAGGTACTACTGCAGTTGTACAAGGCCTTGGTGAGACCACACCTGGAGAATTGTGTGCAGTTTTGGTCCCCTAATCTAAGGAAAGACATCCTTGCCATAGAGGGAGTAGAAAGAAGGTTCACCAGATTGATTCCTGGGATGGCAGGACTTTCATATGATGAAAGACTGGATGAACTAGGCTTATACTCGTTGGAATTTAGAAGATTGAGGGGGGATCTTATTGAAACGTATAAAATCCTAAAGGGATTGGACAGGCTAGATGCAGGAAGATTGTTCCCGATGTTGGGGAAGTCCAGAACGAGGGGTCACAGTTTGAGGATAAAGGGGAAGCCTTTTAGGACCAAGATTAGGAAAAACTTCTTCACACAGAGAGTGGTGAATCTGTGGAATTCTTTGCCACAGGAAACAGTTGAGGCCAGTACATTGGCTATATTTAAGAGGGAGTTAGATATGGCCCTTGTGGCTAAAGGGATCAGGGGGTATGGAGGGAAGGCTGGTACAGGGTTCTGAGTTGGATGATCAGCCATGATCATACTGAATGGCGGTGCAGGCTCGAAGGGCTGAATGGCCTACTCCTGCACCTGTTTTCTATGTTTCTATGTTTCCCTTGTCAGCCACGGTCTCCCCTTACTCCCCTTAGGATCTTTCTTCCTCTTTGGAACGAACTGATCCTGCACCTTCCGCATTATTCCCAGAAACATTTGCCATTCCTGTTCCACTGTCATCCCGGCTAGGGTATTGTTGCATTGAACTTTGGCCAGCTCCTCCCTCATAGCACCATAGTTCCCTTTGTTCAACTGTAATACTGACACTTCCAAGTTGCCCGTCTCCCTCTCAAATTGTAGATTTAAACTTATCATATTATGGTCACTACCTCCGAATGGCTCCTTTACCTCGAGGTCCCTGATCAAATCCGGTTCATTGCACAACACTAAATCTAAAATTCCTTTCTCTCTGGTAGGCTCCAGTACAAGCTGTTCTAAGAATCCATCTCGGAGGGACTCCACAAACTCCCTTTCTTGGGGTCCAGTACCAACCTGATTCCTCCAGTCTACCTGCATGTTGAAGTCCCCCATAACAACTGTAGCATTACCTTTGCGACATGCCAATTTTAACTCTTGATTGTGGAATTGATGGCTTTGTAGCAAAGTTTGTGGATGATACCAAGATAAGTGGAAGAGTAGGTAGTGCTAAAGAAGCAATGCCATTGCAGCAGGACTTAGTCAAATTGGAAAAATGGACAAAAAGTGGCATATGGAACAGAGTGTTGGGAATTGCATGATAATGCATTTGTAAAAGTAACAATAGTGTGGACTGTTATATAAATAGTGAGAAAATTCAAACATCAGAAGTGCAAAGGGACTTAGGAGTCCTCATGCAAGACTCCCGGAAGGTTAATTTACATATTAAGTCTGTGGTAGAGAAGGCAAATGCAATGTTGGCATTCATTTCAAAGGAAATAGAATATAAAAACAAAGAGATAATGCTGAGCCTTTATAAGACATTACTCAGGCCGCATTTGGAGTATTGTCAACAGTTTTGGGTCACATCTCAGAATGTATTGTCATTGGAGACAGTCCAGATGAGGTTCACGAGTATGATTCTGGGAATGAAGGGGTTAACATCTTAAGAGTGTTTGACAGTTTTGGGCCTGTATTCATTGGAATTTAGTAGTGTGTTTAGGGAGCTGATTGAAACCTACTGAAACCTAGGACTAGATAAGGAAGATGTGGGGAGGATGTTCCCTCTGGTGGAGGTATCCAGATCTAGAGGGCATAGCCTCAAAATTGAGGGGGGACCTTTTAGAACAGAAGTAAGGAGGAGTTTTTTTAGCCAAAGAGTGGCGAATCTGTGGAATACTCTACCATAGACTGTGGTGGAAGCCAAGTCTGTGAGTATATTCAAAGCGGAACTTAATAGATTCCTGATTGGTCAGGGCATCAAGGGATATAGTGAGGGGACAGGTGTATGGGGGTCCAGGAACAGCCATGATGAAATGGCGGAGCAGATCTCGATGGGCTGAATGGCCTAATTCTGCTCCTCTGTCTTATGGACTCACTTTCAAGGACTCTTCCCCTCATGTTCTTGATATTTATTTATTTATTTATTAATTATTATTTTTCACTTTTGTAATTCCATAGCTTATTATCTTTTGCACATTGGTTGTCTGTCATCCCTGTTCTTTCATTGATTCTTTCATTATGTTTATTGAGTTGATGAGCACACCCGCAAGTAAATGAATCTTAAGAGTTATATATGGTCACATATACTGTATGTATTCTGGTAACAAATTTTCTTTGAACGTTGAACTTTTAACACAACAAATATGATGGACAGCATATTAGATACAGCAGCATGGTACCATAACAGTAGTGTAATGGCTTATAGCATTAACTGTAATTTCAGGGTTTAATTCCTGTTGCTGTCTGTAAGGACAGACTGTCTGTCTGTCTGTATGTTCTTCCTGGGACTGTGTGGGTCGCCTCCACGTGCTTTGATTTTCCCTCCCACATTCTAAAGAATGGTTAGGGGGGGTGTTATGTTGGCACCAGCAGCACGGGCTGCCCGCCCCATATTTATTCATTTAGACACACACAATGGAGCAGGTCCTTCCAGCCCAATGAGCCATACAACCCAACACACCACCTAATCATAGGACAATTTACAATAGCCAATTAAGCTAATTCAGTTGTATTGGTCGTTGACACAAATGACATATTTCATTGTATCCTTCACTGTACATGTGATAAATAAAGCTGGAATTGATTTTTCACTCTTAAGATAAGCTTCCCAGGTCATCCCTGGACTTCTTGTATAGTTCTGAATCACCAACCCTGAAAGCCACAGATCCAGCCCTCAGCAGACTATGAAACTCCTGATTCATCCATGGCTTTTGATTTAAGTATTTCCAGTATGTTCTTACTGGCACACACTCATCCACACAGATTCTGATGAAGTTGGTGACAACTGTGATGTAACCATTCAGACTCGAAGATGAATCCACTGAGTCAAAGCGTTCCCGTAGGTGCTCCTCCAACTCCTTTGACCGTACCTTCGTGGTCTCACCAATGCTGCTCTGGTCTTTAGTCTCTGCCTACATGCTGGGAGCAGAAGTACAGCCAGGTGATCGGACTTTCCAAATTGTGGGTGTGGGATGGCACAGTAAGCATTCTTTGGTGAGATAGCAGTGGTCAAATGTATTGGCTCCTCTGGCTCCACAGGTGATACACTGGCAGTTGCTGTTCAGAGAATTCTTCAAGCTGGCCTCGTTGAAATATCCCACAATGGTAGGGATTGCATCAGTGTATGCTGTTTCATGCCTGCTCATTAGCAGCAGAGCTTAGCTCCTCCAGTGCTTGCCTGACGGTGGAGGAGAAAACCTGATGTCCATGAGCCAGTACACATCAGGGAATCCTGTGTGTTATCATTTCAGAAGATTAGTCCTGGGTCTAGCATATAAATGCCATTATAAAGAAAGCATGACTATGTCTCTAATTTCTTAGAAGTTTGTGAAGGTTTGGCATGTCATCTAAAACTTTGACAAACTTCTATAGATGTGCAGTGGAGAGTATATTGAGTGGATGCATCACAGCCTGGCCCAATGCCCTTGAATGGGAAAGCCTACAAAGCGCAGTGGATATAGCCCAGTCTATCATGGGTAAAGCCATCCCCACCATTGACCACATCTACACGGAGCACTGTTGCAGGAAAGCAGCATCCATCAACAAGGACCCCCACCACCCAGGTTATGCTCTCTTCTCACTGCCATCAGGAAGGAGGTACAGGAGCCTCAGGTCCCACACCACCAGGTTCGGGTTATAATCCCTCAACCATCAGGCTCCTGAACCATTCACCCCATCACTGAACTGTTTCCACAACCTAAGCACTTACCTCATGTTCTTGATATTTATTGCTTATATATTTACTTTCACTCTTTTTTCTTCTTGTATTTTCACATCTTCTTGTCTTTTCCCCATTTGTTGTTTCCCTGCCCTGTTGGGAGCAGACAAATTGATTTTATTCTGGTTCTTGGATTTACTAAGTATACCCACAAGAAAAAGGATCTCAGGGTTGTCTATGGTGACATACATGTACTTCATTAACAAATTTACTTTGAATGTTTGCACATTAAAGATGGCGCCGGTAACTGAGCAAACTGCCCTCTCCACTATCCTATACCCGAGAAACCTTTCTAAACCTCCAATCTGCTACATCTAGCAAGATCAACAACACCCAGACAAAGCTACTGACCCAGCTGGAGACCACCTCGCCAGAACTGCTTCTTAAACTCCGGACCGCACCTGGACCCGACCAATGAGGCCCACCACGTTCCCGGAGCCTACTACCGTGCCAGAGCGCCTGGAGACGTGGCCCTTTCCGACCAGCACCTCTCCAGAGCAGAGGACCACACAGAAGTGACAGCAGAGACCTCAAGGTGCCCCAGATGCTTCCCCGGAGCGACCACCGTAAAGCCCTGTTGGTGGCCACCCAGAGCTGCTGGAAGCGAGGTCTCCGCCGCCGACCTCGGAAATCGAGCCCGAGGCTCGACTGGAGCGGAGGCCTCCGCGACTGTGACTCGGCTTAAGGACTTGTTTCAGCCAGGAGCCCGGCCATCTGGGATTAAGTGTTGGCTTCGGGGCCCGACCCAATCGACAGCCTGGGCCCCCGGCAGCTGGAAGTAGCAGTGGAGCCTCCCCCATTACTCAGCCCGACCCGGAGTGCACGACGACACGACCCGCCGATCAATTCCCGCGGGACGCGTCCACCAACCTCAAAGAGCTGACAACAACACTGCATCGATGGAAACCTGGAAAGATGCACTACTTACCGAGGAAGTTTGGGAAAAGAGGTGGGCTGCTGGTCAGATTGAAGCTGAGGGGCTTCGGGGTCCCTATGCCCACCATCCTACTAGCTAATGTGCAAGCTATAGAGAACAAGGGGGATGATCTTAAAGGGAGACTCACCTACTGCAGGGAGATGCAGAACTACTGTGTATTCTGTTTCACCGAGACCTGGCTCTCCCCTGCCTTCCCCAACTGTGCCATCCGACCAGAGAGATTTTCCATCCATTGGATGGACCACACGGCGTCTTCCGGTGAGACGAGGGGAGGTGGTGTCTGCCTACTGATCAACACTGAGTGGTGCTCGGGCACAGTGGCACTGACAAGCTCCTGCAGCCCAGACCTGGAACACCTGTCGGTGAAGTGTCGTCCCTACTGCCACGGGAATTCACCTCGGTCATACTGACAGTGGTCTACATCCCCCTCTCAGGCGGACGTGGAGTGTGCTCTGAACATACTGTATGTCAACATCAGTGAACTTGAGACCAGGTATCCGGAGGCTTTGCTCATTACAGCCGAGGACTTTAACCAGGCCAACCTCAGAAAGGCACTGCCAAAGATATACCAACATGTCTCCTGCCCCACTAGAGGCCCGAATATACTTGACCACTGCTACACAGCAGTCAAGGATGCCTACCGTTCCGTCCCACAACCTCACTTTGGAAAATCGGACCATCAGGCTGTACTCCTCCTCCCGGCTTACAAACAGAAACTGAAGCGGGAGGTCACGGTGTCAAAAGTAGTGTTGCGTTGGACGGAGGAAACGGATGAGGTCCTCCGTGACTGCTTCGAATCGGTGGACAGGTTAGTATTCAAGGGCTCAGCAGCTAACCTCGATGCGTATTCCTCAGTTGTCACAGACTTTATTTGGAAATGCACGGAGGACTGTGTGTCTCGCAAGACGATCCGGGTATTCCCTAACCGGAAACCTTGGATGAATTATGAGGTCAAGTCCCTTTTAAAGGCTAGAGCTGCAGCTTTTAGGTCTGAGGATACCAGTCGCTACACGGAATCCAGGCGTGAACTCCGGAAAGCCATTAAGGGCGCCAAGAAACAATATCAAGCCAAGTTGGAAGCCCAGGCTAACCAAAGGGATGCCAGTAGACTATGGCAGGGTCTAAATGAGATCACTGGGCACAAAGAAAAGGCTGGGAATATCAATAACTGTGGTGCTTCTCTTCCTGACGAACTTAACGTACTCTACGCAAGATTCGAACAGAAGAGGAGCGTCCCGCTCCCTCCGGATGAACCGGACCTGGTGGCATCGAGATTCATCGTCACTGAGGAGGACGTTAGAAGGGTGTTCCTGAAGATAAATCCAAGGAAGGCGATGGGCCCAGATGGCATCCCAGATGGGTTCTCCGGGCCCCTGCAAGCGAGCTAGCTGGATTGTTTGCTGACATCTTCAACATCTTTGGTTTTTTTGCACTATCTTACTTCTCATTTTTCTATTTTCTATTTATGATTTATAATTTAAATTTTTAATATTTACTAATTTTAACTATTTTTAATATTTATAATATTTAATATTTGTAATCCAGGGAGTGTGAAGCACAGAATCAAATATCACTGTGATGATTGTATATTCTAGTACCAATTGTTTGGCGACAATAAAGATCCTAACATTGGTTGTTTGGCCATCCTGATAGGTGCGGTCTTTCATTGACTCTATAGTGTTTCTTGTATTTACTGTGATCACCAGCAATAAAATTAATTTCAGGGTTGTATATGGTGACATATATGCACTTTGATAATATATTTACTTTGAACTTTGAGGATTACTGGAGCTGTCTTATCGCATCAACTTGCATTAACTTAGTATCTTTAACGGAGCAATTTGCCGCAGGGCACTTCACCTCACTTGTCGCGCAAAAGCTACGGGCGAGGCAACTCTTTAAGCTGCTGCTGTGCCCAATGGCCTGCAGGAGCTGGAGGGGAGGGGAGGGGTGGTGAGGAGACGTCAGGGTGACCGGGTTTGAGGATGAGGATTCCTGCCTCTGTGGCAATAATGAAGACAATGCAAATGGTGTGCAGATTACTGCTGAGTCACAATTTACTCCACATCCCTTGGTCACTATAAATTGCTGTGCTTAATTGAACTTCGAAATACCTGCCCTGATGCCCCTTACATGGTTGAGTACAAAGATCATTTTGGTATTACACCCGCGAAAATGCCTCGGATGTCCTGCCATGTTAAACATTAACATATATACACACTTTTAAAAAAAAGTCACTGCTGTGGATCATGCATCAAGCAGCCTCCAATCTCCCCTTACAACTTGTAACCAATGCTGTAGGTCCTGAGGTTAATACTGAAAATCAAAGTCTGAAGGTCAATGGGAAGTCTGTGGAAGCTGGGGTCAGTGAGTCCCTGCGAGTCATTGGAAGTTGAAGCCCAATGTCTGCGAATCCACTGTAGGTCAAAGAGCGCTTGTCATGGGGTTGGAGGGCTACGTACATGTGCGGGTGGGCAGGAGAGAAGAACAAGGCTTGTTTTGCTGTTGTTTTGTTGTGTTCTGCCAAGCATTCTGGGCATGCTATGTTGGCACTGTGTGGGCTGCCCCATCATGTTGTTAGGTTGTGTTGGCTGTTAATGTAAACAACACATTTCACTGCGTTTTCAATGTATGTGTGATAAATAAATGAACCCAAGTATCTTGTGCGGGGGAGGTTAGAGGTATTTACACCCCTCAGAGCCTTGACACAGTTCAGAAACACCAATGTGATTGGTGTCAATTATGTCGGGTAACCAATTTCTTTATCTCAGGGTCAAAAGGCCTAATGGCAGAAGGCATGCGCTTAAGGTCAAATTAGGAGGAGAATTCAAAGGAGAAGTGCAGGTAGGTTCTGTTTTTGAAATATACAGAGTAGTGGGGGCTTGAAATGTACTACTGGTGCAGGGTGGTGGTGGAGTTAAGATGATAAAGATATTTATTCATTCAGCCAGCCTGTGGTGTAGTGGCATCTACACTGGACTTCAAGGCGAGTGGTCCTGGGTTCGAATCTGGCTGGCTCCTTGTACGCTTTCCATCCGTGCTGGATTCAGCATCGAGCTAGCAACTCAGCCTTGTAAATAAAAAGACAAAAAATGCTAAGGAAATGGTAAAGGTTGCCACTCAAAAGAAACAATCATTTATTAGGCACAAGAATGTGGAAAGATATGGGCCATGTGCAGTAGGAGGGGGTGAGTTGATAATTAGTTTAGAACATCATCGGCCTAAGGGCCTGTATACTATGCGAGTTAAGAACAGGAAGCCTCTCGCTCCCCTGTTCATTCCTCCCTCAACTGGTCACCTAGAGCAGGTTAGCTGATTGTGTTCACTTACAACTGTTGAACAGATATTCCTCTGCTGTAGGTGCCCTTGAAATACAGTGATTATACACTTCAAGACAATGCTGAACAAAGAATTTATTCAAGCCTGGGGTTGTTAATATAATTACACCATGTAAATACCATGTGAACACAAACAATCAGCAGACTGGGTTGTTAACACTGCATCAGCACAGAACTTTTGCTAAGCCTAATGAAAGCAGTTATTACTGGAACTCCACTGCACCCAGAGAAATACAGATCAAAGCATCTGAGAAGTTTCCACGAAAGTGATAACAGTGCAAATGTTACTTTAAGGCAGCTGCCACTCTGACATCTCGCACACAGTTTGACTGTTGTATTAGCTCGGAAGGTTAGACAGCTGCAACAGCCACCTCATTGATGTAAGAAATCAGTTCAGTTGCAATGTGCTTGAGAAAAGCCAACACACCCCTCCCTGCTCCACAGCAAAATCCTTATCAGTGAGCGCCCATGGGAATGAGTGCCTATATGCCATCAGGTGCCATACTGTGGATTAGTTCAGGGGTTCTGCCAGAACAGCACCTGAGTTGCACAGAGTGCATGGCCAATGGCTGGGAAAGTCTGGCCAGATCACACTGCTGGAGAACACATGCAGACCCTGAACCAGGCTGGCTTCAATCAACTGTTCTCACACAAGCTCAAACGTAACAGGCACTTGCCAGACCACACTTTGGGGAAAGAATTTATTACTGTCACATGTACCAAGATACAGTGAAAAGTTTGTCTTGTAAATGACTGTACAGATCAATTCATTATACAGTGCATTGAATTAGAACAAGGTAATACTACAACAGAATGCAAAATGAAGTATAAAAAGTATCAAGAAGTGCAGTGCAGATAAACAATAAAATGCAAGATCATAACTCTATAGTGAGAATGGAAAATGCAGGGTTAATCATTGTCAAACAATATTATTTTCACCCAGCTCTTAAACATGCCTACTATATAGGGTAGATATCATAGCTTTGTAAACAGGGAGGGAACAATGTGGGGGGGGGGGGCGGTTTAGCAACATGGTAGCATAGCTGGCTACAGTGCCAGCCAGCAATGATGGGGGTTCAATTCTCACCTTTGCCTGTGAGGAATCTGTATAATCTCCCCGTCGACCGCATGGGTTTTCTCTAGGTCGGGGTGGCCAACCTTTTACATTCCGTGCGTCAATTTTTTCACGCATGAGTTCAGATGCGCCATACAACTCTTGTACCCCCAATCAATTCTTGTAAAAATATGTTAATATAGACATATTTAGCATTTTTACATGATATATTGATTTAATATAAAAACAAGATAAACATTACTTCCCTTAATGAGACTTTTAACAAATATATCTTTTCTTCCTTTGATTTCTTCATTCTTCTTAATCACACATTCTTTCTGTACTCAGACCCAAGCACTAGCTTCAGTTTTCCTTCTATTTCAGTCTGATGTTGTGTTTTATAGTGTCTATTAAGATTACGTCTTCTATTATGTGAGAAGGTGTTTTCACAAACAATGCACAATGGTTTTCCTGACGGACCTGCTATAAATAAGAACTCATTTTCCCACTGTTCATTGATTTCACGCTTACTATCACTTCCTGCTTTTCTTTCGCTCATTTTTCTTTTGCACTGTGATGGGTAACTGAATGTAAAAACAAGCCTCAATTTTCGAAAAAGTACAAAACTGCAAACATTCACAAAGGACGAACAAAGCACAACTCCATAGCGTACAAGTGTCAATTGTAAACTGACTGACAAAAACCGGCGACGCACCACTGGTGCAGACGCCTGGCACTTCAGGATCAAACAAATATCAAACATGTACTGAACAGTTATGGAACGACTGCAGAACAAAAGTCCTTCTCTCCTAGTTTGACTCATTGAACATTTTTTTTAAAATTGAAAACAAATTACTGTGAAAGAAGATAACACTCACCAAAAGATGTGCATGAAATAATAAAATTCCTAAAAATAATTGCTAAGTTTTAGATTTATTCTCAGTAAAACCCATTTCTAGCTCTAAGCTACTTGAACTCCTGTTATAGATTTTTTTTCTGCAAATCGGTTTTTGGTTAATACTTTTTGCATGAGTCGGCTTACTTTTTTACTATCATCACTGGGGTGCAATGCGCCATTTCTAATCATCCAACGTGCCACTTTTGCGTTGGCCATCCCTGCTCTAGGTGCTTCCACGTCCCAGGAATGTAGAGTTAGGGTGAATGAGTTGGTGCCATAGCATGGTGGCACTTGCAGGCTGCCAACCACAATCCTTACGCAAACACAGCATTTTACTGCATGTTTTGATGTGCGTGTGACAAATAAAGCTAATCTGTTCAAGGACGGTCAATATTTTGTTGCTTTTGACAACTTGATGCTGAACCAGTGAATCATTTGCATACATAATATAGACTTTGGTAGTCAAATGCAAATCCTACAGCTAACAGTCAGATCACTTGTACATCTGATGAGTATCACTGGGAGAATCCTATGACCAGAGTGTCATTTGCCAACCCTTGTTGAATTGAATTGACTTTATTTCTTACATCCTTCACATACATGAGAAAAAATCTTCATGTTACGTCTCCATCTAAATGTGCAATGTACCCAGCTCAAACGGATCTCATTCCTATCCACTTCAAACTATGCCAGGGTCATTCACAGTTTGAATTCATGAATGGCAACGATGCAATTTTGCAGAGTGATGTGTTCTTCATGCACACACTAGGGGCATAATAATTCCAACAACCATGGGCATCCCTGATCTGTGCACTGTCTGCCAAGTCCTTCATGTGACAGGCACATACGTAACAGATGTAGAAAAAATGTGTGTGTGTGTGTATAATAAGTAGTTAAATTTAAAACAGTAGTGCAAAAAAGAGAAAGCATAAAAAAGTAATGAGGTACTGTTCATGGGTTCAATGTGCATTTTGAAATCTGATGACTGAGGGGAAAAAGCTATTCCTGTATTGCTGAGTGTGTGCCTTGAAGGCTTCTGTACCTCCTTCCTGATGAGAACAGGGCATGGCCTAGGTGATGGGGCTCCTTAATGATGGACGCCACCTTTCTGAGGAATCATTTCTTAAAGATGCATCAAAATATTTGCTTTCTTTAAAATACAGTAAATAGAAAGTGGGGGCTAAATTGATTTACTTTAATTTCAAAGTGGAACTCCGTAGTGAACACTACTAACAGCTCCCTACTAAAATATGAGCAGTACAGCTTCATGCCTTTCAATATGTAACTTCATCACACCCAGCACAAATAAATGCCTTTGCCTTTGTCAATGGTGCAAGGCAAATGCAAGTTGTAAAATGCAGAATGTTGCCAATTGTTCCTGTAGTGCTGTTTTGGTTGTAGGAGGCACAATAGCAAGAACAAAAGAATGGCTCTCAGACTCTGCACGGCAGTCCACATCCATTAATCCTTCAAAGTTGCTGCACAAGTTGCTACACATTGTTATGAAGGTGTATGATGTGTTTGTCTTCATTAGATGGGGGGATTGAGTTCAAGATCCATGAGGTAATGTTGCAGCTCTAAAAATCTCTGGTTAGTCCACACTTGGAACATTCTGTTCAGCTCTGGTTGCCTCAATATAAGAAGAACGTAGAAGCTTTAGAGAGGGTGAAGAGGAGATTTACCAAGGTGCTGCCTGGATTAGAGAGCACGTCTTTAGAGGAAAGGTTGAGTGAGCCAGGCCTTTTCTCTTTGGAGCGAAGGAGGATGAGAGGTGGCTTTATAGAGTTGTACAAGATGATGAGGTATAGATCGAGTAGATTGCAAGAAGCTTGTTCCCTGGGTAGAGATGGCTAATATGAGGGGGCATAATTTTAAAGAGATTGTAGGAAAGTATTGGGAAGGGGGTGTCAGAGGTAAGTTTTTTCCCCACACAGTGGTGGATGGGTGGAACACACTGCTGGCGTGGTGGTACAGGCAGATACATTGAGGACATTTAAGAAACTCTTAAGATTAACACATGGATGATAGATAAATGAAAGGCTATGTAGGAGGGAAGGGTTAAATTGATCTTAGAGTAGGTCAAATGGTCGACATAACATTGTGGGCTGTATTGTTCAACACAAACTTCCATTTAAGTCAATGTACTACATTTTCTGGTGAGCACTAGGCCTTAATCCGATCAGGATCCACTTCCCACAGGAACTTGGTTGACATAGATCACAGTGAAGCTCAAGAGATTCTGCTCATCTGAAAGGAAAGGATATAACCTGTAGCTAAAATGAGCCATTTGATGCTGGTTCTTATTAGACTAGAAAGCATCATCCATCATTAAGGAAACCCACCATTCAGGCAATGCTCCCTTCTCACTGCTGTCATCAGGAAGGAGGTACAGGAGCCTTGGGTCCCATGCCACCAAGTTCAGGAACAGCTAGAACCCCTCAGCCATCAGGCTTGTGAACCAGAGAGGATAACCTCACTCATCCCAACACTGAATTGATTCCACAACCTATGGACTCAATTTCAAGGCTTTACAACTCATGTTTTCAGTGATATGTATTTGTTTGTTTTGCATTTGCAGAGTTTGTCTTTTTTTGCACGTCAGTTGTTTGTCAGTCTCTCTGTGCAGTTGTTCATCAATTCTGCTGTATTTATTTGTTCTACTCTGAATGCCTGAGAGAAAATAAATCTCAGAGTGGGATATGGTGTCTTATACGTACTTTGACAATGTTTGCTTTGATAATAAATTTACTTTGAACTTTGTGGTCTTCTTCCTTGAACAACGATAGAGCATTCCCTTAGCACTATGGCAACAAGTGTGTCTCTAATGCCTGTGGCAGGGTTTGAACCCTTGACCTTCTGACAGAGGCATGAATGTCCTCAATGAAACAAGAACCACAGAGTACAACATACACATTCATACAAAATTGTTTAATAGTGTCAAATATCTTACATTCATGAGTTCAACTTTGATAAGAAGTCCATTGATACATGCAATTATCGGTTTGTTTTCATAAGCGATGGAAGAGGATAACGAAAACAATGTGTGGATTCTAGAGGCATTCTTGTTCAACGTATTTCAGACTAGAGTCGCTGTGTTTCCCCAATCATTATAACCGATTTCAAATGGTGCTAGATAAATATATAGACTCTGAACACCAAGAGAAATCGGTCATCTTCTAAAGGGGGAGAAGGAGGGAGGGTAGACGGCATCAGTCCACAACCAAGCAGATTTCAAGTAGCAATAAGTGCGCACGCCATAGTATGAGCTATAGTTAATGTCACAGAATACACCAATACTCAGGTCACATGACAGCAGATACACCTCAATAATTATACTGGACAACTAAGATTTTGCTTCCTGAATACTTTTGGGAGTATTTTATGGATTTTGGGTTGCTGATCATGAAATTTCCCTCTCACACACCACTTTTTTGAAATAGACTATATTTGTTATAATTCAAGTCAGAGTAAGGAAGGCATTTTTGTTGGTCCACAAATCAAACAGGTCATCAGTGACAGGCAACTCGAAAAACTTCTGGTGGGACTGGAGAAAATCGCATGGAAGCCATATTTTCTTGGCAAATACAAAACACTAAACTAGATGCAGCTGGTTGACAACATGCTTCAAGCATACAAAACCATGAGGTGCAACATGTCACTAAAGATTCATTTTCTGCATTCCCATTTAGACTTCTTCCCTGCAAATCTTGGTGCTGTCAGTAACAAGTATGGTGAAAGGTTTCACCAGAATATTGCGGTCATAGAGAAATGGTATCAGGACAACTGAAGTCCATCAATGCTGGCTGATTATTGTTGACCACTTAAGCGAGAATCCTCAGACACCAGGTACAAATGAAAATCATCAACTTTTTTTTTAGCCTAGTTGAACTATCGCAAAGCGTCAGCACTATTATGCAATTAAACGCATTATATTCAATATGTTAAATTGTTTCACCAAATTTCTATGTGATAACAGTAGTCTGAAATTTTATTTGTTTTCAGCTTCAAGCGGTCGATCATAAACAGAACAAAAATTCTGTGGAAGTAATACTTCTTAAAAAAATTTATTGTCCAGTGTTACCAACACATAAGCAAGGGGGAAACAAATCTGGAAGTTCCTCTAATTATGAAACATTTTCACATTTATTAAATCCAATATTAAATATTTGCACTTTACATATCTGAATAGCTCTCATCCTTTGATGAATGGATTGTTGCCTTACCCAGCGCAAAACTGACACTGATGACAATCAGTGCAAGTTCCCCCACATACCCCCACCATATTAAGACGGGACAAATGGCCTTCACCCTTATCTAGAGGTTCTTAGTACTGCAGACAGCCAGCAATGTTACACTACTGTGCTCCCTGCTTGATGCTGTAGATTCAAGAAATTCAGCTCCCTGACAGCACGTGCCCCTTATACAGCCAGGAATATATGTGGGAACTTGTCAAGAGCCTCCAAGAAGCGACAGAAGTAAAGATGAAAAACTGCATGTGTTTTCTGAGTGAATAAAACAAGCAAGTAGATCTCCCAGAGGGCCATGTGCCATGTGCCAAGTAAAAGTAGGTCAAATTCTTCAGTGCACAAAATATGCTTTCCTCTTACCACAATGTCGTTAAAGATTAATAAAACCCAGAAGCGGTAAAAAAAAAAGCTATTCCTGATGCTTGTGAGATTAGCTGTTCAAGTGTACAGAGAATGGAAATCCACTGCAAAATTCCATGGCCTTGGTTAACAGGAAAATATTCAGCTCCATCTTTAGGACAGTACATCAGAAATCTCTGTACTTACAGCCCTGTGGACGTCTCAGATCAGCAGCCAAAAACATAACTAATTCAGTCTGCCAGTTCTGTGTCTCAGCTCTGCAGCACGGCAGGAAGCTGCCCAAACCTCCCTTCAACACACTGAGTGTGGCATCCTTGGCAAGTGTGTGTTAGCCTATGAACTGTGTAGGGAGGCGGACATCTAGCATGTGGACAGGAGACCTCCACAGAAGCCCACAGCACTGGACCCTGCCACCTTCATCTTGCCACTTAGTGATTCTTGTGCTCTGTCTGCCTTCCTGACTGGGGCACCTCAGCCGTCTTCACTTGGACTGCCTCAGATCAGAGAAGGGGAGGAGGGCGAGAGCAAGCAAAGGCAGTTCAAGCCCGGAAAGCAAGAATTAATGGCACACTTTATCCTTGTCAGGCTGACAAGCACCTGGGCTCAGGCTAGACGGGTGTTGCGGGGCATGCAACAGTAAAGCTTTCTTACGACCACTGCAGTCCTTTCATTGCAGATCAGATGGTAAGCAGAAGGCAGAGGATCAGAGTGTCACAGCACTGAAACAGGGCTTTCAATGTTTCAGTGGCTCAATTTAATATCAGAGAATGCACGCAGTATACAACCTAAATTCTTACTCTTCTCAGACATCCATGATAACAGAAGAGAACACCAGAGAACGAATGACAGAAAAAACTTTAGCACCCCGAAGTACCCCCCCACGCACAAACAGCAGCAGCAAAGCATCTACACTCCCTCCTCCCCTCCTCCACTTACCTCAGAGGAAGCATCAGTGCCCACCACCCACCAAGCAAGCAATAGCAAAGCCCCCAAAGAGAGACCATGATTCGCAGCCCAACAAAAACTGTTGTTCACTTACAAATTCAGCATGCCACACTCTCTTTCACTAGCAAGGAGATACAGTGAGAGGAGAGACCAAAGCAGCTCACTGATTACCACGTTACAGTCTGCCTTCAGCTCTACCAGCCAACTCTAACCAAAACGCCCCATCAAGCAAGTCCATTTGTTCACCTTTGACCTAAACCCCTTGAAACTTTTCCTGTCTGTGTGCCCTTTAAATATCATTGTACCTACCTTAAGCAGCTTGTTCCATATACTGACCATTCTCTGGTGAAAACATTGACCCTCAGGTTCCTAATAAATCCCTTTCTTCTTACCTTAAAGCAATGTCTTCTAGTTCTCCACCCCACTGCAGTTCTTTCTTTGCAGATCAGGTAGCATGCAGAAGACAGAGGATCACAGAGTCTCTCAGCACTAAACCAGGTCCTTCAAGTTCTACCAATCCACACTAACCAAGATGCCCAACCAATTAAGTTATAACATAAGAAGATAAGAAATAGGAGCAGGAGTAGGCTATCTGGTCCGCTGAACAAGATCATGGCTGATCTGACCATGGACTCATCTCCACCTAACTGCCTTTTCCCCATAACCTTTAATTTGCCTATCATACAAAAATCTATCCAATCTTGTCTTAAGTAAGTCCCATTTGTTCATCTTTGACCCGTACCCAACCTTTCCTGCCCACATACCTGTCCGAGTGCCCTTTAAACGTTAGTGCACCTAATTCGATCACTTCCTCTGGCACCTCATTCCACATACTGACCACCCTCTGGGTGAGAACGTCACCCCTCAGGTTCCTTTTAAATTTCTCCTTTCTTGCCTTAAACCTGTGCCCTCTAGTTCTTCATTGCTCCTTTTGGGTGATTGGGTGCTGGGCATTAACCCTAATTCTCCTTGTTGGACACTGGACACTCACCTGACCCCTCCCCCCATTGGAAACTAAGCATTTGCCCTGATGCCCCTTGTTGGACACTAAGTACTTGCCCTGACCCCCCCCCAACTTGTTGGACACTGAGTACTTGCCCACCCCACTTGTTGGACACTGAGTACTTGCCCACCCCACTTGTTGGACACTAAGTACTTGCCCTGACCCCACCCCCCCAACTTGTTGGACACTGAGTACTTGCCCTGACCCCACTTGTTGGACACTGAGCACTCGCCCTGACCCCCCCCCCTTGTTGGACACTAAGTACTTGCCCTGACCCCACCCCCCCAACTTATTGGACACTGAGTACTTGCCCTGACCCCACTTGTTGGACACTGAGTACTTGCCCTGATCCCACCTTGTTGGACACTTGTCTTGACTCCCCTTATTGGGCGTAGGTGCTTGGCCCAAACCCTGCTTGTTGGGTGTTTTTCCCGACGTTTGGGTTACGCAGGGGTTGATCAAAGGGGAAAACACGGTCTGTTGCCTGATTTCTACACCAGCGATAGCTGCAAATCCGTTAGTATCGTCTACCGTGACATGGTAACACTGATATCACGTGAGATTGGTGCATTAAGGTATTGTGCATTCTGAATATGAGCAAATGGGATTAGCACAAAGGCCGTATGCCCAAAGTGCCCATACCTGTGCTGTACAACTATGACTTCATGACACATGTAGAACACCCCAATATTGTGTCAGCAACACTGACAGGCACAATAATTCAGGCTGCATAATCTTGAAGCCTTTGCCAGCATAATCAACGGAAACATTTTTATTTTTGCAGATATTTAGTGCTTCAGTCTATTTGAATCTTGTTTGTGCTACAACTTTTGTGCTCTGTAAAATAAGTCTGAAAAAGCTGAGCTCTCGCCATCCTCTGTGAATGCTTCAACATGACTGGCTGCTCAGGCAGCCTGATGACATCATCACTGCTGGGTGCCAAGGATCATTATGAACTGACAAGTGGCACCGAGCTTTAGACAGTAGTCCAAGCCACAGAGATCACTGGATTGCTGTGGACAGCTTCCTTTGAGTTTAATGATCTGCTGCACTGTAAAATCTAAACCAAGCTCCTGAAGACTACTCCCTCCGTTTTAACAGATCTGTAAATTTCAGCACAGACTTACTTAAACAGAAAACGCAACAAAACTGCAGTTAGTAATAACCCTCTATTGATTAACAAACCTTTCTTCTGTGCATTCTTCCTCTTCGGTCTTCAGGCAGAGCTCTCACAAGAGTGATGAAATTCTTTCTCCAAGAACACTGATTTCAAATGGTGCTAGACACTGATCTGTTAAATCTAAACCACCATATGGAACCAGTTTCCTGGAGAAATTTTGCTGTCTTTGTTGAACACAATCCAAGATAAAACAAGCCCACTTTATTAGATGTCATCAATGGTCAACCCTAGAAAATCAAAGCATCAATAAAAGGCAAAAATCCAACATCAGTAAAACTAAACCAACAAAAAGCAGAAATAGGCTTCAATAATGAGATAAACATGCCAACTTGAAACATACTGTGGGTTGCTGGACAAATTATTCACTCCCTTTTTTAGATCAACAATTTCTTCAGGTGGGGATTACAAGCACCAAACTGCTTCTTTTCAACACTCAAATCCACAGTGCGGAACTAAAGTAGGGTTTCTTGAACAGTTACCAACAATCCTAGATCACTGCACTGTCCCAATGCATTAAGGAAGTCAATGGAGCTTCTAAAAAAGGAGAAAGTAGACGCAAGTTACATTTGTGATTTTTTTTTTTGCAGTTCCCTACAATGAAGAGCAACACACGCAAAATGCTGGAGGAACTCAGCAGGTCAGACAGCATTTGAGAAAATGAATAAACAGGCTGAGATCTTTTATCAGGACTGGAAAGGAAAGGGGAAGCTACCACTACCGTTGTATTGTACCGCCTTCCCCATTCCTTTCCAGTCCTGATGAAGGATCTCAGCCCAAAACGTGGACAGCTTATTCATTTTCATAAATGCTGCCTGACCTGCTGAGTTCTTCTAGCTTTTTGTGTGTGCTGCTCTGGATTTCTAGCACCTGCAGAATCTCTTGCGCTTATAATGAAGGTCTCTTGCAAATATTGTCCCTTATGACTTATGGGCTAGGGTTGGTAAGTTGTAGGCATGCTAAATTGGCACTGGAAGCATGGCAATATTTGCCTCCAGCACACTCGCAGACTGGTTGGTCGCTGACACAAATGGCGCATTTCACTACCTGTTTCAATGTGCATGTGACAAATAAATCCAATCTTTTAATCTTACTGTCTGCTGATCACTTCTTCTGCCCCTCACATCTTGCCATGGTGTGACAAAGGGCTCTGTCACTGGCCTTGGACAGCACTGCAATAACTTTCCAATCTCGTAGAAGCACACACACAAACACCTACAGGGAATAACGGTTAAATTTATTAATATATAAATGTTTATTTGTTTTACAGACGTAGTTTGTCAAACGTTCCATTGGTCTGTTTCTCTGTTCATTTGTTTGTGGCTTAGCAGTTCCAGGTGTGTCTCGGCAAAACCCAGCCGCCGCTTCCATGCTGGTCTGATTCATGAGAAACTGCACATGTGCAGTGTGCAGAAGGAACATACCACACACAATCTGGCACGGGGAGGCCTAAAGGTACTAAATGGGCCTGAGTGTATTCCCCCAGGGGGTGGCTGGAGACAGATCCTAATTGTGGCAGGTGCTTGAGAACTGTGGAGGAAGGAATGACTACCAGTTATCTGTGTACGTGTTATATTGTATATCTGTGTAAATACAGTGCCTATAAAAAGTGTTCACCCCGCCTTAGAAATTTTCATGCTTTACTGTTTTACAACATTGAATCACAATGGATTTAATTTGGCTTTTTTGACTGATCAACAGAAAAGGACTCTTTCACGTCAAAGGGAAAACAAATCTCTACAACTTGATCTAAATTAATTGCAAATATAAAACACAAAATAATTAATTGCTTAAGTATTCATCCCTTTAATATGACACACCAAATCATCGCTGATGCAGCCAATTGGTTTTAGAAGTCACATAATTAGTTAAACAGAGATAAGCTGTGTGCAGTCAAGGTGTTTCAACTGATTGTAGTAAAAATACACCTGTAACTAGAAGGTCCAACTGCTGGTGAGTCAGTATCCTGGCAAAAATTACACCATGAAGACAAAAGAACACTCCAAGCAACTCTGTGAAAAGGTTATTGAAAAGCACAAGTCAGGAAATGGATACAAGAAAACTTCCAAGTCACTGAGTACCCCTTGGAGTACAGTTAAATCCATCATCAAGAAATGGAAAGAGTACAGCACAGCTGTAAATCTGCCTCCAGCAGTCCATCCTCAAAAACTGAGTGACTGTGCAAGAAGGGGACTAGTGAGGGAGGCCACCAAGTGACCTATGACAACTCTGAAGAAGTTACAAGCTTCAGTGGCTGAGATGGGAGAGACTGCGCTTACAACAACTGTTGCCCAAGTTCTTCACCATTTGCAGCTTTATGGGAGAGTGACAAAGAGAAAGCCACTGCTGAAGAAAAAAGCTTGGATAGAGTTTGCCAGAAGGCATGTAGGAAACTCTGAAGTCAGATGGAAGAAGGTTTTATGGGTTGATGAAACCAAAACTGAGCTTTTTGTTCGTCAGACCAAACACGTCATATCATCAAAAACACACCATCCCTACCGTGAAGCATGGTGGTGGCTACATCATGCTGTGGGTATGCTTCACTGCAGAAGTCCCTGGAAGGCTTGTGAAGGTAGAAGGTAAAATGACTGCAGCAAAATACAGGAAAATCCTGCAGGAAAACTGCAAGAGAACTGCAACTTGGGAGAATGGCTTAAAAACAACAAAGTTAATGTCTTCGAATAGCCCAGTCAGAGTCCAGACCTCAATGCAATTAAGAATTTGTGGCTGGACTTGAAAAGGGCTGTTCTCTCACAACCCCCATGCAATCTGACAGAGCTTGAGCAGTTTTGTAAAGAAGAATGGGGACAAATGGCAGTGTCCAGATGTGCAGAGCTAATAGAGACCTATCCACACAGACTCAAGGCTGTGATTTCTGCCAAAGGTACATCTACTAAATACTCACTTTCAGAGGGTGAGTAATTATGCAATTATTTTGTGTTTAATAACAGTAATAAGTTTAGACCAATTTGTAGAAATTTGTTTTCACTTTGACACAAAAGGCTTTTCTGTTGAACAGTGTCAAAAAAGCCTAATTAAATCCACTATGATTCAATATTGTAAAAAAAAACATGCAATCTTCCAAAACTCTGTGCATATTATATTGTTCTTCACTGTACATACATTTTGGGACTTAGTGTGAAAAACTGGGAGCACCTGCTATTGCAGCAGAGCTAATCTTGTTCTTAGAGATGTAGAGCCCATACAACATCTCAACATCACACACAGTCTTGGCTGTCATGTAGGTATAGAGCTGCAAAAAGGCTACTGATCTGCAATCTTCATACGAGAGAGTGGAGAGACAAGGAGGCCATTCTGAGGAAACTGACTGGGAAGAAGGTTTGGCTACAAGTGGACCATAGGGCCACTCAAAGTTAGTACAGAATCAATTGCAAACCAGCAAATCAACAAAATTTTACACAACTGCTTCAAATGAAGGAAAGATATTCCTTCAAAAATTACTACATACATTCTAATAATCAATTATTAAATCTCAAGAATAGTATTAATAAACTCAGTTATTTAATTGATTTTAATAGAATCAAACTAGATGCATTTTAAATGCCATTTATCAATTTTACATTCAGCTTACCTTCAGAGTTAACTCTGTCTACTTTCAGAGAAGGCAGGCTCTCCCAACTCTGGAAAAGGCACCAAGTGGGTTGGCTTTAATTCATACTGTGCCAAGTTTAGTTAAGGAAAACATTCAGAGATGGGTGGACAACAGAATTTATTGCTGCCTCCAGAGGAAAGCCAGTGGCTACCAACAATGGACACTGGAGCTCAAAGACCAAGGCAGCTCAAAACCAACATGCACATTTGCCCATGTGACTATCCAACAAGGATGAATATGGGGAAATTTTTGCTCAATAGCATCATGACTGTTCCCTTGCTTTCAAAGCATAACAGGTACTTGCTATGCAGATGATATATTGTGATAAGTGCCAGATATTCGTAATGAGTACTACCACATTAAACACAAATGTGAAAATGGAAGACAACCACCCTCTATTCTGCTTGTACTTTCCTGATGTCACTCATTCACCACAACTCAAGCAAAAAGGAAACCGCTGTTGGAAATCAGTGGCAGGTGGACATATGCAGTGACAAATAAGGAGGAAGAAAAATCTGGAGTGGATGGAGCCAGGTGGCCGTGGCAAGAGTGGAGGTAGATCCAGAGAGTGTAAAGTGTTACTTTTTATTTACAGATACAATTCAGTAACAGGCCCTGCCAGCCCATGTTGCCCAATTATAGCCATATGACCTATTAACCTCATAACCTGTACACCTTTACAATATGGGAAGAAACTGGAGCACCCGGAAGAAACTGACATGGTTACAGGGAGAACAAATAAACTCCTCACATATTGTGTCCGAATTGAACCTGGGACACTAACGCTATAATAGTGCCATGCTACCCAGATGGGGAAACAAGAAGCTGTAGGTGCTAGGATCAGATAAGGGAGGAATGGTGGGATGGTGGTATCAGTTTGAGGGAGGTGGACAAAGGATAGGAAAACTCATAACATGCATGTGACAGGCAATATGGAACCAGGCGGCAAGAGGGAATGAAACTAGGTGACGTGAGGGGGAGGGAGTGCAGGTTACCTGAAATTGAAAATTCAAAGTTCATACCATTGGAGACATGAATACAGGGTGTAGTTCATCTAGTTTGCAATGTGCCCCAACGCAGCAGTGGAGAAGACCAAGAATTGACAAGTCGGGGTGGGAATGGGAAGGGGAGTTGCAGTGACATTCAACTAGGAGGCAGGGAAGCCACTGCAGACAGAGCATTGGTGTTCTGCCAAACACTGGCCTAGTTGACACTTAGGGTAGGGGGGCTTTGGTGTTCTTACGTTTTTTTCTGTTATTCATTCCTTGAGGTTGTTCTTCTGTTTTGAGTATGTCTGTGGAGTAAGAATTTCAGGTTGTATATTGTATACATTGTCTGATTTTAAATGGAACCATTGAATTTGGTCTTGTCAATGTCAAGGAGGCTCAAAACAGAAGGATTGGGATTACCTCCCCATTTCTAGAATGGCTTATCTAGATGCCAATGGACTTGCGGCATATCTTTATGTTTGGTATACACATTCCTTAGAAGTGGCACTGTGGCAGGGTGAGTAGAGTTGCTGCCCCATCACTCCAGTCACCCAGGTTCAGTCCTGGCATCTGGTGCTGTTGGTAAGTCCACAGGTTTTTACTGGATGCACCACATCCCAAAAATGCATTGGTTGGTAGGTTAATACCAGTCAAGATAGCACCAAGCTGCAGAATCTGTTGAAATCACTACTCAGACTTAACTGGTTTCTTTTTAAGTTCATAAGGTTGGTTTTGGGGACAGGGGGTGGGGTTAGGGTTTAGGAACACGGATGTGTAGAGTTAGAGGACAGGATGGAGTATAGGCCTCTGCTCTGCAGTTGCAGGAAAACAACACAGATGCGTGAAGGACATCCATTGACAGATGCTGGGCCTGCTGAAGCTGTAGATGAACAAAGATGAGGACTGGTGGGCCCCAGGTCAGCCAGTAGTCCAGATCAGCAGATCTGGGATTAGGCAGGAGACACAAGGTCCAGTGAACTCCTAGGTATGCAAGTCAGAGTTCAAGGCCCTGTCATCAGCGAGTCGATACTGAAGATCCAAGCCCAAAGGTCAATTAGAGGTCTTGAAGTTGAAGCTTGGAGGCTGAAGCCCTAGGTCCATGAGTCTACTGGAGAAGTCAAACGCCTGATCTCTGCAAGTCAACTGGAGGTGGGAGGCCTGGAGGCAGTTTACTCTGGGGTGAGAATGTGGGTGGGTAGAAGGACGGGGCTTAATTTGCTGTTGTTGTTGCTTGTGTTGTTTTCCTGAGTGTTGTGGTCATGCCATGTTTGAGGCCAAAAATGGGCCGAAGGGCATGTTTCTGTGCTGAATCTCTGTATGATAGTGAGGAGGGAACCTTGATCCTGATTAACAATGGATGTTTGTAGATCTCCAAGACTGCAAAGTTAACCATAAAAGAAAATAAAAGAATGTTAGGACTTTGAACTTGCGTGGGAGTATTGGCACAAAAATGATTAACTAAGATTCAGGCGCTCCCTTTGTTTGCAAATTTTAATGGAGTTATTAAACCATTCGATAAAAACATGTTGATACCTGATCGGGTGACCGAGAGACCAACCACATAGAGCTCACCCACTTGCTCAAACTCTGAGATTGAAAACTAATCTCTACAGCTGAAAGCAGTGAAAACAAAATGATGCGCTGCATTCTTGCATTAAACTTCATCTTGTAAAGAAAGTTTGCATGTTACTGTAGCTTCATTTGTTCCCCTCTCCCCTCCCAATATCAGCCACTTGGGACTTTTAAACAGCATTTTCATTCATTCATAAACTGTGTTAGAGAATAAGGGCTTTATTTTGGCCAAGGAAAGACAAGTGAAAAAATTTAACACAAAGGGAAAAAGCAGCTAGATGAAAAGCAGAGGACACAGGAACAAGAACAGAGTAGACCATGGGCTCGCGGGCTTGCCCCACCTTTCCACATGATCATTAAGATAGGGTGGCATGGTAGCGTAGAGACTTGCACTAATCTTTACAATACAGGTGACATGGGTGGAATTCACCCTGCTGCCTGTAAAGAGTTTGTACGTTCTCTCCTTCAGGTGCTCCGGTTTCTTCCCGCAGGCTGGTAGGTTGATTGGTTATTGTAACTTGTACCATAGTTAGGCTCAGATTAAAATCAAGGGATTGCTGGGCAGTGAGGCTCAGGGGACCAGAAGGGTCTGGTTCATGCCGTATAAATAAATACATAAGATTTGCTTTATTTGTCACATGTACATTGAAACATAGTGAAATATGTTGTTTGCATCAACAACCAATGGTCAAAGGATGTGCAGGAGCAACCCACAAAGGGTCACCATGCTTCTGGAGCCAACATAGCATGCTCACAACTCACTAACTCTAACCCATGTATCTTTGGAGTGTGAGTTACCTCAAGCCATATCTCTTCTGTGCTCATTGCCCACTGCCCTTAATCTCCTTCATTAAATATCCTAATGAAAAGACTAAGGCCATTCAGCCCATTGAGTCTGCTCTGTCATTCCATCACATCTGATTTATTATCCCTTTCAACCCCATTTTCCTACTTTCCCTTTGTAACCTTTGATGGTCTTAACCGAACTGAGAGGCTAGAATAATGGAGAGAAGAAAAGCATAGGTGGAAACTATTCATCTCATTTGAGTCCTTGCTGTGAAAAATAAAACAATCATTTAAAATAATCCCTCCAACTAGCGTATCCCTCAAGTGCTCATCCAGCTGCTTCTTAGAAGAAATTCACTTCAAGATTTTTGCCTTCTCTGTCTTTTCTGGAATCAAACTAACTTTATACATAAGCTGTCACTTCTCCTAGGATCAGTCTGCCAAATGGAGAGAGAAAGGAGGTCCATGAGTGAACACACAGGGGGATGGATGGGTCTAGATTATGTGCAGGCAGAATGGATTTGTTTGTCAGCATGGAAATCACGGGCTGAGTGGCCTGTTCCTGTGCTGTAATCTTCTACATCATAAAAATGTCTTTGGGTGGATGAGCTCATTTCTTAACTGTAAACTAGGAGAGACAGAACACCACATGTGAACAAACTACTTCCAGATGTTTGGAGTTTCCACTGAACAGTAGTTAGTTCCAGTATATTATTGAAACCAGGTAGTACTGATTTGTCTCTTTATTTTATCTTGGAATTTGGGACAAGTTGTAACAGCCCCGTGCTATAATACTCTCTTGTTGAATGAAATCATTTTGAAAGTGTGAACTGTGGTATATGTGGGCAGAAACCTCGAAAAATTTATGGACTTCACTGCACGGTGAAACACTACCCAGCAAACAATTACACTGACAATACCTTGGCTGTGGAATTTCCACAGACAATCCATTTCTGTTTTCGGAAAATATTCAATTGGAAAATGCAAGGAATGACTGTATTTCCAAATTCCAAGTTGGCTCCAAAAAGCAGGTGAAAAAAATCTTTGTTAATAAAATTGAGGAGATACCTACAGTACATTCGATGTTTTTTTTATGGACTGTGTCCCAAGAAGCAGATAAGTTCTTTGGGATTATATTTCTAAAGCCAGCTCACTAACCCTAATAGCCAAGCCAAACACATACAAATGGGATAAGCACTTGCTCACCCATGGAGTTGACAGACATCCTTCACATGATACACAAAGCGATCCTTTCAACATAAACAGTAAGCTTCATTCATTCCCACGACATAACTTTCAACACTCCCCTGTCACTCTCTCGACATGGTCTATAAACATTCTCACCGTGCCAACGGCAGCACCTCTAATCAAAGCAAGGTGAAGTCCTCACACTCCTAAAGCCACGACCTCCGATGAGACAACGCAAGCTGTCTGTGAAATGCACACATGCCTGCTCTCATTCAGAGATGGAACTTGACAGATCAACAATCCTCTCTAACATTCTTGAGGAATTTTCAAGTGTGAAATAACAATCCATTTAATACACAGAAAAACAAAATTCACCTCAGGAAGGAAAGAACCGATGCATGATCTTCGCATGGAGGAGACTCCTTCAAACCACCTCCTTTATGGAAACCCTAAAATATAAAAGAAGAAAAAGTCAACCTCATATTCGACAGCAACTGATTTGCCAGTTCATGTCTAAAGTTTTGAAGATTTCCCGAGACCTTCATGTAAATAAATCCAAAATATTACACAGGAAATAAATTACTTTGAAGAAGGTGGTTTATGCTATTAATTGTGTCCCCAGAGGCTTAGTTAGGTGTGTGCTTAACTGGGTGGATACACGGGTAAAGGTATGCAGGAAAACATCATTTTATGCCATGCTTGGCAGAGGGAGGTACTAATACAAGCCTTGGCAACAGAAATTTCACTCTACCAACAGGTCAGGAACTCCTGGTGACGTTGCTGCTAACATTACATAGACGCACTAAATAACAGATGGGGGCAGGGAGAGGAGCCTTCTTTCTACATTGCCTTTTACAAATTAAGCTTGTAGAGTCATAAGACCAGAAGATACAGGAGCAAAATTAGGCCATTTGGCCCATCAAGCCAGCTCCATTTCATCATGGCTGATCCAATTTTCCTCTCAGCACCAATCTCCTGCCTTCTGCCTGCATCCCTCATGACCTGACTAATCAAGAATCTATCAACCTCTGCTTTCAATATACACAAAGATTTGGCCTTCATAGCTGCCTGTGGCAAAGAATTCCATAGATTCGGCACTCTCTAGCTAAAGAAATTCCTCATTTCCATTCTAAAAGGACACCCTCTATTCTGAGGCTATGTCCTCTGGTCTTAAGACTCTCCAACCATAGGAAGTGTCCTCTCCATATCCACTCTACCAAGGCTTTTCACCATTTGATAGGATGCAGTGAGGTCACCCCTCATTCTTCTGAATTCCAGTGAACACAGGACAGAGCCATCAAACACTCTTCGTATGTCAAGGCATTCAATCCCAGAATCATTACTGTGGACCTCCTCTGAACGGTCTCCAGACTGAGCACATCTTTTCTAAGATAAGGTGGCCAAAACTACACACAATACTCCAAGTGAGGCCTCACCAGTGCTTTATGAAGTCTCAACACTACATCCTTGCTTTAATATGTGAGACCTCACATACAGCACTGGGACAGGTCCTTTGACCAACTGGTCTGTGCTGTACTGTTACTCTGCTTAGTCCCACTGACCTGCATCTGGACATTGGCCTTTATGCCTCCTCCTATCCAAACTTCTCTTAAACGTTGCAGTCAAACCCACATCCACCCACTTCGGCTGGCAGCACGTTCCACATTCGCACCAACCTCTGATCCTCCTAAACATTTCACCTTTCACCCTTAACCCATAACCTTGAGTTCCAGTTTCACCAAACCTCAGTGGAAAAAACCTGCATGCACTTACTCTGCCTATACACTTCATAATTTTTCATACCTCTAACAAATCACCCCTCATTCTTCAACACTCCAGAGAATAAAGTCAACCTTTCCCAAAGCTCAGGTCCTCAAGTTTTGGCAACATCCTCGTAAGTTTTCTCTGCACTCTTTCAATCTCATTGATATCTTTTCTGTGAAGAGGTGACCAGAACTTCACACAATACTCCAAATTTCTAGGCTTAGCAACGGTCACTTTAATTATATCTCCATCTCGGAAGCAATAGTCAAAATGAAAAGGCTTTCTACCATAAGATAGTCAGGGATGGAAATTCACCATCTATAGAGAAGCCAGAGGTGTGAGTACACCATCGATAGAGAAGGCGGCGATGGAAGTGCACCGTCTGTACAGAGACTGAGTTTCAGGTGGATGACATTCCAGCAGAGTTGGTAAGGCTGTTGTAACCATGAAGTATGAAGTGAAATTACAGGTTGAGAGAGAGCAAGAGAAACATTCCATCAACATGACTAAAGTGTGTTCTAACTTTCATTTTCCACTACGACATTGAGTAGGATTGCAACTCATTTCCCCCTGGAGAGGTTTTATTGGAATCTCAAAGATGTAGGTAACAACAAAGGGACTAGGAACAAGATTCGGCCATTTGGTCCATCACAACCGTGCTGCATTCAATAACAAAATGGCTGACTTTTTACCTCAACACACCTCCCTACACCAATCCCCTTTCTCTATCTTGTACTTGAGATTCAAAGTTCAAACTAAATTTATTATCAAAGTACATACATATTAACATGTACTACCTTGAGATTCACTTGCATGTTGGCATTTACAAGGAAAAGGAAATGCAACAGAATTTTATGAAAAACCTACATAAATAGACACAGACTGACAAACGACCGATGCACAAAAGGAGAGAAACTGTGCAAATAAAATACTGAGAACATGAGCTGTAAAGACGCCTTGACCTGAGCACATTCAAACTGGCCGTGTGACGCATTATAAAGGAAACAGGGCAACTGGCCTGAACCAACAGTAAGTGGTTGATTAATCAGATAATTTGTTCTTTGCTGATGCTAGTTGGTTGGTATGCGTGTGCTGCCTCAATGGCTACCTGAAATCAGACATCCATCACATGTAAACGTTCAGCATCTGACTGCAATATTTCTTCAACTCAACTGACAGCCAATCTGAAACTTGGCCCAGAAGTCAGAATGCAACCAAACATATTTAGTTAGTGGTGGGGACGGGGATTTGTTGTCCATTTAGATGCTCAGGCCCATGGTTTTTTTTTTAAAAGTACTGTTCATAGGATGCTGGGGTCAGTGACGGGGTCAGCCCTGACTGCCTCAGAATTCAGCAATGCTAGGAGAATGGAGACAAAAGGAGAATGTTGGACTCTGGAACTATATGGAACAAGTTCTTCCACCCACAATGTTGGTGCCCACCTGCCTGCATTCCCTCCATTCACATTATGTCCACGTATCTGAATGCTTTTAAATGTCACTACAGCTTTTGCTTCCACCAATACCTCTGACAGTATACTCCAGGCAACTAGTACTTCAAAACAGCAACCACCTTGCACATCTCCCTTATCTTTTCCCTCTCTCAGCTTAAAGCTCTGCCACTTTTACCCTGGAAAGAGATTAACAAGTGGTCTGCTGGAGCAGCAGCAACTGTAGAAATGAAGTATCGACATTCCAGGTTGAAACCCCAAACTGACTTCCTCCAGTGAAGGTTGATTTTAGTTTTCTGAAGGGCATTAGTCAACCAAATAGTTTTTTACAACAATCCTCTGCTCCTGATCCTAGCTGTTTATTCAGGCTTTCAGTCTGTTAACAGCTGAGATTTAGTTTATAGTGGGACTTGAATTTGTGTCCTCAGAACACTTACCCAGCCTTTGGATTCAGTGTCTCATTCAATAACCTGTATGCCACCCACTCAGCCAGGCCTTGCCTTACCTGTGATCTAAACTCATTCCACTTTTACATGTTTTATTTTCTTTTAAACTTCCAAAATATTTGAGGAAAGAGGAGTTTGGGCTGGGAAGGCCATCAAACACAAATGAAAGCAAGAGTTTGAAGTGAAGAGAGCTGTAAACTCAGCCAGCTCCATCGTGGACCCCGCCTCCCCGCAGAGGACATCTTCAATAGGCGATGCCTCAAGGAGGGTGGCATCCATTACTAAGGGCCGTCACTAACCAGGCTATGCTCCCCTCTCATTGCTATGATCATGGAGGAGGTACCGGAGCCTGAATAAATGCATTAAACATTTTAGGAACAACTTCTATCCTTCTGCCATCAGGTTTCTGAACTCATTCTCCTCACTTTTTGAACTTATTCTTTCATACATGGCCTATTGCAATTTACAGTAAAATACTTGGTACTGTACAGTATCACTGCCACAAAACAACAAATTTCACTACATGTACTGGCCTCCAACTTGATGGCATGAATATCGGTCTCTTTTCCCTCTCACTCCCCTCTTCTACTTCCCACTCTGGACCACACCAGCTGTCTATCATCTCTCCCTGGTTACCTCCTCCTTCCCTTTTCCTATGGTCTACTCTCCTCTCCAGCCCTTTACCCTTCCCACTCACCACCTTTGCTCCTTCCCCTGCTTTTCCAGTTCTGAAGAAGGGTCTCAGCACAAAACGTCAACTGTTTGTTCATATCCATAGACGCTACCCGACCTGCTGAGATCCTCTAGTATTTTGCTTTGGATTTCCAGCGTCCGGGAAATTCTGCTGTCAGTGATAATAAATGTAACTGAAGGTTTTGCAGAAAGGAGGGTGATAATTGGAAAGTGGAGCTAAAATGTGGTGCAAAGAGGGGTTCCAGTCGATGCAAGCCAGCCTGTCAGAGAAAGAACATTCCAAATCTGCTGCCCTGGAGGACCTCGGCAGTCAGAGGTTTAACAAGCAACATTAACTGGAGGGCAAATCACACAAAGTGGAACTGTGTGTCAAGGAAAGCAGCTTTGGAGTACATGGAGACACAGGGGATTTCACAATCGCTGGAAATGCAGAGCAACACTCACATGTAATAAATGAAGTTGAGAGACTGGGATGAGGGGAGGGAGGAAGTGACACAGTTGACACTGGAACGGAACTGAGTGAGGAGCACACATGGTAGGCATGCCTCTTGAAATTCTGATCATCATTGTTAACACCCACTACCGAGTCAGGCCTGAGCTAGCAGCCCGAATGCGAGCAACGAAAGGACACTGGATGCGGAGGTTTGAATGGGAGTCAATCTTGCCACTATTTTATTTGAGAACATTCTTGATAAGATATGACTATTGCAGATAAGCTACTGGTGTGGGCACAGTGACCACAAAGATGCTGTAGAGCTACGCCCACACCAGCAAGTCCCAACTGGCCAAGAATAACAATGACTAATCAATCAGATTATTTAACTCTTTGGGATACCGGCAGAGTCAAGAACTCTTGGTTCCAACATCAGCTTCTCAATAGTGACTTCAGCAGTTACCACAGGTAAAAGGTGAAACTACTCAAGCTAAAAATGCCTTTGAAAAACCTACACAACAAATTCAGAACTGGGGGCGTGGCAATACTAATCAGAGATAGTGTCACAGCTGTAAAAAAGGAGGAAGTCTCTGCGGATGGCAGTTCAAAACAGGAAGGGGTCAATAAATTGACTGGGTGTTTTTTTTTACAGACCATCCAACAGTAACAGGGACATTGAGGAGCAGATAGGGAGACAGATTCTGGAAAGGTGTAATAATAACAGGGTTGTCGTGGTGGGAGATTTTAATTTCCCAAATATTAATTGGCATCTCCCTAGAGCAAAGAGGTTAGATGGGGTGGAGTTTGTTAGGTGTGTTCAGGAAGGTTTCCTGACACAATATGTAGATAAGCCTACAAGAGGAGAGGCTGTACTTGATCTGGTATTGGGAAATGAACCTGGTCAGGTGTCAGATCTCTTAGTGGGACAGCATTTTAGAGATAGTGATCACAATTCTATCTCCTTTACCATAGAATTGGAGAGGGATAGGAAAAGACAAGTTAGGAAAACGTTTAATTGGTGTAAGAGGAAATATGAAGTTATCAGGCAGGAACCTGAAGCATAAATTGATGACCAGTGGTGTGCCTCAGGGATCTGTTCTAGGACCCCTTCTCTTTGTGATTTTTATAAATGACCTGGATGAGGTAGTGGAGGGATGGGTTTGTAAGTTTGCTGATGACACAAAAGTTGGGTGTGTTGTGGATAGTGTGGAGGGTTGTCAGAGGTTACAGTGGGACATCGATAGGATGCAAAACTGGGCTGAGAAGTGGCAGGTGGAGTTCAACCCAGATAAGTGCGAGGTGGTTCATTTTGATAGGTCAAATATGATGGCAGAATATAGTATTAATGGTAAGACTCTCGGTAGTCTGGAGGATCAGAGGGATCTTGGGGTCCGAGTCCATAGGACACTTAACCTGATGCACAGGTTGACTCTGTGGTTAAGAAGGCATACGGTGCATTAGCCTTCATCAATCGTGGGACTGAGTTTAAGAGCCGAGAGGTAATGTTACAGCTATGTCGGACCCTGGTCAGACCCCACTTGGAGTACTGTGCTCATTTCTGGTCACCTCATTACAGGAAGGATGTGGAAACTATAGAAAGAGTACACAGGAGATTTACAAGGATGTTGTCTGGAACTCAGCATTTTCTCCTTGGGGCAACGGAGGATGTGAGGTGACCTGATAGAGATGTATAAGATGATGAGAGGCATTGATCTTGTTGATAGAGGTTTTTTCCCAGGGCTGAAATGGCTAACACGAGAAAGCACAGTTTTAAGGTGCTAGGAAGTAGGTACAGAGGAGATGTCAGGGCTAGGTTGTTTTTTTTTTAAAACGCAGAGAGTGGTGAGTGTGTGGAATGGGCTGCCAGCAACGGTGGTGGAGGTGGATATGATAGGGTCTTTTAAGAGACTCCCGGATAGGTACATGCAGCTCAGAAAAATAGAGGGCTATGGGTAACCCTAGGTAATTTCTAAAGTACATGTTTGGCACAGCATTGTGGGCCAAAGGGCCTGTATTGTGCTGTAGGTTTTCTTTGTTTCTATAACCCACAGCAAGAGATACTCTCCCCATTGTTCCCACAAGTTCCTGGAACTTTCAAAGTTTGGAATACAACATCAGCAGCAGGCTGAAAAGTTACACAATAAACAGTTTGCACTGATCCCAGATGAACTGGATAGCTCCATTCATTCAGCCACTGACCGAAGCATATTCGCTCCATTTGAAAGCACCTGCTTTTGTTCCTTGGCTTCAGTGTGGGCTGCCTGCAGACGTGGAATGGCACCTTTCAATCCTCACTGACGCTACAATGTATTGAGTGCAGCGTCCTTGTGTGATGACATGTCACATCACTCCCTATAGATATACAAAACCTGCCTTCTGTGAGCTTACAATTCCCTTCAAAGACACCTTGAAAAGAAAAAAAGGATTATCAGCCAACAATCCATTAAAGACATATTTCTAAACACGTACTCTCCGCCCCCAGGCTAGTGTAATGCCAGATCCATTCTTGCATTCTGCCTTATGATCCAGAAGATGCCAAAAAGGAATGTGCAAAATCTCATGCACTCAACTGCACCCAGAACAACGCTTCACCTCGAGATACAGTATTTGCACAACATCTGCATGTGGTACAACAACAAAGCCAACATTAGGCATTGCTGCTTTTCTCTGCTGCACAAAAGGATTGGAATGCCATGAGATAACGCATGGCGATGCATTTTTCCAATGGAATGGGACCGGAATGCAAAGTCAGATTCGATACTGCCAAAGTTGTTCTTTTCAACCTACAACAGACTCTTTACAATTCACGTTCTCAGCATTATTTTTTATTTGCACAGTTTTCCTTTCGAACATTGGTTGCTTGTGTTTGTCTGCTTATGTATAGTTTTTAGTAAATTCTATTGTAATTAATTTCTCGTCTTAATGCCTGCAAGAAATTAGTCTCAAGCTAGTATATGACCACTTGGACAACAATCTGACTTCGAACTTTAAAATGGATGAAAGCAAAATGAGCTATTTGCAACACAAGTAATCGGTCACACAGCACAGAAATGGTTCATTGGGCCCATGTTGCTCATCTGCCATCTTTTTAGTCTGCCATGTTACTGTCAAACTCTACCCAAATTCTATCACGTATCCATAGGCCTACCAACATGCACAGCTTTGGGATGTGGGAGGAAATCAGACAGCAGGTCACATGGTTGGTCCACGGTCACAGGGACAATGCAGAAACTCCTCAGAAACAGTAGCACAAGTCAGAGAACCCAAGAGGCATCCAAACTGACAGCTGGAACACCGCACCAATACTCCTATAAGCCGCATGTACAGTCCATAAAATTAAGGTGGCATAGGAACAAAATGTTCAATCTGTGCTACTGATATGATCTCACCGTATTTAAACTGACAGGTAAAAGGCAGCAGAGTATGAAAGGGCGAGGTGGGGGAGCAGATGAGTAGATGAGGTCACGGATGCTGAGATGTTTCCGGTAACCAGCATTCCCTCTGGCCCACCCAAGACTTACCACACAATCCTTTCTTTCTAATATCTCCCCCACTCATAGCCCATTTCAGTCTCTCACCCTAACCCTACGTGGTACCATCACCCAATTGTTTCATTTCCCCTTTCCTCTCTGTTCCTTTCTGCCCAGTATCCTTCCTTATCGGATTCCACTCACCACCTTCTTTATCAAAATCTATAGTCGTCTCATCTCCACATACCACCCCCCTCTCATCTGGACCCACCAATCACTTGCTGGCTGCTGCCTCTCTCCTCTACACTCTCAGTTCTGACGCAGGGTCCTGACTCAAGACTGTTGACCATCCCTCTGTCTCTGCAGATGCTGCACCAAGTTCCTCCAGAGTCAGTGCTTTTGTTTGGATCAAGGAGCATTTCTTCATTTGGCCAACCTGGTGTTACACCAAATGATGTATTCACTCCATTCAATGTTGGATCGAAGACTAAATCTCATTCAGAACTGAGTATTGCGGCTACAGTTACAAATGAACTTTGGATTAACTGCTAGATTGACAACCAGAAGAGCCATATAATTGCTGCTTGTTTATGTTCTGTACATTGTCAAATGTGCTAGAGCTGGAGGGGATGAAGGTGGAGTAAGTAAAAGATCCATCTACAACATCCCTGATATGGCATTGAAGTAACTTTAAAAGAAATGGAGTAGTTCTTTAGTGGAGTTAACCATTTTGATGGAGAAAATGTTGCCTTTAATTATACATAGTAAGCTCCCAGAAACAAAGTTATAAACACCAGATTCTCCACCGGAGGGGCAGGATGTTGGAGTAGCTATTCCTGTTTCCCTCAGATTGGAGCTGAGGTCTTTACCTTCACCTCACTATGTCTTGGCTTAATGCATCTTATGCACCCTCGCAGTACCACATTGCGGCTGAAGTCTCTGGAACTAGACACGAACTTGAAATGAACCAACTCATAGGGTGGCAATGTGGTGCAGCAATTTGCTCTTGACAGCGCTGGCGATCAGCATTTGGACTTCAATTTCTGCCACTGTCTGTAAGGACTTTGTGCACTCTCCCTGTAACTGTGCTGGCTTCCTCTGGGTGCATGGTTTCCTCCCACATTCCAAAGAATGCAAGGCTCAGTAGAAGTTAGTATGTTGTGGGCATGCGATGCTGGTGCCAGAACGCTGACATTTGCAGGTGTCCCCAACACAATCCTCACTCATTTGATTTGATCCAAACAATGCATTTCACACTACGTTTCCATGTACCTGTGAGAAATAATGCTAATCTTATTTACTCAGGAAAAATTTGTACCATCCTCTAAGACAAAGTTGAATCTCAGTCCTGAACCACAGGCAACAAAGCTAAAGTATTGAAGGCATGCAATTGAATTACCAAAACCATGAAGCAACTGGAACATTCCCGCCCTGAAGGACACATTTCTCATGATTGGAGGCCTTGGAACAATGGATCGAGGAAACAGAGATCCTTTACATCCCCATTTCCATTTCTATTGCAAACACAATCCAGTTTTGTTTTCCATTAAGTTAACATAGAACTCATCTGACAGTGAGTGATTCTGGGGTTAGTCATATCCACAAGGAGTTAGGACATGTTGCTGAGGATATTGCTCATCTTTCCATTGCCTCAATGGTCCTTTGTCATTTATCCAAGGCATTATTTACTTGTTTTAACAGCCGAATATTTAACTCAAAGTCAGAGTAAGGTTATCTCTGCTCTTCGTTGAAAGGTGGGTGCACATTGCCACGGGGGCAGTGTATCACGACAACATCGTCAACAATCAGAAGTTTTGGTTTCAAAATAAGTTGTAATTCATTTTCCTAGGCATTGCTCCAACCCCTTTAGGGACTGGTATTTAGAATGAAAACACAAACTTGCTAAGAAAAATCCCACCCTAGATATTAAATTGCCTCCTCCTCCTCACACACCAGTGAGGTTCAGTTTTGAAATCTATGTTTCTGTATTACCGTGGCCTGAAAAGTGATTTAGGTTTGCGGCAAAGTCAAGCAAGGGACAACTGTATTGAAGGAGGCAGCCTACTCACAAAAACAAATCACACTGGTAGGCAGAAATAATATTAAATGAAGTTTATTGCATTTAAGAGTTACATAGCAACATGAGCACACCATTCCGATGGTGAAGACAACAAGGAGAAATTACTTTGTTCTTAGCAGAATTTATAATCTAATTTATTTAATAAATCAAGAGCCAACAGAATAGTCTGGTTAGAAGCGGCATTAAATTTGGGCATGTGATCACAAGGGAGTGACGGTGAGGTACACTGAGAGGAAGTGTCAAAGGGCACAGAACAAAGGCACAAGGAATAAGATTTTCAGCCTGTACAGACACTATGTTAAGGCAAGGATATGGCAAATTATGACTAGGAATATGGGTTCAAAATAATATTCCTAAATTTGCTTCCTTTTTAAAGTTCTGTCATCATGATGCTTACCGTGTGTTGGGAAGTGGAATAGGATAGAACAGAAACATTTCAAGAGTTGGCCACTTCCCACTGAGGCTGCTCGGACGTTCTGGGCTATTATAGATGGGCCTCCGCTTCAGTCGATCTTCCTGCTTTCTCACCTCACTCCTATGTCCTTTCAGTCTGAAATTAAATATAACCAGGCATTTTGGCTTTCACGACCTTATGCTCGGAATGTCCACAGATTCACTATTCGCTGGAAAGAAACAAAACACTCTCATCTTAGTCCTAAAAACATGAACTTCTATCTTAACTGTGACCACTGGTTTTGGATGCCAGAGCCGACGCAACATCTTATCTGCACTCAGCCAGTCAAGAGTTATCATAATTTTGTACATTTCAATGAGGAGACCTTTTATTCTTCGAACCTCTTGCGAACTCAAGTCACCCCAACTTAGCCTCTTCTCCAGGAACGTGGCCTCAATAACTCTTTGTGCAATTGGATCCTGGATTTCCTTACATGTAGGCCCTAGTTAGTTTAGATTTGCAAAATCTCCTCCAATCTCCACCAACACAGGAGCACCAAAAGAATGCGTGCTTAGCTCCCTGTTCTACTTGCTTTACACAAGCATAGCTCCAACGCCATATTCAACTGTGCTGATAACAACACAGATGTGGGCCAAATTAAACATGGTGAAGAATCAGCATACAGGAGGGGGTTTGAAAATCTGGCTCAGTGACGTTGTACTACAACAACCACCTCTCACTCAATGCCAGCAAGACAAAGGAGCTGATTATAGATGCCAAGAGAGGGAAATCAGAGGTCCATAAGTCCAAGGGGAGAGTTAGCAACTTTAAATTCCTAGGTGTTACTATTTCCGAGGACGTGTCCTGGACCCAGCACGCAAGTGCAATTACAAAGAAAGCATAGCAGCGCCTCTGCTTGTTTAGGAGTTTGCTGGGATTCAGCATGACATCTAAAATTTTGACAAACTTCCGCAGAAGTGTTATGGAGAGTATATTGACTGGTTGCATCACAGCCTGGTATGGAAACACCAATGCCTTTGAATGGAAAATCCCACAAATTGTAATGGATTCAGCCCAGTACATCACAGGTAAAGCCCTCCCAACCACTGAACACATCTACATGAAACACTGTCGTACAAGGTTCTTGAACCTGGTGGACTCACACCACCAGGTTCAAGAACAGTTACTACCCCTCAACCATCACACTCATGAATAAAAGGGCTAACTACACTCACTTGTCCCATCATTGAAATGTTTTCAGAACCAATGATCTCACTTTTAAGGATTATCTCATTATCTCACATTCTCATTATTTATTACTATTTATTTGCACTTACACTGTTTGTTGACTTCTGTACTCTAGTTGTTCTTTCATTGATCCTGTCATGGTTACTGCTCTATAGATTTGCTGAATATGCCCACAAGAAAATGAATCTCAAGGTTGCACATGGTGAGATACATGAACTTTGATAATTAAAATTTCCTTTGAATTTTGGTGGAGCACTCTCCACGTGCCTAATTGAGTACAGTTCCACAAATCCCAAGCACTTCAAAGCTTTCCGAGATATAGCAGCCTGCCTCATCATCCTAGACATTCATTCTTTCCACCAGTGGGGTCCAGAAGCTGCAAAATTGATTACCATTACTTGCCAAAGTTACTCTGACAGAACCTCCTAAGTGTGTAATCCTTACCACCAAGAATAGCAGATTCATGTAACCACCAGAAGTAAGCAGGGAACCATCCCAACTTGGAAATATCTCTATTCCTTTGTCACCTCTGGATCGAAACCCTGCAACTTCCTGCAGAACAACATTATGGGAATATCTTCGGACATACAGCAGTGACTCCGGAAGCCAAGCTGCCACAACCATAAAAGGGCAAATAGGGAATGGTCAATAAATACAGCTCCATTCTGATGATGTCAGGCCCCAAGAATCTGACACACTGAACTAGTAACAAATCTCAACTATTGTCGCACAGATTGTGGCAAACAAAGAAGTGAAACCTAGTTACATAGATTTAGAATGAATGACACAAGGCTACAGAATTGCTGCAAAAAACATCAAGTCAGATTTCCGAATGATCCATGAATACTACATCATTTTTTGCACTGTTTTGTAATTATTAGTAATATTTATGCCTTTGCATTGCACTGCTGCTTCAAAACAACAAATTTCATGGCATAAGATGGTGATAATAAACTCAATTCTTATGAAAATGAATCTCAGTGTAGGATATGGTGACATATACAGTACATACTTGAATAATCATTGACTCTGAACTTCATTCTGAATTGGATAATTTGGAAATATTAATTGACTTCTGATGAAAAGACATCAATCTGAAACATTTACCCCTTTTCCCTGATCCTACAGATGCTGGCTGATTTGCTGCATATCCCAAACATGTTTAGCTTGGATTTCCAGGGACTGTAGCATTTGATTTTCCAAATAATGAGCTTTCATTGTGAAGCTTCAAACCTTCCGATAATATCTAATGCTTTCAAGTCTCCACTATCAGGAGATAAATTATCAAAAGATGAAAATCTTGATAGGTCAGATTTAAATTTGGTCAGAGATAGTGTTTCAGCAATGATTAAAATTACTAATTTGCAGTGTTTTTAAAAAGATAAAGTCATACTACTACACTGACTACTGTACACGAGCTTCACCTCGTTATCAGTCAGATTTAATATCACCAGCATACGTTGTGAAATTTGTTAACTTCATGGTAGCAGTACAACACAATACATGGTAATATAAGAAAATAACTGTACGTGTGTGTGTGTGTGTGTGTATGTAAGTGTGTATCTACGTGTGTGTGTGTATATCAAGCAGTTAAAAAAATAATGCAAAAACATTAAAAAAGTAGTGAGGTAGTGTTCATAGGTTCAATGTCCATTCAGAAATCGGAAGGCAGAGGGAAAAAAGCAGTTCCTGAATTGCTGAATGTGTGCCTTCAGGCTTTTGTACCTCCTTCCTGATGGTAACAATGAGAAGAGGGCATGTCTAGGGTGGTGGGGGACCTTAACAATGGACGCAGCCTTCCTGAGGCACTGCTCCTTGAAGATGTCTTAGATACAATGCAGGCCAGTACCCATGATGGAGCTGTCTAATTTTACAACTTTCTGCAGCTTACTTTGATCCTGTGCAATAGCCCCACCATACCAGATAGTGATGCAGCCAATCAGAATGCTCTCCATGGTACATCTGTAGAAATTTGAGTGTTTTAGCTGAGATTTAAAATCTCCTCAAACTCCTAATGAAATATAGCCACTGTCTTGCCTTCTTCATAGCTGCATCAATATGCTGGGACCAGGTTACGTCCTCAGAGGTATTGACACCCAAGAACTTGAATTTGTTCACTCTCTCCACCTCTGACCCCTCTATAAGAATTGGAGTGTGTTCCTTCATCTTACCCTTTCTGAAGTTCACAATCAGCTCTTTGGTCTTACTGATGTTGAGTGCCAGGTTGTTGCTGCAACACCACTCCACTAGTTGGTATATCTCACTCCTGTACACCCTCTTGTCACCATCTGAGGTTCTGCCAACAATGGTTGTATCATCAGCAAACTTATAGGTAGATTCCTAGATAACTGACCCGCAACTTTGCTAAACTCTTAACACTGCATTACACCCATCAGACATAATGACAGAGGAAGTTTAAATATAGTCTGCCTCAATCAATACAAAAACAACATGAGATAATGAGTCACTTAAAAAGATTTTAATCCAAGTTACCCATATTAGTAATTCCTTCCAGTGGGAAAACTATGCAAAACCACACCAATTGCAAGTGTCTAAGTCAGTGAATGGATTTCATATTGAATTGCTTCCTAAAGATGTAACTTCCCTAAAAACAAACTTCCATCCCTCCTTCCAAACAATTTGGGTCACATTTGAGCAACGCGGTGTGGCAACAGTTGGTGCTGTTGTCTCACAGCTCTGGGGACCCACACTCCACTGTGAGGCTTCAAGACAGAGTGGGCAAAACGTGTCAGGTGCAGGGTTACATGGATAAATGTGAAACTCGGACTGATGATACGTAACACGAACAAGCAGATCAGCTTGGCAGATGAGTGGAAAATGGAATCTGATTCAGGGAAAAGCAAGGCAATGCCTTTGGGAGTTACAATAAATCAAAGACACTCATGGCATGAAGTGCTTGCAGGTTGGAGTAGCACAATAGATAAATAAAGGTAGTTAAAACACTCAGATGTGATGTTTTCCTCTATACAACCAAGACAGAACACAAGCGCAGGAAGGTTATGTTCGCAATGCAGTAAACCACAGTTGAGTACCAGGATGTGGCAGCATTAGACCTTAAGAGTCAGTTGTACAGCACACAATCAGGCCCTTCAGCCCATCACATCCATGACGACCTTTTTGGCCAATGACATTCATCCCACTTGCCCACAACAGGTCTGTAGCCTTCTATGCCTTACTCATTCAGTTGCTGTCTAACTATTTCCTGAATGTAGCGTTTGTAGCTGATTGTACCACAGCCTCTGGGAGCACAATCCAGATATCGACCACAGTGGGTAGCGTAACACTATTCTCACACCGGTGTCCAGGGTTCAATTCATGCCACTATCGGTAAGGAGCACACACGTTCTTCTTGTGAGTGCATGTGTTTCCTCCAACATTCTAAAGATGTGCAGGTTAGTAGGCAACATGAGTGTAATTGGGCAGCATGGGGTTGTTGGACTGGAAGGGTCCATACCATGCTGAATCTCTTAAAAAAAGTAATCAAAACTTTTCCCCTCAAACTTCCTTTAAAATTTCTTCCTCTCTCCCTAAACCTATGCCCTCATTTTTGATATTGGAAAATTATCCTTACTATCTACTCCTGCCCATGTATGTCATAAACTCACAGGTGGATAGGGTAGTTAAGAAAGCTTATTGGGTGTTAGCTTTCTTAAGTCGAGGGATAGAGTTTAAGAGTCGCGATGTAATGATGCAGCTCTATAAAACTCTGGTCAGGCCACACTTGGAGTACTGTGTTCAGTTCTGGTCACCTCACTATAGGAAGGATGTGGAAGCATTGGAAAGGGTACAGAGGATTTTTACCAGGATGCTGCCTGGTTTAGAAAGTATGCATTATGATCAGAGATTAAGGGAGCTAGGGCTTTACTCTTTGGAGAGAAGGAGGATAAGAGGAGACATGATAGAGGTGCACAAGATAATAAGAGAAATAGATAAAGTGGACAGCCTGCGCCTCTTCCCCAGGGCACCACTGCTCAATACAAGAGGACATGGCTTTAAGGTAAGGGGTGGGAAGTTCAATGGGTATATTAGAGGAAGGTTTTTTTACTCAGAGAGTGGTTGGTGCGTGGAATGCACTGCCTGAGTCAGTGGTGGAGGCAGCTAATGAAGTTTAAGAGACTACTAGACAGGTATATGGAGGAATTTAAGGTGGGGCGTTATATGGGAAGCAGAGTTTGAGGGCTGCCACAACATTGTGGGCCGAAGGGCCTGTACTGTGCTGCACTAGTCTATGTTCTATGTAAACTTATATACTTCCATCCAGTCACTGCTCCAGAGTGAAGAAGCACAGCCTGTTCATTCTCTCCCCATAACTAAAGCCCTCCAATCCAGGCAACATCTTGGGTGAATCTCCTCATCTTCTCTCTAACGTCACCACATCCTTCCTAAGAGTGGTGATTAGAACTGTGCAATACTCCCAATGTGATCTAACCAGCATTTTGTTAAATTACAACACAAACTCTCCACTTTTACATTCAATGCCTTGATCTATGGAGACAGGCATGCCATGCCTTCTATAACATCCTATCTGGGCAGCCACTTACAGCGAATTGTGGACTTCAACCAAAGGTCTCTTTATTCATTAATATTCTTCAGTGCATTACTATTAATTGTTGATGTTCTATCCAGATTTGATGCGTCATCTTGCACTAATCAAGGTTGATTTCCATGTGTTAATACTTCAGCCAAATTTCCAACTGAATTAAATGCTGCTGAACCTTTACACAACCGTTCTCTAATAATCTCTCCACCCCTGATACAAGGCTGATCGGCTTGGAATTACCTGGCTCATCCCCGCCTCTCCTCAATAATGGAACAGCATTAGCCAACCTCCATTCTTCTAGTAGAAGTGAGAAAAGATTGGATTCAGTGTTCTTCCTCTCCACCCCTGAAGCCCACTGAAGAGGCGAAGGAGAGACAGAACGGTAAAGCATAGCTACTGGTCTGTTGTCCACCATGCCTGTTCTGTCCTGTTAGCCCATGTTCACTAATCATACTCGCCCACATTATGAAAATATCCTTCAATACCCTGTCTATCCAAGCATGTCTTAATGCCTCTGATCTGACTGCATCGGATTCCACCACCAGCAGCTGGATACCTCCCTGAAACACATGCAGGGCCAAAGTTCTAGTGTTGGAAGATGGGATAAGGGTGGTTCTTTTTTTTTTTTGGACAAGTACCTACGTGGTAGGCTGAATAGTCTCCTAACACAGATTAATATTGCCGTTACTGAAGTGGTATTGTGATAATAAGTTCCTGACTGGGCTTCTCCCCCATTTCCGGCCTTTCCAGTCTTGATGAAGAGTCTCAGCCTGAATCATCAAATGTTTATTCCTCTCCATAGATGCTGCTTGAACTGACAAGATCCTCCTGCATTTTGTGTGCGTGTTGCTCAAAATTTCCAGCATCTACAGAATCTCTGCTGATCAACCTCTTCACCATCTTGTTTGGTAAGGCAGCCATTTGTATGAGTACAACATAAACAGTGATCCCAAAATTAACTTCCCCATCCCTAGCTCTTTGGGTAAAGATTGATCTGGGAGCAGGAGAGATGAGGTAATGCTGGAGGGCCATTCCAGTTCCCAGAGGTTCAGCACATTAATGTAGCAGAAAGAAGCTGTTCATTGAGAGTGCTGGTTGAGGAAGAACTGCCCAGCCTAATTCAACTTTCCAGCACCCAGTCCAAATCCCTTCGAGCTGTGCCTCGTGCACATCCACGCAAGGGCAGTACAGTGTAGTCATAGTCATACTTTATTGATCCCGGGGGAAATTGGTTTTCGTTACAGTTGCACCATAAATAATTAAATAGTAATATGTAAATTATGCCAGGAAATAAGTCCAGGACCAGCCTATTGGCTCAGGGTGTCTGACTCTCCAAGGGAGGAGTTGTAAAGTTTGATGGCCACAGGCAGGAATGACTTCCTATGAGGCTCTGTGTTGCATCTCGGTGGAATGAGTCTCTGGCTGAATGTACTCCTGTGCCCAACCAGTACATTATGTAGTGGATGGGAGACACTATCCAAGATGGCATGCAACTTGGACAGCATCCTCTTTTCAGACACCACCGTCAGAGTCCAGTTCCATCCCCACAACATCACTGGCCTTAGGAATGAGTTTGTTGATTCTGTTGGTGTCTGCTACCCTCAGTCTGCTGCACCAGCACACAACAGTATGTAGTGGTTAATGTCACACTTCATAGTGCCAGCGATTGGATTCCTTCTGCTATCTGTAACGAGTCTGTGCATTCCCCACCATGACTGCTGAGTGCTTTGGTTTCCTCCAAGCGTTCCAAATAAAGACATACAGATGAGGGCTAGTAAGCTGTGAACATACTATATCGATGCTAGAAACATGGTGACACTTGTGGGCTGCTCCCAGTACATGCCAGGCGGCAGTGGTCACTGACGCAAGCAACGCATTTTGCTGTAAGTTTAGATGTTTCGATGTATGGGGCAAATAAAGGTAATATTTCATCATTAATCACTATCTGAACATCTGAGGCAGAAAGGAAAATCGACTGAGTGCCTCCATTTTCCAGGGTATCAGAGATGGGCAATAAATTTTGCTTCCCAACTGCTCCCATAATAGCTATCTGAGAACAACACCCAGGTAAGTCTCACTCATGGAGAAAGACCAGTCGGCTGTGTTTCTGAAGAATAAAATTAGTACACGCTTTCTGCAGAAAGAATTTTGCCTCTAAAAGAACTTTTAGAAGAATTGGGGTGGGAGATCTCATTGAAACCTACCAGATAATGATAGACCTAGTTAGGGTGGATGTGGAGAGGATGCTTCCTTTCGTGGGGGAGTCAAGGAACAGTGGGCACAGCCTCAGAATAGAAGGATGTCCATTTAGAACAGAGATAGGGAGGAATTTCTTCAGCCAGAATGTGGTGATTTTGTGGAATTCATTGCCAGTTGGCTGTGGAGGTTAAGTCATTGGGTATATTTAAAGCAGAGGTTGAGAGGTTCTCAATTAGGAAGGGCATCAAAGGCTATGGAGACAAGGCAGGAGAATGGTGCTGAGAGGAATAGTAAATCAGCCATGGTGGAATGGTGGAGAAGACGCAATGGGCCAAATCAAGATGCGAACTGCTCAATAGCATTCTGTTCTCAAGCTGGCAAGAGTTAAATACAATACATAAATTACACAGCTATATTTTTTAATGTCTAAAATGATCCAGTGAAGGAATCTAATCTACCAGCCACCCACACTATGGGCTCAGTCAAACAGAACAAGTTCCTTGCTTGAACAAGCATTGGTGAGGGGCATTGTCTGAAGCCAAGGGGACTTAGCAGCAGCTACATCTTCAATCAAACAGGCAAAACCTTAATCCAGAAAAGATTTACAGGCACTTTCCACAACAGTAACCATTGTAAAATACAAAATATATTTGAAAATGGGATACAAGCCCATTTATAATTTTGAATCGTATCAGTTTCACCATCAACAAATCAGGCATGCCTTCACTTGACATTTACGAAAGACCCACACTGCTATTCCTGTACCTCAAGTCACAAGAGAAAATCCTGTCGTTCCACTGGAGAGGTTTTGGCTTTGGGATCCATCTCAATTACACTTTTTCAGAAGAAATTCATTTTCTGACAAGAACAAGACATCTAGCATGCATAGGGTTTATAATTCTGTAATTTCTGCAAATACTGAGAGATGAAAGTACTCTAAGGAGATTGCAAAGGCAATCCAAATTACAGTGGATTCTGAAAAAATGCATGCCCTGACATACCCTCTGATCCCTCTTGCTGTGACAAGAGCCCATCCAGCATCCATGATAATTAAGGACAGAGCACATTTCAGGCAGGCTCAGACTGAGAGATGCCTATTGCCAAAAACCAGCTGTGTCACCCTGTGGTTCTGGCACCAGGGATCTATTGAGAGACCCAGAAAAAGGAATTATATTTCCTTTTGAACATAGTATCCTCTTGTGTTGCCATTCTTCTCGTTTCTTAAGTTCAGAACAAAGGGAGTGCTGCTTTCATCAACAAGAAAGCTCACACCCAAGTGGGAAAAAGAAAATTCACATCATGCATGGGTAGCAGTGGTGTTTCTCCATTTAAAGTGGCACTGTCCATTCTCTTAGAGCAATGAGAAGTTTCTTCTGCATCGTTTTCTTCCTCTTTCCCATCCAAGGTCTGTGACTCATTCTTGCATCCAGTCTTTCAAAAGGTAAATTTCCAATATTAATTCATCAATTTCCAAATGCTGACCAGATGTTGGCTTACATTGGGATGAAGTCAGTGTTACAACATGCACCCGACCATGCAAGCCTCGGGGTTTAGATGCTGTTCCAAAATACAGGCAGCTGGCACGGCTCCTTTAAAGATTTAGCCCCGCTAATTGGCACCAGAGTTTTAATATTTGCAGGTTCAGTGCTCAATTGTCAGCTCAACTTTTGATGCTTGTTTAGCATCTAGTTTAGAACCCTGACTTCCTTTCAGCCCCGTTTCATGTCTCAATTCTAGTCTTGGATACTTCAGAACTTGGGTCCTTACCTAGGTTTCTCATCACAGTCGGTACTTGGTGAAAAGATGCCAAAAGGAAGTAGAAGCTCGCGCAAACGCTTCCTGTCAAGGTGGCTTCAGGCTGAGACATCAGTCAAGGTCATTGTTTTTGCTGGTTTTTTTTTAAGTTTTCTCGGGATGGTTTTGATGGTAGTGCAGGGAGTTAGGGGAGAGGTTAGGATTTATGGACAGTGATGAGGGGGAGTCAGAAGTCAGGGACAGTAGTTAAATAGTCAGGGGCAGGAGACAGTGGTCGGACTCCAGGAGGCAGAGGCAACTCTCCATTGTTGAAGGCCAGCAGTCCCTATGGATAGATGATGGGTCTGCAGGTGCTGAGGATGAAGACCAGAGAACTCCATGGTCAATGACTGATTTATGTGGGCTTCCTGGATGAGGGCTGGTGACCCCATGCTCAGGTTGGTGAGCTGCTCATAAGAGAGGCCTCAATTGCAGTATTCTGTGGCTCTATTCATCACATCCAAGGAAGTATGTTAACACTAAAATGGGTACAAGGGAGATTTATGAGTCTGTTGCCAGGGTTGAAGTTTATGAGGAGAAATTGTTGTAGTAGTTGCCTTTGGTTAAAAGAAAACTGAGCAGAAACCTAATCAAAGAATGTTAAATAAAGACTAATTCAGGGCAAACAGGAAGTACCAGTATCCCCTGGCATAGGGCATTGATTATGGGAGAGAGATTCACAGTAACTGGCAGAAGGATTAAAGGAGAATTCTTTTCACTTGAAGAGATGAGGAACTGGAGTTTTGCCTGAATGGATGGTGGCAATTAAAATGTCACCATTAAGGTGGTAAACCCAATGCATTGAAAGCACTCAGAATAAAAAAAACTTTCCTGGAATTACTTCTCTCTTGAGAATGTACTCCTTGCTGAAACTTGGGAGAGAGGTCCCACATTAACCAAGTTCAAGTTTAATTGTCATTCAACCATATACATGTATCACGTGCAAACAGCGAAGTGAAACATCGTTCCTCTGGGGCCAAGGCACAAAATACAGTAAATACAGTCACTCACTGCACACAGTACGCATAGCAACCATAGCAAAAAATGTTAGCCCACATTCCTGAATGGCATGGCCTGACGCATGGAATAGTCACAATGACAACAGCATTTCCTACACTAACTTGACAATCCTTCAGTGACTGTTAAATGCTCTGGGACATTTCAGAGACATGGAAACAATATGGAAACTGAAAATACAGAAGCTCTGTTCAAAGCTTCCTCATGAGAATGGGAACCATCTCTAATTGGGCACAACACAAGAGTTCAAACCAAAACATAAATTTAACCAGCAGGTAAACATTTCAGAGGAAAAGTGTAGCCCAACGTAACTAATTATTGATTACTTGGCATAAATAAATGAGTCCGGTAGTGTAAGGATTCCAGAGCACTGCTACTGCCTGGAAAAAGTTTGTGCTCAAGAGATTTCAGAATGGAAGCATGACAATACATTTGCTGCAGTTTTTCTGCTCTCCTTCTGTAACAGATTGCACACGTGTGTCTGGGGGTGGAGAGGCAGAGGGAGAGGGAGAGGGAAATTAACCAAGTGCTTAAAAGCTCTCAATGGGTCAGTAGTCAAGAATAATTGCTGGAACAAAATGAAAAAGAAACGCAGTTCTGATGAAAGACCTATGACCCAAGACATTAATCCTGCTTGTTTTGCCACAGATGCAGACTTGCTTTATCTACTTCACTTCATCCATAACAAGGCCCGCTTACTCTACAAACATCCTTGCTACTTTCTGAACCACCATGCTTCCTCAATCTTAGGGGCAACATGGCAGTGTAATGCCTTACAGCACCAGTTGTAAGATTTGGGGTTCAAATCCCACCTTTTGTACATTCTCCCCATGATGCATGAGTTTCCTCTAGGTGCTCTGGTTTCTTCACATATTCAAAAGACCGTATAAGTTAGGGTCAATTACGGGCATCCTATACCGTTGCCAGAAGCAGTGTGACATTTGCAGGTTGCTGCAAGCACATCTCAGACCACGCTGGTCAGTGAGATAGACATATTTCACTGTATATGGGTGTTTATCTGGGGTGTTGCATACCAAGTTCACCCTCCTGGAGCTACTCATCTTTAAAAACTACATCTACCTGAAGGAGCAAATCCAGTCCTGCTGAAGGGTTTCAGCCCAAAACGTCAACTGTACTGTTTTCCATAGATGCTGCCTGGCCTGCTGAGTTCTTCCAGCATTTTGTGCAAGCTGCTGAGAGAGCAAATGGAGTCTTTGTCTAATACCTTACCCAGAACACAGCAGTTCAGCCCCCTCACTATTGGACCAGTCCAATAAATATTGCAGTCATTTGGTATGAGCACTGGTGGCCTACTTCAATTCAGGCAAAACTCAAACCTACTTGATGACATAGGGAGACTGGCACTTTAAATACCTGTTTCACACCTACATTATGCTAACTAGCCCCGAAATTGAGTCATTCATAAATTTAAGGTACAAGGATGGGTAAAATCTTGCTTTAAAGGGATGTTCTTGACATTTCAGTATAGATGATACGAAGAATTTTTGGATGGCCCTTGTGGGAAGAAGGTCTCATATACTTTGCAACACCTAAGGAATTAGACAAAAGAATTACTAGAAGCAATTGGATAAGATATTTTCTGTGGTCCAACACAACATCGCATCCGACATGATCTCCAGTTAAAATTTCTGCAAAGTGTTAAAACACGTAGTTACTTCCTAAAGGTTGGGTTGTACTGTTAACAATTAATCTCCCAAGATCTGATAAAATAGTACCAGGAAGCTAATAGCAGATTATAGAGCATGCCCTTTGAGAGAAATGGAAATTATGAAGCAAGCTTCAGTTTTTAAGTCACGCAGGTGCTGGTAACAAATGCCGAAAAATAACAGACGAACTAAGCTAGCAGCTAAAACTCAAACTAACACAAGAGCATGGATTCCAACTAAAGTTGTACAGAGTGAACAAGAGCCCTACAACACCGTGTCCATTTATATAGGTACCATTTGATCCCCACCGCATTCCCACTGACCCCATATTGTACCGTTCAGTTCATCTACACACCAGCCACAATTTCCACAGATCATAGTGAGAACCTGTAAACCCCACTGAGGAGTCAACCTGGGTCACTGCACCCGACACCGGCACCACGTTGCCTTACGGAACAAATGTGGTTTGGAATACAACAGTTTCGCCCAAATTTAAAGACTGATAAAGTTCACATTAAAGATTAACCTTAGTTGTCACACGAATGTCTAAACAGTGAATAACATCATTTTCTTCAATGATCAACGCAGTCCAAGGCAATGCTGGAGACAGCCTGCAAGTATTGCCATGCTTCCAGTGCCACCATGGCATGACCACAGCTCATTAACCCTAACCAAATGACTTTGGAGTGTGGGAGAAACCGGAGTACCCGGAGGAAACCCACATGGTCACTGGGGTGAGAACATAACAAAATCCTTACAGACAGCCACGGGATCTGAACCCGGGTCACTGGTACGTAACAGTGTTACCCTAACTGCTAAGCTACCCTGCCCCCTATACCGCGCTGCATTCCCCTGGTAAAGATATTGTCATTATTAAATAGTAATACAATCTCCAAGCTCCAAAGGCTTGAGAAATAGAAGTCTGACAGGAGTTGATGTCCTCAGCAAGATGCTCCCGCTCCCCAAAGTGCACACTATCTGGAAAGGAGTTCAGTAAAGCTGTTCCTTTGATCGGAGTACACTGAGTCAAGCCGAGTGGGGAGTCAATTAACAAGCGATGTGCATCACAACTGGCTCAGGAAAATAATTGCTGCAATCAATCATTTAATTCTAAGACAGTCCATTTACTTCAGAGCATCACCGAAATCTTATCATCTTGCCCACCTCATCGCCAATGACCTATATCCCTGTAATTCCTGCAAAAATACAACAGTCTCTAATTCTCAGTTATTTTGTTGCGTCCCTCACTCCACCTTGAGCTACAAGCCGCATAAATCCTCTGCCTCCTATAAATGGTTTTAAAACTGAAGTGTCTCGGACCGACAGTGAACTGTGAAATGCATCATTTTGCATTAACACACCAACACGTCCAAGGATGTGCTGGGGGCAGCCCGCACATGTCACCACACATTCCGGCACCAACACAGCGAGCCCACAATGCTCGGCAGAACAACACAGAACACAAGCAACAAAACAACAGCAGCAAAACAAGCTCACTTCCTCCCCCAAAGACACGGGCAGGACTCCAGCAGACTCATGGCAGTGCAGACACTGGGCCCAGTCTTTTCCAGCGGACTTGCTGCAGAGAGGAAAGTGCAGAGATCTCACTGGTCGTCGACTGGTAATTTGTTGGGATGCACAATTATGAGCCACTGGTGTCAGCGAGGGCCTGGAGAGTGGAATTCAATTGCTTCTGTGCATTCACTGGGGTAAACCACATTTTATCAATGCGCTGAGCCTTTGGCGCACAATTGCACAAGCTATTTTTAATGCAATTACTGCATTGTTTATGACAATCTGCAGCTGAATCCCATGAATTACTGCCATGAGTGTTTACATATCATATCAAATTAACAGATGGTGGTGTGTAGCTCTGTAAGCAATTGTTCAAATGTTACATTTGAATTACCAGCTTCTCTATGACCCTTTTATAATGCCTGCTCCTCAATCATGAGGACCCGGGAACCAAGGAGAAGGAGATATTCTTGGAGCAAACCTTCCCCTAATTCTATTCATGTGTGGATGATCAACTAGAACCAATTCCACAAAAACCATAAGCCACAACATGGCTTATCCTGAATTCCTAATGACCGAGTCAATAAGCATATGGGCATACCACTCCAGAATCGAGGCTCTATTCAGACTTGCCTGCTTCCCACAAGGCAACTGAACAATGTAGCATTGCAGACGACCGTTTATTGTCATTTAACTCACTGATATCACATTAAAAAAAACCTGTTGCAAAACACCAACACCACCTTCTACCATGAGGAAAGGACAGGCAGAAGTCTGGCAGTTTCTTGGGAGCACAAGAGATTCTGCAGATGCTGGAAATCTTGAGCAACATACACAAAATGCTGGAGGGACTCAGCAAGTCAGGCAGCATCTATGGAGAGAAATGAACAGTCGACATTTTGGGCCAAAACCCTTCATTTCTTAGGAGTCTACTTCTCATGTCTGTGACAATTTTATAGAATACAGGTATCCCCCCACTTTACGAAAGTTCGCTTTACACCACTTCACTTTTACGAAAGACCTATATTAGTCCCTGTTTTCACTAACCGAAAGAAATCCGAAGAGGATTTTCGCTTTTACGAAAAAAGGCAAAAAGCGAAAATAGTATTCAGCGTTTGTTTTGCAGCGAGCCAATAAAGGCAGCGCGCACCCCGAGCAGCGAGAGTGGCGCTGCCAAGCTCCTTCCCCGGGAACTACACTCAGCATCAAGCCACCATGGCTCTGAACTGCGTGAGATTTTCACTACGATTGCCAGTGCTGCAATGATTGCAGAAAAGTATGACTTTAATTTTGGAAGGGCACGTAGGTTTAGGGCAGGTTTGCAGGATGTTTTGAGTGCTTACAAAGAACTGTATGATAGAAAATTGCGTGAACCTTCCAGTGTGCTTGCTGTCTTCCCGACTCTGGTAAGTGAAACTACACCATACATACATTATTTCTACTTTATATAGGCTGTGTATTTCTCATATCATTCCTGCTTTTACTATATGTTAGTGGTTATTTTAGGTTTTATGTGCTATTTGGTATGATTTGGTAGGTTATATTTTGGGTCTGGGAACGCTCAAAAATTTTTCCCATATAAATTAATGGTAATTGCTTCTTCGCTTTACGCCATTTTGGCTTACAAACCGTTTCATAGGAACGCTCTACTTTCAGATAGTGGGGGAAACCTGTACATTCTTTCACTGAGGTGTTTTTTTTAAAGAAAAACCTGAAAAGACCAAGCACACTTAGAAAATATTAGCATCTTAATGTACGTACATTAGACTATAACAAAGACTCATTAAAAACGTGTGGGTCGGGATTTACTTAAACTGGTCATCAATATGCCTTACATCCATTTTAGAGGTTATGTGCACTCCATCATCTGTAAACAAATGATTGCATTTACCCATCATAATTGTATGAAAAATTATGAGGGGTATAGGAAAGGAAAGGTACATCACATCCGGAGTTTCTCCGGTTAGCGGACGATTTCCCTCCATTCGTGGGGATTCGCGTACTAAGCAAGTTACAGCAGTGGTTTGCCATTGCTTTCTGCTGGGTGAGTTTCCAAAGAGATCACCAGCTCGTAACCCAGCACGGATGGAAAGCGTGCAGGGGAGCCGGCTGGCTGGATTTGCGGGGTATAGAGAGGGTTAAAAAAAAAGCAGGCTTCGTAGACTGAGATTGGGTGAGAATAGAACTGGAGGTCACAAGTTAAGAATGAAAGGTGGAATGTTTAAGGGGAATTGGAGGGGATGAGGAACTTCTTCACTCAGAGGTGGTGAGAGTCTGCAACAAGCTTCCAGCAGAAGTGCTGGATGTGGGTTTGATTTCACCATCTAAGGGAAATTTGGATAAGCACGTGGATGGGAGGGGTATGGAGTGTATGCTAGTATTCATAGCAAGAGATTTCGAGTACAGGAGCAGGGAGGTACTACTGAAGTTGTACAAGGCCTTGGTGAGACAACACCTGGAGTATTCTGTGCAGTTTTGGTCCCCTAATCTGAGGAAAGACATTCTTGCCATAGAAGGAGTGCAAAGAAGGTTCACCAGATTGATTCCTGGGATGGCAGGACATTCATATGATGAAAGACTGGATCGATTAGGCTTATACTTGTTGGAATTTAGAAGATTGAGGGGGGATCTGATTGAAACGTATAAAATCCTAAAGGGATTGGACAGGCTAGATGCAGGAAGGTTGTTCCTGATGTTGGGGAAGTCCAGAATGAGGGGTCACAGTTTAAGGATAAAGGGGAAGCCTTTTAGGACCGAGATGAGGAGAAACTTCTTCACACGGAGAGTGGTGAATCTGTGGAATTCTCTGCCACAGGAAACAGTTGAGGCCAGTTCATTGGCTATATTTAAGAGGGAGTTAGATATGGCCCTTGTGGCTAAAGGGATCAGGGGTATGGAGGGAAGGCTGGTACAGGGTTCTGAGTTGGATGATCAGCTATGATCATACTGAATGGCGGTGCAGGCTTGCAGGGCCGAATGGCCTACTTCTGCACCTATTTTCTATGTTTCTATGGAGAGCTTTGGCCCAGGTGTGGGTCAATGGCTCTAGCAGAGTAACAGTTTGTGGTGGGCCAGCTCTGTGGACAAAAACACCTTGTCCTTGAGAGAGGTCAGAGGAAAACTGCCAGAATGGTTCAAGCTGACAAGAAGGTGACAGTAACTCAAGATAACTGCACATTACAAAAGTGATGTGTATGAGCATCTCTGAACGCACAACGTCGAAATTTGAAGTAGTTGGGCTATAGCAAGAGACCATGGACATACACTCAGTGGCCACTTTAAATCATGTTATTAAGTACTCAATAGAGTGGCAACTGAGTGTGTATCTAAGTAAAAATTGTTTAGTTGAAACAAGAGGCAGCACGGTAGCATAGTGGTTACAGTGCCAGTATCCCAGGTTCAGGTCCTACCTCTATGGTCTCCTCCCACATTCCAAAGGTGCACAGTTTAGGGTTAGTCAATTGTGGGCACACTGTGTTGGTGCCAGAAGTGTGGTAACACTTGTGGGCTGCCCCCAACACAAACTTTGCTGATATGATTTGACACATGATGCATTTTGTTGTGTTTTGATATACCTGTGACATATAAAGCTAATCTTTTCTTTCTTTAATCAATTACTACGTCAAAAGCTGTAAACAAGTTATTTGTTTTCCTAAGAAGCTATATCCTGCATGCAAAACTGCATAAGCTCCCATGAGATCTTTCTCCCCTCAACCACACTGTTTTACATACAAGCCCATTAATTTCTTATGAATTGAGATGTTTGAAATACTGTTTCTGTGGAGATGCAGGGCGAGTCACAGATTCTAAACCAAACACTAGATCGTAGCCAGAAGACAGATGCAAGCAAATTCATAGCTCTGGTTGAAGAAAAGCAAGCTGGGTCTGAGGGCGCCATGTTTAGAGTAACCAACCACAGGGACATCCACCTCACTTGAGTGAAAAGCCATCATCAAGTGGAACAAAATGAAAATGCAAGTGTTCCAGAGTTCAATTCCAACACCATCTGTAAGGAGTTTGTACGTTTCCCCATGAACCATGTGGGTTTCTTCTGGATGCTCCAGTTTCCACTCACAGTCCAAAGACGTATCGGTGAGTAGGTTAATTGGGCATTGTAAACTGTCCTGTGATTAGGCTGGGGTTAAGCAGGTGGGTCCACAGACATGAGCAAATCTGCAGCTGCTGGAGATCCGGAATCAGGTTATCATCACCGGCATGTGATGTGAACTTAGCAGCAGCAGTTCAATGCAGTACATAATACAGAAGAAAAAAACACAAAATTAAATAATAATAAATAAATCAATACAGTATACGTATATTGAATGGATTAAAAATTGTGCAACAAACAGAAATATTTAAAAAAAAAGTGAGGTAGTGTCCAAGGGTTCAATGTCCATTTTGGATTCAGATGGCAGAGGGGAAGAAGGCAAAACACATAATACACTAGAGGAACTCAGCAGGTCAGGCCGCATCTAGAAAGAGTAAACAGTTGACATTTTGGGCCAAGACCCTTCTTCAGGACAGGAAAGGAAGGGGAGAAGTCAGAGTGAGAGGAGGGGAGGAAGAAGTACAAGGTGGTAGGTGATAGGTGAGGGGTAGGAGGTGAAGTAAAGAGCTGGGAAGTTGATTGGTAAAGGAGATAAAGGGCTGGAAAAGGGGGGAATTCAATAGGGGACTATAGAAGACCATGGAAGAAAGAGAAAGGGGAGGAGCATGAGAGGGGGTGGTGGGCGAGCAATGAGATAAGGTGAGAGAGAGAAACAGGAATGGGAAATGGTGAAGGAGGGAGTGGGTTGCTCGATGGTGCAGCCTACTGGGCCAGCAGTGCCTGTTCCAACCTGTATCTCTAAATAAATAAAATAAATAAATAGATTTGGAACATCGAGGATAGTAATTAATATTTATGGAATAATTAATGGTTCCTGTCGCAGACCCATTTGCCACCACTCTGTGGAGCTATGCTCCCAGGACTGTGCCAAATACATATTCAATTTGTCAATGACGTCATTGCTGAAGCCTCTGCATCAGATGATGTTCTGCTGGGGAACAAGAGACAACAAAGAAAAGTCAATTATGATGAAAATGAAGTATTCTTGAAGAACAGGTCTGATTGCTCCCGGCTGAGTGCCAGAACTTTCCCCAGTTCTGACAGAAGGTCACCAACCCGGAACATCAACACTTCCTTGACTCCACAGAGCTGCAGGAAGATTTTAATACATTCAGCTTTCATTTCCAATGTCTCCTTTAGTGGCTTGTCTGACTGATGCCCTGGGAGGTTCTCACTACATCGGGGGTGCTAGGTTAATGCAGGCCGCTGCTGTAATTAAACAGAGCTGAGAACTGCAAGCACAGATTACGCCAGTGCAAGGTGAGCTGGAGGTTTTACACCAAGCCTCCCATCTCCAAGTCCCTGCTCTTTTTTGCTGTTTACTATTGCTCAGGAGCTTACATAAACACATTGGCACTCTGATGGTCTACATCACAGTTCAAAGCAAATTTATTATCAAACTATGTATATGTCACCATATACAACCCTGAGATTTATTTTCTTGCAGGCATTCACAGTAGAACAAAGAAACATGATGGAACCAGTGAAATACTAAGTACAAAGACTGAAGAATAACCAAAACACAAAAAGACAAACTGTGCGAATATGAAAAAAAACAGATACATAGGTAGGTAGGGTAAATAAATGTGAGTCCATAGGTTGTAGAATCAGTTCAGTGTGGAGCAGTGCATGCACTCTGCACTAAAACACTGAATATGGTCAAGGGAGAGGTGGTTTGTGTAAGAAATGTGGTGGAGAAGAGATAAAAGTTACCTCCTTCACAAGAGACAAGATATCCCCACTTATATCATTGGCTGCTTCTAGCTTGCAACAAGTCTTGCCTAGCAACACTTCGCTCATCAGGAAGGGTAAACCATTCTGCTTCCATGCAGTGATTACATCTTCTGTTCAGCCAAATTACCAGGCAGAAGTGAGAGAATATCTCCCTGCATGATATCACACCAATGCTCGCACCTCTCCCGGGGCTCGCTATTACCCAGCATACTCAAAGACTTGTGACAAACAAAAGCATTTAATAAATTCGAGGTCCAGAAAACTGATTCAGATTTTACCAAGGACAGCTAAAGAACACATATCAAGAAAAATCAGAAGTGAAGAGCTCGTACATGAAAGAAACAGCAGTTCGTCATCAAAATATAATCAGTTCACAGCCCACAAATCCTCCAGCCATTTACATTGCTGCAGATTTCCAGCATCTTTAGTCTTAAGTCCCCATTGGTTCAGCAATGTTCAGTGAGGACAAAAACCTGCCCATTCTGTCTGCACGTGACCAGTCTCACAAAACTCCTTCCACACGTCAAGTGAAATGGATGAATAAACAACTCAACTCCGAAGCCAGCATCTATACACAATAAGGGAGGCTCAGAGGGTGGTCTTTCCAGTATACCCTGATAATCAGAAACACAAGATATCTGCCAAAGCTCGAAATCCAGAGCACCACACACAAAATGCTGAAGGAACTCAGCAGGTCAGGCAGCATCTGTGGAAAAGAATAAACAGTCAATTTTTCAGACCCTTCAACAGGACATCGCAGACTAGATGAATCTGGATGAAGGGTATCGGCCTGAAACATCAGCCATTTATTCCTCTCCATAGATGCTGCCTGCTTGACCTGCTGAGATCCTCCAGCTTTTTGTGCTTGTAACCCTGATAATCAACAGCAATGACTTCAATGAGGAGAGAACTGAAGCTAAATATCACTGACTTCAGTGTAAAATGACTGACCACGACACCCCAGCCTTTCTCATTTATAACTTGCAAAAGGATATTATAGCTCAACTCCAGAGTGAGGAGAAAATGGGGGAAAGCCGAAAAACAATATGCATTTATAAATTCTGCAGTAAGTGTTTAGCAGCATCACTCAATGAGACAGAGCAAAAGTCAAAGGGCAAAGCACCAACATAGTTACCGCTATCCTAACTTTCACTGGTTCATTAAGTTCTATCTCATTCTGAGTCAAACCTCAGAGCCGTGTGTGGGATTAACCATGCGGCCTATAAACTGATCCCTTTCATTTCATTTCCTATTCCAGCAACTGAAACTATTACAATAGAGAAATGATTCACTTTACCAAAATGAATGATAAATTACCTCTCTTGGCCACAGAGTCACATGCTATGCCAAGGCCAATATCAGACCCTTGAATCATCAACCCCACTGATGACTCGAGGTCAAGGATTTCTTTTCATCCGTCCATCTGGCAGACTTGTTTCCTGTTAGAGGCTTGCAAAACTTTTCCACGGATTGAATCATAACATGAATACCTTTGACCCACTTTCCTCCCCCGTTCTTTAAAATGGCACCTGTTCTGTGTGTCCATCTTAGTCACGTCTGTCAAGCAAATTTTTCAACATAACGATTCATTGAAATATAAGGTAGTTTTTGGAACTGTGAAGGCCCCTTATTCACTGTTGCTTCAAGAGATCCATTAATCAAATTGGATGTGGACAATTCACTGAAGCTCGGATAACCCATTGTGATAATTCACTACAAATCATGCAGTATCAAATGACGACAAGACGTAAGAGCAGAATTAGGCCAGTCGGACCATTGACTCTGCTCCATCAGTCCATTGTAGCTGATTTATTATCCTTCTCAACTCCAGTCTCCTGCCTTCTCCTGTAACCTTTGATACCCTTACTATATCAAGAACCTGTCAAACTCCTCTTTAAATATACCCAATGACCTGGCCTCCGCAGCTGTCTGTGGCAATCAGTTCCGCAGATTCACCACCCTCTGAACAGCCTAATTCTGCCCCAACTGTTCATGGTCTTTTTGAACTAAACAGCGAGGATTACGGAAACACTGATGTACTCACTCAACCAAAGGGAAGTCACACAAGCTAACTGCCATAGGCTTCACAGGCTGCTGGACTGTGTTAAAGTGTAAAAGGGGAGTATTCAGAGGAGTGTAAAATCCCAGACTAGATGAGTCCTGATGAAGGATCTTGGTAAAATCATCAGCTCACTGGAATTTTGCTTGTCCTTTCTGTTGAAACATCAGTTTCCATATCTGCAGGATACAGTTATGGGCAGTTCTGCACCTGCTTGACCACATTACGTACGTCTTCACCATTAACAGGAAACCAGACATGACTTCAGAATACTCTGGGAGCTCTGAGAAGCTGGGAAGTGTGTGTCACTGGCCTACACGTGTTCTGCCAATATGTCGCCAGCTTACAGAGTCAAAGATCTTCAATCGCTATCACCATAGGAACTTGTACCTCCCTCAATGATGGGGCACTACAGTAGCTTTACTAACATGAGTGCACAAAAGGAAAAGCAGTCAAAGGTCGGTCACACGTAAACATGAGGAATTCTGCAGATGCTGGAAATTCAAGCAACACACATCAAAGTTGCTGGTGAATGCGGCAGGCCAGGCAGCATCTCTAGGAAGAGGTACAGTCGACGTTTCGGGCTGAGACCCTTCGTCAGGACTAACTGAAGGAAGAGATAGTAAGAGATTTGAAAGTGGGAGGGGGAGGGATGGAGCCAAGAGCTGGACAGGTGATTGGCAAAAGGGATAATGAGAGGATCATGAGACAGGAGGCCCAGGGAGAAGGAAAATGGGGAGGGGGGAAAAATACCCAGAGGATGGGCAAGGGGTATAGTCAGAGGGACTTGCCCATCCTCTGGGTATTTTCCCCTCTCCCCCTTTTCCTTCTCCCTGGGCCTCCTGTCCCATGATCCTCTCATATCCCTTTTGCCAATCACCTGTCCAGCTCTTGGCTCCATCCCTCCACCTCCTGTCTTCTCCTATCATTTTGGATCTCCCCCTCCCACTTTCAAATCTCTTACTAGCTCTTCCTTCAGTTAGTCCTGATGAAGGGTCTCGGCCCGAAATGTCGACTGTACCTCTTCCTAGAGATGCTGCCTGGCCTGCTGCGTTCACCAGCAACTTTGATGTGTGTTGCTCAAAGGTCAGTCAGCCGTCAAGGGCTGGCACAGCAGCTCTGCTATTCGAGTTACTATCTCACAGCTTTCGTGATCCAGATGCTGTCTGTATGGAATTTGCATGTTCTCCTTAAGAGCACATGGGCTTCCTCCAGATTCTCTATTTCCATCTCACGTCCTACAAACAGGTAATTGCATACCAGGCACTCAATGCCACTTTAATAGTTACACCTGTACACCTAATCAGTAATGCAACTATCTAATCACCCAATCATGTGACAGCAACTCAGTACATAAAAGCATGCAGACGTGATCAAGAGGTTCAGTTGTTCTTTAGACCATACATCGGAATGGAAAAGAAATTTGATCCAAGTGACTTTGACTGCTGGCGTCAGATAGGGTGGTTTGGGAACCTCAGAAATAGTCTCTAGGGTTTACAGAAAATGGTGCAAAGAACACAAAAGCATCCAGTGGGTGGCAGTTCTGTGGGCAAAAATGACTTGTTAATGAGAAAGGTCAGAGGAGAATGGCCAGAATGGTTCAAGCTGACAGGAATTTGACAGCAACTCAAATAACCATGTATTACAGCAGTGATATGTCGAAGATCATATCTGAACGCACAACACGTCAATCTTTGAAGTGGTTGGGCTACAGCAGCAGAAAACCACAAACATGCACTTGATGGCCACTTCATTGGGTACAGGAAATAGCTAATGAAGTGGCCACCGAGTGTGTATTGCAGGGAAGATATTGGGAGAGTTAATGGAAGGTAGTGCAAGTAAAATAGGATTTGTACAGGCAGATGCTGGGCAGTCAGCATGAATTCAATGGGCCAAATAGACTGCTTCTGTGCTGTAAGATCTGTATAATTCTTTGACTCACCCTGTTTTCTGTTCTGGAAAATTGCAGTTGGTATCATTGTAACCTCAATCTTACATTCCTACTCATCCATGGAAATATCACACCCAATTGCTCAGGAACCTAATTCTAGCTTTAAAAATATTCAAAAGCTGCTTCTGTCACCCTCTCCATCACCCTCATCCCCCACCCCCATGGAACGAAGTTCCAAAGTCGCAAAAAAATCCAAGAGAGGAAATTTATAAATCACAATCTTTTCCTTAAATGGGTGACCATTATTGTTTTTAAAAGTGATCCCATGTTCTATCTCCCACATTCACTCCAACAAGATCCCTCACACTACAAGCAGCACACGCAAACATTTTCATGGGAAATGTGTGGTTCCATTTCACCCAACTATTCCTGGCTGGTGACGCAAATAGCACCAGTCATGATTCTTGAAGCTAAAACGGCTAAGCAATGTCAAAGCTAACACAAACAAATTGCCAGAGGAACTCAGCAGTCCGTGGAAGGAAGTGGACAGCTGACAGTTCAGTCCAAGAGCCTTCCTCTGGACAGGGTGTACAGGGGAGAGAGCCAGCATACAGAAGTGAGGAAAGGGTTGGGCAAGACTGGCAAGCGATAGATGAGGAAGGCTGACGGTCAGAGGAGAGAACAGTGGAAGAAGTGACAGAGGTGGAAGGAACAAAGGGCTGCAGGAAAAGAAAAGAAAATGGAACATAGAATCAGTTAAGTGAGATGGGATGAACAATGGCAAGTCTCATTATTCAGTCCAGCTATTTTGCGATGCATTGGACTGTTTGTGATGTTACCCTAAGACATAGGAGCAGAATTAGGCCATTCGGCCCATTGAGTCTGCTCTCCGCCATCCAATCATAGCTGATTTAATACCCCTCTCAACTCAATTCTCCTGCCTCCTCCAAGTTACTGAAAAGTTTAGTAATATATTGGCATGCAAGACACATAGTGCCTTTACAGATAAAAAAATGACAATGTCACAAACTAAATGGAACGGAGAGGTATTTAAAAATAAAACCTTAATCTCTTTCATTAGTTACCTATTAAACAAAGTTACTAGTTGACCAATAATTTTAATTTTGTAAAGAAGCTAGTTTTGAATTCAGCTTTTATTTTCAAAATTATGTCTTGCACCTCTGACTTTTGAAAGGTGCTTAATCAAAGCTCAGATCCTTGTGGTACAAGGAAACTAGCCTCCACTTCCGACAGCCAAGACCTTGTGGCATCCTGATCCCGTTACCACAAATCCCTGTTGAAGGGCTGCAGGATGTAGATTTGAATGGCTTTTCTCCAAAGCCTGGCACTCTCTCACCCAGTCTTTGCTGATGCAGGAAGCTTCAACCAGACCAGTGTGCATGCAGAAGATGTCAATGAAGTCCAACTAGTGAAGTTTTGCAAGTAATCCCAATCCCTTTACCCCTGAAGCATTGGCCTCAGCCAACTCGAATTCTTCCCTTTCCACTTAAATAATCAAACCATAAAACATAGGAGCAGAATTAGATCATTTGGCCCATTGAGACTGCTCCGCCATTCCAACATGGCTGATTTATTATCCCTCTCAACCCCATTCTCCTGTCTAATCTCTGTAACCTTTAACATCCTGACTAATCAAGAACCTATCAACCTCCTCTTCAAATATACTCAATGACTTGGCTTCCATGGCAATCTGTGGCAATGAATTCCACAGATTCACTACCCTCTGGCTGAAGAAATTCCTCCTCATCTCTGTTCTAAAGGGACGTCCTTGTACTCTGAGGCTGTGCCCTCCAGTTCTAGACTCTTCCACAATTGGAAACATCCTCTCCATGTACACTATCTAGTAGACCGTTCAATATTCCTAATATGTCTAAGTTGCATGCCATCTTGGTCAATGTCTCCCATCCACTACATAATGTACTGGGTGGGCACAGGAGTACATTCAGCCAGAGACTCATTCCTCCGAGATGCAGCACAGAGCATCATAGGAAGTCATTCCTGCCTGTGGCCATCAAACTTTACAACTCCTCCCTTGGAGGGTCAGACACCCTGAGCTGATAGGCTGGTCCTGGACTTATTTCATAATTTACTGGCATAATATACATATTACTATTTAACTATTTACTATTTTCTATTACTATTCTATTACTAGTTATTATTTCTATGACTATTACTATTTACTAATAGTAATATTACTATTAGTATTTCTATTACTATTTATTATTTATGGTGCAACTGTAACGAAAATCAATTTCCCCTGGGATCAATAAAGTATGACTATGACTATTCCATTATGTTTCAATTAGACCCCCCCCCATTCTTATAAACTCCAGTGAGTACAGGCCCAAAGCCATCAAACACTCCATGTTACTTCAGAGGAGAACAACATAAAATATCCCAAAACCAATGAAGATCAAAAGCAGAAAATGATCTCTTCTGTTGTTTATATATCTCCCACATATCAAAGAGAGAAAACTGAACTTTAACAATCTGTTATCTTAAAAAAGCTGCTCCATTGCAAAGTGATAAAAACAAAGTGAACATGGAGGACTACCTGAATCCAGTAGATATCATGCACATACTATTTTGAAACCAAAGACTCGCCTATTCAAAGTGCAGCCTCGACTGGAATTCAAACGGTGCCTTTACTATTCTTGCTTGTTCCAAACACACCTCACTGTTATTCTAACAGCAGTGCACGCGAGCCTACCAGGCCAAGGGTCTGTCAGGAATGATCTCAGACTGCCACTCGGAAATGAACTGCAACGTACTGCAGGGTCACTGCAATTAAAAACCACAATTTCTCCTCACCGTGCTAACTTGAATTAATTTTCAACCAACGTTCGATCCATTAAGTGAGCAGGTAACTGCCAATTACAGAAAACCAAGACAGAAGCATGTGGGTTTCCAGCATGTTGTAATTAATCTTCCAGACAGAAAATTAAAGTCACTCACCTGCCTTGTGTCACATTCCAGCCCAGAGGCTGAGCACTCCTCTTCCACATTAGCACAAGATCCGTCGCCGTGAATGGACAGCCTAGAGTGAGAAAAGGGCATTGAGAATTAATTGAATGTGAAAGTCCCACAACATATTTATGTAATTCCTCTTGCAGGTTGTTGGCAATTCCAGATGAACAGTGAGCTGTGGCATGAATATTGGTTTGTCTAGCTTTTAGTAATCTCTTCCCTCTTTCCATTCTTCATTCTAGCTCCCCTCTTCCCCCTTCTCTTCTCATCTGCCCATCACCTCCTTCTGGTACCCCACCTCCTTCCCATTTTCCCATGGTCCTCTCTCCGATCCGATCTTATCAGATTCCTTCTCCTTCAACCCTTTATCTCTTCCACCTATCAGCTGCTAACTTCTCACCACCCACTCGTCCCCACCCACCTACCTCCCCCTCACCTGGTCTCATCTATCACTGTGCTCCTTCCCCCTCCCTCCACCTTCTTAGTCTGGCTTCTTCCCATTTCCATTCCACTCCTGATGAAGGGTCTCACTCAGGCCGAAACATTGACCATTTATTCCCCTCCACAGATGCTTTCTGACATGCTGAGTTCCTCCAGCATTTTGTGGAAGCCTATGTACTTGCCTTATCCTCCTCCTTCCCCTCTTAAAATGTTGTTGACAAAATAATTATATCAGGCAGGGTAAACTACAATATATTCAGCTTGCCAGGGCTTTCATAACATGTCCTTTGGTTAAACAAACATGGCAATGCCAAAAATAAATGGGGGGGGGCCACTGATAAGATTTTGGTAAACTAAACTTTATTCACCATTGGAATGGTGAACTATTTCCCAAATTTGGCTTCAAATGTACCACTAATAAGTAAATGTACAGTTATAGAAGTGGTAGATGAGTTTCTTTCAAACAAAACATACCAAGAGTTGGGCACCTCAGACACCTTGACTCGTAACTTTCCAAGTGAAGCAACAGTGACCGTGAAGCGGACAGGGCAGCAGAAACAGAGCTCACTCAGAGCACGATGGCGCTGCGCTAGCGGCCGCTTGCGACAGCACCTCCTGTGTTCTGCCGTTTTCCAGTTTCCCATTCGGGATCAATAAAGTACTTACTATTATTATTATTATTATTACTAATTCGCAACAGGAAAAAGGTACGCATTAATTACATAACCAGTAGGTTCCCTGAAGGTTTCTAATGGCCTGGTGTCAACAATCAGAGTGAAGTGAAACAGTGACACACTTGCACAGCCAAATTGTAAGGGAATGTTTTACTATAAGTATTCACTCAAAATGGTCCACACCAATGACTATCCTAGCAGATGAATACTTGGCTCTGATTGAGGGCCAATGGATTAGCTGCCAAGACTGTGCTAGGTGCAGGATCCAAGGTGAGGGTGTGCCACCTCTCAGTCACTTTTGATCAAATAGCTCAGAAGGTAGAGTGAGAGAACACTGATCAGTGTCCATCACTGCAAACTATCACTTTGGTTCAACTTTACCCCAAGTTTCTTTGTTCTTAAGTTTTTATTCAGCTTTGTCCATGCCTTCCCCATGGAAATGGAGTGGATTCTTAACATGCACAATTACTGCACCCATGGAAACTTTCTACATTGCATGGCAACATACTTAGAACACAGAACCGAACACTACAGTGCAGGAACAGGCCCACAATACTCTACCAAGCCAATTACATTAGTTTAGTTCGCCATTGTATTACTGATGTCTTCTGCCTACACAATGTCCATATCCTTCCATTTTCCTCACATTTATTTACCTATTGCGATACAGCACGGAGTAGGCCCTTCCAGCCTTTTGAGTCGTGCACCCATCAACCCCCAATTTTACCCTTGCCTAATCACAGGATAGTTTACAATGACAAGTAACCTACCAGCTGGTACGTCTTTGGACTGTGGGATCTCAGGATTGTGACCCGATCCACAGGCTAGTGAGGTCAAAAATAGGAAGGCCATATAGGACAGTGCAAAGGGGTTGGTGTAAGAGGGAGGGCATCAGCATTGTGGATCATTGGACTCTCTTTCAGGGAAGGTGACTAACATCCAGGCGAGAAGGCTTGCTACATAGCTTGTATGTGCCTGTCAGGTTTAGGGAACCTTGGTTTTCAAGAGATATTGATGCCCTGGCTTAGGGGAGAAAAGATGCATATCAGATATCGGCAGGTAGGAACAAATGAGGTACTTGAGGAATACAAGAAATTCAAGAGAACACTTAAAGAAATCAGGAGGGCTAAAAGAAGGTATGAGGTTGCCCTCGCAGACAAGGTGAAGGAGAATCCTACAGATATGTAAAGAGCAAAAAGACTGGAAAGGGCAAAATTAGCCTTCTGAAAAATCAGAATGGTAATCTATGTGTAGAGCCAAAAGAGATGGGGGGAAATCTTAAATGGATTTTCTTGTATTTGTGTTTACTCAGGAGATGGACACAGAGTTTAAAGAAGTGAGACAAAGCAGCATCAAGTTCATGGACCCCATACGGATTACAGAGGAGGAAGTGTTTGCTGTCTTCAAGCAAATTAGGGTGGATTAATCCTCAGAGCCCAGCAAGGTGTTCCCTCGGACCCTGTGGGAGGCAATTGCAGAAATTGCAGGGGCCCTAGCAGAGGTATCTAAATCATCCTTAGTGACAGGTGAGGTACCAGAGGACTGGAGGATAGCCAATGTTCTTCCACTGTTTAAGAAAGGCTCTAAAAATAAATCAGGAAATTATAGGCCAGTGAGCCCGACATCAATAGTGGGAAAGCTATTGGAAGTTATCTAAAGAACCGGATATATGAGTATTCGGATAGACATGGACTGATTAAGCATAGTAAACATGGCTTTGTGCATGATATTTTGTGTCTAATAAATCTTATACAGTTTCTTGAGGAAGTTACCAGGAAAGGCCAAGGCAAGTGGATGTTGTCTACATGGACAATTGCAAGGCATTTGACAATGTCCAGCATGGGAGATTGGTCAAGAAGGTTAATCACTTGGCATTCAAGCTGAGGTAGTAAATTGGCTTTGTGGGAGAAGCCAGAGAGTGATAGTACATGGTTGCTACTACCTCTCTGAGTGAGGGCTAAGACTAGAGGAGTGCCTCAGGGATCAGTGCTGGGTCATTTGTTGTCTGTCATCTATATCAATGATCTGGATGATAATACAGTTACCTGGATCAGTAAATTTGTGGATCACACCAAGTTTGGGGGTGTGGTGGTAAGCAGCGGATCTGGACCAGGTAGAAAAATGGCAGATAGAATTCAATGCAGACAAGTGTGAGGTGTTGCTCTTCAGTAGGACCAACCAGGCCTTACACAGCGAACGGTAGGGCACTGAGAACAAAGGGGTCTGGGAACACAGATCCATAATTCATTGAATGTGGCAGCACTGGTAGATAGGGTCATAAGGAAACTTTTTGACACATTGGCCTTCAAAAATCAATATATTGAGTACAGAAGATAGAATGTTATGTTGAAGTTGTGTAAGACATTGGTGAGACCTAATTTGGAGTACCGTGTGCAGTTTTGGTCACCTACCCACTGGAAAGATGTAAATAAGGTTGAAAGAGTATCGAGAAAATTTACAAGGATGTTGCCAGGACTGGAGGAATTCCTTGGAACATAGAAGATTGGGGGAGATTTGATAGAGGTATACAAAGTTATGAGGGATATAGATAGGGTAAATGCAAGCAGACTTTTTTCACTGAGGTTTTGTGGGACTACAACTAGAGGTCATGGGTTAAGGGTGAAAGATGGCAAAGTTAATGGGAAGACAAGGGGAAACTTCTCTCAGAGGATCATGAGAATCTGGAATGAGCTGCCAGCTCAAGTGGTGCATGCAAGCTCAATTTCAGCATTTAAGATAAGTTTGAATAGGTGCATGGGTGATGGGGTAAAGAAGGCTATGGTCCCGGTGCAGGTCAATGGGAGTAGGCAGTTTAAATGGTTCAGCACAGAGTAGATGGGCTGAAAGGTCCGCTTCTATGCTGTGCTTTTCTATGACTATGACTAGGAAGGTTTGAAGCTCGAATGTAATGTAATGCTACATTTGTCTGATTCAATCTGGAAGACTGATTCACCCCTCCATTATTATAGTAGCTATCGGTTTGCAGCTCAGGACATATCCTGTACTGAAAAGATTGTGCATCTCAGTTCTAGGAAACATGCATTACAACTCCAATTCATATTTTTCTTACAATAAATGACGTCAAACTGAATACACAAATTAATCATAATCCACAAAACATTCTATTTTAGAATAACAGAGAAATTAGTGGAACTTCTGTTATTCTAAAAGCTTAAGCAGCTTTGTAATGTTGAAGGGATTTTCCCTACCCACGCAGTTTTAGTAAATCAAATGTGGAGACTCAAAGTTACATCCTTGTACATGTGCTCGTATGCGTATCAGTAAACCTTTCCTGTGTGCTCTTGGAATAGAGATGAAGTTGAAAGCTTAAACCTGAGGAAATAGAATAAACACCTGCCACTTAGACCCAGCCTCTGAAAACCAGATTTGACTCCAACTCTATAAACAAAGTAAAATTAACACCAGGCAGAAAATTCCCTGAGAGCTAGGAAAATGTAGTGGGAGTATTTTCTGAGCAAAAGTACTCCCCCAGCTTTGGAGTATCATATCTACTTCTTTCTGAGAAATTGTTGATCTGCTGCTAATTAAGCTCCGCTTGGCCACTTCAGAGGAAGAACATCACGCATATCTCAGAGCAGCATTGATCACTGCAAATCCCAATAGTGTCCCAAGTTACCCAGTACGTGGATAGGTCATTGAAGGGAAAATTACAAACATTTGCAAGCTTTCTCTTCTGCTTCAGCATTTTGCAGCCAATTAATTACTGTGAATGATAGTGATGTGGTGTTAGGCAGAAACTTCTGCAGCAAATTTCAGCAATGAAGAATGATGGCACGTTCAGGAACAGTTATTACCCTACAATACAAGGCTCCTGAACCAGAGTGGATAACTTCATTCCTCGCTACTTTGAACTGATCCTCTGACCCACAGAGTCAATTTCAAGGATCTTTTTTTACAACTTGTGTTCTCAGTATTTTTTTATTTGCCCTCTTTTGCACATTGATTGTCAGTCATTTATGTACAGGTTTTCCTACATTCTATTTTATTTCTTTACTTTTCCTGTAAATGCCAACAAAAAAATTAATCTTAAGGTAGTATATAATAATATTTTGTACTTTGAACTTAGAACTGAATTACTGTGTTCAAATTGCACAAATAGCACTTTGATCCACATGTCCCAATTCAGGAGATGAGACCGAAATCCGAGAGAAGAGTGCTGGAAAGGAATGGTTAGGTACTTAAGTCCAGCTTCCCAACAACACCAAGGTAAGCAAAAATGAAGCTCTTCTGGGGTGCAGGCAACCCACTCCACAATAAACTGCAAAACAGGGAGGAAAGAGGCAATCCAGTGAGGCAAATATTCAAACTCAGGAAATAGTTCCCAAACATGCAATTTTAATGAAGACTGCCTGAAATGGCATATAAAGATTTGCAAGTACCATTTCCCTTTATGTTTGTGAACTTCTGTGGGGTCCAGGGCAAGATTCACACAACTAAGTGCCTGCTTGCAATTCGCAGTGTGTCACCAACAAGGATGAATTCCTTTTCAGTGCAAATATTCTACAGGTTTATATTGACACTTTACCCAAAGCTACTGGCAGACATCTCCAGTAACCTAAGTTCAATCCTGATCTCCAATGCCACCTCTGCGTAATTTGCACACTCTGCCTGCGAATAGCATGGGTTTTCCTTGCTCAAGATTCCTCCTGCATTCCAAAGGGCTGCTCTTGTACATCTTCAGAAAGAGTACAGCTCAGTTTCCCTGGTCAGATAGGATGATGGAGTGAAGGAACGATATATGAATAAAATGCAACTCTAATACCAATGTACAATTACCATTACATCAGTTAACAGAGAACATTACAGCATAGTACAGGCCCTTTGGCCCACAATGTTGGGTCAACATTTTAACCTATTCTAAGGCCAATCTCATCTTTCCCTCCTTCATAGCCCTCCATTTTTTTATCATCCATGTGCCTATCTAAGAATTTCTTAAATATTCCTAATGTATCTGCCTCTACCACCACCCTTGGCAGCTCGTTCCACGCACCCATTACTTTGTAAAAACAGCAACTTCTGACATCACCCCCCTCCCTAATCGCCTTAACATTATGCCCTTTCCTATTAGCCATTTCCAGCAAGGGGGTGGGGGGGGGGGGAAATCAGTTAATGCACTTATTCCCCTTCATGCTATTTGTACATTGCTAAATGTACACTTGTGTCATTAAATATGATTAACTGTTTAACACTAAGAACAAAAAGTCTACAACTGTGATTGAGAATAGTGGATAGTTATTTTTAATGAAGAACTTACTTGCTTTAATCTGTCACACACCATCCTAATGCACTGTTTGGAGTAGAACTTGATTCAAAAAATACAAGAAGTTCTTACTCACTGTAATACACGACCTACCCTGTTAAATGGACAGACTCATTTCACCATTGAGAAAATTAGTAAGGTGTAGATCACCAACATTTCATTCGAAGTTGCACTGATGATGTTGCCTAGCTGGGTAATGAAACGTCTGCAAGCTAACAAGCCAGCTCGGTGAGCTACTCGAAACAAGAAAATTATTACCTTCCACTCTGGTAACCCAAATGATATGGGGGCATAGTGGCACGGTAATGTAGCAGTTTAGTGGCACACTATGACAGCACCAACAACCTAGGTTCAGTTCCCAGTGCTGATCGGAAGGAGTTCCTAAGTTCTCACTATGACCATGTGGGTTTCCTCACACATTACAAAGACGTACAGGTAGGTAGGTTAATTGGTCGCATGGATGTAATTGGGCAGTGCCGGCTCGTTTCTCCCCCCTCCCTCCCTCAGAAATTGTTAAGTTTGAAATAATTGCACTCATATACCAATAGCACAACTATTTGTTCAAAATATAAGAGAGCACATCCCACTTGCAGATGTGAGCATTAAGCAATTCTAATTCAAACAATCAACATTGTCAACAATGATTTGTCAGGAACATAGTGTACAAAGGATTGAACACAGTGACATCTCATGCACGCCAACAAGCAAATTAACCTTTAACCTATTGAGCAATAATAGTGTACCAATAGCCAGATTTCAATTGGATGTCTCTTGCAGGGTTAACAAATACAATGTTTTAACATCACTAACCAGGCTTTAACAAGATTCCATTTACACTAAGACTGCCATAACTTTGTGGTAAAAGTGATGGCGGAAACAGTAACAGAATCCACAAAATTGGCCAAGTAAGACGGTTGAAAATGCAACTTTGCTTGGAATGGGGCCATGCTTTGGAGCCATGGAATGAAAATGAGACAAGAATCAGAAGAAAAATTGTCAATTATTACCAGAGGTCTCAAAACAAAAACAGCCGATCAGTACCATTCAAACCCACTGCAACACTGTGTCCATAATATTCTGACCCTAGCTTACATGTGAGGCTGATCATACAGAAGTTGCATTCTGGACAAATGTGCATAGAATATCAGATGTGCATCAGGTTAAGGGACTCTACATTTTTTACTATTGCCAGAATTGCAAATCCAATCGTAATAATTTCTTCCCATCACATCTGCTTAGCAAGTACTTTGCACTTTGCCTCAATCAAAGAGGCTAAATGAAGGCAGCTCAAAACAAAGAAGCCCTTGTTCCCGGCTAAAAGTAACTGAACATACTGACATTAATGCTGGCATCATTGTTCTATTAAGTCAGTAGTTGTTAAGTCCTGCACACTGCCAGAGCCAATCAGCAAGTCCTACAAACACCTCCTTTATTGTTTATTGCTGTGTTGAGATTAGAATAATTCAAGTTTAATTGTCATTCAACCACACATGAACACAGCCAAATGAAACAACTTTACTCCAGGGCAAAGGTGGAAAATACAGTCCCAACTATCACACACAGCACAAGGCACATATAGCACAAAAGATAACAGTGAAATATACTCACACAAAAAATAAATACAGTCCAAGTCGCCGAGTCCATGAAAGTTTCAGCAGTCTGCAGTTGAAAACAATACAGCTCGTCTTCTACCGAGCAAACACTGGGGGCAGCACCAACTCCAGCATTGATGCTGTGCCACAGCACCTGCCAAGGAGCGCCCAAATCCAACGCCTCCCCCGGGTGGCTGAAAACATGTGACATTGCAGCTTGAGGCCAAGGCCTCACAGCTCCCTCCACCATACGCCAACAACCGCTGAATTGGATTTACAACATTCCACACCACCAATGTCCAATAGGGTCTTGCAATCACAGGAAAGGCCAGTGATACTAGCACTCGCTGTTAAGACTGCACACCACATTCATGCTCCCACATCGCTCTGTTACAGGTGACATTGCAGTCCGCAACAAGTCCAGCTCCTTCAGATCCTCCACCAACAAGCAACAATGGGATAGGGCTGCAGTACTTTAAGTTCTTAATGTCCAGTAGCATCTTGCAATGTAAAAAAATACTTTTAAAAATGACAGTAACACCTTTGATTGACTCTGTATTACCATCTTACCAGAGGTCACCGATAACTCACTGAGTTGTCTTCACTTTCAGCTCAAAGAAACTCCAACCAGACGGCATTGCCTTTAAAGAAAGTCTGAAAGAAGTGAACTTGTGTACAACTCTACTTCCATCTGGCATCGGACTTCAATGTTCAAAGGGAAACAAGGTGATTCGGACTATCTGCAGCAACCTACAAGTACCAATTTATCCCAGCAACTGAAGACAGACTCCGGCGGATTGAGCGGATGAGACCAATGGAAGGTCCAACGGTCAAGAAGGCGGTCTCTGCAAGTGTCGTGGAACATGTAGAGCAGGACAAGACACAGAAGATGTCCTGGTCATCCACTGCGCCTAGTCCCATCTCCAGCCGTCTAGACTCTGTCTTGCCACTGGACCCAGATGGGAATTGGGAAGAGAGAGTGAGGCTGACACTGCGCAACTCTCCCTCACTTAAATCCAAATCACGCGCTAGTCTTGACACCGTCATAATGGTGTTGAGGTCCTCATCGACGTCAACGATGGACAAACAACAAGTACCAATAAATCCAACTGGACACCAAGTACAAAATATTCCTTTGGAACTTGCCCTCAGTTCAAAGTCAGCTCAATGGATGATAATTTTTATTTTCCTCTTTTAGTGCAGATTATAATTTACACTGTTTAAATTGGATTAGTACATAATTTGTAGCTTTTGGAAGTACAAAAGTAGATTCTCTGGATTAACAAAGTGCATTGCTAAGCCTTGTTAAACATAACAAGCATCACACAAACTGACACAGAAAAATACGGGAGGCTTTCGGGACCAGGGGCACTTACCTCGCTGATGCACAGTATTAGATTTACGCCAAAAGGTGGGAGGAGACAATGGCGGCGCGACGCAATGCGTGCAGCCTCTCCGGTGATGAAAATCTGTTATCTGTCAAGTAGGAGGCCGTGCACAATTCTGATTTGATGGAGGCAGATGTGAGAGCACGGAGGAACATCTGGAGAAACTTCTGAAATGCCTGTTTCGCTGCCGCCGCTACTGTGTGATCCAAAATCTCCGGAGGGGAAGGCCCCAAATCTGCGGCTTTGCCTGTTGCTTGGCTGCCAGGGCCAGGGTTGAAGCACTCGGCAGAGATGGTGCTCAGTGCTCGGCGTCAGAGGGCTGGTCGGAGGCTCGAAGTTTTCGGACGGACTCAGAGTCGGACTGTGGTCGGGTGCTTCCAGGATGCTGCATCGGCACGTTTGCAGTGCTGGAAGCTCATGGCAAGGAGAGTTTCTCCCTTCTACCGTCTGCATGAGATGTTGGGACTTTGAGACTTTCTTTTTACCCTGCCCATGGTCTGCTCTTATCAAATTACGGTGTTGCTTTGCACCGTTGTAACTATATGTTATAATTATGTGGTTTTTGTCAGTTTTAGTCTTGGTCTGTCTTGTGTTTCTGTGATATCATACCAGGGGAACATTGTATCATTTTTTAATGCATGCATTTCTAAATGACAATGAACGAGGACTGAGTGTTCTCATAATCTAAAACGTAGCACTAAAAAAGGTATATCCTTGCCCGTAAAGACTCTGCAAAGTGTAACTTAGAAAATACTGTAAAGATGTGGAGGAAGGTCTTGTGGTCGAATGGGACTAAAGTGGAACTTGTTGGCCTCAATACTCAGAGGTATGTGTGGTGTAAATCTAATGCTGTGCATCAGCCAGGTAACAGCAGACCTACTGTAAAGTATAATGAAGGTAGCATCATGCTACGTACGGGGAATAGTTTTCAACAGCAGGGACGGGAAATCTGGTCAGGATTGACGGGAAGATGAATGCTGCTAAATACAGAGAGATCCTGGATAAAAACCTGCTAGCCTCTGTCTGAAAACTTAAACTGGGGAAGAAGTTTAACAACCACTCTGACCATGGTCAGAGCAACCATACAGTGCCTTCAAATGAAGAAATCTGATGTCCTTGAGTAGCCCTGTCAGAGTCCTACAACCCAATCAAACATCTCTGGCAAGACCTCAAGATTGCTGTCTACCACCACTCCCCAAGTAACCTGGCATAGCTTGAGTAATATTGCAAAAAGTAATGGGCAAATCTTGCTCCATCACACTGTGCAAAGCTAACAGAGATTTATCCAAAAAGACCACTGGCTGTAAGAGCAGGTTCAACTTCCTGAGTAAAAGATTCAACTTACTGAGCAAAAGGTGAATGCTTTTGAAATGCTGACATTTCAGTTTTTAAATTTTAGTTTGCAATGCTTTACAATTTCCCCTATTTTTTGGGCTCTGCGGTGAAAAAGGAGCATGTGATTCACAGATAAATATTCTCAATTAAATTTATCAAAATCCCAGGTTGTAATACTCATTTATGTGAACGAAGAGTTGGGGTCTGAATATTTCCACAAGGCACTGTAAACAGAAATTAAGTGGAAAAAATATGGATTTTTACAAAAATTAGTCCAACAACTGCAAGTTAGGAATTGCAGCATCAGCATATGAAGCCTAACGTGTATGGTGAAAATTGTGTTACCTGTGACTTTTAGAGGTATTAAGGGTAAAGACAAAGGAAGCCGGCAAGTGTCACGATGCTCCCAGTGCCAACAACACAGCGTGCCCGCGACTCATTAACCCTAACCATACATCTTTGGTCTGTGGGAGAACACTGGAGCACCTGAAGGGAACACACATAGACATAGGGGGAACGTACAAACTCCTTTTAGACAGCAGCAGGAATTGTACCCAAACGGTGAGAGCTGGTGCTGTAAAATGATGTGCTAAGCGTTACGCTGCCTCATTTACTTTAGCAGCGGTGTTAACTTTTTTTAAATGGTTAAGATGGTCCCTCAACTATATGGAGTTTGAAGGCTGAAACTGCACTTATCTACAGTCCACACATTCTCAACCACAGAGTGCAATGTTGTACTTGAATCCACTAAAACTACAGGACAAAGGGCCTGACAAAACAATACTAAACTACCCCGGGGAGGGCAGCATAGGACAAAAATACTCCTGTAATGAATGCAGACATGTTAATTTATGGACTGGCCACATCAGTGAGATCTTGCTGTATGAGTAAACTGAAACTACCGCTGTTCAATGTCTTGTCTCTTTTTTGATCACCGCTTCTTTTCTTGGGGCTTGCGGTCTCAAGGGTCAGATTTCATAGAGTCAGTTGGCAAGATCCATCTGTTCCTGCTTATAGTAAGGGCACCACTTCTAACTGCCCACTCTGGCATTACCAAACGAGGGCAGGGACTGCCTGAGACTCCCCCAGTGTGGTGCGCATAACCTCAGTTACGAACTCATCTGGTGGCTTCCCTTCTTCTTCAATGGAGCAGTCCACAAATCAATTATTCCTCTTCCCAATTAAGCTCTCAAAAGTTTCATTTGGGATGTTACTGCAGACTGCAAGAGACTTTCTAAGCACTGGCTACTTATTAGGCACACGAGTGGCCATTGCTGAAATGAGCAATGAGAAGCTGAGCAAGGACTAACACCCTATGCTATTTCACCCTATGGTGTGAAATGTACATCAGTTACAGGACCAATTTCTTACCAGTCATCTCCAGAATTTACTGGCCACTTCACAGGACAGTTACGCATCAACTGCATTGCTGGGGTCTGACCAGGAACAAGGAAGCCAGATTTTCTTTCCTGAATGCCCTTGTATTTCCAGCAGCATTGTTACTGTAACTAGCTATTTCGATTCTATGCCAGATTTAACCAGTTGGATTTCTATCACCCTCCCAATTCAGTGGAAGGTTTGGAAGCTTAGCAGTCAGTGTAACACTGCTACAGTGCTAGCAACCCGGGGTCCAACTGTACTGCTGTCGGAAAGGAATTTGTATGTTCTCCCTACGCAGCATGGGTTTCCTCTGGGTGCTCCAATTTCTTCCCACATTCCAAAGGCGCAGGGATTAGTGGGCTAATTGAGCTGGAAGGGCCTGTATCACGGAAAAACATTAAAATAAAATACAACTCCATGTCCCTGGCTCACTAGTTCAATCACAATACACGTACTCAGAAGAGGAAAAAAATCTAGGGTTCTTACTTTGCGTTTCTTTGAACTTTGTGCGCCACCCCATGAGAAAGAATACATGGGTTTTAGTGATACAGCGATTAGTGCTATTGCCTCACAACACCAGAGCCTGGGGTTCAATCCAAGTACGAAGAGTTTGCTTGTTTACTCGATGATGGTGTTGATTTGCCCTGGGTGCTGGTGTCCAGCTTTGTGTTCACAGACCAGTGATGGCCATTATAGTAGGCATGTGGCAGAAAAGTTGAGAAAGGGGATGGTGGGTGCAAGGGATGATGGCATGTCGGGAAATGGAACTGAAAGGATTACTTTGAGTGCCAGCAGAGACTGAACGGGCTGAATCAGAATCAGGTTTAATATCACCATGAAATTTGTTCACTTTGCAGTAGCAGTAAAACGCAATTTAGAAAAAAAATCTAAATTACAGTAAGTATATACGTATATTAAATAGTTAAAATAAGTAATGCAAAAACAGAAATTTAAAAAGTAGTGAGGTAGTGTTCATGGGTTCAATGTCCATTTAGAAATTGGATGGCGGAGAGGAAGAATCTGTTCCTACGGTGTGCCAGAACCTCCCTTATATTACCTCACTTATAACAATAATCTGAAAGCACGAAAAGGTGGAAATTTAGTTACCTACTGAAACATGGACACTTAGTGTTTCAAGTTGCCAATTCCACCAAAATTGCAAATGAACTCTAGCCACTCCTCATACATTATTGTACCAATTCTGACCCCAACCAAACTGAAAGTATAATGTCAGTAAGAACGTTGATGATGCAAATGGCACAATCAATTGAAAACATTTCTATCTAATGGATAGAAATCTTCATGCTGAGCTCTGAATGATTACAAGACACCAGCTCTCGGATAGTGCTCGCCCACAGCTTTGCCCATAGCAAAAAAGACACCAGAAATTTACTCACTGGATAATCACCTGTTTTAGGATTATAGAATACAAGACAATATAGCACTAGAATGGCCATTTCTTACAACTCATATTTTCCAATCCAGGCAGCATCCAGGTAAATCTCTCCATAGTCTCCACATCCTTCCTATAATGGGGCAAGCAGAACTGTATGAAATACACTAAGCACAGAATTTCTATATAGCTGCAGCAAGGTCAAATGCAGATGAAGCAGGTGGATAAGCCAACTGAGAACACATCAACTTAAATGCAATAGCTGAATGATGAAGTTGAAGCATATAGTATTACATTGAACAGTGTAACAAATATTGCTCAGCCTTCATTCAAATTCACTTCAGCCCGACTGCCAATGTGTTCAAGGTCTGACTTTGCTATTCCTGAATTCTAATGACCCAGCAATTAATTTTTTCCTCAAACCACATTGTAGCATGACAGTGTTCTGATTCAGGTCATTGAAACTTAGTGAAATATATCATCTGCATTAACAACCAAGCACGTGCTGAGGGTGGGGGCAGCCCACAATTGTCACCCCACATTCTGAAGTCAGCCTACAAAGTTTGACAAAACAGAACACAACACAAGTAGCAATATCAACACAGAAGAGGACAACGCCAGTAAAACAAGCCCCTTCCCTTCTTCCTACCCAGCCCCTCACGCACAGAGACAGGCCTTCAACCCCAGGACAGGCCTTGGTTACCAATCAGTGAAATAGCAATCCATGTCCAATATACAACCGTTGTATTAGAATAAGATGTGTATTCTTTACAACACTGGCAAACAATACACACAAAATAAACACAATTTCTACTGGATTTGCAGTTGTGTAGTGTAATGGTTAGTGTAATACTATTACAGCACCAATAACCTAGGTTCAATTTCCACTGCTATCTGAAAGGAGTTTCTCCTATGGGTTTCATGAGAACCCATTGGGGAAGGGGTTTGGGAGTTGTTGTTCTTGGTGCATTTTTGTTCATTTTTTTTGTGCGGGGAGAGGGGTATTTGATGGCCAATGTTCTTGTTGTGTCTCGTGCGGAGGAGGGGGGTTTGGGAGTAGATGATTGTGTTGCCCTTCTTTTTTTCTTGGTTTCGTGGCTACCTGGAGAAGAAGAATCTCGGAGTTGTATACTTTGATAATAAATTAACCTTTGAATCCTTGCATCTTCCAAGGACAATTGGTAACATGAGTGGAATTGTGTGATGTGGGCTCACTGGGCCAAAAGGGCCTGTTATTATGCTGTATCTCCAAATCCAATTTTTAAAAGATGCTAAGTTACCTTTAATAGGAAGAGTTTACTATTTAGTCTCCAAGTACATTGGGGCATTCAGTAAGGTCAGGTGTCATCAAGAGGGAACTGAAAACAGAAAACTAAATTGGCGCTGGGTTGCAGAGTCACAAGTTCCTGTCCCCTGTCAGGTGTCCAGCACACAGAGCAGATTTGGTGCAGGCTATTTACCAGTCATGCAACGTGTATCGACAAGGCCATATGTCCTGTGTTGCAGCTCAAATAACTTAAGGAGAAGTCATGTCTTGAACCTGTTCCAGGCAACTACAGCCCTGCAATGCAATGTTGAAACTCAAAGATGCCAATCTCCCAGCTCATCCTTCCCCTGCCCCTTTCCCCAAGTAAAAACCATGTCCAGAGAACCCCAACAAATCATTTTCAAGTCAAACTGTACAAAATCATTTGGCGCACAATGGGATTCAAGTCTTGACACTGTCTTCCAAGTCTTTGGTGTCATGGCGTCACTACAAATCAAAATTTTAAATAAGTGCAGTTGCTCTTCTCTCGCAAATGGTTTCAAAGAGACAATAAGGCATGCGTAATCCATGCTCAGCAATGCAATGTGTACTAAAGGTGAGGCTTCTGTGAACAACACTTGATTACTTCCAGATCATTGTGGGTGTGACCTGGTTTCAGGATTCTTCTACTCTGCCTAGTGAGTAAGGTCCAGCCTATCACTTGTGGCTTCTCACTTTGAAAGTGCAATGATCACAAACGCAACAGGCGGGAGGTACTTGGATCTTTGCCCTATCTCAAGTTTTGGTTCTCTCAACCGCTACAAGTGGAAATATAGCTTTTATTGCATCTTATGTAACAGCAAGCAATTTTTAAGTCTGAAATTTAACTCCCATCAAATGGGAGTGAACCTCATTTCTTTTAAATGTCCAAAATACCTTGGCAGCAAAATGAACTAATTAAATCTATGCAAATACACAACTTCACAACATGCAGTTTTAAACAATGTTCAAAAAAAAAATCATTCTAGTATAATATCATTTGGTTGCAGTATTTCACAAACTAGCTTAAAATCATCTCATGACTAGTAGGAAATGCTTGATGCCTCTCCTCTGGAATTAGTTTGATGTTTTTAAAGCTGAGGGAAGAATAACAGTTCTACGTCTGATCAGAGTACAACAATGTTGCACTTCAGTCCACTACCAAGTCCTTTTTCATGAATGGGGCCAGATCAAAAAGGAAGTCATTCACTCTGTCAGTTCACTGTCACGTGGCATCCAGCCCCACCACCTCTCACCCAGCTTCCTGCACACTCATGAGGGGTCCCACAAATAAAAATAACTCCAGCAACCCTTTCCCAATCACCTCCTATCTGACGTTTCCAAATCGTCGGCTTTCGGTTTGAAACACTGCCTCGTGTTGCCGACTCACTGATGCGGTTAGTCCAACACTTAGCAGTGCATTCCTGAGCATTCGATTGAGGTTCAAGTCCAAACCAAACATCCACGCATGCCCCACTTTGTTTTTAAACTTGATTTTGATAGCTGTTTGGGAATAAAATCCCCTCAAATGCAGAAAATTGTATTCAAAAAACACAAGGATTCTATGCCACTCCTCTTCTCCTCCCACTAGTCAGCTTGCTTCATAAAAATGGAAATTAAACTTTCTAATCTTTTCCTCCTCCTTCAAAGTTTGTGGTTCCAAAAGAGAAGACTAGTTCATTTGACAGGAAGTAGTGCAAATCTGCTTTCTTACATTTACATAATACTGTTGTGTGTAAAGTTTCCATCAGTTTCCCTCTCAGTTCAAGCAGATTGCAACAGCTAAATTAGACCAGCAGAATTTGATGATTGTACCAACTTCAAACAAACTAGCTTTTCAAACAAGCAGCAAGAGTTATGTTCTGTCTGCAAGCTATGAATCCCGACCATAAAGCAATGGTGTGGCATTTCTTTTAGGGAAAGCTTTAAAAGTGAAACTGTGGTATGAAGCAGCGCAACAAAGCAGAGAGAGAGAGAGAGCGCGCGCAAAGAATTGCAGAACGTTGGCACGCTTACCTTGTTGTTTTGATTGTTCCATCAAGCAGTTTAGTTGACCCAGAACACGAGGACCAGAGACTTTGGCTGCTCTGATGCTTCACAGATCCTGCTCTTCTTAAGACTGAAACTAGACTGTGACTCATCATCCGTATAAATGGCTGCATGACAAACCCTATTACTGCTTTCACTGATGCTTCTGAACCCGATTCACCAAACTAGAAAACTGAAGCTCAGCTAACACACTTAATAAATAAAAGCTTCAAGCCTCTGAGAGAACATCCTGAAAGGGAGCTGACAGCATGGTGAGTAACCGTAGTCTCAATGTGAAACTAAAATGCAATTATTGTGTTACAGGGAATGATTCATCAACACACTGTACATTGTGCAATCTCAAGACCTCGTGGCTGAGTTTAGCCTTGCCAACGTGCTGGAAAGGGAAACAGCCAGTTTGCGGAATTCAGCTGAAAGGCGAGCACACGCGTCTTCTGATGGAGAGGATTTCCCATGCGCACCAGCAGGCAGCAAGGGGAGAAAGGGGAGCGGAGGCTCACAACAGCAGCTTTAACTCGATCGACTGTGAGCTGGTCGACTCCCCACCAAAACCAAGGCACAGAACAGCGAGGGTTGGTAGCTCATCCAGTGACTGCAGATTGGTTATCAGTCATGACATGTGATCAGATTAGATGAATTAACCTCTGCACCTTTACAAACCTTATTTACAGCCTGTGCACATGGTTTATTAACTCGGTGTTTATTTCCAGACCCGAAGCTGAAGGAGATGTCTTCTCGAACCACTGCCACCCTTCTGTGGTTGGTGCACCCATAGTGCTGAGGGGTACCGACAAGGAGAGTCTGGGCAAAGTAGCATGAACGAAACAACCGAGTCCTGGGATCAACTCTGCATGCATGCCGAAGTTCATCAGAATTAAAATTTGCTCGCCCTTTCGTTAATGTGTCACCTTGTTAACAAAGGGTCACAGAACTAGACAGCATAGAGACAGACCCATCAAGCCAATCTGCCCATGCCAACCATAGTGTGCACCCAGTTTCCGCACTCACCCCGTCCCACTCTCCATGTACCTATCTAAGTGCTTCTTAACTTTGAAGTCTATTGCACCTGCCTTAACCACTTCCTCAAGAAGCTCCTTCCATACACTCAATATCCTCTGCATAAGAAAGTAGCTCCCTGAGCCCTTTGAAATCTTTTCCCCCTCACCTTAGGCTTTTGTCCCCTAGTTTTGCACTCCTCTACCCTGTTACTGTCCATTTTACCTATGCCTTTCATAAGTTTCAACACTTCTATAAGGTCACTCCTCATTCTCCTACATCCCATGGAACAAAGGCACAACTTGGCCAACCTTTCCCCACAAATCAGAACCTCTACGTCCCGGCAACATCCCCACACTCACTCCTCCTCTATAACACAGTGACCAAAACTGTACACAGCACTCCAGGCGCAGTCTCACCAATGATTCACACAGCTCCTGCTCCTATACTTACTCCACAACCATCAAGCTCCTGAAGCAGTGTGGATAACTTTACTCACCTCAACTCCGAACTGATTCCACAAAATATTAGTTACTTCTTTATTTATTGAGATACAGCGCAGAGCCGGCCCTTCGCGCCTTTCCAGCCACGCCTCCCAGCAACCCCCTGACTTAACCCTAGCCTGACCACAGGACAATCTACCATGACCAATTAACCCACCAACCTGTACGTCTTTGGACTGTGGGAGGAAACCCAGGCGGTCACAGGGAGAATGAACAAACTCCCTACAGGCAGTGACAGGATGGACTCACTTTTCAGTACTCTACAACTCATGTTCTATGTATTATTTCATTTATTGTTATTATTTGCTTAATTTGTCTTGCTTTGTACATGGGGCGCTTGTCAGTCTTTGCTTATGTATAGTTTTTTTAAATAAATTCTATTGTATTTCTTTATTTCCTTTCAAAATGCCAGCAAGAAAATGAATCTCAGGGTTGTATATGGTGACAATATGCAATTTATAATAAATTTAACTTTGATTTTGACTGATCATGGAGTTGATAAAATTCCAATCATCTACAATCGAATTACCTGGAAACCCTTGTGATTGAATAACCTAGCAACACACACAAAATGCTGGAGGAACTCAGCAAGCCAGGCAATATCTATGGGAAAAGTTCAGTCAATATTTCCGGCCGAGACTTTTCTCGTTTGTGATTGAGTAATGTGTTCACCAACAGTCGATTTCCGTGGTCCTCCTAATCCTGGTTCCCACACTCTGAACTCACAGAGTTCCTACAGTCCCTTTGAACTCACTGATATTTAGACTGTTTACTGTACTCTTGCACTGTGCACAAAGTGATTTAAAAGAATGCACTGGACTATTATTAGTCGGAGTAAAGATCGGCACGTAGGAGGTGGAGGAACTCCACAGGTCAGGTAGCATCTGTGGAGAAGGAAATGGACAGATTGGCATTCCAGATGAAGAGCCTCAACACAAAATTTCCCCCCCATCGATACTGGCTGTGCACTGTGTGTTGCTAAGTGAGAAAGACACCAGTCCAGCACTCTTCCTGCGTGTATAATTTAACCGTTTAACTCCCTCAGTTACTGTTTTCTACAGTCACTTAAGTCAAAGCTGCACTATCATTACAATTGCATCGGAGAAAAGGCCTTTCAGCCCATCTAGCCCATGTCAAGATTATATTCTACCTAGTCCCATCAACCCCCACTGGGCACCAGCCCTCCCATCTATCTATTTATCTAAACTTCTTTTAAATGTTGCAATGAAACCTGCATCCACTGCTTCCTCTGGCAGCTCATTCCACACTCTTACCACCCTCCGAGGGCAGGAATTCCCCTCAGGTTCACTGAAATATTTTGCCCTTCAACCTTACCCTATGACTTCTAGTTCTAGTCTCACCCAACCTCTGTGGAAAAAGCCTGCTTGTATTTACCCTACATATACCACTCAAAAATTGTGTATACCTTTATCAATTCTCCCCTCATGTTCGACACTCCAGGGAATGAACCTATTCAAAGTTTTCCTCTAACTCAAGTCCCAGCAACATCCTTGTAAATGCTCTCTGCATTCTTTCAAGCTTATTGCTATCTTTCCTGTGGGCAGGTGAGCAGAAGTTCACACAATACTCCAAATGAGGCTGTACATCAGATCCCAACTCCAGTACTCAAGGCTTTGATTTATGAAGGCCAATGTGTCAACAGCACTCTTTATGACCCTACCTGTGACACCACTTTCAATCTAAGATGGTGAGGGCATTAACTGTGTGGACAGCCAGAGGCTTCTTCCCAGGGCTGAAATGCCGAACACGAAGGGTGCTTGGAAGTAGGCACAAAGGGGATGTCAGAGGTAAGTTTTTCACACAGAAGGTGGTGGGTGCATGGAATGCACTGCCAGTGACAGTGCTGTAGGTGGATACAATAGGGTTTCTTGGAGCTTAGGAAAACAGAGGGCCATGTGATAAGGAAATTCTAGGCAGTTTCTAGAGTAGGCTACAGCAGACGGCACAACATTGTGGGCTGAAGGACCTGTAATGTGCTGTAGATTTCTGTGTTCTATGTTCAAGGTGTTATTGATCTCTATTCCAGAGCCCTCTGTTCTACTGCACTCCTCAGGGCCCTACCATTCACTGTGAAAGTCCTACCCTGGTTGGTCCTCCTGAAGAGAAACACCTCGCACTTGTCTATGTTAAATTCAATCTGCCATTCTTTGGCCCATTTTCCCCCCAGTCCAGATCCCACCGCAAGCTTCGGGTTCTTTCTCCACTGTCCACTGTGCACCTAATCTCGGTGTCATCCGCAAATTTGCTGATCTGGTTTACCATACTGTTAATATGGAACAGTTCACTCCATAGTGCAATGAGGTGGCACAAGGTAAAGCAGTAAGAGAATGCAGAATAAAGCATAACAACTACAGACAAAGTGCAGTGCAGGTAGGAAATCAATGTCAGCAATTCCAAACCCACTGGATGCTGGAGGTTGAAGACAGCCTGTCCTGCGGTTAGGAGAGTGTGGAGAAGCGTGGGTAGATTAGATTGTTCTGCTGTTATTGCTTTGTCACTTGTGTTCTGTGTTCTGATTCTTCTACTGAGCATGCTGTGTTGGCACCTGCAAGCCGCCACCAGCACATCCTTGGGTGTGTTGGCTAATAATGTAAAGGACGCATTTCACTATGTTTCAATGCACACCTGATAAATAACAGTAAACCTGGATTCACCTGTAATGACTGCATGTTTTATTGAAGGAATCAATGATTCTCTAGGGACAGGGCAGCACAGTGGGCTGGCAGGCTCCTTTAGCCCAGGATCCAGTTCCAAATGTCGCTGAGACTGGAGGACTGAAAGACTCCATTCTCTGCTTCTGTAGGGGACCTTTGTGGAGTGGCACTGAAGAGTAACAAACCAACTCCTCGTGAGAAAGAACCACAACACAAAATAATCAACAGTTGGCACTAACCGGGACCCTGGCACTGGGCAATGGCTGGCATTAGAAGGGAAATTTCACACCAGCACAGGAAAGGGGTCTAAACTAAAGTTAAGGTTGATATTCACTGATCTATTACTCCTTAGATGGTTCACCTCTTGGCTTCGAAATATTTTTAAGTCACGAGAGTGATTGAAACATTTGTTAATCCAGGAATTCACACATGATTCACATTATTAATCAGAACCATCTTCATGAGAGAGCAAAAGAACTTACAATGACTTCTCGCTCTTTCGCCCTATCTGAAGTACACAGTCCAACCTTAACACTTAATTCACTTAGTCATTCTCAGCAGAAATCCTCGTACTGCCCTGCCATGCTAACTGTTTTAATACTAACTGTTAGAATCACACAGCCCAGAAGCAATCCCTTTGGCCTACATACACCCCCATCCTGCACTATTCACAGTCGCTCTCTCTACAGTCCCATAAAGTAACTCACACAAGATTTATTCTCTCTTTCTCTCTCTCTCTCTCTCTCACACACACACACACACACATACACACAAATATCCTTGGCGTACATGAGGTAAATGGAATACTTGGAGGAAGCACATTCAGTCAATATAAGATTGGGGTCACTCCACGGAGACTGCAGAGGGTCAGGCACAAAACAGAGGCACTACAATGTTGAAGCAACAACTAAATTCACTGCGCTGCTGGCAACCCTTTCAAATGAATTTTAGATAGTCTGTCTCTAAAGTCCATGCTATAATAAAACTGAATGTTTATTTATCTGTGAAAATCTCCACATTTGTCTCAAACCTCTTCACTCTCAGACACAGCCAATTAACTCACCAACACAAGAAAACTTGCAGATGCTGAAAATCCAAGGTGACACACACAAAATGCTAGAGAAAGTCAGCAGGTCAGACAGCATCTATGGAAAGGAATAAACATTCGACGTTTCAGTGAGACCCTTCATTGGGACTCTTCATGAGTCATTGATGAATGATCTTAGCCCGAAATGTTGACTGTTATTCCTTTCCATAGATGCTGCCTGACCTGCTGAGTATAGCCAATTAACTGTTTTTTTCACAGTGAATTTAAGTAATGCCCACTACTGATGTGCTGTAAATCAAAGTTCCTTCTCTCTTAATCAATCAGGTTTAGTTCCTCTTCACTCCATTTGGATTTCTAGCACAGTATCAGTATTTTGAGAATATTTGATTTGAGGTAAATAGATTGAAAACTGATGATAATCTCCTCCAAATTTTTCACTTTCCAATCAATTGTCAAATCAAATTCCCCCTAAAAAAAATTACTGAAAGCTTATAGCTGGAAAAAGTCTTGTAAATTGCTTATGTCACACAAAAGGCGCACATTCAAATTAAAGATTAGAACAGTTTTTAAAAGGTACATTCAGTTCACTGACTTCTATCTCATGCTTTGTAGACAGAGTAAAGCATGAAGGGTTTCCTTGGGGTTACACATTTGGATTATTTTTCCCGTTCATTTTGTCAGTATTTATATTTCTGTGATGCTCTACAAGTCCTATGGTTATCAAGGTACTACAAATATATTTCCACACAATCGCCAGCAAATGGAATCTGTCAGTTCTGGAATCTCGAAGCAAATCGCAAAACAACTTACAAAAGTTGCATCAACTTTCTACCGATGCTGACTACCATCATATACTTACTTCATCTGTGCAAATCTGAACCTGCATTCGCTGTGAGTCACAACACTAGAATTTATTGAAGATTATGGAATCTGGAACCTCTGGCATGATGAAAGGAAAAAGAAACGTTTTTTTACCAGAAAAGAAATCTCATTCTAAAGAGGCACGTCAAGCAAGACTAGCGAAAAAGGTGCTTTACAGAAACCAGTCCAGCTTCACCCTTGGCATCTCACATCTCCTGCTTCTGATCAGGATTTCATGGCAAAGGAAGTACATTTACAGAAAACAAACACTGCCCCCCAAAAAACAAGTTTAAAACAATACAGTTTTTAAATTGCAACGTGAGAAGGGACATAGACATAGAATAGTACAGCACAGTACAGGCCCTTCGGCCCACAATGTTGTGCTGACCCTCAAACCCTGCCTCCCATATAACTCCCCACCTTAAATTCATCCATATACCTGTCTAGTAGTCTCTTAAATTTCACTAGTGTATCTGCCTCCACCACTGACTCAGGCAGTGTATTCTACGCACCAACCACTCTCTGAGCAAAAAACCTTCCTCTAATATCCCCCTTGAACTTCCCACCCCTTACCTTAAAGCCACGTCCTCTTGTACTGAGCAGTGGTGCCCTGGGGAAGAGGCGCTGGCTATCCACTCTATCTATTCCTCTTATTATCTTGTACACCTCTATCATGTCTCCTCTCATCCTCCTTCTCTCCAAACAGTAAAGCCATAGCTCCCTTAATCTCTGATCATAATGCATACTCTCTAAACCAGGCAGCATCCTGGTAAATCTCCTCTGTACCCTTCCCAATGCTTCCACATCCTTCCTATAGTGAGGCGACCAGAACTGGACACAGTACTCCAAGTGTGGCCTGACCAGAGTTTTAAAGAGCTGCATCATTACCTCGCGACTCTTAAACTCTATCCCTCGACTTATGAAAGCTAACACCCCGTAAGCTTTCTTAACTACCCTATCTACCTGTGAGGCAACTTTCAGGGATCTGTAGACATGTACCCCCAGATCCCACTGCTCCTCCACACTACCAGGTATCCTGCCATTTACTTTGTACTCTGCCTTGGAGTTTGTCCTTCCAAAGTGTACCACCTCACACTTCTCCAGGTTGAACTCCATCTGCCACTTCTCAGCCCACTTCTGCATCCTATCAATGTCTCTCTGCGATCTTCGACAATCCTCTACACTATCTACAACACCACCAACCTTTGTGTCATCTGCAAACTTGCCAATCCACCCTTCTACCCCCACATCCAGGTCATTAATAAAAATCACGAAAAGTAGAGGTCCCAGAACTGATCCTTGTGGGACACCACTAGTCACAACTCTCCAATTCGAATGTACTCCCTCCACCACGACCCTCTGCCTTCTGCAGGCAAGCCAATTCTGAATCCACCTGGCCAAACTTCCCTGGATCCCATGCCTTCTGACTTTCTGAATAAGCCTACCGTGTGGAACCTTGTCAAATGCCTTACTAAAATCCATATAAATCACATCCACTGCACTACCCTCATCTATATGCGTGGTCACCTCCTCAAAGAACTCTATCAGGCTTGTTAGACACAATCTGCCCTTCACAAAGCCATGCTGACTGTCCCTGATCACACCATGATTCTCTAAATGCCCAGAGATCCTATATCTAAGAATCTTTTTCAACAGCTTTCCAGCCACAAACGTTAAGGCACACTGGTCTACAATTACCTGGACTATCCCTACTACCTTTTTTGAACAAGAGGACAACATTCACCTCCCTCCAATCCTCCGGAACCATTCCCGTAGACAACGAGGACATAAAGATCCTAGCCAGAGGCTCAGCAATCTCTTCCCTCGCCTCGTGGAGCAGCCTGGGAAATATTCCATCAGGCCCCGGGGATTTATCCGTCCTAATGTATTTTAACAACTCCAACACCTCCTCTCCCTTAATATCAACATGCTCCAGAACATCAACCTCACTCATATTGTCCTCACCATCATCAAGTTCCCTCTCATTGGTGAATACCGAAGAGAAGTATTCATTGAGGACCTCGCTCACTTCCACAGCCTCCAGGCACATCTTCCCACCTTTACTGCTAATCGGTCCTACCTTCACTCCTGTCATTCTTTTTGTTCTTAACAAAATTGAAGAATGCCTTGGGGTTTTCCTTTACCCTACTCGCCAAGGCCTTCTCATGCCCCCTTCTTGCTCTTCTCAGCCCCTTAAGCTCCTTTCTTGCTTCCCTATATTCCTCAATAGACCCATCTGATCCTTGCTTCCTAAATCTCATGTATGCTGCCTTCTTCCACCTGACTAGATTTTCCACCTCACTTGTCACCCACGGTTCCTTCACCCTACCATTCTTTATCCTCCTTACCGGGACAAATTTATCCCTAACATCTCGCAAGAGATCTCTAAGCATCAACCACATGTCCATAGTACATTTCCCTGCAAAAACATCATCCCAATTCACACCCGCAAGTTCTAGCCTTACAGCCTCATAATTTGCCCTTCCCCAATTAAAAATTTTCCTGTCCTCCCTGATTCTATCTTTTTCCATGATAATGCTTCATGAACTTTCAAATGTTCAGAAAATAATAAGTGAAAAGATTGCGTGCCAGCGTTGTACCATAAAATTCAGTCAAGAATCCATTCATCCATATCCGCATTCTCCAGGAGGGCAGGTCTACACTTTGGTGTGTGAATGGCCCACTGCACGTGACACACAGTCATCCAGTGCTGTACCATTCCAAGCTGAGAAGATGTTTGAGTCTCAAAACCAAACATGCCAAGCCTCGACTAGATTCTTCTCAGAGGGGGAGGGGAGTGGAGGGGGGGGGAGGGTGAAGGGAGGGAGTATGAAAGGGTACCATCCCTCTCTGAAAAGGTTATGTAATTGGATCTCAAATTAAAAACTCTCAATCTCTACAAATTAACAACTGCATAGATAATAGTATTGGAGAACTCAACAAATTGACACACTATTATTTAAATGCAAGACAAACATTGGGAAAACCACTTCCTTTGACATTAGTCAATCCTACTGCAACAGAATCCCTGCAATTCACTGGACTCCATTTTGAGAGAGGCAGACACAAGGTGGGAAAATGGCTTCCAACTGTTTTAGTCACACGGAAAAACACCATGTCATGCATCTAACTCACAAACAGCTAATGTTGTATCAGGAATTAACTTCCGACTGGAGCTCATACAATAATAACTCCTTGCTGATTAACCAGAACACTAAGAAATGAGTGGCCAGGATGGCCAAGGCTTCACATCATTTCAGGCTTCAGGAACCAAATATGGGTGTCAAACTAATGTTGTTATTGATTCATTTCTTTAAAATTAACTAAGAATCTAAAGATCCTAGCAGGAGAGGCAGGAGGGAGGGAGAACGAGAAACACAAGAAGAGGAAACAATTTCCCCCAGGATCAATAAAGTATGACTATGACTATGGTGCAGAAAAAGAATCCACACACATCTCTAATACTCCAGAGCTGTTTCTAATCCAACACGACTGACATTTGAGCCTAAATAATGGGCACAGTTGTACTTCCATTGAAAAACAAAGCCTAACCATGTCTGCCACAGGTGTCTCCCCTTTCTAATGTTTTCTGTAGTGAGTGGGGGTGTGCAAGAATTTCCTTCCATTTAAATTTGGACAGCTTTCCCAGCTACTTTCACGATAGAAGAAAATGACAACCAAATATTCTCCTTAGCAATTGTGGGGATGACTTAAAACGGACTGAAATGCTTGAGCATATAGACATTAAGAAAGAGGATGTGCTGGAGCTGCTGAAAGGTATTAAGTTAGATAAGTCGCTGTATGGGATGAGATACACCCCAGGTTACTGTGGGAAGCGAGGGAGGAGATTGTGGAGCCTTTGGTGATGATTTCTGCATCATCAATAGGGATGGGAGAAGCATCAGAGGATTGAAAGGCAGTAAATGTTGTTCCCTTGTTCAATGAAGGAGTAGAGATAACCCAGGAAGTTATAGACCAGCACGTCTGACTTCAGTGGCGGACAGGTTGTTGGAGAAGATCCTGAGAGGCAGGACTTATGAGCATTTGGAGAGACATAAACTGTACGGTGATGGATTTCATCAACCATGGGATTGAGTTCATGAGCCATGAAGTAATGCTAAAGCTATATAAGACTTTAGCTAGACCCCATTTGGAGTACTGTGTTCAGTTCTGGTCACCTCTCTACACGAAAGATGTGGATACTATAGAGAGAGTGCAGAGGAGATTTACAAGGATGTTGCCTGGATCGGAGAGCATGCCTTATGAGAATAGGTTGAGTGCACTTGGCCTTTTCTCCTCAGAATGTATAGAGGTGTGTAAGATGATGAGAGCCATTCATCCTGTAGATAGCCAGAGGCTTTTTCCCAGGGCTGAAATGGCTAACACGAGGGGGCATAGTTTTAAGCTACTTGAAGTAGGTAAGAAGCGGGATGTCAGAGGCAAATTTTTCCACACAGAAAGTGGTGGGTGCGTGGAATGCACTGTCAGTGAAGGTTATAGAGGAGGATACAATAGGGTCTTTTAAAAGACTCTCATGGAGCTTAGAAAAACAGTGGGCTATGTGGTAGGGAAATTTTAGGCAGTTTCTAGATAGGGTTACATGGTTGGCACAACATTGTGGGCCAAGGGCCTGTAAAGTGCTGAAGATGTCTATGTTCTATGTTCTAAATACCTACTCTCATATTTGAGCAGTCTTTTGGACCTCAGTGATTCACTACAACACTATCTTCAGAAGTCACTGGAATGGAAGTACTAAGGGCTGTCGTGTACTAGAGAACAAGAGACTCCAGTTTACTGCTGCACCTTCATTTGGTATTGATTTGGGTGGCATGGAACTCGTTTCTTGTATTTCCTGTTCGTTTCCCAGACCAAATCTGGACGGTGCAAAAGCATTGCAATTGGTCCACAACCAAAAGCATGGCACAAATGCAGATCCTACAATCTAAGTCATCTGTGTTAATGCTGATAGTCCTCCTTCTGCAAGGCTCAAATCTCAGCAAAGTAACTTTCCAATACCTTCTCTCTTGTGACTTAATATTCTCTACAAATCTCTCAGCGATTGCTAATAAGTAACCAAGTAAGACCTTCTGAAGGAAAGACCGATAAAAGCAAAGCACTATGCAAATAATTTCTGGCCAACATTCACCCATTTTTATGCAGGAATGGACTGATAAACCATTAGAGCTTGATTTTTCATATTCAATGGCTGAGAATCAGATCTACGCTATAGACCCGCCATGGTGGGAAAGGTGTCAAGATGATACAAGATTGGAGGGAAAACATTCATTTCTTCATGGCATGCCAGGTATATCACTTATATTCAATAAAGTGACAATCAAAGATGACGGCAAGACGTTTCACTGAGGCCTTAAGCGAGTCAGTCATAGAGAACAGAAAGAAGCCCTTCAGCTCAACACATCTATGCCAATGCTTTTCTGCACATCTACACTAGTCCTATTTACCTGCACTACGTTCGAATCCTATTAAAGTGGCTGACTAAATCCCTCAAAAGGTACTAATGCAGATATCAGTAGATTAAAAAGAAACATTCCCCTTTAAAACCCCGTCCTCTTGTTTTTGATACTCCAATCATGTAGGAACGATTCTGACCATCTTCTCTATCAACTGCTTTGTTGAGACCCAGCATACTGTACATTGGAGGACTGCTTTGTTGAGCACCTCCACTCTATCTGCAAGAGGCTTGGTTTCCCATTTAAAATGATTCCTAACCATTTTAATTCCTATTCCCATTCCTCTTCTGACATGTAGGTCCATGTCCTCCACTTCTGCAACAATGAGGCCACTCTCAGGTTGGAGGAGCAACACTTCATGCTGTTTGGGTAGTCTCCAAATCCTCGTAATTTTATTTTTATATTTCCTCTTCCCCCTTCCCTCTTCTTAAATTTCTCACCTTTTCTCCTCCCTTACTTATCACCTCCCCCTGGTGTCCCTTCCCTTTCTCCATGGTCCACTCTCCTCTCCATTCAGATTGCTTCTTCTTCAGCCCTTTACCTTTCCACCTGTCACATCCCAGCTTCTTACTTCAGCACACAGCACCCCCCCCCCCAACCTACCTGGTTTCACCTATCACCTTCCAGCTTGTCTCTCCTTCCCCTCCCCTCACCTTCTTAGACTGGTGTCCTCCCGTCTTCCTTTCCGGTCCTGATGAAGGGCCTTGACCTGAAATGTCAACTGTTTATTCATTTCCACAGATGCTGCCTGGACTGGGACCAGTGAAAGGTCCACAGCTTAGAATCGGTTCTTCCTCCCAAATGGACAATGCAACCATAATGCCATACAAGGTAGTCTCATTTACCCATATTTGTTCCACGGCATTCTAGACCTGTCCTCCCCCATGTACTTGTCCAAGTGCCTCTCAAATCTTGTTAAAATAGCTGCCTCACCCATTCCCAAGGGTTGAAGGGTTAGAAAAGACCAAAAGGTTAGAGAGGGACATGAAAGCCTATTGAGAGTTCTATTAACGAGGTACCACTCAACTGACGTACCATGCTGAGCAGCAAACAGAGCACGGTCCATAGATAGGAGAGTGAAAGGAAGTTGGACAAAAATCAATTACTTCCATCTCTTTTCAGTGTTCTTGCGGTAAGATGTGCCACTCCATTCATCAGCTCTGAAACTTATGAACTTGAGATGGTTGGATAAGCAAGTCTAATTGGACAGTGATGACTAAAGGAAAGAACTGTCCAAATATATTTCAATAAAAAAAAGACAAGTTGTTTCACCAATCGGTTTGCTATCAAGTTCAAGTTGAACATCAACTCATGGTTTCTAAATGAATAATTAGATAAACTGCAACTCACTGTTTCAGTCAGATACATCTCGTGTCTGCTTTTTATACTCTGGAAATGACACAAATAAAGACATACTTCATATTAACTTTTCAATTAAACGGTCAAAAACCACAAAGCTGATGGAAAGAATGTTTTTTTAAGTGATTGAAGAGCTTCCATTAATCCAAGATTCAGTGTCAAGACAGTATCAGGCCATTTTTATAAAAGTACATTCATAAAATAGGCACCACGGTTCCCTCGATGGCCGACAGAGCAGCAAGGTCTTTGACACAGGAATCTCAAAGGCGATCTCTAGTGTGCCTTGAACTGCCTGATTTTGGTTATGTTGTTAGGACTGCCAGAAGTCCTTTAGTCCTCAAAGTCAGAAATGAATGGGGAAGCTCAGAAAACTTACAAAGATTTTGCCAGGACTTGAGGACCTGAGTCATAGGGAAAGGCTGAATAGGTTAGTACTTTGTTCCCTGGAGCCGAGGAGAGAAAGATTTGTACAAAATTATGAGGGTTGTAGATAGGGTAAATGCAAACAGGCTTTTTCCACTGAACTTGAGTGAAACTAGAATCAGAAGTCATAGGTTAAGGGTGAAATGTGAAATATTTAAAGGGAATCTGAGGGGGATCTTCTTCACTCAGAAGGTGGCTTGAGTCTGAACCTAACAAATTAAGTTAATATAGCAATTCGCTGTTAAATGTTGGTAAGCTTAAAGGGTTGAATGGCCTCTTCCTGTCCCTATGTTTCTTGCTGGAAGTGAACACCAGCACTTACTGTTCATAAACTAGCAGGGTTCAAACAGCTATTCCTATACTCAGAATAACCTGCTAATGCGCAGCATCAATGCACACAAGTAACTTGTGCAATACACTGTTATGAAATGTCTTTAGAATTGCACAAGTTTAGTGCAAAGTAGGATAGTGAGGGAGGAGGGCTATAGATGAGAAAGTTTTGAAACCCTCAGCTACTTATGACCCAGTCTTTCACTGATCTTCGTAACATTTTTATGCTCATGACTGATTACCTCCTTTTATCGTTTCAGTCCCTCAACACTTCAGCTGGAGTAGTTCGTAACAGAAACACAAACTTTATTGGGGCAAGTTTTCACCCAGTCAAAATGAGACAAAATGTTCATGTGCTGATGGATGAGGCAAGGTTTCACCTTTGGTTGTACCATCTCCACCAAAGTTGAAATGCTTTTCAGAAATCGGCAGTAGTCCCAAAATGCTCGTGTTTGCTTCAAATTGAAAGAACATAGAGTTCTCTCGTGGATTCAAACTTTTTCTGGTGAACGTAAAAATCTCAAAAAATATTCCAAGTTAACTACCACTCAAAAGACAGTCTCTCTTAACCACTATCAAGATCTACGTACCCTCAAAACAAATAGCTGTTGCAATCTGCAATTTGGAGTTTCTGAACACTTACACAAGTTTAGAAAGATATGAGTACACAGATAACAACTAACAGAATAGAGTAATGATGTTCCAGTGCACTAACAATCTGCTGGAGTTTATCAGAGTGGGGGAGATTTATGCAGAATACCAGGTTTGATTGGGAGTGAACCCTTTCTCTCTATATGATAGACTCCAAAGGTATCTTCCCTGGGAATAATCACAAGTACAAATGCTTCAGTCCCATTTCCCTTCTAATCTCTTCTGCACAATGACTCAAGGCCCAGATTCCTCAGCAATTCTTCCACACCCATCTTTTTGAAACCCATCTTCAATGCGTCCCCAATCCTACATCTTCCCTCTGCAGACATATTTTGCCTAATATACAATGTCTCATCCATTCAATTAAGCCATACAATGCAAAGGTTCTTTTTGTGGGCTCAGGCCCTCAGACACGCACACAACAAAGGGAGACAGAATTGAATCCATACCATAAAACAATAAGACATAAGTGCAGAATTAGGCCATTCAGATATTGCGTTTGCTCCGCCATTCCATCATGACTGATTTCTTATCCCTCATAACCCCATTCTCCTGCCTTCTCCCATAACCCTTGACACCCTTACTAATCAAGAGCCTATCAGCCCCTGCTTTGAATAAACCCTGACACAGCTCCCAGTACAGAGGAAGATTTGAAATTTAATCAGAGTTTGGGTGCTAAAATAAAGCAAGATTCACATCATGCATGTGCTCGATGTTCATCACCAACACAAGAGATGACGACAGACAATGGAATTACTATCAATCAATCATTAACATCCCGCGGGTCGCTGTCAACCAGAAATGGAATTGGACGAGCCCCATTAATAAAACAGCAAATGGAGGGATGACAAATGAATAAGCTCCCAATGCTTAAACTTCCCATCTCCTACAAGTTTCGAGGGAAGGGATGCTCTCTACCTCACTGGTTGAGTGATACTCCAACAAGCAGCTCAGCCCAGAGGATGAATCACCATTTCGGGCCAAAAACTCGAATCCTCATCTTTTCTTCTCCAGTCTTGCTGAAGGATCTCAGCCCGAAATGTCAACTGTAATCTTTTCCATAGATGCTTCCTGGCCTGCTGAATTCCTCCAGCATGCTGTGTGTGTTGAAAGTAAAAGTTAAAAAATTTTCCCAACAAGACCTCCTTTCACTTCAGATGGAATGATTAAGTGCCTGCACAATGAGTGGTGCTGATTGAACAGCTCCTGATCAGCTTTGCCTGTGTTAGCCAGAGGGAAACTCATTTTGCTTTCCCAACCTCATGCAGGGCATAAACAAGGCATTCATGCAGTGAAAGGCTTCACTTTGATGGATAAAACCTGTACCTCCAAAAATTCAAGTCATATACATGCAGTAGTACTGGTAGAAGAGATGTCCAAAATACTAAAAAAAAACAACCGGTTTAAAAGCTGTGACTGCAGGTTTTAATTGAATGTTTTTTAAACTATAGATGAAAACAAACATCTACTAGCCAATGACAATATAATTCTAAAGAAAACGCAATAACTTAAACAATGCTTAATCATTTTAATTCAATTAGTTGACTCTTTATACAGCAAATTTCAACATTCTACACTTCACTTGGAAAACTGAAAAATGTGTGAAGTATGTGCAGAAAGGTTGCTGGATGTATGAAACGGTTTTCTCTTCAATATCTCCAAAACTTTCCCTTTCCACCAATCCATCCAAACTAATGGGAAATGGACAACATTCAGAACACGGGTTCTGGAGCTGACTGGATAAATGAAGAACATTGGGAATATGAGTGCAATTTCGTTATCCACCACCTCAAAGGCATTTCCAGTAAAATGTTAAGAACAGTTTTAATTATTGAAACCAATTCAAAGTAAATTGCACAGGCCCTTAGTCAAGGGAGAAATACGGTTTGAATGTGGTAGAGGGAACATTTTCAAATGAGTTGACAATGTACACATATAAGATTGCAGATAAAGTTTTTAGGTTTCCAATTTCAGTCTCACTCAGTGACAAGTACATTGGTCATCTAGTTACATACAGTACTCTGATAGAATTTTGAGGATTTGGTATCTCACAGTAGCTGTAACCTCAGCTCCACTTTCTAAATGTGGTCAACAAGCTTTCTGAAATCTTAAATGACTGGCCTTCCTGGAGCAAAGTGATAGATGACAGGTCACTGCTTATAACAGTTTTCTCTTTAACTCAATATATACAATGATACATTTTTGAAAAAATACACTTTCAACATCTGAGTAATGGATAGAAAAGGCTTTTAGATGCCTGAAAATGTCAAATGATTTGATTTTAGGCATAGACACGCAAGAGACTGCAAATGGTGGAATCAGAGCAGCTATCTGGTGAAGCAACTCAGATGGCTGAGCCGTATCGGTGGGAGGAAAGGGACAGTCAATATTTCAGGTTGAACTTTACATCATGTTATATGGATGCTGTGTATAGTACTGAACACCACATCCACTATCAGGACATACTTGCGTCTAGAAATCGTTACTGTGGTTTTCGGGTGTTCAAGAGTGTTAAAACCCAACCTGCATGCTTAACAAAATGGGAGCTGCTTTCTGAAAGACAGGGTTGACTGCCATGTCATTTGCATACTTCTCATATCTTCCTGTGGCAGTCCTGCCATGTCATTTCACACTTGAGTGCTTGATGGGGAACAGGCTGTGCGAGGAGAAAATCCATTCGGGGACAGGAAGACTGTGCTGTTCTCCAAGAAAAGCTAGTCCTGATTATGGAAGTCTGATCTACTCTGTGGCTATACATGTCTGAAAACCCTAACCATCTGTAAGATTCATTAGCCAACAGGTTAGCAGGGTCTAGGAACCATGCTGGTTCTACTGATGTCAAGACGTCATTTTAACAGAGGCATATATTATTTTTAAACATCATGTACAAACAAAAAGCTAAGTAGGAAGAACATAGAAAATGTGGTTGTTTATATTTGAAGCAAAGGGATTAGGTAAGGTTTGCCATGAATTCCTTGGAACTAAGTTTCCCGTGGAGAACATCATAAAGGCTAAAGAATTCAGTAAAGAAAACAGAGAAGACCTAAAACATTTTCATTTTATGAATAAGGTGGTTATGGTCATAATGGTGGACAAATCCCTGGAGCCTGACGAAGAGAATTTCAAGACACCATGAAGCAAAGGGATTGAGCCCTGACAGAGATTTTATTTTCATTACCAAGATTCTAAGATTACAACAGGAACTAGTTTAACTGGTAAAGTTGGCTAGGGAATGGCAGATTGAATTTAACACAGACAAGTGTCAAGTGCTGCACTTTGGAAAGTTAAACCACAGCAGGACATGGTGAATGGTAAGGTCCTGAAGAGTTTTGTAGAACTTGAGTCCAAAGAATTTATGTGTATAGATCCCTCAAAGTGGTGACAAAGTTATACAGGGTGGAAAAGGCAGCTTATGGCATACTTGCCTTCAGTGGTCAAGGCATTGAGTACAAGGGGAGGAACATCATTATACAGCTACACAAGATGTAAATGAGACAACACATGTACAGCTCTGGTTGCCGAGATAAAAGGATATCACTAAGTTGGAAAGATGTAGTAACGATTTAAAGAAAATGTCCCTTCTTCAAATGGTCCTTCAAGGAATTTCTTGCCAACCTCTTCGTGGCCTGATACAATGTTCTTTGGTGAGGTGAAGCTCAGTGATCAGTTTTTACGTTACGCATTCACTAAACCAACTTCGTCAAGTTGGTCAAGTACTACAGCTTTGGTTAAGCTATAGCAACAACCATCAGTCAGCAGATCACTCTCCAATTTTAATACTGTCAATATGATGTCACCACCTTGCCTCCCTGTTCAGAATTTGTGTTGGTTCTTTTGGCAGCTTACTCTTCTGCCCACAGCAGCTTCCCATGCAGGATACACAACTCCTGCCCTTTCAGCTTGCCAACATCCAGAAGCTCTTGGGTCCACCCAGATGAAGCAATAACTTCTTCCAATCTGTTTCATTGCATTCTGTATTCACAATGTAATCTCCTCTGCCATGGAAAGCCATTCAAACGATCATTCTGCTGAACACCTCTCCAGTCTGCATTTCCAGTTGTCCAATACTTGAACCCATTATTCCTCTCTGACCTAATGAACATAGAACGTTACAGCACTATATGGGACCTTCAGTCAAAATATGGGCTACTCCAAGATCAACACTTCCTTCTTACGTTGCCCTCCATTTTTCCATTGCCCACGTGTTTCTTAAATGTCCCTAACGCACTTGCCTCTATGACCACCCCTGGCAAGGCATTCTATGCACCAACTGCTCAGGTAAAAAACTTACCTGTCATCCCACCTTTACTTTCCATCAATCACCATTAAAATTTGCCCCACATGTCAGCCATTTCTGCCATTATTATCTTTAGCCTTGAATACTCCTCGGTATGTAGAATACAACCAATCCTTTGACTGGTTATTTGTCAACCTTGTTAAATTAAATATTGAACTATTCCAGTCTTATCAATTACATCAGAAATGGCAAATACTGATGCAAAGATCAAACTTTAACATCAAATGAATAACCCTGCACAGACGCTGCCTAAGGTCCAGCCAAGTTTACATGCTCTTGTTTCTCAAAGTGGCTTCAATCTTTTGTCCTGGATAACATTTTTTAAGTATCCTGGCCCAAAACCCTGAACATAAGATGATGATTGTAACTCTAATACTCAAAAATGCGCTGCACTGACAGAAGACCTATTTTTCAGATGCAGTGTGAAACCAAGACTACATCTGTCTCCTTTGGTGCCGATGGAGATTGCTGCATTTAAGAAGAGCGCACACTGTGTCTTCGGTTACATTGCACACCTCAGCAAAATTCCATACAGAGAGATAACTGGTCTTATCTTTACTGATGGCGGGATAGAGCTTCGTGGTAATTGGTTGCCACATACATTGCACTTTAGATTTCAAAATGCCTCATTTATTTTGAAATGTACAAGAGGCACATGAGTAAGCAAAGAATGGAGGATGGTAGAACATGTGCAAACAGGAGGAATTAGGAGTGAAGCTCTTTTTCAATACCTTGAGACGATGTTAACTAGAAATCTAAAGCACACACACATTGTTTCCAAGGGCTAAGCCAATGCTACTATCATTTTGTTCTCTTTTACATTGGTGCACTGTAGAATGACCATAAACCATCTTGAATCTGGAGTAATGAGACGACAGGTTGACTGGCAAGAGAAGAACATCATACACTTATTGTTTCCAAACTAATTTTTTTCTTTCATTAATAGTAGTAAGCTACTGTGTTTCTTTTAAAGAAAATTATTTCTTGCTGAGCAAGCAGATTTTTATACGCATCTATTAAAATGAAATTTGCAAGTTGGCACACATTGATAATTTTCCCACCTCGTTTTTTTCTTAAAAGTTGATAAAGAAAATTGAGTGCAAAATTCATGACTAACACAACCACTGCCATTTGCAGCATTACTCTTGGGATCTGACCCTTCCAGCTTTCCCTGGTCCAAGCCCCTTATCAACCCTAATGACATCACCAATGTAGAAAGCACCATAATGACAGCTTGCAGAAGATCTGTTATGTTGGAACACACTCCCAAATAGTTTGATAATAAGACTTTTTTGCTACTAAATGAGTAACAGACTATTGATCACAAGGTGGTGTGGGACTGGGCTGTAGAATTTTAATTTTTTATGTAGTTTAATTTTCTTATGCTTCTTTGTATTCTTATATAATCATCTATATACCTGGAATTGTTCGGTGAGTTTTCCCACTTGTTATAGTCGCCTCTGTACTCGTTGGGAACTTCTTACTTTCAGTGGCGGGTGTCACATTACTTGAATCTGGGTATCTGATTGGTTAATGTTATCAATGACATTTCTGTTATTAGAAGTCTTGTATAAGCCATACCACCTTTACTTTTCTCTCCACTCCTGCTCTTCTTTTTATTCTCTCTCCATGCTTCTTCCCTTCTCTTTTTTGCTCTTGCAGACATCCCACCCCGCAAAAACTCATTTCAGGGAGGTAGCACCATCAATTTGCGGGAGACTTCCGGGAGAGGTGGGATGTCTGCAACAGAGTAACTCCTTAGCAGCTAGCCAGCTAGTTTAAATAACGTTAGCTAGGCTAATGAACGAATGACACCTGTTAAACTCACCTCAACATATCTTTTACAGGCTTTACCCACCATGGGCAATAGAAAAGTCACTGTTGCAAACAGTGCAGCGAGCAACACTGTCATTATTTTGACCCCTATTAGGCAGGGGTACACTTTAGTGTAGTCTGGGGTGACATACGTTTCATATTTTCTTTTTTTGGAACACTCTCACTCTTGCTATCGTTCTCTCGCTCGTGGTCGCCCTTACTCGCGCTCTAGCACTTGCTTTCTCACTCTTGTTCTCGCGCTTGCTTTCTTACTTTTGCTCTCACTCTCTCGCGCTCTCTCTCTCTCGTGGTCGCTCTCACTCGCGCTTGCTTTCTTGCTCTTGCTCTCACTCTCTTGCGCTCTCTCTCTCATGGTCGCTCTCGCGCTTGTTTTCTTGCTCTCACTCTCTCACGTTCTCTCTCTCTCTCTCGTGGTCGCTGTCACTCGCGCTTGCTTTCTTGTTCTCGCTCTCTCTCTCTCTCTCTCTCTCTCGCTGTCTCACTCTTGCTCTTGCTCTCTCGCTGTTTCTCGCACGTTCTCTCACGCTCACTCTCAAAAAAATCAATTTCCGGGACATTGTATATCAGGGGTCCCCAACCTTTTTTGCATTGCAGACCAGTTTAATATTGACAACATTCTTGCCGACCGGGGGGGGTTGCCAACGGACAAGAATAGCAGTTGAATGCGTTTACCCAGAAAGACTACAATGACCATGAAGCCTTGCGCGTGCACCCCAGTGCGCATGCGTGTCGTGATCTGCCGATTCCCGCCCCCCCCCCCCCCCCCCGCAACCAGCAAATCCTTTTTGGCGATTCTGTTCGTGGGGGTAGGTGTTAATCACTATGGAATATAGGCAATAAGTGGGTAATACACTCAATTTTGTTTCTAAAAGGGTTTATCTAACGAATTTAATATTAATCACACAGCGCATATTTTCCTCGCATGAATATAGTGATAAGTCAATTATCAGGGGAGCTTGAAGTCAGTGTTGAACAAACTTCCAGTAGAAGGGGTAGAGGCAGGTTCGATATTATCATTTAAAGAAAAATTGGATAGGTATATGGGCAGGAAAGGAATGGAGGGTTATGGGCTGAGTGCAGGTCGGTGGGACTAGGTGAGAGTAGCATTCGGCACGGACTAGAAGGGCCGAGATGGCCTGCTTCCATGCTGTAATTGTTATACGGTCACTTATAAGTCAATAGCATCATAACATTTTTAGTAACATTTGGATATTAAACACACAGCACATATTTTCCCCGTATAAATATAGAAAATCCTTGCAACACACCAATATCGCTGAATCAGTGGGAGCCCTGGGCTTGTTTCCCTGCAACAACATGGTCCTATTGAGGGGTGATGGGAGAGACAGCGATACTCGAAAGGGGTTCCTGATGTCCAGTCTATTCCGCAGTTTAGTTTTCGTTGCATTCATTGCAGAAAACTCCGCTTCGCAGAAAAATGTTGGAAATGGAAGCAACGTTTTCAGTGCTTTCGTGGCTACCTCAGGATATTTAGCCTTGACTTTGATCCAAAATGCCGACAGAGATGTTATGTCAAACATACTTTTCAGCCTGTCGTCATTTGCAAGCTCCAGGCGTTGATCTTCTTCCCACCCTGACACGGATGACGCGCGGGTCATGACCTCGCATGCGTAATGGCTGATCAGTGGCCGTGACAGGGAATGAGGAAAGGTGCAGCTGACTCATATCGCCAAATCATATCGCTTGCTCGCGGCCCGGTAGCGTACGCTCTGCAGCCCAGTACCGGTCCGCGGCCCGGTGGTTGGGGACCACTGTTGTATATAATTTGCGGGCATCAGGGAGCCACTATTAATATGCGGGAGACTCCCGGAACTTCCGGGAGAGGTGGGATGTCTGCTCTTGCAACACTTAATAGAACAATAGACAACAGACAATAGATGGAGTAGGCCATTCGGCCCTTTGAGCCAGTACCACCATTCACTGTTATCATGGCTGATCATCCACAATCAGTATCCAGTTCCTGCCTTATCCCCATAACCTTTGAGTCCGCTATCTTTAAGACTCTATCCATCTCTTTCTTGAAAGCATCCAGAGACTTGGCCTCCACAGCCTTCTGGGACAGAGCATTCCATACATCCACCACTCTCTGGGTGAAGAAGTTTTTCCTCAACTCCGTCCTAAATGGCCTACCCCTTATTCTTAAACTGTGGCCTCTGGTTCTGGACTCACCCATCAGTGGGAACAACAATTTTTAAGCCTCATTCTTGACTTCCAAAGAACCTTTGAATTGCAAAAGCATTGGGATCCAACAGTGTAACGAAGTAACCAATGCAAATCCAAGTCAATTCAACTGCGCTCGAGATTAATCTGAAGCTAACACTACTGCAGTTGATGCTAAATTCAAATGAGATCCTACCAAGCTGAAGCTGTACATTATTTTCATTTCAAAATATACTTTATTCAAAAATAAAAGTATATACAATAAACTATTCAATGACTCTCAATGCTTTACATACATTTCCCTTATCGTCTCTACATATCCATACTTTTGGCCACCCACGTGGCACTCTGTTGTTTCACTTTTCCACACCATTGTTGAGGGGTATACTCCCCACCACCTGACCCGGCCCACTCCCGAGGGAGAAGAACCCTAAACAGTGGTCCTTCCCCACCGGGCTCTTGCGGTGGCTGCACCAAGTTTCAGTGCGTCCCTCAGCACGTACTCCTGCAGCCGAGAATGTGCCGGTCGGCAGCATTCTCCCATGGACATCTCCATGTGCTGGTAGATCATCAAGTTTCAGGCTGACTAAAGTGCGTCTTTCACCGAGTTGATGATCTGCCAGCAGCACCGGATGTTGGTCTCCGTGTGCGTCCCCGGGAACAGCCCATAGATCAGAGAGTCCTCTGTTACGCAGCTGCTGAGGATGAAACGTGACACTAGCCCGTCCATCCTCCTCCACACCCTCTCTGTGAACTGACAGTGTGCAAAGAGGTGGGTCACAGACTCCTCCTCACTGCAGTCCTTCCATGGGCAGTGGGGTGCAGAGACGACATTCTGGGCGTACAGGAGGGATCTGACTGGGAGGGCTCCTCTCACCGCCAGCCAGGCGAGGTCTTGGTGCCTGTTGGTGAGGTCTGGCGATGAGGCATTTTGCCAGATGTACTGGACGGTCTGCTCGGGGAACCACCCCACTGTGTCCATCACGTCCTTCTCCTGCAGTGCCTGCAGGACAGTACGTGCAGACCACTGCCTGATGGCCCTGTGGTCAAATGCATTCTCCTGGAAGAACTTTTCTACGAAGGACAGGTCTGTCGGCAACAACCAGCTGACTAGAGCGTTGCGCGGGAGTAGGGTCAGACCCATCCTTCGTAGCCAGGGCGACAGGTAGAACCTGGGCACATAGTGGTACTTGGTGCCCGCGTACCTGGGTTCTACGCACAACCTGATGCAGCCACACACGAAACTGGCCATCAGGGTGAAGGCGACATTGGGGACGTTCTTGCCCCCACTGTCCAGGGACTTGTGCATGGCGGTCCATCTTGGATCTCCAGACAAATCTGAAGACAGCTCGGGTGATTTCCGAGCTGTAGGAGCGGGGGACGGGCCAGATCTGCGCCAAGTACAGCAGCCCTGACAGCACCTCACACCTGATGATCAGGTTCTTGCCCGTTATCAACAGGGAGCGCCCTCCCCACAGACCCAGTTTCTGTTTCACCTTGGCAGTCCGCTCCTGCCAGTTCTTGTTGCACGCCTCGGCCTCTCCGAACCAGATCCCCAACACCTTCACGTGATCAGACCTGATGGTGAAGGGGACGCTGGATCGGTCGGGCCAGTTGCCGAAAAGCATGGCTTCGCTCTTCGTGCGGTTGACCCTGGCCCCCGACGTTAACTCAAACTGTTCACAGATGCTGATCAGCCTGCAAACTGACCTCGGATCAAAGCAGAAGACGGTGACGTCGTCCATGTACAGGGAGGTTTTCACTTGGGTCCCTCCTCTGCCTGGCAGCATCACCCCTCTTATGCCCTCATCCCTCCTGATGGCTTCGGCAAAGGGTTCAATGCAGCAGACAAACAAGACAGGGGAGAGGGGACAGCCCTGCCTGACTCCAGACCTGATGGGGAAGCTCCCTCACCCTCCTCCTATCATTTTGGAATCCCTCCCCCTCCTAACTTCTCCTATCATTTTGGAATCGCTCCCCCTCCTGTCTTCTCCTATCATTTTGGATCCCTCCCCCTCCTGTCTTCTCCTATCATTTTGGAAACTCTGCTCTTAAACGCATCTCCCCCATCTTACGTACATCTGCTCTCACTCCATCCTCCCGCCACCCCACTAGGAATAGGGATCCCCTGGTCCTCACCTACCACCCCACCAGCCTCCGGGTCCAACATATTATTCTCCATAACTTCCGCCACCTCCAACGGGATCCCACCACTAAGCACATCTTTCCCTCCCCCCCCCTGCATTCCGCAGGGATTGCTCCTACACGACTCCCTTGTCCATTCGTCCCCCCCATCCCTCCCCACTGATCTCCCTCCTGGCACTTATCCGTGTAAGCAGAACAAGTGCCCTTACACTTCCTCCCTCACCACCATTCAGGCCCCCAGACAGTCCTTCCAGGTGAGGCAACACTTCACCTGTGAGTCGGCTGGGGTGATATACTGCGTCCGGTGCTCCCGATGTGGCCTTTTATATATTGGCGAGACCCGACGCAGACTGGGAGACCGCTTTGCTGAACACCTACGCTCTGTCCGCCAGAGAAAGCAGGATCTCCCAGTGGCCACACATTTTAATTCCACATCCCATTCCCATTCTGACATGCCTATCCACGGCCTCCTCTACTGTAAAGATGAGGCCACACTCATGTTGGAGGAACAACACCTTATATTCCGTCTGGGTAGCCTCCAACCTGATGGCATGAACATCGACTTCTCTAACTTCCCTAATGCCCCACCTCCCCCTCGTACCCCATCTGTTACTTATTTTTATACACACATTCTTTCTCTCACTCTCCTTTTTCTCCCTCTGTCCCTCTGAATATACCCCTTGCCCATCCTCTGGGTCCCCCCCACCTCCTTGTCTTTCTTCCCGGACCTCCTGTCCCATGATCCTCTCATATCCCTTTTGTCTATCACCTGACAAGCTCTTGGCTCTCCGAGGTCGCAACTGAGCCGTCCTCTTCCTTAAGGTTGTGGATCACAGAGCTCCCCCTGTGCACCTTTTGGAAGAAGAAGCGTGAGCACGTCTCGTCCTGCTCCACGGTTTGGACCCTTGATCAGAAGATGATCTTGGAGGATTCGGCAGCGAGGTGCTGGGCTTGCCGGCCCTTCACCTCTGGCAATTCCTCCCTGACATCCACCCCCTTCGGCTGCAGAAGAAGAAGTTGCTGCAACTCCGTCTGGAGTTTACGCAGTTCCCTCTGCTCCTGCCTTGCTTTCCGGATACCCTTGTGGATGAAGAACTTCTTGATGTTCTCCTTGGTGGCTTCCCACCAGTGAACAGGGGAATCAAAGAAGGCTTTCAAGGTTCTCCAACCTGTGTACTCCGTCTCTAGTTCCTCGATCTTTTCTGGGGTCAGCAGCTTAACGTTCAGCTTCCACATCCCCCTGCTTGCCTTCTGGTCCTCCCGTAAGTGACAGGTGGCTCGCAGAACTCAGTGGTCAGAGAAGAACACCGGCGTGACGTTGGCGGATCTGACCGAGACGGACACTGAGAGGAAGAGGAAGTCGATCCGGGAGCGGGCTGAGCCGTCCGATCGTGTCCAGGTAGCTTGTGGCTGCGCTCCACCTGTGGGGGTGCCAAAGGCGTCGCGCAGCTTGGCTGTCTTCACCGTTTTCATCAGGAGTCTGGAGGTACTGTCCAGCCTGCCGTCGGCACTGCTGAATCCTCCAGCTGTGTCAATGGTGCAGTTGAAGTCTCCAGCCAGAACGACCGGCTGGGACGTCACCAGCAGCGCTGGGAGCTGCTCGAAGACGGCTAGCCGCTTGCTCCGCATGGGGGAGACGTACACGTTGATCAGCCGGAGCGGAGTGCCCCAGTATTTGAAGTCTGCTACCAGGAGGCGCCCCGCAACCACCTCTTTAATTTGGGAGATTAAGAAGTTGCCTCCCCATAGCAGAATCCGCAGGCCGGAAGCGCGACAATCATTGCCCCCCCCAACCATACAGACAAACCCTGGGTCCACCTCCAGTAGTTGCGGAGGTGCGGTTGTCCACACTCCTGGAGGAAGGTCATGTCGGCCTTTACAGTGTCCAAGTACTGCAGCGCGCTGACGCATCGCCCAGTACTCTTCAAACTGCGCACATTCAAGCACGCCAATTTAGGGTCCGCCATCATTTAAAGTTCTTTATTTCAGCTGCTCACCGCCCTCACCTTCGCAGTCCTGAGCCTTCATGCCCACCACCTTTGTTAAGTCTTTCACCTTCTGTGGGCTCAGGTACTGCAGGTAATCCTCCCCAGGTGTGGCAGTTCTGGTTCTGAGCCTGGGGGGTTGTTGACTTCCGGGGCTGTTTCCCCTTCAGGCTGCTGGGCGCCGGCCACGGCTCGGCTCCCGGATTCCCGGAGCTGGGGGTCTCTGCTGCTCTCCGCCTCCTGTACTTGGGGGGTGGCCAGCAGACTTTCTCCGCTCTCTCTCCTCCTCTCCATGTGTTTTGCCAGCCGCCTCCTCTGCCAGGGCTGCTGGCCTCCCCCAGCTGCTTTCTCCTCTAAAGAGGACAAGGTACCAAAGGCTGTGTGGCGCCCCGCCTTGCTGCAGTTTCGGCACACCCTGGGTTGCCCCGCGTACACCATGAAGCCTTCGGTTCCCTCCGATGGCGAAGACCGGGGGGGGGGGGGGGGGGGAATAACCCAGCCACTGGAGTCCACCCTCAGCTTCACCTTGACCTTGCACTTGCGCTTGCTGGTCCAGATCCCCAGGCCGTCCTTTATGTCCTCACAAGCTCCTACGCTCTCCACATACCGGGTGAGGAATGTGAGGATGTCCACTACCGGCACGTATGGATTGAACATCTGGACCATGACAGTCCATTCCTGCTGGGTGGCGGTGGCAAAGAGGGGCTGTGCTTTCAGTAGCAGCGGCGGCGCCTCGCTCCCCTTCTGCAGGAAGTCCCAGTGCAGCCTCTGCCACCCTGCAGCCTGCCGGAAGGTGACATCAAAGAAGCCAGCAAAATCCTGCATGCAGTACACGTCCTCGGGCGTAAATCCACAACATTCCATCAAGACCTTCCGGATGAAAGTCTCTCGGGTGAAGCCGGTGTCCTCGTTCTGGTCTCGCACTGTCAGCCCGACAGTGTTCCTGATTCCCGGACCTCGAGCTGATGCGCTGGTCTCTGCCGCCATCCTCTTCACCACTGTTGTCGCTGGTATGGGGTGTTAGATTGGGAGCCAATCAGCATCAGGATCCACCCCTGCGTCAGCATGATCTCTTCTCCTCAGCCTTCCGATCAGATAAGAACAGAAACTACACTTGATCATAGCCAAAAGGCCGAGATTGAGAAGCTGAAACTGTACATTGACCAAATCAGAGTCCTTCTACTTTGGGGCTTCAATGAGTCTTATTTAAACCAGTCTCAGAATTACCAACTCTCCTACAACCTCAAAGATGTAGTCAGTGCATGTGTTTCAAAGTATTCTTTTTTTCCACCTGTCTTATTATGTTTTGCTTGTCTATATTTTGAAGCAGACACAAGCTGACATAAAATTTGATAAGACTTCTGAGCTCCAAATATCAAGTCTGTCTTTGCTTTTTGTTAACTCATTCCCGCACCGCCCTCCCCCCCCACTTTGATGTTATGTGATTTGGAGATGATTACAAGGCAGGGGTGTTCTGCTCCCCTTGGCCACTGATTTTTATTTAGCCACAATGTCGCAGCAACCACTAATTAACCTGAATCACTGGACAATTTACAATGACTAATTAACCTACCAGTACATCTTTGGACTGTGGGAGGAAACCAGAGCACCTGGGAGAAAACCCACACATTCCACAGGGAGGACACACAGAGACTCCTTACAAAATGGTGCCGGAATTAAACTCTGAACTCCAGGACGCTCTGAGCTGTAAGAGTGCCGCACTAACCACTATGCTACTGTGGTGCCCTTTTGTGGTAATACTCACAGGTGGAAGGTGGTCTTGAAGTAGCCTGGGAGTGTAATTTGCAGAGGGTACATACCACAGCCTCTGTGCACTCGGCATGTCGTAAACTAAAGTTTAGCATGGTCCTAAAGCTGCTGGAGTTATTCGCACTTCACACCTCCAGGCAAGTGGAGAGTATTCTATGACCCTCACTAATGCCCTTGTAGAAGATGTGTCGTGACTCACCTCCTGACATATTCTCTTGTTACTGTGATAATTCTGTAGCTGGTTCAGCTGAGTTTCTGATTATTAGTGACCTCCGGGAGTTTAATGATGCATTATATACAATGCCCTTGAACATCTTTTGTTGGAATAGTCATCTCTTGACATATTGTGGTGTGATTGTTCCTTGCCACCAAGCATGTTACTAAGTGCCTGGGCCTTTTCCCATGTGGACGTAGACTGCTTTATTTGCTCGAGATACTAATGGAATTGAACATGGTGCATTGACCAGTGATCATTCACGTCACTATCTGTGATAAAATGAAACAGTGGATTGTACCCTTCAATGGGGTACTGCCCTGCAGTGTCGATTATCATCCAGTATTGACATCAATCTTCCTTTGTGTGATGTACGACTTTAACCATGGAGGGCTTTACTCTTGGTCCTCACTTTGTCAAGGGTTGTTACTCTAATCTTACATTGGGAATTCAGGCCTTGGATTAATATTTGGTGCAGGCCTGTGAGAAGGTTTGGAGCCAAGTGACCCTGGTGAAACCCAAACTTGAGAGGGATGAGTAAATGGCATTCAATAACTTCCCTCACTTTGCTGATGTAGTGCAGGCTGAACTGGACTTAAAATAAATTTGAAAAGAGGACGTGCATAGGCAACTTTGCTTAATACAGGGCAGATGCAATGTTGCAATTCTACTGGGGCAACTTGCCTTGAGACCTGGAATACAAGTCATCTGCATTACTCCCAGGAAGTTCCCTGGACAGATAGCTTTTCTGTATCCACTGTTCTTGGGTGTCTCCTGATATCATGTGATTAAATTGGCTGAAGATTGGCATCTGGTTTCACTTGGAACTATTGGCTGAACATGCTTCTGAACATCTTCAGCACTGGTATGCAGGGTTCCAACTCTTTCCTTAGATGCCCATGCATGTAACAATAGGAGTTGAATCCTGTTCTTAAAAACAGTTGCAGGGGAAAAGGAAGCATCAGGGGATATTATTAGCAACAAGAGTTAGATCAGATTGTGATCATGAATTCTATTCCGAATTAGACTGGCAAATGTTGATGGGTATGTTGAAGTTGTGTACTTAATTGCACAATGTCCTAACTTTTCTATAAATAAGCTTTTCTCTCACGTTCTTTTGAATGGAGGTTTATTGCTTCAGTATGAGTCATATTAAAATATGTAAAGTACTATAATGGACACCTGATGGGAAAACTGAAGTAGATTAAACAGCATTCCAAACTCTCCCCCAATGCATAATTTCACTTTGTTTGTGCAGATATACTGTACAACCACAGTCACATCAGAATTAGGTTTAATGTCATGAAATTCGTTGCTTTGTGGGGCAGTAATTGCAATAAATTCTGCACACAGATACACACTCACACACACTTCGGGTCCAGGGTCCCAGGTTCAAACCAAGCACGCCCCTTGCACGCTTTCCATCTGTGCTGGGTTGAGCGCTCAGATAACAACCCGGCCTCATAAAACTAATGCTAAAGAAATGGCAGGGTTGCCACCCAATATGCCAAACAGGGCACGGGGAGGAACTTTTACATATTGTATGTCCTGGGTGATGGGGGATCTTAATGATGGTTGCTGCCTTTTCCAGGTATTGTCTTTTGAAAGTGCCTGGATGCTGGGAAGGTTGGTGCCCACGATAAAGCTGGCTGAGTTTAAAACTTTCTGCAGCTTTTCCTGATCCTGTACAATGGCCTCTACATACCAGACAGTGATCCAACCAGTTAGAATGCTTTTTGTAATCCCATCAATATTTTGGGCCCAGGAAAGATCTGCAGAGATGGTGACACCCAGGGACTTGAAACTGCTCATCCTTTCCCACTTCTGATCCCTCGACAAGGTGTGTGTTCCCTCAACTTCCCCTTCCTGAAATCCACAATTAATTGCTGGTCTTACTGATGTTGAGTACAAGGTTGTTGCTGTTACCACTCAAACAGATGATCTATCTCGCTCCTGTAAACTTCGTCACCATCTGAAATTCTGCCAATAGTTGTGTCCTTGGCAAATTTATAGATGGCATTTGAGCTGTGTCTAGCCACACAATCGTAGGTGTAGAGAGAGTAGAGTGGTGGGCTAAGCACGCATCCTTGAAGTGCGCCAGTGTTAATTGTCAACGAGGAGATGTTACTTCCAATCTGCACAGACTATGGTCTCCCGGTGACAAAGTCAAGGATCCAGTTGCAGACAGAAATAGAGGCCCATGTTTCGGAGCTTTTTGATTAGAACTGAATGTATGATAGTATTGAATGTTGAGCTGTAGTCAATAAACAACAGTCTGACATAAATATTTACTATTGCCTAGGTATCCAAGGCAGAGTGAAGAGCCAGTGAAATTGTATCTTCTGTAGACCTAGAGTAGCAATAGGCAAAATGCAGTGGGTCCAGATCCTAGCTTAGGCAGGAGTTGATTCTAGCCATGACCAACCTCTCAAAGCACAACAGTAGATGTGAGTGCCACTGGGCGAAGTCATTGAGACAGCTCTCCCTGCCCTTCTTAGGTACTGGTATGATTGATGCCCTTTTGAAGCAGATGGGAACCTTTGACTACTATAGTGAGAGATAGAAGATGTCTTTGAACACACAAGCCTGTTGGTTGGCAGAGGTTTTCAGAGCCCTGCCAGGTACACCATCAGGGGTGTATACCTTGGGAGGTTTCACCCTCTTGAAAGATGTTCTGTCATCAGCCTCCAAGACAGAGATCACAGGGTCGCGGTGTGCTGCTCAGATTTGCACAGGTGTAGTTTTGTTCTCCCCTTCAAAGCGTGCATAAAAGGCATTGAACTCCTTTGACAATGAAGCATCTCAGCCATTTTGCTTTGCAGGAAGTAACGGCCCGCAATCTCTGCTAGAGATGATGTGCATTGGAGTCTATCTCTCACCTCAATTGAACTGTTTATTCACCCTTAAAATAGCCTTTTGCAGGTCGTACCTGCACATGTTGGTGCAGTTGGTGAGGTATTTGGATATAAACAAAGTTTGGTCAGTTGGATGCAATTTCTCAATTACACAACTTTGTCTGTCCACACAATACAAGATCTTGGCAATAGAAGGACAGAATAATGTTCTGAGAATTGATTTGGGCTTCATCTGGGCTTCAGCTGACAAACCTGAAGCACTGACTCTATATGTCTCTTTCCATAGGTGCTGGCTGGTTTGCTAAATGTAAGCCAGTTTTTTATTTCAGATTTCCAGCAGCTGCAGTTTTTGTGGCAAGAATCAAGTTCACAGCAGCCTTGATTGTTCTTAGTCATAAGACCAGAGAACAATTCCTCAATTATGAGGGGAGTAACCCAGTTTGGAGATGAAGATGTCTCCATTAAGAATAGAAGGCTACATTCCCCAAATGTCTCAAAGACGTTCATGAGGCCAGAACAAAGAAAACCAATGCGACGAGACCCTAGTCACCATAATAGGCTGTGATCCTATTACCCTCTCTGAGTGGTGTCACCGCCAGGTTGGTCCAGATGGATTAACAGAAGTACTTCTGTGGGCTGCTCCCAGGATTACACAGACATCAAGTGATGCTGGAAGATCATCTGGGTGAAAGATTTTCTTTGGCCTGCATGAAGCACAGCGAGATGTTCATGGAGGGATATGCTACTGACTGGTACATTCCAGGTTGCAGGAATACCGATCAAGAGAGGCACTGAAGCTTGATGCGGCCGATGCAGAAGTTCTGTAGGGTCTAGGGTTCTGGGGTCCCTCCTCAGTTTGACATGGAGTCCTGTGGGGTGGGGACCCATCAAAAAATGAAAGGGTGTATTATCCCAAGGGAAGCACAACTGGCAAAAGCACTATGGTTTTAACAAAGTATGAACAATAAGTATATTGACCTAGCAATGCTTGTATATTTTAAAAATCATTTTGTATATATTATGAATAAAATTCATTTGTGAAATAAAATATCACACAGGTAAAGTTGTAATGGCCGTATCTCTTAGCAATGCTGAGTTCTGTACCATGAAGGAACACAGGTGGAGTGCACTTTTAGATTAATGGGCCCTCTCTCTCTTACAGGTGAGCGATAAGCAAATATTCATTTGCTTTACCCAAGAATGGGCATTTGCAAGTAAATCTTTGCCCCAGGACAATGGGAGGCTATGTTGAAAGCTGGGGAGTACAGAAAAGCGGGCTGCAGAAATGTGACAGGGAATGTAATGTTCATAGATGAAGGGCTACAGAGGGCCTAATCAAGAGCTCCTGCACCACCTTCCATCTACTCAGGCTACAAACAACACTTGGGTGTGGGTGCCAGACAGGAACTCCAGGCTAACACGACACAGTAAATAATACTTTGCCCACACAAAACTGGGAAACCACCTAATATGGTTACTTCAAAATGTTTTGCAGCAGTTTAAAATGATCAAAATTAAAACAAAAATACAAATTCTGCAAATCAGAAGAGACTTGAGATTTGGGGAGGAGAAAACAGGATTGAAATTAATATTGGGCCGAGAAGCAAATACCAGGATCAATTAAAATCAATGGGCCGATATTCATACATCTGTACAAGAGAATTGATAAGTGGTGGGGAGGAGGCGAGGGGGGGAGAAAGGGAGGAAGAAGAGCAAACACCTAAAGATGCGACTGGGATGGGATAGTGGAGAGAATTCATAATTCTACTCTCAATGAAAATAACAGATGAAAATTGTTATGTCTGTGCACAGCTACATATCAATTAAATAAAAGCATGCATACGGGAAACAGCTTTAACCGGTGTATTCACATTCCAGTGAGAGAGAGACAGAGACAGCAAGACAGAAAACACAATGTGCATGCATAGACAACAGATCAATACGTTGTGCGGGTGGGGGGGGGAGCCATTGGTCTAAAAGAAATAGATCCATACATCACACTTCCTCCCCCTTTAGGTTAATGCAACATAAAACTGTATATGTACAAAACATTTAATTTCCCTTTCATAAACCCTATTCCAAATAAACAAGCTTTCACAATAACAGTCCATAACTAACCTCGCAGTTCTAAAGATTCAGTCTTTGGGTGGTACTCTGTTTCTTTCAGGATAGCGCCTCTGGACCTGTGGAGTGGCGTCAGCTTTGGCAGGTGTCTTGTCAATGATAACATTCTCGTCACACCTCTGGACCTGTAGAGTGGCACTGGGTTTAGTAGGTGTCTTGTCCAAGACAAGGATTTCGGTTTTCTGTGTTACAGTGCTGTCAGTGCCATGATCATCACTGAGAGGCAAGTCTGGTGACTGTGATGCATCTGCCTTGTTGGATGGAATCAACTCAAGACGTGTTCTTCCATTCTGAGCATCCAGAGTCAGGTCGACATGACCCCTCCACGTACGATCTCCAATATCCACTGTGTACATCAGTGTTCCGGTTCTTACAGCCATCCTACCGGGTGTTCACTTGTCTTCTTAGTAATCATGCTCTAGGACTTCCAATCCAATCTCCAACCTCCTTGCTGATTTACTTGAAAACTGGTTGAACTGTTTATTCTGCATTTCCTTCCGTAGATCTGGTTTCAGGAGGTCTATGCAAGATCTCAAAATTCCTGTTCATGAACAGGTGTTTGATTTGTCATCACATGAACAGAGTTCCGATACACAAAAAGGAAGTTGTCAACCTTGTGCTGCAGAGAAATGTCCTTGTCCATCGCTATGATGGACTTCTTGAAGGTCTGGATAAACATTTCAGCTAACCCATTTATTGCTGGGCGGTGAGGAACTAACTTGAAATGTTTGATGCCATTTTTCTTCATGAACAGTTGGAATTCTTCTGACGTGTATTGTGGGTCTGTTGCCACTCACAATTTGTTCTGGTAAGCCATTTCTAGCGAAGACAGTCCTCAGAGTGGAGCAAAGCGGAGAGGTGGTTGAATTCATTGGTAGAACCTCCAGTCACGTTGGATGAACATCCACAGCAATCAGAAACAAGAAGTCCATGAAGGGCCTAGCAAAATCAACATGTAATCTTTGTCATGGTGAAGATGTCCACTCCCATGGATGTAACAGTGCCTGTGGGGGTGCATTTTCAATTTTTTAGCATCCCGAACAGCTTTTGGCCAAGCCTCTGATATGTTTATCTAGTCCGTTCTCAAACACCTTCGAATTAGCATTAAGCAGCTGTGACAGCCTCTGATTAGTGCTACCATTTGGGCTGCAGTTGCCTGTTGATGTCACACTGAGAACTTTGATTGAGTGCCAGTCTAGTTGGATTTTTCTTGTCCAGTCACATCCAAAAAGTGCTGGCCCTCCACATTTCAATACATAAAGCATGAACTGCAATGTTTGGCCTCCGTATACCACCTTCACTTTCAGTTTGCCTTTGGGGGACAGTTTTTCTTCTGTGTAGGTCTTTAGCGCCATGAGGTCTTCTCTAACGGTATCTTAGAAAGCAGTCTGTTGTAGTCAGCCTCTGGAATTATGGGCAAACTGACCCTGTATCCAGCTCCATTTCCAGTTTTACACTGGACGCATCTATTGTGATCCATATTATATTGCGATCTGCTTCATTAATACTATGTAGTTCTAGGCATGACAGTTTACCTTTGTCAACCTCTATGTTGTCTGATTCTCTTTTACATTTGTTAACTTTACACATTTGCTTAGTTTTGCATTTGAGATGTTTTACTCCGTTGTGCTTTGTGTCTGCCTTGCACAGTCTCTGTAATCTTGTCTGTGACACTTTCTGCAGACTTGTTCTTTAAACCAACAATCATTTGCATCATGGGAGGATTTTCCATGTAGATAACATTTTTGGCTTTTTTAATTCAGGACATTTTATGCATTTCACATTCTTACCTCTTTTTCTGTAGTTCTGTTGCATCCTTTGCTACGTAATGATATTGCAATGGCCAATGTCCTTTCTAAGGTCAGATTTCTTTCTAACAGTAGCTTCTTTTGAGTGCCTTGACAATGAATGCCGCATACAAGCCTGTCCCTTAATGCGTCAGAAAGTCCTTCTCTAAAGTCAGTACTGGGAAAGTTTGCGCAGTTCTGCAATGTATTCAGAAAGGTTTTCATACTATGACAGGTTCCTTTTGTAAAATCTAAATCTCTCAGCTACTGCCAGCGGTTTAGGGCTCGAGTGATTTTGTAAAATTGTAACAATTCCATCGAACATCTTGCTTGCTGGCTTTTTAGAGGTTACTAAGTTGCATAAGAGACTGTACATCCTTGTATCCATTAAGCTAAGTAGTGTAGGGGCTTTCTTTTGCTCCTCCGCTTTGTTCACATTACAATAAAGTTCAACCCTCTCGTTATACAACTCCCAGCCTTCAGGAGTGCTATCAAATTCATCAACTTTTCCAGCTGCAGCAATTGCCATGTTATTTTCACTTTAAATTCAGCGCATTTTTCACTGTTATTCATGTGTTCCTTTGCCAGCATCCATGACTGCCTTCTCATGCTGTTTTGTCCCACAACTGTCAGTGCAGTTCATGATACTCTCTGACATTTAGGTTCATACTCGTCATCAACTTGTTGTACCTGCACTTGACTACAAATCAATTAAGTAAAAGCACGCACATGGGAGACAGCTTTAACTGGTGTATTCACACTGCACTGAGAGATAGACAACAGCGCATGCACAGACAACAGATCAGGTGCTGGGTGTGGGGGGGTGGGGGTCATTGCTCTGAAAGAAATAGATCTATACGTTACAAAAATGAGACAATATTAATCACCCAAACAGGCTCTCAATCTGAACACGAGATTCTGCAGATGCTGAAAATCTTGAGCCGTACACCCATAAAATGCTGGGGGAACTCACAGGCAGCTTCTATGGAGGGGAATAAACAGTCGCCGTTTTGGGCTGAGCCCCTTCATTATTATTGGATATTCCCCTGCATAGACACTGCCTGACTGGCGAGTTCCCACAGCATTTCATTTGTGATGCTCCCAATCTGATTTGGCATACGAGAGAGGAAGCACCAAAGAACGTCAGACTGCATCCAGCATCATGATAGAAGCTGAGAAAGCAGGTTGGTTTTCAAGTTTCTATGGTCCACAGTAAGTTGCCAACCAGGACGCTATGAATAAAACAAAAAAAGGATGGCACAGTAGAGGCCTGTTGTCCCACAATGTTATACCAATGTTTTAACTTACTCAAATCCAATCTTTCTCTCTCACATGGCCTTTATTTTTCTTTCATCCATGTGCGTAGCTAAGAGTCTCTTAGACACTCCGAATGTAGCTGTCTACATTGCCACCTGTGGCAGTGCATTCCATGTGTAAAACAGCCTTCTTCTGAGAATCCCCTCTATACTTCCCTCAAAACACCTTAAAAGTTATGTCCCCTGATATTAGCAATTTCTGCCCTGGGAAAAAGTCTCTGGCTGTCCACTCTGCCTGCATGATGGGAAAGCAGGGCTATTATCCAGACAACCGATCAAAACACAGCATTACACACAACTGGGAAATAAACTTGTGTGTTGTTGCTTTCACCATTATGAGGCAGCATTGCAATTACACCTTCACTGAATAACTGTAAGCTAGAGCAGGCTGAGAGAGCGAGAGCGAGAGGCGAGCAAGGAGGGAAAGCTGCCACCTTGTTCTATCTGGTCAGCACAGTGGCACATGCAGATCTCCCACCCAGGTTCAAATCCAACCACATGGAGATTGTATGCTCTCCCTGTAAACGCATGGTCTAATTTCCTCACTCATCATGAAGGTGTGGTTAGTGGGTAAAATGGCATTACAAATGGCATCGATTGTGTAGGTGAGTGGAAGGAATTGGGAGGAGGTGATGGGAACGTGGAGAGGATGAGAGTGGCATTAGAGTAGATTTTGTGTACTGGGGTGTTTGATCATTATCATCATCATCAGGTGCCGTGCCCAGTTTCAGCTTTGACTGCCATGGCCCACACACTCCTGTTTCGGGTCAAGTGGATCAATTCATTTGTACAGGTTTCCCCCGCCATCCGAAGGTACAGCGTTCCTATGAAATGGTTCGTAAGCCAAAATGTGGTAAAGCAAAGAAGCAATTGCCATTTATTTATACGGGAAAATTTTGTGAGCGTTCACAGACCCAAAAATAACCTACCAAATCATGCCAAATAACACACAAAACCTAAAATAACAGTAACATATAGTAAAAGCAGGAATGATATGATGAATACACAGCCTATATAAAGTAGAAATACTTTTCCACAATAATTGCCTGAACTGTTCTTTTAGCAAAAATCTCACACAAGCGCTCTCGGCAAAACACGGCGCAAGCGCTCTCCGGTAATCTTTAAGCTATGAAGCTGCCAAATCATACCAAATAACACGTAAAAATACACAGCCGATATAAAGTAGAAATAATCTATGTACAGTGTAGTATCACTTACTGGAATTGGGATAGCGCCGAGCACACTGTTGATGGCGTGTTAGGCTGAGTCGGAGGTTGGGGTGGTGCAGTGGTCCCCACCCTCCAGACTGCCGACCGATACAGATCCACGAAGCATGCAGGGGTCCAGCGGTGGCTGGGAGGCATCCAGCACATCTTTAAGAAAAGAGCTGAATTAAACAAGCTAATTAATTAGGTGCTACCCGGCACATAATTGTCCGCCCAGATCGGCAATCGCCTCTGATCTGGACCAACATTTATGTGCCAGGCGGCACCTAATTAATTAGCTTGTTTATTTCGGTTTTTTTCTGAAAGACGTGCTGGATGCCTCCCAGCTACCGCTGCATTCTCCGCGAATCGGTATCTGTCCGCGGCCCGGGGTTTGGGGTGGTGGGGCACTGGGGTGTCATCTCATCGTCGATCAGGGCAGGCAGCTCATCTTCTATGTCTGCCCGCCTCGATGTTGAAGCTCGAGGTTCGTCATCTGCTGTGGCTGATGTGGAAGGCTTGCTTGACTGCTGAGCCTCGCGCATTTTTAGATCATACAGTTCTTTGTAAGGACTCAAACCATCTTGCAAATATCCCCTAAACCGAATTACCCTTTCAAAATTAAAGTAGTACTTTATCACTGCAGTGAAAATCTCACGTAGTTGCCTCACGTTCAGTTCCTGGACGACTTCACTTTCAGTCCGTTCGCTAGTGCATTCCGTTTTGATTGTTATTCTTTCCTCTTGCAATTGCATCAGCGCTTCATCTATCAGTTCTTGGTCATGGGATGCCAAAACCTCTTCAACATCATCTTCGTCAACTTCCACGAGCCAAACTCACTTTGTCCTTACTTCGTTCACCATGATCGAAACGCTTAATTATGTCTAATTTTACGCTAAGTGTAACACCCTTACGAGCTCTTTTAGGCTTTTCCGATACCTTAGAACTCATCTTGCAAATGGCTGCTCACAGGCATGTGTTTAAGCAATGCTGGCGAGAATGCCGTTCTGAATCCCGGGGAGAGCGGCTGCTCGGGGCGCGCGCTGATTTTTTAAATCGCCCGCTGCCTTTTTTTCGCGTGCTGCTTTTTTTCATAAGTGAAAACACCTTCTGTTAGCGAAAACAGGGAACTAACGTAGGTCTTTCGTAACAGTGAGGTTTCGTAAACCGAACGTTCGAAAAGCGGGGGACACCTGTATTCATTTCCAGTTCTCTGACTGCTGTCTCCATCATCATTTGTCTTTGTCTTCCTCTTGCTTTCTTCCCTTCAATCTTTCCCATAACTACAGTGCATTCTAACTCCTCTTTCTCAATCATATGTCCAATGAAGTTAAGTTGCCTTTTCATGATCTTACATTATTTCTCTTTTTGTGTTTGCTCTGTTCATGACATCCTCGTTAGATATTCGTTTCATCCATGATATTCTTTGCATCCTCAAAAACCACATCTCTGCTGCTTCAATTCGTTTCCTCATGTTACTAGATATCGTTCAACATTCTGAGCCATATAACATAACTGGATAAACGAAACATTTCAGTTCTCTGAGGCGGGTTGTCATGCCTAGTTTCGTGTTGGTCAGTATACTCTTCATTCTTATAAAGGTATCTTTTGCCATCCCTATTCTTCTTTTGATGTCCATGTCGCACCTGCCATCTGATGTCACCCAGCTTCCTAAGTAGCAAAAGTCTGTACTTATTTTATGTCTTCCCCATTTATCCTCAGCCTGCAGATAGGATTCTCCTTTTTGGATAGCACCATACATCCTGTATTTTTGCAATTGATAGATAGATCCATTTTTGATGTTTGATGGTCAGCATGAAAAGGGCCTGTTCTGTATGACTATGACTAAATTCTAGATTAAATGCACCTAGAGCAAGTTGCCCTCTGAAGTAATATAACAAGCCATTAGAAATGCATAACTAATACAGGCTTCAGTCCTATACAGCACAGTGACAGAGGTTCAATCTCTGCCACAGTCTGTAAGGAGTTTATACATTCTTCCTGTGACCATGTGCACTCCGGTTACCTCCCATAATCCCAAAGATATACAGGTTAGTAGGTTAGCTGGTCACATGGGTGTAATGGAGTGCCACGGGCTCATGGGGAGGTGGGAAGGGCCTGTTACCATACTGTATCTCAAATAAATACAAATAAAAGTCTCCACACTACTTAACATCTGCCAACACCTTGCCCACCCACTCAGCCAGGCAAAAAGCACGTGCAGGCTCTTTGCATCCTCCTCAGTTTCCTTTGGCAGGAAGATTTGTACAGTGGATCAACCAGGCTGTGGCAAGAAAAAGCGGCCCACCACTTTCTGTTTCAGCTGAAGGAACAAGCTGCAAATATTCAACAGCCATACGAGCACATCAGCTCGTGAGCAGCTTGGGGTGAACACTGTACACTCGTGTAAACACATTCAGCAGCCACCTGCTCAGCTTTCTGGACTTTACAGAAATAGGAATCATTAAGACATGATTGGAAACAGTCGTACAGAGAACTTGGCACATAGGCCTTCATAAATCAGAGTATTAAGTACAAGAGTTGGGTTACGTTGAAGTTGTGTCTGACGTTGGTGAGGCCGAATTTGGAGTAACATGTGAAGTTCTGATCACTTACCTTCAGGAAAAATATCAATAAGATTGAAAGAGTACAGAGAAAATTTACAATAATATTTTTGGGACTTGAGGACATGAGATTGAATAGGTTAGGAGTTTATTCCCTGGACACAGCAGAAGCAGAGGAGATTTGATAGGTAAACAAAATAATGAGGGGTATAGATAGGATCAAATCAAGCAGACTTTTTCCACTGAGGTTGAGTGAGACTAAAATTCAAGATCATAGGTAAAAGATGACATATTTAAGGGGGCCAATGATGGGAACTACTTCACTCAGAGGGTGGTGACAATGTGGAACAAGCTGTCAATGGAAGTGGTGAATGAGGGATTGATTGCAACATTTATGAGAAATTTGGATAGGTACATGGATAGGATTGATATGGAGGGCTATGGCCCTGGTACAGGATAGCAGCTCAGCACGGACTAGATGGGCTGAAGGACCTGTTTCTGTGCAGCAGTTCTCTATGACTCTACACCGGATTAACCCAAAAACAAGCCCAAATATCAATTGAAGAGGACATGAAAACTAACCAACAATAGTCTTGAACCTACTTTACCCCATCGAAAAACTGCTTTCTGTGCCAATCTAATATATCACTGCAAACAGGGTTTTCGCAAATGCTATTATACCTAGCAAAATTGCTGCCTGACACACTTCAGAAAGATGGTACACCTTTAACAAATCGATTCCTCGCCTACAGTTATTTTAGATGACAGAAACAAATCTCGGAATTGGTTTCCAAGGGAATGGCACCAGTTTGATTGCTTTAATCACGACCATTTGTTACCGACAAGGCACTCAAAATGATTTGGAGTGCTTTCTCAGTTTCAACACTATTGTCCTATTCAATCTCAGTGCTCCATAGAAATTCAAGCAAGTGACTTCAAAGGCAAATTAAGCTTTCTTTTTAAAGAACGCTTCCTCTCAGATTCATCTCGAGGAGTGGTGGGATCCAGTAGTGAAACTTGCTCCATCTTATTGAAACAGCCAAAATGAGAATTGTGTACTCCCTTTTATCAGAACTATTTCAACAAACAGAAGCACACTGAAATGTCAACGTTTGCTCCGCAGGTACTCTGCATCCTGCTGAGTATATCCAACACTTGCCATTCTCAGATTCCCCAGTCTAGTTCTTTATTGTCTTGGTGTTGCTCACAGTGTTTAAAAGAGCCAGTGAAATTCTTTGAACATGACAGCATTAAAGGGAGTTAGAATATTATATTATCATCTCTTTTTGAAGCCAAATGAAAACAACACCACTTATGTCATTTGAAAGCTTCATCTATTCCAGAGAGGACAAATGCGCCTTGCCCAATATCAATCACATTCTCCTTTTATCTGCTGACACACATCTAACTGGGCGTTTTCCACAACTCTCAATGTGAGGTTTATGGCTAGCTAAGATTTTTTTAAATTTCCTTATTTCACAAAGTCAAAATTCTACTTTGTATCGGGGCAAGAGAGACAAGATCGAAGTTTATTGAATCAGAATCAGGTTTAATATCACTGACATACATCATGAAATTTGTTGTTTTGCAGCAGCAGTACACATGCAATAAACAAACAATACTATATATCGTCCAGTGGTGTAGTGACATCAGCACTGGACTTCAAGGCGAATGGTCCAGAGTTCAAATCTAGCTGGCTCCTTGCACACTTTCCATCTATGCTCGGCCTCGTAAAAAAAAAGTTAAGAGTTACATAAGTAGTGCAAAATGAGAACAAAAATACTGCCGCTTTCTATAATCATTTACCTCAAAATAAATGTGTTTCAGGCCTCTCAACGTCCAATCCTACATCATGAGAGGTGCACGGCTGGTCAACAGCGCTCTGGTGAAGCTGTAATAGGCCAATCCCCAGAGAAGTGGGTGCAATGGATGACAGAAACATTGATGAACTCCAACCATACCATCAACTTGGACGATGGAGATGGGAGCGATGTCATCAAAGGGAGCTAAGGGCCCAGGAAATGGGTTTCAGAATCATAGTCAAGATGTTCTCTGTTGTCCACATATCAACATGGTGGATCCTTGCATTGATGTCATTCTTCAGCAATTCAGAAAACAAATCGCACTAACTGAATATTTGCCAACACCCTTCTTTTAATTCAAATTATCATTTTATTATAATATGTTAGTTTATTAATGCTCATTTTCTTTAGCTTTCAGTCTTAATATAGGAACCTGTCCAAGGTCTTTGATGTTTCCTTCTTAAAAGAATGTGCCTAACCATGACCATTCTGCAAAAGCGATACATTCGGCAATACAGGTCGACCTTCACCAATCTGGCACCACTGGCACCTGAGCACTGCCGGATTAGTGAAAAAGCCGAATTACAGAAGGATCACATTAAGCATAATCAGGGCCGTATTATCAAAGGAACCGGATTACAGGTATTCCGATTAGTGAAGGTCGACCTGTATTAATCTTGACAGGCTTCTTCAAACCTTATACCTAGGCTGCATTAGGGTCAGAACACGCCATATATACAAATCACCATAAGACTGCAGAGACACTTCAGGGACATAGAACATAGAACACAGAAAACTTCCAGCACAATACAGGCCCTTCGGCCCACAAAGCTGTGCCCAACATGTCCTTACCTTAGAAATTACCTCGGGTTACCCATAGCCCACAATAAAGGTACCTTTATTTTAAAATGTTTATACTCTGTACTACACAATTAATAATGCAAACACGAGGAATTCTGCAGACGCTGGAATTTCAAGCAACACACATAAAGGTTGCTGGTGAACGCAGCAGGCCAGGTAGCATCTATAGGAAGAGCCACCCCACTAGCAATAGGGTTCCCTTTGTCCTCATCTACAACCCCACCAGCCTCCGGGTCCAACATATAATTCTCCATAACTTCCGCCACCACCAACGGGATCCCGCCAAACACATCCTTCCCTCCCCCCAACTCTGCTTTCCGCAGAGATCGCTCCCTACGTGACTCCCTTGTCCATTTGTCCCCCCCCATCCCTCCCCACCGATCTCCCTCCCGGCAATTATCCGTAAGCGGAACAAGTGCTACACATGCCCTTACACTTCCTCCCTCACCACCATTCAGGGCCCCAGACAGTCCTTCCAGGTGAGGCGACACTTCACCTGTGAGTCAGCTGGGGTGATATACTGTGTCCGCTGCTCCCGATGTGGCCTTCTATATATTGGCAAGACCCGACGCAGACTGGGAGACCGTTTCGCTGAACACCTACGCTCTGTCCACCAGAGAAAGCAGGATCTCCCAGTGGCCACACATGTTAATTCCACATCTCATTCCCATTCCGATATGGTCTTCTCTACTATTGTCACAATGGCGGGGCACTGGGAGCAAGGGTGGACCCAAATGCAAGACACATCTTGTGAGTTTACTTAGATTTACTTTATTGTTCGATACCAGGAGAGCAAGGCAGGAGCAGGAAATAGCAAACTGGACAAGGACTCAGGACTACGACTAGGCAGGGACCAAGGGTCTGGGCTTGGACTCGGAATCGGGTCCCAGAACTAGAGGAGATATGAAGAGGCTAGGGTATGGACTCCAAGCCAGAGACTGGGGAAGGACCCAGTACCTGGGTCTTGCCTCGGGCTCGGACCCCAGAACCAGGCAAGGACATGACATGGGCTAGGGAGAGGAGGAACATGGGAACACAGAACCTCAGTCTCGGGGAGCAGCTACATGGAACCATGGACACATACACAGAACAGAGAGCCGGGACCCCTCCTTGGGTACAGGACATAGGGCTGGGACTCATGACCCTCCGCGGGGCAACGGCAAGACGGCCTGACTTACCCCACGGAGGCGAGGACAGGACAAGACAAGACATGACCCCCAGCGGAGCAATGGCAAAACGGCCTGACTTAACCCATAGAGGCGAGGACAAGACAAGACAAGACCAACACAAATGTACAGCAGACAGTACCTATCTAACTCCAGTGATGGAACTAGACTGAAGTGCAGGCGGGGGCTGCAGATGAGGGCTGGAAGCGAGAGAGGCAGAGAGGGGATTCAGACAAGGGGGTAGGACAGGAATCACAGACCGCCAGGACCAGGACTTGACTTGGAGCTTGAATGCCGCCAGGGCCAGGACTTGACTTGGAACCCCCAGGTAGTGGCGAGCTCTCGACTCGGCCCGGGAACAGTAGAGAGCGGTTCTTGACTCCCTCCGGCGGGTTAACTGACGGACTCACCTCGGTGAGGAAACTTTGCAGGCTCACTTTGATGAGGTAACTGGACAGGGTTGCTCCGGTGAGGAGAGGTGAATTACCGGCACTCGCTTTGGCAGAGACTAGGCTTGCTCCAGCCATATGGCATCAGCGCACCGTACATTTGATGACTTTGCAGACACTCCTGCACCAAACGGCTGAAAGCCGGAGACTATAAACTACCAGTTCAGTCGAGTGTTAATTGCCTCTAATCACCAAAGTTGAGGGACATGGGAAAACAGGGAATCAACAGTCCGGATCGTAACATAAACAAGCTAAATTTAAAGGGACCCCGATCCGGACCATGACAACTATAAAGATGAAGCCACACTCCAGTTGGAGGAACAACACCTTATATTCTGTCTGGGTAGCCTCCAATCTGATGGCATGTACATGGACTTCTCTAACTTCCGTTAATGCCCCTCCTCCCCCTCATACCCCATCCATTATTGCCCATCCTCTGGGCTTCCCCCCACCCCCTTTCTTTCTCCCTAGGCCTTCCGTCCCATGATCCCCTCATATCCCTTTTGCCAATCAACTGTCCAGCTCTTGGCTCCATCCCTCCCCCTCCTGTCTTCTCCTATTATTTCGGATCTCCCCCTCCTACTTTCAAATCTCTTACTAGCTCTTCCTTCAGTTAGTCCTGACGAAGGGTCTCAGCCCGAAACGTCAACTGTACCTCTTCCTAGAGATGCTGCCTGGCCTGCTGCGTTCACTGGCAACTTTTATGTGTGTTGCACACAATTAATAAACTTGCTGCTTTATGGGAACTTATCGTACGTATTTCTCCAAATCTACAAATAAAATGAACTACAGGTCGTGAAAGTCTTTGGAATTCTCCAAGGTTTTGGCCAGGTATTGGATGAATCTTTTACTTGATTTCATTGGCTCTCACACACACCTACACTTAAGACTAGATAAATTAGGATGGTACAGCGGCTCATCAGCAAGAGCTAATGTCACGTTCCAGCACCCCAGCTTCAATGCTGACTTGAAGTGCTTTGTGCATGGAGTTTGCATGTTCACTGTAACATTTAATCACAGCCTCCTCTGCATTGTCATTGCCTACCAGGAGACCTGGGCTTGTTGATAAACATGCAAGAGCAAGTAGATTACAGGAAAACAGTAGGGGAAATTGAACTGATGTGATTGTTGACAGCATTGCCTTGGTAGGCCAAACAGTATCTCCTTACATTGCCAGGAAGCAAAGTATGAAAAAGCTAGCTTTTAAAATTACAGGGTGGTATGGTAGCATAATAGTTAGTGCAATCGCTTTACAGCACCTGCAATCACCAATCCTTGTTCAATTCCCATTGCTGTCTGAGTGGAGTTTGCACTTTCTTCCTGTCACCATGAAGGTTTCCTTCCACATCTTGCAAAGACATAGTTATGAAGAGTGAATTATGAGTTTGCATGTTGGTACTAGAAATACAGTGACACTTGGCCTTCCAGGAACAAGGTTTAAAATAAGGGCTCCCCTGCTGCAAGATGGGCTGGAATTCAGTGCAAACACTAAAATAAAAAACAAAACTATTTTCAGTCCCAATGCATTTTGGTACCTTGTCAAATGCCTTTGAATAATACCAAATTTCTAGATTAATGCAGGTTGAGCATCCCTTAGAAACATAGGAAATAGGTGCAGGAGTAGGCCATTCGGCCCTTCGAGCCTGCCCCGCCATTCAGTATGATCATAGCTGATCATCCAACTCAGAACCCTGCACTTGCCTTCCTTCCATATCCCCTGATCCCTTTAGCCACAAGGGCCACATCTAACTCCCTCTTAAATATAGCCAAACAACTGGCCTCAACTGTTTCCTGTGGCAGAGAATTCCACAGATTCACCACTCTCTGTGTGAAGAAGTTTTTCCTAATCTCAGTCCTAAAAGACTTCCCCTTTATCCTCAAACTGTGACCCCTCATTCTGGACTTCCCCAACATCGGGAACAATCTTCCTGCATCTAGCCTGTCCAATCCCTTTAGGATTTTATATGTTTCAATAAGATCCCCCCTCAATCTTCTAAATTCCAACGAGTATAAGCCTAGTCGATCTAGTCTTTCCCCATATGAAAGTCCTGCCATCCCAGGAATCAATCTGGTGAACCTTCTTTGTACTCTCTCTATGGCAAGAATGTCTTTCCTCAGATTAGGGGACCAAAACTGCACACAATACTCCAGGTGTGGTCTCACCAAGGCCTTGTACAACTGCAGTAGTACCTCCCTGCTCCTGTACTCGAATCCTCTCGCTATAAATGCCAGCATACCATTCGCCTTTTTCACCGCCTGCTGTACCTGCATGCCCACTTTCAATGATTGGTGTATAATGACACCCAGGTCTCGTTGCACCTCCCCTTTTCCTAATCGGCCACCATTCAGATAATAATCTGTTTTCCTGTTTTTGCCACCAAAGTGGATAACTTCACATTTATCCACATTAAATTGCATTTGCCATGAATTTGTCCACTCACCTAACCTATCCAAGTCACCCTGCATCCTCTTAGCATCCTCCTCACAGCTAACACTGCCGCCCAGCTTCGTGTCATCCGCAAACTTGGAGATGCTGCATTTAATTCCCTCATCTAAGTCATTAATATATATTGTAAACAACTGGGGTCCCAGCACTGAGCCTTGCGGTAATCCTTATCCGAAATGCTTCTGGATTTTGGATTTTTTAATATTTGTATCTATATCATGGGATGCCTTGGGGGGTGGAACCCAGGTCTAAACACAAAATCTATTTACATTACATATATATAGTTTATGGACAGCCGGTGAGCAGCTCAAAGTGAACAGTCTGCAGTCAGAGCACAGTCTATTCTTTAGCTAAAGGGTGGTGAATTTGTGGAATTTGTTGCCACGTGCAGCTGTGGAGGCCAGGTTGTTGGGTGTATTTAAGGCAGAGATTGATAGGTTCTCGATTGGACATGGCAGCAAAGGTTACGGAGAGAAGGCAGGAAACTGGGGTTGAGGAGGAAATAGAAAAAAGGACCAGCCATGATTGAATGGCCGAACAGACTCAATGGCCAGATGGCCTAATTCTGCTCCTACGTCTTATGGTCATGATGGAGCAGGGTCCTCCACAGACTTTCGGAGTCGAATGACTGCTCCTACCACATCTATTACCGGGTTCCAGTGCTGCGATCGGCTTAATATCCACCATCGATTTTAAACAGCTGCTCATTCCACAGCAACTACGACAGGAGGGGGTTATTTTTATATAATATTTTAAAAAATAATAATTACTTTCAATTTTCAGTTCATTATATAGATCTTTGACTGTTTCATGATCAGCACACCATTAAGCATCATCATATGTTCACTCTGGCACTAACAAATCCATTCTTGCAATACATTTCGAGATCTTCATTTTTCATTTTTTGCAGTGTTTCTATTTTTCATTAACTTCTGTTCATTACATATGCAAGGTCACTTCTCAGCACTGTCTGTGGTGCACAGAGACCGGTACATCGCCTGGGAACCTTCCCAGTGCCTTGTGGATTTTTTTCCATTTGTGATCATCATGTCAGCACTCCAAAAAAAAACTCAAATTTAGGAAGTTATTGGATTTTGGAATTTCGGGCAAGGGGTACTCCCCAGTATTAAATTTCCAGGAGTCACGTTTACTTACAAATAGTTAACAACATTCATTTAGCACTGGGAATTTCCACAAGTTTCTTGACAGGTCATATTCTATGGGTTCTGTACTTTTTCTAATACTCAAACAACACATCTGTTGCCTCAGCAACGTCTGAAGAATTCAGCAGGATTTGATCAAAAAGACTTCAAAAGGAGGGAAGGGAGAAAGAGCAAGATGAGGAAAAGCAAAACAAAGCTTTTTGTTTTAAACAGTGGGAATCATCTTTCTCTTCAATGGTTACTGTCACATCGAGAACTACACTAATAAAGCTACTACTAATCTCTGTGATGGGGATTTCAAAATATCAAGAAAACTTGAGCAGAAATGTGAAGAGGCTGCACAGATGTCAGGCAGAAAAGAAAATGTGGTCACAAATTTACTGTACCCTGGGAATCCAGCAGCCGGTCAGACAGAGTGTGAAGATATGAAGTACTGCAACACTCAAAACTAACAATATCACATGGAGTGATAGCAAGTGCAGCAATGAACTGAGTTTCCCAGCGTCGTACGACCGTACAGAGAAAGCCCAACAGTAAGATTGGAACTCAGACTCTAGCAGTTTCAGGAGATTTTCAGAGTCACCAGACTCTATCAAATTCCTACAGATGTACAGTGGAGAGCACTCAGGCTGCTTGCATCTCCGTCTGGTCTGGTCTGGTGTTTGGGGGGTGGGGGTGCAGGCTGCTTGCATCTCCGTCTGGTCTGGTCTGGTGTTTGGGGGGTGGGGGTGCAGGCTGCTTGCATCTCTGTCTGATCTGGTATGGGGGGGGTGCTATTGCACAAGATCAGAGGATGCAGCAGAAGGCTACAAAGTCAGCCAGCTCCATCATGGGCATTGGCCCACCAGCATCAAGGACAGCTTCAAAAGGTGTTCCTCAAAACCATCATAAGACCATAAAATATAAGAGCAGAATTAGGCCATTCAGCCCACTGTCTTCTCTGCCACTCCATCATGACCCCCTCAACTCCATTTTTTCTGCTTTCCCTCTATAACCTGTGGTACTCTTACTAATCAAGAACCCATCAACCTCCACTTCAAATATACCCAATGATTTGACCTCCACAGCCATTTGCGGCAATGAAGCCCATGAATTTACCACCCTCCAGCTAAAGAAATGCCTTCTCATGTCTGTTCCAAAGTTATGTCCCTCTATTTTGACCTGTGGTCTCTGGTTTTAGCCTCATCCACTATATGAAAACTCTCTCCATATCCATTATCTAGGCCTTCCAATATTCAAAAGGTTTCAGTAAGATCCCACCCCCCCGGCAATTCTTGTAAACTCCAGTGAGCACAAGCCCAGAGCCATCAAACGCTCCTCATACGTTAACCCTTTCGTTCCCAGAATCATTCTTGTGAACCTCTTCAGGATACTCTCCAATGGCAGCACATCTTGTCTTAGCTAACGGGCACAAACTTGCTCACAATATTTTAAGTACAGTCTGACCCATGCCTTATAAAGCCTCAGCATTACATCCTTACTTTTATCATTCTAGTCCTCGCAAAATGAATGCAGACATTACAGTTGCCATCTTTACCCATCTGCCAGGACATGCTCTCTTCTCATTACTACCAACATGGAGGTGATACAGGAGCCTAAAGACACACACTCAATGTTTTAGAAACAGTTTCTTCCTCTCTGCCATCAGACTTCCAAATGGAAAGTTAACCAACCTATGAAAACTATCTCACTTTTTGCACCACTTAATTATTTTAAAAATATATTTCAGATTATAATTTGGAAAACATAGAAACATAGAAAAAACATAGAAAACATACAGCACAATACAGGCCCTTTGGCCCACAAAGCTGTGCTGAACATGTCCCTACCTTAGAACTACCGAGGCTTTACCCATAGCCCTCTATTTTTCTAAGCTCCATGTAGCCATCCAGTAGTCTCTTAAAAGACCCTATCATTTCCACCTCCACCGCCGCTGCCGGCAGCCCATTCCACGCACTAACTCTGTGTAAAAAACTTACCCCTGACATCTCCTCTGTACCTACTTCCAAGCACCTTAAAACTATGCCCTCTCGTGTTAGCCAATTCAGCCCTGGGGAAAAGCCTCTGACTATCCACCCGATCAATGCCTCTCATTATCTTGTACACCTCTATCAAGTCACCTCTCATCCTCTGTTGCTCCAAGGAGAAAAGGCAGAGTTTGCTCAACCTATTCTCATAAGACATGCTCCCCAATCCAGGCAACATTCTTGTACATCTCCTCTGCACCCTTTCTATGGTTTCCACGTCCTTCCTATAGTGAGGCGACCAAAACTGAGTACAGTACTCCAAGTGGGGTCTGACCAGGGTCCTATATAGCTGCAACATTACCTCTCGGCTCTTAAACTCAATCCCAAGACTGATGAAGGCCAATGCACCGTATGCCTTCTTAACCACAGAGTCAACCTGCGCAGCAGCTCTGAGTGTCCTATGGACTCAGACCCCAAGATCCCTCTGATTCTTCACACTGCCAAGAGTCTGAACATTAATACTATATTCTGCCATCATATTTGACCTATCAAAATGAAACACCTCACACTTATCTGTGTTGAACTCCATCTGCCACTTCTCCGCCCAATTCTGCATCCTATCAATGTCCCGTTGTAACCTCTGACAGGCCCTCCACACTATTGACAACACACCCAGCCTTTGTGTCATCAGCAAATTTATTAACCCATCCCTCCACTTCCTCATTTATAAAAATCACAAAGAGTAGGGGTCTTAGCACAGATCTCTGAGGCACACTACTGGTCACCGGCTCCATGCAGAATATGACCCATCTACGACCACTCTGCCTTCTGTGGGCAAGTCAGTTCTGGATCCCATGTTTCCTTACTTTCTCAATAAGCCTTGCATTGGGTACTTTATCAAATACCTTGCTAAAACCCATTTACACTACATCTATGGCTCTACCTTCATCAAATCCTCAAAAAATTCAATCAGGTTCGTAAGGTATGACTTTCCTTTGACAAAGCCATACTGACTATTCCTAATCATATTATGCCTCTCTAAATGTTCATAAATCCTGCCTCTCAGGATCTTCTCCATCAACTTACCAACCACTGAAGTAAGACTCATTGGTCTATAATTTCCTGGGCTATCTCTACTCCTTTTCTTGAATAAGGGAACAACATCCGCAACCCTCCAATCCTCCGGAACCTCTCCCGTCCTCATTGACGATACAAGGATCATTGCCAGAGGCTCAGCAATCTCCTGCCTTGCTTCCCACAGTAGCCTGGGGTACATCCCATCCGGTCCCGGTGACTTATCCAACTTGATGCTTTCCAAAAGCTCCAACACATCCTCTTTCTTAATATCTACATGTTCAAGCTTTTCAGTCCACTGCAAGTCATCCCTACAATCGCCAAGATCCTTTTCCGTAGTGATTACTGAAGTAAAGTATTCATTAAGTACCTCCGCTATTTCCTCCGGTTCCATACACACTTTTCCATTGTCACACTGGACTGGTCCTATTCTCTCAATGACTTATCCTCTTGCTCTTCACATACTTGTAGAATGCCTTGGGATTTTCCTTAATCCTGCCCAAGGCCTTCTCATGGCCCCTTCTGGCTCTCCTAATTTCATTCTTAAGCTCCTTCCTGCAAGCCTTATAACCTTCTAGATTCATATCATTACCTAGTTTTTTGAACCTTTCGTAAGCTCTTTTCTTCTTGACTAGATTTACAACAGCCTTTGTGCACCACGAATCTTGTACCGTACCATCCTTTCCGTCTCATTGGAACGTACCTACTCAGAACCCCACGCAAATATCCCCTGTACATTTGCCATATTTCTTCGACACGTTTCCCTGAGAACATCTGTTTCGAACTTATGCTTCCAAGTTCCTGCCTGATAGTTTCATATTTCCCCTTACTCCAATTAAACGCTTTCCTAACTTGTCTGTTTCTATCCCTCTCCAATGGAATGGTAAAGGAGATAGAATTGTGATCATTATCTCCAAAATGCTCTCCCACTGAGAGACCTGACACCTGACCAGGTTCAGTTCCCAATACCAGATCAAGTACAGCCTCTCCTCTTGTAGGCTTATCTACATATTGTGTCAAGAAACCTTCCTGAACATACTAACAAATTCCACCCCATCTAAACCCCTCACTCTAGGGAGATGCCAATCAATATTTGGGAAATTAAAATCTCCCACCACAACAACCCTGTTATTATTACTCCTCTCCAAAATCTGTCTCCCTATCTGCTCCTCGATGTCCCTGTTACTATTGGGGTGGTCTATAAAAAACACCCAGTAGAGTTATTGACCCCTTCCTTTTCCTAACCTCCACCCACAGAGACTCTGTAGACAACCCTCCATGACTTCCTCCTTTTCTGCGGCCGTGATACTATCTCTGATCAACAGTGCCACGCCCCCACCTCTCTTGCCTTCCTCCCTATCCTTTCTGAAACATATCAAGCCTGGCACTTGAAGTAGCCATTCCTGCCCCTGCACCATCCAAGTCTCTGTAATGGCCACAACATCACAGCTCCAAGTGCTGATCCACTCTTTTAGCTCATCCACTTTATTCATGATACTCCTCCCATTAGACACATCTCAAACCATCCGACTGAGCGCTTCCCTTCTCTATCACCTGCCTATCCTCTTTTCGCACTGTCTCCAAAGTTTCTCTATTTGTGAGCCAACCTCCCTTTCCTCTGTCACTTCAGTTCGGTTCCCGCCCCCCAGCAATTCTAGTTTAAACTCTCCCCAACAGCCTTAGCAAACCTTGCCGCCAGGATATTGGTCCCCCTCAGATTCAAGTGCAACCTATCCTTTTTGTACAAGTCACACCTGCCCCAGAAGAGGTCCCAATGATCCAGAAATCTGAATCCCTGCCGCCTGCTATAAAAATTTATAGCATTTTTATGTATTGCACTGTACTGCTGCCACAAAACAACTAATTTCACAACATACGTCAGTGATATTGAACCTGATTCTGATGCTTCAGAGTAAAATAAACACTTGGCATCATAAAATGGTGGGCATTTTGGAAATGCTTGATGGACATTAATCTGTAAGTCCGTAAGTACCTTCAAATGTGTGAAGCCAGCCAAGTATATGCTGACCTTGATTTACAATTGATTTTGTTTTTCCTTTAAGAACTTCAGATATGGCAATGTTCTGGAATAAAATTGGTCTGTTTCCTCAATGCCAGCCAGTTGACAGATCTGTAGTTGTATCCTGTCCAAATATCTGGCTTCCTTGAACCTGCTTGACTGAGAGGTAACTTGGTGAAAGCAAACCACATCACCGTGCAATAGGCACTCTCTCTGTTCACCCATTACTTCCTTCTCAAATCAAATTCAACACTCTTACCTCATGTTACAAATCACAAACGAACGCAGTAAGTCTAACTCAATTGTAGTAACTTAATGAAACTAACATATTTCAGTGGTCTCAACCTGAAACGGTGATTGCTTTTTTACCTTCATAGATGCTGCCTGACTTGCCGAGTTCCTCCAGCACTTGGTGTGTGTTGCTAAAGATTTCCAGCATCAACAGAATCTCCTGTGTCTATGTATCTCACTAGCCAGTATTCCATTGGCCCACTTAATTCCTTGTAAACTCATTGAGATAATACAAGAGTAATCAATGGAATTGATTTATTATTGTCAAACGTAATGTCATACAGATCCTTTCATTGCACCGTGCATTGAAGTAGGTTAATATAAAATGTTTATAGAATGCAGAATAAATCACAGAGAAAGTGCAGGGCAAAGAGACATCAGGAGCAAGATCCATCAAAGTTGCTGGTGAACGCAGCAGGCCAGGCAGCATCTCTAGGAAGAGATACAGTCGATGTTTCCGGCTGAGACCCTTCGTCAGGATTAACTGAAGGAAGAGTTAGTAAGAGATTTGAAAGTGGGAGGGGGAGGGGGAGATCCAAAATGATAGGAGAAGACAGGAGGGGGAGGGATGGAGCCAAGAGCTGGACAGGTGATTGGCAAAAGGGATACGAGAGGATCATCGGACGGGAGGCCTAGGGAGAAAGAAAAGGGGGAGGGGCAGGGGGGCCCAGGGAGAAGGAAATACTAGCTCTTCCCTCAGTTAGTCCTGACGAAGGGTCTCGGCCCGAAACGTTGACTGTACTTCTTCCTAGAGATGCTGCCTGGCCTGCTGCGTTCACCAGCAACTTTGATGTGTGTTGCTTGAATTTCCAGCATCTGCAGAATTCCTCGTGTCAGGAGCAAGATAATGAGATAAATTGTTTGTCCAGCTTAGGAAATGATTCAATACTCTTTCAAGGTTCAAGTTATACTGAATCTGGTGGTATGTGCTTTCAGGATTTTGTATATTCTGCCTGATTGAAGGTGGGTGGAGAGAGGATGTCCAGGGTGGGTGGGTCTTTGATTATGCTGGCTGCTTCACTGAGGGAGTGAGAAGTATAGATAGAGTCCACTGAGGGGACGCTGACTTGATGCGAACAATAAACCTCACAATCTGTGGTTCAAAGCACCACAGAATAAAGGGGAATTTCCGCAGCTCTCAACATGGATACAGACAAGCATTTCGGTTACTAGAACGGCCAGGACATAAAATGTCAAACTGAGTTTATTGCAACTAACATAAGATGAGAGAGATGGAAGAAACTTCATACCATTTGCATGGATACTGAAGAAACCAACAGGTGTGTAAGTGCTTGATGCGTTATCTTGTGACTGAGAACAGGTAACATTTTAAGCCATTAAGAGAAATTTGAAAACCTTCCAGAAAGGTGGCAAGGTTGCATAGCACGTAGTACTGCTGTCTCCATTCCAGGGACTCCAGTCTGATCCCACACTTGGGTGCTGGATGTTTGGAGTTTGCTCATTCACCCTGTGACGGCATGGTCCACTCAAAGTGCTGTTTCTGGCCTTATCCCAGCACCTGGTAAGGTTAACTGGCTACTGCAAGGTACCCTTCACTGCAGACTAGTGGTAAAAGAACAAAGTGAGAGTGCACGTGAGAGACAGCAAGTTGCAGAGACGTGGGAGAGCAAGGAAGAATGAGACGAATCAGCTTGCTTTGAGATATGAGCTGGCGGACAACTGAAGCAGGGAACTGCCACGGATGACATTTCAACAGGAGAAGAGTCCGTGTGTGCCCCTGAAACACAGTGACCCATTTATCACTCTACAAGCAGCAGGGTCAACACAGAGACCATATACCATCATCTGCTCCCTCAAGACCAGCCCCACAAAATTTCACAAAACTCAATGCAAGATCATCAGGTTTCATAAGAAATTTACAGCATTTGATCTCAATCGTAACCATGGAACCCATCCTGCCACCAACAGCATGACGCAAAAGGACTTCAAAATGCCTTACTCTGGGATACACAATCTGACAAGTAGGCTTTGATAGGTTGGACTCTTGTAGAGTCATCAGCAGAATTCTATGTAATTAAGTAGCAAAAATCATCTTCATATAAATGAATAGGTTGAGAATCAAGGAACAATTAAACACTCAACTTTCCGTTGGTTTTCCCCATGACTGAAATAATTAATTTAAAACACAAATATTGGGAGCTTATGGACTGGCCACTGGATTTTCCATCTGGCTTCGTCGTCGCTCGCTTGATTCCAGTCTGCACCTTCTGATTCTTCAATGCTTTCAAGATGTCTGCCTCTTCCGAAACTATGCTTTTTATAGAGTGACAAGTAGACCTCTGTTTCAGGGGCATCCATCGATCCCACTCATATTGAAATGCAAAATAAACAGCATCTCTCTTCTTCCTGAAACTGTTCAAACCTCCCCTTGGTTGACAAGTTTCTAAAGTCTTGTAGAATGCCGACAGCTATGGTTAAACCTGGACAAACGGAACAATGGATAAGGCAGTTAAAATGCCAACTCACTTCCTTGCTGTTCTCAGTATCTTGCCTCTTATTAAAGATTAGCTTTATTTGGTCACATGCACATCTAAACAGTGAAATGTGTCGTTTGCATCAACAACCAACACAGTTGAGCTAGTGGCAGCCCGCAAGTGTCACCACACATTCTGCCACCAATAAAACATGCACACAACTTACTAATCCTAACCTGTCTGTGTCTGGAGTGTCTCACAATAGATTTGCGTTTTCAACCTGATGCCAAGTAGATCTGCATCTCTGCGACATGCTACGTGGTCGTGCTGCCATTGGAAATTTAGCAGCCATGATTAAACCTGGGCAAACAGGTCATTGAGGTTGGCAAACAGGTTGAAGTAATGAAAGCATTTAAAATGCTAACTCACTTTCTAGCTGCTCTCAGTATCCTGCCCCTTAAATCCTGATGTGGACAGATTCAACATTCTCACTTTTAAATTCCCATGCAACGCCCAATCACACAGCCGTCGAATCAATCTCAGGCTGATGGAGTGAGCATATCTCTTGCAGAGTCACCTGCGGCACAAGGTTCAGACCATCCAAGTAACGTAGCCGTACCCACCAATGAGTTGCTGATGAATCAAAGAAGCCAAATAGCTCATAGGTGTCTATCGACATCTTGCCTCAATTTAAAACTGCCTTCAAATTTTCATACGGTTTGGAGAGGAGAAAGGTAATTTTTTTTGTTTCCTCACTGCGAGTAAAGCAGCGGGGGCCACGTACACTTAGGGCATGAGATAGAAGCCACCCACGCACATGACGCAAGTGCAGAGGTTCTAAGAAAAACCACTCAAATCTGCTTGAGTGACAGCGTCTTCCCGCCAAACCCAGCAGTACCGATTCACAGGAGCTTGGCTCAGAAAAGAGGAAGCTCGCATATACATATACATATATACACACACACACACACACACACACACACACACACAGAGCAGACATTTCTCTGGCACCTCGACATTGCCATGGGAACCTCCAGCTCTAAACTTGGACAGACTACAAAAGAAGCAGTGTTTGGCACTGTGAAGTTCACATTATTGCTTTCCATATGCCCATTTAACTCAAAACCACCAACAACCCCACAAGAGTGGAAAAATTATTTTTCTTATTAAAACCAAATATTGTTCACAGAACCAGAACCCTTTTGTACTTGAAGACGCAAATCTACTTGGCATTGGCTTTTCCGCATAATCAAGAGACATGCTACAAATAGATGTCAAGATAATCTGCTCTGAAACAAAGCCAACAAATTATGCAAGAGGCCAGCAAGTGGAATACCCAGTAAATGGTCAGGATTTAAATACATTTGGGGGGGGGGGGGGGAGGAAGGAGGCATCACTGATATGAATCGTCTCCTAGAATACTGAAGCAATTCAATTCAATATTACCAATGAGAATTGAGAGAAAACAGCGGAAACTCTCCTTGATAGTCATAGAGCTTTTGCCTTACATTTCAAATGGTGACACTTATAACAGATAAATGCAATTTAAGACCTTATGATGTGGGAGAGGAATTGGGACATTCCGCCCACAGAGTCTGCTCTGCCATTCTTTTCTGGCTGATTTATTAACGCTTTCAACCTCATTCTACTGCCTTCTCCCCTTAATCTTATTAATCAAGGACCCATCAACCTCCGCTTTAAATATGCCCCATGACTTTGCCTCCATGGCCATCTGTGGCAATGAATTTCCACAGGTTCACTGCCTTCTGGCTAAAGCCCTTTAGATTTGGATGAGGAAGAATTTGATAATATTGTTAGCAATTGAGAGCTTATTCTATTATTTTTGACATAAGTTCTAAAGTATAAAAACCAAAAGAATAATAGAATCGGTCATTCATAGAACACCAACCCACTGACCTTCAAAAGCCCCTGATACCAGTCCTCTTATTCCCAACTATTCACCCAGCGAATCCTGTGAGTGTGGCGAAAGGGTGCAGAACACTGAACACGTTCTGCACAACTGCCCACTCTCACCTGATTTAGCTGACACTGACCTGCTCAACATCAACCAAACAACACTAGAGTGGCTGGTGTGACAAGCTATGGTGATGACCCACGCATTAGTCAGGCATTGAAAACGCAAGCCTTTGCCCACCAGTGATCAAAGCACCCAGGGAAGTCCTACATGGTCATAAGGAGAATGTGTAAACTCCACAGAGAGGACCAGAGCTCATGAATCAACCTAATTCACAGGAGGTGTGAAATAACTGTTACATTCAGAAGGTTGTGACAGAAACTCAAATGAGAAATGCACCCCAGTGCAGAAAATAACCAAAGACTCAATTTGGCTGAGTGCAGTCACTGGCTACTTGTTTTTCGTAGATCCTTTCATCTGCATTGCCTTTTCTCAAAACAGTAATGTCTAATGGAAAATCAAATCCAAAGTGGGGGCGAAGGATAAGAGTGTGTAGTTTTTACAATTTATCTGGTAACGCCTATCAAATCTATCCTGGGACCAGCATATTGATGCAGTTATGAAGAAGGCACACCAGCAGCTATGATTCATTACAAGTTTGAGATTTGGTGTGTTACCAAATACTCTAACAAATTTCTATGGACGTACATGGGCAACATTCTCATTGGTTAAATCTCCATTTGGTATGGAGGGGCCCCGTACAGGATCGGAAAAAGCTGCAGAGAGTTGTAAACTCAGCCCGCTCCATCATAGGTACTAGCCTCCCCACCAAAGACATCTTCAAAAGGCAATGCCTCAGAAAAAAATGTGGCCTCACCAAACAGGACATGTGTTTTTCCCATTGCTACCATCAGTGAGGTGGTTACAGGAACTTAAAGATGCATAACATTTTAGGAACAGCTTCCCGCCCTCCACCATCAGATTTCTGATTGGTCTATGAACAGTAATACCTCGCTGTTTTGCTCTTGTTGCACCCCTTATTTTTCATATTTTCCTTCTTTTAATTTAAAAGTTTTAGGAATGGCACTGTACTGCTTCTGCAAAACAGATTTCATAACATATGCCAGTGATATTAAAACTGATTCTGATATTGATTAAACTATTCTAATCAAGTAGCAAGAGGTATCAACATTTCATAGCCTCAAGAATTCCCAAAGCACTTTCTAGCCAGTGATTCTCACCAAAGGTCGACGTATATCCTAGGAAACAGACGCCTTTTGATTAGATAAGAAACTTTTGCTGGCCGTTTTACTGAAGTATTGACACCCTGCCATTACAGAATCGGATTGCTGTCCAAATAAGAGAAAGGAATCTTCCCCTATGAATTTCTGACAAGGGAAGCACCAACATAACCAGCCACACATTATAGCAGAAAAGGCATGATGGAGTGGCAAAATGCAACACAGACCTGCCCCGTTCATATAATTGATGGATCAATATAGACTAGGGATGAGAAACAGAAAATGAAAATGTGGAAGTAGCACATTTGTCTTCCTGAATTCTGAGGGGGAATGACAGGATACACGAGAAGGCAGCTGCTTCCAGCTGTTCAAATCTGAATTCTGAGGCATTAGGGGACAGACATGTAAAACCAAGGGAAAACTTCTTCAATACTAGCAATTACAAATCTACACCACAGTGCCATTATTATTCTGGACCCCCATCACCCAGGACATGCCCTCTTCTCACTGTTACCACTGGGAAAGAGGCACGGAAGCCTGAAGGCACACACTCAATGATTCAGGAACAGCTTCTTCCCCTCTGCCATCCAATTCCTACATGGACATTGAACCCATGAACATACTTCACTACTTTTGTTTTAATTTAACTATTTAATATACATATATACTTACTGTAATTTAGATATTTTTCTATATTTATCAAGTATTGCAATGGACTGCTGCACAAAGTTAACAAAATTCATGACATATGCTGGTGATATTAAACCTGATCCTGATCATTCAGTGAATCATATTAAGTTAGAGTTCTGTAGAACTGGAGACATCAAACTGATGGAAAAGTAGAGGCACCAGATTAGCCAGGATCTTCCTCAATGGCAGAGACATCAAGGGGCAGTGTGATCCATCGGTTCTTATTTCTTGGCCCAGATTTGTTGCCTTATTTACTTCCAAAGCCTTCTGCCATGATCGATCACAACCCACTGATTTCTTTCAGCAACACATACCCAACTAACTCTGAACATTGGGCTAGTGCACTTTTCATCCACACCAGTGATCACACATTCCTGGGAACTGCCTTGGAATTTATCCAGCCTTCTCCCATTTTCACAACCTTCCCTTAAATCCCTTCACCTTTAGAATCCCAAAGCATTACCCCATGGTAAAAATACTCCCAGTGGGCTTAACAGCAGAACAAATAGTTCATTATGCATCTGCAGCAACAAGAAATGATGCACTGATGCTCTTGTGACCAAAAGAGCCAGCATCCTGCTTCCAAAGTGTTTTATGCACAATCAAGTTGTACTGGCAAGTGTACCTGAGAGATTCAAGATACAGGACTGTGGATCCAGTAACAGCAGAATAAGTTTCCACCAACAACTCTATGGATTATGCTGCTTAGACACAAAACAAAAAGCATATAATTAGTATACATGAAAATCCCGACAAGAGAAGCATTACCAATTGTTTTGAGACAGCTCTTTCAGACCTACAGATCTGATGCAATAAAAACATTGTCCACATCTTTGTGCTCAGGTTTGTGCTCAGAGGGACACATTCGCAGTCAGGAAGGTTGCTCCCAAGATTTCCATATTGAGCACAGTTCACCTCAGTAAAGCTCATCAGACTGTGGTTCCCCTTTCTACACTACATCAGTCTTCAAACACCTCGTGCCCAATGTTCTCATGGACTATGCAAGCCAAAGGGTCAATGGATAGTGAATCTGGAAGAATGCCAGGTATACACCACTAGAAAGTGGACAAAGATCAGCCAGATTGAAAAATGTTGGATTTCAACCTTAATTCCAGATGTGAAACTCAACACCATCCCTCTCCAGTACCCAGCTTTTCAAACATTGTCAACATCTCTGTCACGACAATATTCAGGTATCAGAGGAAACTTCTATTAAATACAGACCTTCATACAAGTAGCACTTGGGTTGACAAGTTCACAATTTTAAGTCTTTCCTCGGTGCCCCCCTTCACCTCCCCACTGCAGGTGACTGACCACTTTAAAAGTTTTCTCTATTTCCTCACACCACGAAAACCACAAATCACTCTATTGTTATTCAAAAACCACACTACTGCACTGGTTCAGCCTATCAGCATCAGTCAACTACATCAGTTGACTTTTTATCTGTCAACTCATTAAAAAAATAAATTGGAAACAAAATTTACAAAATAAGTGGGGGTAAATTGATTTTCCAATTTACCACTAGGTAAAGTGTGCCAACTGGCCACATGGAGGCTTGGCATGGGAACACCAATGCCTTTGAGCAGAAAATCATACAAAAGATAGTGGATTCGGCCCAGTACGTTATGGGTAAAACCCTTCCAACCATTGAGCACACTTACATGAAACATCAAAGAAAAGCAACATCCATCAAAGATGCAAACAACAGGAATTCTGCAGATTCTGGAAATTCAAGCAACACACATCTTTGAATTGCATCCATCAAAGATTCTCACCATCCAGGCTATGCTCTTAGCTCACTGCTGTCGTCAGGAAGAACAGATAGGTGCCTCAGCACGCAAACCACTAGGTTCAAGAACAGTTACTACCCCACAACCATCAGGGTCTTGAACAAAAGGGGATAACTACACTCATTCTATTTCTGCGGTCACCACAACAATGGTCTCAATTTAAGGATTCTTTATCTTGTTATTTCATGCTCCCAATATTTATTGCTATTTATTTATATCTGCATTTGCACATTTTGGTGTTTATTGATCCTGTTTACAGTTACTGTTCTGTAGATTTGCTAATTATGCCTGCAGGAAAAAGAATCTCAGGGTTATATGTGATGATATAGATAATAAAATTTTACTTTGAACTTAAATGGGACAAATTTTAAGACAGTAAGACAGAAACACACACACAACACTGGAAGAACTCAGCAAGTCAGGCAGCATCTATGGAGAGTAATAAAGTTCTGATATTTTGAGACAAGTCCCTTCATTAGGGTGAAGAGCCTCAACCAGAAACATTGACTCTTTATTCCCTTCCATAGCTGCTGCCCGACCTGCTGTGTTCATCCAGCATTTTGTGTCTTTTACTCTGGATTTCTAGCATCTGCAGAATCTTTTGTTTAAATTTTACAACCAGAGATCCAATAGAAAGGTTCAAACAACCCATGGCCATTGGCACGTGCACTGCCAGCACTAAAAACTGGAGAGAATGCCACCGTATCAATGTAGTACCAGCTCATTAGCCCAGTTTACTGGCTTATCATTGCCCACTTCCTCAATACACCAACACCACTTAAATATGCAATGCATATCGGCAAGTGATTCGACCATCACTAGTGGTCCAATATTGATTTTTTAGACTTGGGACCAACCATCCCTGTTCTTAAATGGGCACTGTGCACATTCCATTAGGCTTCTTGGTAGTATTTCTACCTCTCAACAGAGAAAGGAAAATTTCTTGACTTCTGTATACAGGCAAGCACGACACACACACACACACACACACACACACACACACACACACACACACACCTTAGCATGCCCAGAACACTGTAGAACTTCACCATTCTCCAAGGACTGTACTACAAATAAGCCCTTGAGGAAAGAATAACACAAAAGACTTGCCAAACTAGAACACAGGGAGGAAGGATTTTCTTCCTCCACCCTTCAGTGTAAAAGGCAAAATACCATTATAATGTTGGAGTCCGAGGATGTTTATTTTGGCAACTGTTACTCAGTTGTTATAGTAACCTCTACATGCTTAAAACAGAATACATGCCACACAATTCCTTAACAGCAGCAGCTTAATTACATACAAGTGATGCTGCACTTCAGAGGTGGTGTATGTTTGTGGCTACATTAGTGGTTCAAAAAGGAATACCCTGCTTTCTCCCCAGGACTGAACTTAGGCATTTAGCTCAGTTGAGATGACTGTTCCACTCTGATCACATGATCTGCCATGTCCCTGTGTATTAGGTTAGTCCTAGTAACCAATAGTATATAGTGAATAACATCAACCTAATAATTTCACAAGCCATGGAAGGTCCCACTTCACATTAACTAGCTCCACTACTAAATATTCCACCATGCTTCTGTTAACAAGCTGCCAATGCAAACTCAGTGACATACACACAAGAGAGTCTACAGATGCTGGAGATCCAGAGTAACAAGCACAAAATGCTGGAGGAACTCAGCAGGCCAGCCAGCACCTATGGAAAGGAATAAACAGTCGACATTCAGGCCGAGACCCCACCTTCAGGGCTTCATCCAGATGAAGAGTCTCAGCTTGAAGCATCAACTCTTCATTCCTTTCCATGGATGCTGTCTGACCTGCTGAGTTCCTCCAGCATTTTGTGTGTGTTACCCAGCTACATACAGTAACAATCCAGAGATGTCACCCATTCAAGACAACTTCAACTAGGACTCTTGATGCAGTTGAACATTGCATCTTCTCACATCTGTCTAGATGCTGTGACAGAGATGAGGCTGTCAGTAATCCATACCAACTCCTAACTCACCCGGCATGGTTTCAAGGAACTCCTGCTGGGCTTGATACCCTAAAGATCAATGACAAACTTTGTCTAGAGACACCGTCTGAAACAAAGGACTCTTAGATCCAACAGGGTGCAACATCAGATTTATTGTCAAATGCAGATAGATAAAATATTGAGCATAACTAGTTCAGCATCATAGATGCACAGCATTCACAATAATAGTTAATTGTGCAAAATTATACAGGAAAGAACACAATTTGAACAAAACAAGCCTACAGTAGTGCAAAGTGGTCATAGTTTTGCTACCCTGAGGTAATGATTGAGGTTGTGCAGGTTAGTTCAAGAACCGAATGGCTGAATGGATGGAGCTGTTCTTGATCCTGGTTGTGAGCAACTTTAGTCTCTTGTACCTTCTGCCCTGATTCTACCTATGAGAAGTTAGCATACTCCAGATAGTTAGCATCTTTGAATTTAACTAGCCTCAAAGAGGACATGGGTCTGGTGGCTGCATTACGTCAATAGCAAAGAAGTCCTTACCCTCTGCCTGTGAACATCACCATCCAGATCAAACAGGTTACAACATCATTGCATACTGCCCTCAGTACAAATTCACCATCAACATGAGTTTATTTCCCTCTCCAAAGCAGCCACACAATGAAACTTCAATCTTCCAGTTATCTGCATGTGTAAGTGTCACTCACAGGAACTGTATTCCAAACATAACAGCATTTGATAAATCAGATTCACATATTTCCAGGTATTCATTAAAGATTACACTTGGATGGAGGAAGCTACCTCTTCAGAAGGAAGCCACACAGCTACTGACCAAATCCAGTTACTCACCTTTCAACAGAATCTTGGTACTAGAATGAAACCTTCCTCCGTTAAAGCTGTAGCTGCCTTCACTGCCATCAGCTCCCACTTAAATAACGAGGAAGTATGCAGTGATCTATATTGAAATTAAAAGAAGACACTATGAAGTGCATATAATATATGCTCTACATACTGACAAGGACACCCAAATTGAGGAACTTTGCCAACATATACTCCCACTCAAGAACAAAATTACATCAGGCAGTGTTGACATCAAGAGGCTAAATGTTTAAATAAATGGGTGAAATCAGAAATCTCATAGGAATTGCAAACACAAAAATCAATATTTTAAATCTGTGCCAACAGCTACGCAGAGCACCTTACCAGAGTTTTATTTCTAACAGTTCTATTTTTCAAAAATTGCCATTTTCATAAATTAAGAGGTGTCAATCTTGCTAAACTTAACTGAACAGGAGTTTGGCTATTTTGTCTGTCGGGAGAATAACTACTTGTGAGTTAAGTGCAGCTAAGAGGCCCACAGCTGAATAGGCTGCAGCCTCCACAGAGTGGGTGGCTGACAAATTTGCATATGAATTATTTTTCCCACCCACTCAGATTAAAGTACATATTCTGACATATTCTTCGTAAAGGAAGTCGAATTACAGTAATACAACCCGCACAAATCAGTCCAATCTACTGTAATTCCAAATAAATTATCTACAGTTATCTACATACTGTAACACCTTGCTTCAGTGAATGCCTTGCAAAAGCAAGAAGCAATTCTTCACCAAAGGTTGATTTCTGATGCTAACAAACTCATTCAGGAATTCTAAGTACTTGTTTTGTCTTGAGACTGTCACAGAATCACAGCAGGTTCAAGGTGTAGGATGAAGGCTATTTGTAATACTGAATCTGTGACTTCAGAGTGTCAGTCCCATTCCATCACAAATTCCACTCTGAATCCCCATCCACTTTTCTGAAATGTGCAGTCTCCACTTCCACCACAACCAGAAGGCATCATAACCTACCTGCCTCACGTAAACAATCATTTCACAGCATTCCCTTTGGATCTCATGGCCAAAATGCTGATCATGCCCCCCCCCCCCACCACCTCCCACACCTGTCCTCAAGGGATCTGCTAACAGGCATGTTATGTTTTGTAACTCAACAAACCAATCAAACGAAAATTACAGGAATTGAGATGATGACTTACTTAGTTTTCCCGCCCAGTGAGGCACTCACATATGACATGGTAGCGTAATAATGTATGCCATTCTCATACCTCTTACATATAACCCACAATGAATACGTAAATAAACAAAGAATGCTGAATCAAACAATATATTTACAAAATTACTCAAATATTACTGAAATATTAAATAGATTACACTCATCCCTGATTTAAAGATTCCAATTCAATGAAAGCATCTCAACTCAAGTATATAACATATTGCTGTCTAGTCTCTCTGTAAGGGGGTTTCGACTTTTATGTTACTGCGGAGGCTAATTAAAATGGCGTCTTTGTTATATTAATCTGGGGAATGCGGCTTTGTTATGTTAAAACGCTCAGAAAGTTTGCGCTAACAGTTTGTTTTTGCTTTAGTGTGTGATAAGAGAGTGCTATTAACCAATTGGGATAGTTGTTATGGTTTTGGTGTATTTGAAGATACTGTATGCGCGGGGTTTTGGGGCAGAAGGCGGGAGAGCGAGACCGAGGATGGACGAGGTGCTGTGAGTCCGCTAATGGGGTCGGACCCCGAGAGGGACATTCGGCGAGGAGACGGAGACGGACTCGTGTGGAGCGTCTGGTCGACCACCGTTGTTGGTCCCAGGCGGCAGGTCGAGGTGGTCCGAGGGGGTCGCAGGGTGAAGAAGAAGGTCCTTGAGCTCCAACGGGTTTTTTTGTGCACGAAGAGATTGAACTTTGATAAGTGTGGCACCTTTTATTTTCCTTTTATATTTTATTCTCTTTAATTATATAGTTCCAGTAATATCTATAAACTGTATATCATTTAATTGCATCTGGTGTATTGTCTGTTATTTGGGCGGGGTGGGGTACCTCACACAGCATCCACACAAACTAATTACCCAGTTTGGTGGGGCCGAGGCTGTTTCCCTAGACAACAGCGAGCCGAGCGACCCTGAGGGTGGCCAGGGGGGCTACATCTCTCTCACACACACACACACGCGCGCACACACACACACACACACGCACACACACGCTACAGCTTATAATACAACTATTATATACAGACATCAACAGCATAGTAAATTTTAAATTGTCCCATTCAGGTCTAAAGATTTAATCACTGTGGAGGATTTCTTACTCTTGTGGGATAATGTCTTTCATGACAAGGGAGGTCACTCTGATTGGCAGGTGAGAATTGTGGCTGTGAAACAATGTGAGGTACTGGAGTCTCCTCCATGGTAGTTGTAGGAGTTAATTCTGCGACTGTAGGAAGTTCTGGACACAATATTTCCTCGAACAATTGACTCTGTTCTCCTCAACTGATCAATGTGTTGTCTCCAGATGATATCAGACATGATCTTCACCATGTACGAGAGTGATTCAGTTCTGTCCTTAGTCTTTTCAAGTACACTACTGATCACCTCTGTCATCCCTCACAAGGACTGCTTGTCCAGGGGTGAAACATAAAACCTCGGTTAAATTGAACCTCCTTGTTTGAGGAGACTCAACTTGTCTCACATGTTTGCCCTGCATACTCTTTCTGAAATTAGGTATGAGGAGATACAAATGTGAGCACAGGCAACCCAGAAACAGCATAGCTGGTGAATTGAATTCAATTCAATTGACTTTATTACTTACATCCTTCATATACAGTGGCATGCAGAAGTTTGGGCACCCCGGTCAAAATTTCTGTTACTGTGACTAGCTAAGCGAGTAAAAGATGAACTGATTTCCAAAAGGCATAAAGTTAACGATGACACTTTTTTAAAATATTTTAACCAAGAAAACTTTATTTCCATCTTTTACTGTTTCAAAATAACAAAAAAGGAAAAGGGCCCAAAGCAAAAGTTTGGGCACCCTGCATGGCAGTACTTAGTAACACCCCCTTTGGCAAGAATCACAGCTTGTAAACACTTTTTGTAGCCAGCCGAGAGTCTTTCAATTCTTGTTTGGGGGACTTTCACCCATTCTTCCTTGCAAAAGGCTTCTACTTCTGTGAGATTCTTGGGCCATCTTGCACGCACTGCTCTTTTGAGGTCTATCCACAGATTCTCAATGATGTTTAGGTCAGGGGACTGTGAGGGGCATGGCAAAACCTTCATTTAACACTATTTTACTCTTCATATGTTTGAGTTTTCCAATGCCATCCTTAAATCGCTGTGACATCATCCAGTGCCTTTCTTAATTCACTCTCAGTTGACTCTGTTACAGGGGATGTGGCATGCAAGTGGTGGATGGATCTCCAATCAAGTTGTAGTTGACTCAGCGAATTATGGCCCCATAATGCTGATCCTCCTTTTTTTTTAAAACCACATACATGCCCAATGTGGCTTACTGATAGTTGTATTTCACTGTTACAAATGCCATTCCCACAGGAGTCATCTTTTCTCCAGTATAAGTTCTTAGTTGGATTTCTGCAGGCTTCAGTTCAGCATCTTTGAACTGCTGTTCAAGCTCATTTTGTGAAACGATGAAAACATCTGAGACAGTGTCACTTCCATTTTAACTAATCTGACATTCTGTTCTTGTGTAAGCTATTCAGCCACACAAGCTGAAATGGACTCCCCTGCATTTTGGTCCTGCTTATGAAACCTACAGAGTTCTGCAGTCAATGGTTTTGGTTCTAAATGTTCTTGTATTATGTTGATATCAGTAAAGCTCATTCCGGCTGGTTTGGTTGAAGCAGTTAAACTTAGAAGCAAACTATATCCTTTTCTATCCTTTGCACTCAGCAACACTAGCACTAGTTTGTCATTAGCTTTTAATTTCCTTCAAAATACTGCACAATTCGTTCAGTATACAACATCCAGTTATCTGTAGTGCAATTGAACACATCTATCTTTTCAATGTAGCCAGCCATTTCTGCTTTTATTTATTATTATCACTTGTACTCACTATTTATGAATAGTGGTCATACTAGTTGCTTGTTAATTTTGTTCATTGTTGTCTCTTTATTTAAAACTTGAACATCTGTCTCCTCTTTCCAAAGAAAAACATGCTGCACTTCAACAGATAGGTAGTCATCTCAGGTTTGCTTTAAAACTTCCTCATTTTCACTGTTTGATTTCAAACTCCAGAATCTAATCAAAAGAAAAACAGAAGAGCTGGGATGATTGTCGCGTTAGCTTTTTTCTTTAGTGAGGTGCTCACATATGACGTGGTGGAGTAATGCTGTATGCCATTCTTGAACTTCTTACATACAACCTGTAATGAGTTTTGCAAAAAAAAATGCTTAATCAAACTATGTATTTACAATATTTCTCAAATATTACTGAAATATTAAATACACTCCACATAGATTTCCCCCTATTTACCCTACCTAAGGATTTCAAAATTCTGTAGACCTCTGTGTATGTGCAAAAGTAGATAGTAGAGCATAGATTGGCCACAGTCTGAGGTACTGCCGCCCATGAGGGGCCTGATCCATTTAAGTATCTCTCAAACTGTTTATGGATGTACTGTTAAAATAGGAGACAGGAGTGCTAAGAATGAATTGTAAATAGAAAGTATTGATTTGATAGCACAATGAAGATGCTGTATTCTTTCCAATATATATGACAAAAGTGAATTTAAGAATCAAAGTCAAAGTAAATTTATTATTAAAATATATGTCACTATACACTAACGTTGAGATTCATTGTCCTGTAGGTATTTACAAGAAAATAAAGAAATACAATAGGTCTTATGAAAATTGGACATAAAGACTGGCAAATAACCAATGTGCAAAAGACGAACTGTGCAAATTAATACATCATACTGAGAACATGATTTGGACTTCGTGAAAGTAAGTTTGTAGGTTGTGGAATCAGTTCTGTGTTGAGCTGAGAGAAGTTATCCACTCTGGTTCAGGAGCCTGATGGTTAAAGGGTAATAATTGTTCCTGAGCCTGATGGTGTGGGATTTACGGCTTTTATACCTCCTGCCTGAAGATGAGAGAATGGCCTGGAAGGCGGGCAGTCCTTGATGGACAATGCTTTCTCCTTGGAGATGTGCTGAAAGCAGGGGAGGGTTCTTGCCTATGAGTTACTGGGCTGTATCCAACACTTTCCTGTAGGTGTTTCCATCCCTGGGCTTTGGTGTTTCTCGTATACCACTCCTGACACAGCTCTTCAACACTGCTTCTGAAAGGGAGAACGTTCATGGCTAGCAGGATACAAAGTGATCCAGGGTTTGAATATGCAGGGATTGGAGGACCATTGATCACATACACACAGCAGGGATTAGTTTGACATCATGTGTGGCAAAGGAATTGTGGGCTGCACTGTTCTAAATTCTACATTTGCGAATCAAGTCAGAAATCAGGTGATTTTAAATGCAATTTCTGCAACTTCAGATACTAAAAGTTCTTCACAGCCAAAGAACATAAGTAAGCATTTTTGCATTGAGGTACAGACAATCTAGGCACAGCAAGTTTCCACAGAATAAATACCAGATGACCTGTTTTGAGGAATGCTGATTAAGGAATAAATACCCGCCAGAACAGTGAGAGGCATCTTCTTCAAAATAGGGCTTAAGGGACTTTTCTGACTCAAGAGGTTTCAGTTTAAATAGTTAAACATGCTATAGTTGTTTACTTAGTAGTTTAAATCAGAGATAGACAAGATGAATATAATTAAACACAAACTGGGTGAGGAAAGGAGGTAGAAAAGAGATGAAGAAGCGAGCCAAAGCACATTATACAAAGTCTTCCAACATAATGAACCAACTGTAAGGTGAAACAAAAATGAAGTCCTGAAACAAATTCACTAAATTGGCTCAAATAAATAATTATACTGAGACTAAATCAAAGAGATGGAAGAAAATTGTAATCAATCACACTCAAATACTAGAGAGGAACAATAAATGTGTGAAATTCTCCCGTTAACATAATCTTTGCTTTGAGATGCATTTAAATTACTAAATTCCAGACGCTCTTTGGAAATTGGAGGTCATTCTAAGTTCAAAATAAATTTATTATCAGACTACATATATGTCAGCACATACAACCCTGGGATTCATCTTCCTGCAAGCATACTCATCAAGTCTATAGGATAGTAACAGGATCAATGAAAGATCAAGATACATAGAGGTTCAGAAAAAAATGTTCACTATGTGTTGATACAAAGACTGGTTCTCTGATCCTTTCCACATATTTTACATTCATCAATCGTGGTCATCTTTTGTCTTTTTCTGAAGCAGAAAGGCAGCAACTTCATTACAAAATGTTTCAGATGTGCTACTGACCAACGTACATATTCAATACTGAATGAGTGAGCAAATGTAAAACACAGCATTTTGAACAGACAGAATTTCAGAGAACAGATTGCTGGCATTGGAAAGGGTCCAGAGGTGGTTCACAAGGATGATTCCAGGAATGGAAGGGTTATCATACAAGGAACGTTTGATGACTCTGGGTCCGTATCCGCTGGAATTTAGAAGGATGACGGGGGGGATCTCAATGAAATCTTTCAAATGTTAAAAGGCCTAGACAGAGTAGATGTGGAAACAATGTTTCCCATGGCATGGGAGTCTAGGACAAGAGGGCACAGCCTCAGGATAGAGGGGTGTCCATTTAAAACAGAGATGCGGAGAAATTTCTTTAGAGAGGGTGGTAAATTTGTGGAATTTTTTTTTACCACAGGCAGCTGTGGAGACCAGGTTGTAGTGTGTATTTAAGGCAGAACTTGATAGGTTCTTGATTGGACATGGCATCAAATGTTACAGGGAGAGGCCAGGGAATGAAGTTGAGGAAAGGAAAAAAAGAGGATCAGCCATGATTGAATGAGGAGCAGACTCGATGGGCCAAATGGCCTAATTCTGTTCCTATGTCTTATGGAATTCAGCTAATTTCGCTTGTATTGCAACCTTCACTCTAAGACAGTTCTTCACTCTAAGACAGAGTACTGGAAGGGAAGTAGTGAACAGCAAGCCACAGTGACTTTGCCTGGCACTTTGCATGCCTTGTCTGAAGTGGTGAATACATTCATATCACCTAGTACCTTCCCTCCGAGAAAGTGAAAGTTATGCACTGAACTGCACAAGAAATGAAACCCAAAATAACAGTTTCTGCTCATACAAGCTCTTTTATAAAATACAGTTAATACCATCAAAACGACAGATACAATTGCCCAAAACAGCTGTCCATATCTGGGGGCACTAACTTACTAGACCTGGTGGGGAAAAGCCTCTCTTTGCCACCGTAATAAATAATTCCTGTACCAACCCCAAAGCAGAAGAGTGCATGTGGAACGGGGAGTACCTTCACCAACAGGACTTGAACAACAGGAGCATCAGAGCATTTTTCGGGGTTAGCACATACAGCAAATAACTTCAGCAACTGGCTTCAGTCACTCGTCTTCAGATTCAAATATTAACTGTAGATTAAATCTAAAATACAGCTCTGAACAGTGGGTTACTCAGAAACATGAACCTAGTTAATTGGAAGACCAGACAAATGCTGATTTAAATGTGTTATTTGGGTGTCTGTGACGTGGGTGTGAAGTGAGAGGTGTGGAGTTTGTTTCAAAGAATGCATTGTGGATTCATTGTTAGTATGGAATTGTATGGAATCTTTAGCACATAAAATGCCATGTCGTATAAAAGTTGCCAGTGAACGCAGCAGGCCAGGCAGCATCTCTAGGAAGAGGTACAGTCGACGTTTTGGTCCGAGACCCTTCTCCAGGAGGAACTGAAAGAAGAGCTAGTAAGGGATTTGAAAGTGAGAGGGGGAGGGGGAGATCCAAAATGATAGGAGAAGACAGGAGGGGGAGGGATGGAGCCAAGAGCTGGACAGGTGATTGGCAAAAGGGATATGAGAGGATCATGGGACAGGAGGCCTAGGGAGAAAGAAAGGGGGAGGAGGGAAGCCCAGAGGATGGGCAAGGGGTATAGTGAGAGGGACAGAGGGAGAAAAAGGAGAGAGAGAAAAAAAGAATGTGTGTATATGAATATTTATATACACCCATTCTTTTTCTCTCTTTCTCCTTTTATAAATATATTTTATATATATATACAGGTGTCTCCCGCTTTTCGAACGTTCGCTTTACGAAACCTCACTGTTACGAAAAACCTACATTAGTACCGTTTTCGCTTTCAGAAGGTGTTTTCACTTTTACGAAAAAAATCAGCGCGCAAAAAAAATCAGCACGCAATAAAAGGCAGCACGCGCCCCGAGCAGCCGCTCTTCCCCCGGATTCCGAACAGCATTGCTTAAACACGTGCTTGTGAGCAGCCGTTTGCAAGATGAGTTCTATGGTGTCAGAAATGCCTAAAAGAGCTCGTAAGGGTGTTACACTTAGCATAAAACTAGACATAATTAAGTGTTTCGATCGTGGTGAACGAAGTAAGGACTAAGTGAGTTTGGCTTGTGGAAGCTGACGAAGATGATGTTGAAGAAGTTTTGGCATCCCATGACCAAGAACTGATGGATGAAGAGCTAATGCAATCGGAAGAGGAAAGGATAACAATTGAAACCGAATGCAGTAGCGAAAGTGAAGTAACTACGTAAGATTTTCGCTGCAATGATAAAGTACGACTTTAATTTTGAAAGGGTACGTAGGTTTAGGGGATATTTGCAAGATGGTTTGAGTCCTTACAAAGAACTGTATGATAGGAAAATGCACGAGGCTCAGCAGCCAAGCAAGCCTTCCACATCAGCCACAGCGGACGACCAACCTCAACCTTCGACATCGAGGCGGGCAGTCATAGGGAAGATGAGCCGCCTGTTCTAATGGAAACAGACGACGAGATGACACCCCAGTGTCCCACCACCCCAACACCCAGGCTACGGACAGATACTGTACCGATTCGCGGAGAATGCAGCAGTAGCCGGGAGGCACACAGCACATCTTTAAGAAAAAAGCCAAAGTAAACATGCTAATTAATTAGGTGCCGCCCCACACGTAAATGTCGGCCCAGATCAGAGGCGATGCAATCGGCACTGATCTGGGTCGACAATTACGTGCTGGGCAGCACCTAATTAATTAGCATGTTTATTTGGGCTTTTTTCTTAAAGATGTGCTGGATGCCTCCCGGCTACCGCTGGACCCCTGCGTGCCTCGCGGCAATGTATTGCTCGGCGGCCTGGAGGGTGGGGACCACTGCACCACCCAAACTCCGACTCAGTCTAACACACCATCATCAGTGTGCTCGGCGCTGTCCCAATTCCGGTAAGTGATACTACACTGTACATACATTATTTCTACTTTATATCGGCTGTGTATTTTTATGTGTTATTTGGTATGATTTGGCAGCTTCATAGCTTAAAGGTTACTGGAAAGCGCTTGCACCATGTTTTTGCCAACAGCGCTTGCGTGAGATTTTCTGCCAAAGGCGCTTGCGCAAGATTTTCGCTACAGAGAACAGTTCAGCAGTGATTGTGGAAAAGTATTTCTACTTTATATAGGCTGTGTATTTATCATATCATTCCTGCTTTTACTATATGTTACTGTTATTTTAGGCTTTATGTGTTATTTGGCATGATTTGGTAGGTTATTTTTGGGTCTGCGAACGCTCACAAAATTTTCCCATATAAATAAATGGTAATTGCTTCTTCGCTTTATGACATTTCGGCTTACGAACCGTTTCATAGGAACGCTCTACCTTCGGATGGCGGGGGAAACCTATATATATATACATACATACATACACACACACACACACACACACACACACACACACACACACACACACACACATGGGTCTCAGCCCGAAACATCAACTGTACCTCTTCCTAGAGATGCTGCCCGGCCTGCTGCATTCACCGGCAACTTTTATGTGTGTTGCTTGAAATTCCAGCATCTGCAGATTTCCTCGTGTTTGCGTTTTTAAAAGTCATGTCCTGTTGGGTTGAGCAGACCTCTTGCTCCGAAAGAGGATCCCTCTCCCTCCTGACTCTAAAACGGTGTCAGTTTATTTGTGAGTGTGCGTATCAAACAAAAAGACGACTTTTCATATGGACGATAGAAAAATGGAAGACTATGTAGGAGGGAAGGATTAGATTGATTTTAGAGTAGGTTAAAAGGTTACACAACATCATGAGCCAAAGGGCCTGTACTGTGCTCTATGCTCTCCTGGCCTCTCTAGACAGTAAAACCAGAATAATAATGAACTTAGTTGGGTTTTAGAGGGTTGAAATGTTTCAAGTACTTAAAGCAAAGGTGATTTTTAAAAAAGTAAATTATCATGGAAGAAAGGTGCCTCTCAGAGATAGGAGTGACACAACTTGGCACTCTATACCATGCTCGAAAGAAGATACTGGCTCTGTCCAGACAAGTGATTTAAGATTGCACCTTGCCAGGTTTTCAGCTGGTAGACTGATTACTCCTGTGCACCCTTCATTGTCCTTTGACATCAGGTGTGCTAACCGCTGCTAAATGTTACACCTTGGTTAAGTAGGCACACATTACAAAATGTGCATTACTAAAAGGAAAACAAAAATAGATTCTAACCTGAGTTTGACCACACAAATTTGACTGTCAAACTAAAACAAATAAATCTCACTCACTCCTCAACTTGACAGCCCAGTGAAAGGTAGTTTTAAGATTACCAAACCATGAAGCTCATGAACACAGCAGCACTGCCAATGTACCATCAATACTATTGCTTGATTCCTTAACAAGATATATCATGGCAGGAGATAAAATTCCAGAACGATGATTACAGGCATTTATTCAGCACATCAAGAATGCTTTGAACCTTCAGTCACCTCCAAAAAATTTCGGCTGTTACAATTTCATTCACTTAAGGAAATGGCTTCCTTATTTGTCACTTCCTGTGCAAATACATTTGATTTCCAGTAATGGGACAACATTCCAATTAGTTGCACTGGGACAACATTCCAATCAGTCGATAAGCCCAATGAATGAGTAACTCTTGCTGGCCATTCCAACAAGCTCAAGTAAACTAGGTGGCACAGAACCAAGCTGCTGCCTCGACACAAAAGATCATGACCATGGATGCTGCCTGTGTGGAGCTTGCAGGTTCTCCCCATAACCACATGGGTCTCTTCCCACATCCCCAAGACATGCGGGCCAGTAGGTTAACTGGGCACTGTAGGTCAGGTGACAGAGGTTTGTGTTGGGGAGCACTTCGGGTCCCGTGATCGCAATGCTATTTAGTTTCAGTATAATTATGGAGAAGGATAGATCTGGACCCAGGGTTGAGATTTTTGATTGGAGAAACGCTAACTTTGAGGAGATGTGAAAGAATTTAGAAGGAGTGGATTGGGACAAATTTGTTTTATGGGAAGGATGTAATAGAGAAATGGAGGTCACTTAAAGGTGAAATTTTGAGAGTACAGAATCTTTATGTTCCTGTTAGGTTGAAAGGAAAGGTTAAAAGTTTGAGCGAGCCATGGTTTTCAAGAAATATTGGAAACTTGGTTCGGAAAAGAAGAGAGATCTACAATAAATATAGACAGCATGGAGTAAATGAGGTGCTCGAGGAATATAAAGAATGTAAAAAGAATCTTAAGAAAGAAATTAGAAAAGCTAAAAGAATATATGAGGTTGCTTTGGCAAGTAAGGTGACAATAAATCCCAAGGGTTTCTACCATTATATAAATAGCAAAAGGATAGTGAGGGATAAAATTGGTCCTTTAGAGAATCAGAGTGGACGGCTATGTGTGGAGCCAAACGAGATGGGGGAGATTCTTAACAATTTCTTTTCTTCGGTATTCACTAAGGAGAAGGATATTGAATTGTGTAAGATAAGGGAAACGGGTAGGTAAGTTATGGAAGCTATGATGATTAAAGTAGTAGTAGTATTGGAGCGTTTAAGGAATATAAAAGCGGGTAAGTCTCCGGGTGTTGGCAGGATATTCCCTAGGATCTTGAGGGAAGTTAGTGTAGAAATAGCAGGGGCTCTGACAGAAATATTTCAAATGTCATTAGAAATGGGGATGGTGCTGGAGGATTGGCCTATTGCTCATGTGGTTCCATTGTTTAAAAAGGGTTTTAAGAGTAAACCTAGCAATTATCGGCCTGTGAGTTTGACGTCAGTGGTGGGTAAATTGATGGAAAGTATTCTTAGAGATGGTATATATAATTATCTGGATAGACGGGGTCTGATTAGGAACAGTCAACATGGATTTGTGTGTGGAAGGTCATGTTTGACAAATCTTATTGAATTTTTTGAAGAGGTTACTAGGAATGTTGACCAGGGTAAAGCAGTGGATGTTGTCTATATGGAATTCAGTAAGGCCTTTGACAAGGTCCCACACGGCAGGTTGGTTAGGAAGGTTCAACCGTTAGGTATTAATATTGAAGTAATAAAATGGATTCAGCAGTGGCTGGATGGGAGACGCCAGAGAGTAGTGGTGGATAACTGTGTGTCAGATTGGAGGACGGTGTGTAGCGGTGGGCAGCGGTGGGCCTCAGGGATCTGTACTGGGTCCAATGTTGTTTTTCATATGTATCAATGATCTGTACGATGGGGTGGTAAATTGGATTAGTAAGTATGCAGATGATACTAAGATAGGTGGAGTTGTGGATAATGAAGTGGGTTTTCAAAACTTGCAGAGAGATTTAGGCTAGTTAGAAGAGCGAGCTGAAAGATGGCAGATGGAGTTTAATGCTGAATAATGTGAGGTGCTACACTTTGGTAGGACTAATCAAAATAGGACATACATGGTAAATGGTAGGGCATTGAAGAATGCAGTAGAACAGAGGGATCTAGGAATAATGGTGCATAGTTCCCTGAAGGTGGATTGGGTGGTGAAGAAAGCTTTTGGTATGCTGGCCTTTATAAGTCAGAGCATTGAGTATAGGAGTTGGGACGTAATGTTGGAATTGTACAAGGCACTGGTGAGGCCAAATTTGGAGTATTGTGTACAGTTCTGGTCACCGAATTTTAGGAAAGAAGTGAACAAAATAGGGAGAGTACAGAGAAGGTTTCCTAGAATGTTACCTGGGTTTCGTCACCTGAGTTACAGAGAAAGGTTGAACAAGTTGGGTCTTTATTCAGCAAAAGTGGTTGAGGCAGGTTCGATGTTGTCGTTTAAAGTTAAACTGGACAGCTATATGGACAGGAAAGGAATGGAGGGTTATGGGCTGAGTGCAGGTCGGTGGGACTAGGTGAGAGTAAGAGTTCAGCACGGACTAGAAGGGCCGAGATGGCCTGTCCATGCTGTAATTGTTATATGGTTATATGATTAAATTGCTTCTAGATGTAGAGGCGAGTTGGAGAATCTCGGTGGCAGGGAACTGAGGGTGAGGCAAGTGTGAAATGAAAGTAGTTCAGGATTAGTGGATGATAGTACAGATCTGGTGGGCTCTTTCTGTGTAGTACCTCTCTGACTAAATAGGACTAAGATGGCATGTAGACATTGCATTTATGAGGCCTCCACTTGTCAGGGTCGACCATGGAGGCTGCATCCCAACTATCTATAAGCAGTCAGTACAAAAGTTAGTACACAAGCCAGGCCAGTATGACATGAAGAACAAGCTGTCACCAAGGCAGCAGCCTCCTCCTGTTCACACAGGTGTTGAAGCCAAAGGAACAGAAGGGACCAATACTGTTTGGCACCAGCAGCGTTGCAGGAGTTGCCAGCCAGCACTGAACTCAACACTGGACTTCGTTCGGGAATCTAGCTCCATGTTTTTACCCTTTGAGGTTTATTCTAAAGACTTCCTCATGGTTGGGAATAGCCACAAGGCAGCAGAGATTTGAGACCAGAGTTTTCCTCTTCCTAGATCAGCTACCAACACACAGCTGATGGGCTCCATTTTAACGAAGTGACTAGTTTTAAGGTGCCAGTAATCCAGCTTTGCCCCTTCTCTTGTCAGTAAAAACTGTTTCACTGAGCTTAGTTGCTAAACCACACATTAAGACTAGGAACTGGACTTGGTTGTCAAAAATTATTTGAGACGCGTGCCTTTGGGAGTATTTAATAGGTAGTGGAAACATATTCCCATGAACTAACTCCACTCCAGCTATAACAACCTTAAGAAATGAGTAAAGCGTAAAGAATAATATTGTGCAAATCAAGGGTGTTAGGACAAGTCAGTTGTGGCTTATCCAGCAGACATCAAATATGGCATCTGTATGTATATCTGTAAAGTTGTCAGAAATTACATAGATAATATCAGTACAAAATGGAGTCCCAGACTAGCTGTGCATTGTGGAAGGGCTCACATGCTTTAACAAGCTACAAAAAGTCAGGCAGCATCGCCAACAACAGCCCATACCTTCCCAATGAGTTCAACTCACTCTAAGCATGCTTTGAACTGAAGGCAATTGGAATGCCACCACCCGCCCGGACAACCTCCAGTGCACCTGAATTCAGACACCACTGGAGTTGTAGGATACTGAATGGCTCAACTGTAGGCAAGATGGATTCTTGACCTCAACCTACATTGCTGTGATCTTGCACCATAGTGTTTATCTGCACAGCACTTTCTCTGGAGCTATTACACTTTGTACTGCATTCTGTTGTGTTTCACCTTGTACTATATTGATGCATTGTTCAGTCAGTTCAGTTTGTTGCACAGAATGCAACAGAAACTTCTCACTGTACCTCAGTACATGCAACTATAAACCACTTCCAATTGCGAGACACCATTCAGCCTATCATGTTTGTGCCAGTTGTGACAAGAATACACATAGATTAAGATGTAGCTGTCCTGTGCTGACACCAGTGGGATCAGCAGTTGGTCTGCCACCTGTCTTCAGGAGAGAGAGAGATAAGGAAAACAATGGAGCAGCATTTGGAGATGTTAATGAAGGAAGGAGAGCTGTCAAGATCGGCTCCCCCTTTGAACCCTGAACTGTTTGAAGTGATGGACAGGCGATACCCCAGCAGGGGGATAAAAAGGGACAGGTTCGCTAAGGCAAGACACACACGACACCCGAGGTAACAAGACCCTGGAAGCGGTGCGTCTCTCACAAGTCAGTGGGAAGTACCGGGCCGTAAACGCACAGGGTGGAAAGGCACGATTGGCGGGAACCTGGTGTGTATCCACCCTTGCCTGGGTGCCAGGTTCACCGCAGGGAAACGATCGTATCTGGAAACGGAGGGGTCACGGTCGGTGACCTCAGATGACATCACAAAGGACTCGCCCGAAAGCTGACTGTGAAGGTCTGTGTGGAAGCCTTGAATATTCATTCGTTTTGTTCTCTCTCTCCTTCCCCCCACTGTCCATCGCCACAGCAGCGATTACTGCGAACTGAACTGAACTAAATTGAACTGAACTTTGCATCACTTTGAAACTGGTCATTTATCCCTAGACAACGATAGAGCTTGATTGATCCTGTTATCTTAATTCTGTGTACATGTGTGTTTATCATTGCTGAACTGTTGCATTTATTATCCTTTTGATTAGAGTACTGTGTTGCTTGTTTCTTTAATAAAACTTTCTTAGTTCTAGTAATCCAGACTCCAACTGAGTGATCCATTTCTGCTGGTTTGGCAACCCAGTTACGGGGTACGTAACATAAGTGGGGTTCTCGTCCGTGATTTTGAACGCTTAAATTTGGGACGGAGTAAATTGATTGGGTCAAAATTCCCGAAAGAAAGAAAAGACAAACAGCAGAAATGGAGGCTGAGGAAATTATAAAGGCGCCGACCTTAGAGGCATTAGAGGATGCCAGGAAATCGGAATTGGTAGCTGTGGCCAAACAGTTGAATCTTGCTAAGGGGAAGTCGACAATGAGGAGAGAGGAGATACACAGAGTTATCATAGAGCACTATGTATCTAAAGGTGTGTTTCCCCAAGGCGAGCTGGAGGTGGTGTCTATTGAAAAACCTGCTGGAGACGCGGTACAGGTGCAGCTTGAAAAACTGAGACTCGAGCACGAGTTCCGGGTACGGCAGTTGGAGCGAGAAGAGAAAGAGAGGGACAGACAGTTGGAGCGAGAAGAGAAGGAGAGAGAGTTAGAAAGGCAAGAGGGAGAGTTAGAAAGGCGGGAGAAAGAGAAAGAGTTAGAAAGGCAGGGGAGAGAGAGAGAGAGAGAGAGAGAGAGAGAGACAGCTGGAGCGAGAGGAGAAACAGAGGGAAAGGGAATTCGAGCTGGAGAAGTTAAAGATAAGGGCAGAGCAGGGGCTCGTGCCGAACCAAGGTGGAGGGTTCTGGGCGACCCAGGAGGTTAGGCTGGTTCCCCCATTTGAAGATACCGACGTGAATCGGTACTTTCTCCATTTTGAAAATGTTGCTACAAGTCAGGACTGGCCGAGGGATAAGTGGGCTGTTTTGCTTCAGAGTGTACTGAAAGGGAAAGCCCAACAAGCTTACTCAGCTTTGTCCGCGGAAGATGCCCAGAGGTATGAGGTGGTGAAAGAGGCCATCCTCAGGATTTATGAGTTGGTCCCGGAGACATACCGGCAGAGGTTCCGGAATGCGAGGAAGCAGTGGGACCGCACGTATTTAAGAGTTTGCCCGTGAGATGCAGACATATTGTGAGCGTTGGTGCGCCTCGAAGGGGGTAGAGGGGGATTATGACAGACTGCTACAGCTGATCCTGATTGAGCAGTTTAAAGGTTGTGTCCCTGAGGGTATGAGACCCTACCTAGATGAGAAAGAGGCAGCCACGTTAGCCACAACTGCTAAGTTAGTGGATGAGTATGCGTTGACGCATAAAATGAAGTTTGCCCTGAGTAAAGGCTACCAGAAGGGTAGTCAGGACGGCGGGGAGAGTCCGCCAGAAAAGTCAGAAAGTAAGCCGGGGACTAGTGAGCAGGATAAGGTAGACCGGGAGCAGTCTGGTAAGAAGTCTCCTAGGGTCGTCTGTTATAATTGCGGGAAAGTCGGACACTTTGCGTCCAGGTGCTTTGCCCCAAAGAAGGAGATGGGAAAAGGGAAAACGGCGATTTTGACTGGCTGTATCGAGCTGGTAAACGAACCGCTAGGACAGGACAGGTCTGCCAAAGTTCAGGAAGGGCGCGAGAGGTTTATCTCGGCCGGATTGGTGTCAGTGAAGGAGGGGTTAAAACCAGTTCCAGTGCGGATCTGGAGAGACACGGGAGCGTGTCAGTCACTGATACTGAAGAGTGTATTAGAGTTTAGCTCAGAGACCCAGACTGGGGAAGTCAAGGTCAAAGGTGTTGGGGAAGGGACAGAGGCCATCCCTTTGCACCAGATACACTTACAAAGCAACCTGGTCTCTGGACTAGTCACGATCGGGGTGAGGCCCAAATTACTGATGAAAGGCGTGGAAGTCTTGCTCGGTAATGACCTCGCTGGGGGAATCGTGTTCCCAGCCGTGAGATTGACAGGTCAGCCTGCCAGCATTGAGGCCCCGCCCATGGACTCACAGGTTCATCACGGGACTGCAGTAGTAAATTTAGCTGAGACGTTTCTGCCAGTCTTGTACGAGAAGGGGGTAGAAAGTGAAAAAGAGGAGTGTAGTGAGACAAGAGGTAGTGAGGGAGCTGGGACAGACGTAGCATTAGCCAGTAAAGAATTTGTGCAGGCGCAGGAGCGAGACAAGGGGCTGATGGTTTTGGCAGAGACAGCTCTCTCTGACACAGAATTAACAAGGGAACTAGTAGGCTATTGTGTGGAGGAGGAAGTGCTAAGGAAGACAGGGAGACCAAGTACCGTACCCGCAGATGAGGAATGGGGGGTGGTGCAAAAGAGTTATGGGGATGAGATTTTTAACCTGGCCCACAAGGTACCCCCTGGTGGACATTTTGCGGTGCTGGAGGAAGCAGTTGGTGGAATCATGAAAGAGGTTTACCGGCTGCCCAGGAGGAAGGATGTTATTGATTATGATCGACGTGAACTGAGACAGTCACAGGCTTTTGATATGCTAACAAACCTAGTCGGTGTTAGCGCGGAAATCAATGAAGCTATGGTCCCCCGATAAGAGCGAAACAACATTTTGAAAAGATGAGTATGGTATCGACCAGATGGGAGAAGGCTATTGTTTTGGCCAGCTCTGCTGATAAGGTCTCTCCCTTAATCCCCGAACAAAGCGACTCTTTAGGAGAAGCAATTAAACCACTCGCACACGTGTGTTTGATTGTCCCGAGGCGATGCAAAGAACTGGGACGTTGGGTGGTGCTTGTTAGACTAGGTCAGCCTAGCGAGCAACAATCATATAGAATGAGTAATTCAGTGACTAAAGGGCTGACGAACACAGAGGTGTGTATTGGCGATGTAATACAGCTGTCTGAAGCCAGCTTGATAGTGAACCTTGAAAAAAATGAGTTCGGCCACACGAAGGTCACTTACCTGGGAATTGTGGTGACACAGGGACAGCTGGCAGCGATGCAAGCTAAAGTGCGGGCTATCTCTGACATCCCAACCCCGACAGACAAGAGGGCCCTCAGAAGGCTCTTGGAAATGGTGGGGTACTGTAGGAAGTTTTGCAATAACTCTGCGGTCACTACCCCTCCCCCCCTCCTACTAAGCCCTTGCGAGAGAAAACCAAGTCGGAATGGGACGACCCTTGTTATTGAGGTCCGGGACGAAACCCAATGAGAGGTTACATTGATTGCAATTCATCAGTGTTTTTGGCCACTATGAAGTTTGCTAAGTTGGAGCCTGGTCTAAGGGATTATTAATAACACATATAAAAGGAACAGAAAATGTGATGGCTGACTGTCCGCCAGGTGTTGACAACTTCAAATTCGCTGTATTAGCCAAATAGCTGATAAAGATGTATATTTGTGTGTATCAAATAATGTATTCATGTTTGTAATTTTTACCCCGGTAAAAATCCTTAAAGGGGGGAAGTGTGACAAGAATACACATTGATTAAGATGTAGCTGTCCTGTGCTGACACCAGTGGGATCAGCAGTTGGTCTGCCAGCTGTCTTCAGGAGAGAGAGAGAGATAAGGAAAACAGTGGAGCAGCATTTGGAGATGTTAATGAAGGAAGGAGAGCTGTCAAGATCAGCTCCCCCTTTGAACCCTGAACTGTTTGAAGTGATGGACAGGCAATACCCCAGCAGGGGGATAAAAAGGGACAGGTTCGCTAAGGCAGGACACACACGACACCCGAGGTAACAAGACCCTGGAAGCGGTGCGTCTCTCACAAGTCGGTGGGAAGTACCGGGCCATCGACGCACAGGGTGGAAAGGCACGATTGGCGGGAACCTGGTGTGTGTCCACCCTTGCCTGGGTGCCAGGTTCACCGCAGGGAAACGATCGTATCTGGAAACGGAGGGGTCACGGTCGGTGACCTCAGATGACATCACAAAGGACTCGCCCGAAAGCTGACTGTGAAGGTCTGTGTGGAAGCCTTGAATATTCATTCGTTTTTGCTCTCTCTCTCCTTCCCCCCACTGTCCATCGCCACAGCAGCGATTACTGCGAACTGAACTGAACTAAATTGAACTGAACTTTGCATCACTTTGAAACTGGTCATTTACCCCTAGACAACAATAGAGCTTGATTGATCCTGTTATCTTAATTCTGTGTACATGTGTGTTTATCATTGCTGAACTGTTGCATTTATTATCCTTTTGATTAGAGTACTGTGTTGCTTGTTTCTTTAATAAAACTTTCTTAGTTCTAGTAATCCAGACTCCAACTGAGTGATCCATTTCTGCTGGTTTGGCAACCCAGTTACGAGGTACATAACACAGTAGACAACAAGTGCATCATAACCGAGCAGGTCATGGCTCTTTGAGTACACATCCAAATACCGTTGGTTTTCTGCCTCGACCATCTTTCAGCAAAGAGTTCCAGACTCTTAGCACTTTTTGGTTGAAAAAGTTCACCAACTACGAACAGAGTGGTCACCAACCGTTTAAGCCCAAGATTCACCTTCTAAATCATTTAGAGAAAAAATAGCTCAGATTGTACTTTCAACCTGAGGCCTTTTACTTGGGCTAATTGTATTTGAATTACATAAAATGCTTTTGTCAAACTTTCAAATTAATTCAACCAAGAAAACACTGTAACTAGCATATCAAACAGGCCATAGCAGCATCAAGCTCATCCTGTCACGCCTTGAATAAGCGGTGCTGAAGCGTTTTTGCTCGAATGAAGTTTATCAGTTTGACCACCAGTGTCATTACATGAGAAAAGTCCACGACCTTCCCAGCCAATCACACGGTGATAATCCAGGAAGTCAGGAAAATGAGGGTCATTACGGCACAGTGCTATAAAACCAATGCACACACCACGCATTGCTGGGGCCCCATCAGTAGTAATTGCCACCAGTTTATGAATGGGGATGTCATATTCATGAACATTTTTTTAACTCATTGTAAATATCCTCACCTCTCGTTCTCTCCTTTAAGTGCAAAAAAGTGAGGAAGTCCTCCTTTGTTGTAAAATCCTGGAAAGCCATTCTGACAAATACAAGCTGAGCTGTTTGCATTACATCCAGGAATTCATCGAACTGTCGTGGAAAATATTCACAGAGTGACAAGTCCTTTAACACTTGTCGATCCACGTCCTCTGAGCAGCATGTTTGCTGCACCTTCAACCCTGATTTCAGTTCCTCAACTTTCCTAGTATTGGTAAACTGTTACTGAGACAATAGTATAAGTTTCAGGGGTATGCAAGCTAATGATACCACTGGTTTTGTTTCCCATTTCTTTTACATTTGGGGAATGTTGGAATTTAAAGGGGGAGAAGTGTTGTTATGTGAGCATTATAAAGATAAGTTAATACCAATTAAGATCATGGTAATATAGCAATACTCCCGCTAATTCCAAATGGCATCATTTTCACTGATTAACATTACCCATTTGAAAAGCTGGTCGATCACACATAAATCTTCTGGAACCCTTACTGGAACATACACGAATTAAAGGGTGAGCTGGTAAATTGACATTTGATGAACTTGAAATAATGATGACAAATGTTGGAATCAATCTGACTCATGATACAATTTATTACACACACACCGCCATCACATTACCTAAAAACCTGCAGACACTAATCCTAACCAAAATAAACTTCTTCTGCACTTCTCCTTTGAACTTGCACCTCTCACCCTAACCCTAACACAACATGACTTCCTGACTCAAACTCAATATCTCAACTAATAAAGGGAAGCAACCTTTACTACCAACTCATGTAGGCACTTCTAGGGAATTCTGGATTTGGGTCCTATCATTAAGAGTGAGCTGTCCCTTTACCTTTGATCTCCCAAAGTGCAACATGGTAATATAGATGTACTTTGCTAATTTACTTTGAACTTCAAGATAGAATATAGTGCAACATGGTAATATAGATGTACTTTGCTAATTTACTTTGAACTTCAATTTCAGGTCAGTAGTATGAGCTGAACAAGGCAATGTGGTTGGCGTGAACAAGCTGAGCCAAAGGTTATGATATCAGGACATATGAATTTGGAGAGGGATCAGGGATTGAAGAGATTTTCTTCCTGTCAACCTGTGATGAAGAAGTGTGTCGCTAGTTTAGAGCAGCTGGTTGTCTGTTGATCATTACCTTTCATAAGGTGGTGGTATTAAATTAAGCCATCTGTCATTGAGTTGGACAACATTCAACAAAGAATGGGTTAGAAGATTTTTTCAGAAGCTTTACTTAAGGAATTTTTACTTGAGGAATCTTGTAATGCATTGTACACTGTGGAAAAACAAAAATGGGTTGGTATAAAACAGCTACAAGTTTTTTGGCCTACATATTTGCAGTGAACTAACTAAACGAGTAATTAAGTATGTCATTGAAGTAATCCCTTCTATCTACATGATGTCCATACACCTCCATTCTTGCACATTCATGACTCTATCTAGGAGCCATTTGAACACGTTTGCCTCCACCACCATCCCAGACATCTACCATGGTAAAGAAAACAAAAGCTTTCCTGCACTTACCCTTCAAACTTGCACCCCTCATCTCAAATATTAAGTTTCAGCCCTGGGATGGGCGGGGGAGTGCTCTTCAGTATTATGGACTCTATCAACTTCTGTTGCTGCAGTGAAAGCAACCCAAGTTTGTCTAACCTCTGCTTATAAGTACATATTCTCTAATCCAGATAACGTCCTGGTTAACCCCTTCTGCGTCCTCTGCAAACCTTCTACATCCTTCCTATAATGAGGAAAGAAGAATACAATACAGTATTCAAGATGTGGTCAAGCCAGAACTTTATAAAGCTGCAACATGACTTCCTGACTCAAACAGTAACTCAACTAATAAAGGAAGGTATTCCAAACACCTTTACTATCAACTTATGATGGCACTTCCAGGGAACAATGGATTTGGCCCCAACAGTATGAAGGGTCCTATCATTGACAGTGGACTGTCACTTTACATTTGATCCCCCGAAGTGTAACATGTCACTCAGTTTGATTAAACTCAATCTGATATTTCTCCATCTATATCTGCAAATGATCTAAATCCCACTGTATCCTTTGACAACCTTCAACACCATCATCCACAAAGCCACCCATCGTAATTGTCTGAAAACCTAACAACCCAAATATTCATATTCTCATCCAGGACATTTAGAAATATCACAAACAAGAGGTTCCTGTATGGATCACTGTAGAATACCACTGATAACCAGAATGAGTCCCACTGACCACTACCCTCTGTCTTCCATGGGCAAACCAAATCTCAGTCCAAAATGACATTTCACCATGGATCCCACGCAACTTCAATCATCTGATCTCACTCTTTATCTTGTTGTTTCATGTTTTCATTATTTATTGCTATTTATTTTTATTTGCATTTGCACAGTTAATCTTCTGCACTCTGGTTGATCTCTCATTGATCCTGCTATAGTTACTATTCTATAGATTTGCTGAGTATGCCCACAGGAAAACTAATCTCAGGGTTTATGTGGTGACATATACAGAGGGTATAAATGGTATTTAACCCCCCCCCGAGGTTTTCATGTTTTGTTGTATAATAACATTGAATCAAAGTGAATTTAATTTGGCTTTTTTTGACACTGATCAACAGCAAAAGTGATCTAAATTATCTACAAATATAAAACACAAAATAACTGATTACACAAGTATTCATTCCCTTTGCTATGACACAGCAAATCATCACTGGTGCAGGCAATTGGTTTTAGAAGTCACATGATTAATTACAGATCTGATTTTGGACAGCGGTCCCCAACCACCGGGCCACAAAGCATGTGCTACTGGGCCACGAGGAAACGATATGAAATGATATGAGTCAGCTGCACCTTTCCTCATTCCCTGTCACGCACTGTTGAACTTGAACACCCACCACCCCCCACCCCGTCAGCCAGTCCGCAAGAATATTGTCAATATTAAACTGGTCCGCGGTGCAAAAAAGGTTGGAGAACCCTGTTTTTGGAGACCTGTGTGCACTCATAGTGCTCCAATTAGTAGTAGTAAAAATACACCTGTATCTGAAAGGTCCAACTGCTGATGAGTCAGTATTCTGGCAAAAACTAAATCATGAAGACAAAAGAACATTCCAAGCAACTCCACAAAAAGCTTATTGAAAACCTTTCAGGAAATGGACACAAGAAAATTTCCAAGTCACTGAATATCCCTTGGCGTACAGTCAAGTCAATCATCAGGAAATGGAAAGAATATAGTACAGCTGTAAATCTGCATGAGGTAGGCTGCCCTTAAAAACTGAATGACCATGCAAGGAGGGGCTTCCAAGAGACCTATCACAACTTTGAAGGAGCTGCAGGCTTCAGTGGTTGAGATGAGAGAGAGTGTGCATACAACTGTTGCCGGCTGCTTCACCAATCACGGCTTTGTGGGAGGGTGACAGAGAAAGCCACTGTTGAAAAAAAAACTCACACGAATTCTCAGCTAGAGTGTGCCAAAAATCACGTGGGTGACTCTGAAGTCAGCTGGAAGAAGGGTCTATGGTCTGATGAAATCAAAATGAGCTTTTTCACCATCAGACTAAATGCCGTTTGGCATAAGCCAAACAAAACCGATCAAAACCACACTACCCCTACCATGAGGCATGGTAGCGGCTGCATCATGCTTCACTGCAGCTGGCCCTGGAAGGCTTGTGAAGGTAGAGGGCAAAATAAATGCAGCAAAATGCAGGGAAACCCTGGAAGAAAACCTGATGCAGTCTGCAAGAGAACTGTGACTTGGAGAAGATTTGTTTTCCGTAAAGACAATGACCCCAAACGTAAAGCCAAAGCTACACAGGAATGGCTTAAAAACAAAGTTAATGTCCTGGAGTGGCCAAGTCAGAGTCTAAACCTCAATCCAACTGAGAATTTTTGGCTGGACTTGAAAAGAGCTGTTCACTCACAATCCCTATGCAATCTGACAGAGCTTGAGCAGTTTTGTAAAGAAGAATGGGGGAAAATTGCACTGTCCAGACGTACAAAGCCGATAGAGACCTAGCCACACAGACTCAAAGCTGTAATTGCTGCCAATGGTGCATCTAATAAATACTGACTTAAAGGGAGTGAGTAATTAAGCAATCAATTATTTCATGTTTGATTGTAATAAATCTAGAACAGTTTGTAGCAATTTGTTTTCACTGACACGAAAGAGTCTTTTCTGTCGGTCAGTGTCAAAAAGCCAAATTAAATCCACTATGATTCAATGTTGTAGAATAATAAAACATGAAATTTTCCTGGGGGAGTGAATACTTTTTATAGGCACTGTATTTACTCCGATAATAAAATTTACTTTGAACTTTGTATGAGCCAACCATGGTCAAACATTCTGCTGAAGTTCAAAGCAAATTTGTACATATACGTCACCATATACTACCCTGAGATTAGTTTTCTTGCAGGCATTGACATTAGAACATTGTTGACAAGAACTGGCCATTCAGCCCAATAAAGCTTGCCAAATTTCTATTTGCACAGTGTTGAAATAACTTTCACAGTACATGCAAACGACAGAATGAATGAAAAAACCACAGTGATAGATAAACAACCTATGTATAAACAACCTATGCTTTGCGTGTTTCAGCGGCCGGGCGGGGTCAAAGGCGCTTGGCAGAGGATGGCGCTCGGGAGGCTGTATCGGAGGGGCAGATCAGAGGCTCAAAGTTTTCGGATGGACGGACTCAGTGTCAGCAGTTCTCGGTGCCTGGAGGTTTATGGCAGGGAGTTTCTCCCTTTTGCTACCTGCTATCGGGGACTCGGGAGTCAATTGGGACTTTGAGACTTTTTCTTTTACCGTGCCCATGGTCTGCTCTTCATCAGATTATGGTATTGCTTTGCACTGCTGTAACTATAAGTTATAATTATGTGGTTCTGACAGTGTTAGTCTTTGGTTTGTCCTGTTTTTCTGTGATATCACTGTGGAGGAACATTGTATCATTTCTTAATGCATGCATTTCTAAATGACAATAAACAAGGAGCGAGTGTTCTCATAATCTAATCTAATACAAAAAGAGTAAGTAATGATAGTAATAAATAAATACATAATAAGAACAAAAGTTGTAGAGTCCTTGAAAGTGAGTTTGTAGGTCATAGAATAAGTTCAGCATTGTCGTGAATGAGCTTAAACACGGCAGTTCATGGCAGAGTCTGATGGCTGTAGGGGAATCATTGTTCCTGACCTGGTGGTGTGGGCCCTGAGTATTCTGTATCACCTGCCTGATGGGAGAGCAGGAGGAGGGCGTGGTCTGGATAATACAGGGTCTTAAATGATGGATGCTGCTTACTCGTGGCAGTGTTCCGTGTAAATGCACTCAATGGTGGAGAGGGCTTACCCTGTTATGGACCGGGTTGTGTCAACCAACTTCCAATGCTGGGCATTGGTATTTCCACACCAGGCCGTAATGCAACCAGTAAGGATACTTTCCATTGTGCTTCTATTGTTGTTGTTGTTCCTCTCCGCACCTTGTGGCTCATCGTGCAGTAACCTCGCTGTTTCTTTAGCATTTTTGGGTTTTTTTTTAAATAAGGCCGAGTTGCTCAACCCAGCATGGATGGAAAGTACGCAAGGAGCTGGCTAGATTTGAAACTGGGACCATTCACGTTGAAGTCCAGTGCGGATGCCACAACACCAGCCAGCCATTGTGCATTTATAGAAGTTTGTAAAAGGTTTCAAAATATTGTCCCTGTAAATCTTTCCCTGCTCATTGTCCACTAGTTTAAATGCTCCCACCCTGGGGAAAATACAGTGACCGTACACATCATCTACACACTTCATAGTTTCGTATACCTCAACAACATTACTCCTAGGCTTCCTGTGCATCTGGGAAAATAAACCCAATCTATGTAGTTTCTTCATGGAATTCACTCCATCCACTGCCAGTTACGTTCTGTTAACCTTCTCTGAACCATTTCCAGTTTCATGATATAATTCCTGCAGCTAAGCAACCAGAATTGGGCACAATATGGCAAGTGTGGTCTCACCAACATTTTGTACATAAGTTGGTAACATGACATCACAGCTCTTAACCCCCAGTTGCTCCAAACCTCAGTCTCGAGATAACTGGTTAAGTACTGATCTCCATCTGGAGGACATTGTAAACTCTGGCCCTCCAATTACTCAATGTTGAAGTTGGCCTATGGAGTTTAAAGATTAGCAGCCTATTCCAGAGTGAGCATCTGATATGATGAAGGAAGATGAAATGATGTTGGGTCTGGATGCAGATGAAGTTGGAGTGAGTGATTCAGAGAGGAGGATTCAAGGCAGAGGAGTTTCAATACTCATCCAACTAACCTGGGTGTGAGGTTGGATCACTCTAAGTGACAAGCCAATTTGGAGAGGGGTCGAGAACGACTTTGGACTGGGTGGCGAGGCCCTGGGCCTAACACGAGGCACAAAAAGCAGGTGCAGGTAGACTGGAAAGGCAGGGTGTCAGGATCAGAGGCGAGGGTTGGACCGATTTTGTGCTGAGGCTATGAGACTACCCCAGCTGCTGTGTTTCATGTCTGTTAGCTTCACAGCGATTTGCCCACTAACATGATGAACTGAGACAGAACCTTTGGGCCTAGTCTGGGCTGCTCCAGGCTTCAGATCCAAGGACTCAATTTGGTTTGAAATGCTGTAGCTCATTTCTATTGTTTGCAAGATTTGTGTTTCTTTGCCCCTCTTTCTCTGCACATTGGGTGGTGGTCTTTATGTTTTAAAATTGGGTTCTTTTGGGTTTCTTGCTTTGTAGCTGCCTGTAAGCAGACAAATCTCAAGGTTATACTCACAAAATGCTGGAGGAACTCAACAGGCTAGGCAGCAACGATGAAAAATGTAAACAGTCGACACTTCAGGCAGAAACCCTTCATCAGGGTAATCTCAAGGTTGTGTAATTTATACATTCTTTCATTTTAAATGTACTTTGAATCTTGATGTAGGGTCTCTGCCCCAAACAGTGACTATTCATTCCCTCCATAGATCCAGCCTGACTTGCTGAATTCCACAAGCATTTTGTGTGTTGGTAAATACAGAAACTTGTTAGAGACACAAGAGATTGCATATTGTAGAATCTGGAGCTACTGTTACGTACCCCGTAACTGGGTTGCCAAACCAGCAGAAATGGACCACTCAGTTGGAGTCTGGATTACTGGAACTAAGAAAGTTTTATTAAAGAAATAAGCAACACAGTACTCTAATAGTAAGGATATAAATGCAACAGGTTAGCAATGAATAAACACACATGTACACAGAACTAGGATAATAGGATCAATCAAGCTCTATCGCAGTCTAGGGGTAAAATGATCAATCACAAGTGTCAGAGTTCAGTTTAGTTCAGTTCGCAGTAATCGCTGTTGTGCCGTTGGAGAGAGAGAGAGAGGACGAATCCTTGGAGTTTAGAAGAATGAGGGGAGACCTCATAGAAACATTTCGAATGTTAAAAGGCATGGACAGAGTGGATGTGGCAAAGTTGTTTCCCATGATGGGGGAGTCTAGTATGAGAGGGCATGACTTCAGGATTAAAGGGCGCCCTTTCAGAACAGAAATGCGAAGCAATTTTTTTAGTCAGAGGGTGGTGAATCTATGGAATTTGTTGCCACGGGCAACAGTGGAGGCCAAGTCATTGGGTGTATTTAAGGCAGAGATTGATAGGTATCTGAGTAGCCAGGGCATCAAAGGTTATGGTGAGAAGGTGGGGCAGTGGGACTAAATAGGATAAAATGGATCAGCTCATGATAAAATGGTGGAGCAGACTCAATGGGCCGAATGGCCTACTTCTGCTCCTTTGTCTTATGGTCTTATGGTCTTATGGAATGAATATTCAAATCGGATTCCAAACAGACCTTCGATATTCCTCGCAGTCAGCTTTCGGGCGAGCCCTTTGTAATGTCTTCTGAGGTCACCAACTGTGACCCCTCGTTCCAGACACGATCATTCTTCAGCGGTGAACCCGGCACCCAGGCAAGGGCGGACACACACCAGGTTCCCGCTGACTGTATCTTTCCACCTTGTGCGTCTATGGCTGGTCCCGTGATCAAACCTCAAAACTCCCACCGACTTGTGGGGGCGCACCGCTTCCAGGGTCTCGTTACCTCGTGGTGTCGTGTGTGTTGTCTTAGCGAACCTGCCCCTTTTTATCCCCCTACTGGGGTATCGCCTGTCCATCACACCTCAAACAGTTCAGGGTTCAAAAGGAGCCGGTCTTGACAATACTCAGACCGGTGTCTCCTTCCGTTAAACTCTCTCGTCTCTTCATTAACATTTCCAAATGCTGCTCCATTGTCTTACTTATCTCTCTCTTCTGAAGACAGGTGGCAGATCAACTGTTGATCCCACTGGTGCTAGCACAGGACAGTTAACATCTTAGTCTAGGTGTACTTTTGTAACCCTCTTTCGTCACATTACAAACTACTTGCTGAGGGAAGTCAGTGAATCAAAGAGCAGACTGTAGGAGAGAAGGAACTCATGATGTTTCAGGTTGGAACTCTGCATTCAAGATTCAAAATTGTCTAATGTCATTTCCAGTACACAAGTGTAAAGGAGAACAAAATTATTGTTACTCCAGATCTGATGCAGCATTAAAAAAAAATCACAAAAAGATAAAGAACACAATAACTTAAAAAAAACACAATAAATACATATGATCTTTCTTCACAGCTCATCCATCAGGACACTAGGGTGGCATGGTAGCGTCGTGGTTAGCACAACGCTTTACAGTACAGGTGACCAGGGTTCAATTCCCACTACCGCCTGTAAAGAGTTTGTACGTCCTCCCCAAGGCCGCGTGGGTTTCCTCCAGGTGCTCTGGTTTCCTCCCACTGTCCAAAGTCCTACTACTGTAAATTGTCCAACGATAAGGCTAGGATTAACTTGGGGGATTTCTGGGCAGTGCAGCTCAAAGGGCTGAAGGGCCTACTCTGAGCTGTATCTCAATAAAATAAAATAAAACTAGTTTGTTCAGGTAGCTGAGCAGGTGGGCAGGAAAGGGGAGGATAACTGAGTTGAAAAGGAGATGTTTCTGATTGGCTGAGCTAGGATGATTTAACATGCCATTTAAGATCCAGATTAAGCCTCCTTGCGCGTCTCAGTATTGTTAATGGTAAGGCTGTGGAACACGCCTGGCAGACCAGACTATACAAGAAAAACAAAAAGCAAGAAGAAAGAAACCATGCTAAATGTTGGCAGGCAAAAAAAAAAGGCTCATACAAAAGAAAGCGAGTTGGAGAATTCACTGCAGGTCCCGTGGGCTGCAACACAGCCGGATAGTAGATGTGATTGCAAAAATACAAACTTGTGGAGGAATTCAGCTGGTCAGTGAATAAGGCAGGTTGACATTTAAGGTCAAGGTCCTGATCTGGACTCAAGATTATGTGCTGTTCCTCAAGTAGAGTGCAAGTGAAGGAGGCTCCAAGAAAAAGGGTCAGTGTGGGATGGGTTGGTCTCCTCTCTGCTGGAGAAACAAACCCAGATGAAGTAACTGCTTTGCGGACCACCCAGTCTACAGGAGTGACTTTGAACCTTTGGTTATCTGCCACATGAATTCACCAGCCTATTGCTAGTAAAATGTCGTTAGCATAGAGAAACAGAACAAGATGATGGAGGAACTCCCCCATGTGTGGAAGGAAATACAATGTTTTTTTTTGGGTCTCTTCACCTGGACTGGCCAACGGTCCAGTTAGAGACTCGTGCATCTGCAATCATGCCTCTCCATCAGTAAAGGTAGCTACTTGATGAACAGCATGATCAGGATGTGCTTAAAGGCCCACGTCCATTTTGCTTGACACCAACTCAAGATGAGGAGAGGGATGTTTCTTCTCCTAGAGAGTCTTTGGAGTTCTCCACTCCACAGAGGTGTGGAGGAACAGCCATTCAGACATAGGTTTTTGAACTATAGGTTACAAGGCTGGTGCAGCATATTAGAGAGTGGTGCTAATAGCATATCAGTAATCACAGTATAGTAATCATGGCGTAGCAGTTCATGAATTTATCATGTAGCATTTCGAGATATACCAACTGGTGGACAGGTGTCGCAGCAACAACCTTGCATTCAGTAAGACAAAAGAGCTGATTGTGGACATCAGGAAGGGCAAGACAAAGGAACACATACCAATCCTCAGAGAGAGATCGGAGCTGGAGAAAATGAGCAGGTTCAAGTTCCTGGGTGTCAAGATCTCTGAGGATCTAACCTGGTCCCAACATAGCGAAGCAGCTATAAAAAAGACAAGGCAGCAACTATACTTCATTAGGAATTTGAAGAGATTTGGCATGTCAAGAAATACAATCAAAAACTTCTATAGATGTACTGCGGAGAGCATTCTGACAGGCTGCATCATTGTCTGATATGGGGGGGTGGGGTGGCTACTGTACAGGACTGAAAGAAGCTGCAGAAGGTTGTAAATTTAGCTGCCTCCATCTTGAGTACTAGCCTACAAAGTACCCAGGACATCTTCAAGTAGTGGTGTCTCAGAAAGGTAGCGTCCATTATTAAGGACCCCAGCACCCAGGGCTTGGCCTTTTCTCACTGTTACAATCAGGCAGGAGGTACAGAAGCCTGAGCATACATTCAGCGAAGAACATCTTCTTCCCCTCTGCCATCTGATTCCTAAATGTACACTGAACCCGTGAACACTACCTCACTTTTTAAAATATATATTATTTCTGTTTTGCACGATTTTAATCTAATATATATGTATATACACACACACACACACACACACACACACAGAGTAATTGATTCACTTATTTGTTTTTTTTCTTCTATATTATGTACTGCATTGAACTGCTACTGCTAACAAATTTCACGACACATGCCGGAGATAATAAACTTGATTCTGATTCTGAATTGCTTTAGTGTACCAGCGTTAAATGACTGGGTTTCTTTTGGGTGCTGCAGTTTCCACCCACATTCCAAAATACAACTGTACCATTAGAGTTAGAGTTGTGGGCATGCTATGTTGTCGTTGGAAGCGTGGTGATATTTGTGGGCTTCCCCAGTACAATCTTCATATTGTGTTGGCTGTTAATGCAATATGTCATATTTCACTGTATATTTTGATGTACGTGTGACAAGTAAAACTTACTAAATGGTGACAAGGCTCAAGGAGCCATGCAGCCTATTCCCACTTCAGTTTCTTAGCTTTGTCCTACACAATGAGGGCCTCAAAGAACAAAGGCATTAAACTGCAACTCAGCCGTCCTCCATTAATTCCTGTCTGTCTAAAATATCAGTGAACCTGAGTGGATTACGCAATTCTCTCCACAACAAATAAAACCTATCCACATATATCTGATAAATCATACACCCTCAGGGAAGGTAAACAAAGCAATATACTTAACCTATCTCAGGAATCACATCCAGGAAACATCCACATTTGAATGCACACAATACTTTACGTTATCACATCCACAATATATGACAGTCGTTCTAAAGTAATTTGCTCTTCAGGAAACACTGGCTCATGAAACTAGCCACCAATACCCCTGGAGAGAAAACAAGTCTCCAATGACTAAGTAAATACAAGAGATTTTGCAGATGCTGGAAATCCAGAGCAACACACACACAATGCTGGAGGGACTCAGCAAGTCAGGCAGCATCTAGGGAGAGGAGTGAAGAGTCACTGTCTTGAGCCAAGACCCTTCATTAGGGCATTTCTCAAATAAAATTAGTCCTGATAAAGGATCTCAGCTCAAAATGTTGACTGTTTATTTCTGTCCTTAGATGTTGCCTGACTTGCTGATCTCTTCCAGTATTTTGTGTGTGTTGCTCCAATGACAACATTCCTTCAGATGAGGTGGGAACTTAATCACCAAATTTAAATTCTTGGGTACATGGACACACTTGGTCACATGACCAGCTATCAATAGCCCCAGTGCTATAGGAACATACTTCCCATATGTGATAACGTTACCTAGAAACAACAGACCAAGACAATGCCAAAGCTCACCTACTTGGCAAAGTAGCAAGAGCATTTTCTTCCATCCAATCTGCAAGCAGTGAGTTTCAATTCTGTTGCATGTTCCACAGTCCACTTGAGCCTCTAAGAGCAGTCCTTCATCTAGTCTCATTTCAGAATTTAACACGTCATGACAGCAAGTTCTGTTGAGTGAAGGAAACTGGGTCAGATTATTAAATCAATTAATTTCTTTTAAAACAAGAACAAGGCCGGCAGTCTCATTTACCACATCCCATTTCTCCTCTGCCCGAAAAGTGAGAAGAGCCTTAGCTAAAAGCTATCTAATGGAAGAGTGGTCAGTTGTTTCAACTCCTGGGCTGCAGGTCATCCGGGATCTGTGCCTAGTTCCACACTGGTGTCTACCAATTGTACAAAAGAGTAGCTGGAAGAAATGAGGCAACTTATCCACAGTTCCACAAATAAAATCAGTCTTGATTGAACACATCTGTTGAAGTTTATTGTCAAGTGCACAAGTACAACAAGGTAGAAGTTACAGCATCACAGGGACAGACACCACACTAGACCTAAATTCCGAAGAGGGAGTGGGGGAGAGAAAAGATTGTGCAAAGTCTTTAGTACAATGAAAAGCAAAAGCCCCTTTTGTCCCCTTCATCAGTCCTGATGATGGTCTCAGCCTAAAATCTTAACTGTTTATTCCTCTCCTTTGACCTTCTGAGTTTCTTCAGCACTTTGTATGTGCTGTGCAAGATTTTAATCACTGCCACCAGTATTTTCGACATTGTTAACATTTCATTAAACCTTGCATGAAGCAATGAAAATCTACATTACTGACAGTGCCTTAAAATAAATAGGGATGAAGTTCTTTTCTTTTTAAGCAAATACTTGGGGTGGGAAATGGAAGCAGTATTTTAATATAGTTATTTCCAAAACTGAATCCTAGAAAATGAGAGGCAACCTGTACATTTGGCACTGACAGTCGTGTACCTTTTCCCAGTACTCCTTAATACCTGCAATGAAATTAAAATCTCTTCCTGTATCAAAATCTAGCAAGTTAGTGATAGATTGTCTCTTACCTTCTTGGAATCTCCTGAAGACCAAGCAGTTGGGCAAATTGCATTGCAATGGAATGGACCTATCTACCACTTCAGTCAAGAGGTAAAGACATTGCTTTCAATATTAACTAGGTCAAATCAAAGATCAGTCTTTGCCACACTTCCCCTTCAGGTTGGATTACTGAATAGCTATACGCTTTGCTATTTGTTTCTACTTTTTAAATCTATTAATTATGGAGGAGTGGACAGAGGAGTTGTTGTGTCAAACCAAGAAGAAACAATGAAGAGTACAACATTAATAGAAAATGCTCGAGATATTCAGCAAATCAGGCAACAAGAGTAAGCGTGCAGATGCTGGAAATGCACAGCAACGCACATAAAACACTGGCAGAACTCAGCATCTATGAAGTGAAATAAACAGTCAATGATTTGGGTCAAGACCCTTCATCAGGACAACTTGATACTCCTTAGGCCAAATATTATCAGAAAATGTACAATTATCATTTTGGATAATGGGAGTCATTGTGTTTTGTTGGCTTCCTAAAGCTTCAATGGAATGTGCAGTGCCAGGGACGGAAAGTTGGGTCATGGAAAACAAGGAGGTATGGTTAATGGTTACCACACTCATTGGAACACAATCAAAAAGAGGTGTACACAACTTGTCAATGCCCGGTCTAATAACTGCACTATTTTGCAACATGCTGGTGATACAATAGGTTGGGGTGCTGGCAACCTGTAAGCTTTCTTTTTAAATCTTTTTATTAATTTTTCAAAATTACAAACTCAATAACAAAGTTGGTACACAGAGATTGGAAAAACGTTCATCAACATATATAAAATGAATTTTAAGTAACACAGATATAAAAGATTTCCAAACTCATAATGAGATTAAACATTAAAAAAGAAATAAAAAGAAAAAATATATATAAACAAAAAAAAAGCCCCAAAAGAAAAAAAAACCCCAAGAAAAAAAAACAAAACAGGGCTAGACCAACAGCTTATATCGAACATGTTCAACAATGTCGTTAACTCCGCTCCTCTCCTCATATAATTTAAGTTTAGAAAAAAGATTCGGAAAGGTCAGATTACATCATATGAAAATGTTGCATAAAAGGTTTCCAAGTTTCTTCAAATTTAACCCAAGGGTCAAAAATATCACTTTTAATTTTTTCCAAATTTAAACTTAATATGGTTTGAGAAAACCATTGGAATGTAGTTGGAGGATTAGTTTCCTTCCAGTTCAACAAAATAGATCTTCTTGCCATTAAAGTAACAAAAGCTATCATTCGACAGGCTGAAGAAGACCAAGATCTATGTTCTACCATTGGCAATCCAAAGATTGCCGTAATAGGATGGGGTTTTAAATCAAAGCATAGAACTGTTGAAATAATATCAAAAATGTCTTTCCAATATTTTTCCAAAAGTGGACAGAACCAAAACATATGAGTTAAAGAAGCCACTTCAGAGTGACATCTATCACAAGTAGGATTTATATGGGGTAAGCTACTTTAGAAAGAAAGGCAACTTAACAGAAGAAGCTGAAATATTCTGAATGAGTGCTGATGAATGGGGGCCCAGATATTTATTCCAAGTGAATCGTATGAAGCGCAGCAGTAGCTGCGGCATGCTCAATTCTACCAAAGACTGGAGAGGAACTTTCTAGGCAACAAATGAGAAAGGTCATAGATTGAGGGCAAGGTGCAGGAGATTGAAGGTCAAAGTAAAATTACTGAAGTACCTATATGTTACCATATACTGCCTTGAGATTCATTTATTGGCAAGCACTTACAGGAAAATAAAACAAATAGAGGTTACGAAAAGCTAAACATAAATAAAGGCTGATGAACAACCAATGTGCAAAGGAAGACAAATTGTGCAAAAATAATACTGAGAACGTGGCTTGTAAAGAGTCCTTGAAGGTGAGTCTGTAGGGTGTAGAATCAGTTCAGAGTTGTGATGAGTGAAGTTATCTAAGCCAGTTCAGGAGCCTGATGGTTAACGTGTAATATGTGTTTCTGAACATGGTAGTACGGGATCTAAGGCTTCTGTACCTCCGTCCTGATGGTAGTAATGAAAAGAGGGCCTAGCCTGAATGGTGGGGATCCTTGATGATGGATGCTGCTTTCTTATGGCAGTGCTCCATTCCAAGGAATTTTTATCTTTACCAAGGTCAGTAGGAATCTAAAGTGCAATGTCCAAGTAGATGCTGGAGGCAAGTACCCTCACAACATTTGAAGGAACACTTAAATCTCCAAGGCATGGAAGACTATGATGGATATTGCATGCATCGTTGAGGGCATTGTTAAATAGGACAGTGCGGAGGCATAGGTAGTAGAGCTTCTGCCTCAAAGTTCTGTTCATGTTAGTCTTCATGCCCTCTGAAAGCAAAACTTGCCCAGTTTGTAGGTAAACAACAGGATAGATGAGATTAGAGTGGACCAGTATTTGCTGCTGGGCAAGTTAGGTGACACAATCAGCAATCGCCTCTGATCTGGGCCGACATTTATGTGCTGGGTGGCACCTAATTAATTAGGTTGTTTATTTTGGCTTTTTTTCTTAAAGATGTGCTGGGTGCATCCCAGCTACCGCTGCATTCTCCGCGAATCGGCATTTGTCTGTGGCCTGGGGGTTGGGCTGGTGGGACATTGAGGTGTTGTCTGTTTCCATCAGGGCAGGCAGGTCATCTTCTTCTATGTCTGCCTGCCTCAATGTCGAAGGTTGAGGTTCGTCGGCTGCTGTGACTGTTGTGGAAGGCTTGAGAAACGACAGTATGCTTGACTGCTAGCCTCACGCATTTTTCTATCATACAGTTCTTTGTAAGCACTCAAACCATCTTGCAAATATGCCCTAAACCGATGTACCCTTTCAAAATTACAGTCATACTTTTCTGCAATCATTGCAGCAAAAATCTCATGCAGTTGCTTCACGTTCAGTTCCTGGACGACTTCACTTTTAAGTCCATTTGCTACTGCATTCGGTTTCGATTGTAATCCTTCCCTCTTCCAATTGCATCAGCTCTTCATCTATCAGTTATTGGTCATGGGATGCCAAAACCTCTTCAACATCATCTTCGTCAACTTCCACAAGCCAAACTCACTTTGTCCTTACTTCGTTCACCACAATTGAAACACTTAATTATGTCTAGTTTTACGCTAAGTGTAATGCCCTTACGAGCTCTTTCAGGCTTTTCCAATACCTTAGAACTCATCTTGCAAACGGCTGCTCACAGGCACGTGTTTAAGCAATGCCAGCTAGAATGCAGTTCCAAATCCGGAGGAGAGCGGCTGCTCGGGGCGCGCGCTGCCTTTTCTCGTAACAGTGAAAATATCTTCTGTTAGTGAAAACAGGTAACTAATGTAGGTCTTTCGTAACAGTGAGGTTTCGTAAAGCGAACGTTCGAAAAGCGGGGGACACCTGTATATATTAATGATCTGGATGATGGTGTGGTAAATTGGATTAGTAAGTATGCAGATGATACTAAGATAGGTGGAGTTTGGATAATGAAGTACGTTTTCAAAGCTTGCAGAGAGATTTGGGTCAGTTAGAATAGTGGGCTGAAAGATGGCAGATGGAGTTTAATGCTGATAAATGTGAGGTGCTACATTTTGGTAGGACTGATCAAAGTAGGACCTACACGGTAAATGGTAGGGCCTTGAAGAATGCAGTAGAACAGAGGGATCTAGGAATAATGGTACATAGTTCCCTGAAGGTGGAATCTCATGTGGATAGGGTGGTGAAGAAAGCTTTTGGTATGCTGGCCTTTATAAATCAGAGCATTGAATATAAGAGTTGGGATGTAATGTTGAAATTGTATAAGGCATTTGTAAGGCCAAATTTGGAGTATTGTGTCCAGTTCTGGTCACCGAATTATAGGAGAGATGTCAATAAAATTGAGAGAGTACAGAGGAGAGTACAGAATGTTGCCTGGGTTTCATTTCCTAAGTTACAGAGAAAGGTTGAACAAGTTGGGTCTTTATTCTTTGGAGCGTAGAGGGTTGAGGGGGGACTTGATAGAGGTATTTAAAATTATGAGGGGGAGAGATAGAGTTGACGTGGATAGGCTTTTTCCATTGAGAGTGGGGGAGATTCAAACAAGAGGACATGAGTTGAGAGTTAAAGGGCAAAAGTCTAGGGGTAACATCAGGGGGAACTTCTTTACTCAGAGAGTAGTAGCTGTGTGGAATGAGCTTCCAGCAGAAGTGTTTGAGGCAGGCTCAATGTTGTTACTTAAAGTTAAATTTGATAGATATATGGACAGGAAAGGAATGGAGGGTTATGGACCGAGTGCAGGTCAGTGGGACTAGGTTAGAGTAAGAGTTCGGCGCGGACTGGAAGGGCCAAGATGGCCTGTTTCCGTGCTGTAATTGTTATATGGTTATGGTTATATGGTTTTTAATTTTAAAAAAAGAGGAAAGATCAAGTTTGAGGTTACTGCAGGTGAATATGAGGTCCTCAGTTCGGAGTCAACAAGGTCAACAGTTGAAGGGATGTTGCATTAAGGTACTTTGACTTAATGACACATGGAACTCTTTGCTACTAAAAGTGATAAGAAAGCAACTGGAGAGAAAATGGCAGAGGAAGGTGTATCAATTGAAAGGATTAATTTTGAACTGCATTGGTAAATCAAATGGCAACCAAGAATGGCCCCTCTCCCTGCCATATAAGCTTAAAGTTCTAGGGTGAGGATTTAGCTCAAAATTCCTTTGGAATTTGTCAATGACTGAATGTATTTTTTCATCTAAGACTCAAATTCAGTATTTCATCCCAAGGACACCATGTGAAATCACTAATCAATCCTTCTTTGTTCAGACAAGACATTGGCATGGAAGTAAACAGAGACCGTTCTTAAGAGGTCAGGTCGTCTTCTTATTTTACAGAAAAGCAACTTGGATCGGAACTGGACAGCCATCTAGCTCGTAAAGAACAACAAACACACAATAAGAATTGTATAAGCCTGAATGCATACTGCGATACATTGTGTGGTGCTTATAAATACAAAGAGAGGAATCTCCACTGATTAAAATCCATTCAAATAAAACTTCATTACCATGGGACCTACCGCATTTAATTAGAGATACCGTACATTAATGGGCCCTTCCTGTCCAATTTCAGCCATGTGTCCGATTAACCAACTAACCTGTACATCATTGGAATGCAGAAGGAAGCTGAACACCCAGAGGAAACCCATGTTGTCACGGGAAGAATGCATAATCCCCTTCAGACATCAGCAGAATTGAAACATGGTTGCTGACACTGTAATCGTATTACACTAACTGCAAAGCAATCATGATACCCGTCAAGTTCTGTGTAATTCAAATTTTACTATATGAAAACCATTCTTCACCACACTAACATGGGCCTATCGTCAATCAAATGCTTTAAAGTAGCTACTTTAAGTTTTACATGTTTTAGGTTATTTCAAGGCCCTTGACTATATTTTTCAGCCAACTCAACCTCTTTGCCAAAAAATATTAAGAGCACAGTCACAAACACAAAAAAGATGCTGGAAATGCAAGGCAACACACAGAAAAAACTGGAGCAACTTAGCAGGTCTGGCAGCATCTATGGAAAGGAATAAACAGTCGATGTCTCGGCCTGAAATGTCAACTATTTATTCCTTTCCACAGAAGCTTCCTGACCTGCTGAGGTCCTCCAACATTTTGTGTGTGTTCCCTGGAGAGCACAGTTATTGGAAGGATGCACTTACAAATATAAAAATAGTCTGTTGCTTGCATGCTACATAATGGTCATTTTAGAGCAATCAGGCTGACTGCCATCACAATTATGTCTTTTTTATTCAGGCGCCATCTTCTTTTGCCCTCTAACGGAGGTTCATGTTGCACTGAGCCTTCCACAGATTCTCGGAGCCTCTGATTCTCTTCACAGCATGAAGCCTGGTCAGTTCCCATCCCCTGATAAGCATGGTCTGAATCAAGTTTATTCTTAATGACAACGTCACAAAACTTATTTTGCAGTGGTACCGCAGTGCAAGACAAAATACTATGAGATGACCGAAAAATAAATTAGTCCAAAAGACAAGTAACAAGATAGCATTCGCGGACCATTCCAAAAAATTGATGGTGAAGAAAAAGTTGTTCCTAAAACATTGAGTGGAGATCTTTAGGTTCCTGTACCTCCTCCCCAACGAGAGCATGTCCAGGATAGTGAGGGTCCTTAATGATGGATGCTACATTCTTGAAGCACCACCTCTTCATGCTGAACTTGATGATGGCAGTGAGTTGTGCCTGTGATGGAGCTGGCTGAATCTACAGTGCTCTGTAGCCTGTTGTGATCCTGTGCATTGGAGACCCTATACCAGGTTGTGATGCAATAAGTCAGAATGCTTTCCGTCATACATTTGCAGAAATTTGCTACGGTTTTGGTGACGTACCAAATCTCCACAAACTCCGGCTGAAGAGGAGTCACTTTTATGGCTTCTTCATGATTGCATTTGTGTATTGGGTCCAAGGCAGATCCTCTGATACAGTGATGTCCAGGTATTTGAAGGTGCTCCCCTTTCCACTACTGACCCCTCAGAGGATTGCTGTGTGTTCTCCTGACTTCCACTCCCTGAAGCCCGCAATTAATTCCTGGATCTTGCTAACATTGGGTGCAAGGTTGTTACTCCATCACCACTTAACCAGCTGATCTCCAAGTCCAAAATACTTTGTCATCACCTCCACCTCTATCCCACTTCCAACATCAGTCTCCTGGAGCATTCAGATTCCAGTCCTTTCAGTCCATTGCCGTGTCATATCTGTAAGATCACAGGCCCACACAGATATCCATCATCTACCTGTTTGCAATTCTCCATTCCAAAGCTGGATTTTTACTTCCCAAAAATACCAAAAGTTGGCCTATGTTCATTGACAGCCAACTCTCATTGGTAAATGTGATACAAGAAATTGGATGAAATGAACATAGTCGGCCACTGAGAGGCCAGTAAGCAACGAATCAGAACTACACTGTGGATGATAGCAGCAAGTTCACTACTGAAGGCCCAACTTAAAGCTTTTGGAAACTCTTCCTCCCTGGAGACCGTGTTCTGTATTTAAATTGTTGGAACTTTTCAACATTAAACATATGCAAACATCAATCTGCATTCTGAAAGAGAAAGGTAAATTTCAAACTTAATACCTCCTACTTTCCCCATAGTTAAATATTTACAAGGAATATTTTACCCTTTATCAAGAAATACACTCAATTACCACTTTATTAAGTACACCTGCTCGGTAATGCAAATATTTAATCAGCCAGTCATGGTGGCTGCAACTCAAAGCATAAAAGCATGCAGACGTGGTCGAGGTTCAGTTGTTCAGGCCAAACATCCGAATGACGAAGGAATGTGACCCAAGTGACTTTGACTGTGGAATGACTGTTGGTGCCAGATGGGGTGGTTTATGTAGCTCAGAAACTGTTGATCTCCTGGAATTTTCACACACAATAGTCTCTACAGTTTACAGAGAATGGTGCAAAACAAGAACGAAAAACATCCAGTGAGCAGCAGTTCTGTGCGCGAAAATGCCTAGTTTAATGAGAGAACTCAGAGGAGAGTGAATGAGAGAGGTCAGAGAATAGCCAGACTGGTTCAAATGACAAGAAGTCAACAGTAACGCAAATCATGTGTCACAACAGTGGTGTGAATGCACAACACATCAAACCTTGAAGTGGACGAGCCTCAGCAACAGAAGACCACGAGCGTACGCTCAATGGCCACTTTGCTTTTAACAAAAGCAGAACACAAGTGACATCCTCCCTCAAGAAAAATTTGTGACTGCTGTTGCAAACCACAAGCTAAGACCTTCAACTATTTTACTTTTCATCCTATTCTTAAAGCATTTGTTTACATTTCAGAGCAGGAAGCTTGAACTTCAAAACTGAGTTTTCTACCAGCTCAAATGTAAACCTGCAGACCAGTGGATTCCAGGGCAGTAGTTCTTACACAGGGACAGGACAGGGATGAAGTCATTGTGATGACTGCCAGCTGAAGGCCAAAAACATCACAACTCCAATGTTCCATACATCAAAGTTGCTGGTGAACGCAGCAGGCCAGGCAGCATCTCTAGGAAGAGGTACAGTCGACGTTTTGGGCCGAGACCCTTCGTCAGGACGAGTCAGCCCGAAACATCGACTGCACCTCTTCCTACAGATGCTGCCTGGCCTGCTGCGTTCACCAGCAACTTCGATGTGTGTTGCTTGAATTTCCAGCATCTGCAGAATTCCTCATATTTACAACTCCAATGTTGTAACTATTGCCCAGTATTCTTTCTTTCTTTTTCAATCTTTTTATTAATTTCACAGAATGAAAACATAACAAAGCAAAAATACAAGTAGTAGGAGATACATTGTTACATTTAAAATGAGTAATTGTAAAGCCAAATAGTAAAAATTAATAAAGCTCCCAATCGTTCAGAATAATAGTGAATAATATAAAGCAACAAAAAAACTGAAAAAAAATCATGAAAAAGAAAAAAAAAGAAAAAAAAACAAACCCCATCCCCAAAAAAAACTAAACAGAATTAGTCAACTAAACTAAAAGACTTGGGCAATACTAACAACTTGAAAATGGGAAAGAAGAAAACCGTAGTGTCGATGACTCCATTCCTCTCAACCAAACAGTACAGAGAGACAGAGAAATAAAATAAGTTTGGAAATGGTCAAATTACATCAAATGAAAATGCTGAATGAATGGCCTCCAAGTTCAAGGGTCATAAACAGCACTTCTAATTTTTTCCAAATTCAAACATACCATAGTTTGTGAAAACCAATGAAATACTGTAGGAGGGTTAATCTCTTTCCAATTCAGCAAAGTTGATCTTCTAGCCATTAGAGTAAGAAATGCAATCTTCCTACGTGCTGAAGAGGTTAGATAATTTGAATCTACCATTGGTAACCCAGTATTAATCAACATTCATTGGAGTAAAGATTCCCCCTTCTCCAGCCCTTTATCTCTTTCGCCATACAACTTCCCAGCTCTTTACTTCACCCCTCCCCCAGTTTCACCTCTCACCTACCACCTTCCTCCCTTCCCCCCTGACCTACTTCTCCTCTTTCCAGTCCTGCTGAAGGGTCTCGGCCTGAAATGTTCGACTGCCTACACTTCTCTAGAGATGCTGCCTGGCCTGCTGAGTTCCTCCAGCATTTAGTGTGTGTTGCACTGGGTAATTAGCTGGTCTAGAATTGTCCCCTCAGAAGTAGGGCCAAGAAGTGAAGGAGGGATGAAGGATGAAGAAAGTATCACTGCAGAAATAAAAATGAGGCCACAATCAGAATTCGTCTGCTCACAAGTGGTGCACAGCAAGCTGGGAATGATTGTTTTTTTTAAATGCATTCAATTTCTAAGCAATTTGGTCAGCATTGCATATGTGGTATCAGGAAATGGTTGAATTCAAATTCTAGTCAAAGCAAAGCAGCATCGCTGAAATTACTTAATATGCCAAATATAAATATTTGCATTTAGCATATCTTTGCACTGAAATGGCAGCGGTTTTTTTCAGTCACAGATGGAACCTGACCTACTGAACACGTCCAGAATTCCAATTTTATTACAAGCTTTGGCTAAGGAAGTGTTCAGAACAACCTTGTGGCAGGACTCAGATGTAGGCACAGGCAGCAGAGGCAATCAAGAGGAATAGGGCATCTCCATTTAAGTGAGTGAAGTTTAAGCATGCAAGTACTTATGTATGGGGTTGGATTAAAGAGGTCAAGGTTGTGGCTTTAGGGTGGTGTAAACACTGGCCTCGTTCTGCAGCCTGTGTTCCAATAAAATAACTTCAAGTCATAATACATGATCATCTCTGCAACAAAGGCTACAGAAAAAAAAAGCTCAAAGTAAATTTATTATCAAAGTTCATATATGTCACCATATACAACCCTGAGATTCATTTTTTTTACGGTAGAACAAAGTACAACAGAATCAATGTAAAACTACACATAACAGCTGACAATGGGCAAAAGACAAACTGTGAAAACACAAAAAGAAACATTTAAACTAACAGACAAATACTGAGAATGTGAGTTGTGGAGTCCTTGAAAGTGAGTCCACAGGTTGTGTTCAGTGTTGAGGTGAGTGAAGATATCCACGCTGGTTCAGGAGCCTGAAGACTGATGGAGAAAAACAAGCCACAAACTTAAGACTGGCTCTGTAAAAACGGATATTTATTCCTCATATCTCCCATGACACAAATTTGTAAACAAAATGTACTACCCAGTTTGGCCAAGTGTATGATTTGGCAGCAGTGACCACACCTCAAGAGCAAAACATGCAGAGAGAACAGCTGGCACACTGAGGTTACAACCACAAAATAAAGAGTAAACAAGGACATTTCTCAGTCACCTGATGCATCCACTCGGTTTTTGATATTAATTTAACACCATAAGACATAGGAATAGAATTAGACCACTTGGCTTAGAGTCTGCTCTGCACTTTTTCCACAGCTGATCCACTTACCTCTCGGCCCCGATCTCCTGCCTTCTCCCTATATCCTTCCATGCCCTGACTAATCAAGGATCAATCACCCACTGTCTTAAATACACCCAGTGACCTGGCCTCCACAGCCACCTGTGGCACCAAATTCCACAGGTTCACCATCCTCGGCCTAAAGAATTCCGCCTCATCTCTGTTCTTAATGGGCGTCCCTCGATTCTGCGGCTGCATCCTCTCGTCTTAGACTCTCCCACCATAGGAAACACCCTCCCCAGACCCACTCTATTGAGGCCTTTCAACATTCAATAGGTTTCAATTAACTCCCCCCCTCATTCAACTGAATTCCAGTGAGTACAGATTTTCATCTCAAGGTGTGAGGATGTTGCACTAACCTGTATTAACTTCACCCTCCCCACCCCCCACCCACCAGAAAAGAGCATGTAGTGTATTCTGCTTGCTGGACTCAAGCATTGAAAACTCAAAGCCAGGGTATGTTACACCAGAGCTGTTTGCCTTTCTGCAACACCACTGCAGATGACCTCAAAGTGTTAGCTGCTGCTACATTCAAATGCAATTTCTGATTAATTGGTCTTCCTTTAACCAAGGCCCAGGATATTTGTGCACAATGTTATATTTCCGCTCTGCACATCAAAATGGTCAGAACCTGAGCCTGCAGTTTATCTGCCTTATCAAGTCCATGATTTGGTCCATTCTCCTTGGGCAGCATTTCTAAGGAACTGTTAGTCAGACAGCCTGAGGCAATGCAAGCAACTGTGCACTCTTTGAAGTCCTTGCTTTCGAGTTGATGAGCAGGCAGATATGAAAATGGGGCTCCTCCACACTGCGAACCTCACAGCTACATCCTTGCCAGATCAAAGAGAAGTCCTCTGGGTTTAAATGCCTGGTTCATTAGAATGCGACCCCCAAGAGACAAGCAAGTATCCCATGAAGATCCGCACTCAAGGCAGAATAGAAAACACCAAAGAGTTGTTTCGGTATTGGTTTATTATGATCACATACAGTAAGATGCAGTGAAAGTCTTGTCTTGCACACTGTTTATACAGATCACATCATTACACAGTACATCAAGGTGAAACAAGGTAAAGCAATGCAGGATAAAGTGTAAAACAGTGCAGTGCAGATAAACGATGAAGTGCAAAGTCATAACGAAGTAGGTTGTGAGGCCAAGATTCCAGCTTATCGTACGAGGTCTGTTCAAATGTCTGAAAACAGTGGGATAGAAGCTATCCTTCAGCCCAGTGGGACATGCTTTCAGGCTTCTGTATTTTCTGCAGAGTGGGAGAGGAAAGGAGAGGGGAAGTCCAGGGTGATTGGGACCTTGGATTATGCTGGCTGCTTTACTGAGACAGTGAGAAGTACAGCAGCATAAAAAGAGAGGTGGGCTGTCTCCTGGGATATGCTGAGCTGTGTCCACAACTTCCTGCAGTTTCAACAGCAGTTGCTATACCAAGCTGGTATGCATCCAAACAGAATGATTACTATGGTGCATCAATAAAAATTGGTAAAGGTTGAGAGGAGCATGCTGAATTTCATCAGTCTCCTAAGTCGAGCATTAGCGAGCTTCCTGTGATTGGACCAGAAGTAAGCGTGAAGAGCCTGCTTGTCCACTGAGCACATCAAAAATAAATGTGGTCCTTGATAGACATCACCAAAAACAGCTCTTCAGCTCAAACCCTGATGAAAAACTCTTTTCTGTGTCCAAGCACCATCAGTCAGGAAATTGTCTCCATATTTTCCCTTCTCTCTCTCACACACCTTTCCCCCTGTATTGAAATTCACAGGAGGATTCAATAGTCATCTACAGTTATAGTTTGAGTGAAAAGTTACCAACCTCGTTTCTCTGAAGTCACACTATTTTTGAAAAGGTCAAACTGCAAACAGCATAAATACAAACATAAATTCACTATTCAAACTGCATAAATTATCCAAACACCCAAGATATCCCACAGTCTCAAATACAAATCTTGCTTATGTTCCTAAATCTTGCTGATCTGCTCAGACGTGTCAGATTCAATTTATTGTCAACTTCAAAAACTGAAGGTCATTCCACAGTACTCACTGCCACATCTCACTCCCCCAGCAGATGAGTTATCCCATCTCCCAAATCTCACTGCAAACCCCCACTTGCTCAGCCCCCTTCAGCACACAAGAGCAGACTGTGCCCCGTGGAGACTGAGGCAATATCTTACCAGCAAGGTCCCCTGGCAAAACACTGCTAGGGTCGCCACCTCTTAGCTTACAGGTTCACCTAAGGTTCCATGCACATACTGAAATTTTTCTTAATTAAAGGTTAGCTTTGTCACATGTACAGTACATGAAAACATAGTGAAATGGGTCATTTTGAGTTAATGACCACCAGTCTGAATGGAGGCAGCCTTTAAGTGTAGCACACTTCCAGCACCAACTTAGTATGCCCACAACTCACTAACCTTAACCATATGTCTTTAGAATATGGGGGGAAACCAGAGCACCTGGAGAAAGTTCACATGGTCACTGGGAGAACATACAAAGTGCTGACAGACAGCGGCAAGAATCAAACCCTGACTAGTGATCACTGGAGATTGTGTGAACTGCTACACTACTGTGCTGCCCCAAATGCCAGCTCTGGGCAGAGGTCACCAGTTTGACCAGCATTGTCCCAGGGAAAAGCTGATTATTGACTATAGGAGGAAATTAGAGGTATACAAACAAGTCCTCATTAGGGGAATCAGAGGTGGAGAGGGTCAGTAACTCTAAATTCCTTGGATTATGATATCAGTAGATCTGCCCTGGGACCTTCACAAAGGCGGCACAACAGCACCTCGACTTTCATAGATGTTTACGTAGATTTGGCATGTCACCAAGAAATATCAAGGTATATAATTTATACATTCTTTTATAATAAGTGTGCTTTGAATCTCTGAACTGTGACAAACTTCTGTAGACGCAGTGGAGAGCATCCTAAATGGTTGCATCAAGGTCTAGTATGAGAGCACCAGGGCCAAGGAAAGGAAACGTCTGCACAAAGTGATGGACACAACCCAAGCCATTGCGGGCAAAGCTTCCCGCCACTGAGCAGACGAGCACTGCCACAAGAAAGCGGCATCCATCATCAAGGACCCCCACCATCTCAGGCCGTGCTCTTTTCTCACTGCTGCCATCAGACAGGAGGTACAGCAGCCTGAGGACTCACACCACCAGGTTCAGGAACAGTTATCACCCCTCAAACAACAGGCTCCTGAACCGGCATTGATAATTTCACTCACCACAACACTGTTCTAATTCCACAATTTAGTCTCATTTTCAGTATTAATTTTTGAATGATTTGTCTTCTTTTGTATATTCCCTGTTTATCAGTCTTTATGTATAGTTTTCATAAAAAATACATAGCCTTTATGAAACACGTTTTTCCTGTAATTGCTTGCAAGAAAACAAATCTCAAGGTAATATATGCATACATTGATAAATGTATTTTGACTTTGAATGTTCCTGTTGTCTGTCCATCGCTGCTGCATCCATTCACGGACAAGCCCCCCCCTCCTTTGAGCCAAGAGTATTGCTGGCATTTGGTTCTTATGTCTCTTCAGCCTTCCACCGTGCACACCAGCGTGCAAGTAGCAACCACACGTCCTGTTGTACAGGGAAGCAAACACCAACCTGACAAACTGGCTACACATTTGCATGTTTGCTCCAACTTCCACGTGCTGCATTAGGATGGTCGCTGACGCTGTTCTTACTGCCAGAAGCAAGAACAATTTCTAGGTCATGTATTTAATGAAAAACATTGGCATCATCCACTGTTCAAATATGGAACAAGGAAGCAAAGTAGCATTTAAGGAAACTTGCCCCAAAACTAGTTGTCAAAAACCTTTCTCCTTCAATAATTAAACGGTGAATAATTGAGATCTAGAACCCTAGTAATGCAAGCCCTGAATTAACTAAATCCTAAACTGCAAACACCAGAAGAAATTCAATACCTTTCAAAAAAGATACTTGCAATTAATACTGCGTGGGTGGCAGGGCAGTTAGCACAATGCTTTACAGAGATAAGTGTAAACTTGATTGGGTTGGGGTTCAAATCCCCCCACTGTCTGTAAAGAGTTTGTACATTCTTCCCGTGACTGCGTAGGTTTCCTCTGGGTGCTCATTTCTTCTCACATTCCAAAGTTACACAGGTTAGGATTAGTAAATTGTGGGCCTGCAAAGTCGGTGCTGGAAGTTAAGAGAGGGCTGCCTCCAGCACATCGGCTGACGTAAATGTCGCACTTCACTGTACATTTTGACATTTTGATGTATATGTGACAAATAAAGCTAATCTGAAGTCTGCCTGGGTGCAATTGGGGTGACACTCTTAGGCCCGCTTGCTGAATCACAAACTAAGTTTTACTTGCATCTGGTCAGAGTCTTGCCCCTTTTGAGATGTCCTTTTCCCCAAATTCAGCCTGCATCTCCTAACAAACGAGCCAGAGTTACAAGGCTTTCTGATCCTTCAACCACCCATGGATGCAGAAATCCTCAGTGAAAGAATCAAGTTGAGCCTTTTAGAATTAAATATGTTTCAGATGCTCCAGAATAAGATTTATTTATTTGTAAGTGTGTCACACTGGAGTTACCTCTCAGCATTATTTGAAAACAAAGTTGAACTAATTGTCCCCTTCCTTTGATGAGATTTATGTATTTGACTGACAATTGGATACATCACAATTCTCATTACAATTTACATCAGATGTAATTAGGTTTCATTTTGAAGTGAAAGGATTCCCCACACATCCTCATTTGAACATTGCTGGGTCAGGATGGGAAACGGCTTCTTCCCTCAGGCCACAAGGCTTCTGAGCTCCGTGCCACATCGCATTCAAAGTGTCACCAGATCATTTGTACTGTACCCTACAACATTTAATTTATGCATTTTACTTTATCTATATGTAATTCATTTGTAGACAATTCTTACTTTCTTAGTTATTGCGTGTTATGTGTATGAATGTGCTTGATTCCCCTCTTCCTATGGTCTACTCTCCTCTCCTATCAAATTCCTTCTAATCTCTCTTCCTTCTGTGCCCCCTACCTTTTCATTCTGGCGTCCTCCCTCTTCCTTTCCAATCCTGATGAAGGGTCTTGGCCCAAAATGTTGGCCGTTTATTCATTTCCATAGATGTTGCCTAACCTACTGTGTTTCTCCAGCATTTTGTATGTGTTATGTAGGAAGGTAGGATTAGCTAAGCATTCAATTACAATTTTAATTAGTTTGGCACAACAACTAGGAGCGAAGGGCCCATTCCTGTGTTGTACTGTTTTATGTTCAAAGGATTTCACCTACCTTTATCGTGTATTGTTCTCTGTATTCCCATGAATTCCCCTTACCACTCACTTACATACTTGGGGCAATTTACAGGCCAACCCACACAGTTTTCATGTACAGAGGAAACTCCACCAAGAACACCAGTCATGAGGATTGGCCTTGAAATGCTGCAACTTTCCCTCCAACTAACCCATGAGATAGAGCTCACGGGTTCATCACCCATTCAGATTTTAAATGGATGAACACTACCTCACTAGTCTTGCTTTCTTTTTGCACATCTCATTTCTTATTTTAACTATTTTTTAATGAATTGCACTGTACTGCTGCCACAACAAATTTCACAACATGTCAGAGATAATAAACCTGATTTTGAATTTCAAAAGACCAATTCTTACCAACTGCACTACTTAGCTGCAGGAATTACAGTGGCCATTTTGTGTGCAGTAAGGTCCCACAAACAGAATGACACTGACAGATCACTTTCTTGGCAGCAACATCAGCTGACCATTATAGTCTGGAATACAGGAGATAATCATATTTCTTCTTTCAATAGTATCAAAATTTCATTTGCATCCAAAATAGGTACTTCAGGTAGAAGTCACTCCCTCAGCACTGCACCATTAGCCTAAATCTCATCCTCGGCTGAACACAACCATCTAAGGATTATTACTCACCCAATAAACTTTGCACATCATGAGGTGCAGAATTTAGGCAACACAATTACTACAGAAATCTGACATAAAATTACACTGAGACCATAAGACACGGGAGAAGAGTTAGGCCATTTGGTCCATTGAGCCTGCTCTACCATTCCATCATGACATGTAATTTTTCTCTCAGCCCCATTCTCCTCATCCCCGTAACCTTTCACTCCTTTACTAATCAAAAACCAATCGACCTCCACTTTAAATATACCCAATGACTTGGCCTCCACAGCTGTCTGTAGAAAGGAATTCCACAAATTCACAACCTTCTGGCTAAACCTTCCCAACAAAAGCAAATGGTGACTCAAAAAGCAGTATCTGGGAACGTGACTGTCAACCGTTCCCTTTGCCACCACACGTCACCACAGCAGTGTTCTTCCAGCTGTTAGGCTTTGCTCTGGATTCCAGCATCTGCTGTATCTTCTAACAGCATATTCTGCAAAGCTACCAGTTTGACTTTTAGCCGGGAAAGGGGTGGGTGGGTGGGGAAGGGATCTCCTGCATTGTTCCAAGTACTCAGCAATGGCAAGTTTATAAAAAGATAATACAAAGGTTATGATTGTGGGGATATTCAGTGATCTTCCCTCCAACCTCTGCACGCGCTCATGGGCTGGATTAGGAGTAACCATGGGAATTAATCAGTATTTAGATAAACGTCTTGCACAAGCTTAAAGAACTCCAAAGCATTCCACAGCCACAATAGTTCAAAGTGCAAAGTCAACTTTTAAAGTTCAAAATAAAATTGATCAAGTACCAGGTAGATGCAGAAAATATGCATCACCAACTGCTGCACATAAATCTACATGGGCAATCACCAACAAAGCAGACAAAGCAAATAAAATTAATTAAACGGGTTCTCGCAAGTTAACACTCAAAATAAACACTGCCTCTCCATTTTAAAGTCCAATCAACCTTAACAAGGAATGGTTTGGACAGAAATTGCAGGGCGGCAACCTACACAATTCAAGGTCGAGCTTGAAGAGGAACAGTGACGTGCATGCCCAGACAGGCATGAAGAGCCCCATCTTGAATTCTACTCGGAGTTTGCACTCATCAATTTACACAAAGGTGAAGCTGAAGCTGACAGAGTGTGAAGGATCTAGTTGCGAAGGAAATTATCTCTTATCATGAATTACCTTGAGTGATGAAACAAGCTGCCATTAAAGTTGGGCTTTGTTCAACAGAAAAATTGGCTTTTAACCAAACTAATATAATCACACCTACCTTTCAAAGGCAATAATGGAATGGGCAATGCACCATGCTCACATCCAAACAAGTCAACTCCCACTTAGAACAGCTACTATATAGGCGCAACACAAAACGTGGCACAACTCAGGCAGAAGCTATGAGAATGAATGAATGGTCGATGTTTCAGGCTGAGATCCTTCATCAGGTCCTCCAGCATTTTGTGTGTTGTTTTGGATTTCCAGCATCTGCAGAATCTCAGTAATTCTAATTGCTATTCCAACTCGTCGGTCCATGGTCTCCACTTGAGCCAAGATGAGGCCACCCTCAGGGTGGAAGAGCATCATCTCATATTCCGTCTGGGTAGCTTCCAACCTGATGGCATTAATATTGATTTCTCTTTCCAGTAAATTAATTCCTTTTCCCCCTTCCATTCCTCACTCTTATCTTTTACCTCTTCTCACCTGCCTATTACTTTACCCTGGGTCCCCCTCCTCCTTCCCTCTCTCCTCTATTGACCACTCTCCTCTCCTACCAGATTCCGCCTTCTCTCAGCCCTTGACCTTTCCTGGCTTCACCTATCACCGTCCAGCGTGTCTTCATTCCCTTCCACCTACCTTTTTTTATTCTGGCATCTTCCCCCTTTCTTTTCAGTCCTGATGAGGGGACTCAGCCCAAAGTGTTAACTGTTTATTAACTGTTCTGTGTTTCTCCAACATCTTGTGTGTGTTGCTCCTGTTATTGCTCACCAGTCTCAGAAACATCAGACTGAAATGAAAACCTCCAAGTGGATAATTGCTCCCGAGCATTGGCTGATGGGGAGAGTGCCCTTTTAACCCAAGGGGGTGCAGATTTGTGGCTTTGCCTTTATAATCAATCTACTTAAACAGTCGTGGTGTAAGTGGCAAAGGGGATTATACATTTATGGAGGACATGCAATTTAGCCGGGGGCAAAAATACAGTGTTCTCCAAAGATACTGCTTAATTGCTTCTTTTTAAACAATCAGTTCGTAGTGAAGGCGTACAGCTAAATCTTCTTCTATCCAAGTCTACTTCTTCCCTCTCAGTCCTGATGTAGGGTCTTGGCCCGAAACATCCACAATCCATTCATTTCCATAGATGCTGCCTGGCCAGCTGAGTTCTTCCAGCATTTTGTGTGTGTTGCAGAATCTCATGTTTATTATCTGGATAGGTAACATCCACATAATTTATTTATATAATAGATGAATCTCACTGAAATATTTCCACTGTATCAAAGTATCTGATCTAGAAATATGCCAAATTAGCATATTCCACTTGTACAGGTCCAGATGTGTTACCTGCACCAGAAGTGGCTGAGAGACTGGTGTAGGGGGCAGGGCTTCAGATTCTTGGATAATTGGGATCTCTTTTGGGGGAAGTATGACCTGTTCAAAAAGGACAGGTTACACCTGAACCCGAAGGGGACCAATATCCTGGCGGGAAAGTTTAATAGAGCTGTTAGGGAGGGTTTAAACTAATTTGGCAGGGGGATGGGAACCGGAATGATAGAGCGGAGGAAGGGGAAAACAGAAATAAATCTAAGATAGTGAGCAGTAAAGATGTCAGGAAAGACAGGCAGGTGATGGGGCAAATGTGTAGCCATTGGGATGAGTTGCAGTGCAACAAAGTTGCAGTGAAATCAAAGCAAAAAAGTATCAAATACTGGTCTTAAGGTGTTGTACTTAAATGCACGCAGCATAAGAAATAAGGTGGATGATCTTGTCGTACAGCTACAGATTGGCAGGTATGATATTGTGGCCATCACTGAGACCTGGCTAAAGGATGCATGTCTCTGGGAGCTGAACGTCCAAGGATACACGGTGTATCAGAAGGATAGGAAGGTAGGCAGAGGGGGAGGCGTGGCTTTATTGGTAAGAAATGATATTAAATCATTAGGAAGAGGTGATATAGGATCGGAAGGTACAGAATCTTTATGGGTTGAACTAAGGAATAGCAGGGGTAAAAGGACCCTGATGGTAGTTATTTATAGGCCTCCAAACAGCTGCAGGGATGTGGACTACAAATTACAACTGGAAATAGAAAAGGCTTGTCAGAAGGGCAGTGTTATGATAATTGTGGGGGATTTTAACATGCGAGTAGATTGGAAAAATCAGGTCGGCACTGGATCTCAAGAGAGAGAATTTGTAGAATGTCTGCGAGATGGCTTTTTAGAACAGCTTGTTGTTGAGCCCACTAGGGGATCGGCTGTACTGGATTGGGTATTGTGTAATGAACCGGAGGTGATTGGAGAGATTGAGGTGAAGGAAGCCTTAGGAGGCATTGATCATAACATGATTGAGTTCATTGTGAAATTAGAAAAAGAGAAGCCGAAATCTGATGTGTCGGTGTTTCAGTGGAGTAAAGGAAACTACAATGGCATGAGAGAGGAACTGGCCAAAGTTGACTGGAAAGAGACACTGGCGGGAAAGACGGCAGAGCAGCAGTGGCTGGAGTTTATGCGAGAAATGAGGAATGTGCAAGACAGGTATATTCCAAAAAAGAAGAAATTTTTGAGTGGAAAAAGGATGCAACCGTGGTTGACAAGAGAAGTCAAAGCCAAAGTTAAAGCTAAGGAGAGGGCATACAAGGAAGCAAAAATTAGTGGGAAGACAGAGAATTGGGAAGTCTTTAAAACCTTACAAAAGGAAACCAAGAAGGTCATTAAGAGAGAAAAGATTAACTATGAAAGGAAACTAGCAAATAATATCGAAGAGCATACTAAAAGCTTTTTCAAGTATATAAAGAGTAAAACACAGGTGACAGTAGATATAGGACCGATAGAAAATGATACTGGAGAAATTGTAATGGGAGATGAGGAGATGGCAGAGGAACTGAACAAGTATTTTGCATCAGTCTTCACTGAAGAAGACAGCAGGATACCGGACACTCAAGGGTGGCAGGGAAGAGAAGTCTGCGCAGTCACAATTACGACAGAGAAAGTACTCAGGAAGCTGAATAGGCTAAAGGTCGATAAATCTCCTGGACCAGATGGAATGCACCCTCGTGTTCTGAAGGAAGTAGCTGTGGAGATTGCGGAGGCATTAGCGATGATCTTTCAAAAGTCGATAGATTCTGGCATGGTTCCGGAGGACTGGAAGATTGCAAATGTCACTCCGCTATTTAAGAAGGGGGCAAGGAAGCAAAAAGGAAATTATAGACCTGTTAGCTTGACGTTGGTGGTTGGGAAGTTGTTGGAGTCGATTGTCAAGGATGAGGTTACAGAGTACCTGGAGGCATATGACAAGATAGGCAGAACTCAGCATGGATTCCTTAAAGGAAAATTCTGCCTGACAAACCTATTACAATTTTTTGAGGAAATTACCAGTAGGCTAGACAAGGGAGATGCAGTGGATGTATATTTGGATTTTCAGAAGGCCTTTGACAAGGTGCCACACGAGGCTGCTTAACAAGATAAGAGCCCACGGAATTACAGGAAAGTTACATACGTGGATAGAGCATTGGCTGATTGGCAGGAAACAGAGAGCGGGAATAAAGGGATCCTATTCTGGTTGGCTGCTGGTTACCAGTGGTGTTCCGCAGGGATCAGTGTTGGGGCCGCTTCCTTTTACATTGTACATCAACGATTTGGATTATGGAATAGATGGCTTTGTGGCTAAGTTTGCTGACGATACAAAGATAGGTGGAGGGGCCGGTAGTGCTGAGGAAACTGAGAGTCTGCAGAGAGACTTGGATAGATTGGAAGAATGGGCAGAGAAGTGGCAAATGAAGTACAATGTTGGGAAGTGTATGGTTATGCACTTTGGCAGAAAAAATAAACAGGCAGATTATTATTTAAATGGGGAAAGAATTCAAAGTTCTGAGATGCAACGGGACTTGGGAGTCCTCGTACAGGATTCCCTTAAAGTTAACCTCCAGGTTGAGTCGGTAGTGAAGAAGGCGAATGCAATGTTGGCATTCATTTCTAGAGGAATAGAGTATAGGAGCAGGGATGTGATGTTGAGGCTCTATAAGGCGCTGGTGAGACCTCACTTGGAGTACTGTGGGCAGTTTTGGTCTCCTTATTTAAGAAAGGATGTGTTGACGTTGGAGAGGGTACAGAGAAGATTCACTAGAATGATTCCGGGAATGAGAGGGTTAACATATGAGGAACGTTTGTCCGCTCTTGGACTGTATTCCTTGGAGTTTAGAAGAATGAGGGGAGACCTCATAGAAACATTTCGAATGTTAAAAGGCATGGACAGAGTGGATGTGGCAAAGTTGTTTCCCATGATGGGGGAGTCTAGTACGAGAAGGCATGACTTCAGGACAATAAGGGACAATATCTTTGCTTCCTGAATTGTCCAACTTGAGAGTCACCCTTGGTAAGGAAGGTGAATATACTAACTCCAAGTTTACATCAGCTAATTGAAAATTGAATATTGAAAGGCCTGTATAGAGTGTATATAGAAACCATAGAAACTACAGCACAGAAACAGGCCTTTTGGCCCTTCTTGGCTGTGCCGAACCACTTTCTGCCTAGTCCCACTGACCTGCACACGGACCATATCCCTCCATACACCTCCCATCCATGTATCTGTCCAATTTATTCTTAAATGTTAAAAAAGAACCCGCATTTACCACCTTGTCTGGCAGCTCATTCCATACTCCCACCACTCTCTGTGTGAAGAAGCCCCCCCCTAATGTTCCCTTTAAACTTTCCGCCCCTCACCCTAAACCCATGTCCTCTGGTTTTTTTCTCCCCTTGCTTCAGTGGAAAAAGCCTGCTTGCATTCACTCTATCTATACCCATCATAATTTTATATACCTCTATCAAATCTCCCCTCATTCTTCTACACTCCAGGGAATAAAGTCCCAACCTATTCAACCTTTCTCTGTAACTGAGTTTCTCAAGTCCCGGCAACATCCTTGTAAACCTTCTCTGCACTCTTTCAACCTTACTTATATCCTTCCTGTAATTTGGTGACCAAAACTGAACACAATACTCCAGATTCGGCCTCACCAATGCCTTATACAACCTCATCATAACATTCCAGCTCCTATACTCAATACTTTGATTAATAAAGGCCAATGTACCAAAAGCTCTCTTTACGCCCCTATCTACCTGTGACGCCACTTTTAGGAAATTTTGTATCTGTATTCCCAGATCCCTCTGTTCCACTGCACTCCTCAGTGCCTTACCATTAACCCTGTATGTTCTATGTTGGTTTGCCCTTCCAACGTGCAATATCTCACACTTGTCAGTATTAAACTCCATCTGCCATTTTTTAGCCCATTTTTCCAGCTGGTCCAAGTCCCTCTGCGGGCTCTGAAAACCTTCCTCACTGTCTACTACACCTCCAATCTTTGTATCATCAGCAAACTTGCTGATCCAATTTACCACATTATCATCCAGATCATTGATATAGATGACAAATAACAATGGACCCAACACTGATCCCTCTGGCACACCACTAGTCACAGGCCTCCACTCAGAGAAGCAATTCTCTACCACCACTCTCTGGCTTCTTCCACTGAACCAATGTCTAATGCTATTTACCACCTCTCCATGTATACCTAGCGACTGAATTTTCCTAACTAACCTCCCACGCGGGACCTTGTCAAAGGCCTTACTGAAGTCCATGTAGACAATATCCACTGCCTTCCCTTCATCCACTTTCCTGGTAACCTCCTCGAAAAACTCCAATAGATTGGTCAAACATGACCTACCACGCACAAAGTCATGTTGACTATCCCTAATAAGTCCCTGTCTATCCAAATGCTTGTAGATTCTGTCTCTTAGTACTCACTCCAATAACTTACTTACTACCGACGTTAAACTTACTGGCCTATAATTTCCCGGATTACTTTTCGATCCTTTTTTAAACAAAGGAACAACATGAGCCACTCTCCAATCCTCCGGCACCTCACCTGTAGACAGCGACATTTTAAATATTTCAGCCAGGGCCCCTGCAATTTCAACACTAGTCTCCTTCAAGGTCCGAGGGAACACCCTGTCAGGTCCCGGGGATTTATCCACTTCAATTTTCCTCAAGACAGCAAGGACCTCCTCCTTTTCGATCTGTACAGTTTCCATGATCTCACTACTTGTTTCCCTCAATTCCATAGACTTCATGCCAGTTTCCTTAGTAAATACAGACGCAAAAAACCTATTTAAGATCTCCCCCATTTCCTTTGGTTCCACATATAGCCGACCACTCTGATCTTCAAGAGGACCAATTTTATCCCTTACAATCCTTTTGCTCTTAATATACCTGTAAAAGCTCTTTGGATTATCCTTCACTTTGACCGCCGAGGCAACCTCATGTCTTCTTTTAGCCCTCCTGATTTCTTTCTTAAGTATTTTCTTGCACTTCTTATACTCCTCAAGCACCTTATTTACTCCCTGCTTCCTATATACGTCATACAACTCCCTCTTCTTCTTTATCAGAGTTGCAATATCCCTTGAGAACCAAGGTTCCTTATTCCTATTCACCTTGCCTTTAATCCTGACAGGAACATACAAATTATGCACTCTCAAAATTTCTGCTTTGAAGGCTTCCCACCTACCGATCACATCCATGCCAGAGAACAACCTGTCCCAATCCACGCTTTTTAGATCCTTTCTCAATTCTTCAAATTTGGCCTTCTTCCAGTTAAGAACCTCAACCCTAGGACCAGATCTATCCTTGTCCATGATCAAGTTGAAACTAATGGTGTTATGATCACTGGAACCAAAGTGCTCTCCTACACAGACTTCTGTCACTTGTCCTAACTCGTTTCCTAACAGGAGATCCAATATTGCATCCCCTCTAGTTGGTCCCTCTATATATTGATTTAGAAAACTTTCCTGAACATATTTTACAAACTCTAAACCATCTAGATCCCTAACAGTATGGGAGACCCAATCAATATATGGAAAATTAAAATCCCCTACCACCACAACTTTATGTTTCCTGCAATTGCCTGCTATCTCTCTGTGCAGATTTGTACTTCCAATTCTCTTTGACTATTGGGTGGTCTGTAATACAATCCCACTAATGTGGCCATACCTTTCCTGTTTCTCAGCTCCACCCACAAGGACTCAGTAGACAAGCCCTCTAATCTGTCCTGCCTGAGCACTGCTGTAATATTTTCCCTAACAAGCAATGCCACTCCCCCACCTTTCATTTCTCTGCCTCGATCACATCTGAAACATCGGAACCCTGGAATATTAAGCTGCCAGTCCTGCCCCTCCTGTAGCCAAGTTTCACTAATTGCTACAACATCATAATTCCACGTGTCAATCCACGCCCTCAACTCATCCGCCTTCTCCGCAATACTCCTAGCATTGAAGTATATACACCTCAGAAGATTTTTACCACCACTCACAACCTATTAGTGGATTTGCTTGAACTTTTAACATCATTTATTTTCACCCCAGCCACACTGTCAGCTCTGGTACTGTGGTTCCCATTCCCCTGCAAATCTAGTTTAAAGCCCCCCCCCGAATGCATTAACAAACCTCCCTGAAAGGATATTGGTCCCCCTGTAGTTCAAGTGTAACCCATCTCTCTTGTACAGGTCCCACCTGCCCCAGAAGAGGTCCCAATGATCCTGAAATCTGAAACCCTGCTCCCTACACCAGTTCCTCAGCCACTTGTTCATCCTCCAGAGCATCCTATTCCTACCCTCACTGGCACCTATCACAGGTAGCAATCCTGAGATTACCACCCTCGAGGTCCTGCTTTTCAACTTCCTACCAAGCTCTCTATACTCACTCTCCAGGACCTCCTCACTCTTCCTTGCTATGTCATTGGTACCGATGTGCACAACGACATCTGGCTGATCACCCTCCCACTTCAGAATGTCATGCAATCGATCAGAGCCATCCTTAACCCTGGCACCTGGGAGGCAACAAACCATCCTGGATTCTCTGTCACGACCACAGAACCTCCTATCTGTACCTCTATCGAGTCCCCTAGCACTACTGCTCTCCTCTTTTTCCCCCCTCCCTTCTGCACTGCAGAGCCAGACCCAGTGCCAGAGATCCGGCTACTGCAGCCAGTCCCAGGTAAGTCATCCCCCCCAACAGTATCCAATGCGGTATACTTGTTGTTGAGGGGAATGGCCACAGGGGAACCCTGCTCTGCCTGCCCTTCCCCCTCCCTCACCTGACAGTGACCCAATTTCCTGTCCTCTGCTCCTTTGGCATAACTACCTCCCTGTAGCTACTACCTATAATCTCCTCATTCTCCCAAATGATCCGCAGATCATCCAGCTCCTGCTGCAGTTCCCTAACGCGGTTTGTCAGGAGCTGCAGCTGGATGCACTTCTTGCAGGTGTCGTTGTCAGGGACACCGGAGGGCTCCCTGACTTCCCACATGCTGCAAGAGGAGCATTCCAACATCCTGCCTGGCATTCTCTCTACGCTAGACAATCTGAACAAAAAACTTACCAGACCCTACCCTGGCCTCTACCTGTTCTCGTCGAAGCCTGTTTGAGCCAAAGCCGTCCCACTCTGACTCAGTCCACTCCGACGATGGCTGCTGTATATGATGGTCTGCTTTTAAACCTTGGCGCGCTACGTCACGCGCCTGCGCAGTGCAGACCCTTCTCCCTGAGCAGTTTTTAAAAAAAACGACTTTTTCGATCCGAATTCTTCCACTCACTTCTTCAGCTACTTGCTTCGACTGAAACAAGAACCGTTGAAATTTTCCCTTTTTAAACCTTGGCGCGCTACGTCACGCGCCTGCGCAGTGCAGACCCTTCTCCCCAAGCAGTTTTTTTTTTTAAAAAATGACTTTTTCAACCCAAATTCTTCCGCTCACTTCTTCAGCTGCTTGCTTCAACTGAAACAAGAACCTTGAAATTTTCCCTTTTTAAACCTTGGCGCGCTACGTCACGCGCCTGCGCAGTGCAGACCCTTCTCCCCGAGCAGTTTTTTAAAAAAAAACGACTTTTTCGACCCGAGTATGAAGATGTTTCCTACAGTGAGGGATTCTAGGATCACGTAGCACAGCCTCAGAATAGGCAGACATCCCTTTAGAACATAGATGAGGTGGAATTGCTTTAGCCAGAGGGTGGGCAAATCTCCAGACTTCACTGCCACACTCACTGGGTATATTTAAAGAGGAGGTTGATAGGTTCTTGATTAGTAAGGGTGTGAACGGTTATGGGAAGAAGACAGGAGATTGGATTTGAGAAGTTTAATAAATCAGCCACGACTGAACAGCAGAGCAGACTTAATGGGCCAAATGATATAATTCCGCTCCAATATTTTATGGTCCAGTATTACAAATGCTGCAAATGAAGACGATAACATTGCAATGGACCCGGTTCAATGGAGCATTATTTCAATTTTGCCGATTGGACCTGGCTCTCTGTAGATAGGCAGCTATTTATCTGAAGATTAGGGATCAGTCAGCTAGGTTTTATTGTCACTGGGCATGGATGACCAGTCATTCAGTTACTGCTCTTACTTTCGGAGGCCTGGAACACTGATCCAGAAACAAGAGCAGCTGTGGAATTCATATTCAATTACTTCAAGAGATGGTCATTAAAATCCCATCTGGCTCAAAGTCTGAGGGAAGGGAATGTTCAGTCCTCACCCAGTCCAGACAAAATGCAGCTCTCAAGCCAGCAAGTCACACCAATCATGGAGCATCAGGGGATGGAAAATATCCAGCACTCCCTGTGATGCCGCAACAAACTCATCAAAATAGACCATATCTGAGAGGTGGTATAAAGTGCTACTTCAGCACCAAATCCTTTCTCTTAAAGCACGCAGCCATCTACACTTTACAGCTGGGCAGCAACTTGGCTATTATTAAACTTAGACAAAGCATCATCCAACGTGGAATCATACTTATAAAAATCAATTTTCACATTATAAAGCAGCCTAATCCCAACCTTCAAACCACCCCAGGATTATGTGCAACAACGCAAACACAAGAAAATCTGCAGATGCTGGAAATTCAAGCAACACACACAAAATGCTGGCGGAATGCAACAGGGCAGACAGCATCCATAGGAAGAAGTACAGTCGACGTTTTGGGCTGAAAGCCTTTGTCAGGACTCAGGGTCTAGGCCCGAAACGTCAGGACTCAGGGTCTCGGTCCGAAACGTCAACTGTACTTCCTCCTATAGATGCTGCCTGGCCTGCTGTGTTCCACCAGCATTTTGAGTGTGTTGCTTATATGCAACAATTTCAGTTCCCAGAGTAAAAATATTTTAATAGATTTAGAATATCACATGTAATGATGTAATGTTGAGACTTTATAAGGCACTGGTGAGGCCTCACGTGGAGAACTGTGAGCAGTTTGGGGCCCCTTTTCTCAGAAGGGATGTGCTGACACTGGAGAGGGTTCAAAAGGGGTTCACAAAATGACTCCAGGATTGAACGGCTGGTTATATGAAGAGCATTTTATGGCTCTGGGCCTGTATTCAGTAAAATTCAGAAGAATGGTAGTAGAGAATTGCTTCTCCGAGTGGAGGCCTGTGACTAGTGGTGTGCCACAGGGATCAGTGCTGGGTCCATTGTTATTTGTCATCTATATCAATGATCTGGATGATAATGTGGTAAACTGGATCAGCAAGTTTGCTGATGATACAAAGATTGGAGGTGTAGTAAACAGTGAGGAAGGTTTTCAGAGCCTGCAGGGGGACTTGGACCAGCTGGAAAAATGGGCTGAAAAATGGCAGATGGAGTTTAATACAGACAAGTGTGAGGTATTGCACTTTGGAAGGACAAACCAAGGTAGAACATACAGGGTTAATGGTAAGGCACTGAGGAGTGCAGTGGAACAGAGGGATCTGGGAATACAGATACAAAATTCCCTAAAAGTGGCGTCACAGGTAGATAGGGTCATAAAGAGAGCTTTTGGTACATTGGCCTTTATTAATCAAAGTATTGAGTATAAGAGCTGGAATGTTATGATGAGGTTGTATAAGGCATTGGTGAGGCCGAATCTGGAGTATTGTGTTCAGTTTTGGTCACCAAATTACAGGAAGGATATAAATAAGGTTGAAAGGGTGCAGAGAAAGTTTACAAGGATGTTGCCGGGACTTGAGAAACTCAGTTACAGAGAAAGGTTGAATAGGTTAGGACTTTATTCCCTGGAGCGTAGAAGAATGAGGGGAGATTTGATAGAGGTATCTAAAATTATGATGGGTATAGATAGAGTGAATGCAAGCAGGCTTTTCCCACTGAGGCAAGGGGAGAAAAAAACCAGAGGACATGGGTTAAGGGTGAGGGGGGAAATGTTTAAAGGGAACATTGGGGGGGCTTCTTCACACAGAGAGTGGTGGGAGTATGGAATGAGCTGCCAGATGAGGTGGTAAATGCGGGTTCTTTTTTAACGTTTAAGAATAAATTGGACAGATACATGAACGGGAGGTGTATGGAGGGTTATGGTCCACGTGCAGGTCAGTGGGACTAGGCAGAAAATGGTTCGGCACAGCCAAGAAGGACCAAAAGGCCTGTTTCTGTGCTGTAGTTTTTTCTATGGTTTTCTATGTTTTTTTCTAATGAGGGTGACCTCACTGAAACCCATCAAATGTTGAAAGCCCTTGATAGAGGATGTGGAGAGGATGCTTCCTATGATGGGAGAGTCTAGGACCAGAGGACACAGCTTCAGAATAGAGGGAAGCCAAGGCTCTGCGTATATTTAAGGCAGATGTTGATAGATTCTTGACTGGTCAGGGCATGAAGGGATACGAGGGTAGGGAGGAAATTGGGGCTGAGAGGAAAAATGGATCAGCCATGAAGAAATGGCAGAGCAGACTCAATGGGCCAAATGGCCTAATTCTGGTCCTATATCTTATGGTCACACACTGGTGTAACACTGTTATAGCGCCAGTGACTTGGATTCCATTCCACCACCGTCTGTAAGGAGTTTGTCCATTCTCCCCATGACTTCCTTCCACATTCCAAAGATGTACGGGTTAGCAGGCTAATTTGTCACATTGATGTAACTGAGCAGCACAGGCTCTTTGGGCTGGCAGGACCAGTTAAATAAATAAAATCTCTAAATAAATTGTTTTTTTTAAAAAAACATCTAAGAAAGCAGCCAACGCATTCTCCTGTTGAATGTTAAATACAATTATGTTAATTAAATTACTAAATTTACACGAGGTTTTCAATAAATAATTTATTTTCTTAGTCCTAAATTTAGCAACCCTCTGACAATGTCCTCAAGAGTGGGAGGAAGAATCCAGCATTGTTAGCTGTGGAATTATGAATACGATGAAAATCTGCAGTGCTTAAAATTATAATTGGGCTGTTTAATGTGAAAAGCATGGATTTCATGGGACTTGGAGCTCAACACCCTCGTTTGCATTTGTCACAAATCAATTTCAGATAGGTTGTCTAGAACGTACACATTCTTACGGCCTACACTGTTGCAGTGCCAGGCAATCTGTCTAGGTCAATTTCCGACACAAAGTTAAGTGAGGAGGTGACATTTTAATGTATCAATGAATCATCCGGTGCTTAAATACTTTCACCCTTCTAAAGCTGGATATTTAAATGAGGGAGGAATCAGGATTAGGACCACACTCCACCAAACTGTGACACACACTCACTCCCCCCATTTCAAATTTCATTTTTGCATAACTACTCAGCTGAAGGCAGTTCGTAAGCACAGCTATGTATCAAGTATATTACACTGAATATAAGCTGCTTTTCGATAGCAGGATCAGCCCCCATTGAAGGAATAAACAGACCCACCTCCCTTAAAGAAGACATTTAAAACTTAAAAATTAAGAATGTCACTGACACAGTCAGAACAGGAGGTGCAGCTTCCTTTCCTGGGGTGTGGCAGCACAGCTTCTATCTCAGCTCAAAGATCTAGATGGGATGAATGGCCACAGGATCTAAAGACCAGCTCCTAAGCTTATGGTTTCTTTACAATGAACCATGAAAGATCTTGTACAGAGACATCATCAGTATTTCTCATTAACCTGCAGTATGTGGCACTCTAACTTGATTTGCAATGATTATTAGACAAAATTTTTACTGTAATTTTATTACGATAATATTTAAATTTGAACTGTTTCCTGTTGAATTGACTTTAGAGAAAGAAAAACAGCATCAACAGCTTTTTTTACATCTTTTTTGTGCTGGTAGAGAGAAAGGGACTATTTTTCTGTGGTTTGACCTGCTGCTGTTCGGTTGAACTTGATGGGTACCCTATGGTGGCACTGAAATACGTGGCAACACTTGTGGGCTGCCCTCAGCACATCTTTGGGTGCACTGGTTGATGACATAAACTACAGATTTCACTGTCTGTTTCGATGTATGCGTGATTTTAAAAAAACCCTCATCTGACATCAAATGACCAGGGTATAGAAGGTTGCAGACCATCACGCAGGTGAACAGCATTACAGAAGGCAAGCACAATAACAAGCAATGACATGTTGGGCCACAGGACCTTATTTCTGAACTGCTCTGAACTCGCAGCAGCAGAAGACAAATAGATTAAGAAACTCATGCACTGCCATCTACATACAAGCAATAAAAAGTACTGAGCAGCAGGCTTTAAGGAAGTTATTACATATTTTAATGCTTTTGGAATCATGCGATACATCTGCCCACATAGCAAGGTGGAGAAACAAGCATTTCCTCAAACACAGAGCTCTGAAGAAATGAAACTCAGCCTATGATGTGTGGGAGAACAGCAGGAAATTATGCTGAAAAGAGCAATAATGGGACAAAGATTCAGAACACAAAATTTTTATTTCCTACTGGACTGGAAATTCAGATCAGAGAATCAATGTATTAGGGAATCTCCTCTGCCGTTTGCCCACGTCAGCTCAGACCATTGCGCTGATTTATGAGGGGACTGTGTGCACTACAACTGGACTCCATTCCAGCACAGACAACCAAGCTGCTGTGCTCTAGTACAAAAGCCCATCTCCTCATTCGGATTCAGATTTATTTATTCATCACACATACTGCACGGGACAGTATGTCCACCGTGTCAACACAAGCAACAGCAGCAGCAAAACAAGCCTTCTTACTTACACACACACACACACACCAAGCTGCCCCCAGCCCCACTAGCCTCACAGACATCAGGCCTGTGACCTCTGGTCATGCTGAGCCAGGGGCTTCAATCCTCAGGCCTTAATCCTGTGGGCTCACCAACTTTGGCCTTCAGGCTTGCCAATGTCTGGTTACTGACACCAGGATTCGACGATAGTAGGATTTAGACCTCCGAGCCTCAACCTCCAGGCACACACTTAATTCCGACCTTGGGACCAGCTGACCAGGAGGAGTGGGTGGAGGAGGCCTTGAGCTTGGGGCCTGCTGACCTCATCCTTGGCCATAGGGATCCCTGATCCTCATCCTCAGCACCTGCAAATCCAACCCCTGTCATCGAGGATCACTGGCCCTCAACCAGACAGCCCTTAACCTCCAGTTCCTGTCCTGACTCTTCATTTGCGACCTCTGACCTCTAAGTCTCTCTCATCCCTGTCCCTAAACCCTAACTTGACTCACCGTGCTGTTCCCAAAACCATCTGTATGAACCTGGAAAATCAACCAAGTCTGAGTGTTGACCTTGATGGTCACCCTACCTCCTCTTGTCATTGAACTAGTGACAACAGCATTAATTTTTTTTTAAATCTTGATGCACATGGCTGAAGGTCAGACTTCTGGGCCTGGCTCTGGTCCACTTGTACAAAAGAAATGCTGCAGAGTCAGCCAACTGTGGAGTCTTCCGATAATCCCACATCTATAGCCATTCTGATACTAATGACTCTGCATGGCACTGATTTTCCGTCTCCATTACCTGGCCATTGCCACCTAAAATTATGACCAAGAAAACCATGTTTTGGAGTGATAATCTCAAGAACCATTCAGCACGTGGTACAGACTCTTCAGAAACCCACCCAGTACACTGGAAACCTTTCCGCTGTCTCCATGGACACAGCAGTTCCATGCACAGGTTTTCATTGCTCATACACCCAAGTTACATTCATTGCCAGGCTTCACACATGTAATCATGAGCACTTGGTCTGCAAAATGCTTTGCTGAGGCAAGTCTTTTTCCTTAACCAATAATTTAAAAAATTTCATTAGTTTTAAAGACCACATTACAGAAATCGAATGTAAGAACTTATCGTAACCATCTCTCACCACCCACTGCTTGCTAAATAATACATACAATATGGGCAATAATTGCTGGACTTGTCAATAACACCCACATCCGTTTTGCAAACGTGTAATAAAAATTCCACTAAGCACCCTAAAGCAATCGAGATTCCATGAACACTCCCCTTACAACTTGCTTCCTCTCAAACATTCTATATTCGAACATGAAATTATCTCAGTCATGTAAAGTGGTAAAGCAGGTTTGTCGCACTGCACAGTGGATACTGTGGTTCACATTCCACCAGTAGGGTTATTTTCATATTCTCCCCTCGGCAGCTGAACAGCTTTGCACGTGTCTATGCTGTGATGCAGCATCCTCCAATGCATCCCTACTGCGATGAATCCTTCCCAATTCTTCCCCCAAACTTCTCTCTCAAATGATCAAACACTACATCATACTGACAAACTAAAAACAGTCCGAGGAAAGCAGTAACAAAGTTACCTGAATGACCAACTTAGAATAGTATGTCTGAATATGAAGCAGCATACAAAGTAACTGCTTAATTTTATTTGAAGAGTCAGAATCAGTAATTACATCTGAGGAAGACTGGACAATAATATGTAGGTATCAATGGAAGTGTACCAGTTCACAGAAATGGAGAGAATTTGGGTGGAAAAACCTGATAAGATATTTTATTACACCCTCTCAGAAATCCCATTATGTTAGTAACCTCCCTGTTTGCTGGAGAAATTGTGGAAATCAAAATGCAAACTATTACCATATTTTCTGGGGTTGCCCCATTATCAAAGACTATTGGAGTGGGATACATAATGCCCTACAAGAAATTTTTAAATGTGAAATAGCCTTAGAAAGTAAGATAATATATTTTGGGTATATATCTCAAGAATAGTTGAAAAGAGATAAATATTTAATGGATATACTGCTGGTGGCTTGCAAAAAGACTCTTACCAGGAAATGGTTATCACAGGAGAGCCCAACTTTAAACGTATGGATGGAAATTACAATGAACATTTACAAAATGGAGAAGGTAACAGCATCTGTCAATCAAAAATTGGAACAATTTGATTCCTACTGGGAAAAATGGTTTAACTACATAACACCCCATACGCCTGATTTTATTCTCACAAATCAATGATCATGTTGTAAAAAAAAATCACTCCCTATTAGTACATAGTTTCCTTTTGTTAGTTCTTTTCTTTCTTTCTTTTCTGTAAGTGTATAACTCAGATAAATACTATGTGGAGATTTGTGGCAAACATGAATATATGATATATACATACAGTATCTGAAATACAACATAAGGAAATGTTTGTATGATGCTGAATTTCAATAAAAATAAATTACAAAGAAGAATCAGAATCAGGTTTAATATCAGCAGCATATTTCATACAATTTGTTGACTTTGCAGCAGCTGTACAGTGCAGTACACAATAATAAAACACCATGGGAACACCAATGCCTTTGAGCGCAAAATCCAACAAAAGGTAGTGGATTTGGCCCAGTACATATTGGGTAAAACCCTCCCAATCATTGAGCACATCAACATGGAACGTTGCCATAGCAAAGCAGCGTCCATCATCAAAGATCCTCACCACCCAGGCCATGTTCTTTTCTCGCTGCTGCCATCAGGTAGAAGGTACAGGTGCCTCAGGACTCGCACCACCAAGTTCAAGAACAGTTACTATCCCTCAACCATCAGGCTCTTGAACAAAAAGGGATAACTACATTCATTTAGGCACTCTGTTATATTATTTTATGCTTGTTATTTATTGCTATTTATTTATATCTGCATTAGCACAGTTTACAGTTACTGTTCTATAGATTTGCTAAGCATGCCAGAGAAATGGAACCTCGGGGTGATATGTGGTGACATGTATATACTGATTATAAATTTTACTTTGAACTTTGAAGAGGAGAAAACTGAATTACAGTAAATATATATATATATTATATATATAAACAATTAAATTAAATAAGTACTGCAAAAATAGAAATAAAAAGTATTGAGGTAGTATTCCTGGGTTCAGTAGTGTGAGACATCCTGGACCCTAGCACCTGGGAGGCAGAACACCACTTTGGCTTGTCTTCTGCAGCTGCAGAATCGCTTGTTCGTCCCCCTCTCAAGTCTCCCATCACTACCGCTCTGACTGATTCTACCCTTCCCAGCTGTGCCTTTGAGCAGGCCGCAGTGGCCCTCACCTGGCTGCTGCTGCGCCCTGATCGACTACTGCTGGGGGCCATGACCCAAGCGATACTTGTTGCTGAGGAGAATGGTTGCAGGGGAACCCTACACTGACTGCTTACTCCCCTTACTTCTTCTGGTGGTCACCCATCTACTATCTGAAGCCTGTACTCTGGGTGTGATCACCTTGGTAAAAAAAAAACTCATCCATGAAAGTTTTCAGCCTCCTGGATGGTCCTGCGTCCATCCAGCTCCAACTCTCTGACTTTGTCAGTCAGGAATTGAGGTTGAGTGCACTTCCTACAGATATAGTCATCATGGAGACAATTAGGTACCCTGAAATCCCACATCTCACAGCAGGAGTATTCCACTGCCTAAACTCCTACCCTGCCTACACTTGTTCTGCCTCCAACTTCTCAAACGAAAGTGCTAGCCTGCGCCTATTCACACTCCAAGCCTGTTGAGATACAGCATAACCACTCTTAATGCTGTCCACTCAACAATGGCCACTCTGTTCAAATCCAGCTTATTGGCCCTTGCTAAATATTATTAACCCAAGCAATCACCCACTCCACAGACAAATTCCGACAGGGACTGCTCATATTTTAAAACTGGTTGATGGCATTTTTCTCTATGCTGTTCATTTCCTGGAGGAAGTGGACATACTAACAATGCTGGAAGAGAAGCCTGAAGTCATCCATTCAAATAAGCAAAATTTATCATGCAAGCCTCGTATTGCTTAATCCAATTGGCTGTAGTCATTCCACAATCAAATAAACTCATAATTACACTAATACCACCAGTATCTGAAAGTTTTAAAATAAATCTTAAACCAATCTGAATTCAAGAACTTTATCTGTAGTTGTCTGTCAAGCTATTCTACATTCAAACCATGTGTAGCCTTGCTCATTTATGGACCTTAACATTTTAATTCAGCTCCTGAAAGATTGAAAATCTTTTTAGAAGTCTTAAGTTTTCTTTCTCCCTCTCAAATAATACTCTTCATATATCAACACCATTAACACTGAAACAAGTACCTCCCAAAAAAAGGCAGTAAATCGCTCAGCAGAGACCACTCACATAGGTTCATTCATTCTCAAAGAAATAGTTCAATAATTTCTCAATACAGCACGTGTATATTTTCCACAGATCTGCTTTGTATTTAATTTTTTTTTCCCTCTAGAAAGATGATTAACTCCAGCCACTGAATTAACTTCAAGTAGTCAACAAGTTTAGTAACAGGATATGATTGTATTCTTCTACAATTGTTTGAAAACTTAAAGGGGAATAAATTAATTGCCACTGTGCAGTTACTGTGGAGCCCTCCACTTGGCTGCACTTCACAAGTATACCCTTGTTTCCATAAAACTGCAGTACTGTCATTGTCAGCTTTAAGGTAAGTGGGTAACCATTTTGAATATCGAAGCTATCCAATATTAATCACCAATCTCAGCCAACAAATTTGAGGCATTTGAGTGATTCATCTGTTAAAAAGAAAAATAACTTGTAAAGTATGTGGTTACTAAACCTTTCTACATTAATACAAGTGATCGCTTGCTAGCAATGGTAAGCTTTTGTCTGAAGATGGCAATGCCAAAATCGTGGGTGGGAAAGAGACTTGTTTTGCTGTTGGTGTCTTATTTTGTTTCTCCTGCTTGTGCTGTTCTGTGGAATGTTATGGGCATGCTCTGTTAGTGCTGGAATGTGCGGCAACACTAGTAGGCCACGCCTAGTACAACTCTGTTTCCATTAACAACCAACACACCCATGACTAGCTGATTAGCTATTTGAATTAAGTAGATGTACCTAACAAAGTGGCCACTGACTGTATCGTAGATATCACGTTGAGTCCATCATTGCAAACCAGCTGGGCAACTAATGCCAAGCAAGAAAACTGATAACAGAATATATCAACTTCTGACAATCTCTGGAAATTGACAAAAGTTAGATTTTCCTAGATAAAAGCTTTATTTTATTTTATTTTTTTTTATTTTATTTTTATTTTGTGACAAATGACTCTGCCTTCAACCCGAAAACAAATTTGGCAAATTTCCTCAAGTTATGACGACACTAGGACAAAAAGTGAGAGATTCAACAAGTGCATTCAAGAATAGAATTGTCTAAAGTGTCCAAAACTGAAGAATATCCAGGTCTACATAGCAAGTTATGTGTTGGCGCTTGTATAGAGCATCAGTGTGGATTCAACAAGTGACAGTTCCTGCTATGATTAACTTGCAATATGTCCTCCAAACGAGACTGGCACACTCTTGACTCTGCAATGAAGGTGATGTTAATGAAACAGTTTTTCTGTAACTGAGCTCCAGGAAGCTCATGGGGAGGGGGGGGGGAGAGGAGGAAGTGCAATATTGTGGACAGGAAGTTGGATGTTGGAGAATTGGAACCTTGCATCACAGCAGTTTGCAGTGCACGCTCGTCTGCTCTGCAACTTATGCAGGTTTCTGGCTGTGATTATAACTTACAGGCCACTCCATAGCAATCATAATAGTTGTTATTGTTGTTATTTTTCGCACCTTGTGGCACATTGGGCAGCATTTTTTCTCTGCCTTCTCTGTAGCATGTGACTGTTGTTAACAGCACCGAGTTACTAACTCAACGTTCAACCCAGCACAGAGGGAAAACGTGCAAGGTCCCGGCCTGATTCGAACCTGGGACCAATGGCCTCAAAGTATGGTGCTGATGCAACTACACCACTGGCTGGCTTCAAGCAATGACAGTACTGAGGCCAACTTCCATGAGTTGTCAAATCTGATTACTAACACGTTAATAATTTGCTCAGCAATGCCCAGTTGGAATTTTGCCAGGACCACTCAAATTCAGAGCCTCAGTCCAATCATGAAGCAGGGAGCTGAACACACATAGTGAGGTGAGAGTCGCTGCTCTTCACGTCAAGCCACTGGTCTGTGAAAAACAACCCAAGCAAAGATGTAAAGCCATCCACACCAAAGGAGAAATACTATTAATCGGAGTACTAGCTCATTCAAAAAAGATAGCTGTGTTTTGAGGTGAATCATACCAGCTCTAAAATATCACTGCAGGGGCTCCTCAGGGCAGCGCCAAAGATTAAGCATCTTTGGCTTCTTCATGTGACTTTTCTTCCATCAGGTCTGGCATGGTGTTGGATGCCGATGATAGCACAACACTCAGTGGGCTTGACACCAGACACAATGAAGTATACTGCACGCCACGCACACTGTAACAGTATCTAAGAGATGCTACCACCACAGACAGCTCCAACAGGAACACCTTAAGCCATGACACAACCAAAGGAAACTTCAGGCCGATTTCTATACTGGTCACAATGCGCAATGCCTGCCCCTGTGGGAGCACCTTCACTGGAAGCGAATACTCACTATCCCCAGAGAACAGTTAAAGATGGACCATGGTTGGCCTCATCAGCAATGCTTAGCTCTCCAAAAAAGGAAGTCATAAACACTTAGGGAAGTGTGCCCCAAGTCACTGGTAATGCAGTGCAACATTAAGTTCAAGATCAAATTTAAGTTTATTGTCATTTAACTTGTACACATGTATACTGCCAAATGAAACAACATTCCTCTGGACCAGGGTGGGCAACACAGTACATATAACAAACAGACAACAACACACAAAGTAATATTACCACAAATAAATTAACAGCTCATTAAATATATTCCAGAAGGCTGACATTAAATAAGATTAAGTCAGATTAAAGCTCTTAACATTTATGTCTCTCTCTGCTGGCTGATCAACCATTTGGCTCAAAATCTCCAGTGGCCTCCATTTCATCCAGTCCATGTCAGTTTGAAGCAACTTCTCCATCACTTGTGATCAACTTCCTCTGCAATATAGATGAGAGAATGTAGAAGCTGGGACTATTGACCTATACACAAAATGCTGAAGGAACTCAGGTCTGGCATCAACTCTAGGTGCTGCCGTGTTAAAGGGGCTCAACCCAAAATATTAACTGTTTACTTCCCTCCATAGCATTTTGTGTTGCTTGAAACATCCGCTGCTCTTCTCCATTAGCATGAGCTTTCTCTGAAATTTACTGAGTCCCTAGAGACATGGCTAATGCAGAGGCCATTAAAATCAATCATGATTTCCTAGTAGAAAGCATTCTTCTAGGGTGCATCACAACCTGGTATGGAAGTTGTCCTGTCCAAGACCGAAAGAAGCTGCAGAAGATCATGAACACGGCGCAGCACATCACACAAACCAATCTTCCATCTGTGGACTCACTTTACACCACAAGCTGTTGGAGCAGCGCTGCCAGGATAATCAAGGACATGACCCATCCAGTCAACAGACTTTTCATCCCTCTTCCCTCCAGGAGAAGGCTCAGGAGCTTGAAAACTCCTATGGCCAGGTTTGGAAACAGTCTCTTTCCAACTGTGATAAGACTGCTGAACGAATCCTGAGGCCGTACCCTCCAAATATCCGGACCTGCCTCTCTGTTTTTTTACAATACCTTACCTTCCATTTTTCTATTTTCTATTTATGATTTATAATTTAAATTTTTAATATTTACTAATTTTAATACTTTTAATATTTAATATTTGTAATCCACGGAGTGGGAAGTGCAGAATCAAATATCGCTGTGGTGATTGTACATTCTAGTACCAATTGTTTGGCGACAATAAAGTATAAAGTATAACACATTCAGCCTTGAGAAAATGGACTCATTTTCCAGGGGTGGGGGAGGCCCACAATCCTTCACCCCAGCAGATAAAATTAAAGATTAGCTTTATTTTTCAGATGTACGTTGAAAAATACAGTGAATCATGTCAACGGCCAACACAGTCCAGGATGTGCTGGGGGCAGCCCGCAAGGGTCACCATGCTTCCGGTACCAACTCACTAACCCTAACCTGTACATCTTTGAAATGTGGGAGGAACCGGAGCACCTGGAGGAAACCCACGTGCACGTGGGGAGAACGTACAAACTCCTGACAGACAGAGGTAGGAACTGAACCTGATCTTACAGCCAGCGCTGTAAAGTGACCACGCTAACCACTGCGCTACCATGCCACCCAGAAGTGAGAGTACAGTGGATTGAAGACTTTGCTGAGGAGCATATTATGGGCTAGCCCAAAAATACTTACACCTTCTCCAAGCAGATCACTAGAGGATGAAATAAACCAAGTCAAAAATCAGGTATTGCTCAAGCTCCTCAATGAAACAACATTAATGGCTGTATTCCGGAACTCCAGTATGCAGAGTCAGACTGTCCCCCGGTTTATACCGAACAGGGCGGAGAATTTGATTGATTCCTCAAAGGTGAAAATTTTAGCATTAGAGACATCATCTCAGCAACATTTAAATATTCAACAAATTTTGGAAAACGTACATTTGCCAGCTGATTCACTTCAGCACATTTTGAATGATCACGTAGTCGAGAATTAATGGCATTGATGAAAGCTGAGGAAATCTAGCTGAGGGCAAATGCAATGAACTATTTAACCCTTCTCCTACCATATCAGCAAAAAAAAAATCACTGCATACCTTAAAAAAAGGAGAGGAGCTGTGCAAAGAATGAAATACTTCACTGTTTCTTGAAGTGGTTTGGAAAGCAAGATCCCCAGCAAGCTGAGAGAGCCCAAGCAACAGCTGCAGTACCATCCAGTTACCAGCACCCCCACTCGCCATTCTTCAGGTCTCAAAGAAACATCTGAGTCCAACCATCAAACACTGAGACTGAACAGGTTTGCTGCAGAATTAATGTAGTCAGAGTGAATATCGTCTATTTAAACAACATGCTAATATCTCGGGACTGGTGCCTTGAATACAACTGCCACATAGGTGGCAGATGCGCCAGTTTCACAGTTCTTCAGTTAATCGTATCTGAGAAACCAACACTAACAGATGGACACACACACACACACACACACACACTTTGCAAGTAATACCACTTTTAAATGATCACTACTTTTACAGCCAGCAGGTAATTGTACAGAAAGCACTAAAAAATTTGTGAATACTGGAAATGGGAAATTGTTATGTTATTGGGTTCAACTGTCCACAAAGCCTTAAATGCAAAGAAGATTTTAAGCCCTTTCCAATATAAATACCTATGGGTACCTTCACTATTGGAAGATTTATACTGCATCAATCAAGGATAAGCTTACTTTCTTGTCTAGTCTCTGCAGTGAAGTCTAGCTGCCAGTACCCACTGCTTGAGTCACAAACATGAGAAAATCTGCAGATGCTGGAAATCCAAAGGAACACATACAAAATGCTGGAGGAACGCAGCAGACCAGTCAGCATCAATGGAAAAGAGAAAACAGTTGACGAGACCCTTCATCAGGACTTTCAGCAAACTTCTATATAGCATTGGAACTGTGCTTAGCTGCACAGTTATAAGTATAAAGCGAGTAGAGCAGCGGGCTAAGCACTCAGCCTGTGGTGCACCTGTGCTGATTAAGATCGTAGTGATGTTATTGACAATCCAAACTGACTGGGGTCTGCAAGTGAGGAACCTGAGGATCCAATTGCATAAGCAGGTTTTGAGGCCAAGGTCTTAGAGCTTATTGATTAGTTTTGAGGGGATGATGGTATGGAATACTGAGCTGTAGTCAATAAGGGCATCCTGATGTATGCATCTTTGCTGAAAAGATGTTCCAGGGTTGATTAAAGAGCCAATGAGATGGCATTTGTAGTGGACCTGTTGATCTGGTAGGCAAAATGGAGCAGATCTAAGTCACCTCTCAGGCAGGAGTTGATATGTTTCACCACCAGCCTCTCAAAACACTTCATCACTGTGGATGCAAGTGCTTCTGGCTAGGTCACTGAGGCAGGTCACCATGTTCTTCTTGAGCACTGGTACAATTGAAGCCTGTTTGAAGCAGGTGGGTACCACACACTGCTGAAGCAAGAGGTTAAAGATCTCAGTGAACACACCGGCCAGTTATCAGTACAGGTCTTTGCATTGCCAGGTTCCCCATCTAGGCTGGATGGTCTTTGTGGGTTCACCATCCTGAAAGCTGTTCGCACATTGGCTTCAGAGACTGAAATTATAAGCTCATCAGGGGATGTGGGAGTTTGTGATGGATCCTCCATGTTTTGTTGGTCAAAGAAAGCATAGAATGCAATGAGCTCATTTGGAAACAAAGCCCTGTTGTCACCTAAGTCACTTGATTTAATGTCATAAAAGGTGATAGTATTCAAGCCCTGTCAAGTATCCTTCATTGATTCAGGTTTGTTCCAGAATTGCCACTTCACCCGTGAGATGGCTTTCCAGAGATCATATTGGATCTTTTGTAAGTTTCTTGATCACCAGACTTGAATGCCACTGATTTAGCTCTCACCAGATTGCAGATCTTATGGTTCATCCAGAGCTTCTGGCTGAGGAAGACTCTGAATGATCTTGTGGGTACATACTCATCTACAATTGCTTTCATAAAGTCTGTGACAACCATGGTGTATTCATTCAGATCCTCTGACAAGTCCTTGAACACAAACCAGTCCACTAACTCAAAGCAATCCCATAACCACCTTTTGTTCTCCCACGACCACCCCTTTGTTGTCCTCATCTCTGGACCTTTGCTCTTTGGCTTCCACTTCTATGCCAGTAGGACAACCAAGTAATCCAATTTACTGAAATATGGTCTTGGCATGGAATGGTACGCATTCCTTATCTCAGAATTGACTGAACTCAATGTTTGGATGGAGACTTAAGCACAGGGCTAAATCAGAAAGGTCTGGTACAGGCTGAATTGAGGTAGCAGAGGCCAGGCAGCAGAGGGGGATCAGGTGATTGAAGACGATGTTTGGACATCGATTTAGGCACTAGGCCAGATTGAAAAGGTCAGGGAGTAAGGGATGGGCCGATTCAGATTGCTGCTCCACAACTTGGCTCTGTGCTGAACTATGGGACTCTTTGCAGACTCCAGTTCAGAACGCTATTTACTTGCGGTTATTGCTGGTGTGATGTGTTGTTTTTCTCTGCACACTGGGTGTTCGACACTCTTCTTTATTTTTTATGGGTTCTTTTATGAGCATGATGTGTTTTTTTTCTCTGCACATTGGGTGTTTTTAATAAATGGGGTCTTTTGGTTTCTTTGCTCCGTGGCTGCCTAATAGGAGAAGAATCTCAAAGTTGCATAACGTTAATGTACTTTGAAAAGGTCAATAAACTGAACACAACTAATTCGAATCTGAAGTTAACTCTTTCCTTGTCTGAAGAAGCCGTCTAACCTGTGCTGCTGGCAACATCGTGCACACATTCAGAGGGTGGGATTTGAATGTATGGGGACAGGGAGGGGAGTGAGTGGGGAGGAAAGAAATTATGTCTGAATTATGTCTGAAACAATATTTCATTGACATGACAAATGCCCCGGAATGCTAGTGGAGGCTCCTGGAAAGGAACCATCCACATTGGAGCTGCTGAGACCCTTCAAGTACCAGGACCACATCTCTCCTTGGATATTCAAAACACAAGAGGGACATTCGTTGTTCACTTGGGGTATGGTGGAACTATGGACTTGAATCTAGGGAGTCAGTGAATAGTGAGGGAGAAGTCAAAACGTGAGGTTGAGACTGATGGACTTTTGTTTGTTTAACCCCTCAAGAGAGTGTGGATCAAAAGAATAAAACAAGACCAATGTAGAAAAGAAAGTCAGGCATGATCTACTGAAAGGGTGGAATTCACACCAGGGTGGAATTCACACCAGGGTTGGATGGAACTCTTGCCAGCGTTCGATGGTTCGACAAACCCAAAAACGAAGAGGAAGAGGCTATCCGCTCCCTCAAGCCTGCCCTAACATTCAATTTGATCACAGCACTGAGGTTGAGGCTTGGGGCTTGGGGCAGGTTGGCTAATTCCATATTGACTTCAGTTCCGCAGTGCTTCAAAGATTCCAAATTTTAAAAAAAGAACAAAAACCACTGCGCAGAGAGAAAAAAAACATTGTGCAAACAATAGAAGCAAGCCAACAGCATCCCGAACCAAACTGAGCCCCAGGTCCACTGCCAGAGGAGGCCCAAGCCAAGCCTCGGTCCCTAGCTTGCACAACAGCGGGGCAAAAATACACAGCAGCCAGCTCTGTTCACAGCCTCGGCACTGCAGAGAAAGGAATGAACATTCGTGGGAAAGCAAGTGAAATCAGCCAGCCCTCACCTCCATACCCGACACCTGGGCTTCCTGTCTAGCTGTGCCAGTCTTTAAAATGTCCATGCTCTAGGTCCTGGATCCAGGCACCCCGATACGCCTAGGCCGCCCTGCCTGAAGCCATTCTCCATCTCACCACATCAGCTTGGTGCCTGGAGCCATCCAAGTCAAATTTAAGTTTTCAAATGCCTTCAATGATCTCGCCTCCACAAACCTCGAGGGAAGCAAAATCAGAAACAGAATTGGTTTATTATCACTGACATATAATCGCGAAATCTGTTGTTCACAGCAGCAGTAGGTGCAAAGCAAAAAATTACAAATTAGAGTAACTGCTGATTATAGTCCTTTGCAGGAATGGGACACGCTCTCTGGGTTTCATAACCGGCCATTGTTGTTCGTCATGCCAAGGGCTCGGCCTAAGAGTCCGGCTCAGCTTTGGAGGCCTAGGATCGTGGGGCTTTGGAGAAGGGCGGATCGAAGGTCGGTGTCACGGCAGGAGGCCCATGTGTCGTCAGAATATCTATGACTGCGTGCCCAGAGCTCAGGAAAAAAAGCGACGTAACTGATTTTTAACATCGTAAACCAGCAAGTTGCTTGTTTCATCTCCCACTTGCTGTGAAAACAGAGATACCTCCTTCTCCCTTACCAGGGGGAGAGAGAGAGCCTGTGGTATGTCGAATCTGGGTGAAACGCAAAGTCAGTATTTTTGCTGTTGCTTTGTTCACACCTGAGTGTTCGGTGGTGAGTGCCGATGCTTTTTTGCTGGTGGGGGGGAGGGGGGATTGTTGCTTGCATGTGGGAGGGAGGCGAGCTGGGGGGGGGGAAGGACTTTGGGGTTCTAACATTCAACTGTCGTTCATTCTTTGGGGCACTCCTCTGTTTTTTGTGGACGGTTGTGAAGGAAAAGCATTTCAGGATGTATATTGTATACATTTCTCTCACATTAAATGTACCTTTGAAATAATAAAAATTCCAGAGATTGTCCATCTTGGCCAGGAGAAGAATTCCCACACACTGATTCCTTTTGTGCATCCCCATTGTTGTGGTGCATATTTATCTTAACACACACTTTCCAATCTTGGCCTGAAAGTAACTGGTCTAGCAGCTGTGATGCCTGCCCTAATTTCACCAAATGCACAGGTATTTTGAGATTTGCAGAAACACTGCACTTTAAAACATCAGGAAACCTTAAATTCTGTGCAATTAGTTTTGGATTGCTCATGTGCAAAACATTAAATTTTATTTTTAGCCAAAGATTGAACGAGGCAATCGATTCACTCCACACCTGCTATGCCGTTAAGGTAATGACTGATTTGTACTCTCAGTGCCAGTCTCCTGCCTCCTGCAGGCACCTCATCTTCTCCAAGGATCGACATCTTGTTTTGGTGGAGAGGCTTGTGAGTTACTGAGGTCCCAGGAGTGATGGTGTCTTGAGTTCAGCCAGCTGGTGCATAGCCCCTGGTAGGGTCACCATGGCGGTAAGGTTAAAGGGGAGTTTCCAGAACAAGAACAATCCAATCAAGATCTCAGTGGTGGAGCTGATGAAAGATCTACCTTCACACGTTACCACGGCAATGAAGGGTCCCCAGTCGTCTTGCACTCCACGCCACTGTACCCTGATTGTGATCTGTAAATGAGCATGCAGTGACTGACCATGCATCAGCCTCCCACGTTAAACAAGCTCATGCACAGGCGTTCTCCAATAAGGGAATCCACCTTAACATCCGAAATCAGCCTCTACAGCCAACTGAAGACCCACCAATTGACAACCTCTTGGGTGAATGTCATACTTGACTTCAGTGATCACACTGCCACTAAGCACCCTATAATCCCACAATTCATTAACATCCAAGAATCTACTGATAAGAATGCTGAATCTAATCAGTGACTGAACCTCCATTGACTTGGTTAGAGAACTCTGAAGATTAACCGCAAATTGAGTTACCAATCCCTTGTCTGGAACCAAGGATCAAAGGCAAAACAGAGCCAGCAGAAATATCAGCTGTGCACTTGAGCAACAGCTGCACTGCAACAAAGGTGTTTCATTAAAATCACCTTTTTTTCCTAAACTACTATAGATGAAACACATGGTTTTTTTTGGTTTACATAAAGTTTAAATGCTTATTCCTGTTCCAAGTATTGAAGTATAATGATGGCCTGGTTTCATTAACTTAAAATCCAACCAATCAAGCATGTACGTGTTGCTGGTCATTTTTTACCAATACAGATTTACTGACACAAGTGCGAAGGTTCCAAATTGAGGTCAACAAAAAGTTTGACAAATTACTTCATATTTCAGTGTACTTGATTTATGTTTTCAGTAAATGCCTTAATGACTGCAGTGATTAATCCTTCTCTTCCACCGGCTGCATTCAGTGAACTACAAGCGTTGCCCAAAATTCTTGCCTCTGAGTCAAACAGGAAACTTGCCATACCAATCCATGGGTCAGCATGCAACCTGCAGTGAATCTACACACTTGCACTGTAACATCTCCAGAAGCTGCAACTGTTCAGTCAGTAACCATATTCAAGAGTGGGATTGCTGGGCACGTAGAACTAGGGGACAGGACTGCCAAAGTCTCATTTAAATGGGGAAGCTGTGTTGAAGTAGGTAGCTGATGCTGCATTGGCTTGCATGCTGGAAGTTCTAAACAAGTACAAAGCTTCATTGGAAATTAAACTTGATTAGTGAGGATTCCTAGAAAAACAACACAAGGTAATAACGACTCACCCCACAGATTTAGAGGCCATTAAACCCATCATGTTTGCACCAGCTTTTGGAGCCATCCAATTTAGCTCACAATACTGCACAGTTTTGTAAAATAGCTTGTTCTCCTATTTGATTACCACAGAATCAACTTTCATCTTTTTCAGACATTGCATTCCTGATTACAACACCCCATGTGTAAAAACTTTCTCCGCATCTCTCCTCCTTGTTTCTGCCAATTATTTCCTGGTTGTCTGCCAGAATCAACACTGGATTTTTCATCTTTTCCTTTTGTATTGTGTTGAGATTTGGGGGATTTTAATCCCTGCCTGCAATCTAGCAGCTCTGGTTGTCTGGTAGCAACTAGGCAGATTGGCCTGACTTCAAGGAATAGTGAGTGGCAAACAAACTATATGTTAATTCAAATCTATGTAGCCTAACTGCAAAACATCCACCTCACTGTAGCAGACTGGAACAGGTTTGCACAGGATTCTGTCAGGAACGTTTTCCACTGTAGCTGACACAGGCCAGAGAGTGCCAAAACTATTCAGTACACAGTATCATCCAGATTAACTGCTACTCCCTAATCACAAAATCTCTCAACAATTGCAACTGAGGGGGAAAGGGGCAGGAAAGGTTTGCAAAAAGCCTGAGACACCTTGCTTTGAAACTCCAAAGGGGAGATCTGATGGAGGTTTATAAATTGATTTATTACTTTATACTTTATTGTCGCCAAACAATTGATACTAGAACATACAATCATCATAGCGATATTTGATTCTGCTCTTCCCGTTCCCTGGATTACAAATCGATAGTAACTATTAAAAATTTAAATTATAAATCATAAATAGAAAATAGAAAAATTGAGAGTAAGGTAGTGCAAAAAAATCAAGATGCAGGTCCGGATATTTGGAGGGTACGGCCCAGATCCGGGTCAGGATCCGTTCAGGAGTCTTATCACAGTTGGAAAGAAGCTGTTCCCAAACCTGGCCGTACCCTGGGAATATTCAAGGTTGAATATTGATGAATATTGAATATTGAATCACAATGAATCTTGATGCCACCGGATCCGGTTCATCCAGAGGGAGCCGGACGCTCCTCTTCTGTTCGAATCTTGCACAGAATACGTTAAGTTCATCAGGAAGAGAAGCGCCACAGTTATTGATATTCCCAGCCTTTAAGATTATGAGAGGCATAGATAGATTGGACAACATATCTTTCTCCCCCCCCAAGGGTGAAGTGCCTAATACCAGAGGCCATGCACTTAAGGTGAAACAGGAATTTCAGAGGCAAGGTGAGGGGCAAGTATTTTCTTTCTTCATAGAGAGTGGTGGGTGCCTAGAATGCTCTGCCTGGCGTGGTGGTAGAGGCAGAAACATTAAGACTTTGAGAGACATTTGGATAGACATGATTGTGAGGAAAATGGAAGGACATGGACACTGTGTAGGCAGAGGGGGATTAGTCTTCTTGGCCATTTGGTTACTAATTGATTTGGTTCAGCGCAACACTGGGCAAAAGGGCCTATTCCTGGCTGTACTGTTCTAATTGCAGCTCTATTTCTAAAACACAAACAGGAAATGACACTTGGCTCACTTATCCAGTGTGCGTGGACTTTCCCTAACAAGTCTCAGGGGATGCAAATAACCCAATCTACAACTTCCAAGAAATTGAAACACAGATGTAGCTTCTGTATTTCAGGCAATGCACATTTTCTCCAGGGTTGAGGGGAAGGGGAGTGTGGGATCAATTGGACAGCCCTCATCTTCAGCTAAATAGTTTCTTCGTAAGCTGGTGGGAAGGCATGTAACAACTACTGTGTGCAGTTCCGGTCACCAACCTACAGCAAAGATATCATCAAGATTGAAAGAGTGGAATAAAAGTTTACATGGATATTGCTGAGACTTAAAACAGCCAAGGTAATAGGGATTGATTGAAGCAGTTCATTCCCAAGAGCATAGGAAAAGGAGGAGGAGCTTAATGGCGCCTAACGGCAACTCCTCTGCTTGCATCTTTGCAAACAGCTCTATTTCCATCTTTAATATCTCTATTTTTCCCTTCCAGGGTTCTCCTGAAAACCATGACCTGGAGTTACACGCTGACTATGGTTCTTTGTGGGAATGGGGTTTCACGAATGGCCGTTATTCGGCACGCCAAGGGCACAGCCTAAGAGCTCAGCTCACCTTCAGAGGGCCAAGATCTTGTGCCTCTGGAGATGGGTGGATCGAAGGTCAGTGTCCAGGCAGGAGATCAGTGTGTCATGGGAGTTGGAAGATCTAAGGCTGTGTGCCCAGAGATGTGAGATCTTTGGGCACAGAGCTTGGAAAAAGCAATGCAATGGACTTCTAACATCATAAACCAAAGAGTTGTTTGTTATGTCTCCCCTCTCACTGTGAAACTGAGACACCTTTTTCTCCCTTATTAGGGGGAAGAGAGAGAGAGCCTGTGGTATGTTGAATGCTGGGTGAATAAGTAGTCTTTGTGGTACTGCAAGTCGGTGTCTTTGCTGTTGTTCTGTTCACGCTTGAGTGCTCGGTGGCGGGTGCCGATGCTTTTTTGCTGGTGGAGATGGGCGATTGTTGCTTGCTGCTGCTTACGCACGGGAAGGAGGGGAGCTGCGGGGGGGGACTTTGAGGTTTTAACATTTAACTGTCATTCATTCTTTGGGGGCACTCCTCTGTTTTGGGGGATAGTATGAAGAAAAAATTTCAGAATGTATGTTGTATACATTTCTCTGACATTAAATGTACCTTTGAAACCTTTCAAAATGAAGAGAGACGTAAATAAGATTGAAAGAGTGCAGAGAAAATTCACAAGGATGTTGCCAGGACTTGAGCCCCTGAGTTGTAGGGAAAGTAGAATAGGCTAGGACTTTATTTTCTAAACAAGAGATTTGATAGGGGTATACAAAATTATGAGGGGTATAGATCGGGTAAATGCAAACAGACTTTCCTGTGCCCCCCCCCCACCCTGCCAGGCTGGGTGAGACTAGAACCAGTGATCACAGGTTTAGGGTGGAAATGTGGAATATTCAAAAAGAATCTGAAGGAGAACATCCTCACTCAGAGGGTGTTGTAAGTGTGGACCGAGCAGCCATCAGAAGTGGTTCAATTGTAACATTTAAGAGATGATTGGATAGGTGCAGGATGAGAGAGGAATGGAGGACTATTGTCTGGGTGCAGAAAGGAAGGACCAGGCACAAAACCAGGCTGGCACAGCCTAGATGGACCAAAGGGCCTGTTTCTGCACTGTAGTGTTCTGGGACAATGGCACATTCAGACAGAGTACTCCAAAGAATCCCATTCAGAGGTAGATCTCACTAGAGCTCAAAGCTTGATTTTACCTTTCAGTCTGCAGCCCACAAAGCTGTGACACTGCTCCTGGTCAAGATGGCCATTCAAAAGGTCCAGGCAGCAGCTCATGGAGGATTCTGCCCAAGCTGATTGCTTCCTGCCCATTTCCTGAGCCGACATCCCTAGCTGGATGTCCCTGGAGAGAGGGAGCTGCATCCACTACCTCTCTGGAGACTTTGCGTGACTGGTGGGCACTGTAGGGCAGGCGTGCATCTTGGACAAACGCCAATCTCAATTAGATACTTACAAAATTTACAACTGCGTTACTTTGACAACTTCTCATGAACCTTTTCAAGAATGGCGTTTCCTCCCAAATGACAGAGCTGTCACCTCAGCTCCAGTGACACGGGTTCAATCCTGACCTCGGGGGCCACTTGGATCAAAGACCACAAAGCTTTGCTCAGCTGCTGGTTTCCTCTCTCATCCCAAATGTTGGTGAACTGGCAGTGTGAGTGAGGAGCAGAAACAGGGAGAGCTCAATGGAATGTATGTGAAAATAAAATGGGTTCTTGGTGACTGGTTATGGACTCAGTCTGCTGAAGGTCTTGTTTCAGTGCTGAATGACTATGATTGAGATCCAACATGGAAGTTCTGGAGCACGCAATGACCTGCCCTTGCATATTCATAACACTTCACCTTTGTGGGACTGTTGAAAATTCAATCTGAAGGTGCTATCCACAAGGTGTCCAGTGCACTGTGTGTCATACACAGTTCTTACTATTCCTCCGCACGCACGGTGGCACATCAGGCAGCAACCATTTAATGCTCAAACCAGCACAGATGGGAAGCATGCAAGGAACCGGCCGGATTCGAACCCAAAAATCCACTACACCACTGACCAGCTACATTTGAAATACCACTGTGATAGGCAGGTGAGAAGAGGTGATAGGTTAGAGTGGGAAACCTGTACACAAATTGAGAATAACATCAAGACATTTGCAGGACTTGATTTGAGAAATAATTCCGGGACTCTATTTCTGTGCTTTCGGAATATGCAAAATGTTAAGCTAAAAGATCCATTTTCCACTCGAACCTTCCAGTTCAGACCTACAGCTTGGCCTGCAAAGGTGAACTGATCCAGTTTGCAGTGTACTAATGTTATTCACCTCTTTCAATTACTCACCCCCCCCCAAACCCTATACACAACCCTAAAATTTCCAAGGGATCACAGAAAATCCTGCAAATTTAAAGCAACGCGACAAGTAACTAAAACGTCATGCAATTCCAGGTTGGAACTTTACAAGCCAATGTTCAATAAACAAACATTTAGCATACTAACAACTTGCTTATTAAATCTATTAGATTAACTTAACTCATCCAGGGAAGCAAGTTAGTCATCTTAAAATGAATCTTAAGACTAGAAACAAAAATAACTCAACAAAATAGAACTTTGAAAGGCCTAATACAAGTATATAAACACAAGAGATTCTGCAGATGCTGGAAATCCAAAACACCACACACAGAATGCTGGCGGAACTTGACAGGTCAGGCAGCGTCTATGGGAAAGAGTAAACTGTTAACGCTGAGCTGAGACCTTTCTTCGGGACTGGAAAGGAAGAGGGAAGATGCCAGAGTAAAAAGGTGAAGGTAGGGAAAGGAGGATAATGAGAAAGTGATGGATGAAGCCAGGTGGGTTGGAAAGGTAAAGGGCTGGAGAGGAAGGAATCTGATTGGAGAGGAGAGTGGACCATAGGAGAAAGGGAAGGAGGGGGGGACCTAGGGGGAGGTGATAGGCAGGTGAGAAGAGGTAATAGGCCAGAGTGGGTAATAGAAGGGGGGGGGGAATATATAATTTTTGTTGAACTGCTTTCTAGCACAGTATTTCCATCCACATTAAAATCAAAAGCATGTGACTACAATCAAAGGTTCGAAGTAAATTATCAAGCGCCAGTCAACAACTTTCAAACTCAACCTAAAATTCTGACATTCAATTTAATAGCGTGAAATGTTCTACCATCAACAGTGAGGAGTTGCCACTGACCAGAAGCTTCACAGGCTCAGCCTCAAATACCAGGGAAACCATGGCTATAAGACAGGAAACAACAGGAATTCTGCAGATGCTGGAAATTCAAGCAACACACATAAAAGTTGCTGGTGAACTTTTATGTGTGTTGCTATAAGACAGGCCTGGGTATTTAAGAGACTCTTAGATAATCACTTGGATGATAGAAAAACGAAGGACACATGGGAGAGAAGGGGTAGATTGACCTTCGAGTAGGTAATGAGGTCAGCACAACATAGTGGGCTGAATGGCCTACACTCTGCTGTAATATTCTATGTTCTACTTTACTGAAATTGCTGATGAGTCTCCAATTTGAGCAATGATTGTGAAATTTCAGTTCTGCTACTCTCACCTGCTGAGCACCTCTTACCTCACCCACCCCTATACCAACACCAGAGCTGCTAGGAGGACCTTGCGCTTTTTCTATGCTCTTGTAACACTCAATAAACTGCTGTAAGCAGCAAGTTTTATGCCTCATTTTTGACCGCTGGATAGAAAATGGCCAAGATCCAACAACACCGACCACATGTTGACAAGAAATATTAACCTATTTCCTCTTCGTAGACTGTTCGCAGTGATCATCTTTATTTCAAATTTTCAGCCATTTTGGCTTTTTATTAAGTTTACCAGCACTTCTCTTCCAACAATGCCCACCTTGTAGCTCAGCTCCTCTGATGGGATCGCTGCTCATCTCTTCCACTTTCTTCACTTGCATGGGGTTTAGACCCCTTCATTTTGATCAAGTAGGACCTTTGCTGACACAACCACATCCTTCCTGACATTGTTCACCAAGGTGAATCGAACCTCAACTGCATTCTTTACTATTCTTCTCAGCCCCACTGCCTTGCCTTCCCTTCTCCCCATAACCTTTGATGCCCTCGCTAATCAAGAATCTATCAACCTCTGCATTAAATATACCCACAGCCTCCACAACCATTTGTAGCAACGAATTCCACAGATTCACCATCTTCTGGCTAAAGAAATTCCTCATTCCATTCTAAAGGGTCATCCTTGTATTCTGAGGCTGTGCCCTCTGGTCCTAGATTCCCCCACAGTCATGATGGGGAGAGAATTCAAAATGCAGAGATGCAAAGGGACTTGGAAGTCCTTGTGCAGGATATCCTAAAGGTTAACCTCCAAGTTGAGTCGGTGATGAAGAAAGCGAGTGCGTCCTGACGAAGGGTTTTGGCCCGAAACGTCCACTGTACCTCGTCCTGGAGATGCTGCCTGGCCTGCTGCGTTCACCAACAACTTTTATGTATGTTCCTTGAAATTCCAGCATCTGCAGATTTCCTCCTGAATGCTATGTTGGCACTCATTTCTAGAGGTAGAGAATATAAGAGCCAGGATGTGATGTTGAGGCTCAAAAAGGCACTCATGAGACCACACTTGGAGTATTGTGTGCAACTTTGGGCCCCTTATTTTAGAAAGGATATACTGAAATTGGAGAGGGTTCAGAGAAGATTCATGAGAATGATTCCAGGAATGAAAAGGTTACCTTATGAGGAACGCCTGGCAACTGTTGGGCTGTATTCCCTGCAGTTTAAGAGAATGGGGGGGGGGGGGGGATCTCATAAAAACATTCCGAATGTTATAAAGGCCTGAACAGATTAGATATGACAAAGTTATTTCCCATGGTAGGGGAGTCTGGGACAAGATTAGATTAGATTAGATTATGAGGACACGCAGTCCTCTTTTATTGCCATTTAGTAATGCATGCATTAAGAAATGATACAATGTTTTTCCAGAATATCACGAAAACACATGACAAACCAACTTAAAAACTAACAAAAACCACATAATTATAACATATAGTTACAACAGTGCAAAGCAATACTGTAATTTGTTAAGAACAGACCATGGCATGGTGAAGTCTCAAAGTCTCTCGGAAGTCCCATCATCTCACGCAGACAGTAAACCTCCAGCGCCGCCAACTTGCCGATGCAGCACCCTGGAAGCATCTGACCACAGTCCGACTCCGAGTCCGTCCGAAAACTCTGAGCCTCCGACCACCTCTTCCACACAGAGCACCATCTCTGCCGAGCACTTCAACCCCGGCCCCCGCAACAAGCAATAGGCAAAGCTGAGGATTTGGGGCCTTCGTCTCTGGAGATTCTCGACTACACAGTAGCAGTGGCAGCGAAGCAGGCATTTCAGAAGTTACTCCAGGTGTTCCTCCGTACTCTCACAGCTGTCTCCATCAAATCTGGATTGTGCATGCCCCCCCCTAGTTACACATACGATGTTTATTCGGAACAGCCGCGCGCGCTGCGTCACGTTGCCATCTTCTCCTCCCTTGTAATTGTTACAAGAGCATAGAGCATAGCTGTGAGGGCACAACTTTGGGTTTGAAGGACGTCCATTTAGAACAGAGATGCAGAGAAATTACTTTAGTCAGAGGGTGGTAAATCTGCAGAGTTTATTGCCATGAGCGGCCTTGGAGGCCAAGTCATTGGGTGTATTTAAGGCAGTGATAGATCGGTTCTTGATTAGCCAGGGAATCAAAGGGTATGGGGAGAAGGCAGGGGAGTGGAGATGACTGGAAGAATTGGATTAGCCCATGATTGAATGGTGGAGCAGACTCAATGGGCTGAATGGCCTGCTTCTGCTCCTATATCTTATGGTCTTATGCAATACTGGAGTGGACTTGGTTGCCCGAATTGCCCCATTCTTCTCCTAAGTCTTAGGCTCTTTTCTCCACAGGTGCTGCACAACCTGTTGACAAGTACCAAGATTTTCCATTTTTAAATTTTATGCACAACTTAGTCTTATGTTAAATCAACTTTTCAGAACTATTCTAAGGCAACTTTAAGCAAAAACTCAGATTTTTATGTTAATTTTTATTAGGACAAGTGTGAAATATTTTACGTGGTGGTTAGCTGGGTGAGATTTCCATTCATTGGCTATGGGCTGGGCAATACCAATGTCTGAACTGATGGCTTTGCTCAGTTCACAGTGACATTACAATCAGTCACTAACGAAAAGCGTCCATCGTTAACAGTTAGTGGAAAACTGCAGCAGCAGCACAATTGTGAATTATTCAGAAGGGCAGAATTTCCAATCACAATACAAAGAAATCCAGCCCCAATTAAACACAAACTGAGCTGTACTGAAACAAGGCAAGGAGCCAATCTTACCCTTTCACTAGCTTTCGTTAATGTTCATGTCTTTCGTACAGTCGAGAATTCGCACCAAAGCTTTATGCTATTCAAACCTTTATACAAGTTGTGTCTTTTTATACCCACATATCTGCTGAGTCATGGGAACTGATTAAGATGCAGGATTGCTCAATTCACCAGCCATCATACACACTGACAGTATTAGCCACTAATTAAAAGTACCACGCTCAAGGCTAGTTCACTGGAGAACTGAAAGAATTCAAAATAGCAATCCTCCACGTTAATACCACTGCAACCCCAACCCATTCTCACATGTGGGGATGATGTGCAAATTACTGCCCTAAAACCATTATTTAAGGCTAGTAGTGGATCACTTTGTTTATTTAAACCATTCTTGTGACTATATGTTGATACACATGCCTAGAAACAACGTTAATTGCATGGAAAATTCCAGCAAGGCCAGGTACTTTTGCAGTAACACTCAAGCACTTTCAGACACATAACTTCAATTAATCTGCCTTTGTCATCTGGGTTCAGACAACAGGGCCAAAACCACATTCTGGGAAAACCTTTTGCCCTGCACAGGGAATTGCTGAATATCACAGCTTTGGGTGACAGTCACATGTCATTGATCTCCTCCCCACCCCCCATACACCTCTTGTAGACAATCATTCAGCCAAAAATAAACTTTGACTAACTTTGAAAGCAATTCCATTCTCCTACATATCCAAACAATTCAGTCTCTTACCATCTCCATCTCAATTCATCTACCATCTACTTACACTAGAGGCCCCCACTTCCAGCAGCCAATTAACCCACAGGTTAATGTATTTCCAGAGGATACCCACAGTCACAAGAACCTGCAAACTCCACAATGCAAGACACCAGGTTCGAATCTGGATCACCAGAGTTAAGGGTTATATTAAGGCAAACAGACCCTTCTGCCCAACTCAGCTCTGCCAACCAAGGTGATCATCTACGTTAACCCCAGTTGCTCAGATCGTTCAATCTTTCCTACCCATGTTCCGTCCAAGTGTTTTTCAAGCTGTTGTTATTGTAACTGCCTCTCTGGCAGCTCACTCCATGTACCCAGCACCCTCTGTGTGAAGTTGTCACCAGGGCGGATGTTAACTCCTTCCCCCACACCCTAACCCTACGCCCTCTAGCACTGGATTCCCTATCCCAAGAGAAAAGGCAACAGTGACTTCATCGATGTCAATGATTGTACACACCAAATGTCACCCCTCAGTCTCAAAACTCCATAGAATCAAGTCCTTGTCTGCTTAACGTTGCCATGGGAGCAAGGCTCTCAAATCCTGACAACATTCTCAGTACTCTGCTCTCCATTTTCTGCAGCTTCACACCACCTTTCAGTCATAGACAGCAGCATTAGCTGCACTATTACAGTAGTACTCTTATTCCAGATGGAGACAGCAATGAAAGAAGCCACGTAGTCCATGTTAACCTTCTCTGGACAGGCAATTCTTGCCCATTTGCTCATGTCCTCAGCAAAGACAAATGGCTTCCCTGAGCCTTAAAATCAAGTCCTTGCAATTGCGACGAGATCCACTTTTGTTACAGAGGTGCTGAGGTAATGAATTCTTGAGAAGGGGAAAAAAAACTTAACGGATAAAGTGATCCTGGGTAAGATCATCTTTATTTGGCACATTATGTCGAAACAGTGAACTACATCATTTTGTGTCAATGATCAGCACAGCCTGAGGATTGTGCCAGCATACCACCACTTACCAACTCCAACCAGTCTGCTTTTGGAGTGCAGCAGGAACCCTACATGGTCCTCGTGGGGATATATGCAAAGTCCTTACAGGTAGTGGCAGGAATTAAACCCCGATTGGTTATTGCTGGTGCTGTAGAGAAATTAGGTCAACTGCTACGCTACCATGCTGTCCCAGTCTAAAACTGAACTAAGATTGAATGAGCTGATGGTTTGGAAAGTGCCGTTCTTCACATATACCAGTGTTTTGCTGCGATAGGTCTAAAATCCAAACACCAAAGAACATTTTCGTTATTTCCCACTCATTTCTTTAATATTCATCCAAAAAGTTAAAAATATCCACCCTCCATCACCACTCCCCCACCCCCACCCCCGGACCAATTGCTTTTCACAGGTGTGCAGGCTTGAGAGGCTCTGAGAGACTGAAAGGCCTCCTGGGGAAATGCAGTTAGGTTGAGTAAGGGAAAGAACACAAGACCTTTATTTCAACCAGGGATGAGTCAATGGAGAAGTTCAGAAAGAGCCATTGTCCAAAGAAATGCAGTCTCCACCTTCGCTTACTGATAACACAAAGGAACTGCTTGGTCATTTGTTAGTGAGTTATTTGGCAAGAGAATGGCGAGCGAAAAATAAGAGGGCTTCTGAAGCATGAAGTTCTGACACAACAAACCATTATTACACCACCACAACCGTCATACTACAGAGAAAGTCTGCCACTTATCTCTCCTGGTTCGTAATGACAATAGGTGGTTTCCACGAGGAGGGAAAATAATACTCAAAAGTAGAAACTATTTCTTCTTAAAAGCAAGTTTTTGTTTCATAACTTGATGCTATCCATTAGCAGAATACACAGAACAGTAGAATTACTGGAGTCCCCAGTTTGTCCCTAATACTCATTCTGCAGCAGAGTGGCTTAGCTGTTAGTAATTCTTTACAAGTCCAGCTGAAAGAATGGGTTTGATTCCTGCTGCTGTTTGGAAGCAGGAGCCCGCATGTCCTCCCAGTTTCTCCGGGTGCTCCAGCTTGCTCCCATATTCCAAAGACTTATGGTTAGGGTAGTAAGTTGTGGGCATACGATGTTGGCACCGGAAGCATGGTAACACTTGTAGTCTGCCACCAGCACGTCTTCAGACTGTTGGTCATTGACACGAAAGGCGTACTTCACTGAATGTTCTGATGTACGGATAACAAATCAAAGCTAATCAGCTAATCCTACTCCAAATCTCTCCTGAGGGGAAAATAAAAATAGGGAAAAAGTGAGGAAGAAATCACGTGCTCAATGTAATATCAATCACGGTTATGATTTCATGAATCAGGCAACATCTCATATACTGAAGAAAGCTCATTACCTGGAGTAATGCAAGAACATGGACTTGCTACATTATGGCCTAATAAAGGCAAAGCAATCCACGCACAGGCAAGCAGGCAACAAGACAGAAGGAAATATAGCTTTATTAATTGTGTTACGTGAAGGTGGAGGGGAGAACCAAATCCCTTGTGAAATGCATACTAGGAATCACCAAGTGGTTTCAATAGTCGGTCTAAAACTCTGTTGGATCTCCTGTTAGGGAATGAGATAGGTCAGGTGAAGGAGGTATGTACTGGGGAGCACTTCGGGTCCAGTGATCACAATGCCATTAGTTTCAATATAATTATGGAGAAGGATAGGTCTGGACCCAGGGTTGAGATTTTTGATTGGAGAAAGGCTAACTTTGAGGAGATGCAAAAGGATTTAGGAGGAGTGGATTGGGACAATTTGTTTTATGGGAAGGATGTAATAGAGAAATGGAGGTCATTCAAAGGTGAAATTTTCAGGGTACAGAATCTTTATGTTCCTGTTAGGTTGAAAGGAAAGGTTAAAAATTTGAGAGAGCCATGGTTTTCAAGGTATATTGGAAACTTGGTTCGGAAAATGAGAGATATCTACAATAAATATAGGCAGCATGGAGTAAATGAGGTGCTCGAGGAATATAAAGAATGTAAAAAGAATCTTAAGAAAGAAATCAGAAAATCTAAAAGAAGATACGAGGTTGCTTTGGCAAGTAAGGTGAAAAATAAATCCAAAGGGTTTCTGCAATTATATTAATAGCAAAAGGATAGTGAGGGATAAAATCGGTCGCTTAGAGAATCAGAGTGGACCTATGTGTGGAACCAAAAGATATGGGGAGATTTTGAACAATTTCTTTTCTTCAGTATTCACTAAAGAGAAGGATATTGAATTGTGTAAGGTAAGGGAAACAGGTAGGGAAGTTATGGAAACTATGATGATTAAAGAAGAGGAAGTACTGGCACTTTTAAGAAATATAAAAGTGGATAAGTCTCCGGGTGTTGACAGGATATTCCCTAGGACCTTGAGGGAAGTTAGTGTAGAAATAGCAGGGGCTCTGACAGAAATATTTCAAATGTCATTAGAAACAGGGATGGTGCCAGAGGATTGGCGTATTGCTCATGTTATTCCATTGTTTAAAAAGGGTTCTAAGAGTAAACCTAACAATTATCTGCCTGTGAGTTTGATGTCAGTGGGGGTAAATTGATGGAAAGTATTCTTAGAGATGATATACATAATTATCTGGATAGTCGGGTCTGATTAGGAACAGTCAACATGGATTTGTGCGTGGAAGGTCATGTTTGACAAATCTTATTGAATTTTTTGAAGAGGTTACTAGGAAAGTTGACGAGGGTAAAGCAGTGGATGTTGTCTATATGGACTTCCGTAAGGCCTTTGACAAGGTTCCACATGGAAGGTTAGTTAGGAAGGTTCAATCATTAGGTATTAATATTGAAGTAGTAAAATGGATTCAGCAGTGGCTGGATGGGAGACGCCTGAGAGTAGTGGTGGATAATTGTGTGTCAGATTGGAGGCCGGTGACTAGTGGTATGCCTCAGGGATCTGTAGTGGGTCCAATGTTGTTTGTCATATATATTAATGATCTGGATTATGGGGTGGTAAATTGGATTAGTAAGTATGCAGATGATAGGTGGCGCTGTGGATAATGAAGTAGGTTTTCAAAGTGTGCAGAGAGATTTAGGACAGTTAGAAGATTGGGCTGAAACATGGCAGATGGAGTTTAATGCTGATAAATGTGAGGAGCTACATTTTGGTAGGACTAATCAAAATAGGATATACATGGTAAATGATAGGGCATTGACGAATGCAGTAGAACAGAGAGATCTAGGAATAGTGGTGCATAGTTCCCTGAAGGTGGAATCTCATGTGGATAGGGTGGTGAAGAAACCTTTTGGTATACTGGCCTTTATAGATGAGCATTGAGTATAGGAGTTGGGATGTATTGTTAAAATTGCACAAGGCATTGGTAAGGCTACATTTGCAGTATTGTGCACAGTTCTGGTCACGGAATTATAGGAAAGATGTCAACAAAATAGAGAGAGTACAGAGAAGATTTACTAGAATGTTACCTGGATTTCAGCACCTAAGTTATAGAGAAAGGTTGAACAAATTGCGTCTTTATTCTTTGGAGCGTAGAAGGTTGAGTGGGGACTTGATAGAGGTATTTAAAATTATGAGGGGGATAGATAGAGTTGACATGGATAGGCTTTTTCCACTGAGAGTAGGGGAGATTCAAACAAGAGGACATGAGTTGAGAGTTAGGGGGCAAAAGTTTAGGGGTAACATGAGGGTGGTAGCTGTGTGGAACGAGCAAAAGTGGTTGAGGCAGGTTCGATATTGTCATTTAAAGTAAAATTGGATAGCTATATGGACAGGAGGGGAATAGAGGGTTATGGGCTGTGTGCCGGTCGGTGGGACTAGGTGAGAGTAAGCATTCAGCACGGACTAGAAGGGCTGAGATGGCCTGTTTCCGTGCTGTAATTGTTATATGGTTATATTATCTTTTGCTTGGAAGCCTACTTATTTGGAGCACATTCATATCAAATCCTGTGGTCAACTCTGAAGAATGCTGTTAAAAATCAGCAAAGGATAAAAAAAAATAATTAGAATGGAACGTTAGCAACAAAGTGTCACATTCTCCTGTTGTACAATGAGAGGATAGTAAATAAATCAACTGCTTAAACTTTGATACAACAGGAACGTACAACCGCCAATTCAAAACCATACCTTGGCTGCCATTCTGGTGACATGTCTAAATCCAAACCATATCCTGGTGACACGCTCATCCATTCCACACTACATCTTGGTTGGCCATCCTGGTGACACACTCATCATTTCAAAGCCACATCCTGGTGACACACTCACCAATTCCACACTACATGTTGGTTGGCCATCCTGGTGACACACTCATCAATTCCACACATCTTGGTTGGCCATCCTGGTGTCATGCCCACTAATTCCAAATGACACCTTGGTTGGCCACTCTGGTGACACACCCGCCAGTTCCAAGTAACTATTATCCAGAGAGCTCTGAAGGCATTCAAACACGCCTTTGTCATGGGCACCATCCCAAATTCCAGCTGTAAAAGTTTGCACATCCAAATTTCATCCAGTAAGCTCTGGTGCTTTTACTCTTTTTCATATCAAAAAGTTGTTTAATTACCTGCAGATTCTTGCACGAATCAAGTAAAAGTATAATTCTGCAGAGTTTGTGAATTGGACTTTCATCCAGAACTACTTTAAATATTCAGTGAGCCCGTTTGATCTGTTGTTTTGAGGGCACATCAAAGCCATCTTCAGCCACCTCACTGGGCAAAGTGTTACTTGTGTCACTCCCTCTTGCCACCAACAGCCAATGATGGAAAACTAGTCAATTTTTTTTTAAATATTCCATAAGCACAGACACCGTACAGTTAGACTGCACGGTCGACACCATTGCAGATGGTGCCAGCCCCTTACAGCTTTACTGCAGTGGTAACACAGGGAACAGATGGCAAAGACAGACGCAGCTCGGTGCTGCTCTGACACCAGAGCAGAAGGGGGAATAGCAAGCAGCTCCGCAGTGGCAGGAACCCCAGGTAAATGGTTGCCATGAGGAGACACTGCCATCTGGCTGCTTTCTAGTTAGCAGTCTCGTTGATCACATGTTAATGAACAAGGAAATGATGGAGAAAAGATTACCCAACATTTTATTTCATAGTCAAGAGAACAGGAAGAAGAATTAAATCTTCTGCACAAAACAATCTAGTGCATGCAGATATACTGACTCAGCAGATCAAAATGTTGCTCTATAATTCGGGTTTTTGCAGAACAAGTGTGAATGGTAGCCAATATTCCCAAAAATCTGCTACCGTCTTCTAGCACCAGCACTCATATGGCACTCCTGGCAAAATTGGAGCACTTCAGCTGAACACCCATCTTCTCCTTGGCCCGTGACCCCAGTATTGTGGACAATCAGGACTTCGTGGATGAATTTCTGAACTCTTGTGACACAAGGTAGGGGAAGTTAATACTTTTCCACAAAAAAAGGATGCAAGTCCAGCGTTACAAGGTTCACACACACAAAATGCTGGAGGAGCTCAGCAGTTCAGGCAGCATAGATCTATTGAAGGAGTAGATAGTTGATGTTTCAGGAAGACCCTTCATTAGGATTTGGTGCAAAATGTCAACCATTAACTCCCCTCCGTAGATGCTTCTTGCCTTGCTGAGTTCCTCTAGCATTTTATGTGTATTGCTTCGGATTTGTAGCATCAGCAGAATTCTCGTGTTAAACAAACACTGGCCTCTTAAACCAAGATCTTCGCAGGGAATGGAGGAGATAGGAGCAGGGCAGAAATGGAGACACAAGAGACTTCAGATGCTTTAAGTCAAAAAGGCACGATGAGGAACTCTGTGGTTCAGACAGCATCTCTGAAGGCAAAGGCAATTAATGTTTTGGGTTCAGACTTTGCATTAGAACTCTGGCAAAAGAGAAGGTTACAAACCAGCCACATTCAGATTGTCCGCCAGGGATGACAGCCCAGGTCCGGGGCAAGCATACAAATACTGAAGGAACTAATGAAGGGTCTCAATCAGAAACATCAACTATTTACTTCTTTCCAGAGCTGCTGCCCGAACTGCTGAGTTCCTCCAGCATTGTGTGTGTGCTGCTCTAGATTTCCAGCATCTGCTGAATCTTTCTGAGGGAACAGTGTACTTCTGTGCTCTTGCATTTTAATAACCATGTTAATGAACACCAAAAAAACCTTTGCAAAGAGGGAGGAATATTGGTGTGAATAACAGGAATTCTGCAGATGCTGGAAATTTAAACAACACAGATAAAAGTTGCTGGTGAACGCAGCAGGCCAGGCAGCATCTCTAGGAAGAGGTGCAGTCGACGTTTCAGGCCGAGACCCTTCGTCAGGACTACACGAAGGGTCCTGACGAAGGGTCTTGGCCTGAAACGTCGACTGCACCTCTTCCGAGAAATATTGGTGTGAAGCTGTTTAGAGCCATCTAGTGGTGAGCAAAGGAACTGATGCATCCACACATCCTGAAATTGCACCCAAGGATAGATCGGATTTGCTTGTTGGGGCAGAGATCAATTCCAGAGCAACTGCAAAACTTAAAATCCACAATGAATCAGCATCATTTGTAAGGTTAACCAGATTCTTCCCTTACATTATAATTAAGTGTATGAATATAATAATTGACTGCAATACCATTACCATCACATGAAGCTTTGTGTCCAAGCCAAGAGTCCCAATTCAAAATTTCAGAAGTATGCACAACTTATTGGATTCATGCAAAAGAAAAAAAATCTGTTGAAGTAATTCAATACGGTAAAGTCCTGAATAAAGAAGACAATTCTAAAACCAGTCTGAAGCCATGGATAACACAAAATATCCGTGGGCTCCTGGTTCAAATTCCCTCAGGCCTTGTTTGGGCAACTGTACCTTTGTACCAATGAGTCATCAAGCAGACAATCGAGCTGCAAGTGGTCAGAAGAAACAAGAGTTTGAGTGTACTTTGTAGTGTGTAAAAGGCAGCCTACACTGATCTCATTACACATTTGTTATAGACAACCGAAATGGCTACACAAAGCAGAAAAGTGCAGTACCCACTAGGCCAAAGGAAATTTCCTGTCACCAAGTGTGAGTTCTCCTCCATACAGAAGCAGTAAAGGTTCAGAGTGAACCAATTTGCTAAGATTTGCAGGTTTGAAATGAACGTAGGCCACGTCAGCCAGTGCACACTAATAGCGGACGTGGGTTACTGGGTGGTGAGGCTCTTTGAGACGGAAGGGACTGTTCCATACTGCATCCCTGGGTTTCAATTCCCAGCACTGTCTGTAAGGAGTTTGTACGTTTTGAACAGATTGATCACGAAAACATGGTAAAAGATTCCACCCACAAAAGATTCCATTTTAAGCAACACACACAAAATGCTGGAGGAACTCAGCAGGTCAGGCAGCATCCGTGGAAATGACTGAACAATCAACATTTCAGGCCAAGACCTTTCTTCAGGATTGATAAAGAAGGGGGACAATGCCAGTATAGAAAGGTTGGGGCGAGGGGTAGGAGTCTAGCGAGAAGGTGACAGGTGAAGCCAGGTGGGTGGGAAAGGTAAAGGGCAGGAAGAGAGGAGAGTGGGCCACAGGAAAAAGGGAAGAAAGAGGGTCATCAGGGAGAATGGGATCAGCAGGTAAGGAGGAGCTAAGAGACCAGAGTGGGGAATAGAAGAGGGAAGGGGGAAGGGAAAAGAAAAAATAAAGTCCATTTTGTGAGCTATACTCAGTGCATGTTCAGCATCTGTTACTTAATTAACTAACTTTAATTCACCACACAAATGGAGGAGAGGTTTCTGTGGGTTGTTATTACAGCACATTTGAGATGCAGAACCTAACACTTCCACACAGGTACTATACCGCTGGATTTAACAAGGCCTTAGCAATTTTCCAGATGAGTTGCATTGCTTTCAACCCAGTTGAAACTGTTCCAGATCAGAGTGACCAGATTGTGGGTGGGCCACCAGAGCCGTGCAAGAGCGTGATTCACTCGGAATTCTTTCCCAAACAACATCAGGCACTAGCTCCTCTGGTTACCAAGTTCCTGGTTCTTGGCTGCCTCACAAGATGCAGCTACAGAAGGGCCCCCAAGCCTGATGGATAGCCAGAGATAATCATAACAGACAAGCAGCCCATGCCAACCCGCATTAATGTGCCACCAGCTTGCTCACAAGAATCAAAACATTCCTGCAGTTCAACACTCAAATCACCCTGCCCCTTAGCAACCGTGTGCAAACAGCAAGAGATTTATCCCAGTTTACTCCACCTTGAGCACCACCTTGTAATTAGTTAATTTTGGTTGTGACTCGGGTTGACTGCTAACAAGTATACATTGTTAGGGAGGCAAACAGACTTTTCTCAATGCAACAAACTACCACATGACATCTTGGGTTTCTCCCCCCCCCCCAACTCACTCAACCTATAAGAGATGCCGCTAGTCGAGTCAGCATCTCAGTAAGTCTCCTCTGCACCCTCTGTAAAGTCATGACCTCAATGAATGGCAGAGCTGGCTTCAAGAAGCAGATGACCTCCTCATGTCCTGATGAAGGGTCTTGGCCCAAAATGTCCACAGTTTATTCTTCTCCATAGCGACTACCTGACCCGCTGAGTTGCTCCTGCATTTTGTGGATTTCCAGCATCTTCAGGATCTCATGTTTCAAATCTAATGCTCACAGATGGCTCCACAACAACACGGACCCCGGGCAGCAGGTTTAACCAGGGTTTACCAGCAATCAAAAGCCTTTGTAAATCGGAGCCCATTTAACAGTGCAAAGTTCACCAGTGGGGAATTAAACTGCTTTGTGCAGGCAGCCACATCAATTGCTGGACTAAAATGTCACAGAGGAAACAGAAGATCCAAGATTCATGTTGGTAATTGTGATATTTCCCCTAACTGATTGGAAGCTTCTTCAGAGTAACGACTGGAGCAGAGTACTCAAAGTTCAAACAAATTCAAATACGCAGCTGCACCTAAGCACAGAAACACAGCAGAAATGGAGACAACATGCATTTTCATTGACAGTACCTGTAAAGCCCCTTGACATCGAGCTACTGGTTTCAGGCAAAGGCAGCACATTGAACAGCTGCTGGGCTTTGCAGATTAAGAGTGGAGTTCCCTCTAATCTTTTTTCTCAACTGTGCACACCAACCCTTGCTCTGAACAGGGAAGTTTTACACGGCCTGAAACTGCACAGCATGTCAATTTTTTTTTTTGACAGAACATAGAAATCTGCAGCACATTACAGACCTTTGGCCCACAATGCTGCACCGACCACTGTAACCTACTCCAGAAACTGCCTATAATTACCCTAGCACATAGCCCTCTGTTTTTCTAAGCTTCATGTATTTATCTAAGTATCTCTTAAAAGACCCTATTGTATCTGCCTCCACCACCATCACTGGCAGTATATTTCACGCACCCACCACTCTGTGTGAAAAGCTTATCTCTGACATCCCCCTTGTACCTACTTCCAAGCACCTTACAACTATGCCCCATTGTGTCGGCCATTTCAGCTCTGGTAAAAAGCCTCTAGCTATCCACATGATCAGCAGCATCTTATACTCCACTATCAGGTCACCTCCATTGCTCCAAGGATTAAAGGCCAAATTCACTCAACCTATTCTGATAAAGCATGCTCTTCAATCCTTTTAAATCTCCTCTGCACTCTCTCTATAGTATCCACATCCTTCCTGTAGTGAGGTGACTACAGGAAATTGGAAAAAAAGTCACATGCTTTTGATTTGAAGGATATAATGAAGCACAATAAAAAGAAAATCTTGCACTTATAAACTTTCCCAGTTGTCTTTATTCTAGCTGCGTGGCAACAAAGGCTACGTGCACGGGAGCATTTCAGTTACTGTGCTGCTGTGCACCCTAGAGAGAGCAGTGGAGTAGCTTCAGGCCTGACCCTTCTATCTTACAGTACAATGGACAATTCTAATCCAGCACAGGTACCTCGGAACCAAGTTTATACTCAGAAGCTGTATATTTCCGAGGATTTGGGTACTTGGAAACCCACTGGTAACTTAATGCCTATCAATGTAGACATTCACCCAGTTCAGGACTAAACCCAAATGGAACATGATGCCATCTACTGGTTATCAATAATTCAACAACAAATCCTCAAACCTTTTTAATTTTCTCTCTTTTTAAAGCTTTATTTGTCATACATACACCAGAACATAGTGAAATGCACTGTTTGCATCAAATCAGTGAAGATAGGGCTGGGGGCAGCCTGCAAGTGTCACCAGGCTTCCAGCACCAACAGAGGGTGCCCACAATACTAACTCCTAACCATACACCTTTGGAATGTGGGAGGAAACCCACGCAATCCCAAGGAGAACGTACAGTGCAAACTCCTTTCAGACAGTGCTGGGAATTGAATCCCAAAGGGTGATTACTGGCACTGTAATAATTCACCCAGTTCAGGACTAACCACTACACTACCAAACTCATCATTCACAGGTCACAGCCAACTTCAGTCACAGTAGGCAAGAAGTAGGCAAGAACCAGGCAAGTACCAAGAGAGATCCTGTGTGCATTATCTGCCAACAGATCCAAGCTCCTCTCAAATCTTCCAAATAACACTACATCATTCCAATGGACTAAACTGTGAAGCTTCCTTCTCAGGTCCCACCATCTCAATCACACCAATCATCTCTCTCCCATCCAAGTGAGACGGTGTGCAAAGGTTTACTAGGGGTGTTTGCAGAACAATGAGATCAAGTAGACCAAGCCTCTAAAGACAGTTCTGGATATAAAACTAGCAAGCTGACATCAGAGCAAACTCACCTGTTCACACAGCATGTATCTAAAAGTTAATGGTTGTTAAACAATCTTCTACAGAAATGGGACAAGGAGAAACCTCTCCAGTACATTTTGCACTCCAGGACCATCTCCTCCCTGTCATCTCCAATCATCTGAAGCTGGACCCAACTCTTGAACTCATCATGACTTGTTTTATTTATCAGGTTGGGCAATGTCTGAAATATCTGCAGAGCTTCAATTCCTCTTGAACAGTCTTCATGGCTCCAAAGAAATCATGGTCAATTAACTTGAGCTAGCGTTAGTGTTTTCAGGTTAATCAATAGGCTGGTGACAAAGCTGGTACCATCTAATGACAAAATTAAAATCAGCAACCAGAAAATATCTGAAGAATTGGCCTGCAAGTTAATAAGTCCATCCTGTAACATCTATGGTTTTTGTTGATCTTGGTATTGAATTACAGTCTACATGATTTTCTCTACTATTGTACTTGGAAGACAATTCCAGGCACTGACCTACAAGACACAGTAGCAGCCATCTCAATGTCTACATTACATGGTTAAACTTCAAACCTATCTCTGACAGCCACTGAAACTTTCCTCCCAACAGCATAAAATTATGGCCCTTGTATTAGCCATTTCCCTCCTGCGGAAAAAGCCTCTAGCTGTCCACTCAATCTATGCCTCTTATCTTGTACACACACCTCTATCAATTTAGCTCTTATGCTCCTTCTCTCCAAAGACTAAAGCCTTAGTAGGATTGTATTTGCCTTGTGTGCAGCAAAATTGCAATAGGTTAATGGATCATCCCCTTTCTAATGGAATGCAAAAACCACCTGGACACATCACATAATTTCCACTTGCACAAAATGAGGGCACCAATCGAAGCCAGCGTACATGTTAGATTCTAAAATGGTTGATTAACAGTTATGAGCAAATTGGCCTGGAAGCAATTCCTCCCTATAATACAGCAATTTTACAACAAACTAACTGACTGCATTAGGTGCAACCTGTACTTCCTTCAGAGCCTGCAGAGATTCAGCATGACATCAGAAACTTTGCCAAGCCTCTAGAGGTGCGTGGTGGAAAGTGTACTGACTATCTGCATTATGGCCTGGTATGGGAACATCAATGCCTTTCAACAAAAAATCCTAAACAAACGCAGCACCCATCATCAAAGATCCTCACCACCCACTCTTTTCTCGCTGCTGCCATCAGGTAGAAGGTACAAGACCCTCAGGATTCACACCACTGGGTTCAAGAATAGTTACTACCCCTCAACCATCAGGCTCTTGAATAAAAGATGATAACTACACTCACCTATTGAGATGTTCCCACAATCAATTATCTCACTTTAAGGACTCTTAATATTTATTTACATCTGTATATGCACAGTCTGTTGTCTTATACACGCTTGCTCATTCATTGATCCTGTTTACAGTCACTATTCTATAGATTTGCTGAGTATGTCCACAAAAAAAAAATCCCAGGGTTGTATGCGGTGACATGTATGTACTCTGATAATAAATTTTACTTTGAACTCAAACTCATGACCATTGCTTATGGAGCACCAAGAAAACAGGGAACAACCCAAGCAGTATGCAACTGCAGAGTCCCCGGTGTGATTGTTAAATGAATACTAAATCAGCTTTCCCTTGATAGTGGCTGTGATCCAGTGCTTTGCACCTCAAAGCAAGGTGCCACAATACTGGGCAGTCAGCCTACATGGCCCCATTCAACAATTTGTGCACAAAGTGCCAGAAAGTTGCTTTTGACATACTCCTGCCCAATTGCACCAAGTTTTCAGGAGATTGCACTTGACTATACACAGCTATTATGATGAAGCAACAGAATCAACACCCAGTTTCTAGGTAACTTGGTGACCAATTTACCACAGCTGGCAATCATCTTGCATCAGATCCTGCACATATATGCTCAGACACAGACTTCAGATTTTTTTTAAGATTAGATTATGAGAACACTCAGTCCTCTTTTATTGTCATTTAGAAATGCATACGTGCATTAAGAAATGATACAATGTTTCTCCGGAGTGATATCACAGAAAATAGGACAAACCAAAGACTAACACTGACAGAACCACATGATTATAACATATAGTTACAGCAGTGCAAAGCAATACCATAATTTGATGAAGAACAAACCATGGGCACGGTAAATAAAGTCTCAAAAGTCCCCGAGTCGATCGACTCCCGAGTCCCCGATAGCAGGCGGCAAAAGGGAGAAACTCCCTGCCATAAACCTCCAGGCACCGTCAACTTGCCGATACCTTGGAAGCAGCCGACCATAGCCAACATTGAGTCCGTCCGTCCGATTTTAAACATACATCGTAAATTATGCTTAATGAATCCACTGGAGTATCCGGAGAGGAGGGAACATGTAACCATTAGCAAATATCACCACCCCATCAAAATAACGCATTGTTCACTTTAGAGAACTGTACTGGAAGATGGATCACATGTGCTTGATTGCATCACAAGAACGAATGCACAAAGGGTAAAGGCATCTTATTAAGCAACTGTAAAGGGAAGAGGTTAAGCTTTCAATTAACAAGGCCACCAAGTCGTGCTTGCTTCATGTTTTGTACTGGTCTGTATTTGTTTAATTTCTGGTACTTGCCCATTATGTGGAACATAACTGGTATTTAAGAAGGATTCTGCTGAACAACCTTGCCCTTTGAAGACAGGATGCACTGTACTTATTTCAATCATCTTGCATTCCAAGATTCTGCATGCTGACAAGCCATCCGAGGCAATGCACACAAAATGCTGGAAGAACTCAGTAGGACAGACAGCATCTATGGAACTTGGCTGGTGGTTCCCACACCTCAGTGAAGAATATTAAAATATCATCCTGTGATCAAACAATTCCTCCACAGATTAGATCAGTATGAAGCAGCATTTAACAAGAGATACTACTGCAAGACTGATGGCAGAAGTCAAAAAACTCAAGACAAAACTTGTAGCCCATACCTCCTGTCAATATGCCCGCTTTGCAAATTGTGAGACACTCGAGATTCTTGCTCCTGATACAGCAGAGATCTTAAGTCTCCGGTGCGGACTGGGAGCAGCAATTATCAAGCATCAAAAAGATAAATAGTTTTGAAAATAATTTGAATGGTAAAAAAAAGGGGAGGGTGGTAGAAGTCACAAAAAGTTAGAGAAATCGATGCTCATACCCATTGAGTTGAAAGCTATCCAAATGGAATATTATGTTTTGCTCCCCCAACCTGAGGGCGTCCTCATCATGACTGTAGGGGGGTCCACGGATTGACTTGTCAGAATGGGGACCCTGAAGCGCTCTACGTAACTACCCCAAACAACAAGTCCCTCCACCAGTAATGCACAGATGACTGACAGCACCTCCCAAACCAGTCAGTTCTGACCGAGTGCCCATGGGCAGTAGGTATATGAAGCACCACTAACCCTTTGAGCAACACATCACATTCATTTGTTAATATATCTACTCCCTGCAACCCCTCCCAATAACACCGCAGAAGGATCCTCAGCAGCTTCCGGCATTAACTCACCAGTGCCTCCCAATGGCAATTAAGGTAGCAACACGCTCATTTTCCCAGTGACATCCACATCCCAAAGGAGTAATAGAAAAGCCAATTGCTAATTCTGCCATCATTCATCAGCTGAACCTAGCCCACTATTAGCTTAAAAAAAAAGGATTGATGTCATGAATGGACACAAGATTGATAGAAGCTGATCACTTAGAGTAAGGGGAGTGGATACCAGCTGGAATCACACTATAGACAACTTCAAGAAGTGGTGTTCCTCCTCCTGTGCCCCCCACCAGCAGCAGACTTGGAGGACACTCTGAATGCTAATAGAACTTAAAACTTGGATTGCCCAATACTAGCATTCACTTAATGCAAGGGAAGACTCAAGGCTCTGACACTGAAGAGATGTGGATCAACACCCAGTATATGGAGCAAGCACAATGGGTTTAATTTCTTGTCCATCTCAAAATACTATTAAAACAAATCATTTATCCAGTGTTCAAGTTACAGATACAATGTCAGTGTTGATCTTGGCTTTGAGCCAACTCAGTCAGGGGAAGGACAAAAATAAACCACTTCTATCACTTGTTTTGGTAAAGTACCTCTGTGATAGCAAATTCATCCTGTGCTGTCAGCAGTGAAACAAATAGGGTATTAGCAACAAAATCTCTCACTCAACAAGCAATGTTTGGAATGACTTCCCTGGAACATAAATTTCCCACATGGAAGAGAAAACTGTTCTGCAAAGTTGGAGCATGGATGTTTCTGGCAAGTTCAGAATGGAGCAAAAATAAGGACAATTTAATAGAAAGTGACCATATTCAGTTCCTGAGTTTGTCTGCAAACCTCCATTTGTATGATTAAAGTGCAGTGCTTGGAGTAAAGAACCAGAAGTTCTGTCCCATCTTGATATCAATGGCATGGATGGAAAAGGGAGTGGTTCTGCCTGCAGAACTTGAAATAAGAGGACTTTAATTTATTTATTCAGTGATACAGCGCAGAGTAGCCCTTCCAGCTACTCTGAGCCACGCCACACCAGAAAACTCCAACAAAACTTGATGAACCCTAACCTAATCACAAGACAATTTACAAGGATCAATTAGACTACCTGGGTGCATCTTTGGACTGTGGGAGGAAACCGGATAAACCCACACATTCCACAGGGAAGATGTACAGAACAGCACCAGAACTGAGCTGTAATAGTGTCACGTTGGCTGACAACTCCAAATTATTCACCAGGTCATTGCTTCTCTTTACACACACGATTTGTGGCACATTTAAAACAACAAAAAAATGGGAGCCGACTGAAATTTTGGGCAGCGTACTTAGAAGGATATTAATAGACTTAGAAACCGACATACTGGTGAAAGGGACAGACAGGTGGTAGTTGGACTTTAATGGTGAGGAATGAAAGTGGTAGGGAAAAGAAGTACAGCCAATACAAACTATGGAGAATTAAAGGGAAAGAACTGATCAAGCTATATGTGCATAGCTCATTGAAAATAGAGCAGACAAGGTGGTTACAAGTCTAGTGAGCGAGACCCTCTCAACACTCTCCTTCCCCGTCCCCATCTCTGCTGTCTCCCTCATCACCTACCAGCTTGTAATCCATTCCCTTCCTCCCCCCCAGCAATCTTTTGATTCTACTATCAGCTCCTTACTTTCCAGTCCTGAAGGATCTCAGCCTGAAACGTCAACTGTTTATTCCTCTCCACAGATGCTGCCTGATCTGCTGAGTTCCTCCAACATTGCGTATGCTGGAAATCTGCAGAATCTCTCGTGTTTCTTTTAAGCAAAATGGTGGACCGGTGTGTGGAAGAACCATGAGGGGCAACAGTGAAGACAGATTTGTTTTCTCAAGTGGTTGGGATGATATCTAAGTTTGCAGGAATATGGGGCGGGTGGGAGAGAGGTATGAGTGTGGGACTAGCAGGATGCTTCTTACAGAGACTCCTTGAGTGCACCAACCATTTTATGATTGTGAAATGAATGACTCCTGTTACAGGAGCAAGTGAAGCAAAAAAAAAAATCAGGTGCAAATCAGATACAAGAGCAGAGTTCTTACAGAGTTTGGCAAAGGGTAGCCTCCAACCTGATGGCATGAACATTGACTTCTCTAACTTCTGCTAATGCCCCACCTCCCCCACGTACCCCATCCGTTATTTATTTTTATACACACACACATTCTTTCTCTCACTCTCCTTTTTCTCCCTCTGTCCCTCTGATACCCCTTGCCCATCCTCTGGGTCCCCCCCCCCCGTCTTTCTCCCCGGACCTCCTGTCCCATGATCCTCTCATATTCCCTTTGCCAATCACCTGTCCAGCTCTTGGTTCCATCCCTCCCCCTCCTGTCTTCTCCTATCATTTTGGATCTCTCCCCCCCCCCCCCACTTTCAAATCTCTTACTAACTCTTCCTTCAGTTAGTCCTGACGAAGGGTCTCGGCCCGAAACGTCAACTGTACCTCTTCCTAGAGATACTGCCTAGCCTGCTGCGTTCACTGGCAACTTTGATGTGTGTTGCTTGGCAAAGAGATCAGTGGTGTTGAAAATCTACAACGTTTGCAAAACCACCAGTGAGTCAGAACCCTCCCTCCACCACTCCATATGCAAAATTATTATTTATCTTCAATTGCAAAATATTGTCTTCCATTCACTCCTTGTATTTAATATACCCATCTGGAGTTAAAGTGTAACAAGAACTAAATATAATAAAAGATCTTGTTCCGTCTCCAGCTTTAATTAGAGCTCCCCAAACACAATCTAAACCACTAATTACACGTGCCCATAGCAACACGCAGAAACAAACATGGAAAACCTTCCACAAAATGGTCATTAAATTATTGGCTCTATGCACTGCACATGGTATGCTAGATGAGAGAAGCAACAAATTTAAGAAAGAATTTCACAAAGCAGAGCCAACGTTTACCAACCGTTAACATTTAGGTGGTTTTCCACAGTTTCCTGGAAACTTTGGTTGCTCATGTGGAGGGCCAGGTCTCTGCTGGGTGTTTCTCTTCCTTCCTTCCCCCCATTGTGTCACACACAGGTAGGCCTGAGAAGCTAAGGGCATCCTTCCTGAACAGAGATTCTATGTGGAAATGCAACTACAAAGCGTTTAAAAAACAAAGGTAAAGGAAGAATTGGTCATTTGCTATAGATTTGGCAAAATGACTTCAATTCTGTCCTCTGTGCCTCTTGCCGTTAAAGGACAATACTCCACTTGCCCTTTTTATTAAGCTACTGCCCCAGTACTCTATTATGGCATCATTAATAATGGACAAACGACTTCTGACAACATAACTCTTCCCCTTCTTCTGCCTGTCCAAGAGGATTTCGCTCTCTCTCAGAAGAATAAACTTCATCGACCCTAAAGGCAATTGTTTGTCCAATAGAAGACAAACCCTGTGCCAAGCCTTCACCGCTTTCATTCCACTTCAAAATTCACTCAGATAATCCAAGTTTGGCAAACGTCATTGAGGGATATCACAAAGACCCCAGCTTTAAGTTGAAAAGGTGACTTTTCACCACAAAGATTGTCGACCCAAAATGTTTAACACTGTTTCTCTCTCCACAGGTACTGCCTGGCCTGCTACTTAATTCAATCACTTTTACTCAAGCACGATATTGCTCGGATTCAGAGTTGTCACATGTACATTGAAACATAGAGTGAAATGCATTAACAATCAATGATGAGCTCAGGGTAGGGCACAAGTGTCACCACACGTTCCAACACCAACATGCACATCCACAATGGTGAACACAACACAGAACACAAGCAGCAACAGCAGAATAAAACAAGAACTAAACAAGCCCCCTCACACATACACAGAACTTGTATATGCCTGTCAGAACAAAAGGAAAAGATAACAGGTTTAGGGAACCTTGGTTTTCAAGAGATATTGAGGCCCAGGTTAAACGGGGATAAAAAGAGTGCACAGCAGGTACAGGCAGGTAGGAACACACAAGATGCTGATGGAGTACAAGGAGTGCAAGGGCTAAAAGAAGGCATGAGGTTCCCTGGCACAAGGTGATGGAGAATTCTAAAGGATTCTACAAATATGTAAAGAGCAAAAGGCTTGCAAGACACAAAACTAGTCCTGTGGAAGAACAGAATGTTAATCCAAGCACAGAGCCAGAACAGATAGGGGAGACCTTAAATGCATTTTCTTGCAATTGTATTTACTCAACCAATCTTATAGAATTTTAAGGCAGTTGCCAGGAAAATTAGATCTGGGAAGGCAAGGCAGTGTACACTGTCTACATGGACAATGGAAAGGCATCTGACAAGGTTCTGCATAAGAAGTTGGTCAAGAAGGTTCAGTCGCTCAGCACTTTCAAGATGTGGTAGTAAATTGGATTAGATAAAAGCCAGAGAGTGGTAGTATATGGTTGCTTCTTTGAATGGAGCCCTGTGACTGGTGGAGTGCTGCAGGGATCGGTGCTGGGTCCATTAATGTCTGTCATCTATATTGACAATCTGGATGACAATGCGGTTAACTGGATCAGCAAAATTGCAGATGACACCAAGACTGGTGGTGTAGTGAGGAAGATTGTCATGGCTTACAGCAAAATCTGGACCATCTGGAAAAAAAAGACTGAAAAATGGCAGATGAAATTTAATGCTGACAAGTGCAAGGTGCTGCACTTCAGTAGGTCCAACCAGGTTAGGTCTTATGCAGTGAACGGTAGGGTATGGAGGAGTGCGGTAGAACAAAGGGATCTGGGAATACAGGTACATAATTCATGCAAAGTGGCATCATAGGTTGATAGGGCTGTAAAGAAAGCTTTTGGCACACTGGCCTTTATAATTCGAAGTATTGAATACAGGAGATAGGATGTTATGTTGAAGTTGTATAAGACATTGGTGAGGCTTAATTTGGAGTATTATGTGTAGTTTTGGTCACTTAATTACAGGAAAGATGTAAATAAGGTTGCTAGAGTACAGAGAAAATTTACAAGGGAGTTGCCAAGTCTGGAGGACCCGAGTTATATGCAGATATTGAATAGTTTAGGACTTTTTCCCTTGGAACATAGAAGGTTCAGAGGAGATTTGATAGAGGTATACAAAATTATGAGGGGTATAGATAGCATAAATGCGAGCAGGCTTTTTCCACTGAGGTTGGGTGGGACAACTAGAGGTCATAGGTTAAGAGTGAAAGGTGAAAAGTTTAAGCATTATATGAGCGGAAACATCTTCACTCAGAGGATCATGAGAGTGTGGAACAAGCTGCTAGAGCAAGTGGTGCATGTGAAATTGATTTCAGCATTTAAGAGAAGTTTGGAAAGATAAATGGATAGTAGCCGTGTGGAGGCCTACGGTCCCAGTGCAACATTGGAAGTAGGCAGTTTAAATGGTCCAGCATGGTCTAGATGGGCTGAAGGGCTCATTTCTGTGCTGTACTTTTCCATGGTTGCTCTAAATAGGACTCCAGCACCAGGATAGGTGGTCTCTGGCCCTTGCAGTCTAGGGCTACTTAACTCCCTCCTGCAGTCTGTATAACAGGAGAGGCTTAGCTGTGGATCAACAACCATCCATCTACCATCATGGACCAGTCCTCAAAAGTATAAAAGCAAATTAGAGAAACACACACACACTCTCACACACAAACAATACTCCTGCACCATTGTCCCTTGTGTTTTAAACTTGCTGCTTCAATGCCAAGAACTTGGATGAATTAAGATTGAACTCTAATCCAGGATAGGAATTTACAATTTAGAATTGGCGGTAATTCCATCCTCCAATAATGAGTTTATTTTGTAAATTAACAGTAGCACAGTAGCCAGTAAAACCAATGACCCTGAAGCTGCAATAGCTGAAACTGCCATCGTTGTTTTCCAGTGGTGCAGGACATCCATGCCAAACTGAGTCAAGTATTGGACTTGGTCTGTAAAATTGTTAGTTTTCTTGTAGTTTAATTTTCTTATGCTTATGTATTTTTATATCATCACCTATATCTGTGTAATTGTTCTGTAAGTTTTTCAGTGCTTACAGTTGCCTCTGTATTTTTCTGCAAACTTCTCGGTTTCATGACAAGTCTCACATGACTTGAATCTGGCTATTTAATTGGTTAACCATAGTCAATGGAATTTTCTGTTCTCAGTGGTCTGATACAAGATCACAGCACATCAAATTTCTTTCCCTGTTCCTTCTTTGTCTGCTCTCTTTCCTTTTCTGTTACCATGGTTCTTCCTGTCCAATCTTTGCTCTTGTAACACTTAAAAATTATAAGCAGCAAGTCTTAAGCCTCATTCTTGACTTTGGAAGAACCTTTGGATCAGAATCCAATACAGGAGAACTGAAGGCTGTATGAACACATCTTTCACATAAAATATATAACCATGGGCATGTGACAAGGAGGTAGCAAACAACCTTGTTTTCTATTGTCATGCAAATCCCAATTCCCCCAATAATGCCAATTCCAACTATAACATGAATGATTACTCTGCTACACAGATCAGTATGCTGAAAAACAAAATACTCCCAGTTAACTTAACAAGTACAAAAACAAAACAGATGCAAATTTGAATTAAAATTCTCCACTAAATTACGTAAAAAATCACGTTGCCAAGTAGATAATCCCAAGAATAAAATGTCATCAATTGGGTATATAATTATTTAAATATCACCGATTAACCCAAATTTATCTTTAGAACTGTGGCCTTGAAGATGGAACTGGTATCTGCAGGATAGGCTGCACCATTAATGGAAACAATTCATTGTTACCTATCGAGGTGCTCAGGCCATTAGCCAAGTAATAGGTCATTGCCAGAGAGGGCTTTAACCCCAGTCCCAAAACATCAGTCCTCACAATAGCAAGCAAAGAAAATACAAAGAGGATGCAAGCCTCTGTAGTAAATGCACCTGAATTTTATACACCTGACATTTCCTGTTGGCCACCTTTGTACCTGGCACAAGGCAGAAGGCTCATGTGCTTGAATCATCCAATAGGAATCTCAGTTTCAACACACACTTCAGTCCCTTGGTAACTGGCCAACTAATAGGTGGGTTAATATATTCGGATACCTGAACCATATAACAATTACAGCACGGAGACAGGCCATCTCGGCCCTTCTACTCCATGCTGAACTCTTACTCTCACCTAGTTCCACTGACCTGCACTCAGCCCATAACCCTCCATTCCTTTCCTATCCATATATCTATCCAATTTAACTTTAAACGACAACATCGAACCTGCCTCAACCACTTCTGCTGGAAGCTCGTTCCACACAGCTACCACTCTCTCAGTAAAGAAGTTCCCCCTTGTGTTACCCCTAAACTTTTGCCCTTTAACTCTCAACTCATGCCCTCTTGTTTGAATCTCCCCCACTCTCAATGGAAAAAGCCTATCCACGTCAACTCTATCTATCCCCCTCATAATTTTAAATACCTCTATCAAGTCCCCCCTCAACCTTCTACGTTCCAAAGAATAAGACCCAACTTGTTCAACCTTTCTCTGTAACTTAGGACTTGAAACCCAGGCAACATTTTAGTAAATCTCCTCTGTACTCTCTCAATTTTATTGACATCTTTCCTATAGTTCAGTGACCAGAACTGTACACAATACTCTAAATTTGGCCTCACCAATGCCTTATACAATTTCAACATTACATCCCAACTCCTATACTCAATGCTCTAATCTATAAAGGCCAGTATACCAAAAGCTTTCTTCACCATCCTATCCACATGAGATTCCACCTTCAGGGAACTATGCACCATTATTCCTAGATCCCTCTGTTCTACTGCATTCTTCAATGCCCTACCATTTACCATGTAGGTCCTATTTTGATTAGTCCTACCAAAATGTAGCACCTCACATTTATCAGCATTAAACTCCATCTGCCATGTTTCAGCCCACTCTTCTAACTGGCATAAATCTCTCTGCTAGCTTTGAAAACTTACTTCATTATCCACAATGCCACCTATCTTAGTATCATCTGCATACTTACTAATCCAATTTACCACTCCATCATCCAGATCATTAATACATATGACAAACAACACTGGACCCAGTACAGATCCCTGAGGCACACCACTAGTCACCGGCCTCCAATCTGACACACAAGAAGACCCTTTTAGTTTCTTCAATAAATCGTGTAGATTTGTACCAAAGTAATTCAGGTGCTCAACGCAGAGGCAACCTGATAATGAAACAATGCATAGGCAAGAGGTGAAAAGATTAGACACTGTTACTGCATTAAAGGTTGCGGGTCAACAACTGGATCAGTCAACCAATTTGTTTAGACTACCAGTTCTTAAGTAGATTCTCTCCAGGGTACGTTGAAAAAAAAAATCAACATTTTCTGCAATTATTTCCTCCACCAATGCCAATTAATGCAATTTACTGGAAGTACGGAACTCAGAAACAGACAAAACAAAGGAATTACTAATGCTGCACATGTGGAAGTCTTGAGGAGGTTGATACAAAGGACAGGCAAGTTTTTTTTAAACCAGCATTCTCTCTACCTACCACCATCTTCGATGTCAGTTAAACAGAACTGATGTAAGTAGAACGGCGTCACCCAGTTTACAAGATAATCCTCAGCCAAATTAATTCACCCAAAAATCAGCTCCATTTTGTTTAAGCCTGCCAACTCAGTATAAAAACAAATCATCTGCCCCAAATCTGAATTAAGGCTGCAGACTTAATTTAAAAATGCCCAATTCCCTTCAAAATGTTGACTTTCAAGTCCATGTTAACAGCTCAGATTTTATGAATTAAAAAATTTTTAAAAGCAAGCTTTGGTCAATTAATTTGCTAAAGGCATCACAGATCTGAAGGATTTATTAATAGCTTCAGGAGCTGTTCCAAGAAACACAGTGGGCCCAGTGTGTATTGTGATTTATGAGACATTTGAAAAGTGTTGTGCATGAGGTTTGAAGTTGGATTGCAGCCATATGAATGTGTAGAAAAGAGAAGGGTCTGAATGGAGACATGATAATCCTATTCCTTTCCCCCCGTAGCTCAATAATTCAACCCAGTATTCTCAATAAATCTGAACGTGCGTAATGATTAAAACAGGAACCTCATCAACACAACGGACATGACTATTGCAAAAAAAATGAGGCAACTTCAGACCACCATTATAATAAAACTATTTGAAAAATAGTTTTGAAAAACTATTCTTGCTCCCAAAAATGGGAAATACTTTTCAAATAGACCTAAGCTCTCAAATACAGTAATCATTGCACAGCAAGAACAGAGACACAACTTAAGAAGTCTAGATTTTAACAGAGGGCCACAATTTGAAATCAAATTGCAACTTTGAAAACACTAACTAATGATGTTACTGTCGGATCAAAACCAAACAAGGCATCTGCTGAAAACTTAAATGATCCACTGAAACTTCTTGACGGGTCAGGTAGTATCTGTGGATGAGAAGCTATCATGTTGGAACATTAAAATTTTGCTTTTCCTCCCTTCAGATGCTGTCTGATCTGCTAACTAATCCTAGCTTTATGTGTTACCATTGTCTGCTGCACTGCAAGGTCATGGATGGATTACAGGGGGAGCAAACCACAAGTCTACAAGCCACACCTCACAGAGGTGGAAGGGTCAGTAGATTTAAACTTTTGGCATTAATATATCGGAGGATTCTGCCCTGGGCCTAGCACACGTCATCACAAAGTGTCCCTACTTTCTTGGGAGTTTGAGTGGATTTGGCATGACACCAAAATCTTTGACAAATTTCTATATCTGCACAGTGGAGTATACCCTTACTGGTGCCACCACAGCCTGAGAAGCAAAGACCAAAACCCAGGAACCAAGACAATAGAAAGTGGTTGATACAGCCCAGTTCACCACAGGCAAAGCCTCCCCACCATCCAGTGATGCCACAAGTAGGCAGCATCCATCAAAAAACATGCCATCCAGATACATTCCCTTTTTTTTGCTTCTACCACTGGGTGCAGAAGCTCTTGCTTCAGAAACACTAACTACACATTGGCCAATGGGCTCCTGAACTAGTGTGAACAACTTCACTCATCAAAACTCTGAACTGACTCTACAACTAACTGTGTGTCCTCAGTATTATTTTTATTTGTGCAGTTTTTATTTTGCACATTAGTTGTTTGTCAGTCATTGTCTGTTACTCTCTCCTCCCCTGTACGTATATGAATCTCAAGGTAGCATATGATAACATACATACTTTGAAAATAATTTACTTTGAACTTTGAAACACAGAAGGTATTTGCCAAGGATTAGAATCTGTGTCTTTTCCTGACCTAACAGCAAATATCAGGGCTTGTAAAATATAGAGTCCATTTAATGATTAAGAGGACAGAATTACCAATGGTGAATGAAACAAATCAGTCTTTCAACAGTTCCAGGGATTTTTTTAAAAAAGGAAGCAGAATTGTTAAGTAGAAACATGTGAATGTGAAACTTCCAGTAGCTCTTCAAAAGGGAAAAGTTCAAAATCAAATGTTAAGGCTGGTATTGCTGGTCAAGTCAGCTACAGGGAAATCAACCATTTCAAAACGGAGCTGCAGACAAGGCAAGCTCTGGGTTGAAACCACCTTTCTTCCTCTGAACTATAACCAAATACCACACCACATCAACTTGTTCCTTCAGTTCTGGTCAGATAATTGTCCACTCGTCAAACTCAAAACTGAATTGTTAAAAGGAGCAGAAGAGCCAGGCATGGAACTGGAACTGAGTAGTAACAATTTCCACCAGACTAAGTATTAAGACCATGAAAACTGATCTCAGCCCAAAATAGAAAACAAAAAACCTATTGTTCATTTCCATAACGCTGTGGTAAACACTGCCGTTGTTTCCCACACTCCCTCTTATCCATTAAGCAGCAATTTTCCATCTTCTTTACTGTGGACCTACAGCCCTGCTCTATAAACCAGCCTTGTGTACTTTGTCCAAGATACTTCCAAAGCTCAAGGAGGGAACATTCACCATTTCCCAGTATGTATATTATGGCCTTGTTCCTCAAAGACATTACATCTTTGATATTTTATTATTATTTTATGATTATCCTCTGCCTTGGTGAATATCCACAACACCATTTGATCAGAGTAATATTCACCTTGGCTTTTAATTACAAATTAACCTTCATTTCTCTGACTACAGTGAGTGAACATTCTCTGGACCCCAGCACACAGACACGCTTACACAAAGCGACAAATTCAAGACCAGGACAATTTCCTCACTTGTCTGTTTTATGCTTCATCATACAGTGTTCTGTGGTACTTCATTCAGTAAAACTTCTAGGTCATTGAACATGGCATCAGTCAACTCTGCCTCAACTCAACTCTTTAAGCCAAAGCTTTGATTGAACTTTATGCTGTCAGAAGCCAACAATTTATATCCCTATCCAACAGATCACTGATCAAGATCAAAGATTTTGATCACCCTTCTGAAATAGTTTCTGTAACCCAACAACACAATCATGCAGAAATATTTTAATATTTGAACGGTTCAGTGCAAATACAAAACACACATTTGATATACAGAAAATACAGTCCCGAACTATAGCATTCTAACCCAGTCCAGAAATACTACTCTTTAAGTATCAATAGAAAGAATTATACTCACCTCAAAGCTTCAAGGTATTCTTTCCTCTGCAACTGTCAGGGCCACATTTGAAACTAGAAGAAAGAAAAATATTTTACTGAGAGCACAAGAGCTGTGATTTTAGTGAAGTAGAATTCAAATGCACTTCTAGCAATTTCCCCAAAGTGGGGAACTGCATTTTGTAAATAGTCTCAAGAGTATCGACAGAATTTGGTTTAACATCCCAGACCTGGAACCAAGCTGGAAACCATGGAACTCGCATATTTTCCAAATGGAGGCCGTGAACCTTGTGCAATTTGGAAGAAACTTAAACTATCGCCGATTGATCATTCAGTAAAACACCTCTCCACTTCCCCAATCAAGATACAGAGCAATGAAGATTGTTGCATTTCTTCAAATTAACAAAACACACTTCAGCAGTTAAGGGAAGCTTTTACTAGGAAAACTCATAGGACTAAATGCTGGCAAGTCCACGGGACCTTGAGGTCTATAGCCTAGAACTTGAAAAGGAAATTGATGCAGAGGTAGCGGACACTTTGGTTGTCATCCCCCAAGATGGTACTGGCAATATACAGCAATGTTTTCCAGCAGCTTACCAAACTACTGCAGGTTTCCCCCGCCATCCGAAGGTACAGCGTTCCTATGAAACGGTTTGTAAGCCAAAATGTCATAAAGCGAAGAAGCAATTACCATTAATTTATATGGGAAAATTTTGTGAGCGTTCACAAAAAAATAACCTACCAAATCATGCCAAATAACACATAAAACCTAAAATAACAGTAACATATAGTAAAAGCAGGAATGGTATGATAAATACACAGCCTATATAAAGTAGAAATACTTCTCTACAATCATTGCTTGCACTGTTCTCCGTAGCGAAAATCTCACACAAGCGCCATCAGCAGAAACACAGCACAAGCGCCGTCAGCAGAAAATCTCACACAAGCGCTCTCGGCAAAAACAGTCTCTCCAGTAACCTTTAAGCTATGAAGCTGCCAAATCATACCAAGTAATGCATAAAAATACACAGCCGATATAAAGTAGAAATAATGTACAGTGTAGTATCACTTACCGGAATTGGGAAGACATCGAGCACACCGATGATGGTGTGTTAGGCTGAGTCGTCACAGGTTGGGGTGGTGCAGTGGCCCCCACCCTCTGAGCAGCAAACCGATACCGATCCGCGAAGATTGCAGGGGTCCAGCGGTGGCCGGGACACACCCAGCACATCTTTAAGAAAAAAGCCAAAATAAACAAGCAAATTAATTACGTGCCAGGTGGCACCTAATTAATTAGCTTGTTTATTTCCGCTTTTTCCTTAAAGACGTGCTGGGTACCTCCCGGCTACCGCTGCATTCTCCGCGAATCGGTTATCTGTCCGCGGCCCGGGGGTTGGGGCCACTGGGGTGGTAGGACATGGGGGTGTCAATTCATCGTCCATCAGGACAGGCAGGTCATCTTCTTCTATATCTGCCTGCCTCAATGTTCAAAGTCGAGGTTCATCGGCTGCCGTGGCTGATGTGAAAGGGTTGAAAAACGACAGTATGCTTGACTGCTAGCCTCGTGCATTTTTCTATCAGTTCTTTGTAAGCACTCAAACCATCCTGCAAATATACCCTAAACCTATGTACCCTTTCAAAATTAAAGTACGTTCAGTTCCTGGACGACTTCACTTTCAATCTGTTCACTACTGCATTTGGTTTCAATTGTTATCCTTTCCTCTTCCAATTGCATCAGCTCTTCATTTATCAGTTCTTGGTCATGGAATGCCAACATCATCTTCGTCGGCTTCCACAAGCCAAACTCACTTTGTCCTTACTCCGTTCACCACGATCAAAATGCTTAATTATGTCTCGTTTTATGCTAAGCGTAACACTTTTACAAGCTCTTTTAGGCTTTTCCAATACCTTAGAACTCATCTTGCAAACGGATGCTCAAAATAAATCGACATAAAGCACAGATGCTCACAGGCACGTGTTTAAGCAATGCCGGCTAGAATGCAGTTCCAAATCCGGGGGAAAGCGGCTGCTTTATTTCGCGTGCTGCCTTTTTTCTTAACAGTGAAAACACCTTCTGTCAGCGAAAAAAGGTAACTAATGTAGGTCTTTCGTAACAGTGAGGTTTCGTAAAGCGAACATTCGAAAAGTGGGGGACACCTGTATACGGCTTCTGAACGATGATCACTGCAAACCACAGATTGTAATTTTCCTAGCAATTTTACGATCATCTGAAGGATTCAGTGAATTTGACTCTCAGGATGCAAGTACGGTATCTCAAAGCAGACAAAGGTTAACTATTGCCAGAAGAGAGAGCATCAGGGCAAACCTCAAGCCAGATTAAAACGCTGAGGTCCGAGAGCAGAAAGTGAACCAACATTCAGAGACACTACTCCATGCCAGACAAGATCTCCCACCCGAGCCTGTCCCCTCTGCCAGCATTTGACCCATTCCTTCTTCATCTCACTACTACCATCAGGTGGGAGGTGCAAGAGTCTCAGGTCCCACACCACCAGGTTCAGGAACAGTTGTTGCCCCTGAACCAGCACTGAACTGATATCACAGCCTGTTGACGCACTTTTGGGAACTCTGCAGTTCATGTTCTCAGTATTATTTGTTTTTAGAAATTATTTGCATGGTAGTCCTCTGCACATTGGTGTTTGCCAGTCTTTATTAGATGATTTTTTTTTATTGGATCCTATTGTACTTTCCTGTGGGCGCCTGCAAGACAATGAACCTGAAGTTTGTATTGGTTTACATACTTTGATAATAAATTTGCTTTGTACTTTGAGAATTCCCTGGATTCTGAAGAGATCCACCACATAGTGTATTTATCCAACTGTACCACTATAGGTCAATTAATGTAATATGGGGGGGAATTATATTTTTAAAAAATATAATAGCAAGGCATAAAGAAGACAACCAAGATGAGCCAATATGGTTTTATGGGAGGGATATGATGTTTGATAAACTTTCTACAACAGAGTGGCTCAAGAACCTATTTGGATTTCCATGGGTAACTTGAGAAGGAACTACATAAAATGGTGGCTGCACAAGGTTGAATGTAATTTATCGGTGCAGATAAGGTAGCAGATAAGCGTTGGCACAAATGAGTCATTCCGGCTAACCACAATTCAGAGGGATGAGTGCAGGGGCTTTAACCATTTATAATTCATACCCCCAACTTCCAGCGGATGGAAAACACACAATTACCAAATTTGCTGATGATACAAAAGATGCAAGTAGCAAACTGAGGACAGTAGAGAGATTACAAAGGAATACAGAATGGGCAAGACAGCAGCTGATGGTGTTACACCGGAAACTTGAAATTATCCTCTTTAGAATGGACAGAAGATTAAAATGGGGCGAGACTACAAAATGTTGTTGCTGAGAAAAGATCAGGAACCCGAGTGCAAGAGAAAAAATAATTATACAAATAACTGGGACTAATGAAATGCTGACCACCTTTACAAATGGTTTCCAATGTGAAGAACTTGAGCTAGCCCAGTTATGTTTCTGGTCAAATCACTCCCAGATACAATATTGACAATGCCCCTACAGAGAGGCAGGATTCTCTTTTGAAAATGGTCTTTGCCTGCCAATCATGTACCGCTAAATGTTTCTGGTCGCTTACTAGCCCATGCAAATTATTATCTAGGCCCTCTGCAGACTACTTGAATATTAGAACAGTACAAACTTTAAACACTCTCCAGAGTCAGCAGCAAACCTGTGATTTTCTGAATCTGAGAGGATTGCTCAACAACATGGTTTAGAATAGTTGGGTCCACCACACTGCCCTGAAGGTGTTGGACAAGGTTTGAGAACTGAGGAGGGGGAAATAATTATGTAAATTTCAACCTTTTTTTGACATCTTCAAAATAGGCAGTCGTCAAAAACATGGTACTTTCTTGCCAAGTATTTCTTGCAAATGCAAATATTTCCTTTCAGAAATAAATCCCATAGTGAGATGCAAATAATCTTTCCTTTTCTGGGGTATTTTACTAACTGAATGAAGAGTGACTTCTATTCCTTCCTGGTGGACAAGCTCTAGTGCTCCATCTTCTGCACATCTCTAGAATAACTTTGCACCATCAGTGGGACAACAATGCCAGATATAGATTGGTACAAGTGGTGGCTTGGGAGAAAATAGAGCAACTGCACTCATTTGAGAAGAGCCCTAATTTGATGCAATATTTTATGCTGGTATCTGAACAGAACTGTGGTGAAATCCATAAGATAATCAACGTGTGAAATTTGAAACAAGTTACAGTTTGCAGAGTCTTTACTTCAATTAAAATACAAACTAGCGATAGCCGTTTTAAATTTTAAAAAACTCAAACTCAAGAATACTTGTCAAACACCAGAAAAGTATCAGGTTCAAAATGATTACAGGCTCAAAATCCAACTTAGAGACCTGTGCACAGAAATCTCGGCTTCTATCAGAGGACTGCCAAAGAGATCAGGTTAAACACAATGGCAAGCTGTCTGACCCATTCCCTATCAATACCAGTGTGAAACAAGGCTGTGTTCTGGCACCAATGCTTTTCACCATCTTTTTCAGCATGATGCTACGGGAAGCGAAAGAGACCACCTCGGAGAGCATCTACATTCGGTTCCTCACTGATAGAAATATCTTCAACTTTCGACCATTCTCGAGCTACTATACACGGACGATTGTGCTCTTCTCATGCACAGAGGACCGGCTACAGGCTGCAGTCCCTTAGTTTGCCAAGGCTGCAAGGGCTTTTGGGTTAACAGTCAGTCTGAAGAATACAATAATCCTCCATCAGAAGCCTCCTCATGGTGCTTACAAACCATCTCCAATCACCATTGATGACTACCCTCTCACCGTAGTTGAGCAGTTCACCTACCTGGGCAGCATCATCTCCAACAACGCTACGGTAGTAAGAGACGTTGACAACCGACTTGCCAGAGCCAGCAGTGACTTTGGGTGCCTCCAGAAACGAGTGTGGAAGAACCACCAGCTGTACCTGTCCACAACAATCCAGGTATACAGGGCGGCCGTCAACACAACACTGCTATACGGCTCCAAAGCCTGGGTCAGGTACTGCAAGCGAATCCGGTTGCTCGAGTGCCTCCATCAGCGCTGTCACTGCTCCATCACGGGTTTCAGCTGGCCAAATAATGTCTCCAACAATGAGGTCCCGGAGGAGGCTCAATTTCCCAGCACTGAAGCCACTCTGCTGCTCAGGCAGCTCCGCTGGTCAGGCCACGTGTCCCGCATGGACAACTGCAGGTTGCCGAAAGCAGTACTCTACTGAGAACTCTCTCAGGGGAAGAGATTGTGGTGCCCCGTTCAAGAGGTACAAAGACCAACAAGCAGCATTTCACTCAGGCAAGGTCTTGTAACAGATACCTCTGGAGAATGCTGATCCACAGAGCAGCCAAGAATTTTGAGGAACCCAGGAGAGAGACTGCTGAAGAGGAGACACAGGAAGGGTCCTACTACCTAAGAACCCACGTCCCAACTGTTCCAGTGTCTCTACTGCTCCAGAGTCTGCAGATGCAGAACTGGCCTCAACAGTCACTAACAATCGTGCCGTCACTCCGAGGACTCTTCTATCCTCCTGATCTTCAGAAGCGAAAAACCAGCCATCATCACCACTACATTGTTTTGAAGCACAGAAAGTAAAAACCACTGTTTATCATCTCAAGTCAACACAAGATCCTATGGTAGAATGTGAAGCAGTGCAGGACTATCCATGTCCTAACTCATCTTCATCCCTCCACCAGCAGGAGCTAAAACAGGCAATGGTCACATTCTATGCAAAATGGGTGCCAGGTTTCCTGCATTACAGCAGGAACAGTTCAATCTATTATGGCTGCTAAGTGCTTCTGAATATTCTGAAAGGAGATCTAAAGAGATAAGTGCCTCTTTTCAGTAAATCAGCAGAAGCTGGAAATATCAAGAATAATTAATGGAAATACTCAGGTCAGGCAGCAACTATTGAAGCTGAAAGAATAAGTAATTGAGTAAAAGATGGTCAATCTGTAACTGGGTATTAGGAAATAAAATATACAGACCCTAATGAGGTCTATCCCTTGTCATTCAGTTCAGGATAATTAACAAACAGGGTACCTACTTAATAGGATTAGGAAGGACTGCAAAAAGAATCCACATATTCTCCTGAAGGATGCTGGTTCTCAGTAGGGCCAAACTAATGCTAGTTTAAAATAAAATTCACCAAGTGTTCTGGAGACAATTTCACCAAGGGATGAAAACACGTACATCATCTATTAGGGCAGTACGGTGGCGCAGTGGCTAACACAATACTTTACAGTCCTAGCAACCGGGGTGTTCAATTCCTGCATTGTCTGTTGGAGTTTGTACGCTCTCCACATGACCATATGGGTTTCCTCTGGGTGTTCCAGTTTCTTCCCACAGTCCAAAGACTTGCAGATTGGTAGGTTAATTGGTCATTGTAAATTGTCCTGTGACTAGATGAGGGTAAAATCGGAGGTTGCTGGGCAGAACGGTCTGAAGGGCTGGAAGGGCCAACTTCACACTGTATGTCCGCAAATAAATAATCACATGGAACCTACACTTCTATCTGAGTTAGAAGCAGCTTGTATGGAGCATAAAACCAGCTGGGCACAATAGTCTGTCTCAGTGCTCTTTTGTTTTCTAGTGATGAATCCTCCAGCTTTCATGGCATCAGAAAATGAGGGGCTGCATTTAACAAAAATGGGAAACTAATCACAAGGACCTCCACAAGTTCACCCTTTGACAGAAGCTCACACAATCTAATTCACAAATTCATAGGTAGGATATGCCCTCTTGTCATCACTGCCATCATGAAGCTGGTATAGGAACTCTTCCCCTAGGTAACCAACCACAATGAGAGAGCACCGGAGAAAACAGAATGTTAAAACTTTGACCATGGTTATGGACAGCCAGTCCAAATCTGTTGGCATTTTACCTTCCTACACTACCAGGATGGAAGGAATTAAGAAGTCATCTTTCCTGCACATGTACCATCACCAACTTGACAATTCCTTCACCCAGCAACCACCATCATGTATGAATAATAATTCTTATTGAACGGAAACCTGCCACCGATCAGCTTATTGTTGAGCTTATGAAATATTATGTTTAACCCCTCCTCATATAAAAATTAGGGGAAAAACAAATGCCCAGGTTTACAATTCACCACCAAATCGTTTCTTTTTCAAAGAACATACATCATTTTTCTATGCGGGGGGGGAGCCTTGCTTGCCTCCACCTTCTTAGGAAGTGGAGGCACTGCTGTGCCTTCTTGTTCAGGGAGGGGACATTAAGGGATCAGGTGAGGTCATCCGTGATGTGAACTCCCGGGAACTTGGTGCACTTAACTGTCTCTACAGAGCAGCCATGTTTTCGCAGGATTTGTCTACACCTTCCCGAAGTCCACAATGATTTCTTTTGTCTTCTCCACATTCAGCCTTAGATTGTTCATCTCCCACCAATCCATCAATCGCTCTGCTTCCTCTCAAAGCCTGCTAGCAACAGCTGAGTTACCCCATTCCACTTCAGACAGCCATAGGCACCATTACAAGATTAAACAGCTCTATATTTTTAAGCTTGCTAACATACGTAGCCGGAAACAAAATCCAAATAAATCACACTATATCCAAGGTGTGAAGGAAACAGGCCAAAAGAAAGGAATTCCGGCTCAGTGTGAGAACTGTTTAAATACTGCACCTTTGCAACAGCCCCACAAAACAAACAGACTGACCATTTCTGCAATCAAAAATGTTTAACTATGAAGTGTTGAAAACAAAACTACCTCAAGTCTATAGAAGTCCTGACCTACTGAGTTCCTCCAGCATTTGTGTGTATTGCTTAAGATTTTCAGCATCTGCAGTATCAAAAGTAAACTGTTTCAATTGCAGATGGTTACACCAAGAGGCTTACTTCAATTATTAATATATTCCCACATATGCCAAACCAAGAGGGAAAGCTGTTAAGTTTTGCCCAAAACAAGGTCTTACCCATTCTAGCATTATGGTTTTTACAGCACCACTAAGCTTTCTGAAGACATTTACAGATCTTACTCTGTCATCACAATACAATGCAGACACCCCACCCCTCCCGAAGTTCCGGGAGTTTCCCGCATATTAATAGTGGCTCCCTGACGCCCGCAAATTATATACAATGTCCTGGAAATCAATTTTTCTGAGAGAGCAAGCCCAAGAGAGACGAGAGCGAGAGAGCGCGAGAGAGCGCGAGAGAGACCACGAGAGCAAGAAAGCGCACGTGAGAGAGAGCGAGCGCGACAGCGACGAGAGCAAGAGAGCGCACGAGAGAGTGAGCGCAACAGCAACGAGAGCAAGAGAGCGCACGTGAGGGAGAACGAGCGCAACAGCGACGAGAGCAAGACAGCGCACGTGAGAGAGCGAGCGCGAGACCGACAAGAGCAAGAGAGTGCACGTGAGAGAGCGAGCGCGAGAGTGACCACGAGGCAGAGAGTTCCAAAAAAGGAAAATATAAAACATATGTTACCCCAGACTACACTAAAGTGTACCCCCTGCCTAATAGGGGTCAAAAATAATGACAGTGTTGCTCACTGCACTGTTTGCAACAGTGACTTTTCTATTGCCCATGGTGGGTTAAGACTGTAAAGGACATGTTGAGGTGAGTTTAACAGGTGTCATTCATTCATTAGCATAGCTAACATTATTTAAACTAGCTGGCTAGCTGCTAAGGAGCTACTCTATCGCAGACATCCCACCGCTCCCGGAAGTTCCGGGAGTCTCCCGCAGATTGATGGTGCTACCTCCTGAAATGAGATTTTGCAGGGTGGGATGTCTGACAATGATCAACAGTTCAATTCCTACAATGAACAGATCATTGCTAGTTCTCTGCTGGTTATATTTTAATGTAAGGATGGAAATTCCAAACTCAGCAAAAAAAAGTTAAATTTTGTTTTAAAGAAAATGGAAGATTTGAGAGCAGGTTTATTACCACAAAAACTCAAGATTAACAGGAGACAGGTACCTGACCCATCAGAAACATCCATTATCAGCAACTTGTATGGCCTGTAGTTTGGTTTGAAAAGCAGTATGGTGCAAGAAATAAAATTAAAATAAATGCCTAAATAAATAGTGAAAATCAGTTATGTGGTAGCATTCCTGGACCATTTAGAAAATGACAGAAGGGAAGAAATTGTTCCTAAAACAGTGTGTAGGCCTTCAGGGTCCTCCAGCTCCTCCCTGATTCAACAATGAATTGATGACTTTATGGCCAAGTTTGTGGACAATATGAAGATAGCTGGAGGGGCAGGCAGTTTTGAAGAAGTAGGCTACGGAAGGACTTAAGACAGATTAGGAGAATGGGCAAAGAAGCGGCAAATGGAAAACGGTGTCAGGAAGTGTATGGTCATGCACTTTGGTAGAAGGAACAAAAGCATAGACGATTTTCTAAATAGAGAAAAAATTGAAAAATCTGAGGCACAAAGGGAGTTAGGCACCCTCATGCAGGATTCTGTAAAGGTTAACTTGCAGGTTGATTCAGTGATGAGGAAGGCAAATGCAATGTTAGCATTCATTTCCAGAGGACTAGAATACAAAATCAAGAATGTAATGCTGAGGCTTTATAAGGCACTAGTAAGGCCTCATTTCGAGTACTGGGCAGTTTTGGGCCCCTTTTTTAAGGAAGGATTTGCTAATGTTGGAGAAGGTTCAGAGGAGGTTCACAGGAATAATTGCAGGAAATAAAGGCTTATCATATGAGGAGCTTTTGACATCTCTGGGCCTTTACTTGCTGGAATTTGGAAGAATGGGGGGGGGGGAATTTCATTGAAACCTATTGAATGTTGAAAAGCCTAGATTGAGTGGATGTGGAGAGAATGTCTCCTACGGTGGGGGAGTTTAGAACCAGAGCACAGCCTCAGATTACAACATCCATTTAGAACAGAGAGGAGGAGGAATTTCTTAGCCAGATGGTGACGAATATGTGGAATTCATTGCCGCAAGTGGCTGTGGAGGTCAGGTCATTGGGTATGGTTAAGGCAGCGGTTGATAGGTTATTTGTAAGGCTGTGAGAAGATGGGGAGAAGGCAAGGGAATTGGATTGGCTATGATGAAATAGTAGAGCAGATTTGATGGGCTAAATGGCCTAATTCTGCCCTTATGTTCTTCTGGTCTAATCTTTTCTTCTCCACTTTTTTAAAAAAGTGCCATGGAAATTGTTCTCTTTTGTAGACCAGACTTATTAGGCAAGATGACGTGGGAAGTGTTCTATTTACAATCTCTCACCCAAAAAAAAAATCAGGAGGAGAGGAAGGCTCTGATAATTTCCTATCAACCATGGAAGATGATGCTCTTCATCTTACAGTGTCTACCCTTGCCAATCTTCATCCTTCAGTACTGGTTGCTCAACCTAACGTTGAGCAAGCTTGGGCTTATCTCTTTGTATTGAAGGATGAGAAGTAACTTAATAGATGTGTATAAGATGATATGAGGCATAGACCAAGTGGATAGTCAGAGACTTTTCCCCGGGGCAGAAATAGCTAGTACAAGGAGGGGATAACAAAGTTGATTAGAGGGAAGTGTAAGTGGGAATGTCAGAAGTAATTTTTCTTTTTATACAGAGTGGTGGGTGCTGGGGTGGTGGTAGAGGCAGAGACAATAGTATTAAAGAAAATTACATGGCACGTGGATAAAAGAAAACTGTGGGTCTATGGAGGAGGGAAGGGTTAGATTCATCTTAACGTCAGTTGAAAGGACAGCACCACACTGCAGACCGAAGGGTCTGTGCTATACTGTTGTGATCTATGTTCCTTTAAATTTGAGGTTCAGTGCCAGAAAAATAAAATTGATTTTTGAAATAGGATTTCCCCAAATGCAAATTCTGCCAACAAGGAAAGGGGTCTTTGCACATTAAGGATCTCAAATTACACAATTTTGTTGACTTCATAAAAACCTTTCTTCTCAATGAAACTAACGTGGCTGCTTCCACTTCTTACTCTTGTCAGATAAAGGCTTTGCTGACAAGGGTACAGGGGGAGGTGAGACTTGTGACTGTGCAACAGTAGGAGGTTCTGGGGCCTCTTCCATGCTGTTACAGGAGTTGACTCTGAGACTGCAAGAAGCGGTTCTGACAGTTCTGGATATTTTTCGTCTCCTTTCTCCAAGATACTGCATTAGTCTTTCCATGATTAGTTGTCTTCTTGAATTTAGTCTTGTAATTGTATCCTCCGAGAAACAAAGCCCATGTTTGCATTCGTGCTGCTGCTATTAGTGGATCACCCTTCTATGCATTGAAAATGGACACTAGTGGCTGATGATCTGCAATGAGGGTAAACTCTCTCCCATACAGGTACTGGTTGAAATGTTTTACACTCCAAACAAGACTCAAGGCCTTTCACTCAATCTGTGCATAATCTTTCTCTGCAGTGGTGAGGGGACATGTTGCAAAGGCATTCAGCTCCATCACTTGTAATGTGACATTACTACACTAGCAGCGTGAGGTGTGGCATCACAGGCAAGCTTCACTAGATGATGTGGATCATAATGTGATTAGACGCTGACATCACCATTCCTTTCACCTTTGGAAAGCCACCTCACACTACTTTGTCCATTCCCATTTCTTCCTGATCTGCAGTAATGAGGTCAAGGGGTGCAGCACAGTAGCCATGCTTGGCAGGTACCTGTTATAGTAATTGACAAATCTTTAAAAAAAAGACTACAACTGTGACATGTCCTCTACCTTGTACCATCCACCACTACTTGAATTTTCCTCAGCACACACGTGTAATCCTTGTGCATCAGTGGTGTAACCACAGCGATGTTTGGTTTAAACAATTCACACTTGTAATGTCATGGTGAGCCCATAATCTTTTTAACACTATTTTGAGATTTTGGAGATGTTCCTCAAGATCCTCACCAGTAACAATGATGTCATCCAGGTAACACTGAGTACCTGGGCAGCCTTGCAGCACCTGGTCCATGGCTTTCTGCCAGAGTGCAGGTGCAGGTGCTACTCCTTAGTGAGTACTGATGGTGAGAAATACTTTCAACTCTTCTTCCATCTCCATCTGTAGGCAGGCCTCAGTGACATCCACTTTGCTGAAATGTTTCCCTCCTGTAGGGGCCTTGCATCTATTTTCTGTCTCTCTGTATTGTATTCTGTGCTGCATGTTTATTATGAGTAATTTGTCACGTGGGTCGTGGCATGGCAGAAGCAAACAAGTATAGTTACGCTTTCATGTTTTGTCCAAGTTCATTTTAGTCAGATTAGAGCTGGAGAGTAGGCCAGAAATTATTTTTTTGTTGACTGCTTAAATACGCTCAGATCACTACTGCTACTGCTTAGGCTGCTTATTTTGTTATATTGCTAGTTACAGTTTCAATTTTTTTTATCATTACAAGATTGTTTCTCTTTACCAGTTTCTTAATTAAGGATCAAACGTACTCTTCTGAACTTCGGAACTTCATTATTGTGGATAGCGCATCATACCGTGCCAATTCCCATGCTTACCCTCTGAGCAGTTCATTTGCTTACAGATAACCACTATATTTTGCCAAACAAAAAAAAAGTTGTACCAAACCAACACCAGTCTATGGCTAAGGACTCCTTCAGACCCATTGGTGAAATGGGAATCGCAACACTGAGCAGCTTGAGACAAGTAACTTTTTGTTGATTCGGGCTGTGTGTTTGTGGATTGAACACAGTTCAAAATGGTCAGTCCTGCCTGTCCACTGGGGACCATTGCTCGATCATGCAGTGTTTGCCTGAGGGCTCGTTGTTTTGATTTATTGGAGTGCTGCGGGTGAACAAGGAATTAATTGCAAGTGGCACAGCTAGAAAAACTAACAGGAGTGGATCGAAGTTTGCAATTTACTTCAAATGCTTTAGTGGGTAGAACTGAAAATCTTCAAAAGGAATACAAGACAAATGTGAGCAAAATGCCTTGCAAGTGCAATCTTATTTTGAGGACTTGTCTAGTCCCATTAGCACTTATTCCTGAGGTTGAGTAAGATAAACAAAATGGAAGATTTTTTTTAAACATTGAATGCTTAGTAGTGTAATCATAGGGCATGTTAACCAATGGTTGAACCAAGCATGCGATATTGAAGATCATGTTGTTGAAACAAGTGAAAATGTTTCTCAAATCCCAAGGCATGTTTTGACTACGCATATAGTGGAGGACCCACAGGATGACATAAACCCAATTCACAGTGTATCAAATGTCCATGTTCCAAGTTTGCTGCAGGCAGAGCATCTACTGTATCTAACAACTCCTCTGCACCCATTGAAAAAGAGACTGATTTAGCTGCATTAAGCACATGTCAATGATTATTGAATGACAAACATGCACTAAGGAGCAAGAAGAACAAATAGAAGAGCAGCTACAGAAAAAGGAAGGAGCAGATGAAAGAGCAACTATGGAAGGGGAAGGAAGGAAGGTGCAGCTTAAATTGCAGGAAGAAATTACTGTACAGATTAACAAAATTAATATCCTGAGGGCTTCAAGTGACATGAATGCTAAGAGTGCTCCAGCAGGACAGTCCTACGATGTGAGCTCCTACATCAATAAGGCACAGAGGAAAAAAAAACACACTCAACATCAATGTTGATTCATTTGTTCCTCAAATGTCTCAGGAACATGAGTTAACTCTACCCCCCCCCCCCCCAAGAGGTAGTTCAGGGTGTTCACTCTCAGCCTGCACCAAGGAGGCACTCTAAGCCCATGTCATATCCAACAGCTCAAAGGGTTAATGGGGACATTCACTTTCAGCATGGAAACACTTTTGTTTTAGACAACAGAGATCAGAATAACATTACTGATATTACGAGGACACAAAATGAAGTAACATTATCGGTACAACAACATATTTCATCTTTGCCTAAAAGAGAGATTCAAATCCTCAATGGTGACCCATAGCAGTATCATGCATTTATGAGGGCTTTTGAAAATAGTGTTGAAGACTGACAGGTCTGGTGACTGCCTCCATTTCCTTGAACAACACACTAGTGAACTTGGCAGAAGTTGCTAGCATGTTGACGCCAAGGAAGGATATCTAAAGGCCAAGGCTTTACTACAGAAACGTTTTGATGATGAACAGAAAATTGCATCTGCCTACTCGCAAGAGGCTTTCTTGGGTACCTATCAAATCTGAAGATGTGAAAGCTCCTCAAGACTAGTCTTTTTCTCTGAGGCAGTTGTAATGCCACGGGAGAAGTGCAGTACGTGTGAACTAGGTATGTCCTCTGTTATGTTGATTGTCATAAAGAAATCGCCCTATATGCTTAGGGATAAATGGAGAATGGTGATCTGTAAAGTGCAAGAAAGGCACAACCGTTAAGATTACTTTCACTGAATTGTTGATTTTATAGAAAGGCAAGTAAAGATTCTACTCACACGGTGTTTGGGAATATACAGGATGCTATATCACTGGCAATAAGCAAAGGTGTAAACAAAACTAAGTCACAATTTCCTACTCAGGCTAAAGGAAGTAGCTTTATCACTACTGTGGCCACTAAGAAGTAAAGCTAAAACCGAACCTGGAACTAATGGAAGGGAAATGGTCTTATCAGCCAAAAAGGTTTGTCTGTTCTGTGAGGGTGAACACACATTGGATTCACGTCCGCAGCCAGAGAAAAAGGCTCAGCTTGAAGATAGCTTCCAAAAAAAGAAAAAAAAATTGAGTCTGCTTTGGTTATTTGTGTACAGGACACATCAGCAAGGACTGCAGGAAGTGTCTTTCATGCACGGCTTGCAGTGGCAAGCATCCCAGCATACTTCATATTCACTGACAAAAAGGGTGCAGAATTGAAATAAGCCGTTAAAGAATCAGACACGGAGGTGAGTAGTGTCCTGGTATCTAATGGCCTCACAGGGGCTGGCAATCATGATTGTAAACTTCTCATAGTTCTAGTGCAAGTGAAGTCGAAGAAGGGTAACAAAACTGCGGCTGCTTTTGCATGGCTCAAGGAAGTACAGCAGTATTCTGCACCATCAACAAGCTCAACCTCACAAGAAAAGGGATACACGTTCTCTTACACACCATGGGTCAAGAGAAGGTTGTGAGTAACTTTGTTGTTTCAGGATTGAAATTGACTGGCTTAGATGGTGAAAACTATTGTGAACTAACCAACATCTACATGCACGAAAAAGAACATTCCACGACAGAGGGATCTCCAGGGATGGTCTCACCTGAAACAAGTCCACTTGCTAGAGACAGATTCAGATATTAAGCCACAAATAGGGATAAATGTGCCTAAAGCATTGAGCCATTGCAAGTGATCTGCAGTACTAATGATGGACGTTATGCAATGAGAACAATATTGCATTGGACTGAATGGACCACTGAAATGAGACCGTGGTGTTGGAAGAAACTGTACTCAGCCTGAGCTCACAGTAAACAGGATCTCAGTTTTGAACTTGGATGAGTTTTGGTAGCAGCAATTCAAGGCAGATTTCTCTGAATGCAGTCAGGATGAACAACCTGCTTTGTCAAGAGAAGATCACGTTGATGGAGCTGGTTACAAATTCTGTAAATCTGGTGGATTGCCACTACCAGATTAGTTTACCTCAGAGAAAGAAAGAGATTAATAGGCCAAGTAATAGGAAGATTGACTAAATCTAAAGGAAGAGGTTTAAGGATTTGTCATTTCACACTGACTACAGAGTTTTCATGAAGGACGTCATCTACAAACGTTAAGCCAAAAGAGTGCCAGTCAAGGAACTGGAACACGGTGATGGGAAAGTGTGCTATATTCCACATCATGTTGTTTAACACCCCAGAAAAGGAAAGATTTGTGTTCTGTTTGGCTGTGGAACAACCTTTCAGGGAGTATCACTTAATGCTTAGATTTTACAGGGACCAGATCGATCTTGCTCACTGTTTGGAGTTATAACCAGATTCAGAAAAGAATCAGTGGTGATGATGGCAGATATTGAATCAACATTTCATCAGGATAAAGTGCCAGGGGAAGATGCTGAGGTTTCTCCAGTGGAATGATGGTGACCTCAATCAATGATGGTGGACTTTAAACCATAGGACCATAAAACATAGGAGTAGAATTAGGCCATCTGGCCCATCCAATCTGCTCTGCCATTCAATCATGGCTGATCTATTTTTTCTATCCCCTCCTCAACCCCAGTTCCTGGTCTTCTCCCCATAACCTATGATGCCATGTCCAACCAAGAACCTACCAATCTCTGCCTTAAATACACTCAATGACCTGGCCTCCACAGCTACATGTGGCAACAAATTCCACAAATTCACCACCCTTTGGCTAAAGATATTTCTCCGCATCTCTGTTCTGAAAGGGCGCCCCTCTATCCTAAGGCTGTGCCCTCTTGTCCTAGATTCTCCCACCATGGGAAACAGCCTTTCCACATCTACTCTGTCTAGGCCTTTCAACAGTTTCAATGAGATCCCCCCCTCATCCTTCCGAATTCCAGCAAGTACAGACCCATTAAATGTTCCTCATATGGTAACCCTTTCATTCCTGGAATCATCCTTGTGAACCTCCTCTGGACCCCCTCCAATGCCAGCACATCTTTTCTAAGATGAGGAGTGCAAAACTGTTCACAATACTCAAGGGGAGGCCTCAGCATCACCATTGCCCATGGGGCTCCGCTCAACACTGGAAAGAATTCCTTCAGATTCCATGCGATCTAGCTCACTGGCTACCTTATTATGGATCATATAAGGAACTGGACAGCCTTTGTAAAACTTGGGTGTGGTATTTTAAGTTAACACTATTTTACCCTTGATATGTTTGAGGTATCCAGTGTCATCCTTGAACACTGCTGGTCCATCATCCAATACCTTTCTTAATTTGCTTTCAATTGGCTTCTTTGCAGGGGATGTGGCAAGCAAATGGTGGATGGATCTCCAATCCTATTATTCCCAGTCGCTGCCTCCTACCAATCAGCCAATGCTCTAACCAAGTTAGTAACTTTCCTGTAATACCAGAGGCCCTTAACTTGGTAAGCAGCCTCATGTGTGGCACCTTGTCAAAGGCCCTCTGAGAGTCCGAATATACAACTTCCACTACATCCCTTTATCTATCCTACTTGTAATCTCCTCAAATAATTCCAAAAGGTTTATCAGGCAGGCTTTTCCCTGAAAGAAACCATGCTGACTTTGTACTATCTTGTCCTGTGTCACCAAGTACTCCATCACCTCATCCTTAACAATTGACTCTAACATCTTCCCAACCACTGTGGTCAGGCTAACTGGTCTATAATTTCCTTTTTGATGCCTTCCTCCTTTCTTAAAGAGCGGAGTAACATTTGCAATTTTTCAGTCCTCTGGCACCAAGTCACTGGCCAATGATTTTTGAAAGGTCATTTCTAATGCCACCACAATCTCTAATGCTACCTCTTTCAGAGCCCAAGGGTCAGTTCCTCTGGTCCGGGTGACTTCTGTACCTTTAGGTCTTTCAGCTTTTTGAGCACCTTTTCTCTGGTAATAGTAACTGCATCCACTTCTATTCGTTCACAGACTACAACATCAGGCATACTGCTAGTGTCTTTCACAGTGAAGACAGGCGTAAAATACTCATTTAGTTCATCAGCCATCTCATTTTCCCCATTATTTCTCCTGCCTCATTTTCTAGCGGTCCTATATCCACTCTCATTTCTCTTTTATTTTTAATATACTTGAAAAAAACTTTTACTATCCACTTTAATATTATTTGCTAGCTTGCTTTCATATTTCATCTTTTCCCTTCTAATGATTTTTTAGTTGCTCTCTGTAGGTTTTTAAAAACTTCCCAATCCTCTACCTTCCCACTAATTTTTGCTTTGTTGTATGCCCTTTGTTTTGCTTTTACAATAGCTTTGACTTCCCTTGTCAGCCACAGTTGTACTATTTTACCATTTGATATTTCTTCATTTTTAGAATACACATGTCCTGCACCTTCCTCATTTTCCCCCAGAAACACACACAATTGCTGCCCTGCTGATATCCCTACCAGCAGCTCCTTCCAATTTACTTTGGCCAGCTTCTCTCTCATACCATTGTAATTTCCCTTTCTCCACTGAAATACTGCTGCATCAGACCTTACTTTCTCCCTATCAAATTCAAGTTGAACATAATCATATTGTGATCACTGGTTTCTAAGGGTTCTTTTACCTTAAGCTCCCCAATCCAATATAGCAGATCCCCTAGCAGGCTCACCAACAAACTGCTCTAAGAAGCTATCTCTTAGGCATTCAACAAACTCACTCTTTTGAGATCCATTACCAACCTGGTTTTCCCAATCGACCTGCATGTTAAAACCTCCCATGACTACCAAGACATTGCCCTTTTGACTTGCCTTTTCTATTTCCTGTTGTAATCTGTGGCCCACCTCCCAGCCACTGTTGGGAGGCCTGTATATAACTGCCATCAGAGTCCTTTTACCCTTGCAGTTTCTTAACTCAACCCACAAGGATTCAACAGCTTCCAATCTTATGTCACATCTTTCTACTGATTTGATGCCATTCTTCACCAATAGAGCCACACCACCCCCTCTACCTACCTTCCTATCCCTCCGATGTAACATGTAACCTTGGACATTCAGCTCCCAACTACAACCATCCTTCAGCCATGATCCAGTGACAGCCACAACATCATACCTGGCAATCTGTAATACTGAAACAAGGTCATCCACCTCATTTCTTATACTAAGTGCATTTAGATACAACACCCTGAGTACCGTATTTGCTATTCTTTCTGACTCTGCATCGTAATGATTTGGTACTCAGCCTGTTGGCTGCAACTAAGTCCCATCACCTGCCTGCCCCTCCTGACAATCTGACTGCATGCAATCTTTACATTTTTTTTAAAACCATCCGTCCTTTCCTGAGTCCTTTCACTCCAATTCCCACACCCCTGCCAACTTTAGAATGGCAGCACATCTCTTTGGAACAACTCCATCACCGAACTGTGCCAATTTTGTTTTTTGGAAATGCACAGAAGACAATGAAGAACAGCAAGATGGTGGATAAGGTTTCGTATTGCTTCTATGTTGATGACTGCCCTGTGTCAGTGACCTGAGGAAGAATCAGTATCTCTCTGTGATGACCTTGTAAGGTAGCTTCAAACTCACAAAGTGGATAAGCAACAGACAGCGTGCTAGCTGTGATATCAGAAAAGCAAAGAGCAAAGAGCAAAGATGTGAAGGATTTGAATCAAGATATACCTTCAGTGGAGAGAGTACTGGGTGTGCAATGGTGCATTCAGTCTGACATTTTCAAGTTTAAGATCATGGTCAAAAATAGACCACTCACAAGAAGTGGAATCCTCTCCAGTTAGTTCCATCTATGATCCCTTAGAAATCTTGAGTTTTGTAGTGCTATCAGCTATGAAGATCCTACAAGATCCATGCAAGAAAGGGCTTGGCTGGGATGACACTATACCAACATCAGTTGCTCATGTGTGGACAAGCTGGCTAAAAGTACTCTACCAGTTGAAAGATGAAGGTTGTTAGATGTTTGAAACCCTTGGGTTTTGGAGAAGTTTTAACTGCACAGTTACACATTACAGATGCCAGTGAAGATGGCTATGGAGCAGTGACCTACCTATTGTTGCACAACATGTACTCTCAGGTGCACGGTGTTTTTATTAATGGGGAAATCAGGGTAGTTCTGTTTGTCAGTTTCCATATATCCTATGGAGCTCTGATGGCAAGCAGTATGGACACATTGTGGATGAAGGAGCTGCACATGCAGCTTCAGGACTTTTGTGGACTGATCGTATATAAAGAATCATAAAGAATGAAACTTCCAGGTTCCAAACCTGTGTTGCTGGCAGAGCTTCAGAAATTCTTAAGGTCTCAAAAGCATCTCAATGGAGGTATTTAGTCCCTTCAAGCAACCTGGCACATGTGGCCTTTAGAGGGGTGAAGGTGAAGGCATTCCTGAAAAATGAGACATTGGTGTCACAGCATCATTAACTTCTTCAGCCAGAAGGTGAAGAGCCAATGAATCCTGATTGTTCTGGAGAACTTCTGCTAGATAATCCAGAAGTCAAGAGGAGGGTTACAAAGAATGTCACACAGATGCAAGAGGAGCTGGTTATGATAAAGCACATCATCCATCACATCTCAACCTGAGAGACAGTGGGCAGAGTGTATTGATCTACCTCCAATACTGGTTAGATGGTGACCTTGAAATCACCACAGACCTTGACAGACCCATCCTTTTCAACTACTGAGACCACTACCGTTGCCCATGGGCTCCGCTCAACATTGGAAAGAATTCCTTCAGATTCTGTGCGATCTAGCTTACTGGGTACCTTATTATGGATCATATAAGGAACTGGACAGCCTTTGTAAAACTTGGGTGCGGCGTTTTCAGTTAACACTATTTTATCCTTGATATGTTTGAGGTATCCAGTGTCATCCTTAAACACTGCTGGTCCATCATCCAATACCTTTCTTAATTTGCTTTCACTTGGCTTCTTTGCAGGGGTGTGGCATGCAAATGGAAGATGGATCTCCAATTACGTTGTAATTGTCTCAGCCAATCATGGCCCCACAATGCTGGCCCTCCTGTTTTACCACATCCAAGCCCCATGTGGGTTGGTTGCATCACACTATCACAAGAGTCATTCTCACAGGAGTTATCTTTTCTCCAGGTTAAGTTCTTAGCTGGGTATCTGAAGGTTTCAGTTCATTATCTTTGAAATCCTATCCAAACTCATTTTCTGGAAGGACTGAAACAGCCAAGTCAATAATCAATTCCATTTTAATTAATTTGCCATTCACTTCTGGTGTAAGCCATATTGCTTGTCTATTCACAAACATGAGAAAATCTGAAGATGCTGGAAACCCAAAGCAACTCACACAAAATGCTGGAGGGACTCAACAGGCCAGGCAGCATCTGTAGAAAAGAGTAACAGTTGATATTTCAGGCCAAGACCCTTCATGAGTCCCAATAAAGGGTCTCAGCCCGAAATGTCAACTGCTGAGTTCCTCCAGCATTTTGTGTGTGTTGCTTGGCTATTGTTAGTTTCCACATTGTATTTCTCAATCAATCCTGTATCATTCTCATTATATTCAGTTTTTTCATGAACAGCATGCAGATTGTCTTTTTGAAACTGCAACTTGACTTTCTAAGCTTTTTCTCTTCCCTTTGCAGTTTAATTTTGTCTGCCTGACATGCCTTTTGTATGTATTTGCTGCATTTTCTTCAAGTTCCACCTTTAAACCTGCTTCTGTCTGGTGTACGAGTCCCCTGCTGCAATGCTAACATAATTTGTTTGGCCAGGCAGGTTTCTGTTTAGACGTTGCAATTTTATTGACACTCACTTTTATTCCTGAGTGCAAGTCAATTGTCTGCTGTTTCTATTGATAGATCTATTTCAACTGCTCTATTAAATGTGAGTTGTACTTCAGTTAGCATCCATTTTTGAATGCTTTCCTGTAAGATTTCACAAACTAAATTATCTCTCAGTGCATCATTAAGGCCATCACTGAACTAACAGTGCTCAACCTCTTCAATACAGCTATGAATGCTTTTAATTCCCACTTATGAAACCTACAGCGTTCTACAATCAATGGTTTTTGTTCTAAATGTTCCTACATTAACTTGACAATATCAGGAAAGCTTCTTTTGGCTGGTTTGGTTGGAAAAATTAAACTTCTAAGCAAACTGGCTTTAGACCCAATGCACTCAGCAAAACTGACACTTGCTTCTCATTGGCCATTTCATTTTCTTTAAAATACTGCTCAATTTGCCCAGTACACAAAATCCAAGTTATCTCTTGTGCAATCTAACGTGTCCATCTCTCTGATGTAGCCAGCCATCTCTGCTCTTTAATAACTATTATCAGCTGGTACTGTTATGAACCCATGAATTTGTCCAGAAGATACGTGCATCTCGCTGCATTTCAAAAGGTAGGTAGTCACCTCTGGCTTATTTTAAAAATACCTTGTCACCACTGTCCTCTTTTGCAATTCCAAAACATTAAAACCAATTAAAAGCAAAACAAGGAGCCAGGAGATAAACATGAGTACTTTGTTTTTAATTTAGCGAGGCGCTTACGTATAATGTGACGGTGTGATGACATATGCCATTTACATACGTTTATGTACAACCCATGACTTATTTAAACAAAAATTCTTAAACAATACATTTACAATATTACTGAAATATATGATACACAAGAAGCACCACTGTTTTCCAGTCCTGATGAAGGATCGTGAACCAAATTGTCAGCTGTTTATTCCTGATAGTAGTTGCTGCCTGTCCTGCCGAATTCCTCCAGCATCGTATTGTTCCATTTAACCAGAAAGGCCAAGCTTTGCTTCCTGTTTCCATTATGAGCCCTTCGGCCAAACGGAATTCTGCGCAAGCAGCTCAAAGGCGATGGCTTTTGCCAACACAACCTCGTTCCAGTACTTATGCAACATTGCCCCCAGCCTGAGTGCTTTCCGCACTCATGACACCTACGCTAACCCTTTGTGCCCATTTCTGCAGTCCTCATGCACACCCTCTCCACGATCTCACTTTGTGTCTATTCTCAGCAACCTCACTTGTAACTCCACCCAGTTGTCCAGTTCACCTCCTGCCTGCCTACTGCTACCCGTCCTCTCCACCGGCATCTAACACCATCTACCCAACACCTGCGAGATCCTCCACCACACACACAGCCTCCACTGTCAGACATTGGCGCTGGATCAGTCTGGGACCACACTCTCCTGCTGCCTTCAGCATTTATTCGTCTGAACACTATGTACAGTCAAGCTGAACTAGAACATGTCTGAAGCAATTATATCCTTTGCCTTGTACACAAATAATAAAAGCAATCCGTTAATGCTTAGCATCCCAAGTCATTAAGTCTATTTCCCCAGTAAGCCTACTTGCCATGACAGTATTTTGTCAGGGTTTGTAGATCTCTAACAGTGTGACAAGATTTTTGCAATAACTGAACTGTGGCCTGCAAAAGTTGTACCAGGGCCAATTTTGAGTCTATTTACTCTGTATTTCTTCATTTCCATCCCCTTTTGGCTTCACATTCTCTCTCTCTCTCTCTCACGATGAAACCTCTATTTTAAACAAGTTTTACAAAAAGGAGCAAAAACCATCTGCCTTCTCTATGCAAGATCATAAGTTTGCTTTAGGATTTAATCCTGATTCTATCAGGCATATTTGTACCAATTCTTCAAGAGCACATCTTAAATTTACCACTTGTCCCAGTGGTCAGAGTTCCTGCCACTGCCTGCAAGGAGTTTGTTCATTCTCCCTGTGACTGCCTGGGTCCAAAGACATACTGGTTAATTGGTCATTGTAAATTGTCCTGTGATTAGGCTTGGGTTAAATCCGGAGATTGCTGGGCGGTGTGACTCGAAAGGCTAGAAGGGACTATTCCATGTTGTATCTCAAGAAATAAATGGCTATCTGATCAAGAAGTGAAAATGACATGGAAAATCAAGGAGGTGATTACACTGTTTAAAATTGAAGAGATGCCTTTGAAGGAAGATTGCTTTTGCCCATGTTAGCAAATCTTTGAAGGTAGGTGGACGACTAATCTGTATTACTCGTGCAATGGTTTGTACTTGGACAGCACCATCACCATCAGGTTTGGCAGCAATGAACAATTAACACCTAAATGGTGATTTCTAAGGCATCTGGCTTTTCAAAGCAATCCTAAATTTTACTCCGCCTTCATGGAATGTGGTTACACCAGAGAGACACTTACTACTCCATCCTAATTGAGGAAAAACGTAGCTCACATTTGCTGTTGGAATGTGTCTGAGGCGCGGCTGGTGAAAGAACCATGACCCGGGTGCAACAAAGTTGTGGTTCTAGAGGGTGGTTTGTAGTCCAACAGTCAGGGCCTGCCACAGGAGATCAATGCCTGAGAAGGAATGACTGTATTGCCTCATGATCAGAACTTAAAATAATAAAAATGTAACCGCAGGTCTGAAAGAACCATGCAATAGAGACCAATTCAACATGCATCCTTAGTACTCTCACATCGACCGATGAATACATTATATTTGGGAAGAGCTTGAATAAGTAAAATACTAAGCACCATTGTGCCATCTTTGGTGCAGTTTGCATACAGAGATTTGTGCCACAAAGATTGACAGCGAATTAGCTAAACCAGGAAGAGGCGCTAAAAAGTTTATTTTTTCCTCTCCTCACCAACCACCACACGGAACACCCCCAAGCTCTCAACTTAACCACTTCCCTCACTCTGGTGTCACATCCTACTGGCATGCAGTTCACTGACACCAGCTGCTTTTGCTACTTAAATCATAGCTTCATAAAGGCTCAAGTAGATCTAGGTACATTAACAGCATTTAAGAAACGCCTACATAGGCACATGGATGGTAGAAAAAGAGAGGGTTACGTAGGAGGGAGGGTTTACATTGTTCTTAAAGAGTAGGTTAAAAGGTTGGCACAACATTTACAGGCCAAAAGACCTGAACTGTGCTGTAATATCCTAAGTTTGAACATTGATCAATTTTTACAAATCACAGCAGCCCTCAAAATTATCCAATTATCACATAGATATGTAGGCCATTTACAGAAGATTACAAAGGGGTTTAATATTCAACACAAAATAAATTTCCACTATAATCTGATACACACGTAAATACCTTGTTTTTTTTTTAAATAATTTCGGGCAAAATATAAGACTAGCCTCAGAGCAAATCAACCAAACGTTTGACAGGAAACAGCTCCTTAAGTGGTCAATGAACCTCAGGCATTGTACAGCTCCAGAAATGCATTCTAGATCAAAGTCAATGACCCACTTGTACATTCTGCCCACCCCCTTCACCTTAATTCACTATACAGCTTAGGTCAGAGTTCAATTCCGATGTTCTCTGTAAGGAGTCTCTACATCCTCCCCCCGAACGCATGGGTTGTCTCCAGGTGCTCCTGTTTCCACGCACACAGTCCAAAGACATACCAGTTAGTAGGTTAATTAGTTATTGTAAATTGAACCGAGATTCCTTTTGGGTTAAATCGGGTTGATGCAGTGTGGTTCGAAGGGCAAAAAGGGCCTATTCTGTATTATCTCTAAATACTTGTGAGCCATCCTTAGTAAATACCACAGTCAATGTGGTTTATGATTACCACAAGACATAAGAGCAGAATTATGCCATTTGGGCTATCAAGTCTGTTCCACCATTCCATCATGGCTGATTTATGATCCCTCTCAACACCGTTCTCTTGCCTTCTCCCCATGACCTTTGATGCCCTTACTAATCAAGAACCCATCAACATCAACTTTAAATCAATAATAACCAGGCCTCTGCCATCTGTGGCAATGAATTCCACAGATTCACCACCTTCTGGCTAAAGAAATTCCTCCTTATCATTATTCTAATTCGATATCCTTGTATTGTAAGGCAGTGCCCTCCGGTCCTCGACCCTTCCACTCCTGGAAACATGGTCTTCACATCCACTCATATTTTATAGGTTTCAATGAGATTACCATGCATAAACAGATAACCAACAAGATGTTCCACCATACCAAGGATCCTTGATTCACAACTATTTCACTCTCCTTAAACTTGTGTACAGAAAACAATCTTGAATCTTACCACATTTCCTAAATTCTTGATGGTCAAGCACAAAGACTGGACCATGGTCTCATGACCATGCCACAACATTCAGGACAGTTGTCCATTAGGAGAGTCAGCACTGCCCTCTGACTCCAGATGAGTGCCCTTGGATCACCTAACTGCATCTTGCTTCAAACATGCTGGATTAGACAGGAATCACTCATGCCTGCAGATTGCACAACTGATAACTTTGCTCCAATAAAAAAAGAGCAAAGATAAGATTGACACTTCCGTAAATCCTGGTCAGATTCATCGCAAGGAACAAAACAGCAAACCAAAACTGAGGGGAACTAGAGCATGGAATTGGACAAGGAATACGACCATTAAATAGACACTTCCATCAAATGAGTACAGGGAATATTAACAACATCGGTCACATAAGCCAGATCAGGAACCCTACACAAGTGAATACAAGCTGACTGTCAGCCACAGCAGAATTGCATTTTAACCAAGCATCGTAGGTCAGCATTAGACCGATGTTCGCTCCCTCCAGTGACTGACTGATCTCTGCATTATTCCCAATATCTTTCCCCCAAAACCTTCCGGTCTTTCTTGGTCAGTTTTATTGTAACATTCAGTGACTCAAAAAGCACAACTTCTTGGCCAGCCAAACGTAGTATGACATGAGGCCCTCCATTGGTCATGGTCAACCACGGGTGTTGCATCCCAGCTGTCTACGTGATACGCAAGCCAGGTCGGGACGATATGGAGGGCAAGCTGTTGCCCATGCAGCAGACTCCCCCTCTCCACGCAGCTGAGGAATCCAAAGGAACGACAGAGACTGATACAGTTTGGCACCAGTGACATCGCAGGAGTCAACGATGGACTGCCTGAGGGACTTCAGCTCCAGATACCACCCACCCCCTGGGTTTTGACTCCCGAAGCCTTCCCCATGAGTGGGTATAGCCACAAGGCAGCAGATGTTTAAGATCATTGTTTTTTCCTTCTCCAAGATCAGCTGCCAATCACAGCTGATGAACCCCATCTGCCCAAAGCAACCAGTTTAAACACACCAGTACCCCGCCTTTGCCCCTTTCCCAGTTAGTAGAAATGGTTCCACCGGGCTTACAAACTAAGCCACACGTGAAGGCCAGGAGCTGGACTTGGTTGTCAGAGGTTATGTGACGCGCAGCCATTGGGAGCGGGTAATGGGCAGTGGGACCACCACCCCCCCAGCAGTTAATGCAACAGTGAGTGCAGCCAAAAAAACTACATGAAAACGCAATCCTCAGTAGAATTAAATTAAAGAAAAATCCTAATCAGGCAAGTCCAAAGGAAAGACAGAACCTCCGACAAACTTATTTCATAATGCTGCACGTCTGCAACCCATTCAGTTTGGGTCATATTGTGAAAAAGGCCAAGTGTCTGACGTGATCACCTGGGCAGAAATATTTCATCACTCGCCAATGTGAGGAAGAGGTGGAGCCTGCCTCCCATGCAGCTTAGAAGCTGTTTAAAAATACAGCTTCATAACAAGCCCTTTCAGCCCATCTACAGATGGAACTCAGCTAGTTTTTGCATTTCTCTGACTGCCTGGTGTCACTGTACATTCTTAATTCCAAAAACATTCTTCCAAAATTCATACTTGCACTGTTTATTCCACAAAATGTCCGACAATGTGGCTGGGAAGGACCACCCCTTCAAACAGCCACATCGCACTGTCACGTTCAAGAGATCAATGCAGCAGCTCAGTTCTGGTCGTGACACAAGTCACTGCAGTGAGAGGAGTTCAGTCCCTTGCTCATACGATCCCACTCAGCACAGGGCTCATTCCTTAACTAGACTTTCTTCCCTCAATCCACTTAATACCCAAAATTACAAACTTGTTGGCATTAGACACTCTGCAGTCTAAGCAAATTGAAAAAAAAACACCACTTAATAAAGAAACCCTTTTCATCTCCCACCACTGAATGGCTGACTCCTTGAGCCCATAGTCCCTGGTTCAAAGGCCAGCTCAGGGCAACATAATCCTTCCTCACTGATCTCGCTGCCCAAAATGCTTCATCTTTCCCCTCTTAACCATAACTGGTCTGACGAAGCCTCCATCTGCACCATTGAAAATACCAGACGACCCAAGGTTATTACAGCAAGTCAACGTCAGCTCAGAAAGCAAAACAGCAGAGATCAATTTGCTTTCTTGTGAACAAGAGCATCACCTGGGCAACAGCAAGTTTTACTTAAAAGAGATTGCTGTTTCTAGAGGAAGGGCAAATGAAGCTCCCGCACTGTTTAGGACTAAAGTAGGATAGGGCAGGAAGAGGATGAAGATTAGCTTTATTTGTAACATTTATACTTAAACAGTGAAGTATATCATTTGCATCAGCAATCACAAGGATGTGCTGGAGGCAGTCCGCAAATGTCACAGGGGGCAACATCACATGCCCACAACTTGGTATCCCTAACCCATATCTCTTTAAAATATGGGAGGTAACCAATGGATCCAAGGAAACCCACACAGCCACAGGGAAAACATAAAGATTACAATGCTAGCAATAGAGATTCAATTCTGTAAGGAAAACATTACTCTAACCACTAAGCCACTGGGCCATCTGGTTCATCTTTCTTCAAAGGCAATAAACCCTCTATTCATACCTAGTTTGGTGAAGTTGCCTTCTCCACCATCAACAAAACCAACCGAAGGCCAAGGTTACTGGAGCAAGACATGGTCAGGTCAAAAAAAGCAATGACATAAGATTTTTTTTCACACAAGGATCAAATGGGCAACAGTAAGCTCTATTTAGTAGGGTTGTGCTTTCTGATGGACAAATTGGCCAAGGAAAAGAGAAGGAACTGGAGGATAGCAAGGTGCAGTGGATTAAACACAAATTTAAAAAGAGATCAGGTAAAAAATGCCAAGAGATACATTCAAGGGATTCAGTTGATGCTTATTCGTTAGAACTGAAAGGTGATCATTTTTCTATTGAAGCTGCATGGCCCAACTGTTTTCTTGTTTTACTTCAGATTTCTAGATTTCGCTTCGGAAGTGGAGAAGTTTTCTTGCTTGGCCCTACCTGCAAGGCCTCACACTCCTGGCCTGCTAAGGCAAAGCAGGGAAAAAAGGATTCCATTTCATTTGGTGAAGTTTGGATAAAATATACTGGAAAAATGTACCAAACAAAAAGTACAAAGATACAAACACGAGGAATTCTGCAGATGCTGGAAATTTAAGCAACACACATCAAAGTTGCTGGTGAACGCAGCAGGCCAGGCAGCATCTCTAGGAAGAGGTACAGTCGACGTTTCGGGCCGAGACCCTTCCTCAGGACTAACTGAAGGAAGAGCTAGTAAGAGATTTGAGTACAAAGATATCTCTTTTATTAAGTACAAAGCTATTTAGAACTTGGATTTTGGAACAATGCCTTGATCTTGAACTTGTCTGAAGAAAATCCTGGGTAACAGTTTAATTGTTTAGAGCATGCTGCCGAAAAGTGTTTCATGTCAGGCAAAGGCAAAGAGTGCAAACTAGTTTAATATGACTGTCAAAAATAGCCTGACAGAAAAAAGTGGTCTACCCATTTCCCACAGTTGCAAAGGGAAAGTAGTTCAAATGTTAAAAATAACCTTGTAATAATAGAGCAGTGCCCCAAAGGCAGGATAATCACGGTAAGCAGCTGGGTATAAACTGGGATATCGCTGCCAGATAGACATTCAGGCATGGTAACAATAGTGAAGTTAATGAACCAGCACAGGGTTCTGGACCATTAATCCAAAATAACCTCAAAACCCCACTATACTGCAATGGTTAAACATTGGCCTATTGGGAGAGAATTGAGACTCTGGCACAAGATCCCTTGCTCTGAGGTCCCGATCTGAATAGGGTCATTGTTCCAAGGAAAAGAACTGCTTGGCTGGGAAAAACTGAAGATAAACCACATCTAGACCACACAACATCCAGCATCAGGAGGCATCCACCACCCAGGTCATGTTCTCTCCTCACTACTGCCATCAGGAAGGTGGTACTGATGTCTCAGGACTCTCACCACCAAGCTCAGGAACAGTTATTACCCCTCAGCCATCAGGCTCTTGAACCAAATGGAGATAACTTCACTTGCCCCATTTTTGAACTGTTCCCACAACTGATGGATTCATTCTCAAGGACTCTTCATCTTATGTTCTCCATATTTGTTACTGATTTATTATTATGTCTTTCTTTTTGTGTTTGCAGAGGTTATCGCTTTTTGCATACTGGTTCACCACCCAAGTTGGTGCAGTCTTTAATTGAATCTATCATGGTTATAATTAGATTTATTGAAATGCCCTCAAGAAAATGAATCTCAGGGTTGTATAAGATGACATATATGTACTTTGATAATAAATTTACTTTGAACTTTATAGAAGCCATTTTAAATCATATCAATCCAGGATGATTTTGTTTCCGTCTGTGTCTCACCTTGCCACCTGTGTCCTGCAGGTTAAACACTTCTGTGCTATGCTACCTGGCAAGATTGGTCTCTCAAATCTGCCCATTTCTTTGGTTGCATTTTTCCCCTCAGGCACCCAAAAACGGCTTTGCAAGCTGTGAAAACCAAAGCAACTCAAAGATCAAGTGAGCACTAGCTGGTGGCCCTTTTACAAATGTTAGAAACCAAAAAGAAACCGGCTTCATTGGGCAAGTATCTTTCACAACATAAATGCAAGTAGAAACAACAATTTCAGCAAAACAAAATCTTCCTTGAGCATCGAAAATGACCAATGAGCCACAGTCATTCAATGGTTAGTCCATTAAAAATATTTTTGCATGATATTTCTCCTTAATTGCTCTATTTAATTCTAATGGTGGCTTTGGTTTCCAAAAGGAGATATAATTTAAAATAAGAATCAAGGGGATAATGTTGCTTTGCAACCCCCAGCAAGAACCTTCATTGCTCTAGTTCATCCAGAAGGCGGAGAGATTGAATCTATATGCAACTGTCAAATATGTCAAACTCAGCACACAGGAAACCAGCAACCTTTGATCACAAAAAACTGGCTGCAGAGCATCAACAGCAGGTCATGCAAGCAACATTGACAAAGCCAACATGCAGCCTCTCCTCCACTGGTATAAAACAGCTGATTGCCAAGTCATTCAGGCAAATGTCACCTACATTGCTGAGAATGGGTCCTATAGTACAACGAAAGTTCACACCCTTCCCTGATGTTGTTAGACAGCTGTGTTGTTTCAATTAATCCTGCTACATGAGGTCTCCATGTTTTGTTTTAACAGACACAAAACCATTTTTGAAATGGAGTCACTAAATACCCAAAAACCACCATGTGGTAACTTTACCTCCAGTGTTGTAGTGAACAGCAGCAAAAGCACCAAAAACAATTAAAAATGTTGAGAGGAAGCTTCTATCATTCACAGGAATTTACCATGCCCAAGAAGAGTATGGTAGATACTCCGAGAGCTACAAGGCAACTTCCAAAAATGAAAACTGAAGGGAGCTCCACCCAGCGTTCCATTCAAAGCACAACTCTCCACAAAAGCTTAAGAGGACTTGATTTAAAACACACACCCAACATCAACAACAGAAAAAAGCAGTTTAAACATTAGTCGGCATTTAATTTTGAGATTATGATCGGTGCAGCACATGCTCAAACAGCAAGGGCCCTTCCTGACTTCTGAAAGCACCTTTCCAGTACAAATCCACAAGTCCTGACAGATTTACCGGCTATTCTTTTTCTTCCTCAATAAAAACAGGGTTAAATCAAGCAAATGAAACTCTAAAAACAACAGATCTGTAATGGAGAACTTTGAAGCCTCATTGCTTCCTTGTCGCAGGGCATGTGCCTGACGTTTTAAGTGGCTCGTTCTTTCCCCTCAGGAATGCTCGTCAGGATTTATTTCCTTGGCGCAACATGAAGACTTCTTCCCTTTCAGAATGTGGCACACTGGATTTATGACTATTAAATCCGGGAGAAAACACAAGCCTAAATGGATGACTCTGAAGCCTTCGCAATGCTCCCACAAGAACTTATCTTCACTGAAGGGCTCCAGTACCCTGGCCATGTGGTCAGTAGTGCAAGATGAAGATAATCAGGGACAATCAAAAAAAACCTCAATCTTTCCACTGGATTGCAACTTGAATTTCTTTTCAAGAGCAGCTCATGCTGCAACCACAATAAAGTCAACACTTTCATGGAAAAGTTATGTCTTCACAGAATAAATGGCAGATGAGATTCGGGGGGGGGGGGGGCGGCAAACATCGGTACTATTACAATCAGAGTGACAGAGCTTTCAAACAGATCCACTGCCTACTGATGATCAACTACCCCATCTGTACTAAACCTACTTACAAACACTTGGTCCATGGTCTACAAAGCCTTCACTTAGTCAATAATCTTATTGCTCACTTCATAGATATTCCTGACTAGGTTGGCTACTCCAAAAGAGCACCTTCACTCTGTTACCGCTAAAGGCAGGACCTTCAGGTGGCTTCCCATTTTAATTCCACTTTGCAACCCCATTCTGACATGTATGTTCATGGCCTGCTCCACTGCCATGATGGAACCAAACTCGGGTCAATTCATTGTCTGGGTAGACCCCAACCTGATGGCATGAAAAGGTGTTTCCTTAACTTCTGATAACTCTTCCCCCCCCCCCCAACTCTTTTTCTATTCCCATTCTGGTTACCCTTTCACCCCATCTCATCACCTCCCTCTGGTTTCCCTCCTCCTTCCCATAGTCCACTATCCTCTCCTATTAGATTTGTTCTCCAGCCCTTTGCCTCCTCCATGATTGAATGCTAGAGCCGACTCAACAGGCCAAATGGCCTATTTCTGCTCCTATGGCTTATTGAAGAGATAAGAGATCAGTACATCTAACCTGTAGGAAAACTCAATGCACATACCATTGGATTGTAGACTACCCAAGTGGGAGACTAGGAACAGCACCCTACTTCTCACCTCTCGAGAGGCCATCTCCTTTCTGCATTCTCAGAGCTGATTCAGGGTTTCAACCCAGGGAGGATCGTAGGGATGAGCTTTGCCTCTACAGAAGGACAAGCTTAAAAGTCATGCTAGGAGTTTGTTGCTCCAGATTCCAGCATCTGCAGTCTCCTCATCCCCAATGTAATGAGAAGTTCCATCTCTCCATCTTCAAGCTCCAGAACCCAGCACTTGCTGATGCTCTCGCCTCGTGGCACATCAGGCAGCAAACTTGCCATTTCTTTAGTATATGTCTGATTTTTTTTTTAAAAAACAAGTCCAGTTGCTTGCTCAACACTCAACCCAGCGCAGATGGGAAGCGTGCAAGGAGCCGGCCAGATTTGAACCCAAGACCACTTACCTCCAAGTCCGGCGAGGATGCCAGTACACTACCAGCCAGCACCAGCTGAGGGAAGTTATTTATCAGTTCACCCCAAATCTTTTTAATCAAAAGTATCCATTTCCTCAGTTTCTGACCTGTTTTAGAGAAACAAACCCTTGACTTACTGTCTAGACTTCAACGCAACATACCTCAATTAAAATTCCCACCCCCCCGTTTTCCTTGCTCCAAGAAATCCCCAGCAAACAGTTGCTCCTCATAATCAACAAACATCCCTACAGCATCCACATAAACAAGCTGAATGCACAACGACTCAGCTCTTTGCTCAGTCGGCAGCTCAAAGCTCTATCATAAAAGAAATAGAAGACCAATTATCAAATATTACAGACAGTAAGAGCCGTTTCTCAATGCTGGAGATTATGCAGTGGGGGTGGGGGTGGGGGTGGGGGCGGCGATGCTGGAATCTGGAGCAACAAACTTGTGACTCTGCAGTCCAGGCATGTGGGTTGCTCTCAAACAGAGACTCCATCAAAAATGGATTCATGCTCATCTCTGACATGTACTTTAGTCCCAGCACAAGCTTAATCATAAAGCACAGAAGGATCACTGTGACAAAAACCAGAGGCCATGGGTCAAGTGTGAGAGGTAAATATGTTCAAGGGAAACGCAAGGGGGTGCTTCTTCGTTCAGAGGGTGATGTGAGTATAGAACAAGCTACCAGCGGAAGTAATGGATCCAGGTATAATTTTAATATTTAAGAGAAATTTGGTAGGTACATTGATGGTAGTGGTATGGAGGGGTATGGTCTGAGTGTAGGCCGATGGGACCAGGCCTAGACTGGGTGAAGGGCTCTGTGACTGATTCCACCTCCACATATGGGTTATTGAAACAATCTGTGTGTGGGTGTCTGGGTGTGTGCTTCAGGAAAGGTGTATTCAACTCCATTACAGAGGATTTCTGCTCAGAGAATGTGGGCGGTATTACAATCATTCTCACAAACCAGAAGTTATGTAATTGGTCTGCGCATCAGGAAGCAAAAGTTGAAAATTGATTTTTGTACTCATTTACCTAAAGTTTGTTAAATTCAATCCAACCTGTTCCCCTAACCCCTGGCACTTGGTAATTCTGCACATCCTGCACACCGTGGGCTAAGAGTACAAACAGAATCTGACACCTCAATCTATTCTCCATAGTTGTACCAATTAACAACTGCAACTGATCAACCTCTTTGATAATCACTAGACTCTCAGGGTCTGGTAGCAAACACACTGTTCCTGCAACATCACCGATCCACATCCATTTCAGCAACTTGCTACTATGTCACATTACAACCTCCATTTGCAAGCGGCCTAGCAACTCTTTAACCTCCACAAGCTGGTGGCACCCTGTGTCCATATTTCTTGCATTAGCTTCCAATCAAGATCTGCAAAAGTTGAAAATTGTGAAATGAGCTTCAAGGTTATGGTGCAAAATGACCAGCTACTTGTCTTGCCCCCATTATAGAATACAAAATTTTACTCAAATACATGTAATTCCAGACTATATTTAAGACAATTGCAATAAAACGAAGTGAATACAAGAAGAAATGCTGGATCATTGTGGAAGTGGAACGGGTGCTAGGAGACAAAGCAATTTTGTGACTTTCAAAGCTATCGCAATGACCCAGAAGCATCCTGTCCGTGTGCACCCTTCCAACCTGCAGCAGCCGGATCTCACCACTGGAGGTCGTCAGTGAGCAAGCCTTCAGGGGCGCCCCCCCGTGACAAGAAGTAGAAATTGCAGCATGGCAGTGTCTCCCTTTTCTCCAGAGTTCAATCCTTCAACCAATTTTTCTTTGGAGCTTGCTCACCCACATGAAGCTAGCCGTCACTGATGACCTCAGACTCCCGATGGTCTTATGGATTTACTTAACCAAAGCACTGGCATATCTCTAAGATATTAATGACCAAGCTCATCAATCCTCTCCCAAGAATACAGCTGAGCTCCAGTATGTTGCAGAATGGCATCTATCAAAGCGTCCTCTCCACAGAACATAATTCAGTCTGTTGCAGATCAGTCTTGCTGTACAATACCCCGCTCCACCACTATCAACATCTCCTTCTCGCAAGGTGCTGTGTAAAACAAGATTGAAAGAGTGCAGAGAAATGTTACAAGGATTTTGCTGAGACTCGAGGACCTGAGTTATAGTAAAGGTTGAACAGGATAGTACTTTATTCTCTGGTGCGTCGGAGAATGTAGGAGAGATTTTATAGAGGTGTACAAATTATGAGGGGTATAGATAAGGTAAATGCAAGCAGGTTTTTTCCATTGAAAAGAGATCTTGGGCCAAACCGTCAACTGTACTCTTTTCCATTGATGCTGCCAGGCCTGCTGAGTTTTTCCAGCATTTTGTGTGTGTTGCTTGGATTTCCAGCAACTGCAGATTTTCTCGTTTGTGACTGGACTACTGCACTGTGAAGTCTCTTCCGGAGATGTCTAGCCTGAAGAAGTTTCAATTTTCCCTTTCTCGGGAGTTCAGTGAAACCCACTCTCACTGTGATCTGTGCTGCCTTCCGACTCTTCAACCACATGCTTACCCAGACCTACTACCACAGCCACACATCTTTACTTCACCCCTTCCCTCCCCCAACAATTTCATCTATCACCTTGTGTTTCTTCCTATCTTCACCGCACCTTCCTTCTCTGCCTCATCTTTTTCTCTCCAGTCCTGATGAAGGGTCTCAGCCCGAAACGTCCACAGTTTACTCTTTTCCATAGATGCTGCCTGGCCTGCTGAGTTCCTCCAGCAATTTGTGTGTGTTGCTTTTTCCACTGAAGGTGGAAGAGATTAAAACTAGAGGTCATGACTTAAGGGTGAAAGTCAAAATATTTAAAGGGAACATGAGAAGGAAATTCTTCACAGAGGGTAGGGAGAGTGTGGAAAGAGCTGCCAGTAGAAGTGGTGAATGGGGGTTCGATTTCAAAGTTGGACAGAGATTTAGGTAAGTACGTGGGTGGGGCATGGAACCAAGCAGAATGACAAATCAGCATGGACTAAATGGGCAGGAAGGCCCGCTTCTGTGCTGTAGTGCTCGACGGCTGTCCGGCAGCACACTGTTGCTAGTACTAACACCATCACTAATCGTCCAGCACAAGGCCTGCCCGGAATTCTTGGTCAATAGTGATGAAACAATCCTGCAAGCACATGTGACTCCATATTTATCCTGGAGACATTATAATCAAGAATATCAGGTGCCTGATCTCGTAATGATCTAGCTACTGCAAATGTCAATCAATTTCTCATTGTCAGGATTCAGCCTTTGTGTTTGGTGACCACAGCTACTGATATCCCTCTGCAGCGTGTTTCTGATATTTTACTAGTTCTGTTGAATGCCTTGAACATTCGCATACGTACTGGAGCAAGTTTTAACTCCTGTTCATCTTGACAACACTTTGCAATGTTCTGGATCTTCTCATGCACTTAATCCTTCTCCATTCCTTTCAACGTAGTCTCTCACACTGCAGTGGAACTGTGCTCCAAGAAACCCAGACAGCTGAAGATCTCTTGGGGAAGAACATTCCACTGAGTTGCAGGAGGAATAGGATACACAATCCCTCTGACAGAAAAAAAGCAGTTTTGGGGATAAGTTGTAGCGGTCAAGTTGATGTGTTAACGGAGGACAGATAAAGATGTAAAAAGATGAACAAAAACCAGGAAGCGCACGAGAAGAGGGCAAATACAAAGAGTTAAGTCAATATAACTTTATTTATTTTCTAGTTTAAAAAAATTGGATCACTCAAAGAAGGCTTAAAAAAGCAATTTTACTTTGGAAATTACTTTTTTAAGCCTTTTTTTATATAAATTCATTATCAAAGTACGTACATGTCACCACATACTAGCTTGAGATTCACTTTCTTACAAGTGTTTACAGAAAAGTAAAGATATACAACAGAATTTATGAAAGACTATACATTAACAAAGACTGACACACTTGACTGAATGTTTAAAGCCTGCTTGCTGCAGGTGAGCACTTCAGCTTGCCGTAGCGAGAGGTTAAAGATGTCAGTACACACCCCAGCCAGTTGATTAGCGAGGGCCTTCAGTACTAACACTAAGTTTCAAAACACAGGACTGCGCAATGCTTGCACTTCGCTGCCACTGACACCGACAGGTGTTCTTCCTGAACCAGCCTGCCCCTTCTGCGGAGGATAGGGGACTTGAATGCTGTCTACATACCTCAGCTCTCTACCATTTCCCCTCTTGTACAAACCAAGCACAGAAGTCCCCAGGTCCCTATTTTTACACATTTTTTTCATTGTAACTCATTTTCTTTTATTCATTGCACTGCTGTAAACAAATTCCAATGACACACCCATACAAAACTGATTCAATTGTATGTTGACAACACACACACACAATGCTGGAGGAACTCAGCAGGGCCTACTGAAGGGTCTTGGCCCGAAACGTCGGCTGTACTCTTATCCACAGATGCTGCTTGGCCTGCTGAGTTCCTCCAGCATTTTGTGTGTGTGTGTGTGTGTGTTTGTTGCTCAGATTCCCAGTATCCGCAGATTTTTCTCGTTTGCAACTGTACGTTGCCAGTAGAATGCATGGCGAAACTTGCAACCTTGGCTTGTGCAGTTTGTTAATGCGAATGGCGCATTTCACAGTCTGCGTTCCTCTAGGTGATAAATAAATCTGAATTGGAATTACCTGATGAGTGATGGAGGCACACAAGTGTAAAGGAATTTCCCCACCGACTGTGGTTACTGACCAGCCAAGACAACAGCAAATAAAACGACTGCATCCTGTCGCACAAACAGCTGTTATCTTCATCTCAGCAGTGAGAGCCTGCTTTCTGACAAAATAGATTGTTAAGGAAATACATACAGTGGCCTTCAGGGGTTTTCGAGGAAAGCCTGGCAGCTCCACAAGTTATTTTTAGAATCCAATAGTTACCAAGTTTGAGCTCTTATCTCAGGAACAGCTAAATTGAACTTTATATACACAAACATGCGTATGCTTCATGTTACATGCCACGTACAGGGGCCACTTTATCGGGTACACCTGCTCATTAATGCAAATATCGAATCAGCCCGCCATGCGACAACAAAGCATGCAGACACGGACGAGCTGTTCAGACCCAACATCAGAATGGGGAAGAAATGTGATCGCAGTGTCTTTGACTGTGGAATGATTGTTGGTGCCAGAAGAAGTGGTTTGGGTATCTCAGAATTTGTTAACCGTCTCTCGGGTGCAAGAAAACAAAGACATCCAGTGAGTGACAGTTCTGTGGGCTGAAACATCTCTGTTCATGAGAGAGGTCTGGGGAGAACAGCCAGACTGGTTTAAGCTGACAGGAAGACGACAGCAACTCAAATAACCACGCATTACATTGTAACAGTGATGTGCAGAAGAGCAGCTCAGAACACATCGTACCTTGAAGAACATGGGCTACAGCAGCAAAGACCACACCAGGTCCCACTCCTGTACCTAATAGTGGCCACTGTGTTTAAATTATATATCACTGCAGATGTTGCTTCCAAACCAGAGGAAAGCTTGCTCCTGGTTCCTTCAAACAACAGGAACTCTGCAGATGCTGGAAATTCAAGCAACACACATCAAAGTTGCTGGTGAACACAGCAGGCCAGGCAGCATCTCTAGGAAGAGGTGCAGTCGACGTTTCAGGCCGCGACCCTTCGTCAGGACCTGGTTCCTTCGTTCACCAACACTTTTAATACAAAGTCAGAATTACTGTGCAGTGCAGCAACTCTTCGGGAGCCTATATGGGACCACAGCTTGCATACACCAAACCTGCACGTCAAGGATTTGACACCAAGCACCACAAGGCCACGTTAAGATACTTTCATCACCAATACCATTTAGGATTCCCAAGTTTGTCGAGCACAGACTCCAGACTAAAGTGCAAATTGTAGAAGCTTCTCATCCTCACAATCAGAATCCGGTTTATTATCTCTGAGACACATTGTGAAATCTACAAACAGGAAGTATTGCAAAAAGAGCAGAGAAACACTGAGGTAGTGTTAACGGGGTCATTGTCCATTCAGAACCGGATGACAGACGGGAGACAATGAACCCGTGGATTACTAAATCCTGTGCAAATCAGAAGTCCTATTTAACCTGAAGTGATAGAAGGAATATTAATGTTGATACACAAATGGAAAATGATCAGCAGGTAGAGCAAGGATCTATGTATACAGGAAACAGCTTCAGACCAAGCTCAGTGGATGTGAAAGCATTTAAAAAAACACAAGAGCTTTTACACTGCAGAGGTGGAGAGAGAAGGGAAGGTCTGTGGAAGAGTGCAGCCAAGAGCAACTGAATGGTGCAGCAGGTAGAAGTTCATTACCCACAGCTTACCTTTCGATAGATAATAACAGCTTCTTCCTCCAGGCCGTAAGACTACTGAACTCCCTGCCACCACCCAAAGCTCTCTGGTGGCAAATGGAAGTCAATAGATATTTGTACATTAACAAAGCAATGGTGTGGACAAGGTACAAGAGTATCTACCATCCTGAATGGGGAAAGCAGATTTAAGACACTCTGATCGTTTCCTTCTTCTAGCTTTCAAGCTTGAATCTAACAAGCTCTAATGTTTTAAAACAGGCACTGGTCAGACTGCACTTGGAGCATTGAGAGCAGTTTTGGGCCCCTTGTCTATGAAACGATGAGCTGGCATAGGAGAGGGTTCAGAAGAGGTTCACCAGAATGACCTTGGGAATGAAAGAGTTAACATACGAGCAGCATTTGATGGCTCTGGGCCTATACTCACTGGAATTCAGAAGAATGGCGGGGGGGGGGGGTAGATCTCATTGAAACCTATCAAAGGTTGCAAGGCCCAGAGAGAGTGGATGTTTCCTATAGTGGGGGAAGTATAGGAGTTAAGGGCACAGCCTTGACAGAAGGGCATCTTTTTAGAATAGATTAGGAATTTCTTTAACCAGAGGGTGATGAATCTCCAGGATTCTTTGCCACAGGCAGCTGTGGAGGCCAAGTCTTTATGTATACTTAAGTCAGAGGTTGATAGATTCTTGATTGGTCAGGGCATGAAGTGATATGGAGAGAAGGCAGGAGATTGTGGCTGAGAGGAAAACTGCATCAGCCATGGCTGAATGGGCCAAATAGCCTAATTCTGTCCCTCTGTCTTATGGTCTAATAATATTTTCACTTGAGTCTCAGTACTCCCGTCCCAATAACTTGCTTACTCAGGAAAGAGTTAATAGTTAAAGCAAGCAGAGCACAAAGTTGACGTCTTCTTCCGCAAACAATGATCAACTGCTGAGCTATAATTACAGTGTATAAAAGAGGAAACCCTTTCACTTTGTACTCTAAGTACATTGACCAAGCACACTCAACACTGTGGAGAATTGTGTGGAGGAAGCTGACAGAGTGACTTGGCGATAGCAACCCTGTTTCTAAGAATGTACGAGTTAAACAAACAGAAGGAGGGGTTGTGATCCGAGTATAACTGGATCAGCCTCTTCTCCCCACTCTCCCTGCACATCTCAAAGACTGAGAGGAGAAAGCAAAGGAAGACCCGTGCATTAACCCCTCCAATTCTGGACAAGTGTCACTGAAACACAAGATCACTGGGGGAGTTGGGCCTGATCGCACATTGGGCCAATGACAGGGAAATACCACTGGCAGCTTCCAGGATCAGTATTATACATGCGCCAGAGACAAACTGCACCGAGTATTAGTGCACATAGAATTGGAAACGAGGAGGTGACTATATTGGGTCCAACCTAAAGAAAGAACACAGCGAAGATGGACCCTGCTTCAGCAGGAACGTAGTTGATTTCAACAAGAAAAATTGGATTAAAGAACTGAGGTTGAAGCTGACACTCAAGTGGAAAGAATCAAATGATTAAAGGCGATTACAGGAAAGCCACAGTGACTCACTTTAAACTGCCCAAATGCAACATGTCATTTCTTTGTTGAATTCAATCACCAACCACATGCCTTGATTAGTGAGGTTTCAGTAGATTTCAGAAGCTAAGCTGGAAACAGACATCGGAAACTTTCAGCTCCAGAGACTGATTTGTGTGTGTAGTGCCAGAGAGGTTCACCATACACTTCAAAATGTAAACACCAGCTGCTACAGATGTGGTTCCTTGCATTTAACTTCTGAGCCGTAGTTATGACGGTGCAAAAACAAGTTAACTATTCTCTTTCTCAGACATTCCATTGGTTCTATCCACAGTGGACACAAGGCCATAGCTGCCTCGACCTGGTGAACTGGGTTCACTGCCAACTATTGGTGCTGTGTGGAGCTTGCACGCTTGCTGTAACTGTGTGAGCTTCCACCCGGTACACCAGCCACCTTGCACGTCCCAAGAACAGGTTAGGTGGCAAATGTTAACTATTACAGAGAAGACAGGTGGTAGGAGAGGATCAATGGGTTGGATGGCCTCCTTCAATACCTTGAGCAAAGTTAAAATAGGGCAGTTGCTACAATCTCACTGCCAAACCATTTATATCCAAAACTCCTCTACAGTCCTGTGCAAACCACCACCCTCCCTTTGCCATACATGTCCATTCTGAATTATGGCCATCCACATTTTGTCTTCTACTAGCCCAATCTCATCAATTCCAACTCCTTCAGGTGTGTGTGTGGGATAGTCAAAACACCAAAGCTAAAAAGACCATAAGATATAGGAGCAGAATTGAGTCATTTGTTCCATTGAGTCTGTTCCACTATTTTACCACGGCTGATCCATTTCCCTTGCAACCCATTCTCCTGCAGCTTTTGACGCCCTGACGAATCATCCTCCGCCTTAAATATATTCAATGACCTGGCCTCTACAGCCACCTGTGGTAATTAATTCCAGATTCACACAACTCCCTCCCCCCCCCGCCAACCGCCAACCAAGCTAAAGAAACTCCTTATCTCTGTTCTGAAGTGGCATCCCTCCATTTTGAGGCTATAGCCTCTGGTCTGAGACTCCTCCACCATAGGAAACATCCCCTTCACATCCGCTCTATCTAGGCCTTTCAACGTTCGATAGGTTTCAATGAGATTCCCTCCCCACCCCTCACTCTTCTAAATTCCATCTAGTAAACATCCAGAGCCATCAATCTTAAAGAAGAGGCCCAAAACTGCTCAGAACTCTCCAAGTGAGGCCTCCGAGTGTTTTATGAGGCCTCAGCATCACATCCTTGCTTCTATATTCTAGTCCTCTCAAAATGAAGGTCATGTAACCACCTCTAGAACAGAAAAATTTACAGGCCTAGTTCATGAAGCATAAAAATCTATGAGCATACTTCAAAAGGAGCAAGGAATGCTAATGGCTTAACAGCTGCATTCATAGAAACATAGAAAACCTACAGCACAATACAGGCCCTTTGGCCCACAATGCTGCAATGAACATGTACTTACTTTAGAAATTACCTAGGGTTACCCATAGCCCTCTATTTTTCAAAGCTCCATGTACCTGTCCAGGAGTTTCTTAAAACAGCCCACTGTATCTGCCTCCACTACCAAAGCCGACAATCCATTCCAGCACCCACTACTCTCTGGGTAAAAAAAACTTACCCCTGACATCTCCTCTATACCTACTTCCAAGCACCTTAAAACTGTGCCCTCTCATGCTAGCCATTTCAGCCCTGGGAAAAAGCCTCTGACTATCCACACGATCATCATCTTTGAACACCTCTATCAGTTCACCTCTCATCCTCCACCGCTCCAAGTACAAAAGGCTGTGTTCATTCAAACCATTCTCATAAGGCATGCTCCCCAATCCAGGCAACGTCCTTGTAAATCTCCTCTGCACCCTTTCTATAGTTTCCACATTCTTCCTGTAGTGAGGTGACCAGAACTGAGCACAGTACTCCAAGTGGGGCCTGACCAGGTTCCTATATAGCTGTTGCATTACCTCTCGGCTCTTAAACTCAATCCCACGATTGCTGAAGGCCAATGCACTGTATGCCTTCTGTGACGAAAGAGGGTTACAAAGAGTGCACATAGATTAAGATGTTAACTGTCCTGTGCTGGCACCAGTGGGATCAACAGTTGATCTGCCACTGGTCTTCAGGAGAAAGAGAGATAAGGAAGACAATGGAGCAGCATTTGGAAATGTTAATGAAGAGACGGGAGAGTTTAACGGAAGGAGACACGGTCTGAGAGCTGTCAAGATCAGCTCCTTTTTGAACCCTGAACTGTTTGAAGTGTGATAGACAGGCGATACCCCAGCAGGGGGATAAAAAGGGACAGGTTCGCTAAGGCAGGACACACACGACACCCCGAGGTAACGAGACCCTGGAAGCGGTGCGTCTCCCACAAGTCGGTGGGAGTTTTTGGAGGGCTGGTCGCAGGACCAAGCCGTAGACGCACAGGGTGGAAAGGTACGATCGGCGGGAACCTGGTGTGTGTCCGCCCTTGCCTGGGTGCCAGGTTCACTGCAGAGGAACAATCGTATCTGAAATGGAGGGGTCACAGTCGGTGACCTCAGAAGACATTACAAAGGGCTCGCCCGAAAGCTGACTGCGAAGAATATCGAAGGTCTGTGTGGAAGCTGTTTTGAATATTCACTTGCTTTCGCTCTCTCTCTCCTTCCCCCCCCCTTCCCTTCCCTCTGATCCTCCACACTGCCAAGAGTCTTACCATTAATACTACAAATGTATATTCTGCCATATCTGACCTATCAAAATGAACTACCTCACACTTATCTGGGTTGAACTCCATCTGCCACTTCTCAGCCCAGTTTTGCATCCTATCAATGTCCCGCTGTAAACTCTGACAGCCCTCCACACTATCCACAACACCCCCAACCTTTGTGTCATCAGCAAATTTACTAACCCATCCCTTCACTTCCTCATCCAGGTCATTTATAAAAACCACGAAGAGAAGGGGTCCCAGAACAGATTCCTGAGGCACACCACTGGTCACCGACCTCCATGCAGAATATGACCCATCTACAACCACTCTTTGCCTTCTGTGGGCAAACCAATTCTGGATCCACAAAGCAAGGTCCTCTTGGATCCCATGTCTCCTTACTTCCTCAATAAGCCTTGCATGGGGTACCTTGTCAAATGCCTTGCTGAAATCCATATACAGTACATCTACTGCTCTACCTTCATCAATATGCTCAGAAAATTCAATCAGGCTCGTAAGGTATGACTTGCCTTTGACAAAGCCATACTGACTATTCCTAATCATATTATACCTCTCCAAATGTTCCCAAATCCTGCCTCTCAGGGTCTTCTCCATCAACTTACCAACCACTGAAGTAAGACTCACTGGTCTATAATTTGTTGGGCTATCTCTACTCCCTTTCCTGAATAAGGGAACAACATCTGCAACCTTCCAATCCTCCAGGACCTCTACCGTCCCCATTGATGATGCAAAGATTATTGCCAGAGGCTCAGCAACCTCCTCCCTCGCCTCCCACAGTAGCCTGAGGTACATCTCATCCAGTCCCAGAGACTTATCCAACTTGATGCTTTCCTAAAGCTCTAGAACATCCTTTCTTGATGTCCACATGCTCAAGCTTTTCAGTCCACTGTAAGTCATCCTAACAATCACCAAGATCTTTTTCCACAGTGAATACTGAAGCAAAGTATTCATTATCTCTGCTATCTCCTCCGGTTCCATACACACCTTTCCACTGTCACACTTGATTGGTCCTATTCTCTCACGTCTTATCCTCTTGCTCTTCACATGCTTGTAGAATGCCTTGGGGTTTTCCTTAATCCTGTCCGCCAAGGCCTTCTCATGGCCCCTTCTGGCTCTCCTAATTTCATTCCTAAACTCCTTCCTGCTTGCCTTATAATCTTCTAGATCTCTATCGTTACCTAGTTCTTTGAACGCTTCTTAAGCTTTTTTCTTCTTGACTAGATTTTCAACAGCCTTTGTACATCACGGTTCCTGTATCCTACCATCCCTTCCCTTTCTCATTGGAACGTACCCATGCAGAACGCCGCACAAATATCCCCTGAACATTTGCCATATTTCTGAGAACATCTGTTTCCAATTTATGCTTCCAAGTTCCTGCCTGATAGCTTCATACTTCTCCTTACTCCAATTAAATGCTTTCCTAACTTGTCTGTTCTATCCCTCTCCAATGCTATGGTAAAGGAGATAGAATTGTGATCACCATCTCCAAAATGCTCTCCCACTGACAGACCTAACACTTGACTAAGTTCATTTCCCAATACCAGATCAAGTACAGCCTCTCCTCTTGTAGGCTATAAAAGCCTTCAATCATACCATGCACCTTTTCACAATTCCCTACTTACATCAGTTTCTTAATGATTCCTGACCCCTCTCCTCTCCACCCCACCTCCTTTTCTGCAACTTCAAAAACCTCCTCCTTTTCTGATTCCTGTTCTGAGGTGGGAGCATTGACCCTGAGATGATCACCATCACTCTTCTCCCCCCTTGCAGCATTTTCTGTTCTTGTTTTGTTTAGTGTGAAGCAGGGATCCAATCTGGCACATACTTGGATTCAGAACTGTTTACGGAGCAAAACATTTATCAGCAGAGTCACCAAGCAAGGCACATTGCCAGAATTTAAAATGATTAAGCAATTCAAGAATAGCCCGTGCAATATTCCAACACTTCTTCCGATTTCTTGGGAATTAACCACTGAAAGAGAAGCAAGATATACATGTTAATAGGTACACTGAGTAGAAATTTAAGGAATTGCAGAGATTTTCCCATTCCTCCCCCCCAAACTTCCTACAAAGCATGATACCTGGACTTAGAAACAGATTAACCAGTGAGATCACTGCTCTACAAAGGGGTGCTATCTATTGACTTCATTACTCATCACTGCTCCAACTCCAAACTCGAAAGACAACGGCTGATCATTTGCCATCTCCTTCCTGCTCCTGAGGATTCTAACTCTAGAATTGTCAACGTTAACAGTCAGCATCGAACCAGGTACTTCAATGCCGAGTCCATGCTGACCGTGAAGCATTTAGATACACTAATCCCATTCTACTGTCCCTTCATCCCATCAACTCCAACCACCCCACCACCCCTCAGTTCCCCCACTCACCAACACACCAGCTTACAGATTGCAAGCAGCCGCCTAACTCCACCCACACACTTTTCCCCTTCACATCACCTGCCAGCTTGTAATCCTCCCTCTCTCATCACCTTCTCTTCCGGCTTCTTCCCCCTTCCTTTTCAGTCCTGATGAGGGGCTCAGTCCAGAATGTTAACTATTTATTCCCCTCCATGGATGCTGCCTGACCTGCTGAGATCCTCCAGTGTTTGCTATTTGTCACAACCAACCTGATAGCATGAACATTGATTTCTCTAACTTCTGGTAATTTCTCCCCCTTCTCATTTTGTCCATTCCCATTCCAGTTCCCCTCTCACCCCTTCTCCTCTCACCTGCCCATCACCTGCCTCTGATGCCCCTCCTATTGTTCAGTCTTTCTCCACTCAGAATCCTTCTCCTTCAGCTGTTTACCTCATCCTTCTATCCCCTCCCAGCTTCTTACTTCAACCCTCTCCCGCCACCTTCCTTCTCACCTATCACTTGCCAGCGTATATTCCTTCTCCCCCCCTCCCCCCAACCTTCTTACTCTGGCTTTTGACTCCTTCCTTTTAAGGTCTCAGCCAGAAACATCTAGATTATTTTCCTCCATAGATGCTGCCTGACCTGCTGAGTTCCTCCAGCATTGTGTATGCATTTCCCTGGATTTCCAGCATCTCTTGTGCCTACCAACTCATCTTTTGGAAATGGGACACAACAAAACCCAGTCACACTCCACTGAGACAGTGGCAGGGGATCAGGATTCAACCTGCATTGCACAAGCCGAGGTTGAAGCACTGAGCTGCATCATAGCCCTGTTCAGTGCAGGTCTTGCAGTTCAGGAAGGGGAGGGCCGTCTCCAGCTTGATCGCAAAAGGAAGCACTCAAAAACAGAGAAAACAACCATGACAACTAACCTCAGCCTGCAGGTTTGCACAGGGAAAAAGGCATTAAAAACCTGACAGAACTCATGGCTTTGGAAAGGCATTCAGAACATTGGATGTTTCCCAACAATCCTTTGAACCTTTAGTTTTTAAAACTACTCCAATGATGGACACAGGTAATGACAAGGTTAGTAAAGGTAATGTTCACTTTTGGTGCCTGCCAACACCATCAAGAAACATTGATACAAGTGTAGAATTAACCTTGCTAACCTTAGCTAGCAGATTAAGTCCTGACGAAGAGCTGTAACTGCATTTCCTGTATTGCCATCTTTTATTGTTACTCAGCGAAACACGGCCATTTCTCCAACACCCAAAACAGATGAAAACAGGTCCACTTGCAACACAAATACATTTCTCAGCAAGTAAACATCTTTCCACCTAACTGATGTTAAATTTGGAACAGTCTGCCTCTCAATAGAATGCACTTTCCAGTTATGACATTACTCTGGTAATGGCATTCCCTATCAATTAATAAGAAACTGCATTCTGTGACACCATCGCATCAGCATACCCATAGAGATAAGGCAGATGATTACAGTGCTTCAAGATGGACAATTGTGAACATTCAACTACACTTGTATGTATTTCACAGAACAGGACTCTCAATTAGTGGGATCAAATTCAGAGACATCCATCTTAAAAAATGCACTTGACTGCATCCAATGCTTCCTGATATAATTAAAGAGCCCACTCCCTAGCTCCTTTCCCTCAACCAAAACTATCTGTCGTCATCTGCCCCCCGCTGAAACAAAACCCTTTCTCCTTGTAGTCTCACCAAATGCCATAGTGCTCAAAGTCTCTCATTCTCCAGCACAGAGTTCTTTACCTTCCTCTCATTTCTTCCTCCCATTCAGCTTGAACTCTAAATCACCATAGCCGAAGTCAGGAATAATCTGCTCACGACAATTACACCATATTTTCGTTCTTTTCTCCTGCATTGAGCTTCTCCCTTGTACTTAATACAACCAATACAACCATTTGCAGCCATCAGATCCACCTGTAAACCACTTCAGCAACATCTCGGACCTCATGGTCCACTGGATCTGATCAAGATCGTTACCGCTTCCAAACACAAAAGGAATTCCGCATTTTACCAGCTCACCTGGAGATCCCACCCCCTATCCACCTACTCCCACCACCTCACACTGCCATGCTGGTATGCAACATTAACGAACAAAACAGAACAGGCAGGCGGCCACGCCCTCCCTCTACAACCATCTTCCTCGTGTTCCAGCACTGCCTTCTCTTGCAACCCTCCAAGTGATGACCCCAACTCCTCTACCACCTCACTTAACCATCTTCTCCGCCTTTCTGCTTATGGTACATCTTGACCCAGGTCAGCAAACACTTTCACCCTAACCATCAAACCTGCGAAGCTTGATTGAAAGCACAACTAGCCAATAGCAATGTCTTGAGAGTATGGCCCTGCAAGTCATACATAGCAAAAAGCCGACTCAGAATGATCCAGGAACTCAAATTAGCAATGCTGAAAGAAGCCAGTATCAAGGTTGTGCCCCTGCATTACCATCACGTTCTGGTGCAGTCCACCACTTGCTGGTCCACAAGCTCAGCAGATTGTGCCCACTCTTTTCTGCTTGAGATCATATTCCCAGACGCAGAAGGTTAGCCCATTTCTGCAGTGAAATGATACACAAAAGATGGTCGGTGGTGCTGGTGGTGGTGGTGGATGATGTGACGCAGTTGGAGCTGAAGTAAGCAGTATCAGCAGAGGCCAAAACAGTCCTCGTTTAAATACTTGTCAGAAATAAAATTAATCTACTGCTTCCTCACATTATCCAACTATGAAAATCCATCTTGTATTTCTATCTGTAGATAAAAATGCAAATAACTGTTCTCAGAAAAGTCTTTGTAGGCATTCCAACCATTCTGGAATTCAGGTTGCTTGCAAGTATTTATTGAACCTTAGATGGTTTAAGAAGCTATCAATTTTAAGGAGAGGCAACATTATATTTCACTGTCGTCTTTGGGTGCACACGGTCTTGCATCAAAAACATCCGCCACTCTAACCCTCTCCAAGCACCGAGCTACGCAGTTGAAAATTGGGCTGGTATCTGCAGAACACGCAGAATCCCGGTGTAACGCAGCTGAATGTCTGAAGTCTCGACTGCTGCGCACCCGGCCCCAAACTGTTGCAATAACATAAATCAGCTCGCTGGAAGTAAACGCGCACGTCAAATAAAAATCAACGGGCTTGTACATTCACCCAGAGCCATTTAAAAAAAATGTTTCCTCCGCCAGTTTAAAGGCAGAGATATCAGGAGCACTTTTAGAAGGAACGTTGAATTTTAAAATCGTTTTTACTCCGTACCTCATAAAATGCCATCAACATGACTGCGACGTGATTGGACCCCAATCTGCATCCAAAAATGAATCAGATTAAGACCAGGTTACAGCGTCCAGTTATCAGCCACAACTAATCCCCGAAGCTGAGCTCATCTTTGCCCGGAATTTAATTTCCCCGCCTTGTTTGAACCGCGATTGAACTGAGAAGGGCTGGAGAAGGCGTCAGCCAGCAGAGTGTGCATCTCTTGTGTTTGTTCAGTTCTGATAACCGGGAAAAGTTGGGTGATTTCAGTGGAAATTCCAGTCACTGGTGTCACCTCCCCGTGTCCTGATGCGGTCAAGTTCACTGACGCGAATGTATCAGGATCATGACGGGAAACCAGCGAGGGTGAGTCAAACTGATTTAATCCCCCACACCGCCACTATCCTCCCCAGACAGGGCAACTATCTGGAAGGCGCTTCCGACAGATGAACTTTATCGCCAGCTAATAATGGCTGGCGCACTGCCCGAAGACATCTATTGCGCGTACAACGGGCCTCCATTCCACTCCTTTAAGTTCCTCAGTTTCTTATGTAAATAGTCGCATGCACGCACCCAGCACTGCGCGCACCCGTCTCCCTTTTCCTCGGGCACGGGTCTGGATGTAAACAAATCCCATTATTCGACCACCCTCCCCCCTCACCCCGACAAGAGGATATCTATCGGCAAAAGAAAAATCATTAATATTCCTCTTCAAAAATCATCACGCATTTAATAGTGATCACGACGCTCAAAATTCCAAAGTCTGCAATTAAATATATATTGATAAAGCAATTTACATATTAAATTAAAACACAAGCCACAATGCAACACTGCACATACTTTAACGCAAGTCTATAAATAATATCTAAATGGATTTGCAACTTTTAAAGACTTATTTTGAATCTAATCTATTTGCCACGGTGCATTTTATTTACCTGCGCGCTCTTGGAGTTGCTTTTCAAGTAGTGGTTTCCAAGAGGGGGAAAAAGGCAGTGATGTTATTAGGGAAAGTAAGTTAAAAGGTTGCTGCGTCACAGGGAGACAGAAACAAGTTACATCCGTCAGAAGGCTGAGAGCTCTGGAAGTACTTGGTTACTTTGCAGAAGACATGTTGGCTATGCAATGTAACGCAGAGACCTACAAATTATTACATTAACGATTTTAAAAGATCTTTTTTTCCTGCTTCTTGGGAAGCAAAGAAATCCTCCTCAAGCCTCACGCGAACGCAGCATCCTCCTTCCTATCCGTGCGCGTTCACGCCGACGAGCACGCGTCGCGCAGCTGCAGTTGCGCATCATCCGCAAGCGCGTCCCCGCGACTGTTTATTTCCCTTCTTCCGCGTCTTAAACCCTGGATGTGCGCTGTATTAATGGAACCCAAGGGGAGAGGTGCCAATGCTCTTTGCAACGGTTGCAAGAAAATTTAACTTTGCAAAGGACTTGGGCCGCAAAAGTAAACATCGTCACGGGCGCGCTCACGCCGGCCTCCAACGCGCGTCAGGTGCTGCTCACTCACTGTACCTCGCCGGACTATGGTGACGTCTTTATCATTTCTGTTTACATCCTGTTCGCTGGGGGGGGGTCAGTACTTTTAATGCCAGTTAGTTAATATAAACACTAGTTAACAAGCTAATAAACAAATTTAACACAGAAAAAAGAACTCGCTAAACTGGAAGGAGAAGAGGCGTGCACTGAGATCCTGCTTGTGTTTTGGATCTGGACCATGTCAACACAGCGTCAGCACCCATGTTTACCTCCAGCCTGAATTTTATCTGCGCAACATGAGCTGGAATGCGGACATGAAGTGAAACACTCTATAACATCAGCCATGTGGCAATCGACCTCGGTTAGAAGTGAAGACATGACGCAACATGCAACTAAAAACACTTTCCTTTGAATAATAAACTCTACACGCTGTCAGGAAGGCATTGAAAGAAAGTTGCTGTAAATCTAACACCAGCTCGTCCTCGGTTTGTGAACTGCGTCAGGAGGCACAACCCGGCTTTTTAAGAATTGCAATACTCCCTCGTCTCAGACGCCGCAGAGTTACATTTTATTACAAACATTGGGTTCAAAGGGTCGACTTAAACCGATTGTTGCGTTTCTGATTAGACCTGGCCACTTACGTTTCCGAGCTGTCCGCTTCTGCGACCTTTCGACCTTCCCCCAACAGATGCGGGTTTTAATTTGTTGAAGAGACTTTTGGGCAGCCCACCTGAGGTGGAGGTAGACACTGACAGCAAGTGGGGCAGAGTTAAATCGGAGCTCGGTGACCATCCATCCCACACACAGCAGGGGAATCTCGCCAGCACCGTTTGGGTGAAGAGCCGCCGGACTTCAGGCTGGGCAGTAAGCAGTGAATTGCAGCACTCCAACGTGTTTCTACCCCATGAGTATATGTTTTCTGTTGTTTCGTAACTTGATTATATCATGTCGATTATCATGTGACACTCCGAGGCCTCTATGGAAACTTGGAGGGGGGGTGATTGGTGGAAAGGGCAGGGCCATGTGACAAAGCTTGCAATTTTCTCTCATAATAACACCGCTAGGCTGAAAGAGCAAAATCCAACCTACAGTGCGGCGAGGTCACGTCTCTTACTTTTGTTTCTGAGGTTCATTTTCGCTATGCAACGAGACCCAAGCTATACACACTTCATCCTACCCCAACATAGGATCTGTACTTCCAGTATGTCACCGCGGAGGAAGTTTATGCATTTTTTAAAGAGATCGCTATTTTTAAATGTTGTAGTCTAAAGCGGGCAGCTAAAAGCTTAAAGGGAGACGAGCATGCACTGAATGATACACAAACATATACAATTTTGTTTACAGCGGCTGTCTATGTAATGTTATTTGAATTGCCTGCCCTCTACGTACTTAGCTGCTTATCGATGCTAACTTGCTCCTCTGCCGAGTCATGGCAAACAGAACTGGTTCGGACTTCGCTACAGCCTGAGAGGGAAAAATACCCGAACGCAACAGTGTCGACCACCAGGTTTGTTTGCTACCGGTTATATATAACATTGAAAATAACCTAATTTTCTTATGTCTTTCCCTGGGATGCACAAAAAAAACCCGGATATTATTCAAATGCCACATGGATTCAGATGCAACAATAATAAACAACAGGCATTAAGAAGCAATGAGTCATAAAAGACAAATACGCCAATAATACGTCAACTGACTTGCTGTTCAGTGGAGAATTGCACATGTGATTCAATGTGCCTTTCTGGTAAAAAGCTGAACAACAAAATACATCATCACCTTCCAGTGATTTCCTGGACGTGTTCTGGAAGGCTCAAGTGAAAGAGACATCTGACGTGGGACAGAGAGAGAGAGAGACATTTCCGTGGGAGGTTTTGCAATGGATAAGAGCAAATGGAAAGTTTATATTTCCATCTGTAACACTGGCTAAGTTGGCATGTTGCTACATACAGGGAGTGAGCTCGCAGACGTTCTGTGCTTGGCTTTATTTTGGATCCTCATTATTTATGGTTAAATAGCAGCAGTTTGGCAAGCGCGGCTGTGGATTTGGTCTGCGTGGAGGTCACCTGTTGTGTGTGCTGAGTGGCTGGGAGCTGGCGAAGAGACGCGCTGCAGCGCCGCCATTGGCGGGAGGACGTAATTGCAGCCTAACTGGTTACAACTGGCAACACCTGCCAGTTACATGGACTCTGGAATACAGAGTGGAAAAGTTGACTCCTTGACAAAAGAATGTCAATTGGAAGCAAGGTTTTGTGATAGAAATATGCAGGTAAATGCTTTTATCCTTTTTTAATTCTTTTATTCCAAAGTCAAGAAGGTCAGATTCCCAACTGTGAACATCTGCAAAAGCCTGTCCTGGCCCAATCACATAGATACCACAGTCAAGAAAGCTCACCAATGCCTCAACTTCCTCAGAAGGCTAAAGAAGTTTGGTGTGTCCCCATTGTCCCTCACCAAATTTAACGATGAACCATAGAAAGTATCCCATCTGGATGTACCACAGGATGGTTAAGCACCTGTTCTGATTGAGACAGCAAGAAACTGCAGAGGATTGCAGACCCAGCTCAGCAAAGCACAGAAATCAGATTCCTTTCTATGTACTGACACTGCTTCACTAAAGAAACCAGCATAATCATAGACTCCACATAGCCCGCACAGTCTCTCCTCTCCTCTGCCTTGGGGAAAAGCCTGAAAGCTTGTACCACCAGACCCAAGGACAGCTTCTATCATGCAATTATAAGTTAATTGTATAGTTCCCTTGTACAATATGACAGACTCTTGACCTCACAATCTACCTCATCATGGCCCTGTGCCTGCACTGTACTTCCTTTGTAACTGTAACGCTTTATTCTGCATCCTGTCCTTCTTTACCTTTGTACTACCTGAATACACGGGTCTGAATGGATTCTAAGTAAAACAAAGTTTTACGACAATACAGTAATGAACCAATTTACCAATAATAACCCATAAACAGAAGAGATTCTGCAGATGCTGGAAATCCAGAACAACACACACAAAATACTGGAGGAACTCAGTAAGTCAAGCAGCATCTGTTGAGGGGGAATAAACAGTCAAATTTTCGGGCCAAGTCCTGATGAAGGGTCTCAGCCTGAAACATTGATCGTCTATTCCCCTCAATAAATGCTGCCTGAGCTGCCGAGTTCCTCCAGCTCTTGGTGTTTGTAACTCAGAGGGAGGCTCTTCACCCCACTGGCTCTAAGCCAGCTCCCCATTAACCCTTAGTTCTGTCTAACTCTGCAATTTTTTCTCTTTCCCAAAAGTCCATCGACGACTCTTTGAGATATTTTACCACTAACCAACACTAACTAATACACCCAGTGGCCACTTTATTAGGGACTCCCGTATACCTGCTCGTTAATGCAAATATCTATTCAGCCAACTCAATGAATTAAAGCATGCAGGCATGGTCAAGAGGTTCAGTTGTTGTTCAGACCAAACATTAGAATGGTGAAGAAATGTGATCTAAGTGACTTTGACTGTGGAATGATTTTTGGTGCCTGTTGAGGTGGTTTGAGTTTCTCGGAAGTTGTTGATCTCCTGGGATCTTCACAAACGGCAGTCCCTAGAGTTTACAGAGAATGGTATGAAAAACAATTTAAAACAATCCAGTGAGCAGCAGTTCTGTGGGCAAAAATGCCTTGTTAATGAGAGTGGTCAGAGGAGAACAGCTAGGCTGCTTCAGATTGACAGGAAGGCGACAGTAACTCAAGTAACCATGTGTTACAATAGTGCATCTCTGAATGCACAACGCATCGAACCTTGAAGTAGATGGGCTACAGCAAAAGAAGATCACAAACATATAGAAATATACTCAGTGCCCACTTTGTTACGTACAGGAGCAACTAATAAAGTGGCCACTAAGTGTAACCTGGGGATACGAATTGACAATAAACTGGACTGGTCAAAGAACACTGAGGCTGTCTACAAGAAGGGTCAGAGCCGTCTCTGTTTCCTGAGGAGACTGAGGTCCTTTAACATCTGCCAGACGATGCTGGGGATTTTCTACAAGTCTGTGGTGGCCAGTGCTATCATGTTTGCTGTTGTGTGCTGGGGCAGCAGGCTGAGGGTGGCAGACACCAACAGAATCAACAAACTCATTCCTAAGGCCAGTGATGTTGTGGGGATGGAACTGGACTCTCTGACGGTGGTGTCTGAAAAGAGGATGCTGTCTAAGTTGCATGCCATCTTGGACAATGTCTCCCACCCACTACATAATGTACTGGGTGGGCACAGGAGTACATTCAGCCAGAGACTCATTCCACCGAGATGCAACACAGAGCGTCATAGGAAGTCATTCCTGCCTGTGGCCATCAAACTTTACAACTCCTCCCTTGGAGGGTCAGACAACCTGAACCAATAGGCTGGTCCTGGACTTATTTCATAATTTACTGGCATAATTTACATATTACTATTTAACTATTTATGGTTCTATTACTATTTATTATTTATGGTGCAACTGTAATGAAAACCAATTTCCCCCGGGATCAATAAAGTATGACTATGACTATTTAAAAGTAACACAACATTGGGATATAGTAGGAAAGGGGAGAGACCAGGAGGAAATCCACAGAAGCTATGGAGAGAACTTGCAAACTACACACAAGCAGTATCAAAAATCAGTACTAAACTCTGGATACAGGAGCTTTGGACTGGCTGTACTATCTGCCACAATGAGTGCTTTGGTTATTTGGTTTGGTATTTTTGTTCTCATTAGACCTTCTGCTATCTCATTTAGTGCCACAGAAACAGGCCCTTTGGCCCAACTTGTCTGTGCTGACCAAGATTCCTTTCGAAGCTCATCTCATTTTCCTTCGCTTAGTCCATATACCACTAAACCTTTCCTGTCAATGTCTGAGTGCCTTTTAACTATTGATAATAAAACTCAAGAGCAAAGGTAGTAGGATAGGAGTCAGCTTTGCGGCCACTATGTTTGCCTTGCCATTGTAATTCCCAATGCCTTTTTCATAACCTATGATTTCCCTTAGATGAAAAATTAGCCATAAATATATTTATTGACTCAACCAACACATTCCTCTGGGATTGAAATTTCCAAACGTTAACAACCTTCAGCGGGAATAAATTCCTTGTCATTTCCATCCTAAATGAGCAACCCCTTATTCTGAAACTATGCTGCCTCACTTGAGACTTAACACGCAAGGGAAAATATCCTGTCATTGTAATCCTATCCAGTATCTCAGAATCTTAGCAATAAATTCACTGTTCGTTATTTTAAACTTTCACAAGTATGGGCCCAATCTGCTCAATCAATCCCCTTATTCCATGAATCAAACTAGAGAATTACTCTGAACTGCCTGCAATACAAGTCAAGTCTACCTCTCCTTTCAGCAGGAGACCAAACACTTGAACTGTAATCCAGGCTTAGTCTCACCAAGACCCAGTATAGTTACAACAAGACTTCTTCACTTTTACAGACCACTTCCTTAGCAATAATGACTGACATTTCATTTGTTTTTCTAATTATACATTGCACCTGAACAAGGATGTACATGGTGCTAAATAAATTAAGCTACTTTTGTACTTTGAAACAGGAGAATACTTGTGGAATTAATATTATGATTAAATAAATGACATGCCATTTTATGTCCTAAATTAACAATGAGCATTAATTGTCAGAAGAAACTCACAATGAAAAATGGAGGCAAATTCCATTAAAAGAGGGTGATAATTATTTATGGTTGAGGATGAAAAGAAACAAAAAGACAAATATAGTTAAATCAAGTATTGAGTACAGTGGTTTCCAGTTAATTAGACCATTGGTTGGTCGGGGCAGCCAATGCAGTTTCAAACATTCAGGTTTGGAGACGCCAGAAATGGCCGAGAGTGAAAATAGAATGATTTCACTACTTCAGCGAGTTAGGAATTACGAAGAATTTTAAGATATTGACAATAATCTTATATGTTACTTTGAAAATGAAGATTTGGAGGATGCAATTATCTAAAACAGGGGCTCCCAAACTGGGGTTTATGAACCCCTCAGTTAATGATAGGGGCCCATGGCATAAAAATAACATTGTATGAAGGCACGTTATCTACATAGGTGTCTGCACTGATTTTGTTCATTTATAATCAATCAAAAGAACACAGCAGATGAATTCCTCTGTCAATGACTATTAGGAACTAATGCACAGTTTTATAATCCTATAGAAGTATTAGTAGTGTTCTAATTTGTTCTGTATTTCATTTAAATACATTAATTGTTACTCAGTTGAACAGTAGTTTGTCTTTTTTATACCTTTTAATTATTTCCATGAAACTTTGACTAATTGGGGCGGCTGCTTAATTGAGTCAAAATAGAATGGTCCCGAGGTGCCTCAATTAACCAGAATCCACTACCCTTCGTTCCCATAGGAACGTTGCCTTGTGCAACACACAAACTTAGCAGAACACCACGGCTTTAGAGAGACATCTTGCATCTCCTGCACAAGATATTACATGGCCAGTTAAATAAACTTAGTGCTTGGTGCTTTGAACCCAGAGGCAATAAAAATTAGACAAAGTTGGCCATGTTCATTTAGATACTGGAGAAAGGATTTTTATCCCAGTAGAGATGTAGGAACTGATCCAATCTAAAATAAAATAGTGTATACATAAAATGCAAAGTATGACTACAATACTTGAAAGGGAATAGGCTTTCCATACTCTTCTCAAAGTTAAATAAAATTTAATTATCGAAGTACATATATATCATCATATACTACCCTGAGATTCATTTTCTTGTGGACATTCACAGTAGGTACAAAGAAACACAATAAAATCAATGAAAGCTACTCACAAAGATGGGCAAACAATCAATACATAAAAGACAGCAAACTGCAAATACAAAGAGAAACACAAATAATAAATAAATATATAAAACTGAGAACATGAATTGTAGGTCCTTGAAAGTGAGTCCATGGGTTGCAGAATTGGTTCGGTGTTGAGGTGAGTGAGGTGATCCACGCTGGTTCAGGAGCCTGGTGGTCGAGGGGTAATAACTGTTCCTGAACCTGGTGGTATGGGACCTAAGGCTCCAGTAACTCTTTCCCAATAACAGAAGCAAGAAGAGAGCATGGTCTGGATGCCGGGAGACCTTGAAGATCGACGCTGCTGTCTTGTGGCTGTGCTCCTTGTAGATGTGCTCAATGGTGGGGATGGCTTTTCCTGTGACGGACTGGGTGGTATTCACATCTTTTTGTCAGCTTTTCCATTCATGGGTATTGGTGTTTCCATAGCAGGCTGTGATACAACCAGTCAGGATACTCTTCACTGTACATCTATGAAAGTTTGTCATAGTTTTAGATATGCCAAATCTGCACGATCTTTTAAGAAAGTAGAGACACTGTTGTGCCTTCTTTGTGATGGCACTTACATGCTGGTCCCAGGACACATCCTCTGAAATGATAACGCCAAAGAATTTAAAGTTTCCACCCTTGGTCCCGCAATGAGGACTGGCTCATGGACCTTCGGTTTCCTCCTCCTGTGGTCAATAATCACCTCTTTAGTTTTGCTGACATTGAGTGAAAGGTTGTTGGTGTGGCAACCATTCAGCCAGATTTCCAATCTCCCTCCTACATGCTGATTCATCACCACCTTTGGGCCCACAGCAGTCATGTCATTAGCAAACATAAATATGGCATTGCAACTGTACGTAGCCTCACAGACGTAAGTATACCTAAATGTAAATTGAGTTGAGCAGGGAGCCTTGCAAAGTGCCTGTGCTGATGGAGATTGTGGAGGACATACTGTTATCAATCCGAATTCACCCACTTCTACAGTGGACCTGCTGAATTGAAGCTGTAATCCGATTCCTGGCTAAGTAATAACCTGACGTACTGAGGGAATATCCATACATCCTGGGTTATTTCAGTCCTGCAGATGAATTGTCACCTGACCCTGAAGTTTTTGGTATCAGTGTTGTTCCTCTCAGTGTGAACTTTTCCCCAGTGGCCACTATACAGCTGTTCCAGAAAAGGTTTAGGATATTTCATTATAATTTCAGAAACTTCCAATCAGACCAAAAAAGAGTAATCAACACCAGCTCTTTACCAATCATCCTTATTTACCTCTGATATATTCTATTATCCACCTGTACTCCCCATTACTTTTCAGCCGATTATTAAAGATTACTAAAACATAGTAAAAACATAGTCACGCAACACACATAAAAGTTGCTGGTGAACGCAGCAGGCCAGGCAGCATCTCTAGGAAGAGGTGCAGTCGACGTTTCAGGCCGAGACCCTTCGTCAGGACTTGAATTTCCAGCATCTGCAGAATTCCTGTTGTTTGCGTTTTTAAAAACATAGTCATACTTTATTGATCCCGGGGGAAATTGGTTTTCGTTACAGTTGCACCATAAATAATAAATAGTAATAGAACCATAAATAGTTAAATAGTAGTATGTAAATTATGCCAGTAAATTATGAAATAAGTCCACAACCAGCCTATTGGCTCAGGGTGTCTGACCCTCCAAGGGAGGAGTTGTAAAGTTTGATGGCCACAGACAGGAATGACTTCCTATGACGCTCTGTGCTGCATCTCGGTGGAATGAGTCTCTGGCTGAATGTACTCCTGTGCCCACCCAGTACATTACGTAGTGGATGGGAGACATTGACCAAGATGGTATGCAACTTAGACAGCATCCTCTTTTCAGACACCACCGTCAGAGAGTCCAGTTCCATCCCCACAACATCACTGGCCTAACGAATGAGTTTGTTGATTCTGTTGGTGTCTGTTTCCCTCAGCCTGCTGCCCCAGCACACAACAGCAAACATGATAGCACTGGCCACCACAGACTCATAGAACATCCTCAGCATCGTCCGGCAGATGTCAAAGGACCTCAGTCTCCTCAGGAAATAGAGACGGCTCTGACCCTTCTTGTAGACAGCCTCAGTGTTCTTTGACCAGTCCAGTTTATTGTCAATTCGTATCCCCAGGTATTTGTAATCCTCCAACATGTCCACACTGACCCCTGGATAGAAACAGGGGTCACCGGTACCTTAGCTCTCCTCAGGTCTACCACCAGCTCCTTAGTCATTTTCACATTAAGCTGCAGATAATTCTGCTCACACCATGTGACAAAGTTTCCTACTGTAGCCCTGTACTCAGCCTCATCTCCCTTGCTGATGCATCCAACTATGGCAAAGTCATCGAAAAACTTCTGAAAATGACAAGACTGTGCAATAGTTGAAGTCCGAGGTGTAAATGGTGAAGAGAAAGGGAGACAAGACAGTCCCCTGTGGAGCCCCAGTGCTGCTGATCACTCTGTCGGGCACATGTACTGTGGTCTGCCAGTCAGGTAATTAAGAATCCATGATACCAGGGAAGCATCCACCTGCATCGCTGTCAGCTTCTCCCCCAGCAGAGCAGGGTGGATGGTGTTGAACGCACTGGAGAAATCAAAAAACATGACCTTCACAGTGCTCTCTGGCTTGTCCAGGTGGGCGTAGACACGGTTCAGCAGGTAGACGATGGCATCCTCAACTCCTAGTCGGGGCTGGTAGGTGAACTGGAAGGGATCTAAGTGTGGCCTGACCACAGGCCGGAGCAGCTCCAGAACAAGTCTCTCCAGGGTCTTCATGATGTGGGAGGTCAAATCCACCGGTCTTTATTTGTCACATGTACATCGAAACATGCAGTGAAATGCTTCATTTGTGTCAACTCATATCAGCAAGGATTATGCTGTGTACGTGCCACCATGCTCCCAGAACCAACATAGCATGTCCACAATGCTAACCCTAACCATACATCTTTGGAATGTGGGAGAAAACTGGAGCACGTAGAGGAAACCCACATGGTCATGGGGTACAAAATCCTTACAGGGGCAGGGAGGAATTGAACTTCAATTGGTGATTACTGGCGCAAACCACTATACATGCTTTCTGAAATTCCTGTCCTTAACTTCAAACTTGATTAATCATTTACATGCTGTTGGTTGAAAAACAGGCCATAATTCTTCCAGTTGTAGATTATTTAGGGCAGTTGGCAACCCATTTCAGATTTAGCACAGACTTACAGGATTAACTGCATTCTGTGGACAATGGACAAAGTAAATTTCAAAACAATATCAGTTCAAAACAAGTGGTAGACTTTATATCTGACAGTGGCAAATACCTTTCTGAAAATATTAAATGCTTACAAGATGGGGGATTCATTGGCTAATTTTGTGGCTGACCGAAGTTGCAGATAATTGTGTCAAGAGTAGACAAATGGAAGTGTTTGGCACTGGCTGGCTGGTTTTCTGTTTGGATCACAAGTTTGATAATACAATTTGATATGGGTCAAACCGGGATTATCGTTGGTATTTCAGATTGCCCTGATTACCTACAGTTGAAACATGCTATGAGGAGATTTGGTACGCCACCAAAGACACTCTCAAGTTTCTACAGATGTACTGTGGAGAGCATTCTAACTTGTTGCATCACCATCTGGTATGGAGGAGCCACTGCACAGCATCAGTAAACGCTGCAAACAAAAGGTTGTAAACTCTGTCAGCTTCATCATGGGCACTGGCCTCCCCACCACAGAGGACATCTTCAAAAGATGATGTCTCAGAAAGGCAGCATCCGTCATTAAGGACACCCACCACCCATCAGAAGAGGAGGTACAAGAGTTTGAAGACCCAACTCAACGTTGTAGGAACGGCTTCTTCTCCTCCGCCATCAGATTTCCGAACAGACAATGAACCCATCAACACAGCCTCACTATTTTTGCTTTCTTTTGCACTATTTAATTTTTAATATATATTTCTTATTGTAATTAATGATATATTTTATGTATTGCATTGTACTGCTGCCACAAAACAATAAAATTTCACGGGATATGTCAGTGATAAGAAGTCTGATTCTGAAAGACAGGTTAATGTACCAAGATCAGAATTAAATTCTGTACCCACGCACAGAATTTATTCACCTGGCTTTGCCACACACAGTTTCACTAATTACAATGCAAAAAAAAAACTGTATTAGATGTTGTAAGTAGGAGGGATAGTTGGTTAACTCCCGTGTGGAATATTTTATGCCAGTTTACTTACCTGTGCCAATTGGGTTCAGTGGAACAGTACGTGTGGAAACTGGTTTGTTTTCTGTGCCAAAGGACCAAGGCTGTCCCAGGAAATGAAACAGTAGTTGAGGCCATCCGTTGGCAAAGAACAAAAAACTACAACAGAATCAATTAAAAACTGCGCATAAACAGAGACCGACTAACAACCAATGTGCAAAATAAGACAAACTGCAAATATAAAATACAAATAATAATAAGACTGCTCTATCTCATTCCTGATAGCAACAGTGAGAAGAGAACATGGCTGGGATGGGGGCAGGGGTTGGAGGCAGAGTGGAGTCTTTGATGATGGAAGCTGCTTTCTTGTGGTAGTGCTCCTTGTAGATGTAAAGGGTGAAACAAGAAAACATTGACTGAATGTAATTCAGCTATATAATTAATTAAATACTTTGTTAGTATCTTGAGATCTACAATTTTAAACCGCTTTCCTCAGTAAGAAGTAGGAACAGCTGTCCAATGAAGAGTTCATCTTTATAAATGCACATCAGTTCCTAGTCAGGTCTACTGCAGTTTTAAGTGGGTGATCCCTGTAAAAACAGAAACTTCACATCATCTTAAAAGTTTTTATTCCCCCTGGAAATTAATCTGATCAACCATTCTAGTTAGTCCCCACTCCCCTCTGTCTATTAACTCAATCACTACACTGCACTGTAAACACTTTAAACCACTTTTTATAATGTTGTTTCCTTTTTAATTATATGCTGGTATTTATGCACATTTTATTCCATATCCATCCTGTTGGATTGAGCTGTAGAATTGTTCCTTTCCTTGTAGTTTAATTTTCTTTGCTTCTTTGTAATTTTGTATAATGACCCACATGCATGTGATTGTTCAGTGAGTTTTGCAGTGGTTCCGGGTGCCTCTGCGTTTTCCTGGAATCTTTTTGCTATCAGTGGTGAGTGTCACATTGCTCAAGTGTGGCTATTTGATTGGTTGACAGTTATCTGTTGGAATTTCAATGGATTCGGTGGTCTGGTATAACCACCTTCGGTCTTTCTTTTTCCTCCTTTGTCACTCACCATGCCTTCTACCTTCATCTTCTTTGGTCTTATAATGCTTAATAAAAGGATTGTAAACAACAAGTTTTATGCCTTATTCTTAACTTCCGAAGAACCCTTGGATCACAAAACCATCAAGATCCAACTGTACGCTAACCTCCAACTTTATCTTTATATAAATCTTTATTCTTTATTATAGTTAAATATCATTGTTTTTTGTAGCATGTTGTGCCAACACACCACCACAAATTCTAATGCAGTGAATCTCAGTTAATTGGGCCATCAGTTAATCAGCACAGCCTCCTGTTTGGGGCAAATCATAAAGAACAAAAACTAATCGAGAAAATAACCTGGATTCCAATGTTTATTTGTGATACTGTGACACTTAATTGGGGCAGGATATTGCTGCCAAACAGTTACTAACTAGTGTCAGACACGTGCACTTGTGTGACAGTTAGACACTATATCATGCTTAGAGCAAACAGGTTTTAAATAGCGTCAGTTGTGTGCATATATGTGTTCAAAAAGCAGCGATTTTTATCACTGTCGTAGAACACTACAGCACAGAAATAGCCAACTATCCTGTGCCGACCTTTAATCTGCCTAGTCCTATCGACCTGCACCTGGATGTACCCATCCATGAATCTATCCAGATTTCTCTTAAATATTAAAATCAAACTGGCATCCACCACTTGAACTAGTAGCTCGTTCCACACTCTCACCACCCTCTGAGTGAAGTTCCCACTCAAGTTCCCCTTAAACATTGCACCTTTCACCTTAACCCATGATCTCTAGTTGTAGTCTCACCCAACCTCAGTAGAAAAAGTCAGCTTGCATTTACCCCTCAACACTCTGTATACATCTATCAAATCTCTTTCATTCTTCGATGTTCCAGGGAATGAAGTCCTAACCTCTTCAACCTCTCCCTATAACTCAGGTCCTCAAGTCCCCAGAACATTGTTGTAAGTTTTCTCTGAACTCTGTCAATCTTATTTACACCTTTCCTTTAGGTAAGTGACAAAAACTTCACACAATACTCCAAATTAGGCCTCATCAACATCTTATGCAATTTCAACAACTCTTGTACTCAATACTTTGATTTATGAAGGTGAATGTGCCAAAGGTTTTCTTTATGGCCCTATCTACCTGTGATGCCACTTTTTAGGAATTATGGATCTGTATTCCCAGATCCTTCCATACTACCACACTCCTCGGTGCCCGACCACTTACTTTATAAGATCTATCCGAGCTGGTCCTCCCAAAGTGCAACAGCTCATACTCGTCCGCCTAAAATTCCACCTGCCATTTTTCCAGCTGGTCCAGCTGGTCCAGATCCCATTGTAAGCTCTGATAGTTTTCCTCGCAGTCCACTACACCCCCAATCTTGGTGTTACCTGCAAATTTGCTATCATCTAGATCACAGAGGCAACCATCTACAACAACTCTCTTCCATGAAGCCAATGTCTAATCCAATTCACTACCTCATCTTAAATACCAAGTGACTGAATCTTCTTGACCAATCACCCATGTGGGATCTTGTTAAAGGCCTTGCTAATGTCCATGTAGACAACATCCACTGCATTGCCTTCATTAACTTTCCTGGAAAGTTTCTTGAGAAACTCTGTCAGTTGTTAGACACAACTTGCCATGCACAAAGCCATGTTGACTATCCCTAATCAGTCCCTGTCTATCACAATACAGGTTGGGTACCACTTAACTGAAATTTGAAAATCAGAAAACCTCCAAAATCTGGATTTTATTGAGCATGAACAACCCATTACAAATTGAAAATTCCACAAGATGCTGGAAGGTTCCCCTGTGATGCACGGCTCTCTACACACCCCAGACAGTTCTGAAAAGTGACCGCACATATGTAATGAACAAAAGTTAATGAAAAACAGAAAATATTCCATAAATCAAAAAATGAAGCTCTCAATCGTGTATTGTAAGAGTGGATTCGTCAATATCAGGGTGAACATATGCGGCTTAGCGGTTTGCAATCAGAGATCTATCACAACAAACTGAAAATTGAAGGTAATTGTGAAATTTAAGAAATGGCATGGCATTAAATTATTTAAGCATCTGCTGATAACAATTGCCGCTGCCTGTGACCCTGCGGATTTGTTATACTTGCATGATGCAGCCCCGGCTCCAATGATTGCTCCAAAAGTTGACTCCTTTATTTGATCCTTTATTAGTAATTAACAAACGTACAATCTTGAAACAATGAAACTTAAGTGTACCCAATTGTAAACTAAGCACTATTCAGCAGTCAGCAAAAGATGTGACCTTATCCGGTCCCAAGCTATAAACTGCCACAGAATAAGCAAGAATACATAACTTATTCCCTTAGGTTTTACCACGGCACCATTCATGAGACTAGTTACCATAATAAACGCGCAACACAGCATACAATGCAGACAAAGAACAGATACACGGCTCCGACAACAAATACAGTGCCCTGTAACCTTTTGATCAAAACACAGCATTGTAGGTGGAGACTAAAAGCCTGCAGGTATTGTTCAACAGCTGATTCTGGTATTCTCCCACTGCTGTTGTGCTGCTTTTGTTACACATTATATTTTCATTGTATTAATGACATGTAATAATTTTTACTGTTGAGTACATACATGAGATAATCAAGTGTAGACTGCTTACCCGTAAGCACACAAAATCAGAGTCGGAACATATCTGACAGACTCTTTCCATAATCCAACCCTTTTACAGTGTGGGAGTCCAAGTCAATATGTGGGAAGTAGAAATCACTTACTATCACAACCTTATGTTTCTTGCAAAAGCCTGCGATCTCTCTACAGATTTGCTTCTCCAAATCCTGCAGACTATGGTGGTCTATAATATAATCCCATTAACATAGTCAACTCTTTCTTATTCCTCAATCCTAAAATCTCACTAGTTGAGCTCTCCAGTCTGTTCTGACTGAGCACTACGGTGACATTTTCCCTGACTAGTAATGCACCCTTCCCCTTCAATCCCTCTCACTCCATCTAAAACATCTCAAATAATGGAATCCCAAAACACCGAGCTGCCAGTCCTGCCCCTCCTGCCCCTCCTGCAACCAAGTCGATCCTAATGGCTATAATGTCCAGTGTATACTAGTTCTTTTGATTGACTGCTGCGTTCACCAGCATTTTTTATGTGTGTTCCTTGAATTTCCAGCATCTGCAGATTTCCTCGTGTTTGTGTTTTAAAACCTGCAGATGCTGGAAATCCAAAGCAACACACACAAAATGCTGGAGGAGCTCAGCAGGCCAGGCAGCATCTATGGAAAAAAGTACAGTCAACGTTTTGGGCTGGGACCCTTGGCAGTTCTGGCCTGCTGAGTTCCTCCAGCATTTTGTGGCTGGAACTGTAAAGTTGGAGGCCTGATACTAAAGAGAATATCAGAAATACTCAGCAGGTCAGGCAGCATCTGTGGGAGAGAGAAAAAGGAACTCTATATTAGAAGCTGGTGACTTTTCATCAGAACTGAACAGTCTAATGCAAGCTGGTAAAGCTGGTTGTCTTGTTGAATTCAATGTTTGAGGAAGATAATAACTCAGGTATTGTACGGAGTGTGTGGGAAAGGGAACAGGCCCACGCACTGCATTCAGGAAAGAGCTGGTTCACATACCTTTTGTTTATCCTTCACATTCCATTCCGTCGGTCAGAATGTTAACTGTTCATTAATGAGCCTCTGGACTGACTGCTCACGCACAATTACTGCAGGCAGAGCACATGGTATTTCACTCACCTTGAAGTTCACCAAACTACAGGATACCTTCAGGTAAATCACTGAGTGTACATCTGTGGGGAATCACACAGTGGAACAGAGAGGCTAGTCTGCTTACAGCATCTGTAAGAATTATATCCGTTCCCTTGTTCCTTCCCAGCATGCTCAAAATATGTTCAAAATAGTCGGGATTAAGCTTCTACTAAACTTCTAATAATTATCTGCTGCAAATGTCTGCAAAGAGCTATTAATGCATTTCAAACACTGGCTTGCCTCAATAACATATCACCAATTGGTTTAAAAGTACCCTGTTAATCAGGCTTAATTTGACAACTGACTCCATCTTCTCCAAATAAAGCAATATGGTCTTGACTCTGGTACAAAAGGTGTCCAGTCGAAATGATATTAATAGCCCTTAGAGATGGCAAGATAGTGGGAATCTATTTTTAAATCAAGAGAGAACAGACAGAATGAATTGTTCACCCAAGACATGCCAGGCAGCAGTATGACTGGCAAGTATGAGATTACTGGCCTATGCCACCTGCTTTAGCATTGGGTGCCATTAATGAATCTGGCAAGAACTCAAAATGTTGTGGTACAATCTTGAGAAAATTGTCACTCAAAGAACTGGGAAAAACAGAAATGAACTTTATATTCTGAAACCACATTCCAAACTAAGGGCTCTTTGTATAAAGATAAGATCAACCTCAATTATAATTCTGAGAACTTTGAAGTGAGATCCATTTGATACAGTTTCAGAGTTTTTAGTAAACATGTATTTCGTACAGAATAGATAATTTGGACTCATTCTGAATAGCTTTGGACCACACCTCTGAGGAAGGACTTCTTTGCTCTTTCATTGATCCTGTTTATTGTTACTATTTTATAGATTTGCAGAATATGCCCACAGGAAAAAAAAATCTCAGAGTTATATGTGGTGACATGTATGTGCTCTGATAATAAATTTCACTTTGAACTTTTGAACTTTGAAGTGCACAGTAGATCAACAAGATTGCTAACAGGGGATAGTGTTTTTTTCCTGGAATTTATAAGTTTGGAGCATGGGCTAGTATTGAAATATACAACTAGAGTTATTTCTGCTGGAGCAGATATTGAGAGGGGTGTAGTGCTGAGGTCTTTGATTTGGCCATCATGGTTTAAAAATTAATCAGTTGTCAAGTTAGGAAAGGGCTCAGCATTCTGAATTGGCCAAAATTTGGAATTCTCCCCTTGAACAGCAATTGATTGCTGATGAATAGTTCATTTTAAAAGTCCAAATAGTTAGGTTTCTGCTGACAATTTAAGGGATACTGGGGAAGTTCATTACATGGAATCAAGTTCCTTATTTGCTGGAATCTTGTTGAATGACAGGGGAGGGGCAGAAGACAAAAAGCCAATTTCCTCGCACCCCTTCTCTTCCTCTCACTGACCCATCACTTCCCTCTGAATCTCCTCCTCCTTCTCTTTCTCCTATGGTCCACTGTCCTGACCTAACAGCTTCCTTCTTCTTCAGCCCTTTATCTCTTCCACCTATCCCCTCCTGTTTTCTTTCTTCATCTCCCTCTCCTCCTACTCACCTACCTTTCTCTTCACTTGGTCTCACCTATCACCTGCTAGCTTGTGCTCCTTCCCCTTTCCCTATGTTCTAATTCTGTCTTCTGCACCCTTCCTTTCCAGTCCTGATGATGGGTTTCGGCCTGAAGCGTTGATTGTTAATATCCCTTCATAGATTCTGTCTGACTATTGAGTTCCTCCAGCATTTTGTGTGCATTGCTAAAGCCAATTTGTGTTCCCATCTTTCCTTTTTCCTACTTGAAATTCTTCCAGTCTAGTTTATTGTCATGTGCACAAAAATGGCGAGTTACAAGTACAATCAAAAACATGATTGCAGCAGTGATGCAATAAATAATGCAACATAGATAATATTGAAAACCCTCAGCAGATCAGACAGTATCCAGAAGGAGAGAAACTGAATTAATATTTCATAACAATGGTTCTTTTGCAGAAGAGGTGGAATGAATGTTTTTTTTAAACACAACGCCAAAGTGGAGGAGGTTTAAATCAAAGGAGGTAAGTGAGAACAGTGCAGAGAAAAAACTGGAACTGTAAAGTTGAAACACTGGTATAATAAAAAATGCAATAAAATAAAGCAGGCACGTAGATTCAGACAACACTCAGAACATGAATTATACATGAAGTGTACAAGACAATGAAGAAGCAGATTGTGCAAAAACACAACTAAAACCAAGTCCCTGGTTGTGCAAGAGGTTGTCCATAGTGTCTCATTGCCGAGGTGGGATTGGGGTTGTGCAGATTGGTTCAAAAACATGATGATTGTAAGGAAGAACCTGAAAGTCTGGGATGTCAGGCTTCTGTACCTCCAGCTCTTTAATAGCAATGAGGTTTGGTTCTATATCTGTGAGTACACATGTTGTGGTCTAATATCTACAGCAAAGGAAGATATAATTTCAGCAGACGTGGGGTTCCCCTTTGCCAGATACATGAAGATACATTCAGTTGAGCTGTGTAAGTAACAAGTGCAAATTGACTGTCTGCTTTGCATCTCTGCTGCTTTTTATTTCCACTTATTTCAAAAGCAACAAAGATGTGAAATGCATGAATGAAGTAGAAATCTCTCCATATTGTCTGGGAAATAAATATACAGTCCAAATGCAGGCACTTGAATCAACCTTGGGCCTTTGAGATAATACTTAAAGGTGTAAGCAAGCACTCTGGTTGATCTTAGATTGATCCTGTTATAGTTACTATTCTATAGATTTGCTGAGTATGCCTACAGGAAAATGAATCTCAGTGTTGGATATCGTGACATATATGTACTTTGATAATAAAATTTACTTTGAACATTGAAGCAGATGAGACAGTTAGCATGAAACATACACTCAGTGGCCACTTTATCAAGTATCTCCTCTACCTAATAAAGTGCCCACTGAGTTGTGTCTTCTGCTGCTTTAGTCCATCCATTTCAAGGTTTGATGTGTTGTGCATTCAGAGATGCTCTTCTGCACACCACTGTTGAGTTACTAACATGAGAATATCTGCAGGTGCCAGAGATCCAAAGCAACACAGGAAAAAATGCTGGACAAGCAACATCAATAGAAAAAATTAAAGAGCGGACGTTTCGGGCCGAAGCCCTTCTTCAGGACTGTAGACCATAGAGAATCCTCCACCATTTTGTGTGTGTTGTTTATCTGAGTTACTATTGCCTTCCTGTCAGCTTGAACCTGTCTGGCCATTTTCCTCTGAGCTCTCCCATTAACATCGTATTTTCACCAACAGAACTGACGCTCACTGGATGTTATTGTTTGTCACACCTTTCTATGTAAACCCCAGAGACAGTTGTGTATGAATATCCCAGGAGATCGATAATTTCTGAGATACTCATACCACCCTATCTGGCATCAACAATCATTCCACAGTTACAGTCACTTAGATTACATTTTTTTCCTTTTCTGATGTTAATCTGAACAACAACTGAATCATATGACTGTTTTTATGCATTAAATTACTACCACATGATTGGTTGATTACATATTTGCATTAACGGGCAGGTGTACCTAATAAAGTGGCCACTGAGTGGAAAAGCAATATAATGCATTTTTGACCATATAGAAAGAAGGAGAAATTTAGGCCCTGCAGAGAAAATGAGAAGAGGAATTATTATGGGGAATAAAGAAATTCCAGAAATGTGTTTAAAGAAAAGTACATCACACCAGAACAGTAGAAATAGAAATGGGAGGAATAGAAGCCCATACACACAAGAGATTCTGCAGGTGCTGGAAATCCAGAGCAACACACAAAATGCTGGAGAAACTCAGCTGGCTTGCAGCATCTATGGAAATAAATTAACAGTCGACGTTTCGCACCGAAACCCTTCATCAGAAGAAGAGGAGGCCATCTACTTCTTGGAGCATGCCCAGCCATTCATTGAGATCATGGCTTCATAGTCATAGTCATAGTCATACTTTATTGATCCTGGGGGAAATTGGTTTTTGTTACAGTTGCACCATAAATAATAAATAGTAATAAAACCATAAATAGTTAAATAGTAATATGTAAATTATGCCAGTAAATTATGAAATAAGTCCAGGACCAGCCTATTGGCTCAGGGTGTCTGACCCTCCAAAGGAGGAGTTGTAAAGTTTGATGGCCACAGGCAGGAATGACTTCCTTTGATGCTCTGTGTTGCATCTCGGTGGAATGAGTCTCTGGCTGAATGTACTCCTGTGCCCACCCAGTACATTATGTAGTGGATGGGAGACATTGACCAAGATGGTATGCAACTTAGACAGCATCCTCTTTTCAGACACCACCGTCAGAGTCCGGTTCCATCCCCACAACATCACTGGCCTTAGGAATGAGTTTGTTGATTCTGTTGGTGTCTGCTACCCTCAGCCTGCTGCCCCAGCACACAACAGCAAGCATGATAGCACTGGCCACCACAGACTCGTAGAATATCCTCAGCTGGGGCTGGGGCTTTTCTCTTTAGAGTGAAGGAGGATGAGAGGTGACTCGATAGAGGGGTACGAGATAAGAGGTATCAATCGAATGGACAACCAGAGGCTTTTTCCTAATGTAAAAATGGCTGATACAAGGGAGAATCATTTTAGGGTGATTTGAGGAAAGTATAGAAGGGAATGTCAGAGGTAATTTGCTTATCACAGAGAGAGGAAGGTATCTAGAACATCCTGCCAGGGGTGGTGGTAGATTCATTTGGGGCTTTTAAGAAACTCAAGTGGATGATAGAAAAATTGAGGGCTATTTTGGAGAAAAAGATTAGACTTTGGAATAGGTTAAAAGATTTGCACAACATTATGAACCAAAGGGCCTGTACAGTGCTGTATTCCATGTTCAATGACTGATCTACATCACGACCACCTTCATGCATTACCCTTTCATACCCTGATGGTCTTAATATCCAGACATCTAAATTTTGTCGGAACTGATTGATTGAGCCTTCTTGGTCTTGCAGGGTGGAAAAATTCCAAAGTTTCATTTCCTCAGTGAAGATATTTCTCTTCACTTCAGTCCTGAAGACTGAGGCTGGGACATCTTGTTCGAGTTTCCTTGGATAAGAAAGCCATGATAAATAAATTGGGAAGGAATGTCAAGGTCCAGTAACAGTTAATAATATCACTGAAGAAGAAATACCATTAAAATAATAAGGACTAAAAGCATCCACATGCATTGGAATGATGGCCTGTGTTCTAGAATTTCAAAAGAGGTGACAGCATTGATTAAAATGCACTAGTGATGATCTTCCAAAATCCCCTAATTTCTAGAATAGTCCAGTAAACTGGAAGGAAGGTTGATAATGTAATGTTACTGATTGTGAGAGAGGAGAAGGGGAGGAAATGCAGAAGTTATACTGCCAGACTGACATCTAAAACAAAAGTGCTGGAGTTTTTCATTAGAAATATGGCATTGGCACAGAAAGTCGTAATGTAATCTGTCCATCAAACTGATGCTATCAGCAAAAATCATGCTTAACAAATTAATAGGGTTTTATGAGGATGTAGCTGGAGGATAGATAATGGTTAAGTAGTGGATGTAGTATATCTGGATTTCACTTCATATGGTGTTAAGAAATAGTTTGCAACATAAGATTGCCTCATAGAAATTGTTATAACGTATCACCATAGACATTGATGAAAGGAGAGCTGACTAAGAATGAACCATTCATTTTCAGAATGAGAATAATGGGAGGCAAAGGACTATGGCATTGACCACTTTATTGGCTGGCCACTTTATTAGGTACACCTGTACACCCGCTCTTTAATGCAAATAACTAATCAGCCAACTGTGTGGCAGCAACTCAATGCATAAGAGCACACAGACATGGTCAAGAGGTTCAGTTGCTGTTCAGACCAAACATTCGAATGGGGAAGAAATATGATCTAAGTGGAATGTTTGTTGGTGCCAGACAGGGTGGTTTGAGTATCTAAGATACCTGAGATTTTTACACACAACAGTCTCTAGAGTTTACAGACAATGATGTGAAAATCAGAAAACATACAGTGAGCGATGGTTCTGTTGGCAAATGATGATGAGAGAGGTCAGAGGAAAATGGTCAAACTGGTTCAAGCTGACAGGAAGGCAATAGTGACCCAAATAACCATGCATTACAACAATGGTGTGCATCTCTGTATGTCAGCTTTGAAGTAGATGGACTACAGTAGCAGAAGACCATGAACATAGACTCAGTAGCCACTTCATACCTGTAAAGTGGCCACTGAGTATAAGTGAAAAGATACTGAGAAAGTGATTTGGAGAATGCGAAGAATCTTCAATACCAGCAGCTGATGTCAGAGAACAACAAAGTGATTCATGAAAATTAATGTGTGAAAGACACAAGGTTATGTGCATTGATCAAAGAAATAGAATTTTTTCAAATGTTGCAGAACTATTTTTAACGGGCAGATGGATCTTAGTGGGAACACAAAAGCTCCTGGAACCTAGAGCAACAAACAATCTGATGGAGAAAGTGAATAACTCGACCACCCTCTTTGGGTGGAAAGGAATTGTCAATGTTTTAGGTTTGAAACCCAGCATTAGGACAGGATTTCAGTGTGCTGATGCATGAGACATGAAATGCAGGTGCAGCAATTAAGGAAGTGAAATGGCATGTTAGTCGTTATTCACATGCGAAAGGGATCGTGGACGAGAAAGGAAAGAAAGCATTGCTGAGATTGTACCAGCCTTTGTGGAGACATCACAAGAAGCAATGTGTACAATTTTGTTCTCTGTGTCTGCAAAAGTATTGGATTCAAATAAATATTCCTTTGACGGGGAGACTGTGCATACGCAGCTTTCACTGAACTAGAGTTTAGAAGACTGAGGACTGAGGTGGAAGGTTTAGAGAGGGTGCAGAGGAGATTTACCAGGCTGCTGCCTGGCTTAGAGAGCGTGCCTTATGAGGGAAGGTTGAGTGAGTTGGGACTTTTCTCTTTGGGTGAATGAGGATGAAATGTGACTTGATAGAGTTGTACAAGTTCATAAGCGACATAGATCGAATTGATAGCCAGAGACTTTTCCCAGCGTGGAAATGGCTAATATAAGGAGGTATAGTATTAAGATGTTTGGAGGAAAGTATAGGAGAGGGATGTCAGAGGTATGTTTTTTTACACAGAGAGTGGTGGATGCATGGAGTGCGCTGCCAGTGATGGTGGTAGAGGGAGATACATTAGCAACATTTAAGAAACTATTAGATAGATAGAAACATAGAACAAAGAAAACCTACAGCACAATACAGGCCCTTCAGTCCACAATGCTGTGCTGAACATGTACTTACTTTAGGAATTACCTAGGGTTACCCATGGCCCTCTATTTTTCTAAGCTCCATGTACCTATCCAGGAGTCTCTTAAAAGACCCTATGGTATCCGCCTCCACCACTGTCACTGGCAGCCCATTTCATGGACTCACCACTCTCTGCATAAAAAAAACTTACCCCTGACATCTCCTCTGTACCTACTTCCAAGCACCTTAAAACTGTGTCCTCTTGTGTTAGCCATTTCAGCCCTGGGAAAAAGCTGCTGATGATCCACACTATCCATGCTTCTCATCATCTTATCCATATATTATACAAACGTTTGTACATCTGTATCAGGTGTTACAAGACCACAGGTTTCGTTCACTGTGGACTGTCGCTTTAAGAGACGTCTGGATGAGGTGGCACTATGATGTCAGTATAACAAGCTGCGGGCGACCGCTGCTGCTCAGTAAGGGGGGGAGGGGAGGGGAGGGGAGGGGGAGAGAGAGAGAGATATTGATTGATTGATTGATCGTAGGGTCTTCAGTTTGTCACTGCTATGGTTTGGAACTCTCCTATGCCCGAAAGATTGGGTTGATTATCGGCACGCAGTGCACAACGGATGTGTGACTGTCACTTTGTATAATCCATATGTGTGGATTTGTTGGAGTATCCTGTGGTATGACTTTTGTTGGCCCTTACCTGGAATCGGGGTGTTATGTGGTAACCACTTGAAGACGATATTCCTGTGACTGTCACCTGGTGATATTTCTAAGTGAATTTCGGAACAACTCAACGGATAAGATCTTCGGTGACTGTTATTTCGTTTAACCAGCGTGGAATCTGTGGAATTCTTCATAATTGCCTTCTCTCTACATTTTACGAATCTCTCCCCTCACTCATTTATTCCATGCATTACTGAACTTTTCTACTTTACCATCTTAAGACTTTAAGAACTGTTCCTAAACTCTTATATCCCCTTTGCCAATCACCTGTCCAGCTCTTGGCTCCATCCCTCCCCCTCCCCCTCCAACTTTCAAATCTCTTACTATTCCTTCAGTTAGTCCTGATGAAGGGTCTCGGCCTGAAACGTTGACTGCACCTCTTTCTAGAGATGCTGCCTGGCCTGCTGCGTTCACCAGCAACTTTTATGTGTGTTGCTTGAATTTCCAGCATCTGCAGAATTCCTGTTGTTTGTGTTCCTAAACTTGACTGTTTGGGAACCACATACACACATATATACGCATAACACTGTTAACTTCTGTTTATTTCATTTAAGTCTTTATATTTTGAGGAGATGCTAATAAAGTTAGTAGTTTAAACATCAAACCTGTCTCCACTTGTGATCTATTACTGCTGGTATGTAACGTAAATAGGGGGCTTCTTTCAGGTCATCTTTCATTCTCTGCCGCTCCAAGGAGAAAAGGCCGACTTCACTCAACCTATTCTCATAAGGCATGCTCCCCAATCCAGGCAACATCCTTGTATTCTGCCATAATGTATGCCCTACCAAAATAAACCACCTCACACTTAGAAAACCATAGAACCATAGAAAAACTACAGCACAGAAACAGGCCTTTTGGCCCTTCTCAGCTGTGCTGAACCATTTTCTGCCTAGTCCCACTGACATGCACACGGACCATATCCCTCCATACACCTCCCATCCATGTATCTGTCCAATTTATTCTTAAATGTTAAAAAAGAACCTGCATTTACCACCTCATCTGGCAGTTCATTCCATACTCCCACCACTCTCTGTGTGAAGAAGCCCCTCCTAATGTTCCCTTTAAACTTTTCCTCCCTCACCCTTAACCCATGTCCTCTGGTTTTTTTCTCCCCTTACCTCAGTGGAAAAAGCCTACTTGCATTCACGCTATCTATACCCATCATAATTTTATATACCTCTATCAAATCTCCCCTCATTCTTCTATGCTCCAGGGAATAAAGTCCTAACCTATTCAACCTTTCTCTGTAACTGAGTTTCTCAAGTCCCAGCAACATCCTTGTAAACCTTCTCTGCATTCTTTCAACCTTATTTATATCCTTCCTGTAACTTGGTGACCAAAACTGAACACAATACTCCAGATTTGGCCTCATCAATGCCTTATACAACCTCATCATAACATTCCAGCTCTTATACTCAATACTTTGATTAATAAAGGCCAATGTACCAAAATCTCTGTTTACGACCCTATCTACCTGTGACGCCACTTTTAGGGAATTTTGTATCTGTATTCCCAGATCCCTCTGTTCTACTGCACTCCTCAGTGCCTTACTATTAACCCTGTATGTTCTACCTTGGTTTGTCCTTCCAACGTGCAATACCTCACACTTGTCTGTATTAAACTCCATCTGCCATTTTTCAGCCCATTTTTCCAGCTGGTTCAAGTCCCTCTGCAGGCTCTGAAAACCTTCCTCACTGTCTACTACACCTCCAATCTTTGTATCATCAGCAAACTTGCTGATCCAATTTACCACATTATCATCCAGATCATTGATATAGATGACAAATAACAATGGACCCAGCACTGATCCTTGTGGCACACCACTCAGAGAAGCAATTCTCTTACCACCACTCTTTGGCTTCTACCATTGAGCCAATGTCTAATCCAATTTACCACCTCTCCATGTATACCTAGCGACTGAATTTTCCTAACTAACCTCCCATGCGGGACCTTGTCAAAAGCCTTACTGAAATCCATGTAGACAATATCCATTGCATTCCCTTCATCCACTTTCCTGGTAACCTCTTCAAAAAACTCTAATAGATTGGTCAAACATGACCTACCACGCACAAAGCCATGTTGACTCTCCTTAATAAGTCCCTGTCTATCCAAATGCTTGTAGATTCTGTCTCTTAGTACTCCCTCCAATAACTTACCTACTACCGACGTTAAACTTACCGGCCTGTAATTTCCCGGATTACTTTTCGATTCTTTTTTAAACAACGGAACAACATGAGCCACTCTCCAATCCTCCGGCACCTCACCTCTAGACAGTGACATTTAAATATTTCTGCCAGGGCCCCTGCAATTTCAACACTAGTCTCCTTCAAGGTCCGAGGGAACACCCTGTCAGGTCCTGGGGATTTATCCACTTTAATTTTCCTCAAGACAGCAAGCACCTCCTCCTTTTCAATCTGTACAGTTTCCATGATCTCACTACTTGTTTCGCTTAACTCCATAGACTTCATGCCAGTTTCCTTAGTAAATACGCAAAAAACCTATTTAAGATCTCCCCCATTTCCTTTGGTTCCGCACATAGCCGACCACTCTGATCCTCAAGAGGACCAATTTTATCCCTTACAATCCTTTTGCTCTTAATATACCTGTAAAAGCTCTTTGGATTATCCTTCACTTTGACTGCCAAGGCAACCTCATGTCTTCTTTTAGCCCTCCTGATTTCTTTCTTAAGTATTTTCTTGCACTTCTTATACTCCTCAAGCACCTTATTTACTCCCTGTTTCCTATACATGTCATACAACTGCCTCTTCTTCTTCATCAGAGTTATCTAGGTTGAACTCAATCTTCCACTCTCAGCCCAGTTTTGCATCCTATCAATGTCCCTCTTTAACCTCTGGCAGTCCTCCACACTATCCATAACACACCCAACCTTTGTGTCATCAGCAAATTTACTAACCCATCCCTCCACTTCCTCATCCAGGTCATTTATAAAAATCATGAAGAGAAGGGGTCGCAGAACAGATCCCTGAGGCACATCATTGGTCACTGACCTCCATACAGAATATGACCCATCTACAACCACTCTTTGCTTTCTGTGGGCAAGCCAGTTCTGGTTCCACAAAGCAAGGTCCCCTTGGATCCCATGCCTCCTTACTTTCTCAATAAGCCTTGCATGGGGTACCTTTTCAAATGCCTTGCTGAAATCCATAAACACGATATATACTGTTCTATCTTCATCAATGTGTTTAGTCACATCCTCAAAAACTTCAATCAGGCTCGTAAGGCATGACCTGCCTTTGACAAAGCCATGCTGACTATTCCTAATCATATTATGGCTCTCCAAATGTTCATAAATCCTGCCTCTCAGTATCTTTTCCATCAACTTACTTTATACCTTATATTTTATATCTTCCACTGAAGTAAGACTCACTGGTCTATAATTTCCTGGGCAATTGCTGCTCCCTTTCTTGAATAAGGAAACAACATTTGCAACCCTTCAGTCCTCTGGAACCTCTCCCGTGCCTATTGATGATGCAAAGATCATCGCCAGAGGCTCAGCAATCTCCTCCCTCACCTCCCACAGTAGCCTGGGGTACATTTCATTCGATCCCGGAGACTTAGCCAACTTGATGCTTTCCAAAAGTTCCAGTACATCCTCTTTCCTAATGTCTATATGCTCAAGCTTTTCAATCTACTGTAAGTCATCCCTACAATTTCCAAGATCCTTTTCCGTAGTGAATACTGAAACAAAGTATTCATTAAGTAGCTCTGCTATCTCCTCCGGTTCCATACACACTCTTCCACTGTCACACTTAGTTGATCCTATTCTCTCACATCCTATCCTATTGCTCTTCACATACTTGTAGAATGCCTTGGGGTTTTCTTTATTCCTGCTTGCCAAGGCCTTCTCATGGACCCTTCAGGCTCTCCTAATTTCATTCTTAAACTCCTTCCTGCTAGTCTTATAATCTGCTGGATCTCTATCATTACCTAGTTTTTTTGAACCTTTCGTAAGCTTTTCTTCTTGACTAGATTTTCAACAGCCTTTGTACACCATGGTTCCTGTAGCCTACCATCCTTTCTCTGTCTCATTGGATCATACCTATGTAGAACACCACGCAAATATCCCCTGAACATTTGCCACATTTCTGCCATACATTTCCCTGAGAACGTCTGTTCCCAATTTATGCTTCCAAGTTCCTGCCTGATAGCTTCATATTTCCCCTTACTCCAATTAAACGTATTCTTAACTTGTCCATTCCTGTCCCTCTCCAATCCCTCTCCAAAGGAGATAGAATTGTGATCACTATGTCCAAAATGCTCTGTCACTGAGAGACCTGACACCTGACCAGGTTAATTTCCCAATACCAGATCAAGGACAGCCTCTCCTCTTGTAGCTTATCTACATATTGTGTCAAGAAACCTTCCTGAACACACCTAACAAACTCCACCCCATCTAAAGCCCTTGCTCTAGGGAGATGCTAATCAATATTTGGGAAATTAAAATCTCCCAACCCTGTTATTATTACACCTTTACAAAATCTGTCTCCTGTGATAATCAAGGCAGTTAGAATATGTTTTGAGGGAGTTAGTCATTGCCTTGTGTTTTGATATTCTAAATGTTATTTGCTGTACAACAGACTGTGCCTACATATTATCTAGTTCTGGTTGTTAGTGGAATTTGAATTGTTAATCATCAAGCAGACATCCCCATTCCTAAATTAGGATGGAAGAACGGTCACTAAATAAAGCAGCTGAACATGGTTGGGCCCAAGACCCTGCTCCAAGGAACCAATGTTCCCTCTAACTTGTAATGACCAGTGTGTGCAAAAATCTTGTGCTGTGCAGTTTTTTTGTCCAGTGACACCAACATGCGTGCTCTGAATAATCTCTTCAATAAAAATGGCATAGATAAGCCAGTTCTAAAATCTGCAAGCAAATCATTCCAAACTCCATGTTGTCATCACCATCTGCATCAGAAACCAGAAACGGAAATGTGATTGTGTACGATTGTGAAGTATACTTATCATGCCAACGAGGTAGAGGGTGACACCCTTTTATGTGCAGTTTAAATTCCTCTGTGCGCTAGTAGCAAAAGATGTGTCTGTACGTGCACACACACTCACAACTTGGAGGGAACATTGTGAGGAACTCTTAGGGTGATGTTGTGTCTGGGGTAATTGATGTTTGGGAGCCACCATCAGGTAACGGGTTCTGAGTTGAATGATCAGCAGTGATCATACTGAATGGCGGTGCAGGCTCGAAGGGCCGAATGGCCTGCTCTTGCACCTATTTTCTATGTTTCTATGTTTCCTTTGTACAACGTATAGCTCAATGGAGTATTTCACACTTGATGCATTTCAACTTCAGTCTTACCAGGGAACACTTGGTCAAATGCTTCTGTTATGCTAAGGGCAGTCTCACTCACCACATCTCCAAAATTTAGCTCTTTGTTCCACGCCTAAACTAATGCCAAGGTAAGATTTGAAACGGAGTTGTCCCGGTAAAATGTAAAGTGGACATCAGTGAGTAAGTTACTGTTGAGTAAGTGTGACATGATGGCAGTGCAGGTTGCATTACATCACTGCTGTTTGGAGGGCAGCTGACTAGTGGTTACTTAGCTGGACTGGATTTGTCCTGCCTCTGAACAGCATTCACCTGGGCAATGCTCTTCTTCGTTACCTGTCTGCCAGTGTTCTAACTGTATTGGAACAGCTTGATTAGAAGCATGGCTAATTCTAGAGGATACGACTTCAGTACGACAGCCAAGATGTCCTCTGATCTTATATCCTTACTGATTAATGTCTGCTGTCAGGAAGTGAAGGAACCAATTGCAAAGGGAGGCATTGGGTTCCAAGTCTAGGACTTTGCAGATGAGTTTGCTTAGAATTATAATACTGAAGGTGTAGCCATAATTAATCCTCTGGTTTCCTCCCACAGTCCAAAGATGTATTGGGTAGGTTAATTGGTCATTGCAAATTGTCCTGTGATTAGGTTAGGTTTTGTCGGCGGTTTGATGAGACTTAGTATGTCACCAAAGACTCTCGCATATTTCTGCATATGTACCGTGGAGAGAGTTCTAATTGGCTGCATGGCCACCTGATATAGAAGGGTCAAAGCACAGGATCGGAAAAAGGTGTAAGGTTATTAACTCTGCAAGTTCCATTGTGGGCATTAGCCTCCCCAGCATCGAGGACATCTTCAGTGATAATAAACCTGATTCTGAGTCTCATTCTTCTCCAAGAGGACCACAACCTTGTCATGGTTTGAATGTTCATGTGCGTCAGTGACCCAGAGAGCGATGTTGGCCAGAGTCAGGGCTTTATGCTTTGTCTCTTGGTAGGGTCACCTATGGTAAACAGATAAAAGGGTAGAGGCTAGACCAAGAGTGGTCCACCAGTCCTCCAGATACAGGGATTCAGCTCAAGGCTGACAACCCGGACTGGTACAACAAAATTCTTACAGAAACAACAATGAAGAATGCTTCTACATCTGATTGTGGCATATTCCTGAGTCTCCTCCCAGGTCTGTATGACCGACAGCAGTGAAAACCGAGAGAAAGCTGCTGACACATGAAGGAAGCCCCGAACACCAGCAGAGATGGAAGACCTTCATTGCTGCCATTGTGCACTGATGGAATGTAAAAGCACAGTAGTCAACTTGTAGACCTTGGCAACAAAATAATGATAAGGTCATTATTCATCGTTAGACAAGTGAATGAAGGAGAGATATTAGCCAAGGTATCAGAAATCATTTCTTCTACATGGTGCCTGGGATCTTTTATGTCTGTTCTTGGTAGCAGGAAGGTCTTTTTTATAACATCTCGCTACAAAATACAGTTTACCTGATAACATTTAACATGGGTGGCATGGTAGCATAATGGTTAGCACAATCACTTTACCGAGCCAGCGATCACCGATTGCGGTCTGATTCCTGCCACTGAGTGTAAGTAGTTTGTACATTCTCCCTGTGACCATGTGGGTTTCCTCTGGGTGCTCTGGTTCCTCCCCCTTTCCAAAGTCATGACTGTTTAGGGTGAGTGAGTTGCAAGCATGCTACATTGGCATAGTTGACACTTGCAGGCTGCCCCCAGCACAAACTTTGGGCTGTGTTGGTCATTGACACTAAAACACACATTTCACGGCATGCAACAGGAATTCTGCAGATGCTGGAAATTCAAGCAACACACATCAAAGTTGCTGGTGAACGCAGCAGGCCAGGCAGCATCTGTAGGAAGAGGTGCATTCAACGTTTCAGGCCGAGACCCTTCGTCAGGACTAACTGAAGGAAGAGTGAGTAAGGGATTTGAAAGTTGGAAGGGGGAGATCCAAAATGATAGGAGAAGACAGGAGGGGGAGGGATGGAGCCAAGAGCTGGACAGGTGATAGGCAAAAGGGGATACGAGAGGATCATGGGACAGGAGGTCCGGGAAGAAAGACGGGGGGGGGAGGACCCAGAGGATGGGCAAGGGGTATATTCAGAGGGACAGAGGGAGAAAAAGGAGAGTGAGAGAAAGAATGTGTGTATAAAAATAAGTAACAGATGGGGTACGAGGGGGAGGTGGGGCATTAGCGGAAGTTAGAGAAGTCGATGTTCATGCCATCAGGTTGGAGGCTACCCAGATGGAATATAAGGTGTTGTTCCTCCAACCTGAGTGTGGCTTCATCTTTACAGTAGAGGAGGCTGTGGATAGACATGTCAGAATGGGAATGGGATGTGGAATTAAAATGTGTGGCCACTGGGAGATCCTGCTTTCTCTGGCGGACAGAGCATAGATGTTCAGCAAAGCGGTCTCCCAGTCTGCGTCGGGTCTCACCAATATATAAAAGGCCACATCAGGAGCACCGGACGCAGTATATCACCCCAGCCGACTCACAAGTGAAGTGTTGCCTCACCTGGAAGGACTGTTTGGGGCCCTGAATGGTGGTAAGGGAGGAAGTGTAAGGGCATGTGTAGCACTTGTTCCGCTTACACGGATAAGTGCCAGGAGGGAGATCAGTGGGGAGGGATGGGGGGGGACAAATGGACAAGGGAGTTGTGTAGGGAGCAATCCCTGCGGAATGCAGAGGGGAGAGGAGGGAAAGATGTGCTTAGTGGTGGGATCCTGTTGGAGGTGTTCAGCGAAATGATCTTTGGCTGGGGTGACATACTGTGTCCGGTGCTCCCGATGTGGCCTTTTGTATATTGGCGAGATCCAACGCAGGCTGGGAGATCGTTTCACTGAACACCTACACTCTGTCCGCCAGAGAAAGCAGGATCTCCCGGTGGCCACACATTTTAATTCCACGTCCCATTCCCATTCTGACATGCCTATCCACGGCCTCCTCTACTGTAAAGATGAAGCCACACTCAGGTTGGAGGAACAACACTTTATATTCCGTCTGGGTAGCCTCCAACCTGATGGCATGAACATTGACTTCTCTAACTTCTGTTAATGCCCCACCTCCCCCTCGTACGCCATCTGTTATTTATTTATATACACACATTCTTTTTCTCTCTCTCCTTTTAATCTCTCTGTCCCTCTCACTATACCCCTTGCCCATCCTCTGGGTTTTTCCCCCTCCCCTGTTTCTTTCTCCCTGGGCCTCCTGTCCCATGATCCTCTCATATCCCTTTTGCCAATCAACTGTCCAGCTCTTGGCTCCATCCCTTCCCCTCCTGTCTTCTCCTATTATTTCGGATCTCCCGCTCCCCCCTCCCACTTTCAAATCTCTTGCTGACTCTTCCTTCAGTTAGTCCTGACGAAGGGTCTCAGCCCGAAATGTCGACTGTACCTCTTCCTAGAGATGCTGCCTGGCCTGCTGTGTTCACCAGCAACTTTGATGTGTGTTACAGACCGGGTAATCCAGCTATTTCCTAATGATTGGATGTTAGCAAGTAGAATCATCACAGTGAGGCCTGCAGGGATCTGCTTTAAGACTCACTCAAATACCAGCACACTTCTGCATTCTCACGTATCGTTTCCGATGCCTGCTTCCCCAAAAAGCTGAAGTCAATTCATTGAGTTTCCGTCAATTGATTTGTGTGGTTTCATATTACAACAGAGCAAGAAGCCAGACTAGGTTCAAAGCATTTGTGGCTTTTATTAATGATGAATAGTACATTGGATACGATCTTGGGCACATCCTGAAGTATGTACACCTACATCCCGTTGAAGTCCTGACCACTGGGAAACTGGACTAGACACTTAGATAAATACAAGAGATTCTGCAGATGCTGGACATCTGAGTGACACACAAATCATTCTGCAGGAGCTCAACAGTTCAGGCAATATCGATGGAGGGTGATAATCAGTCAGTGTTTCAGACTGAGACCTTTCGTCAGGACTGGAAAGGAAGGTGAGGAAGCTGGAAGAAGAAGATGGGGGGAGGGAAGGGAGTACAACCTGGCAGGTGAGAGGTGAGACGAGGTGAGGTCGGGGAGGAGGGGACGACGTGAGAAGCTGGGAGGTGATAGGGGAAGAGGCAAAGAGCTGAAGGAAAAGGAATGTGATAGGAGAAGAGAGTGGATCATGAAAGAAGAGGAAGGTGGAGGGGTTATGGGTAAATGAGGAGAAGAGAAGGAGTAAGAGGAGAACCAGAATGGGGAATAGAAAAGGAGAAAAGAAGGATGGGGCAGATTATTCTGCCTCACTTTCAGAATTCCTACAATATCTTATCTCTAGACACTTACTATGATTCAATCTAATGCTCACATAAATTCCCAGTCGTACCTGAGATGACGTCATCAATGTGCACTAAACCCAGAAGTTACTTACCGACAGGAAACTGGATCATAGTTTACAACTTACAACAGGTTACAGTTCCAAATGGAGTACATCCCACTGAAAGTAGTTGATTATGTGTGATTTAGTGTGTCTCCCTGGGATAACACTTACATGTTGTGAAAAATCATCGATAATGTGGTTACTGGGAACTGCTTACTGCAGATGGCCACTCTTTCCTTCTGTTGTCCAGTGCTTCCTTGGGATTGTTGGGGCTCAAGGTTATAAATATAAAAGCAAGGGTGAAACGCTGAGACTTTATGAGACGTTAGTCAGACCACTCTTGGAGTAATGTGCGCAGTTTTGGGCCCCTGATCTAAGAAAGGATGTGATGGCATTAGAGAGGTTCCCGTGGAGGTTCATGAGAATGAGCCCAGGAGTGAAAGAGTTAATGTGTGAGGAGTGCTTGACTGCTCTGGGCCTGTTCTCACTGGAGTTTAGAATGTGACTGGTGGGGGGCAGGGGAATATCTCATTGAGACTGACTGAATATTGAAAGTAAACGGGGAGAGGGTGTTTCCTATAGTGACAGAGTCTTGGAGCAGAGGGCACAGCCTCAGAATATTAGGGTGTCCTTTTAGAACAGAGCTGAGGAGGAATTTCTTCAGCCAGAGGGTGGTGAGTCGCTGGTACTCATTACTACAGATGACTGTAGAGGCCAAGTCATTGAGTATATTTAAAGCAGAGGTAGGTAGTTTCTTGGTTAGTCAGGGCATCAAAGGTTACGGGGAGAAGACAGGAGAATGGGGTTGAGATGGATAATGTATCAGTCCTGTTGGAATGGCAGAGCAAACTCATTGGGCCAAATGCTCTAAATCTGCTCCTATGTCTTACAGCCAAATTTCCTTGCAATCAATGTCACCTCACTCCATTTTTCTGGGAAGTGTTTGTCTTGGTGCTGTTAACCACACTCTCTCCTCACCCTGCCACCGATACCACAGTGAGATCGCTTCACAAAAGCAGAATCTCTCTCCATGGATCAGAATGCAAATGCCATTGCTTGCTATCTACCCAGCTGATGGCAAAGTGTGTGATGTACAGAGACTGGGTTTTCTTTCTTCTTTGTGGGAGTAACTTCCCGTTGTTGTCTGTAAAGAGTTTGTATGTTCTCCCCATGACTGGGTGGGCTCACTCCAGATGCTCCGATTTCAGGTTTGTAAGTTGTGGGCATGCTATGTTCGGACTGGAAGCAATTTAGTTTAATTTGGCATTGTGTTCAACACAGATATTGTGGACTAATGTGCCTGCTCCTGTCTTATACTGTTCTATCTTCACTGACTTAGCAGACCAAATATCAGGAAAGTTAGATTTCGAGCCATTATTCCACACTGTGCTTGATGTAACGCATTTTCACTCAGTCAGTGTGAGGTACACTCTGTGGCCGCTGTATTGTAGTAAGGCACGGTTACTTGAGTTCAGGGTTGGCTTGAACCAGTCTGGACATTCTCCTCTGACCTCTGTCATTGTCAAGGTGTTTTCACCCACAGAACTGCTGCTCGTGGGATTTTTTTTTGTTTTTCACTCCATTCTCTGTAAGCTGTAGAGACAGTTGTGCATGAAATTCCAGGAGACCAGCAGTTTCTGAGACACTCAAACTACCCCGTTGGGCACTAACAATCATTTAACAAAGTCACTTAGAACACATTTCAAAGTTCAAAACTCCAAAGTTCAAAGTACAGAAGTGCTAGAAAGTTTGTGAACCCTGTAGAATTTTCTCTATTTCTGCATAAATATGACCTAAAATGTGATCAAATCTTCACGTAAGTCCTTAAACTAGATAAAGAGAACCCAATTAACCCATAATTGACCTTTCCAAATTGGCCTGGCGCTTTGACCAATCAAAAGTCAGATCTTTCCTCATTCTCAGTTTTCAGTGGATGGGCTTCGTCTCTGCTCACCTCTGCCCTCCTTGACTCCGCTTTGACTCTGGCTCACCTCTCTATTGCTTGCGGTGATCGTTTACCAGAAAAAGTAATATTAATAAAGAATTCAGTTGTATTTTTTTTTGTTTGCTGCAAATAAGTACTGTAGTCCCTGGGCTTCGCCAGCACCATCTTAAACCACATGCTGTTATACATCGAGTTGCTGCTACATGATTGGCTGATCAGAGATATTTGCATTAACAAGCAGGTGTACAGGTGAACCTAAAAAAGTGGCCATTGTGTGCATATCGAAGCATACGTTGAGTCAGTGGGATGGTCAACGTTCTGGGTTGAGACCCTGCATCAGGACTGAGATGGGGAGCCTCACTAGTTAACAGCCCCCTTGACTGGCACTCCATCTGCCATTGGTTCACTGTATCTGCAGTGTATACCACCTAAAGAAATGCAAAATAGCATTTCTTTGACAGCACATCCAGAATACCCAGCCTTCAGAATTTAATAAGGATAAAGTTAGCCTGCACAGGTACACAAACCCTACAAATTCTGAATCAAACACAATCCTATCTTGGAAGTGTTTCACTATTCCTGCATTGTCACTCGATCTAAATTCAGAAGCTTTCGAACAGCTGTGTGGGAGTTCCTTCACCTGATGGACAGGAGCAATTCAAGAATTCTCAAATGTAAATAAGGAAGGGCAATAAATTCTGGCCTTTCTGGTAATGCCCTCATCCCATAAATAACACTAGAGATTCTGCCGCTGCTGGAAATCCAGAGCAACACAGACAAAATGTTAGAGGAATTCTGCAGGTCAGGCAGTATCTGTGGAAAGGAATAAATAGTCAATATTTTGGGCCAAGTCTCTTCATCAGGACTGGAATTGAAGGAGGGAGAAGCCAGAATAAGAAGGTGGGAGGGAGGGGAAGCGTACAAGTTAGAAAGTGATAGATGAAATCAGGTGGATGGGAAGTGAAGGGGTGAAGTGACAAACTGGGAGGTGATATATGGAAGAGGTAAAGGACTGAAGAAGAAAGAATCTGATAGGAGAGAAGAGTAGGCCATGGGAGAAAGGGAAGGAGGAGGGGCACCAGAGGGAGGTGATAGGCAGGTGAAAAGAGAAAGGATGAGAGGGGAGCCAGAGTAGTGAAAGGTAAAGCAGCGAAGGAAGAGAAATTACCTTAGGTTAGAGAAATCACCTTAGGTTAGAGAAATCGATGTTTATGCTGTCAGATTGGAGGCTACATGGATGGAATAGGAGGTGTTGTTTCTCCAATCAGTTGTGAGGTTTTTAACGTCAATGTTTGGTCAGTTGCTAACTTTGAAACTGAGCAATATATTTTTAACCAGAAGTGTTCAGAGATGTGGGACAACTGCAGGGATATGTACTCTTTGGAAGTACAGTGTCTGGAGTAAAGGCCCTGAAACAAAAGATCAAATCCCATAAAGGCAGCTGAGAAACTTGAAATGAGTTAATGATGTAAATCGGAAATAAAGAGCTCGAATCGGTAATGGGGATCCATCAGGTTCATTCAAGGGAAGCAAAGCTTGTGTGTTTCCTCATTCTGCTCTGCATGGGCCTTCAAGTCCACAAAGATGGACAAGCAAACCACTCTGATAAAGGAGAAGCTCAAGTTCAAGTTCTTTATCATCTCACTGTTCAGATATGCAATCAAACAAAACAACATTCCTCCAGACCATGGTGCACCCACAAAACATACAGTATAGGGCAAGGCAGATAAACTGAAATATTACCATGAATAAGTTAATAAAATATCACTTGAAGAGCATGTAGTGCACAGCAGAGGGAAAGGAAGGGAAGGGGAGTAAGGGAAGTGCTGGCTACGACAGTTTCTGATAGGACTTGGCTGTGTAAGATGTATCACAGAGCGCAGGAAGTCTCTTTACTTGCCTCAGCAGGGGACTAAATTGGCAGTATGGAAAAATAATGTATCTTTGGTTCCAACCCCATCACAAACTTTAGTACGAAGTCTGTGCCCAAAACAACAAGTTAGTCACATGCTTTTTTTTGATGAAAAAAATAAAAATACTAAAGAGCTCTGAAGGATAATCAACTGGTTTTGCACTATTTATAGACTTCAACCAACAGTACACTGGGTTTGAGATACTGAAACGTAAATTAAATCTGGAGGCTGGCTATTGAATTTCGGTCTAGACTTATGTTGCTGTACATCTGCGTGAGCTCGAACTGTAAGGGCTAAACAGAATGAAGTAATAAAAGATCATAATATCTGGATTTTAACCTCGTGGCTTCCATGTATCTAAGATGGTCTTTTCTGTATAAGGAGCCGGGTTTGCTGAATTGGCCTTTTGTCTTTCACGTGCCATAGTTGGATAACTTGATATAGTACGTGAATTTGTCATTTTATATTTGTACATGTTGGTGACTTTTTCTTGCACAAGTGAAAATATCTGTATATCTACCCAATAAAGCCTTTTATCACTTATACAGTATTTACAGGCTGTAGCTACTGTACGTGTACACACTCAGTGTCCACTTTCTAGGTACCTACTCTACCTCATAAAATGGCCACTGGATGTATGTTTGCGGTCTTCTGCTGCAGCCCATTCACTTCGAGGTTCAATGTGTTGTGCGTTCAGAGATGCTCTTCTGCATACCATTATCATAATACATGGTTACTTGAGTTACCAAGTTACCTTCGCCTTCCTGTTAGCTTTAATCAGTCTGGCCATTCTCCTCTGACCTCCCCCATTAACAAGGCTTTTTCGCCAACAGAACTGCCACTTACTGGCTGCTTTTTGTTTTCCCACCATTCTCTGTTAACTATGGAGAGCGTAATACATGAAAATGCCAGGAGATCAGCAGTTTCTGAGATATTCAAACCACCCTGTCTGGCACTGACAATCATTCCACACTCGAAGTCTCTTAGATCACATTTCTTCCCCATCCTGATGTTTGACCTGAAAAGTAACTGAACCTCTTGACCATGCCTGCATGCTTTTGTGCATTGAATTGCTGCTACATGATTGGCTGAACAGATATTCACACCAATGAGCAGGTGTACATTTGTACCTAATAATGTGGCCACTGAGTGCATTTTCTCACTTAACTTCATACATTTCACTTGAGAAAACTAGAAGTCATTTGATGTCAGAGAGCCTGATCATCAAAAGACAGTCAGGAAGACGTGTGCAGGAAGCACTGACGTAATCCTGACATCAACATGGTTCTTTAGATGTAGAGAACAAAGAGAAATTGATTTCGAAACCTCAGAAGATCATGATGCCAAATATGCACAGTAACATCTGTACCAACCATGTAACCACATTACAGATGTGCCTTGTCTACACGTGGGCCAGTCAACACAGAAATGTCTTCTATTGGTTGATTCAACTTTGCCTTGAAATGGCTAATTGTAACTTGTTGTTTTTTTGTGTAGTTAACCACTTTCAGTTTCAAAAGCTCATCTCCACTGATGATAAAAATCTTTCAATATGTCATTGGGGTTTAAATCGAGCAAACAGAAATACAGTGATACAGTTCTTCTTAAGCCTTTCACCCCAACTGGGGCATAGGCCACTGACAGAGCTCACCAGAGTCCTCTGTCCTGGGCCGATAGAAGGTTGATTAGCTTCCGCTTTCACAACACAACTTCACATGTCTTCTAGGTGAAGGTCCCTTCTCTCCCAGGGATGAAGTCTTTGGAGCTTCTGTTGGCATTTCTGCAGCTCTGGGTTTCTACGGGATGGGGTTGCTAGTCCATCCCAACAATCCTCCTTTGGCAGTTGGGGTTGGGACCATCCATGGCAGAGTGGGTGACAACACCTGGTATTTATTTTCTAAGAAGAGATTTAACATTACAGGTTGGAAACCCTGTGGTTTAATATGTAATTGAACCAGCCGTTGTGATCCCTGGTAACAGAGATATGGAAGATTCCAGATGTTTGCTCTGCATTGGCCAACTTGTACAAACTCAATGTAGAATTTGGCCTCTATGCTAAGAAAGGCTAAGAACAAGAGTGGTCCATCAACCTGTTCAAGGTGTTTTGTCTTTCAGTATCATCATAGCTGATTTATTTCAGTCCCACTTTGCTGCCCTGTCAAAAGCAGCTTCTATCCCACTGGTAGCAGGCATTTGAACCAACCTTTCCTTCAATAAAAATGAACTCCTGATTTCTCAATTCTCCTTGTCATGGCCCATGCACTTTATTAGTGGCAAGGTAGTGTAGTAGCTAGCACAGTCACTCTGCAGTGCCGGCAGTCATTGTTTGGGGTTCAAATCCCACCACTATCTGTAAGGAATTAATATATTCTCCCCATATCCTCCCACATTCCAAAGACATACTGTTCTTGGCATGCTACGGTGATACCAGAAGCATAACAATACTTGCAGGCTGCCCCCGCATATCACAAACAATGATGCACATATACATTTTACTATATTGTTTTGAAATCTGAAATACGTGTGACAAATAATGTTAATTTTGATTTACTCTTTGTCTACCTGCAATGCATTTTCTCTGTAACTGTAACATTATTCTGAAATCTGTATTTTTTTTCCTTTTTTACTACCTCAATGCATATATGTTTGGGATGATCTGCCTGGCCCCAGAGCATATCGAAGCGACTGAACCCAATGATTGGACAACAATTTAAGTGCCGGGTCGAACCAGAAAGGTTGGGTACAGGCTAAATCAAGGTGGCGGGGTTTGGACGCAGGGCCAGATTGAAAAGGTCAGGGTGTTAGGGCCGAGGTGAGGGACAGGCCAGTTCAGCTCACTGCTCCGCAACATTTACTTGGCTCTTCACTGATCTGAGGGTCTGGGGATGGCCTCTCTGTGGACTTCAGAACATTGTTTGCTTGCATTTATTGTTTACATGATTTTTTTTTGCACATTTGGTGTTTGACCGTCTTTTTTTATGGATTCTTTTAGGTTTCTTCCTTTCATGGCTGTTTGGAGACGAATCTCAAGGTTGTGTAATGTATACTTCAACAATAAATGTTCTTTGAACTTTGAACTTTGGTATAAGTAATCCAATCTCTCCTCAGACCTGTCAGCTCAGGAATCAGTAAAGAGAGGCTCCATTATAAACAAGAACAGCCTACCTCAGATAAAGAGGCCAGACTGTAAGTGGGGTCTCACCAAAGTGTAGTTGTTAGCACAACGCTTTACACTACAGGCTGTTGCTGCCTGTAAGGAGTTCGTACGTTCTTCCCATGACCATGTGGGTTTCCTCCAGGTGCTCCAGTTTCCTCCCACAGTCCAAAGACATACCAGTTGTCAGGTTAATTGGTCATTGTAAATTGTCTCTTGATTAGGCTAGGGTTAAATTGTGGACTGCTGGGTGGCGCGGCTCGAAGGGCTGGAGGGGCCTATTCCACACTCTGTCTAAATAAATAGATAGAAAGGTAGATAGATAGATAGATGGATAGGGCCATAGATACAGTGAACAGCCAGCAGCATTTTCCCAGGCAATGGCCAATACCAGAGAATATCTGTATAATGTGAGAAGAGGGAAGTTTAGAAGGGATGTCAGAGGGAGTCTTTTTTACAGACAGTGGTGGATACCTGGAATACCCTGTTGGGGGAGGTGGTGGAGGTTGATACATCAGGGACATTTAGAGATCCTTAAATATGCACATGGATGATAGAAAAATGGAGGATTATGGTCTTTGCAGGAGGGAAGAGTTAGACCAATCATGGAGCAGCTTTCTATAGATCAGCACCGCATTGTGGGCTGAAGGGCCCCTAGTGTACTGTACAATTCTATGTTGTAAGGTCGAGATGGAGTTAAGTTGAAGTCAAATTGTGCTGATCAGGCTGGAAACTGGAGGTGTGGCTGAAGATCAGATCAGTCATGATGTTTTTCAACGCTCAGCAGGCTGAATGGTCTGATCATGGCCTGATTATAGATGTTTTTATTCATAACAGTGGTTACACGTCAGGTCTGGTGTCTGGGTCTTTAGAAGCTTTGAGACATCCAGAGGTCTTTAGAAGTGCAACTGAGACTCAAGTCGTTTTACACCCATGGTCTTGTAGTCTCTTGGCAATTATTGTCAGTGTAAACTGATGTACACACACGAGTCAGCACCTCCAGAATCGTAGGGAAGAAGGTCAGCAGAAAATGTAAATGGCTTTACTTATAGAAATACAGCAGCTATCAGTGCAGTTGCCAACTTTATTTGTGGCATGTACATTGAAACACAGTGAAATGTATTGTTTGCAGACCCTGCCCAAGGTATAGATACCATGTTCCCTCACTCTTTGCATTACCCCACTTAACCAGTTTAAAGACAAATAGATTAGCTTTATCTGTCACACATACATTGAAACATCAAAACATAGAGTGAAAAGCAACACACACTAACTGCTGGAGGAACTCAGCAGGCCAGGCAGCATCGATGAAAAAATGTACAGTTGACATATCAAGCAGATGGGACTCATCAGCCATGGCTGCCAGCTCATCTCGGAGAAGGAAAACTCTGACCTCAAATCTCTGTTGCCTTGCAGCTACAGCTACTCATGGGGAAGGCTTCGGGAGTAAACTCCGAGGGAAAAATCCAGAGCTGGAATCCCTAAGGCAGTCCTACATTGAGTTCAACTCTGACTGGCAACTCCTGCGATGCTGCTGGTGTTGAACTGTATCAGTCTCTGCCGTTCCTTGGGGTTCATTGAATGTGTGGAGAGGGGGAGCTTGCTACACGGGCAACAGCTTGCTCTCCATATCATACTGCCCAGGCTTGTGTATCTAGACAGCTAGGATGCAATATCCATGGCTAACTCTGCTCACTCACAATCACAGGACGATTTACGATGACCAATTAACCTACTACTGGCTATATTCTTGGACTGTGGGCCTGACACGTCGACTGTAATTTTCCATAGATGTTGCCTGGCCTGCTGAATTCCTCCAGCATTTTGTGTGTGGAATCTTGCTTTGCCAGCAGAGCTTTACTGTCGTCGTGGTTGGCAGGCTTCACTGGGTTCCCAGCACATGCTGCTTCCCTGATGAGTAGACGTGATAGTATCAGCGCAGAGGCCAATGACTGGATAAGATGCAAAGGGCAGTGAGTCAGATGAAAGCAATTGCAACTCGTGACACAACGCCCAAGAACAAATACTATAGGTGCTGGAAGTCACAAATGAAATCAGAAAATGCTGGAAAATGCTCAGCAGCTTAGATGTTTACAGAAAATCCACTTCTGCCTCAGCTCATCTGCCATGCCTCAGAGTCAGGGTTATTATCACTAACACAGGCTGTGAGGTTAGACATTTTGTAGCAGCAGTGCAGTGCAGAATTTAATACAGAGCATACTATAAATTACAATAAGAAATATATATATATAAATAAAATTAAAAATTAGTGTTAAAAAGGCAGAGAAAACAAGGTAGTGCCAATGGGCTGACTGTCCATTCAGAAATGGTGGGGGGTGGTGAGGGGGTGTGGTGAAGAAGATGTTCCTAAAGCATTGAGTGGATGACTCATCATCTGTATTTCCCCCTCTGTCTCTTGACTCCATTTAATTCTTAAATGCTACGCCACTTTTCACAAGGTTTGCTCGCTTAACCTATCAATACTGATAATTCCCAAGAAATTACCAGTAAATCCCATCTATTTCACTTTTACACGATGGAACGTGTCCTGTCACAGAGCATGTTATCGCTCCCTTCAGTGGGAGGGAGGGGTTTGGAGAAATATCATTCAGGTGCAGGTAGATGGCACAAGGCAGAAGATCAGATTGGCATGGACTAGAAGGGCCAAAGCCCCTGTTTCTGTGCTAGAGGACTCCTTGACTCCATAACAGGAACAAACTGTCTACTGGGGGAATTCAGTGGCATCTGTGGGAGGAAAGAAATTGTCCTTGTTTGGGTACAAACCTGAATGTGGTCCTGAGGTAACGTCGACAGCCTCTTGTATCTCCCAGTGCAATTAGGTTGTGTAGTGCTAGACGTGGATCCTACAAAATATGTTCATGTTGTTCAAAGGTACTGATATACCCCACCAATGATCTTCATCCAAATCCATGACTGACTCAGCCACTGACATCCTGCACATGCCATCTCTTCATGATCCTTGGTTCCACCCAGTTTTCTGATGAAACCCTAATCTCCTTTCTCACTCCTTTACTGCTACCATCCAGATCAAAGCAGCCCCCTGGATTTTTACCCCAACTACTATCCTAAATATTCATTCCATAAGACCAAAAAACAAAGGAGCAGAAATAGACCGTTTGGCCAATCAAGTCTGCTCCAATATTCAATCAGGGCTGATTTAGAGACATAGAAACATAGAAAATCTACGGCATATTACAGGCCCTTTGGCCCACAATGTTATGCTGACCATGTAGCCTACTCTAGAAGCTGCGTAGAATTTCCCTACCGCATTGCCCTTTGTTTTTCTCAGCTCCATGTACCTATCCAAGAGTCTCTTCAAAGACCCCATTGTATCTACCCCTATCACCTTCACTGGCAGTGCATTCCACGCACCCACCATTCTGTGTGAAAAACTTACCTCTGACATACTTCTTGTACCTACTTCCAAGCACCTTAAAACTATGCCCCTTCGTTTTAGCCATTTCAGCCCTGGGAGAAAGCCTCTGGCTATCCACATAATAAATGCCTCTCATCATCTTATACACATCTGTCAGATCACCTCTCATCCTCAGTCACGCCAAGGAGAAAAGGCCAAGTTCACCCAACCTATTCTCATAAGGCACACGCTCCAATCCAGGCAGCATCCTTTTGTATGTCTTCTGCACTCTCTCGATAGTATCCACGTCCTTCCTGCAGTGAGGTGACCTGAACTGAACACAATACTCCAAGTGGGGTTTAACTAAGGTCTTACATAGCTGTAACATTTATTTTCCTTCTCTCTACCCCACTCTCCTGCCTTCTCCTCGTAACCTTTGATACCCTTACTCATCACGAGCTTATTAATCTCCACTTCAAATATACCCAATGACTTGGCTCCACAATCATCTCTGGCAATGAATTCCACAGATTCACCAGCCTCTGGCTCAAAAAATCCCTTCTCATCTCTGTTCTGAAGTGACATCTTGTATCCAGAGGCTGTCCCCTCTGGCTGTAGACTCTCCCACCGTAGGAAACATTCTCTCCATGTCCACTCTATGGAGGCCTTTCAATTAGATCTTCCCTCTAAGCTCCAGTAAGTACAGACCTAGAGCAAACACTCCTCATACCGTTAGCCCTGTCATTTTGTGAGATCATTCTCGTAACTCCTCTGGACTCTCTCCAAGGCAGCACATCCTTTCTTAGATACGGGGCCCAAAACTGTTCACAATACTTCAAATGTGGTCTGACCCATGCCTCAAAGAGCTAGAATATTGCATCCTTTTATATTCTAGTCCTCTCAGAATGAACCTATCACATCAAACATTCTGCATTTGAACAATATGAGGAATGAGTTATAGTGGTTGATGTTGAATCTATCTGTGGATTATATGGAGGATGTGGTATTGAGTGTTTATGTGTGTTTAGATGTTCTTGTGTGAGGGTAGGATTGTTTAATGTTTTGTAATTCGGGCCAACAGCGATGCACTTTCTGAACAGGAAACAGATCACTGAGCCAATAGGCTGGTCCTGGACTTATTTACTGGCGTAATTTACATATTACTACTTAACTATTTATGGTTCTATTACTATTTATTATTTATGGTGCAACTGTAACGAAAACCAATTTCCCTCGGGATCAATAAAGTATGACTATGACTATTAAGCTGCATCACAGTTATAATTTAAGAGAAATAAAATTAGATTCTCCCCTAATTAGATATCAAATCAATTAGCATTGCCAATGATTCCTCCTATTTGTTCATCAATCTCTTAGACCTCCTACCGTCAGGCAGGAGGTACCGAAACATTCAGACAAAAACTGTCAGGATGGGAAACAGCTTCTTTCACCATACGGTAAGATTACTGAACTCCCTGCCACCACCCAGGACTCATCACGTGTGAAGCGCCAGTAATGTTATACTGTTTACTTTTTAACTTGAATTGTATATGTATCTTATTTTTTATTTATCTATGGTAAGAATGCTTGGTGTGTTTTGTGGCAAGTTCTATATGTACTGTGTTGCACATCTTGGTCCGGAAGAACTTGTTTTGTTTGGCAGTATACGTATGCATGGTTGAATGACAATAAACTGAATTTCAACTTTAACTTGAATTATTGTAGCAAGACAAAACCTGAACTGGTTCCATAAACAAACATTAAAAAGTAGTTACACACATCAAAGTTGCTGGTGAACGCAACAGGAGTCGATGTTCATGCCATCAGACTTCTCTAACTTCTGCTAGGCCCCACCTCCCCCTCGTACCCCATCTGTTACTAATTTTTATGCACACATTCTTTCTCTCACTCTCCTTTTTCTCCCTCTGTCCCTCTGAATATACCTCTTGTCCATCCTCTGGGTCCCCCCCCCACCTTGTCTTTCTTCCCGGACCTCCTGTCCCATGATCCTCTCGTATCCCCTTTTGCCTATCACCTGTCCAGCTCTTGGCTCCATCCCTCCCCCTCCTGTCTTCTCCTATCATTTGGATCTCCCCCTCCCCCTCCAACTTTCAAATCCCTTACTCACTCTTCCTTCAGTTAGTCCTGACGAAGGGTCTCGGCCTGAAACGTCGACTGCACCTCTTCCTAGAGATGCTGCCTGGCCTGCTGCATTCACCAGCAACTTTGATGTGTGTTGCTTAAAAAGTAGTTACTTAGCTTTGTTTTAGTAGCATATTCAACATTTGTCTGGTAACTCACCTTTTACATCACCAGGACCAGATGCAGTGTCAGATTGTCTAAAGCATGCCCCAATAATATAACCAGACCCAATCTCAGAAAAACCCCACAGAGTGTACTGACTCAGTAAAATATCAACCCTGCTGTGAAATCAGTTGTGATCATTCATTAGATAATACGTTTGTAGATTCATCAACAAAAGGTTACAGGAAAAGACCACAGATTAGTTGCAGCAAATACTTGTGCAGGTATTTCATAAACCTTAGCAAAGTGAACAGGAGGCTTTTTCAGAAGGGTACACCATCCATGTTAATTAATTTAGTGTGCAGGAGGGGCTTTTCAAGAATGGTACAGCACCCATGTTAATTTAGTGTGCAGGAGGGGCTTTTCGAGAAGGATACATCGTGCATGTTAATTAAGTGTGCAAGAGGAGCTTTTCAAGAAGGGTGCACTGCCAATATTAATTAAGTGTGCAAGGGGGGGCTTTTCAAGAGGGGTGCATTATCTGTGTTAATTAAGTGTGCAAGAGGGGCTTTTCGAGAAGGATACATTGTTCATGTTAATTAAGTGTGCAGGAGGGACTTTTCAAGAAGGGTGCACCGCCCATGTTAATTAAACGTGCAGGAGGGACTTTTCGAGAAGGGTACATGGTCCATGTTAATTAAGGAAGTTAAGGATGATGTGCAAAGATTAATGAAAGGCTTAAGAAATGGATTGAGAAATTTTTAGAATCCACAAAAGGTGGATTAAAGAAATTATAAAGAAGAATTGTCAGTGTATAAGTTAAGAATATAGAACATTACAGCGCAGTACAGGCCCTTCAGCCCATGATTTGTGCTGACCTGTTAACCTAAGATTGATCGTGGTACTTTAAGATCAACAGAACCTTTTCCTCCCACAAAGCCCGCCATTCTTCTACCATCCATGTGTCGAAATAAGAGACTCTTAAATATCCCTAATGTATCTGCCTGACAGCATAATTCACAAACCTTCCAATCTCCGCAAAAAAAACTTACCTCTAGCACCTCCCCTCATACTTTCCTCCAGTTATCTTAAATTATGCTTCCTTGTGTTGGCCATTTCTACACCAGGAAAACGTCTCTGGCTGTCCACTCAATCTGTGCCTCTTATCATCTTGTGCATTTCTGTCAAGTCACTTCTCATCCAAAGAGGAAAAACCTTAGCTCATTCAACCTGAGCTGGCAATAGGCAACCGTTTAAACAGGCAAATAATCTGAAAACAAACTATAAGGTCTATAAAATGGAAGAAAGCACCATTAGTAAACATGAGTCCTTTGAAAGATGAGACTAGGGAATTAAAAATGGGAGATTAATTGAAGCCACATATTCTAAATAATTGTATTGTGTTGATTGTCATGACAGAAGACACTAAAATAACATTCCAATGACAATAGATCATCATGGAATTATAGCGAGGGGAAGTACGTATCAATCTCTAACACATGGTGTAAAGTACAAGACAGATTAATGCAGCCGAAGGTTGTCAGGTCCTGGAGACTTGGTTACCTGCATCCTCGGGTTTTGAAGTGCTGGTAGAGATAGTGATATTTTGGTATAATTCCTTGGTTTCTGGAGAATCCATAACGTTCCTACTTATATGAGGCACAAATCAGGGAGTTAAAGTCACATTAGTCTAACATTTGTTTTGGGAAAATGTGGGAATCGGTTATTCAGGAAGTAACAGCGGTACATTTAGAAAATTACAAGACAATTAGACAGAGTCTGCATGGTTTTAGGAAAGGAAGATCACAAATGACAAATTAACAGTAGTTCTTTAAGGATATGACGAACTGTGTTGATAAAGGGGAAGCAGCAGATGTAACGTATTTGGAATGAAATTAATAAATTACTGATGGGTCAGCAAGGCAAAAGGAGAATAAACAAGCCTGTGAGAGGATATTGATAGATTAAGTGAGTGGACAACAAAATGGCAAATGGTGTATAACATAAGTGAGCCAATTCAATACAAAGAGTGATAAAAACAAATAATTTTTTAAACAGTAGTAGGAAACTTAATAATCCGAATGCATGAAACACTAAGCCTACCAGAGAGAACGCAATTCTAGATTTAGTGTTGTGCAATGAACCAGATTTGATCAGGGACCTCGAGGTAAAGGAGCCATTAGGAGGTAGTGACCATAATATGATAAATTTTAATCTACAATCTGAGAGGGAGAAGGGAAACTCGGAAGTGTCAATATTACAGTTGAACAAAGGGAGCTATGGTGCTATGAGGGAGGAGCTGGCCAAAGTTCAATGGAACAATACCCTAGCACGGATGACAGTGGAACAGCAATGACAAGTGTTTCTGGGAATAATGCGGAAGGTGCAGGATCAGTTCGTTCCAAAGAGGAAGAAAGATCCTAAGGGGAGTAAGGGGAGGCCATGTCTGACAAGGGAAGTAATAGACAGTATAAAAATAAAAGAGAAGAAGTATAACATAGCAAAGACAAGTGGGAAGCCGGAGGATTGGGAAACTTTTAAAGAGCAACAGAAGGTAACTAAAAAGGCAATACGCGGAGAAAAAATGAGGTACAAAGGTAAACTAGCCAAGAATATAAAGGAGGATAGTAAAAGCTTCCTTAGGTATGTGAAAAGGAAAAAAATAGTTAAGACCAAAATTGGGCCCTTGAAGACAGAAGCGGGTGAATTTATTATGGGGAACAAGGAAATGGCAGATGAGTTGAACAGGTACTTTGGATCTGTCTTCACTAGGGAAGACACAAACAATCTCCCAGATGTAATAGTGGCCAAAGGACCTAGGGTAATGGATGAATTGAAGGAAATTTATATTAGGCAGGAAATGGTGTTGGATAGGCTCTTGGGTCTGAAGGCTGATAAGTCCTTGGGACCTGATGGTCTGCATCCCAGGGTACTTACGGAGGTGGCTTTAGAAATTGTGGACACATTGGTAATCATTTTCCAATGTTCTATAGATTCAGGATCAGTTCCTGTGGACTGGAGGTGGCTACTGTTGTCCTTCTCTTCAAGAAGGGAGGAAGAGAGAAAACGGAATTATAGACCGGTTAGCCTGACATCGGTGATGGGAAAGATGCTGGAGTCAATTATAAAAGATGAAATTACGAGACATCTGGATAGCAGTAACAGGATTGGTCCGAGTCAGCATGGATTTACGAAGGGGAAATCGTGCTTGACTAATCTTCTGGAATTTTTTGAGGATGTAACTATGAAAATAGACAAGGGAGAGCCAGTGGATGTAGTGTACCTGGACTTTCAGAAAGCCTTTGATAAAGTGCCACATAGGAGATTAGTGGGCAAAATTAGGGTGCATGGTATTGGGGCCAGAGTACTGACATGGATTGAAAATTGGCTGGCTGACTGAAGACAAAGAGTAGCGATTAACAGCTCCCTTTCAGATTGGCAGGCAGTGACCAGTGGGGTACCGCAGGGTTCAGTGCTGGGACCGCAGCTGTTTACAATATATATTAATGATTTAGATGAGGGAATTAATATTAACATTAGCAAATATGCCGATGACACAAAGCTGGGTGGCAGTGTGAGATGTGAGGAGGATGTTATGAGAATGCAGGGTGACTTGGACAGGCTGGGTGAGTGGGCAGATGCATGGCAGATGCAGTTTAATGTGGATAAATGTGAGGTTATCCACTTTGGTGGTAAGAACGGGAAGGCAGATTATTATCTAAATGGAGTCAAGTTAGGAAAAAGGGAAGCACAACGAGATCTAGGTGTTCTTGTATATCAGTCACTGAAAGCAAGCATGCAAGTACAGCAGGCAGTGAAGAAAGCTAATGGCATGCTGCCCTTCATAACAAGGGGAATTGAGTATAGGAGCAAAGAGGTCCTTCTGCAGCTGTACAGGGCCCTGGTGAGACCACACCTGGAGTACTATGTGCAGTTTTGGTCTCCAAATTTGAGGAAGGACATTCCTGCTATTGAGGGAGTGCAGCGTAGGTTCACAAGGTTAATTCCCGGGATGGCGGGACTGTCATATGTCGAAAGATTGGAGCGACTGGGCTTGTATACTCTGGAATTTAGAAGGCTGAGAGGGGATCTTATTGGAACATATAAGATTATTAAGGGATTGGACATGCTGCAGGCAGGAAGCATGTTCCTGCTGATGGGTGAGTCCAGAACCAGAGGCCACAGTTTAAGAATAAGGGGTAGGCCATTTAGAACGGAGTTGAGGAAAAACTTTTTCACCCAAAGAGTGGTGGATGTATGGAATGCTCTGCCCCAGAAGGCTGTGGAGGCCAAGTCTCTGGATACTTTCAAGAAAGAGATGGATAGAGCTCTTAAAGATAGCGGAATCAAAGGTTATGGGGATAAGGCAGGAACTGGATAATGATTGTGGATGATCAGCCACGATCACAGTGAATGGCGGTTCTGGCTCGAAGGGCCGAATGGCCTACTCCTGCACCTATTGTCTATTGTCTAAATTGTCATTGAGATACAGAAATGACCAAGGAAAACTAATGGAAGATTGGCCTTTATTTCAATTTAGCGTCATAGAGCACTACAACACAGAAACAGGCCCTTTGGCTTATCTAGTCCATGCTGTAGTGTTATTCTGCCTAGTTCCATTGACCTCCGCCTGGACCATAACCCTCCATACCCTTCCCATCCATATGCTTAAGCAAATTCCTCTTAAGTGCTGCAATCGAATCCGCTTCCACCACTTCTGCTGGCAGCTGATTCTACTCTCAAGCCATGCATCCTTTTGAGGAAAATAAACTTTCATTGGAGCCGGTGCAGAGAGACTTCACTCTGTCAATTCAAGGAACGAAGGAAAAGACTTTTGAACAAAGGACAAGGCTGTTTCCACTGGAATACAAAACCGACTTTAGGGATATTCATAAGATTCAGCTGGCACTTGATGGGGTGGCTCCTCAGATGATGTTTCCCCTATTGGCGGTACTTGAATCTGAAGGGCATAGTTTAAGAATTAGGGTTCACCCATTTATGATGTAGATAAGGAAGAACTTCTGTGGAGACTGACAGACATTGGACTTCAAGGGGGTAAAGGGGCATGTGAAGAAAGGAGTGGTGGAGGGGAGGAGATATGTCTCAACCAAAGGAGATGTAAGGTGCTCCTTCCCTCTGCTAGCCTGCTGGTAACCCTTTGGCAAGGTGTAGCATCTACTTAGACCTACCCAATCAGGGTCATGTAAAGCCATAGAGCAGGTGGTGGATGGTCATATGAGCAGCTGGTGCAGATCACAAGTCCTGGTTATGCAACCACTGACGCCAGGCAGACAATCTCTGGAGAGTTTTGATGATTGTTGGGGTCACCCGTCTTGTAAAGACTCTGTCCAGAAGAAGGCAATGGCAAACCACTTCTGTAGAAAAAATTCCCAAGAACCATCATGGTTATGAGACCACGATCGCCCATGTCATACGACACGGTACAGAATGGTGATGATGAAGGGAGCAGGAAACTGGTGTTGGGGTCATGATTGAATCGGCTATAATTTTATTGAATAGGGAGCAGGTATGAGAAGTTGATTGATCCACTCTGCTCCTGTTCCTTGTGGTCATTACCATATTAGTAAAGCTCTCCAAATTCAAGCTGCATTTTCACCGATTGCTTCCTGGCTGATTACAATGACATTTTCAATCTAACACCAGTCAGTGTTAAGAACATATTTTAAATCCACAGGTGATCACGTCTTACAACTGTCCCTTTCACAGCCGACATTGAATGTTTTCATTCTGCTGAACTCCCTTCATTTCCTTGCCCCTTCCTGTCTCTAGAACACAATCTGATTCTAAATGCTTTCAAACTTTCTGATCCCCAGCAATTTCCCTTTTGTTCACTCAGTTCCTCTCCCCTTAACACTGGCAGCCAGTGTTTGACCAGCTACAGCCTCATCTCCTAAAAGATTTTAACCATTATTACCACAATCCCAGCTTGCTGTGCCCTCTTAAGGTTTTCCCTAAAACCTGCCTCTGTGATCACACTTTACGACTACTTATTCAATAATTCTGTCATTGTCACGGGAGCTCTGTGCCTCTGCGAAAAGTCTTGGGCTGGATTTTCTCTATTAAAGGTGCTTTTTAAGTGCAAATTATTGCAATTGATGTAATGAAACAGAAGACAGTTCAAAGATTCAAAGTATGTATGCCACATGCAACCCTGAAATTCGTCTTCCCCACAAACAGCCACAAAGCAAAGTAACACCATGGAATCAACTTGTTTAAAGAAATACATCAACCACCACCCCATGCAAAATAAATCACACAAATGGCAACCAAAAAAGCAAGTGAAAACAGACTATAAAACACAAAATCAAAAGGCAGATTTCAGTTCAGTTCAGCTCAGTGTTCATTATCTGCTAGAACACATCAAAAAACTTGAATTAGAGTGCAAACTTAAAAACTGTGGGGATGAAGCCTTGCTCCAGCACCATCCTCCAAGAGCATCGAGGGAGAGGGCAATCCCACGAACACAAGGACCTTGCCTCAGGAGCAGCAAGAGAGAGGGAGAGAGAGAAAAGGTCACACACTGTCACTTTTCTCTGGCAGCAATGAGCTAGAGGCTGGTAGACGGTGCTGAACACTCACTCGCCCTCCGCCCCCGCCTCCATGATTTCAGTCTTCCTGGGCCCTTTAATCAGCGAGCGATGGGTTCAATTACGGGATCACACCTCATTTCCTGGCTCCCGGCCTCCATGTCTCACACTTTGCTCACAGCCTTGTGGAACCATCTCGGAGGCAACAAAGCCCCAGATCACCCGATCGGCCCAGAAACACACTGACAGTAGCAGAACCACATCTGAAATAAAAAGAAGACCAAAAAGAAGTTTTAAAAAAGTGAAAGGGTTTGCTTCATGAACTGCCTTGAGTCTGTCGTCTTTGGTAGCGTTGTTTGCTGGTGTATCTTCTTGTTACATCCTGTTTTCCTGATAAAAGTAGTGCATTGACCAGGAATGTGGGCACGTGGCCAAGTGGTTAAGGCATTGGACTAGTGACCTGAAGGTCGTGAGTTCAAGCCCCAGCCGAGGCAATGTGTTGTGTCCTTGAGCAAGGCACTTAATCACACATTGCTCTGCGACGACATTGGTGCCAAGCTGTATGAGTCCTAATGCCTTTCCCTTGGACAACATCGGTGTCGTGCAGAGGGGAGACTTGCAGGGTTGGCAACTGCTGGTCTTCCATACAACCTTGCCCAGGCCTGTGCCCTGGAGAGTGAAGACTTTCCAGGCGCAGATCCATGGTCTTGCAAGACTAATGGATGCCTTTAATGACTAGGAAAATGTGAAAAATAAGGATCAGTTTAGCATAGCAGTTAGTACTATCGCTTGCAGTCACTGAATTGAGTTCAATTCCCACCGCTGTCTGTAAGGAGTTTGTACGTTCATAGGGAAAACATGGGTTTCCTCTGGGTGCTCCAGTTTCCTCCCATATTCCAAAGACATACAATTAGGGTTAATGAATTGTGGGCCAGCTATGTTGATGCCAAGATGCTACCAGCCTCACAGTGTAGGGAAATGGCACAACAGAGTGGTGAAGTTAATAAAGCTGCAGCAGCCCTGGTTCAATCCTGACCTCTGGTAGTGCCTGTTTGTCCATTCCTCTTGTGGCTGGGTGCGCTTCCTCCAGATGCTCCAGTTTCCTACCACTTCCCAAAGGCTTGATTCCTTTCTGCTGGAGTTCAGTGCAGTAAACTGACATCACAGTGTATCCAAGAAAGGATAGGAGATCTTGACCAACTGGTAGGTTGCTTTGCTGTTGTGAATTTCCACTGGTTAAGTGGGTGATAAGAAATCAGAAGGGTGAGTTAAGGAGCATGTGAAAGAGAACAGGTTGCAGGGTCACAACAGATTCTGCAGATGCTGGAAAATTTGAGCAGCACCCGCAAAATGCTGGAGGAACTCAGCAGGTCAGACAGCATCTATGGGGGGCATAAGCAGCCTACGTTTCAGGATGAGACTCCATCAGGATTAGAAAGAAAACGTTGAATCATTCAGTAGCTTCATAACAGTAGGCCAGAAGCTGTCCTTAACTTGGTGATATGTGCTTTCAGTCTTCTGTATCTTCTGCCCAATGAGAGTGGGGAGAAGAGAGAATGTCCTGGATGGGAATGTATTTGACTATGCTGGTTGCTTTTCCCAAGCCAGTGAGAAGTGTAGACGGAGTTCATTGAGGAGATGTTGATCACCCTACCTACACTTTGTAAGTCAAATCTCCAGGCTGTGCTCCCTTGGCCTCAATACAAACAGAAAGTGAGCTGTGAGGATCCAGTATAGAAAGTCGAACAGTGATGGTCTGAGGAAACAAGTGAGTTTCTATATGATAGTTTTGAGTCAGTTGACTGGTCCATATTCAATGACTCAGCAGCCAGCCTATATGAAGATGTTTCCATTGTCATGGACCGTACTGTCAAGTATGTTCAGGACTGTCTACCAAAGAGGACAGTCTGGGTGTTTTCAAAATGGAAGTAAGGTCTGAACTTGGAGATGCACTCCCAACTAAAGTCTAGGACTGCAATGCTCAAACCAGTTGACTCTGACCTTTACAAGAAATAGAAACATGATGCCTGCAAAGCCGTCAGGGATTCCAAGGGTCAATACCAGTCCAACATCCAGCCACAGATCTGCCATTGGTTGTGGCAGGCCTGCCGATATAGCAGTCTACAGCAGGAATTGTGCAGCATCATTGATAACAACACATCCCTTCCTGATGAGCTTAACACATTCTATGCAAGTTCTGAACAGAAGGGGATTGGAATGTCACTACCCACTCCAGTGGTCTCCAATGAACCTGAATCCATTGTAGGCACAAGATCAGTCCTCCAGAGGGTGAACTCATGGAAAACATTTGGCTGGGACAGTGTCACTGTCCTTGTCCTTACATCCTGTGCAGATCTGTTGGTGGGAGTGGGGAAGTATTTACTGACCTCTCTCTGCTTCAATCTGAGGTTCCCACCTGCTTTAAGAAGTCCATTATTATCCTGTTATCTCAGAAAAAACAAGGTAACATTCCTTAATAACTAATGCCCACTGGTTCTGACACCCACCATCGTGAAGTATTTCAAGAGGATGGTCATGGCACCAGCCTTTCAGACAATCTCGACCCTCTGCTACTCAGCTACTGTTGGAACAGGTCCAAGGCAGATGGTATCTCCCTGTCCCTAAACTCATCTTCAGAGTATCTGGATAATAAGGACACCCACGTTAGACTATTGGTTATTGACTACAGCTCTGCCTTCAATACTATAATTCCAAGCGAACACATCTCTAAATTTCTAGACCTCCCTTTACAATTAGGTCCTTGACTTTCTGACCAAGTGACTGCAACCAGTAAGGATAGGGGTTAACATCTCCACTACGATTATTCTCAACACTGGTGCCCCGCAACCTAGTGTTGAGAATAATCAACACCAACCCCCTCCTCTGCTCCTTGTACACTCATTTCTACATAGCCACATTCTGCTCTAAGCCCACCAAAAATAAAAGTTCCCAACAAGGGGACCACAGACCCCTTGCTTACTGGTATTGGTCCGTGGCATAAAAACGGTTGGGAACCCCTGATCTATAAGTTTGCAGATGATTCCACCATTGTGGGCTGTATGTCAAATAATGATGAATCAGAGTACAAGAAGGAGATAGAGAGCTTAGTGATATGGTGTCATGACATAAAACTTTCCTTCAATGTCAGCAAAACAGAAGAGCTGATCATTGACTTCAAGAAGGGGTCAGCGCACATGATCCTGTCTACATCACCAATGTCAAGGCCAAGAGGGTCGAAAACTTTAAGTTCCCAGGAGACCGTCCTGATCCAATCACGTTGGCACCATGGCCAAGAAAGCTCACCAGCACCTCGACTTCCTAAGGAAGGCTAAAGGAGTTCAACATATCCCCATGGAACCTTCCCAATTTGTATTAATGCACCATAGAAAGCATCTTATCTGTTACTGCAACTGCTCTGCCCATGAGCACAAGAAACTGTAGAGAGTTGTAGATGCAGCTCAGCACATCACAGACACCATGACAGAATACTTTATTCCTGTAAAGTGCTTTCTGGCCTGCAGAGGTCATGAAAGGTGCCCTATGAAGGTAAGCCTTTATCTTTCCAGTGACAGTGGGTTACTTGATCTGTTTTAGAAATGAAACAAGACGAGCCTTGCATTTTTATTCATCAGTTTATCTGAGTGCTTCACAACCAGTGACGTTGAAAACGGTTTAGATTTCAGTACTCTTCCTCCCTACTGCCTATTAAATGCTATGTATAAGTGACTCTCTCTGTCTTTTTAAGATTCCTTTTTAAAAAGGCACTTTGATGTTTTAGCTGACTGGTTCTCCTCAGTACCTTAGAGAGTGATACTGTTACACTGTTTGCAGGCACCATTGTCACCTTACTTCAGCTATATCCATGCCCAAGTCTTCACAGTGAATGCCAGCCAGCTAACATGCACAATGTGCTGGAGGAACACAGCAGTTCAGGCAGCATGCATGGAGAGCACTAGACAGTGATGTTTGGGTTGAGGCCTGATTAGTCAGGGCACCAAAAGTTAGGAGAAGGCAGGCATATGGGGTTGAGTGGGATAATAAATCTGCCGTGATGGAATGGCGAGCAGACACAATGGGCTGAATAGCCTCATTCTGCTCCTATGTCTTATGGAAACCTCTCTATCTATTCTCCTCATAGATGCTGCCTGAGCTGCTGACTTTGTCCAGCATTTTATGTGTTACTCTGGATTTCCAGCATCGGCAGAGTACCGCAAGTTAAAATTAGTTCTCCTCTAACCAATGCTTTCACCTACCACCAAAGGCATCAGGGGTGAGTGCTAGTCTCCACACACCCCACATAACCTCCTCCTATCTCACCTTTAGGCTTCCTATGTTGAGCATCATTCAAAACAAAGAAAGGCAAACAGCTTCCAAAGTCAAAGGCAGACATTATGCACAGTCCAAAGCAGAGAGGAGAGTTCAGCTCTCAGCATTATCTCAAAGAATGACAGCCACTCATCAGGGCAGCTACCATCGCTGGAATAAATGAATGTCAACAGCGGTATGTGGAAGTGAAGGTTGGTCTTATTTATCAAATGTATATCAAAACATAGAGTGAAATGTAGAGTTTGCATCAAATCAAATTGGTGAGAATTGTGCTGGGGCCAACATAACATTGATAGAACAAAGAGAAATTGAAACAGACTGCGAATGAAGTCTACCAAGTGAACAGAACGCTAAGTTTAATATTAAGCTACTGCTGTCTTGTAGTTAGCTGTTTTTATACTACAGGGATAAGGAAGTTTCCATTCAAATTTGTAAACAAGAGTTGAACAATGAGATAGCTCTTATTCAAATACAGAACACAAATTTCCAGACCTTTCGAGAATTGTACTTTGTATAACCACTAGAGGCATAGTAAGCTTGCATATACATATTATTACCACTAGGAAGCATACTAGGCAGTTACTTGTACGTAAGAAATTCTATAAATACAAGCAGATAATTGTTAAACTGCAAAGAAAATAACAATTAAACAGTCTAATACAAAAAATAAGCAGTTGGACCCAACACATTAATTTTGTGACATGAGGAATAGGCCAATTGCAAACTAATGAAGATATAAACTGAAACAAATATGAATTATTTTCCTGCCAAGTGGCTTCTCCCTTGTTACTGTAGGACCACATATACTCATTTCTCATCCCTTCGACCACTGGGAGCTCTGCAGAAAGAGCTCTGAAACATTACAAATGCACATAGCAACCATGAAATTGATAGCCTCTGTTTGAAATGTTGGTGTACTAACAACAATTGCTTTACTTTCTTCAAACGCATGCTCTTAGTTAGAGGGATTTTGGTCTTGGAGAACAAAGCAGGTCCTTGGAATTCTCTGTCCTTCTAGAGTGCTGCTATCTGGCATTAATTGCACTGTCAATTTATAATCAGTTCTTTCTCACCTCTAGAGCCACTTCCCAAATTAATACCATTATTTTATGGGGGTGGACAGAATATGCAAGTAAATTTATAATGTCTCTAATCCTTCCAATGACAATTCCTCTGAAAACAAACTGAAGTTTTAAATATATTAAAGTGAAGATGGAGAGAGCTTTTTAAACAAGGCAATCTCTTAATCAGAGAGGGTACTTGTGGTTTATGGGTATGCGATCTGGGTAGTCTGTGCTTGTGAAATTGACTCTCTTCCAACATCAGGTCCATGTTTTGTGTTTTAATTAGTAGCTATTATAAATAGGGAAAAGGATTCATGTTCTGAATTGTTAAAGGTTTGCAGGTGGAAGTGCATATCTGATTATTTTTAAAGTAGAGATGATGTAGAATGTTTTTGAATGCAAAAATAGGTACCATGGTAATGCAGTGGTTAGCATGAGGCTATTACAGCTCGGGGCACCAGAGTTCAATCCCAGCGTCCTCCGTAAGGAGTCCCTGTACATGATCCCCGTGAAATGCATGGGTTTTCCCCGGGTTCTCCGGTTTCCTCCTGCAGTCCAAAGACATACTGGGTAGGTTAGTTGGTCATTGCATATTGTCCAGTGATTAGGTTATGGTTAAGTCGGGGTTGCTGGGCAGTGCAGCTTGAAGGGTCGGAAGAGCCTGTTCTGCGCTGTATCTCTAAGTAAAAATAAATAAATATTTCACATTTAAAGTTCCATCTGAATTCTTATTGTGTGGAAGTTGTAAATTCCACAATGCTTGGACATGTTTTGACCCAGGCGCCAGTGCTGTTCACTGTCTCTTTCACACGCTGGCTCCCTCTATCCTCCTCCTGATCCATGAAGGTAAGTGAACACGTGAGCAGGAGAGCAATGTGGCTACACACGTGGGCATCAGGGGAGAGGTCAGTGCCCACAGGCAGAGGTTCTGCAGTGCCAGCCTGCCCCAGCTCGACTTGTTCCCCATACTGGGGTTGGGTCATGTCTTGGAGGTTACATTCTCCCCGAGGTCCAGACCCCATTTTACACTAGCATGGCAGTGTCAGTGTCAATGGGGGATGGATCCCCAAAAGATCCACATTTCACAAAAGGTACAATATGGTTAAGTGTATAAAAAGTGATTTTAAACTGCTTTTCCCTCCGCACAACAAATTATTAACCACTTTCTCCCCATAAGACCCTCTTCTAAATACCTAGCTTGTTTCAATAACAAGTGGTTTACTCCTGCTTTGATCTGGAACACGTCTTCAAACCCTTAGTTCACTTCCACTTCCCTGGATGGGTTATGCTGGAGAGCTCAGGCTAAACATAGGTTTGCTTAAAATGACGTTGTTGATGTTGCAGTTATGCCTGGTAATTAAAGGGGCTCACCTGGGTGGGTGGCATCACATGCTCAGACCAATGGTTGTAATTTAATATAAGCTTTATGAAATTCAGATGCTAACTATAGAATAGGTTGAACAGATTTGGTCTATGCGCATTCCGTTTTAAAGAGACTGCTACTTTAAACAAATTCTTTAAAAAGACTGATCAGAATCAGAATCAGGTTTAATATCACCGGCACATGTCATGAAATTTGTTTACTTTGCACCAGCGGTACAATGCAATACATCTTAAATATAGAAAAAACTGAATTATAGAATGTATATAGATATGTGTATAATAAATAGTTAAATTAAGTAGTGCAAAAACAGATGATACCTTTTTTTAAAAAGTAGGGAGGTAGTGTTCATGGGTTCAATGTCCATTTAGGAATCGGATGGCAGAGTGGAAGAAGTTGTTTATGAATCACTGAGTGTCTTGGATACTACGGAGGCTTGGATACTACGGAGGCTAGTGCCATGATGGAGCTGGATACTACGGAGGCTTGGATACTACGGAGGCTAGTGCCATGATGGAGCTGATTAATTTTACAACTTTCTGCAGCTTACTTCAATCCTGTGTAGTAGCCCGCCCCCACCCCCCCCAAAACCAGAAGGTGATGCAGACAATCAGAATGCTCTCCATGGTACATCTGTAGATTTTGAGAGTTTTCGATGACAAACCAAATCTCCTCAAACTCCTAATGAAAAATAGCCACTGTCTTGCCTTCTTTATAGCTGCATCGATATACTGCGAGGTACAGAGGTCCAGATTCTGTAGATTTGTGATCAGGACTGCAGGAATGATGGCGTTGAATGCTGACTGCTGGTAGGGCTTTTGCACTTTGAAGTTGGACGTTTCCCCCAGGGAAGCGATGGCCAACACTAGAGCGACTACATTTAAGGTGATTGGAGGAAAGTATCGGGGAGATGTCAGTTGCTATTTCACAGAGTGGAACACACTGCCAGGAGACATTAAGGGCAGTTAAGAAAGTCTTGACAGGCACACAGATGAAATTAGAGTACAGGGCTGTGCAGAAGAGAATGGTCAGATTGATCTTGGAGTAAGTTGGAAGGTCGGCACAGCATTGTGGGCCGAAGACCCTGTCCTGTGTTATGTTCAATGAAACAAGCCCCTGTTGACTTGCGAATTACTGAGGCTAATAGTAATCAGTATTATTCTCACATAGTTTTGTCTGTACATCCGGCACAGATTTTTGAAGCTGGTTTTGGGGCTTTATTCATGTAGTCTATATGCTTTTGCTTCTTTAAAACTGTTAGCACTTTAAGTTCTGTGTGTGCTGAAGGTAAGCTGGTACTAGTAAGAGGGTGTCTGATACAGGAAGGTGTCATGGGTTAAGTGGGTAATATTAGCAGTACCACAATACTGCTGAGAACTTTGATACTGTGCCAAGATTAATCCCGTGTCAGTACCCTGATACTGTGTTGAAAGGCGCTGCTCTCTGCTTTGAAATATTGTCTCATCTAAGTCAGGCTAACAAAGTAAGGGGAATCAGAATCAGGTTTATCACTGACATTTACAGTGAAATCTGTTGTTTTGTGGCAGCAGTACAGTGCAAGGCATAATAATTACTAAATGTTACCACAGAAATAACAGTGCAAAAGAGGAAGAATGACCATTCAGAAATCTGATAGCAGAGGGAAAGAAGCTGATCCTAAAACATTGAGTGTGTGTCTTCAGGCTCCTGTACCTCCTCCTCAATGGTAGTAAGAGGGCACATCCCAGATGTGAGGGTCTTTAATGATAGATGTTGCCTTCGTAAGGCACCACCTTTTGAAGATGTCTTTGATAGTGGAGCTGGCTAACTCCACACCCCTGGGCAGTCTTTCGATCCTGCACACTGGAGTCTCTACGCCAGGAGGTGATGCAACAAGTTAAAATGCTCTCCATGGTACATCTGTAGAAATACGATGAACAGAAATGTTTGTACAAGCTCCTGTCTCTCTCTCAGCAAATCAAAAGAGCTGGTATTGAGTTCAGTGAGGGGAGGTGGTACACATACTTCTGCCTACATCAACAGTGTTGAGGTTCTGAGCTTTAAGTTCCTCAGAGTGAACATCACCAATCACCTGTCCTTATCCAGCCGTGTAGATGTCATGACCAAGAAAGCTTTCCAATGCCTCAGGAGGCTAAAGAAATTTGGCATGGCCCTGTCAACCTTTACCAATGTTTATCGATGTGCCATAGAAAGCATCCTATCTGGTTGCATTACAGTTTGGTTTGGCATCTCCTTTGCATAGGACCACAGAAATTCAGAGGTGTGGACACAGCTCAGCACATGCAGAAACTAGCCTGTCCTCCATGAACTCTGTCTGCAGTTCTCACTGCCTCGCTAAAGCGGTCAGCATAATCCAAGACGACACCTACTCTGGACAATCTCTGTTCCGTTGGGTAGAAGTTACAGAAGCCTGAAACCATATATCAGCAGGCTCAAAGGCAGCTCCTACCTTGCAGTTATAAGACAACTGAATAGTTCCCTAGTATGACAAGATAGACTTGATTCCACAATCAAGGTTATGATTTTGCACATTATTGTTTGCTTGCACTGCACTTTTCCTGTGGCTGTTGTACTTTATTGTGCATTCTGTTATTGTTTTACCTTGTACTACCTTAATGCACAAGACAAGCTTTTCACTCTGCCATGAAATAAATCAATTCTAATTCCTAACTCTCAGTCATTTCTTCAGCCGTTAACTCTTGAGTGTCAGACTGAGAACCCAGACGTCAGCTTTCACTGGAAACCAAAGTGTAATTTCCCATGTGCGGTCAAAGGAGATTGAAACGCACCTTCCAAAGAGGAAGGTGTATGTCACAAGGGGGGTTGCTCTGCAAGGTTAGGACAGGAATGTGGACCAAAGTCGATATCTCTTTCATTAAGGTGGCCTCCGTCTGCACTGTGTAAGATTCTGTGGAGAAAATGCATCAGGTGCTTGATTCCTAGTATACAAATCATGATCTCAACATTGTAAGGTCCTTGTCCTTTTCGTTAAACTGAATCATGCAGATCTCTTTGTGTTGCATGTGGAATATGAGTACAGCCAGTGAACCTTGTGCAAGGCCGATCTGACCCCTACCTGACCAGGTTGGATCACTTGTTTCTATACCCAGCAGGCACTCAGGTCTGTGCAAAGGACACCAAATTTGAACATCAGAAAGAGCCCTTCCCCAGTTCCCGATCTCCACCTCACCCCCGACCAGTGACATTTAAAGAATCAAGTTCAAATTTAATTGTCATTCAGCCATATATGAATACCCAGGAATACAGCCAAAGGAAGCAGTGTTACTCATGGCCAATGTGCAACTCACAGTGTCAACAGTCATACACTGCACAAGGCACATTTATCACACATAAGATAGCAGTAAAATACAGTCAAATAAAATAAAATGTAGTCCAGGTCCCTGAGTCCATGACCATTGCAGCAGTCTGCAGTCGAACACAATACAACTTGTCTTCTGCTGAGTGAATTCTGGGGGCGAGGGCAGCACCGCGGTGCTCCAGCATGGATGCCATAGGTTAGGTTAGAGAAGGAGGGCAATTTGATAGAGGTATATAAAGCTATGAGGGAGATCATGTAGATAGGGTAAATGCAAGCAGGCTTTCTCCACTGAGGCTGGGTGTGACTCGAACTGAAGGTTATGGTTAAGGGTGAAAGATGAAATGTTTCAAGGGAACATGAGAGGGAGTTTCTTCATCCAGAGGGTGGTGAGAGTGTGGAATGAGCTGCCAGCACAAGTGGTGTACGTGGGTTTGATTTTAATATTTAAGGGAAATTTGAATAGGGACATGGATGGGAGGGGTAGGGAGAGCTGTGGTCTGGGTGCAGGTTGATGGGACTAGACAGAGTAATAGTTAGGCATGAACTAGATGGGATGAAGGGCCTGTTCTGTGGTGTTCTGTGACTCTAAAACAACTGAATATGCTGTTAATATTTAGCAGGTTAGACAGTACATGTTGTCGCAGCAACTTGAACAAACCAGTGTCTCTGCTGGCAACCACACAGGGAGTTACCTTGTTTGACGTACCCTCTGATCCATCCAATAATAATGGCCAAAAAAGTCTAAGAAATGTACTAGCAACTAGCAACACATACAATCTTGAAGCGATATTGAATGTACTTAAGTGGACTGAAGCAAAGTTAAGCGATTTCAAATGTAATTAAACGAGGTTAAGTGTAATTAAGCAAAGTTGAGTGGTCACTAAAAGATATGACACCTGGAGGTGGCCAGCTCTAAAACCAACCAGAATAAAGGATGATTTTTTTTGTGTGTGACTCTATGCATGCTGGCTATCTTGAATGTGCTGTGTGCCTTGTGCTGTGTACACTGTGCACCTTGGCCCCAGAGAAACAGTGTTTCGTTCGGCTGTATTCATATATAGTTGAATGATAATTATACTTGATTTAACTTTGAGTACATAACTAAACCCTTTGCTTTTACTACACCCTCACTCATGTGACTAACTACCATAATAAATGCACAGCACAGGATGTAATGCAGATAGAAAACAGGTGCATGGCTCCTACTTATGTGAAGATAGGAAAAAGGAACGTTTTAAGTTAATAGTCCTCAGATCTGGAATTGCGAGGATGAAAGATGTTTCAATATATTAAGAAAGTAGGAGAAAGAGAAAAGAAAAGAAATTGGTAGAGTAGGGGATGGGAGGGATAAAACACTAAAAGAGTAAGATTACAAATGGATTAAGATGGAAAAAGAGTAATGAAAAGTCAAAGGTCGGTTTGGTGGGTTACACAGTAGAAACTGCTGTCTGAAGTTATTGAAGGTAACATGCTGTGACTTCTGGGTATGTGAACTGCAAATAATGAATAAGTTGCTTATTTAAAATTGCTGAAATCAATGTTATGTCCAAAGGCTATCAGACACTAAGTCCCAAGATGACTACTTTCCTGGAGCTGCTATAGAGCTTCATTTGAACAGGTTAGCCAGCAGAGGACAAGGAAGTTGGAGTAGGATTGGAATGGAAATAAAGTTGACGTGAGTGGAAACTCTAGTTCACCTTTGCAAACTGAAAGGCAACCCTCAAAATGGTTATTTTTATCAATAAAAATAGAAAACGCAGATCAGACTGCATCTGTGGGAAGAGTAACAGATTTCATTTTTCAGGTTAAAGCCTCTTCCTCTGAACCAGGGAAGAAATGAAACAAGTTAGTTTTATGTTGCAAGGAGAATAGGGAATGAATGAATTGGGCAAAGGGAATATTTCTGATGGATTGAGGCCACGGTTGCCATGGTGATTAGCTGGTTATTTGAACCGTGTGGTTAGAGTCATACATAAATGGGAACAGAAAATAGCCCTTCTGCCCAACTGGTCCTGCTGACCCCTTGCCAGGTCAAAATGACATGGCCCCTTGTGTTTCTGAGCTTGTCAAATCACATCAGCGAGTTTCTTGTCACTTGCCCGAGTACGGGGAGGTAGAGGTACAACGGAAAGAAAACTTGGAGCGGCTTCAGAGTTCTGCGGTGATTCCAGAATGTTCTGAAAGGCAGACTCCAATGCCATCAATAATTTTTCCATTTGTTTCTGGGTTACGACTCCAGACTGCATCATGAAGGATAAGTTCAAACTGCTTTAAATACTCCGATGTCTGAGCGAACCACAGATCAGTGGCTCAGACTGATTGAGAGCAAAGTGTGCATTACTTCCTTTTCACACAGCAAGGAAAAGAGTTCCAGATATAGTCAAACAGCAGTTAAACTGATTATATTTCCCATAAATATCCTCCCATCTGAAGAAATCAGTCTTCCTGTCTGTCCAACATAATGAGTGCAGCCTGAATTATTCCCACGGGTTGCTGGCATTTGCTTAATGAAACAACGGATACTTTTATGTCATCTGAAAGCAGTTCAAAGTACTTTTAAGAGATGCTATACAAATTCATCAAACCACAAGATACTGCAGATGCTAAAATCTAGAGCAAGATGCAAAAAGTAGATGGAACTCAATAGGTCAGGCAGCATCTATAAAAGGAACCAGACAATTTTGACTGTCTTTTCTCTCCATAGACGCTGCCTGACCTGTTGAGTTCCTCCAGCATTTTGTGTTGCTCTATATAAATTCAGATTTGGTTTCTTTTATCCCTCATCTATTTGGTTTAAGGATATTAATGTTGAAATATCTGGAGATCAACTTTAATTGTAAAGGAACGTTTGGCTTTACACAGCATTTTAGCAACATTTTCAGTGAGGACTGCTGAAAACATCAACATTGTTGTCTCTCTCCTCCCCATTCAGGCAACATACCAGAAGCACTGCGCGCACACTGTCTCCAACATTGTGAAAGACCCCTCCCATCCTTCCCAAAACCTCTCTGACCTCCTGCCATCAGGTAGAAGGTACCGCAGCATAAACACTGGAACTGTCAGGCTGGGCAACAGCTTCTTACCCGAGACTGTTAGACTTCTTACAGCGTACTGCCTCTCAACACACATGTACATCCGGTCTGAATGCTCTGCTGCCTCCACCAGCTGCCCACTCCCCAACTCGCAGGCACACTCTCATCCTGCACTTGTCACTTTCCATCTTCTATTGTTGCTGTTTCACATATTTATACGACTGCTTGCTTTTTTTTATAACAGTGCCAATGACATTATAATGTTGTATAGAAACATGCACCTCGCACTTTATGTCAACCTGTCAATCTTCAGGCCAAGGCTCTCAGGGGCTTTGTTATGATTTTATGACTCTATGTGTTGGATCGTAACTATATGTGCTGTGTGTGACTCAATAATAATAATAATAATAATAATAATGCAAACATGAGGAAATCTGCAGATGCTGGAATTTCAAGCAACACACACAAAAAATGCTGGTGAACGCAGCAGGCCAGGCAGCATCTATAGGAAGAGGTTCAACGTTTCGGGCCGAGACCCTTCGTCAGGATAAAAATAATAATAACTTTATTTATAATGCATTTTTCATACAGATGATGTGATTCAATGTGCTTTACAATGGGATAAAAGTACAAACTGGAAAATTAAAAAAATAAAAATAAACAAGAAAATAAAAGACAAAAAGATGTTATTTCAAAGCAAGGTTAAATTAATTGGTTTTGAGCTGGTACCTAAAAGTCTGCATCCCTTATAGTTTTAGGTATTGAATTCTACAGTTTAGGGATGTGGTTCAAAAACACTGACCTGCCAATTATCTTTTGAGGGAGATTGTTTAAGTTTAAAAGACTTGCAGAAGAAGACCTAAGACCTTGAGCAGGATTGTAAAACAAAAGTGATTCTGTGATGTACTCCGGTCCCAGACTGCTGAGAGCTTTAAAAACAAGTGGGAGAATTTTAAAATCAATTCTAAAAGATACAGGAAGCCAATGCAGAGTAGCTAGTACGGTAGTGATATGCTTCCTCATCCTGGTTTTGGTTAAAAATTTAACAGTGAAGTTTTGAATGAATTGAAGTTTGTCAACAGATTGCTTTGGAATGCCAATAAAAAGTGCCTTGCAGTAATTTAGTATATTCAATATAAAGGCATGAATTACTTTTTCCAGCATCATTACATGACAAAAACAAACGTACCTTTGGAAAATTCCTTACGTGTAGGAATGCTGCTCTGGTCACTTTCTTTATGTGGAATTTAAAATTCAAATCTGATTCAAAGACAACACCCAGGCATTCCAAGGCAATTACTGCCTCCCATTCCTTAGCGTGCTGAGCTGACGTGGGTTCTTTCTGACAGAACCATTAAAAAAGTTCTTGGTTCAAGAAAAGGATAGCCTGTCAAACAATGCAGTTGAAGTACTCTTGTCTCCAAGACAGAGGACACAAAGTAACATCCAATTCCTTGAGGTGGCAACCTCCTCAGATGCTTCGATGCCATATTCACAGAGAGCCGAATCATTGCTAAATTCAGACCTGCTCTACCTGTTTGAAATCTTTGTCTGACAGAGAGATTTTGACTGAACATGTGAACTCTGATTGTCTCTTCGCAATGCTTCCTGAGCTGCTCCTTGTTTCCTGCAATTTTTGTTTTTAGTTCGGATTTCCAGCATCTGCATTTTTCTTTTTAATCTTCAGTAGAGTTATCCACGTGATGCAAATGCATCTTTCATTCTGTTAACTCCAAATGTCTGGTCATCCACGTCATTGCTGTTCCAGTGACCTTGTGTGTACTTTGGCTAGATATCAATAATATACAGATGCATTCTCCCCGTGACCACATTGGGTTCCTCGGGGTGCTCCAGTTTCCTCCCACATTCCAAAGATGTACGGGTTAATAGCATGGTAGCATAGTAGGGCGGCACAGTGGTGTAGTGATTAGCACAATGTTTTACAGTACCAGTGACCCAGGTTCAATTCCCGCTGGACTCTGTAGGGAGTTTGTACGTTCTCCCCGTGACCACATGAGTTTCCACTGGGGGCTCCAGTTTCCTCCCACAGTCCAAAGGTGTACTGGTTAGTAGGTTAATTGGTCATTGTAAATTGTCCCGTGGTTAGGCTGGGGCTAAATCGGGGGTTCCTGGGCGGTGCACTCGAAGGGCTGGAATGGTCTGTTCTGTACTGTGTCTCAAAAAACACAAGTAAGTAAATAAATAAGATAGGTTTATTGATGACGTGGGTGTATTTGGGGGCCAGGATCATTAGGCCAGAAGGACGTATTGCTAAATATAAATAAATAGACAGACAGGGTTTACTAAACCCTGATGGGAAGTCCTTGGGATCTGAGTGGCTCCAGGGAAGCGTTTTCCCCTTTTGAGACTCTTCAGTGCTCACCTATGATGAACCAACACATGAGCAGATGCTTCCCATTTCAGTAGCAGCTGTAATTTCTTTCTGTTAGAATCTATTTGTATTTCGTGATCCAAACAACAAAACCCCATAGAATATTTACTATTGCACACTGGGTTATACAAAAACACCAACAGTCAGAATCAGAATCAGAATCAGGTTTATTATCACCGGCATGTGACGTGAAATTTGTTAACTTAGCAGCAGTAGTTCAATGCAATACATAATCTAGCAGAGAAAAAAAATAAGAAAATAAATAGTAATAATAATAAATAAACAAGTAAATCAATTATGTATATTGAATAGATTTTTTAAAACGTGCAAAAACAGAAATACTGTATATTAAAAACAAAAGTGAGGTAGTGTCCAAAGATTCAATGTCCATTTCGGAATCAGATGGCAGAGGGGAAGAAGCTGTTCCTGAATCACTGAGTGTGTGCCTTCAGGCTTCTGTACCTCCTACCTAATGGTTACAGTGAGAAAAGAGCATGCCCTGGGTGCTGGAGGTCCTTAATAATGGACACTCCCTTTCCGAGACACCACTCCCTAAAGATGTCCTGGGTACTTTGTAGGCCAGTACCCAAGATGATTCTGTTTGCCAAATTCATGGCATTGAATGGAATGAACATACTCAACATGCTGGAGGAACTCTGCAGGTCAGGCATCACGGAGAGGAATAAACAGTTGATGTTTCAGGCTGAGCCATTTGTGTGTGCGCTCTCGGCCCAAAGTATTGACCTGCTGGGTTCTTCCAGCACTTTGGGTATTCCTCAAAATTTCCAGCATCTTCAATAAATATCTTGCCTTTAATGAATGCTATGAAGTTGTCAAAATTCCTTTACTGATCAAAATTAAATAAACAACTTGCATTCAAATAACGTGCTTTGCAACCCACTGAGGATATCCCAGAGGGCCTTAGCCAATGAATCGAAACCAAAAGTCAAGTTGATTGTCATATACAGTAGCACAATGAAACACTTACTTGCAGCAGTGTCAGAGCACATAACATCGGATCCACAACATTCTCAAGTAAAGCATTAATTAACAACATAGATTATACAGAATTATACAAGAAAGAACACAATTAGAACAAAAGGAAACTGGTGCTCATTGTAGTGTGAAGTAGTCATAGCATTTCCATACTGAGGTACTGACTAGGGTTGTGTTATTTGGTTCAAAAACCAAATGGTTGAAGGGAAGTAGCTCTTCTTGAACATAGTGGTATGGGATTTTAGGCTTTAGTTCTTCCTGCCACTGGGAGCTGCAAGGAGATGGTATGGCCTGGAAGGTGAGCACCTTTAGCTGTGAAACAGGCCCTTCAACCCACATGGTCCAGGCTGACCACAACATCCTCGCTGCTAGTCCCAGTTCCTCAGGATTTGAGATCATAGCCCTTGAGGCCCTGCATTTTAAGTTCTTACCTAACTCTTTATAGTCATTCTGTAGGGCTTTATCCCTTGTCCTATGTACCTCATTTCTACCAATTCGTAACAATCCCTACCATTTAGTAATAACAGTCTCAGGCAGTTCGCTCTCTCCCCCTTGAACTTCAGCAGCTGCTCAGTGACATCATTGACTCTGGCACCCGGGGGGCAGCACACCATCCTTGTAACACATGCAAAATGCTGGCAGAACTCAGCAAGCCAGGCAGCCTCTATGAAAAAGAGTAAACAGTTGACGATTTGAGCTGAGACTCACTGCAGCTGGGTGCACTTCCCACACATGTAGGCATGGCAGAGATCATGACTTGCCCTGACTTTCCATATCCTGCAGGAGGAGTATTCCACTCCCCTACCATCCTGCCTAAGACGAAGGATGAGAAACAAAATAAACCCTTACCTGTTCCTACCCATGCCTTCACGCTGATGCCTCTTTAAAGAGCTGCTCTCATTCTCCACACCTGGGTCACTAACTCTCCCTCTTCACAGCGAAGTGTCCTGAGCCAAAGTCATGGCTCCCCACTTTAACTGCGACCATTCCAACAATGGCAACTCCAAAATGGCCGATGTTAGGCGTTGCCTTTTGGAGGCAGTACCTCATGAGGATACTACTGATGGCAAGGAGGAATGTGCCCGTGATGTATTGGTCTCAACGCCATCTTAATACTTGCCTGTGTGAAAGATTATTTACAGGAGTTAGATGTGTAAAAATGATTGATTGATTGATTAACATACAGCGTGGAGTTGGCCGTTCCAGACCTTCGAGTCGCGCTGCCCAGCAATCACCATAAAACACAGGAGAAGAATTAGGCCATTCAGCCCATCAAGTCTGCACTGCTATTCCATCATGGCCGATTTATTATCCCTCTCAACTCTATTCTCCTGCTTTCTCCCTGTAACTTTTGATGGCCTTAACAATCAAAAACCCATCTGCTTTAAAGATACCCAAAGACTTGTCCTCCACAGCCATCAGTAGCAATGAATTCCACAAATTCACTACCCTCTCCCAATTTAACCCTAGCCTAATCACCAGATAATTTACAATGACCAATTAACCTACCAACTGGTACATCTTTAGACTGTGAGCACTCAGAGGAAACCCAAGTGGTCGTGGGGAGAACATACAAATTCCTTACAGGCAGCAAAAGGAATTGAACCCAGGTCGCTGGTACTGTAAAGCATTGTGCCTACCACTATGCTACCATTATGCGTTAGTGAATTCAAAATACAGTATATGTGATACAGACTGAGAGCTTGAAACAAAACTGAACTGTCCAAACACAAAGGGTCAAATAACATTTAGTAAACATATCTCAAATCAAATTCATTTGCCTGTGTGCACAAAAGAATTGCAGCATGCAAAAAAAAAAATCCTGGAATACAAGTGCCTTCCTTTTACAGCTAGACAGAACCTGTATCACAGGAGTTAGTAGTTTCTATGATCTTCCCAGCTACTGGTAGCACTAATTACTGACTATATTGGAACTCATTGTGAGCCTGGTCAGAAGTCTGTGCCGAAGTAGATCTCCTCAGGTTTCACATTTCATAACAAGTCAGTCAGCTTCTTTTGTGTGAACAATGTCTTCTCATTCTTTTGTGCTTGGTTGACGTACATCCCCTCAAGTCCCTTCTCCAAATTATTAAAGTGCTTTTCCAGCCCTTTGCCATGACTGGGGATAATTTCATGTTTGTCACTCTGTCTTTAATACAGTACATGCCTATTTATAGCCTACATGACTGGCTCTTGAGCGAGTCCAAAGCAAAATGATTTCAGTATTGTTGAAATTGCTTTGCATGAATTCGTACCATTATAAGTAAATTTTAGCAGTGTCTTGAAGAATCACCTTAGAAATTTATAACTGCATTTTTCCCATTCTACGACATATTAATGACTGAGTTCATGAGTTCTTTGTGCCATTGTGGTGTCGGCATTTATTTATGTTACCTAATAGATTGAAAATCAACTAAATCAAGGTCAGTTAGGGAAGGACATTAAGGACATTAATCGCTCACCTTACCAGTGGGAGTTCCAGAAGAAAGAAGAAACAAGTCGAGTTACAAGCATGGGGAATGTCTTTTACTGCTGCTTTTGTTTAGAGTGGCACTGTAGTGCAGCAGTTCGTACAAATGCTTTACAGTGCCAGCCATCACTGATCAGGGTTTGATTCCCGCTGCCGAAGAAGGGTCTCGGCCTGAAACATTGACTGTTTACTCTTTTCCATAGATGCTGCCAGTCCTGCTGAGTTCCTCCAGCATTTAGGGTGTGTTGCTTTGTATTTCCAGCATCTGCAGATTTTCTTGTGTTTTTGCTTCCCGCTGCTGTCTTTTAGGAGTCTTTACGTTGACCGTGAGGGTTTCCTCTGGACGCTAGGGTTTCCTCCCACGTTCCAAACCTAACAATAGGGTTAGGTTTAGTGAGTTGTGGGCATGCTATGTTGGCACCAGAAACGTAATGACACATGTGGGCAGCCCCCAGCATGATCCTCGAACCGTATTTGGTCATTGATGCAAAACGATGCATTTCACTATATGTTTCAATGTATATGTGACAAATAAAGCTAATCTTTAAAACCTTTATCTTTTGTTTACTGCTTGAAATATTCAAGTATGTAAGAAAAATATTTTCCTAGATAACTGTTATTCTTATCCAATTTGAAATGATTTATGCTGATTAAAGTCATTAATTTCCTGAAATATGCATTATTACATTTGTGACATCTGCTTTTACTATTTCTAAATACTTTTGCACATGTCTGAAATCTTTTACACCAAGATAAGTGTTGCTTTTGACACCTGCAGTTGAAAAAGCAGGAATTGAAATGGATTACTGATTCTTCTGACATAAATTTAAAAGTTCCAATTTTGTTGAAGGATCTTTCAGAATCAGGGCCACTGAAAAGAGTGAAAGACTGAAATACATTCAATACATTCGTACATCCCTCAGTACATGGACACCCGGATACATGGATCTGTAGTTCATGGTTCAGCGGTAGGGAAGTTACTGGAGAGAATTCTTAGGGATAGGATTTATGAGCATTTGGAAAACTGTTGTCACGAGCCCTGTGGGCCTCTGTCGCTTGCCACAGAGCATTGGGTGTCAGGGTTTGACGAGCACCTGTACTTACTGCTTGTTGGAGCCGTTAAGCCCAGGTGCTTTCGGTTTAATCGTGTGAAGTTAATTGTGACTGGCACCTGCTTCCCGCATTCTGATCACTTAAAGGAGACCCTCGTTGTGCTCTGGAAGTGGGGTCCTACTGTGTGTTGGAGAATGATCTGTCTCGCAGTGTTGCTTGGTTGTGCTTCCAATGCTCTGCTGGTATTCCTAAGTCTAACTTCATGTTTCTGTCTCTTGATGGGGAGTCTGCCATTTCTCCACTTCTGGGTTGAACCGGTGCCACTGACCACCATGGCAGAGGGAATCTGCCATACCTCCGCACCTGGGTCCAGTCCTGCGAGCGCTCACCGTGACAACTGTGGCCTAGTTAGGGAGAGTCAGCGTATCTTTGCACGGGCAAGTCGTGTCTTACTAACTAGATTGAGTTTTTTGACAAGATGATGAGGGTGATTGATGAAAGTAGAGCTGTGGATGTTGTCTACATGGATTTGACAAGCTCCTTCATGGGAGGCTCATCCAGAAGACTAAAGTGCATGGTGGATTGGCTGCTTGGATTCAGAACTGGCTTGCCCATTGGGCTGGAAAAATGGCAGATGGAAGGCTCTGAAGAGTGTGGTAGAACAAAGGGATCAGTGAATACAGATCTATAATTCCTTGAATGTGGCATCACAGGTAGATACGGTCATAAGGAAAGCTTCTGCAGAAGTTGGAATGTTATGTTGAAATTGTATAAGACGTTGGTGAGGCCTAATTTGGAGTATTGTGTAGAGTTATTGTCACCTACCTATGGGAATCAATACAATCGAAAAAATCCAGAGAAAAATTACTGGGATGTTACTGGGTGGTGAATCTGTGGAATTTGTTTCCACGGGCAGCAGTGGAGGCCAAGTCATTGGGTGTATTTAAGGCACAGATTGATAGGTATCTGAGTAGCCAGGGCATCAAAGGTTACGGTGAGAAGACGGGGGAGTGGGACTAAATGGGAAAATGGATCAGCTCATGATAAAATGGCGGAGCAGACTCGATGGGCTGAATGACCAACTTCTGCTCCTTTGTCTTATGGTCTTGTGGTCTTATGTTGCTGGCACGTGAGGAACTGAGCTATTGGGGAAGGTTAAATTGGTTAAGACTTTATTCCCTGGAGCGAAAGAGAATGAGGAGGGATTTGGTAGTGGTATGTAAAGTTATGAGGGATTTACTGTAGATAATGTCAATGCAAGCAGGCTTTATCTATTGAGGTCAGGTGAGGCGACAGCCAGAGGTCATAAGTTAAGGGTGAAAGCTGAAATGTTTAAGGGGAACATGGAAGGAAACTTCTTCACTCAGAGGGTGGTGAGAGTGTGGATTGAGCTACCAGTGGAAGAGGTGGATGCAGGTTCAATTTCAACTTTTAAGAGAGATTTGGATAAGTATACAGATGGGAAGGGTATAGAGGAATATGGTCCAGATACAGGTTAGTGGGACTCAGCTGAATAACACTTCAGCAAGGACTAGGTGAGTGGAATGGCCCCTTTCTGTGCTCCATGTGCCTTCAGAGTTTTCCAGATTGGATTGAACATTGTGTGGAGCCTCAGCTTAACTTTGTATTTCACTTTGATACAAAAAATCTTTTCCTGCTGATCAGTGTCAAAAAAAAGCCAAATTAAATCCACTGTGATCCAATGCTATAAAACAATAAAACATGAAAACGTCTAGGAGGGGTGAATATTATTTTATAGGCACTGTAGATATCACAGAGGAAAGGACAGGAGCATGGAAACAAGAGATGCTGAAAATCTTCAAAGTGCAAAGTAAGTTTATTATCGAAGTACATACATGTCACTGTATACTTCCCTGAGATTCATTTTGTTGTGGGCATTCACAGTTGTTGCAAAGAAACACAACAGATTCAATGAAAAACTACACACAGAGACACACAAACAACCAATGTGTAAAAGCTGACAAACTGTGCAAATACAAAAAAATATAATTCCAATCAATCAATCAATCAATAGATAGATAGATAATATTGAGAATGGGAATTGTCGAATCCTTGAAAATTAGTCCATTGGTTGTGGAATCAGTTTAGTGCAGTTATCCACACTGGTTCTGGAGCCTGATGGTTGAGGGGCAATAATTATTCCTAAGAGTGGTGGTGTGAAACCCAAGTCTTAACAGTTAATGTTTCGGACAAAGACCCTTCATCAGGACGGATGAATGTCTTGGCCTGAAATATTGATTGTTCACTTCCCTCCATCCAGACCGTCTGACCAGCTGAGTTCCGCTAGCATTCAGTGTGTGTTGCTGAAGGTGTGTGAACACCAGTTTTTCATCCCCCTGGATCTCTGCAGCTGTCAGCCACCTGTTTGCACATTGTGCTACATCTGACGTCGATCCCACTTTAATAACTCCTCCCCCTTTCCATTCATTTCTCAGATGCTACCACTTGCCTAGACACCAGCAGCAAGTTACAGTGGCCAGTTAGCCTGCCAACCCCCATGTCTTTGGGACGTGGGAGGAAACCAGAGCACCTGGAGGAAACCCAAGCAGAAGAACATGCAGACTCCATGCAGGTAGTGCCCAAGGTTAGGGCTGAACCTGGTTCTCCAGCACCATGAGGCAGCAACTCTACCAGCTGTGTCACTGTGCTGCCTCTGCCCTGGGTGGGGAATCATCTCCTGGGTAATTTCAAAGGACAGGTTAGGTGTTGACCATATTAGAACATAGCACAGTTCAGGCTATTCAGCCTACAAATAGTTCTGACCTAGGAAAATCTACTCCACAATCAATATAACACTTCCTTCCTACACAGCCCATCATTCCCATTTTTCTTACACCCATGTGCCTATCTGAGAGTCTCTTAAATGTCCCTGTTTATCCATTTCTACCACCACCCCAGCAGTGATGGTAGAGCTGGTACAATAGGGACATTTCAGAGACTCTTAGATGGGTCTGGAGCCATAGTTAATCCAAACCAGAGAAAAGCGGGAGATATCCTTTTCTGAAGATTAGCAGTGAAACAGATTGGTGTTCACAACATTCAATCATTGTCTATAGCAGCTTTTTACTCCAGGTTTCCTGTATTTTGTTAGTTAATTAACTGGATTCAACTGCCATGTGGAAGAGGGTAGGGGGGTCAGGGGAACAGGAGTGCCTGGGTCAACACTTCAGGTTTCTGGACACTTGTCCAGCGATTAACCATTTAACCAGCCTTGTAACATAGTCACATAACACGGAACAGGCCCTTCTGCCCGCTAGGTATATGATGCTGGCCACCAGGTATCTCTTCTCATCCCAAATGCCAGCACTTGGACTGAAGTTGTCGATGCCATGGCATGTTAGTTGCCTGGGAATACCTTGCTATTGGAGCCTGATCTCCGAAACACCACACCCTGCAGGGCTTTTCACATACATTCTCCGCAGACTTTCTCGTGGTAAGGACATGAAACTAACAGTTCTGGAAGAATACACATGTTCTTCAGAGTTTCGCATTTCTGCACGTCATCCTGACTTGGCTCACCCTTCACCACTGGGTCTAAATGCAGAAACTCCCTCCCCAACAGCTTTGAGGGCGTACCTTCACCAAAAGGACTGGAGCCGTTTGAGAAGACATCTCAGTACCTTTTTCTCAAAGATAATCAGAGGTGGGTGATCAGTCAATACTACCCACATCCACAAAATCAATCAGTACAACTTTCTTTTGGGTTAACGCAGTGAAATGAGAATCAAACATTTTGCCTGTGAATGGAAACCAATGAAACGTTGGGCAGACTGAGTTCAGTAAGTGCCAAAACCAAATGTTATCATTCCAGAAACATCTCTGCTGATGAAACCTGGTTGTATAAATGATGATATTAAACTAAAACTTAAAAGAATAATACAGGATGTTTGTATAACTTCTTTGAAGCATGCCTGGTATGTAAATAAATTAAATCAATATTTTTTTCTTCAAAGTTTTTTTTACATATGACATTTTTTTAATATAATTTTTGGATAGCTTTTTTGCTGAATTTGTTTGACTACTTGGCTTAGAGTACAGAAGCACAGAGATTCATAGAAACATAGAAACACAGAAAATAGGTGCAGGAGTAGGCCATTCGGCCCTTCGAGCCTGCACCGCCATTTATTATGATCATGGCTGATCATCCAACTCAGAACCCCGCCCCAGCCTTCCCTCCATACCCCCCGATCCCCGTAGCCACAAGGGCCATATCTAACTCCCTCTTAAATATAGCCAATGTACTGGCCTCAACTGCTTCCTGTGGCAGAGAATTCCACAGATTCACCACTCTCTGAGTGAAGAAGTTTTTCCTAATCTCGGTCCTAAAAGGCTTCCCCTTTGTCCTCAAACTGTGACCCTTTGTTCTGGACTTCCCCAACATCGGGAACAATCTTCCTGCATCTAGCCTGTCCAATCCCTTTAGGATTTTATACGTTTCAATCAGATCCCCCCTCAATCTTCTAAATTCCAACGAGTACAAGCCCAGTTCATCCAGTCTTTCTTCATATGAAAGTCCTGCCATCCCAGGAATCAATCTGGTGAACCTTCTTTGTACTCCCTCTATGGCAACGATGTCTTTCCTCAGATTAGGGGACCAAAACTGCACACAATACTCCAGGTGTGGTCTCACCAAGGCCTTGTACAACTGCAGTAGTACCTCCCTGCTCCTGTACTCGAATCCTCTCGCTATAAATGCCAGCATACCATTCGCCTTTTTCACCGCCTGCTGTACCTGCATGCCCACTTTCAATGACTGGTGTATAATGACACCCAGGTCTCGTTGCACCTCCCCTTTTCCTAATCAGCCACCATTCAGATAATAATCTGTTTTCCTATTTTTGCTACCAAAGTGGATAACTTCACATTTATCCACATTAAATTGCATCTGCCATGAATTTGCCCACTCACCCAACCTATCCAAGTCACTCTGCATCCTCCTAGCATCCTCCTCACAGCTAACACTGCCACCCAGCTTCGTGTCATCCGCAAACTTGGAGATGCCGCATTTAATTCCCTCATCCAAGTCATTAATATATATTGTAAACAACTGGGGTCCCAGCACTGAGCCTTGCGGTACCCCACTAGTCACCGCCTGCCATTCTGAAAAGGTCCCATTTATTCCCACTCTTTGCTTCCTGTCTGCTAACCAATTCTCCATCCACATCAATACCTTACCCCCAATACCATGTGGTTTAAGTTTGCACACTAATCTCCTGTGTGGGACCTTGTCAAAAGCCTTTTGAAAATCCAAATATACCACATCCACTGGTTCTCCCCTATCCACTCTACTAGTTACATCCTCAAAAAATTCAATGAGATTCGTCAGACATGATTTTCCTTTCACAAATCCATGTTGACTTTGTCCGATGATTTCACCGCTTTTCAAATGTGCTGTTATCACATCTTTGATAACTGACTCCAGCAGTTTCCCCACCACCGACATTAGGCTAACCGGTCTATAATTCCCCGGTTTCTCTCTCCCTCCTCTTTTAAAAAGTGGGGTTACATTAGCCACCCTCCAATCCTCAGGAACTAGTCCAGAATCTAACGAGTTTTGAAAAATTATCACTAATGCATCCACTATTTCTTGGGCTACTTCCTTAAGCACTCTGGGATGCAGAGCATCTGGCCCTGGGGATTTATCTGCCTTTAATCCCTTCAATTTACCTAACACCACTTCCCTACTAACATGTATTTCGCTCAGTTCCTTCATCTCACTGGACCCTCTGTCCCCTACTATTCGTTATATGACTTCCAAAGAATGCATGGGAGGGTAGCGTGGTGGATGGCGGGGGGGGGGCGGCGGGTGTGAATTGTAAACAGAGACTACTACAGATGTTCAGCAGATCAGGCTGCATCTGTGGGAAGAGAAACGGCATGAACTGAGAGTGCTTTTATTTCAGATTTCCAGCATCTGCAGTTTTTTTTCCACTGACAGTGGGAAAATGGTGGGTAAATTAGTGGGTTATTACAGTCTAGCAGGGCATTTAATCTAATTTTGAATTCCCAGAGTTCAGATCCCCACTAAATCATTTATTCAACTATATTGAAGCTGCAGGAATTAAATATTGGAATAAAAAAGTTCACATGCAACCTTGTTTAGCTTTTTTTTTATTGTATGATTTAAGGAAAGGTGAAGGAGAGCAAAGATTTCTCAGTGCGCTTGTGCTCAGTAGATTAGCTTCAAGTCATAATATAATCTGAACTTTGTGTTCAGCACTTACTGCTCATTTCATCATTGCCATGGCTTCCAGTGGCAAAACTGACTCAATGCCCATCTCATCTTGCTCGAAGGACTGGCAGTAATCTGCCATCCTTAATCACTCCAGTCCAATGAGTACCCAAACGATGCAACTTGGTGCAGGAAGCCACCTACATTGTTGGAGAGCAGATTGCCTCACCAGAGGGATTACTAATGAGACTGATCACTTTTTAACATCAATTTGTTAGTTTCATGGTTTCAAGTTGCATATTTAATCAACTTGATTTTAGTGCCCCCAATTCTTTAGGGGGTCTTGAACTAACATCTAGCCACAGGGGTACAATTCAAGTAATACCTACTCAAAAAGAAAAAAAATCATAAATGTATTTATTGATTTGTTTATTTAGAGTTACGGCACAGAACAGGCCCTTCTGGCCCAGCGAGTCACACCACCCTGCAAACCCACTTATTTAGCCCTAGCCTGATCACAGGACAATTTACAATGACCGATTAACTACCAACCAGTACATCTTTGGACTGTGGGAAGAAATTGAAACACCCAGAGGAAGCCCACAAGCTCACAGGAAGGACGTACAAACTTCTTACAGACAGCGTCAGTTTAGAACTCTGAACTCTGACAGTCTGAGCTGTTATAGTTTTGCACGAACCGCTACGCTGCCACGGCACCCCCTGACGAAATACTAGTCAGAATGCTCTCCATGGTGCATGGACACCACAGTAGCCTAGCAGTTAGTACATCGCTTTACAGCTCGGGGCATTGGAATTGGGAGTTCAGTCCTGGCGTCCTCCGTAAGGAGTCTCTGTACTTCCTTCATGTGGAATGCATGGGTTTTCCCTGGGTCCGGCACTTTCCTCCCACAGTCACTGTCCCATGATTGCGTTATGGTTAAATTGGGACTGTTGGGGGTTGCTGGGTGGTGTGGCTTGAAGGGCTGGAAGGGCCTATTCCATGATATATCTCTAAATAAAAAAAAATTAAACAAAATAAATCCTCAGAAATTTGTTAGAATCTTTGGTGATGTATCAAATCTCCTCAAACTTCTAATGAAATATACCAGCTGGCAAGTCTCCTCTTATTTCTCTTTCACCTTGTTGGTCCTCTGAATCTTAAGCCAAGGACGTCACAGGGGAGTTCAGGCAGTGTGGTTAAAGGTTGGAACTTGCACCCCCTAGCCCAGCCCCTTTGACTTCCAACTGTGTGGTTCATTGCAGGCAGAAGATGAGATGACCTCAGACTTGTTTAAGCTGCAGGAGTTGCTCACACCTGGAGACCAGAGGCCAGCAGCAAACAGGAAAAACAGAAAGTGGGCTTGTGGTGTAGCAGCTTTCATCGTAAATGGGAGGGGAGGTGGTTGTGGTTAGTCACCTCAGACTTCATGCCTGTTACTGGTGTGTGTCCCACAAAATAATTAGAGGCGCTATTACTTTTTACAGGAACATTTGTCACTGGAATCATTGCAAGCTTGTTTGCCTTGGCACTGTAGCGATTAGCGAGAAGCTTTTACAGTTCTGGGCTCGGAGTTCAGTTCTGTCTGTAAGGGGTTTCTGCATTCTCCATGAGAACCGTGTGAGTTTCCACTAGGTGCTCCAGTTTCTTCCCACATTCCAAAGACATACAGCTGAGTAGGTTAACTGGTTTCTCTTCACCATTTACACCTCGGACTTCAACTACTGCACGGAGTCTTGTCATCTTCAGAACTTTTCGGATGACTCCGCCATAGTTGGATGCATCAGCAAGGGAGATGAGGCTGAGTACAGGGCTACGGTAGGAAACTTTGTCACATGGTGTGAGCAGAATTATCTGCAGCTTAATGTGAAAAAGACTAAGGAGCTGGTGGTAGACCTGAGGAGAGCTAAGGTACCGGTGACCCCTGTTTCCATCCAGGGGGTCAGTGTGAACATAGTGGAGGATTACAAATACCTGGGGGTACGAATTGACAATAAACTGGACTGGTCAAAGAACACTGAGGCTGTCTACAAGAAGGGTCAGAGCTGTCTCTATTTCCTGAGGAGACTGAGGTCCTTTAACATCTGCCGGACAATGCTGAGGATGTTCTACGAGTCTGTGGTGGCCAGTGCTATCATGTTTGCTGTTGTGTGCTGGGGCAGCAGGCTGAGAGTGGCAGACACCAACGGAATCAACAAACTCATTCGTAAGGCCAGTGATGTTGTGGGGATGGAACTGGACTCTCTCACGGTGGTGTCTGAAAAGAGGATGCTGTCCAAGTTGCATGCCATCTTGGACAATGTCTCCAATCTACTACATAATGTACTGGGTGGGCACAGGAGTACATTCAGCCAGAGACTCATTCCACCGAGATGTAGCACAGAGCGTCATAGGAAGTCATTCCTGCCTGTGGCCATCAAACTTTACAACTCCTCCCTTGGAAGGTCAGACATCCTAAGCCAATAGGCTGGTCCTGGATTTATTTCATAATTTACTGGCATAATTTACATATTACTACTTAACTATTTATGGTTCTATTACTATTTATTATTTATGGAGCAACTGTAACGAAAACCAATTTCCCCCGGGATCAATAAAGTATGACTATGACTATGGTTCTCGTAAAAATTGTCCTGTAATTACGGCTGTGTTAACGAGGTTGATTGCCGGGCAGTGCAGCTTGTTGGTCTGGAAGGTCTTGTTCCACACTGTGTCTCTAAATAAGTAAAAGAATAAATAAATCAAAACATAATCCTTGCACTTTTAGCATGTTGTAAATCCATATGTGAGTCTAGAGGATCTGAGTTATAAGGAAAGATTGGATAGGTTAGAACATTATTCCCCAGAACTAGAAGATTGAAGAGATCCACAAACCTGCCTGTCCTGGCCGACCTATTGTCTCAGCTTGCTCCTGCCCCACCGAACTCATTTCTGCATACCTCGACACTGTTTTATCACCCCTTGTTCAATCCCTTCCGACCTATGTTCGTGACACTTCTCACGCTCTTAAACTTTTCGATGATTTTAAGTTCCCTGGCCCCCACCGCTTTATTTTCACCATGGATGTCCAGTCCTTATATACTTCCATCCCCCATCAGGAAGGTCTTAAAGCTCTACGCTTCTTTTTGGATTCCAGACCTAATCAGTTCCCCTCTACCACCACTCTGCTCCGTCTAGCGGAATTAGTCCTTACTCTTAATAATTTCTCCTTTGGCTCCTCCCACTTCCTCCAAACTAAAGGTGTAGCTATGGGCACCCATATGGGTCCTAGCTATGCCTGCCTTTTTGTTGGGTTTGTGAAACAATCTATGTTCCGTGCCTATTCTGGTATCTGTCCCCCACTTCTCCTTCGCTACATCAATGACTGCATTGGCGCTGCTTCCTGCACGCATGCAGAACTCGTTGACTTTATTAACTTTGCCTCCAACTTTCACCCTGCCCTCAAGTTTACCTGGTCCATTTCCGATACCTCCCTCCCCTTTCTAGATCTTTCTGTCTCTGTCTCTGGAGACAGCTTATCCACAGATGTCTACTATAAGCCTACTGACTCTCACAGCTATCTGGACTATTCCTCTTCTCACCCTGTCTCTTGCAAAAACGCCATCCCCTTCTCGCAATTCCTCCGTCTCCACTGCATCTGCTCTCAGGATGAGGCTTTTCATTCTAGGACGAGGGAGATGTCTTCCTTTTTTAAAGAAAGGGGCTTCCCTTCCTCCACTATCAACTCTGCTCTTAAACGCATCTCCCTCATTTCACGTACATCTGCTCTCACTCCATCCTCTCGCCACCCCACTAGGAATAGGGTTCCCCTGGTCCTCACCTACCACCCCACCAGCCTCCGGGTCCAACATATTATTCTCTGTAACTTCCGCCACCTCCAACGGGTTCCCACCACTAAGCACATCTTTCCCTCCCCCCCTCTCTCGGCATTCCGCAGGGATCGCTCCCTACGCCACTCCCTTGTCCATTCGTCCCCCCCATCCCTCCCCACTGATCTCCCTCCTGGCACTTATCTGTGTAAGCGGAACAAGTGCTACACATGCCCTTACACTTCCTCCCTTACCACCATTCAGGGCCCCAAACAGTCCTTCCAGGTGAGGCAACACTTCACCTGTGAGTCGACTGGGGTGATGTACTGCGTCCGGTGCTCCCGATGTGGCCTTTTGTGTATTGGCGAGGCCCGACGCAGACTGGGAGACCGCTTTGCTGAACATCTACGCTCTGTCCGCCGGAGAGGGCAGGATCTCCCAGTGGCCACACATTTTAATTCCACATCCCATTCTCATTCTGGCATGTCCGTCCACGGCCTCCTCTGCTGTGAAGATGAAGCCACACTCAGGTTGGAGGAACAACACCTTATATTCCGTCTGAGTAGCCTCCGGCCTGATGGCGTGAACATCGACTTCTCTAGCTTCCGCTGGGGCCCTGCCTCCCCCTCGTACCCCATCTGTTACTCATTTTTATGCACACATTCTTTCTCTCGCTCTCCTTTTTCTCCCTCTGTCCCTCTGAATATGCCTCTTGCCCATCCTCTGGGTCCCCCCCCCCGTTGTCTTTCTTCCCGGACCTCCTGTGCCATGATCCTCTCGTATCCCCTTTTGCCTATCACCTGTCCAGCTCTTGGCTCCATCCCTCCCCCTCCTGTCTTCTCCTATCATTTTGGATCTCCTCCTCCCCCTCCAACTTTCAAATCCCTTACTCACTCTTCCTTCAGTTAGTCCTGACGAAGGGTCTCGGCCTGAAATGTCGACTGTACCTCTTCCTAGAGATGCTGCCTGGCCTGCTGCGTTCACCAGCAACTTTGATGTGTGTTGCTTGAATTTCCAGCATCTGCAGAATTCCTTTTGTTTAGATTGAAGAGATATTTAATAGAGGTAATCAACATTATGAGGGGTATAGAAAGGGTAAATGCAAGCAGGCTTATTCAACTGAGGTTGAGTGAGACTAGAACTGGGGTCATGGGTTAAGGGTGAAAGGTGGAATGTTTAAGGGGAAGATGAGAGGGAACTTCTTCGCCCAGAGGATGGTGAGTGTGGAATTATCTGCCATTGCAGGTGCTATAATCACGTCACGCTAACCGTTACGCTACCTCTTGAAAGGTGGAACAGTCACATAAAGTGTCTCAACGCTGGTCTGCAGATAATGAGGCTGGCCAGGTGAGCAACATCAGAGATTCTGCGGATGCTGAAAATTTGGAGCAACATACACAAAATGAGCCTGTACATACTCAGCACGTCAGGCAGGACATGGGGGTCAGAGATCTGGCTGAGGTGAAGTTTATTTAGTTTGACAATGGGACAACAATGGTGACAACATTGGAACAACTAAGTCCAAAGCAGGGACAGAGTCAGTTGATCATTGTCTTAAATTCAAATTATGCAACCTAGCTAAGTTCCATAATGTTGAAAATGCTCAGCAGGTCTGTGGGAATAGAAAATTAGTTAACGTACTGGGTTTATAACAGAAAATTCTATACAAGAAAACATAAACCTTTGAAAACCTTGTTTAATATCATCTGTGTTGTATGTAGCCAAGATAAAAAAATAACAGTAATTTCTGGAAATACTCAATAGATCATGCAGCATATCTGGAGAAAGAGATGTATAGAGATAATGTGACAGGTCAAATGATTTGGCCTCCTTAGGGGAAATTTGATGAATCTTTATCACTTGGAAAAACCATTAGCTTGTCTTGAAGCTTTCCCTGTCTTCTTCAATAGTTCAGTATAATATCAGAAAATGTATACAGTATACAACCTGAAATTCTTACTCTTCACAGACATCCAGAAAACAGAAAAGAACACCACAAGCAGCAGCAAAAGCATCAACCCCCTCCCTCCCCCTTCCCCCCCTTCCCCCACGTTCCAGCAAAAGAACTGAACGCCTCCCCCCTCCATGCAAGTGATTGCAAAGCCCCCCAAGACTTTGACTGAGAGTCTATCAGAAACTACAGTCCACTTTGGTATCTCAGACAGGCAACAATCAGTGTGGGAGACCAGCAGCTTGCTGTTCCCTTCTTACAATCTCCTGCATCGTTTCACCAAATCCCCCGACTCAAGGACCAACAGGCTCTCACTCACTATCAAAGAGAGAGAGTGAGAGAGGATCGCTCAAGTGCAGGGCCCTTCTTCCAACAGCAGCGCACAACAATTGCTGTCTCAATGTTTCAGTCTCTGTAATGCTTCACTCCGTGACACTGGCGAATCCAGGGGACCACACCCAGAAGGCGCACGATCAATTCTTTCATGCCAAGACCCCAATCTTTGACCATTCCTCATTCCGTAGGCTCTCCATCTGTTCTCTGATAGATGGTGTTGGACAACCTTCAGTTCCAAAGAAAAGCATGGATATTTTCACTGGTCATGAGCAAGCTAGCATGTGCTTGAAGTACTAATTAACAACAGTCGCAAGTAGTCTCATACATTGAAGAAGTATTCGGATGTACCCTGAATCATCATGGCAAGGAACGCTGTGTGCCAAGAACTGGAAAGTGGGATTACTATTGATGGCTAGTATCAACACATAGAAACATAGAAAAACCTACAGCATGATACAGGCCCTTCGGCCCACAAAGCACTGCCGAACATGTCCTTACCTTAGAAATTACCAAGGGTTACCCATAGCCCTCTATTTTTCTAAGCTCCATGTACCTATCCAGGAGTTTCTTAAAAGACCTCATTGTATCCGTCTCCACCACTGTCACCAGCAGCCCATTCCATGTACTCACCACTCTCTGTGTGAAAAACCTACCCCTGATACCTCCTCTGTACCTACTTCCAAGCACCTTAAAACTGTGCCCTCTCATGCTAGCCATCTCAGCCCTGGGAAAAAGCCTCTGACTATCCACACGATAAATGCCTCTCATCATCTTGTACACCTCTATCAGGTCACCTCTCATCCTCCATCGATCCAAGGACACAGTGATCTGAAGAGCCTGTCTCCATACTGTCTGATTCTGTGACTTCCTGACTGTCATCTTAAATCTCCAATGAATCTGAATCACCAAGGATTCAACACATCTTATGCATATCACACTTGTGCTTAATCCCTCCAGATCTGCATTCAACACCTGTTGGAATCCTGGATCTGCAAGTCCGGGTAAGTCAGAGATCAGAGATCTGACATCTGCAAATTGGAGGGTCTGCTGGTGGTTAGAAGCCCAGAGGTGCCCTGTCCAGAGGCTGTTAGACTATATGTGTGAGTCTGTGGGTGGGAGGGAGGAAAGGGTTTGTCTTGCTGTTGTTGTTTTGTTGTTCTGCTGAAATTTGTGGGTGTGCTTTGTTGGTGCTGGAATGTGTAGTGACGCACGACCTTAGGTTGTTAAAACAAAAAAATGCATTTCACTGTATGTTTCAATGTACGTGTGATAAATAAATGAATCTGAATCAGAATTTTCTAAACCAAGAAAGCTTCTGACCTGCACCTCCTGCTCAAACAGAATTTTGTTCAGCAAGTCCTACCATGTCACGTTCATACTTGGAACAATATTAGGAAGATCAGTGGATTTAGGCCTTCTGCCTCATCTTTGATATAGCATGTTGATATGCAGTGAACACACCACAAAAGTAACACTTAGTTTTACCAAGATAACATTGTGTTGATTCTGTGAATTCTGAGGTTTTGCCAATCCAATCTGAAGTGGTTTTTGACATGATGGCAAACAAATGAGTGCAGTTGAAACATTATCGGCCTTATGTTGATTTTTGTTGAAATACAGGCAGTTATGCAATTGTTTGAGGTGCTGCTTCCTTGCTGGGAGCAATGACATTGCCACCAATGTGACTTGGATCTGATCAATTTTAACTTTTTAATTAGTGCTCCCTCTTGTGGCCAGACCAAAGACAAGGTATGAAAAGTATTTCAATGAGAAGATTTAAATTCAAAGTAAACTTATTGTCAAAGTACATATATGTTACCATATACAATCCTGAGATTATGGGCTTTCTTGGCAGAACAATGAATGACAATAGAATCAATGAATATCTACACAGAAAACCAAGAACAAGTAACCAGTGTGCAGAATAAAGACAAACTGTGCAAATACTAAAAATATTGGCAGTATGGTAGCGTAGTGGTTAGCACAACGCTTTACAGTACACGTGATCTGGATTCATTTTTCGCCACTGCCTGAAGGAGTGTGTTCCTTCTCCCCGTGTGGGTTTCCTCTGGGTGGTCCCATATCCTCCCACATTCCAAAGATGTTCCAGTTAGTAGGTCAATTTGTCACTCAAAGTTATTCCGTGATTAGGCTAGGTCCAAATCGAGGCTCGAAGGGCCAGAATGGCCTATTCCATGCTGTATCTCAATTAAAACAAACAAATAAACAAATAAATAGTACTGAGAACATGCGGGTAGAGCCCTTGAAAGTGACCAATAAACACTGCAATCAAACATCCATGGCTACAAAAAATCCCCCTGCCCCCCAGCACCCCTGACCACCACCCTCAAAAGCTTCCAATTCAATGGTTCCCAGTTCTTTTCCTTTCCCCTGCCAAAATGAACTTGCGTCATGAAGTCTTGCAAAGCCTGTTGCATAATAACGAGGTAATGCAAACGTAGGGGAAAATTGTTGCATGAACTGCCAATAACAAGTAAGACTGTGTTAGCCTCTGCAATATGTAGCAGCATTCAGATGAAGGATGTGGTACAAATTGTTTTTATTACAGAATGTTGCAAAGTACAAACAGGAATTCATCAGTGATATATTAATTAAAACCGATGCTTCATCTTTTACTTATCGAAACATTACTCGCACTTGATTGTTTCCTGCAAATCCAGTAATGAGAATGATTGGTCTTCACTGCGGCTGTTGTAATAGCCTCCTATTTCCTTTGTGTATCTCATGAAGCTTGCACACTTATATTGGAACAGAAATTCACACGGATGTTGCCAGGATTAAGGACCTGGGTTATAGGGATAAATTGAAATTGTATAAAACTTTGGTGAGGCCAAATCCGGAATATTGTGTACAATTCTGGTTGCCTACCTGCAAGAAAGCTGTCAATAAGATTGAAAGAGTGCAGAGAAAATTTACAAGGATACTGCTGGGACTTGAGGACTTGAGTTATAGAGGAAAGGTTGAACAGGTTAGCATTTTATTCCCTTGAGCTCAGCAGAATGAGGGAAGGTTTGACAGAGAGTAGAGAATTATGAGGGGTATAGAGAGGGTGATGCATGCAGGGTTTTCCTCCTGAGGTTGAGTAAGACTAGGTCATATGTTTAGAGTGAATGAGGAATGATTTTTTTTAGATTATGAGGACACGCAGTCCTCTTTTATTGTCATTTAGTAATGCATGCATTAAGAAATGATACAATGTTTCTCCACAATGATATCACAGAAACACATGACAAACCGACTGAAAAACTGACAAAAACCACATAATTATAACATATTGTTACAACAGTGCAAAGCAATACTCTAATTTGTTAAGAACAGACCATGGCACGGTAAAAGTCTCGAAGTCTCTCGAAAGTCCCATCACCTCACGCAGACAGTGAACCTCCAGCGCCGCCAACTTGCCGATGCAGCATCCCGGAAGCAATCCGACCACAGTCCAACTCCGAGTCCGTCCGAAAACTCTGAGCCTCCGACCACCTCTCCAACACCGAGCACCGAGCACCATCTCTGCCAAGCACTTCGACCCCGGCCCCGGCAACAGGCAATAGGCAAAGCCGAGGATTTGGGGCCTTCCCCTCCGGAGATTCTTGATTGCACAGTAGAAGCGGCAGCAAAGCGGGCATTTCAGAAGTTTCTCCAAGTGTTCCTCCGTGCTTCTCACGGTTGTCTCCATCAAATCAGGATTGTGCACGGCCCCTAGTTAACACATACGATATGATTCAGAACTGCTGTGCGCACTGTGTCGTGCTGCCATCTTCTCCTCCCTCCTGGTGTCATGGATTCTTGATTACTGAACTGGCAGACCACAGTACGTGTGCTTGCAACACCGTGTGTTCGACAGAGTGATCAGCAGCACTGGGGCTCCACAGGGGACTGTCTTGTCTCCCTTTCTCTTCACCATTTACACCTCGGACTTCAACTACTGCACAGAGTCTTCTCATCTTCAGAAGTTTTCAGATGACTCTGCCATAGTTGGATGCATCAACAAGGGAGATGAGGTTGAGTACAGGGCCACGGTAGGAAACTTTGTGACATGGAGTGAGCAGAATTATCTGCAGCTTAATGTGAAAAAGACTAAGGAGCTGGTGTAGACCTGAGGAGAGCTAAGGTACCGGTGACCCCTGTTTCCATCCAGGGGGTCAGTGTGGACATGGTGGAGGATTACAAGTACCTGAGGATACGAATTGACAATAAACTGGACTGGTCAAAGAACACTGAGGCTGTCTACAAGAAGGGCCAGATCTGTCTCTATTTCCTGAGGAGACTGAGGTCCTTTAACATCTGCCCGACGATGCTGAGGATGTTCTACGAGTCTGTGGTGGCCAGTGCTATCATGTTTGCTGTTGTGTGCTGGGGCAGCAGGCTGAGGGTAGCAGACACCAACAGAATCAACAAACTCATTCGTAAGACCAGTGATGTTGTAGGGATGGAACTGGACTCTCTCACGGTGGTATCTGAAAAGAGGATGCTGTCTAAGTTGCATGCCATCTTGGTCAATGTCTCCCATCCACTACATAATGTACTGGGTGGGCACGGGAGTACATTCAGCCAGAGACTCATTCCACCGAGATGCAGCACAGAGCGTCATAGGAAGTCATTCCTGCCTGTGACCATCAAACTTTACAACTCCTCCCTTGGAGGGTCAGACACCCTGAGCCGATAGGCTGGTCCTGGATTTATTTCATAATTTACTGGCATAATTTACATATCGATAGTAAGGGGGTCAGATAGGCGATTCTGTGGACGCAGTCCAGAGACCCGGATGGTAGTTTGCCTCCCTGGTGTCAGGGTCCAGGATATCTCTGATCGTGTCCAAGATATCCTGAAGTGGGAGGGTGAGGAGCCAGAGGTCGTGGTACATGTAGGTACCAATGACATAGGTAGGAAAAGGGATGAAGTCCTGAAAGGAGAATATAGGGAGCTAGGAAGGGAGTTGAGAAAAAGGACCGCAAAGGTAGTAATCTCGGGATTACTGCCTGTGCCACGCGACAGTGAGAGTAGGAATGCGATGAGGTGGAGGATAAATGCGTGGCTGAGGGATTGGAGCAGGGGGCAGGGATTCAAGTTTCTGGATCATTGGGACCTCTTTTGGCGCAGGCGTGACCTGTACAAAAAGGACGGGTTACACTTGAATCCTAGGGGGACCAATATCCTGGCAGGGAGATTAGCGGGGGCTACTGAGGTGACTTTAAACTGGAATGGTTGGGGGGTGGGAATCAAATTAAAGAGGCTAGGCGTGAGGAGGTTAGTTCACAACAGGGGGATGGGAATCAGTGCAGAGAGACAGAGGGGTGTAAAGTGAGAGTAGAAGCAAAAAGTACTAAGAAAAGTAAAAGTGGCAGGCCGACAAATCCAGGGCAAGCATTAAAAAGGGCCACTTTTCAACATAATTGTATAAGGGCTAAGAGAGTTGTAAAAGAGCGCCTGAAGGCTTTGTGTGTCAATGCAAGGAGCATTCGTAATAAGGTGGATGAATTGAAAGTGCAGATTGTTATTAATGATTATGATATAGTTGGGATCACAGAGACATGGCTCCAGGGTGACCAAGGATGGGAGCTCAACATTCAGGGATATTCAATATTCAGGAGGGATAGACAAGAAGGAAGGGGAGGTGGGGTGGCATTGCTGGTTAAAGAAGAGATTAACGCAATAGTAAGGAAGGACGTAAGCCGGGAAGATGTGGAATTGATATGGGTAGAGCTGCGTAACACTAAGGGGCAGAAGACGCTGGTGGGAGTTGTGTACAGGCCACCTAACAGTAGTAGTGAGGTCGGAGATGGTATTAAACAGGAAATTAGAAATGTGTGCAATAAAGGAACAGCAGTTATAATGGGTGACTTCAATCTACATGTAGATTGGGTGAACCAAATTGGTAAAGGTGCTGAGGAAGAGGATTTCTTGGAATGTATGCGGGATGGTTTTTTGAACCAACATGTCGAGGAACCAACTAGAGAGCAGGGTATTCTGGACTGGGTTTTGAGCAATGAGGAAGGGTTAATTAGCAATCTTGTCGTGAGAGGCCCCTTGGGTAAGAGTGACCATAATATGGTGGAATTCTTCATTAAGATGGAGAGTGACATAGTTAATTCAGAAACAAAGGTTCTGAACTTAAAGAGGGGTAACTTTGAAGGTATGAGATGTGAATTAGCTAAGATTGACTGGCAAATGACACTTAAAGGATTGACGGTGGATATGCAATGGCAAGCACTTAAAGGTTGCATGGATGAACTACAACAATTGTTCATCCCAGTTTGGCAAAAGAATAAGTCAAGGAAGGTAGTGCACCCGTGGCTGACAAGAGAAATTAGGGATAGTATCAATTCCAAAGAAGAAGCATACAAATTAGCCAGAGAAAGTGGCTCACCTGAGGACTGGGAGAAATTCAGAGTTCAACAGAGGAGGACAAAGGGCTTAATTAGGAAGGGGAAAAAAGATTATGAGAGAAAACTGGCAGGGAACATAAAAACTGACTGTAAAAGCTTTTATAGATATGTAAAAAGGAAAAGACTGGTAAAGACAAATGTAGGTCCCCTACAGACAGAAACATGTGAATTGATTATGGGGAGCAAGGACATGGCAGACCAATTGAATAATTACTTTAGTTCTGTCTTCACTAAGGAGGACATAAATAATCTTCCAGAAATAGTAGGGGACAGAGGGTCCAGTGAGATGGAGGAACTGAGCGAAATACATGTTAGTAGGGAAGTGGTGTTAGGTAAATTGAAGGGATTAAAGGCAGATAAATCCCCAGGGCCAGATGGTCTGCATCCTAGAGTGCTTAAGGAAGTAGCCCAAGAAATAGTGGATGCATTAGTGATAATTTTTCAAAACTCGTTAGATTCTGGACTAGTTCCTGAGGATTGGAGGGTGGCTAATGTAACCCCACTTTTTAAAAAAGGAGGGAGAGAGAAACCGGGGAATTATAGACCGGTTAGCCTAACATCGGTGGTGGGGAAACTGCTGGAGTCAGTTATCAAAGATGTGACAACAGCACATTTGGAAAGCGGTGAAATCATCGGACAAAGTCAACATGGATTTGTGAAAGGAAAATCATGTCTGACGAATCTCATAGAATTTTTTGAGGATGTAACTAGTAGAGTGGATAGGGGAGAATCAGTGGATGTGGTATATTTGGATTTTCAAAAGGCTTTTGACAAGGTCCCACACAGGAGATTAGTGTGCAAACTTAAAGCACACGGTATTGGGCGTAAGGTATTGATGTGGATAGAGAATTGGTTAGCAGACAGGAAGCAAAGAGTGGAAATAAATGGGACCTTTTCAGAATGGCAGGCGGTGACTAGTGGGGTACCGCAAGGCTCACTGCTGGGACCCCAGTTGTTTACTATATATATTAATGACTTGGATGAGGGAATTAAATGCAGCATCTCCAAGTTTGCGGATGACACGAAGCTGGGTGGCAGTGTTAGCTGTGAGGAGGATGCTAAGAGGATGCAGAGTGACTTGGATAGGTTGGGTGAGTGGGCAAATTCATGGCAGATGCAATTTAATGTGGATAAATGTGAAGTTATCCACTTTGGTGGCAAAAATAGGAAAACAGATTATTATCTGAATGGTGGCCGATTAGGAAAAGGGGAGGTGCAACGAGACCTGGGTGTCATTATACACCAGTCATTGAAAGTGGGCATGCAGGTACAGCAGGCGGTGAAAAAGGCGAATGGTATGCTGGCATTTATAGCGAGAGGATTCGAGTACAGGAGCAGGGAGGTACTACTGCAGTTGTACAAGGCCTTGGTGAGACCACACCTGGAGTATTGTGTGCAGTTTTGGTCCCCTAATCTGAGGAAAGACATCCTTGCCATAGAGGGAGTACAAAGAAGGTTCACCAGATTGATTCCTGGGATGGCAGGACTTTCATATGAAGAAAGACTGGATGAACTGGGCTTGTACTCGTTGGGATTTAGAAGATTGAGGGGGGATCTGATTGAAACGTATAAAATCCTAAAGGGATTGGACAGGCTAGATGCAGGAAGATTGTTCCTGATGTTGGGGAAGTCCAGAATGAGGGGTCACAGTTTGAGGATAAAGGGGAAGCCTTTTAGGACCGAGATTAGGAAAAACTTCTTCACACAGAGAGTGGTGAATCTGTGGAATTCTCTGCCACAGGAAACAGTTGAGGCCAGTACATTGGCTATATTTAAGAGGGAGTTAGATATGGCCCTTGTGGCTACGGGGATCAGGGGGTATGGAGGGAAGGCTGGGGCGGTGTTCTGAGTTGGATGATCAGCCATGATCATAATAAATGGCGGTGCAGGCTCGAAGGGCCGAATGGCCTACTCCTGCACCTATTTTCTATGTATGTCTATTACTATTTAACTATTTATGGTTCTATTACTATTTATTACTTATGGTGCAACTCTAACGAAAACCAATTTCCCCTGGGATCAATAAAGTATGACTATGACTATGACTATGATTTGAGAGGAATCTTCACTCAGAGGGTGATGTGAGCATAGAACGGATTGCCTGAGGAGTGGTAGAATGGGGTTCAATTGTAGCATTTTAAGAGAAGTTTGGATCACTACATGATAAGAGAGATATGAAAGGCTATGGTCAAGGCGCAGTTAGATGGGACTAGGCTGAAAAGCAAGTTGTTCAACTTGCCGGGAAACCAGCCTAGCACCGAGTAGATGGACTGAAGAACCTGTTTTGTGCTATGTGACCCTTTACCTCCATGAAGTCTGAGGGATAAGAGGGAGGATGTTAACATGCATTGAAGACAGAATAACCAGGTCCCTATCAGTCTGGTGGGATGCAACTAGTGGAGTATTTCAGGGATCAAACCTCAATTGATCATTATTTTCATCAATAACTTGGAAGATGGAACAACATGGGAACAAAATGAAAGAGGGAACGTTTCCAAGATGATGTGAATGAGGACATTGTGAGGCAGAAACAAAATAGAGATGGATTGTGGTTGGGCGAAAGCCTGGAAAATGGAGTTTAATGTGAGGTCATGAAATTAAGTAGGAGGAATCAAGAGGCAAATTGAGAGAGGCTAAAATGAGTAAGGTACAGAGGGACTAGGTATTTTCTCCATGTATCATAAAAGGTTAGCTGGCAGGTCCAACAAGTAGTTAAGAAGTCAAATGGCATTTTGACCTCTTTTTCAAGCTTAAGAACATGGAGAACAATTGAAAACAAGGTGCTGATGAGACCACAGCTGGAATCCTGTGCACGGCTTTAGTCCCTCCACCTAAAATCACGTACATTAGCATTGGAGCTACCCAAAGGAGGCTCACTAGACCAATTCCAGGGACATGACAGTTACCAAGAGAGGAAAGACAGTTTGAGTTAGTATTCAAACATTTGGGGTCCTAAGAGTGGTTGATAGGGTATATGTTGAGATGTCTTCATTAGTGAGAGAGACATAAAGAAGAGGACTTAACTACAAGATAAGGATCTGGTCTTGTAATGCTGAACTGCAGAGAAACTTCTCTCAGAGGACAGTGACTCCCTGGAATTCTCTGCTCATGAGGTGGTGAAGGCCAGATCATCAGATATATTTTAAGTGAAGATAGATAAATAGATGAAAAATCAAGGAATTAAAGTTCATGGCAAAAAAGAGTTGAAATGAACATAGAACATTATAGTAAAGACCCTTCAGCCCATCATGCTGTGCCAATCTTTTAATCTACACCAAATTTAATCTAACACAACCCTCCATTTTTTGATATTGAATGGCAGGACAGACTTGAAAGTCTGGTGAATTACTCCAGCTCCTAATTTCTATTGCTCTTTAATAAATGTAATAGGTCACAGGTGAGGATAGAATGAAAGTTAGTCTGTGTGTATGAATATTGTCCTGCCACCTGAAGAAACCGATTGTTCAATGTCAGATTTAGAGTCACGCAAGGTACCGGAGGAGACCCAGTGACATTGGACTAGGATCTCTTCCAGAGGTTAATGCCTTTTAAAGAGGAAGGAACTCTGGAGAGGAAAGAAATCAAGGAATCATCACTGCGTTCATGACCATTTTGTGGGCACGCACTTTGATGCAAAGGTTGCATTAAGACCGCTCACAACTCTCTAGGCAATGTTAATGAAACAAGACATAGGATTCTTGTCTGCTGCCTGACATAAGGCACAGCAGCTAAATTAGAAATGTGATTCACAAGGACTGTTCCTATCCCTCGTGACTGAGCTGTGTTCGCCCACTATTCTCCTTGCAGTTAATTTCTTTAAATCTAAAATCATTAGGTTTCCTACAAAATGCCAATCTATATATCACTGAAATCTCTTACTACCTCCTCTTTCAGTTAGTCCTGACGAAGGGTCTCGGCCCAAGACATCGACTGTACCTCTTCCTATAGATGCTGCCTGGCCTGCTGCGTTCACCAGCAACTTTTACGTGTGTTGCTATCACTGCAGTGAAATTGTTTTCAAGTAGTAACGATCCTGTTTGTGGTGGGTGGATATAGTTCAAAGTTCAAAATAAAATTTATTATCAGGGTACATATATGTCACCACATACAACCGTGAGATTCTTTTTTCTGCAGATCTATAGAATAGTAACTGTAAACAGGATCAACAGACAACAATCTGTGCAAATTCAAATATAAGTGAATAGTAATAAGTAACGAGAGCGTGAAATAACAAGATAAAAGGTCCTTAAAGTGAGATCTTCGATAGTGGGAACACCAGAAATAGAATGAGCGTAGTTATCCGCTTTTGTTCAAGAGCCTGATGGTTGAGGGGTAGGAACTGTCCTTAAAACCGTGGTGCGAGTCTTGAGGCTCCTGTATCTTCTACCTGATGGCAGCAGTGAGAAAAGAGCATGGCCTGGACGTGAGGATCTTTGGTGATGGATGCTGCTTTTCTACAGCAGTGTTTCATGTCGATGTGCTCAGTGGTTGGGAGGGCTTTACCCGTGATGAACTGGACTGAATCCATTATCTTTTGTAGGATTTTCCACTTAAAGGCATTGGTGTTCCTATACCATGCCATAATGCAGCCTGTCAGCACATTTTCCAGTACATATCTACAGAAGTTTGTCAATGTTTTTGATGACATGCTAGATACAGTTCTGAATGATGGTTCTTCCAGCGAAGCGGAATGTACAAAATGGATATTGGGTGTTGATTTGTGAACCATGAATTGAGGAAGTGGGTTATTATTTTCTCAACATTGTTTCATCCCTTTATAAGCATGGAGAAGTTCGTGATTACGTCAAATGCAATCATATTCACAAGGAATATGGTATTTAATTAGATAATTTTGGAAACATTTAAGATTGAAGCCTCTAGATTAGTTAAGACATTAGAGGAACTCTTGTGGCCTTCAATGAACATGAATTATTTTCTAAATCAGAGGGAAGGGAAACTGAATCAATAGTGAAGCATTAAGAATTGTATTTATTTTATGGATTGAAGCATTTGAAGGTCCTTGTTACTAATCCACACTACTGGCATGAAGGCTTACATGTTGTGCTACGTGTATGAGGAAACTGCAGGCAAACTGCTCACCATTTTCCATCCATTAAAATTGAAATTAATGAATGGAAAATGGTAGAGATTCCCCAGTATACATGACTGACCTTCAAAGATCCCACTCAGCAACACTGCAGGACCTCTGCTTGATTTGCTGGTAAAATATTCTTTGTAATTATCGTGTACTTATCTCTGAGGCTAGATATTCTGATCACTGGCTGTTTCACACCTTACATCATCCATGCGGTTCAGCTTAGGGTCATTGAGACAGGAGTACTATACACAGTAACAGGCCCTTTGGCCCATCTAGTCTATGCCAAACTGTTGCCCTGTGTAGTCTAATTGACCTGCACTGGTATCATACCCCTCTCATCCATGTAATTACCCAAATTTCACTTAAATGTTACAATTGAACCCACATCTACTACTTGAGAGCTCATTCCACACTGTCACCACACTCCGAGTGAAGAAGTTCCTCTTAACCCCTAACTTATGACCTCTAGTTGAAATCCCACCCAACTTCAGTGGAAAAAGCCTGCTTGCATTTACTCTACCTATACCCCTCCTAATTTTGTACATCTCTGTCAAATCTCCTTTCATTTTCCTACACCTCAGGGAAAAATGTCCTAACCTGTTCAACCTTTCCCTATAAATAAGGTCCTCAAGTCCAGGCAATATCATTGTAATTTTTTTTAGTGTTGTTTCAACATTATCAATATCCTTATAGCAAAACTCTGCTTCCCAACTTTTAATAGATACCAAACCCCTTGTGCCTTCACCTCTACTGCGTTAAATGGTGCTATGGGTGTCCCAAAGACATCGGAATTAGAATCAGTTCGATTAGCACTGATGTACTATGTTGTGAAATTTGCTGTTTTGTGGCAGCAGTACGATGTAAAACATAAAAATGTTATGTTACAATAAAAATAATAAATTAGTAGATGGATTAAAAAGTGCAAAGGAGGAATAGCAGGGTAGTGTTCATGGGTGTTCATGGACCGTTCAGAAACCTGACGGCAGAGGGGAAGAAGCTGTTCCTGTATCTGTGTGGGTTGGTGATTAATTAGCCGCTGTATATTGGCCCAAGTGTGTAAGTGACCAGTAGAACATGGGGGTGTTGATGACAAGAGAGAAAAATGGGATTAATGTAGGATGGAAAGTTAATGATCAGCTAGTATTCAATGGGCTGAAGGGCCAGTTTCCATACTGTATTTCTTTTTGATATTACAGCACTAATCAACATGCAGCAAAGTCTTGATTACAAAATTCTTATTTCTGTTTTTAAATTTGCCTTTTCCTGTTTGTAACCTTTCCCTGTCCGACAAACTTCCATCACTCCCACAACTGCAAAGGACGACCCAGCCTAATCACCTTAATCTCTTTCTGTCCTTTCAGATGTTACTTCAAGTTTACCTCCTTGGCCAAGCCAACCTAATATCTCCTTCCACACGTTTGTGTTAAATTTTGTTTCTCTGAACCTCATTGGAATCACATAATTGCAAATTAATAATTGTCATCATACTTCCCATTTTAATGGAAGCAATGAATATTTGTCTTCATATCACAAAACTATCTGACACCTCTAGTTGGGAATATCTCAGGATGTTTACTTCATCTGTAAGGGTAGATAAAATAAACGTACAATGGATTCCAGTTAATTGAGCCATTGGTCAATCGGGGCAGCTGCTGATTTGGGACAACTCTTAAAAGAACAAAAATTAATGGTGAATCTCTGCATTTATTTGGAACACCACATCACTTATTTTGGGCAGGAGACGGTTGCCAAATGGTTTCTAACTAACGTCAGTCATGCGCACTTGTGTGGCTATCAGGTGTGACACGATGCTTAGAGTGAACAGTTTTTAAATAGCATCAGTTGCATGTGTTTGTGTTCAAAAAGCAGTAAGTTTTGTCACTGACAGTTGGTGAGAAATAAGCAGAAAGATAATTCAAGCAACACACATCAAAATTGCTGGTGAATGCAGTAGGCCAGGCAGCATCTCTAGGAAGAGGTACAGTCGACGTTTCGGGCCGAGACCCTTCGTCAGGAGACAATTCAGAATTGTTGTGCTCACTGCAGTATCAAGCATTTAGCCTGGGAGATGCTAGAAATGGCCTGGAGTGAAGATGAAATGATTTCACTGCTTCAGCAAGTTAAGAACTGTGAAGAATTTGAAGGTATCAACAATCAATTTGAATGCTGCAATGAAAACGAAGATTTGGAGGATGCAATCATTGAAAGCATTGTATGAGGTAGTCCATTATCTGCACTAGGTGCCTGTGCTGATTTTGTTCACTTACAGTCAATCAAACGAATACGCCAGCATATACTGCATTAATTCCTTCATCGATAACTATTATAGTTCTGTAGTAGTATTGATAGTGTTCTAATATTTTTTGTTTTTATTTAAATACATAGTTTATTACTCAGTTTGTCTATTTTATACCTTTTTAACTATTATCATGAAACTTTGACTAATTGGGGCAGCTGCTAAAGTGGGCCAAAATGTACTGGTCCTGATGTGCCTTAATTAACCAGAATCCACTATGTATGTTACCATTTTTATTCCCAAATCTCCAGCACATCCTCATGTTGTATTGCTTGTTAAAACAAACAATACATTTCACTATATGTTTTAATGTACATGTGATAAATAAATATATCTGAATTTAAGTTGGCAGGACATAGAAGGATAAGTGTAGATGTGTACAAGAGCTGATGTCAACGGAATTTCTGTCTGCTACATCATATGACTCAGTTATAGACTTCATACTTGGCCAGTCAAATCGTAGAGGAGCAGGAAGCCCTGGACTCCACTGGGCTGACACTTCATGTCCAGCAGCAGTTACAAAGAAAAGTCTGAAGAGCAGCGCAGTGGCCCAGCAGCTGTACTGCTGCCAACACTTCCCACGACCTTGGTTTGATCTTGACTTCAGATGCGGTCTTGAATTCAGCGCGTATCTTTCTCTGAGATTATGCAAATTCCTGCTGGCTTCTCCAGGTTCTTGACCCATCCCAGTGATGTGCTGGTAGATTGCAGCGCTCAGCGTGTAGTGGGAGAATCAGGAACAGTTCATGAGAGAGAATAGGTTTCAGGGAATTAAGTGAAGGGAATGGGACTATTTGGAATGCTTTGACAGCTCAGACAGACTGGATGGATCAAATAGTGTCCCTTCATATCTCAACAAAATATATGATAAAGATGTTTAATTGTGTGGACAATTGAAAGAGACAGAACCTTGTGAATATAAATTGGCATGTGGGTTGTATCAACTCAATGAATCACCAACAAATGAATCAAAGGCAAAATGATGACAGAAAACACTTCCTTGTATAAAGAGTGATCAATAACAGGAATAATTTATTGAGTTTTATGAAGTACAAAGTTCAAAGTAAATTTATTGTCAAAGTACATATATGTCACCATATACAACACTGAGATGAATTTTCTTGCCGACATTCTCAATAATTCCAATAGCCATAAGAGAATCAATAAACTATTGTACTAACTGGCCATTCAACCAATGTGCAAAAGACAACAAACTGTGCAAATACAAAAATAAATAACAAATAATAACAATAATAAATAAAGAAGCAATAAATATTGAGAGAACATGAGATGACGAGTCCTTGAAAGTCAATCCATTGATTATGGGAACAGTTTTGTCAAAGTTTTAGTTGCCATGCCGAATCTTCATAAACTTGTGAGAAAATAACAGCAAAACAAAATCACACATGACAAGCATGCAACCAAAAGCAAATGGTATGTGATACTCCTCACCCTCAGGGAGATAATTTTGCTTCTTCTCTATTTTACACAGCATTTTAGATTCTCACCTAAAGGAAACACCCTCATCACATGTCAATACCCCACAGAATTTTAAATGTTTCAATCAAGCCCCCTCTCACTTTTCCAAACTCCATTCAACAGACGTCTAGGCTGTCCAACCTTCCCCCATGAGACAACTCAACATTAATCTTGTAACTCCTCTGTGAACTGGTTCCAACATGTTAACATTCTTCGTGAAGTAATTCCTCTCAGCTTCCCTCTACATCCTACAGTGTTTGCTTGGAGCAAAAAAACTGAAAATGCCGAACATGTGAGAAGAAAATAAAGAGCTTGAAGCAATGGTGAAAGATCTGCAACAAAGAGTCCTTGACACGAAATATTGATTCTGCTCTGCTCCCTGCAACGTTTACTTGGTCACAGTCAAAGAAATAAAATCCAGCTGAAAGTACATTAATAAACAAAAATTATAAATACAGATTGCATATAAATATGAACTATCTTTCCACATTGTTCATCCCTGCCAGCATGCCTTCACAATTCTTCCCAAGTCACTGAAGGACAGTTAGACTTGTACATGGTGTAATGGACTTTGTTGATCAGACACAAAAGACCCAAACAATTCGAGTGTCCAGGAGATGTGGTAACAAACGTATAAGCACAACAAAGTAACTTAAGCTTAATTTATTATAAAACAGAAAGAACAAATAAACCACACAAAAGACGATGTAGTAAGTTACCAATATTTCCACAAAGATTTCCGGGCTCACGATTCTCAGCTGCCAATTGATTGTCACTGTTGTCGGGGGAGCTCCAAATTCCAATTTGCGAAATCACCCCGTTCTCGGCACCGATCAATCGCGATTCCTTGGTCTAGGTGAAGTCCCAAGAACCCAGCAGAAGGTGCCTCAGTAAAAAGGGGTTCAATCCACAAGCATAGTGAGACACACAGAGACAGACAAACTGGGTCTTTTGCTCTCATGCCACTGGTGCCTTGAGGCTAAGAAAGAATCCAGCCACTAATAGCAAATATTTAACAAACCTACAATGTCAGAATCCAGCCCCTATTAGCAAATATTTAACAAACCTACAGTGTTTAACAGACACTTTACATGCTGCAAACTCACAAAGGGTTAAAGTGTCACTTGCAATTGTCCAGATTTTCATCTAATATTTTTACTAAATTTAACACTGAGAATATGGCCCAAATCACCTTTTCCAGTACAATGGTTAAGGACCTGGCTAAACAAGAACCTATCTATTTCTGCCTTAAATGCACCCAAAGACTTAGCCTCCACAATCGCTCGAGGCAACAAATTCCACAGATTTACCGCTCTCTGACTAAAGTAATTTCTCCGCATCTCTGTTCTAAAAGGACGTCCTCCAATCCTGAAGTCGTGCCCCCTTGTCCTAGAATCCCCTACCATGGGAAATAACTTTGCCATATCTAATCTGTTCAGGGATTTCAACATTCGGAATGTTTCTATGAGATCCCCCTTCATTCTCCTGAACTCCAGGGAATACAGCCCAAGAGCTGCCAGACGTTCCTCATATCGTAACCCTTTCATTCCTGGAATCATTCTCGTGAATCTTCTCTGAACCCTCTCCAGTGTCAGTATATCCTTTCTAAAATAAGGAGCCGAAAACTGCACACAATACTCCAAGTGTGGTCTCATGAGTGCCTTATAGAGCCTCAACATCACATCCCTGTTCTTATATTCTATATCTCTAGAAATGAATGCCAACATTGCATTCGCCTTCTTCACAACCGATTCAACCTGGAGGTTAACCTTCAGGGTATCCTGCACAAGGACTCCCAAGTCCCTTTGCATCTCTGCATTTTGAATTCTCTCCCCATCTAAATAATAGTCTGCCCATTTATTTCTTCCACCAAAGTGCATAACCATACACTTTCCAACATTGTATTTCATTCGCCACTTCTTTGCCCATTCCCCGAAACTATCTAAGTCTATCTGCAAGCTCTCTGTTTCCTCAACACTACCCGCTCCTCCACCTATCTTTGTATCATTGGCAAATTTAGCCACGGATCCATTAATCCCATAGTCCAAGTCATTGCCATACATCGTAAAAAGCAGTGGTCCCAACAATGATCCCTGTGGAACTCCACTGGTAACGGCAGCCAACCAGAATAGGATCCCTTTATTCCCACTCTTTGCTTTCTGCTGATCAACCCATGCTCCATCCATGCTAGTAACTCTCCTGTAATTCCATGGGCTCTTATCTTGCTAAGCAGCCTCATGTGCAGCACCTTGTCAAACTACTACTGCTACTACTATGTCGACTCAGGCCTAGGGGGCTGGCGTCAGGCACGATGAGTCCACTTGTCCCTCTCCCTCATCGGTGTGTTCAGTTCGACTACATTAGCCGTGGCACTGTTTTTCCAGGAGCGTGTTGACCATAGCCTTGGGAGGGCGCTCAGGGTTCATCCTCCCATGCTTGGGCCTTCATGTCAAAGGCCTTCTGAAAATCCAAGTACACCACGTCTACTGCATCTCCTTTGTCTACCCTGCTTGTAATTTCCTCAAAGAATTTTAGTAGGTTTATCAGGCAGGATTTTCCTTTCAGGAAACCATGCTGGCTTTTGCTTATCTTGTCATGTGCCTCCAGGTACTCTGTAATCTCATCCCTAACAGTTGATTCCAACAACTTCCCAAACACTGATGTCAGGCTAACATGTCTATAGTATCTATTTGAAGTATATCTTTATCTTGGAAGATATTTTTATCTCCCTTTTACACTCTCAGTCCTGGCACACAGTCTGAACCCAAAAATTCGATTATATCTTTGCCTCCACGGATGCCGCCTGACTCACTGAGTTCCTCCTGTAGCTTGTTGCTTGCTCTGCAAATCTTCATTGATTCCCAACAACTGGAGAATCTGATCCGGTCTCTGGGCACTCCTCCTTTCAGAAATGCAGGCTCAGGCTCGCTTTTAGTGATGCTCAGACATATGTTTTTGGACTTGGCTGAGAACCTCAACAATTCGCAGTCTGTATGCAAAATTCATACAGGAAGGCAGGGAGAACGAAGATGGTGTGACCGTAGGATTACAATTCACAGCAATGGTTATTGGGAATTGTGATTTCTGCACCCATTTTTGATGGCCTGTTGCGCAAGTAAAAAATGATTAACGGTGGTGGGGGGGGGCGGCGCAGAAGTGTCTGACTGCGACTGAAGTTTGATGTAGGGCAGATCTGTACCTCATGGTGTCTATCCATAGCAACGTCTCCATGGTTACCACATGCATTTGTCACTCTGAGTGCAGTGATCAGATGGGGAAATATAAGGTTCTGTTAGTCCAATTACTTTTAATGCCTGTTTCTTCCATACTTTAATTTTCCTCCTTATTCTCCTCTCCTTTCATGGCTTTACAATTCAAAGGTGTCCTAGGGAAGTGTTAGATTCATTCTTGGAAACAAGAGAAAATTCCCAGATGCTGAAAATCCAAGCAACACCCACAAAATGCTGAAGGAACTCAGTAGGCCAGACAGCATCTATGGAAAAGAGTACAGCTGACATTTCAGGCCGAGAGTCCTCAGCAGGACTGGAGAAAAAAAGATGATGAATAGATTTTAAAGTTCGGGGGGAGGAGAGGGAGAAACACAAAGTGATGGGTGAAAACGGGAGGGGGAGGAGTGAAGTAAAGAGCTGTGAAATTGATTGGTGAAAGAGATACAGGGCTGGAGGAGGGGGAGTCTGATAGGAGAGGACAGAAGGCCATGGAAGAAAGAAAAGGGGGCAGGAGCACCAGAGGGAGGTGATAGGCGGGTGAGAGATGGAAAAGGGGATGAAGAATAGAGAAGGGGGGAAGAGGGGTTGGGGGAGGCATTACTGGAAGTTCAAGGAATCGATGTTCATGCCATCAGGTTGGAGGGTACCCAGAGGGAATATAAGGTATTGTCCCTCTAACCTGAATGTGGCCTCATCATGACAGTAGAGGAGGCATGGAGTGATTTATCGGAATGAGAATGGGAAGTGGAATTAAAATGGGTGGCCACCGGGAGATCCCACTTTTTCTGGTGGGTGGACCGTAGGTCCTTGGTGAAGCGGTCTGCTAATCTATGTCAGGTCTCGCTGATATACAGGAGGCCACACCGGGAGCACCAGATACAGTTGATGACCCCAACAGACTCACAGGTGAAGTATCATTCTTGGAGTAGGTTAAAAGGTTGGCACAACATCATGGACAGAATGGCCTGTTCTGTGCACTTTTCTACTTGCTATAAGTGCTTCAGAACCATGACTGTCTGGAGACTGATACATGAGAATTGTCTTGCTATTTGATACCAGACTCAGACCAGGGAACATAAAACAGCCCAGGCTCTTCAGCCCATGATGTGGTGCCAACATAGGTTTAACATAAGGATTCTGAGATTTAGAGGGTATATGTGGAGGTTTATTTTTAATGAAGAGAGTGGTTGCATTCTGAAATACACCACCTGATTGGGTGGTGGAGGCAGGAACTAACACAAACTTTAAGAAACATCTGGATGAGCATTAGAATCACCAGAGCATAGTATGCTAAGGACTATGTATTTGATGGTCAATGCGAACGTTGTTGGTGGAAATGCCAATTTCTGTGCTGCGAAACTCAATTGTTCTATGTTTCTTTCACAGTCAGGTCCACTGCAATCCATCTGATAACCACACATCGGGGCTTTCAGCAGTGGCTATATCATGATAACTCTCCTATACAATGCATCTTTAAGACATCAAACTTTCTAGCCAGCATTATTTTTAACACCCTGTCTCATGAAGTATTCACCCAGAAGACTGAAGATTTGGTCAAACTTGTAGGTTTTTAAGGCATGATTTAAAAAGAGGACATCTTCAAAAGGAGATGCTCCAAGAAGACAGCATCCTTCACCACCCCAAACATGCCCTCTCATTACTACCATTGGGAAGGAGGTACAGGAACCTAAAGACCCATACTCAATGTTTTAGGAACAGCTTCTTCCCCTCTGCCATCAGATTTCTAAATGGTCCATAAACACAATCTTTTTATTTTTCTTTCTGCACTTTTTAATTTTTTTAATTGTAACTTTCAGTTTTTTTTTGTCTTGCACTGTACTGCTGCCACAAAACAACACATTTCATGACACATCAGTGATAATAAACCTGATTGCAGGTGATGAAAAATTAGAGAGGTGGAAACAATGAGGAAAACAATTCTAGAATGTTGGCTCTTGGCAGCTGAAGGCTCTGCCACTGTTGGAGCAATAAAGTTTAGGATTGATGGAGGAAATCATATCTTAATGGAGTAGAAGTATCTTTGGGGGGGTTTGTAAGGCTGGAGCAGAATACAAAGACGTCAGGACTTTGTCAAAAAGCATGTATATTGTATAAATTAATGTGTTTCTTTACAGAAAATCAATACAGGTCAACAAGCAAAGGCAGAATGGGACTTTAAAAGATTAGCTTCATTTGTCATTTGTACCTTGAAACGTAGTGAAATGTGTCGTATTGCACCAGCAACCAACGCAGTCCAAGGAATGTGCTGGGATCAGCCCACACATATCACCACATTTCCAGCACCACCTACATAGCATGCCCACAAGTTACTAACCCTAACCTGTACATCCCTGGAATGCAGGAGGAAACTGGAGCACCTGTAGGAAACCCATGCGGTCACAAGGGAGAATGTACAAGCTTTTTACAGAGAGTGGGAATTGAACCCCAATCAGTGACTGCTAGCACTATAAAGCGATCGTGCTGACCAGTACCTACCATGCTGTCCAGGTCAAGCTCCCACAAAAAAACAATGTCATATTGATAAGATAATTTGCATCAGTGATGTTGGTTGAGGTGTAAATGTTAAGCTTGGCACAAAGGAAAACTTCCACATTCTTCTTCAGGTAGTCACCAAGGGATTGTTTACAGCCAGGCAGGCATATCTTCAACTGCAAGGCGTTGTCTCTGATGTGCAAGGCTCGCGCATTAGCGAAAGGTTTAGGAAGTGGGGATATCAGGGAAAGGGATGAGATTCAAGGATTGGTATCCATAGTGGAAATGCACTGTGGGAAGAGTTCTGTGGGTTAGCGGGTTAAAGCACGATCATTTAGTGAAAGTGGAATGAGTGCTTTAAGAAGTTGGTTATGCCTACTGTGTACAATGTGTCGGTGAAAGTACCTCGCAGATGAAGAGAGCAATAGTGCTGCAATGGAACTGTCCATCACACGTCCTCGGACTGCAGAGGAAATGGCAAAGGGTCAGGGCAGTGACTACCATCCAGTCAGTGCCATTGACGTCATATTTAAATCATGTTACCCCAGAGTATAGAGTCATTAAAAAATAAGACTTGAGATCTTGTGTTGGTTTATTTACATGTTTACCTATTTATTTGGTTCCTTAAGGTTGTTATAGCTGGGGTGGGGGGGCGACAGAAGACAGAAAGACAGCAGATAGCAAGTGAGGGGAGTAGCTATGAGAGAGAAGCTGCTTTTTTGTGCTGTTCTCAAATTCAGGTTCCTTTAAGTTGTCATAGCCCATAGGTGGTGATGGGGATAAGATCCCACTCCCTATGAACTGCTCCCAATGGCATGCATCTCAAATAGGCTCTGACAACCAAGTCCAGCTACTCCTAGCCTTCAAGTGTGGTTAACTTACTAAACCTGGTGAAACCATTTCTCCTGACAGGAGAAGGGGCAAAGGCAGGTTACTAGCACCTTAAGACCAGTCACTCCAGGCAGATGGGGCTCATCAGCTGCTGTTAGCAGCTCATCTAAAGTAATAAGTTCAAATTTATTATCAAAGTATTTATATCATATACGACATTGAAATTCATCTTATTGCAGGAACACAACAGGGACCAACAAACATCCAATGTGCAAGAAAAGACAAATTGTACAAATCGTGAATAGAAATAAACAAGTTATACAGTGAACTTGAACTGCAGAGTCCAGGAGAAGGAAAACTCTGATCTTAAACCTCCTCTGCCTTGCAGCTATATCCATTCGTGGAGAAGGCTTCAGGAGTAAACCCCAAAGAAAATCTTGGAGCTCAAGTCCGTAAGGCTGACTGGTAACTCCTGCGATGCTGCTGGTGCCACAAACTACCAGTTTCTGCTGTTCCTTTGGATTTATCAGCGCGTGGAGAGGGGGAGCCCGCTGCATGGGCAACAGCTTGTTCTCCATAACGTACTGCTCTGGCTTGCGTATCACGTAAACAGCTAGGACGCAACATCCATGCTCGACTCTGACCAATGGAGGGCCTCAGATATCTTTTTATTTATATATTTATTTATTATTTACCCCACACAAATTCCCTAAAAGCTAATTTTATTCTATATCTTAATTTTTTGGCAGTGATCTGTGAGTTCTGCAAAGGGAGATTTCTATAAACAATGGCTGCATCACACGGATAATGTGTAATTATATTCATCAAAAACTTTCTCAAAGTCCTAAACTAAAGTTGTTAATGGATACTCTCATATGTCTTTTATTTGTCAAATGCTCAAAGCAACTAAGGAAAGTCATATAATTTATTCCTTGACACTGTAAGATTCCACAAACTAAACGATCTCTCTGTGCATCATTAAGACTATTACTGAAGTGAGAATGCTCAGATAATCTCTTCAATTCAGCCACTAATGCTGAAATGCACTCCCTTTCCTTTTCATTCCACTTATGAAACCTAAAGTCTTCTGCGATCAACAGAATCACTTTCATAATATCAGTAAAGCTCATTTCTGCTGCTTTGGTTGAAACTTTGAAGCAAACTGTAAACCTTTAAGCCCCATGCACTGAGCAAAATTGGTACTCATTTCTCATTGGCTATTTCATTTGCTTCAAAATACCATTCAATTGGCTCAGTATACATAAGCTAGTTAGCTCTTGCGGAATCAAATGTGCCAATCTTTCTGATGTAGCCAGCCATTTCTGTTCTTTTTTAATGATTATTATCACCTGGAGCTCACTCTTAATGAACCTGTGATTTCTTCCGTTTTCTGCCTTTCTTTTTAACTTGACTATCTCTGCATGTGCTGGGCTGCAGTTTTCACTCGTCTTTCCTCACTGTACTTTTCTGTAGTTCAAACATCTCGCTGCTCTTCAACAAGATGTTAGCCATCTCAGATTTATTTAAAAAATCCTATTCATGTCACCAATGTTGTGCTTTGTAACTTCAAAACATTAAACTAATTCAAAGGAAGACAGACGAGTCTGAAATGTGGGTCTAACTTCATCTTTACTTTAAGCGAGATGTGCATGTATCACATGGCAGCATGATGACATATGCAAATGACTTATTTATACATGTAGTCTGGAATGAAATATTTAAACAAACGAGAATGCCAAATCAAACTTTATTTTTCTATACACACACAAGATTACTCAAATATTACTGAAATATTAAGTACACAATAGTTATTATCTAACATCTATGTATTTAGTATTAATGATGATGTATGGGGATCATTTGCAGAAGATGGCTGGGAGAAACTTGAATTTGAATCATAAATTATCTTCATCTCGTAGCAACCAGCTCTATTGCTCTCCCTGCCAATAGACTAAAATGAAATCAGGCAAACTTAGCATCAGATGTGCAGTCCTGGTTACATTTTACCATCTCGATGACACCCTTTGACTCATAAAACCATAAGATATAGGAGCATAATTAGGTCATTAAGCTCATCAATTCTGCACTGCTATTCCATCATGGCTGATTTATTCTTTTTTTCTACCCTATTCCCTTGCTTTGTCCCTATAACCTTTCAGGCCCTGACTAATCAAGAACCTATCGATACAAAACACACGCACAATGCTGGATGAACTCAGCAGGCCAGGCAGCATCTATGGAAAAGAGTAAAAGACAATATTTTGGCTTGAGTAAACATTGACTGATTACTCTTTTCCATAGATGCTACCAGGCCTGCTGAGTTCCAACGGCATTTTGTGTATGTTGCTTGGATTTCCAGTATCTGCAGATTTTCTCTTGTTTGTGAAGAACCTATCAACCTCCACTTTAAATATACTGAATGGCTTGGACTCCATGCTTGTCTGTTGCTACAGCTGGCTGTAGAGACCAAGTCATTGGGTATGTTTAAAGAAGAGGTTGATAGGTTCTTGATTGGTCAAGGCATGAAGGGATATGGGGAGAAGACAGGAGATTGTGGCTGAGAGAGAAATGGATCAGCCATGGTGAAATGGTGGAGCAGACTCGATGGACCGAATGGCCTCATTCTGCTCCTATGTCTTATGGTCTTATGGTCTAAAGAAATTCCTCCTCATACTTTTCCATGGGTGAAGCCCTCAAATTTAACTTTGAAATATGTAAAATTATGATGAATATGGATAGGGTATACCGCAGGAAGCCTTTGCCCTAATTAGGAGTGAAGAGAACTGAAAAACATAGAATTATGGGGAAGAGATAAGGGATTAACAGGAGATATGAGGGGGACATTTTTCATTCAGAGGGTGGTCAGCAGATTGAGTACACTGCCTGAGAGAGTGGTGGAGACAGAATCATTGACAACATTTAAGTTGTGTGCAGATGAGGAATTGAATTGCCTAAGTAGAGGAGGCTATAGTCCAGGTGCTGGAAAATGGGATTAATACAGATGGTTACCCACTGGTAGCACTGGATGCAGTTGGTCAAACAGCTTGATTCTATGCTGTATGACTTCATGACGATGGTTCCGCCTTGAAAATGAAATCTCCAACTCGGCCTCAGCTTAAGATGAGAAATCTTTCTCTGGTTTTCCTGTGTGCATTCCCTCAGGCTTGAATGAGGCAGAACTTAGAGCAAGAAGTACTAAAAATCTGGTAGTTAACTGGACATTCTGCTGAACAGCTGAAGAGCCAAATGGGAAGAAAAATTTAAGCTCCGCAATGAAGTGTGCTCTCATAACATAATGTCTGAAGAAGCAAATGTGAGTGAATACTGACTTGAATGGATAAAAATAGACATTGTTTCACTCCAACAATCTTGGCATCATTTGGTTTGTGAGTATTATGAAATACAGCTGAGGAAGGTGTTATTTTTGAAAACAAGTTTTTGTCAAATTTTTTCTTACATTTCTGGAAGACAAACTAATTAACAATGCTGACAGCTTCTCAACACTAAACACAAGCAATTCGGCAGATGCTGGAAATCCAGAGTAAAACACACAAAGCGCTGGAGGAACTCAGCAGGTCAGGCAGTATCTATGGAAATGCATAAACAGTCAATGTTTCAAGTGAGACCCTTCATCAGGACTGGAAAGGAAAAGGAAAGAACTCAGAATAAAAAGGTGGGGGGAGGGAGAAGGAGGACCAGCTAAAAGAAGATAGATGAAGCCTGGTGGGTGGGAAAGATAAAGGACTGGAGAAGAAGGAACCTGATAGGAGAGGAGAGTGGACTATGGGAGAAAGGGAAAAAGAATGGGCACGAGGGAGAGGTGATAGGCAGATGAGGAGAAGAGGTAAGAGGTCAGAATGGGGAATAGTAGAAGGGGGAGGAGAAAAATTACCAGAACGAGAAATCGCCATTCATGCCATCAGTTTGGAGGCTTCCAATGAGGTGCTGCTCCTCCACCATGAGAGTGGCCTCATCGCGGAAAAAGCGGAGGCCACGGACTGACATGTCACAATGGGAACAGGGTTAGGAATTAAACCTGCAAATTCTGTTTTTGGCGGTGGAGTGGAGGTGCTCGACAAAGTTGGGTCTCACCAATGTAGAGGAGGCTGCATTGGGAGTACCAGATACAATAGACAATACCAACTGATTTTCAGGGGAAGCCTTACCTGGAAGGACTGTTTGGGGCCCTAAATGGAGGTGAATGGGCAGGTGTAGCATTTCTGTCACCTGGAGGGAGGTTAGTGGGGAGAGATGAGTGGAGGAGAAGGAGTGATCCCTGTGGAAAGAAGAGAGTAGGGGGAGGTAAAAATGTGTTTGGTGGTAGGATCCTGTTGAAGATGGCTGAAATCACTTTCAAGTTTTTTATTCCCTCCCTCTTCCCTCTTCTTCTATTCCTCATTCTGTCCTCTTGCCTCTTCTACTTGCCTGCCTATCACCGCCCCTTGGTGCACTTCGTTCTTCCTTTTCATCCATGGTCCACACTCCTCTCCTACCCGTTACCTTTTCCACTCACTTGGCTTCACATGCCTTCTAACTGTCCTCTTCCCCTCCTCCCATCTTTTTATTCCAGCGTCCTTCCCTCCCTTTCCGGTCCTGAAAAGGGTTTCATCCAGAAACATCAACTGTTTATTCACTTCCATAGATGCTGCCTGATCTCAAAGCTCCGATGTGAAATACCATGCAATGCTTTTGTAGTAATATATCACTAAATGTATGTGTAAGCTTTTTGTATTGAAAGCAGAGCATCCCAGAAAAACAGATTATTGTTGTTTAAATGGAATTTGCATTTGTTAGTTTAAAATCAAGCAGAGGCATTCTCAGGCATGCAAGCCTAGAAGATTCCATTTTAAACCATGAGGTAGCAGATGTCAGCTATTGGATATCGTGGACACGAGGAGATCTGCAGATGCTGGAAATTCAAGCAACACACACAAAAAATGCTGGTGAAACGCAGCAGGCCAGGCAGCATCTATAGGAAGAGGTACAGTTGATGTTTTGGGCCGGGTCCAATATATCTCACCAATATATAGAAGGCCGCACCGGCGAGACCCGACGCAGGCTGGGACACCATTTCGCTGAACACCTACGCTCTGTCCGCCAGAGAAAGCAGGATCTCCCAGTGGCCACACATTTTAATTCCACGTCCCATTCCCATTCTGATATGTCTATGCACGGCCTCCTCTACTGTCAAGGTGAAGCCACGCTCAGGTTGGAGGAATAACACCTTATATTCCTTCTGGGTAGCCTCCAACCTGATGGCATGAACATTGACTTCTCTAACTTCCGTTAATGCCCCTCCTCCCCTTCGTACCCCATCCCTTATTTATTTATTTAATATATTTCCCCCTCCCTTTTTTTTCTCTCTCTCTTTATTCTCGCTTTGACCCTCTCACTATAACTCCTTGCCTGCTCTCCACCCCCCGGGCTCCCCTCCCCCCTTCTCTCTCTCCCCAGGCTTCCCGTCCCATGTTCTTCTCCCTTCTCCAGCCTGGTTTCCCTTTTGCCAATCAACTGTCCAGCTCTTGGCTCCATCCCTCCCCCTCCTGTCTTCTCCTATCATTTCGGATCTCCCCCTCCCCCTCCTACTTTCAAATCTCTTACTATCTCTTCTTTCAGTTAGTCCTGACGAAGGGTCCTGGCCCGAAACGTCAACTGTACCTCTTCCTAGAGATGCTGCCTGGCCTGCCGCGTTCCACCAGCATTTTTTATTGGATATCATGTGTGTTTTTGTCATTAGTTAACTTTCCCTCATTGTTCCTGAACTGAGGAAGAGCAACTTTGTTGGGTCTAGAGTCATATATAGGCCTGTCCGGTGAGGGTGAGGATGGTAAATTTCCTGCCTGAAGAATTTAGACGACAGATGGGGTTTGAATCACAGCCAGTACAAAATGCTGGAGGAACTCAACAGGTCAGGCAGCATCTATGGAGAGGAATAAAATTGGAGGTTTCAGGCGGGACCCTTTATCAGAACCTGAAATGTTGACTGCTTTTTCCTCTGCATAGATGCTACCCGACCTGCTGAGTTCCTCCAGCATTTCATGTGTTTTACTCTGGAGTTCGAGCATCTGCAGAATCTCTTATGTTTATGAATCAAGATGCCTATTGACCATCATTACTGATAAACAGTTTTATGTTCTATTTACTTGACCACTTGAATTTGAATTCTCCAACTGACTGTTGTAGGATTCAAACTTGCTTCCCATGATTAAGAAACGCGTGTGCACGTACATGTGTTTGCATGCATATGGATGCATGCACGTGTGTGTTGGGAGAGGACTATGCTTGGCATTGATGATCTGTCTTGCACACTTGCTATATACTCACTTTCCCTTCTATGTTCAAAATTTGAGCAAGGTATCTTACAGAAGCAAAAAATCCAAGATGGCACTGGCAATATATGGCGACGTCTTGCAGGCAGCTCACAAAACTACTGGATAGACCTTCTGAACTATGATCACTACAATCTGCAGACTGTAATTTCCCATTAAGATTTGTCTTGTATTTCTCTTCTGTTGTACGTTAGTTGTTTGTCAGTACTTCTGGTAAATTTTCCATTGGTTCTAATGCATTTCTTTGTTCTACTGTGAATACCCGCAAGAAAGTTAATCTCAGGGCAACATATATCGTACGTACTTCAATAATTAATTTACTTTGAACTTTGAAATGGAACACAGAAGTAAATTTCTCCCTGCTCTAATCTTGTAGTGAAGATTAATTAACAATGCAGGGTTCGGTTTGAGTTGCCTGTGATAAACCAAGCTCATTCATGAAAATTCCATCAGTTTTACACATTACCTGACTTGTTTGTACAACCTTTTATTACAGATAGCAATGACTCACCTGAAGTTAATTGATCCTTCCAGGCATAAATCAGCCCAAACAACCCAGAACAGAATAAATGATCCTTCAGCTCTCAATCCTGCTCACATGACAGTTAAATAAACAAGAACACAAACTGAAGACAGTGAAAGACTCCACTTTAACTAGGACACAGCTGAGGTTCTGGTGCAGACAAACATGAAGCAGGCACCAGAATTTTTAGAAGTATAGTTCACTTCTGATAACTCCTAAAACAAACAAAACATACGTATCGAAATAGACGCCATCTACAAACCCCTAAGAGCCAAAGAAACATGAGCCAATAGAATTGAAAGGTCAGCTGAAGGGGTAGCCAATCAGGACCAAGGCAAGTGAACAGGAAGCTATATAGATGCAAACACTCTCAGAGAGAAGCACCAACAATTGCACACTGAGGAATATCACCTCCACAGAAGGGTGGGAGGCAGCAGAAAGGAAACTATAGACCTGTTAGCCTGACACCAGTGGTTGGGAAGTTGTTGGAATCGATAGTTAAGGATGAGCTTATGGAGTACCTGGAGGCACATTACAGGATAGGACAAAACCAGCATGGTTTCCTGAAAGGAAAATCCTGCCTGACTAACCTACCAAAATTTTTTGAGGAAATTAGTAGCAGGGTTGACACAGAAGATGCAGTGGATGTTGTGTACTTGGATTTTCAGAAGGCCTTTAACAAATTGCCACACAGGAGACTACTTAACAAGGTAAGAGCTCATGGAATTACAGGGAAGTTACTAGCATGGTTGGAGCATGGGTTGATCAGCAGAAAGCAAAGAATGGGAATAAAGGGATCCTATTCTAGCTGGCTTCCGGTTACCAGTGGAGTTCCACAGGGGTTGGTGTTGGGACCACTGCTTTTTACAAATGTATGTCAATGATTTGGACCAGGGGATTAATGGATTTGTGGCTAAATTTGCTGATGATACAAAGATAGGTGGAGGATTGGGCAGTGTTGAGGAAACAGAGAGCCTACAGAGAGACTTAGATAGTTTAGGGGATGGGCAAAGAAGTGACAAATGAAATACAATGTTGGAAAGTGTATGGTCATGCACTTTGGTGGAAGAAATAAACGGACAGACTATTATTTAGATGGGGAGATAATTCAAAACACAGAGATGCAAGGGGACTTGGGAGGATAGAAAGGATATACTGACATTGAAGAGGGTTCAGAGAAGATTCATGAGAATGATTTCAGGAATGAAAGGGTTACCGTATGAGAAACATCTGGCAGTTCCTGAGCTGTATTCCCTGGAGTTCAGGAGAATGAGGGGAGATCTCATAGAAACATTCTGAATGTTAAAAGGCCTGAACAGATTAGATATGGCAAAGTTATTTCCCATGGTAGGGGATTCTAGGACAAGAGGGCACGGCTTCAGGATTGGAGGGCGTCCTTTTAGAACTGAGATGCAGAGAAATTACTTTAGTCAGAGAGTGGTAAATCTGTGGAATTTGTTGCCACGAGCGGCTGTGGAGGCTAAGTCTTTGGGTGCATTTAAGGCAGAGATATATAGGTTCTTGTTTAGCCAGGGCATCAAAGGGTATGGGGTGAAAGCAGGGGAGTGGGCATGACTGGAAGAATTGGATCAGCCCATGATTGAATGGTGGAGCAGACTTGATGGGCGAATGGCCTACTTCTGCTCCTATACCTTTTAGTCTTATGGTCTTAAATGCCTGCAAGCTAATTGCCATGCTCAGCGAGTGCAGCAACATCTAAGTTAAGTAAACACACAGAGCTTTTGTAGAGGTACAAGGATGTTAAACAAACAAATAAAAGTTAACAAGTGCTTTGAGAAAGTGGTGCATTGCTCTTTCTGAGGAGTTATATTCATGGATACACCTCTGAATGCCAATAATATATCAGTAATAAGTCAAAGTTAGCATGGTCTCTGGGGATTCGAATTGACAATAAACTGGACTGGTCAAAGAACACTGAGGCTGTCTACAAGAAGGGTCAGAGCCATCTCTATTTCCTGAGGAGACTGAGGTCCTTTATCATCGGTCGGATGATGCTGAGGATGTTCTACGAGTCTGTCGTGGCCAGTGCTATCATGTTTGCTGTTGTGTGCTGGGGCAGCAGGCTGAGGGTAGCAGACACCAACAGAATCAACAAACTCATTCATAAGGCCAGTGATGTTGTGAGGATGGAACTGGACTCTCTCACGGTGGTGTCTGAAAAGAGGATGCTGTCCAAGTTGCATGCCATCTTGGTCAATGTCGCCCATCCACTACATAATGTACTGGGTGGGCACAGGAGTACATTCAGCCAGAGACTCATTCCTCCGAGGTGCAGCACAGAGCGTCATAGGAAGTCATTCCTGCCTGTGGCCATCAAACTTTACAACTCCTCCCTTGGAGGGTCAGACACCCTGAGCCAATAGGCTGGTCCTGGACTTATTTCATAATTTACTGGCATAATTTACATATTACTATTTAACTATTTATGGTTCTATTACTATTTATTATTTATGGTGCAACTGTAATGAAAACCAATTTCCCCCGGGATCAATAAAGTATGACTATGACTATGACTAAAGGGAAATCTTGCCTGACAAATCTGTTAGAATTCTTCAAGGAAATAATAAGCAATGTGAACAAAGGAGAAGAAGTAGATGTCATTTACTTGGATTTTCAAAAGGTGTTTGATAAGGTGCCACTAGTGAGGTTGCTTAACAAGATAAAATCCTATGGCGTTACAGGAAAGATACTGGCATGGATAGAGGAATGGCTGACAGGCAGGAGGCAGCGAGTGGGAATAAATGGGGGCCTTTTCTGGTGGGCTGCCAGTGACTAGTGATGTTCCTCAGGGCAAAAAAGTGGCAGATGGAAGACAGGGTTAGGAAATACATGATAACACATTTGGTAAAAGGAACAATAATGCAGACTATTATCTAAATGGGGAGAAGGTTCAAACATCAGAAGTGCAGAGGGACTTAGGAGTCCTGATGCAAGACTCCCAGAAGGTTAATTCACAGGCTGAGTCTGTGGTAAAGAAGGCTAATACAACGTTAGCATTTATCTCAAGGGGAATAGAATATAAAAGCAAGGAGATAATGCTGAGCCTTTATAAGACATTAGTTTGGCCGCACTTCGAGTACTATCAACAGTTTTGGGCACTGTATCTCAGAAAGGATATGTTGTCATTGGAGAGAGTCCAGAGGAGGTTTATGAGGATGATTCTGGAAATGAAGAGGTTAACATATCAGGAGCATTTGGCAATTTTTGACCTGTACTCACTGAAACTTAAAAGAATGCGGGGGAATCTCATTGAAACCTACTGAATGTTGAAAGGACTGTGTAGGGTGGATGTGGAGAGGATGTTTCCTATGGTGGGGGGTATCCAGAGATAGAGGACACAGCCTCAGAATTGAGGGGCAGCCCTTTGGAACAGAGGTAAGGAGGAATTTTTTTAGCCAGAGAGTAGTAAATCTGTAGAATGCTGTGCTACAATCTGTGGTGGAGGCCAGGTCCGTGTGTATATTTAAGGCGGAAGTTAATCGTTTCCTGATTGGTCAGGGCATCAAAGGATATTGCGAGAAGGCAGGTGTGTGGAGTTGAGTGGGATCCAGGATCAGCCATGATGGAATGACGGAGCATACTCAATCGGCTGAATGGTCTAATTCTGCTCCTATGTCTTATGGTCTATATCACAAATGCTACAAATACAGTAACTAAATCTCAATCATATGGGTGAGACTGCCTCTTGTTCTTCGCTGTTCTCCTTCTGAGGACAATATTAATGATGAAATAATGACATGTATGTACTGTTCTACCAGTGCAGAAAAGCACACTCATTTTGCTGTTCTTTAGAGATTTAGGAGGAAGACTGGCCAAGACGTCATAACCCCCTCCCTGTTTCACCTTCTTCCCTCCGGGAAATGAGTGCCAACATTGAAGATATCATAGGAAGACTGAGTTTGGTAAGATATTTTACTTTTGTTTCTTGCCAATAAATTTTCCATAACCAAGCTAGACAAGAAATGTTTCTGCTGTGTGAGCCTTTGGTTTTGTTGGCCATTAGAAATAATCTGAGAGAAGTCTCAGAAACGGGTCTTCCCAACAATGGGATGATAAACAAGGAGATTTTTTTCTGCTATATTTTCTTTGAAAATATTCTGAGATATCTTTGAAGATTATCACAGATTGTCTTTGAAGAAACATGGGACAGCAAATTAAAATCATAGTTAGCATAATAGTTTGGACAGAAGGATCTTTTCCTGCACCGTTCTGTGATCTAAAATCTGTTTTATTAACCTCGTCCATTTACTGTCCTTTTTCACCTTTGAAACACTCCTTAAAACATGTGAATCTTAGAATAAATCCCATCACATTAAAGATACCTCATAAAATCAAGTCATTGTTGTGAATGAATGGCTGTACATATGCTTTTGAAAAACATTTCCCAGGGCATTACCATTAATGGAATGAAACCCTTTGTTCTGGGCCTCTCCCAGCAGTAATTAACATGTCAATGTGCCAGATCCAGATAAGAATCTGCTTCTGAGAGGCCCAGTGGATAAAGCATAACTTTTTACTAAAACCTACAGGTTAAATCTTAAACACAATTGGGGACTTGGGCTATAATATTATATCTTATATGATTTTTGTAACTGTCTTTCTGCTATCATAATTTTATGTGCTATATGTGCTGTGTGTGACTTTCTGAGGCCAAACATTTTAGTTCCAATTCCCACACCTGTTCCAACATGTCGGTCCATGGCCTCCTCTTGTGCCATGATAAGGCTACCGTCTGGGTAGCCTCCAACCTGATGGAATTAATATTCTTTTCTCCTTCCAGTAAAAAGATGTTCCCTCCCCCAGCCCTCTCCTTCTATTCCCCACTCAAGCCTCTCACCTGACTATCACCACCTACTGGGTCCCATCCTCCTTCCCTTTCTCCTATGATCCATTCTACTCTCCTAGCAGATGCCTTTCTCTCCAGCCTTTTAACTTTCCCACCCACCTGACTTCACCTATCACCTTTCAGCTATCCTCCTTCCCCACCCCCTCGCTTTTTTATTCTGTTGTCTTCTTTCCTTCCAGTCTTGAAGATGGGTCTCAGCTCAAAAAATTGACTGTTAACTATTTTCCATAGATGCTGCCTGACTTGCTGAGTTCCTCCAGCATTTTGTGTGTGTAGCTTTGGATTTCCAACGTCTGCAGACTTTCTAGTGTTTGTGGAATGCTGTTTCATTTGTCTGTATTCATGTGCATGGTTGAACGACAATTAAACAAATTTGAAGCAATTCTGCAGGTTAACTCATACAAAATATTGGGGGAACTCAGTGGGTCAGACATCTAGGGAAAGGAGTTTCCATAGGAAATTGGGAAGGAAAGGAAAGGAATTAACAGTCGATATTTCGGGCCTGATGAAGGGTCTTGGCCTGAAACATCGGTTCTGTAATCGTCTCCATAGACACTGCCTGACCTGTATTTGCATGTGTCACTATCAGTTTAATCTGCTTTTTGTGCTCTTTAATATGCATACTTTCATCAGCATTCCATTACAGAGTTTAACTGACTTTTAAATGGTACCTTTGCACAATCTGCATTTCAAAGTGCTTTTGACTCTTCACTTTAATTTATTGCAATTAAGCATGTGAGATGCACTTTTGAAAGACATGATGAGGTATAGTATACAATTATGAGAATCTTGAAGGGAAAGGACAGATCAAAGCAGGAAGGAGCTGCTATTATCTCTCCATGTATCATGCTCCTGTACACTCATCTGCAAGGACTGTTCCACTGCAATCGTTTTCTTTTGGTTTTAGATCTCTGATCTAGTCTGAAACTGTTTGGCTGGTTTGTCAGTCAAGTAAAGTTGTTCCCTTTCTCACACTGACCTGCCTTGCTGCTTGCAGGAGAAATTGGCAAAAGCATCACCATTTACCCTTCCGTTCACTCACTCATTCATTCATCCATCCATTCATCACATTTACATTGAAACATACAGTGAGACGCATTGTCTGTTGTACTATCCAAGATGAGAGCTAAAATGCTGGAGGAGCTACATGCCGATCATCTTGGCGTGGCCAGAATTAAAGTGTTGACTCGAAGCTTTGTCTGGAGGCCTGGAATAGATCAGCAGCTTGGCATGCACTGTTCGGAATGCCAATACATCCAGAGGAAAGATACAAAGAACCACTGCCTGCATAGTCAGCTCCTACAACCTGCACGGAGGAGGCACCGGAACCTGAGACTGTCTCACCTCCAACCAGAGTGACCCCCCCCCCCCGCCCACCTGCCAGGAAAGATGTTATCCCACAAGAGTAAAAAAGTCCTCCACGGGCCTGAATCAGGCAATTTAAAATTTACTGTGCTGTGGATGTCTATATAGTGGTTAGATTATATAGTATTATATAATACTATAATAATTGTACTATATAATATTATCCATATTATATATGGATGCATTTTATATTGAGTTGGATTTTATAGCTAAGCAGGGAGGGGTGTTGTGTATTTAATATTTCAGTAATTTTGTAAATATATTGTTTGATAAAACATTCTTTGTTTATATATTTATTACGGGTTATATGTAAAAGTACAAGAACAGCATAGTTCATTACATCACCACAACATTATTCTACAATTTGTTACACTCCCTAAAGTAAAAACTACACATACAGAAGTTATCCCTAGCTCCCTGCTTTTCTTTCAGTTAGGTTTATGTTTTGGAGTTACAAAACTCAACAGTGGGCCCACAGATATAGGCATATTTCAAGTATCGAGCTCCTGACCAAGAGTCAACATGAGCAAGACTTGCTGTGGCTAATAACATATTAATTCATCTTCTGTTTTCTTTGTGTTGTTGTCACTGCAGTAAGTGTTTGTAGTTGTGAAAAGTGGCAGCATCAAATCCAAGCACAAAGCTTCCAGGTTAAAGTTTATTATTTAAAATCTAACCCTGCTAGCTAATCCTAGATCTGCTCCAAAAATAGAGGTAATGGCTAAAGCTCCTATCCACCCTTTCCCTTACAGATTCTACAGGTAGAGCTATTTACATTTACAGTGTATACACAAGAGATTCTGCAGATCCCTCACCTCCACCCCTCTGACTCTCAATACAGGAGCCCCTCAGGGCTGCGTACTGAGCCCCCTCCTTTACTTCCTGTATACCCATGACTGTGTCGCCACCCACAGCTCTAGTCTGCTAATTAAATTTGCTGACGACACTACATTGATTGGCCTAATCTCAAACAATAACGAGGTGGCCTATAGGGAAGAAGTCATCTCTCTGACACAGTGGTGTCAAGAAAGCAACCTCTCCCTCAATGTTGCAAAAACAAAGGAGCTGGTTGTGGATTACCAGGAAGAATGGAGACAGGCTAACTCCTATTGACATCAATGCATCTGGGGTTGAAAGGGTAAACAGCTTTAAATTCCTTGGCATCTGCATCACCGAGGACCTCACGTGGTCTGTACACACCAGCTGTGTGGTGAAAAAGGCATAACAGAGCCTCTTTCACCTCAGACAGTTGAAGAAGTTTCGTATGGGCCCCCAAATTCTAAGAACTTTCTACAGGGGCACAGTTGAAGGCATCCTGACTGGCTGCATCACTGCCTGGTATGGGAACTGTACCTCCCTTAATCGCAGGATACTGCAGAGAGTGATGCGAATAGCCCAGCGCATCTGCAGTTGTGAATTTCCCATGATTCAGGACATTTACAAAGACAGGTGTGAGAAAAGGGCATGAAGGATCATTGAGGACCCGAGTCACTCCAACCACAATCTTTTCCAGCTGCTACCATCCAGGAAATGGTACCACAGCATAAAAGCCAGGACCAACGGGCTCCGGGACAGCTTTTTCCACCAGGCCATCAGACTGATAAACTCATGCTGATTTGAATGTATTTCTATGTTACATTGACTGTCCTATTTATTATAAATTGTTACAAATTACGATGATTGCACATTGCACATTTAGACGGAGATGGAACGTAAAGATTTTTACTCCTCATGTATGTGAGGGATGTAAGAAATAAAGTCAATTCAATTTAATATACACAAGAGATTCTGTAGATTCTGGAAATCTTGAGTAACACACTGGAGGAACTCACAAACCACGCAATATCTATAGACGGAAATAAATGGTCAATATTTTGGATGGAGACTTGGTCCTAATTCAGGGTCTTGGCCTGAAATGTCAACTATTTATTTCCTTCCACAAATGTTACCTGCCTTGATGAATTCCTTTGGCATTTTGTGTTTGTTACTCATATTTACGTATCGTCCACCATCTTTCAGAAATGTGTCTGTGGTGCTAACTCCAAGGAATTAAATTGTGATCTCAAATGAAGAGCCAAAAGCAAGTGACCTAAGACACCATATCCTGCTGATGGACACTCAGTTATGACCTTTCATGAAAAGTTAGCAATCAGCGTACAATTAAAGAGCATAAAATAAGCAGAATATCCCCCGGTGTTTAGTGATGAGTTAGGCTTTTCCCACTGGGCCATCTGCTAATACTCTGCCCATCCACCCATCTGCACACATACATACATAAGGAGAGAAGATGGAAAAACTGCATGGTTTTCTTTCTTTCTTTGCAAATCCACAGAGAGTTCTGTTTTCTGTACTGCATTTAACTCGATCCAGGCAGTGCTCAGGGTGGCAAGCGATGAGTGTCACTCCCACCACATTGGGGGCAGGTAATGAACTTCTTCAACAAGAAAGAATCTAACACCTCATGCTGGCTATCAGTGCCACCTCTGTCATTTAATCCAACTCCATCTACACCAGCAGTTTAAATAGACTCAGACATAAACACCGGAGTCACAAGAAAACGTCAGAGGCCGGGTATTTTGTGACGTTTCCTCGCTCTCCTTAGGCACTGCTCACGGGTGAGGGAATACTCTCCATTGACTTGAATGAGTGTGGCTTCACAAGCTGTGACCCACAGACTTGCTTTCAAGGACCCTGGAATTCATGCACTCAGTAGTTTTAATTTTATTTGCACTATGTGTCTTATTTTGCATGAGTTGTTTGTTTCTGTAGAATTTTTCATAAATACTATTGCATTTCTTTATTTTCCAACAATGGTGCAGGAAAATGAATCTCAAAGTATTATATGGTGACATATGTACTTTGATAATAAAGTTAGTTTGACTTTGACAATCTGTCAGGAAAGTTGAAGTCATCCTGGGTAACCTAGCCCTCTTGACTGACAGCCACCCTCCATTCCCTCCTCCGCCATCAGTGCTCTGAGGTGGCTCTTGGTACTTTTAGCTCCTGCACTGCAGCAACTTGGCAAGATTCTTCACAAGCTTCTAAAGCTAATAGAAGGGCAAGATTTGAGAAGGCATACTCCATTTTAACTTGCCATCCTTATTATATAGAATACAAGGATGCCCCTTCAGAACTGAGATGAGGAGGAATTTCTTTAGCCAGCGGGTGGTGAATTTGTGGAATTCATTCCACAGGTAGCCGTGGAGGCCAAGCAATTGGGTATACTTAAAGCAGAGATTGATAGGTTCTTGATTAGTAAGGGCATCAAAGGAATGGGGTTGAGAAGGATGATAAATCAGCCATGATGGAATGGCGGAGCAGACTCAATGGGCTGAATGGCCTAATTCTGCTCCTATGTCTTAAGGGTTTCAAACACGTTCACTAAAAATCAACACTCTGGGTTCACCATTGACAGGAAACTCCACTGGACCAGCCCCTTGAATCAAAGGGCAGTTTGTAGTCAGGGGCTGACTACAGTGCAGCAAGAAACTCTACACACAGCAAGAACTTTCCACCATCTATGGGGCCGAGTCATAGACATTAAGGAATACCTTCCACTTGCTAGGATGAATGCAGCTCCAGCTTCTCTCGCTAAAACCTTGATTAGCATCCAGGAATCAATTGGAGCAGAGCCACATTTAGGAAGAAATCGGCTGAAGTCACTTATCATTAGGCACAATACCAAGTGAAGTTCAATGGGACTAGGCAGAATGACATTTTGGCATGGACTAGATGGGCTGAAGGGCCTGTAGTGTTCTACAACTCTGACTGATTGGCTCATAGAGAATGGGGGTTAAAGAATTTGCAACACCTAGATTTAGTCACAGCATTTTGAAATTCATCACTCGGAGTAAAAATGTTTCTTCCAATTTTAAATTTTGCCTGTTTATTTTTATTTAGGGCCTTTTCTCTCAATTTGCTGTTCATAATCTGAAGTAAATAGAATTTTCACTTCCATGTTACATGTCCTTACATTTTAAATAGCAGAACTAGGCTTCCTCAAAATCTTCTTTACTCAATCCTGCCGAAAAGTTTTGGCCCAAAACGTGGACTGTACTTTTCTCCATAGATGCTGCCTGGCCTGCTGAGTTCTTCCAGCATTTTGTGTGTGTTGCTCAGATTTCCAGCATCTGCAGGTTTTCTCTTGTTTGTGTTGTCTTTTTTCTAATAGGATTATCTTGTTGTTAATCATCAAGGCTAAGTACTGAAGGAACTCAGGAAGCTGGGCAGCACCTATGGAGTGAAATAAACAGGCATTTTAGGCCAATACCATTCATCAGGACTGAACTCTTTTGAATGTTTATCAAGACTGAGAAAATGCTTCAATTAAAATAATATTAATATAAACACTACAAATACAGTAACCTATTAAAAGAAACTGCAGAAGATCTTTCAATGTTTGTAAGGTTATTTGCTGAGCCTGGAGGTTAGGTCACAAGCGTTTTGTCCCAGTCAACGTGACATCATCAATGTGCAATTGATGATGTCACCTCGACTGGTGACGAAATATTTGTTTCCAGGCTTGGTGAACACAAGCAGCCAACATAAGCTACCAATTTTCTCTATAAGTCCTGACGAAGGGTCTTGGCCTGAAACGTTGATTATTTACTCTTTTCCATAGATGCTGCCTGACCTGCTGAGTTCCTCTAGCATCTTGTGCGTGTTGCTTGGAATTTCAGCATCTGCTGATTTTTTTCATGTTTCTGAATCTTCTCTTTCATTTCAATTTTACTACGTAAGATACAACAAAGTACTGTACTGTTCCCTATTCTATACTCTAACAATCTCACATAACTTTTACCAATAACTTCAACTCATTCCTTTCTAACTCCAACTCCCAATGCAACTTATCCAGCAATCTCTCAAAGGAGTTGATTGTTTTCTGTACCCGTCTCTGTAGTTCTCTTAAACATGCTCTTAACATGCTGTAGAGCTCTGTTTAATTCAAGGAGGGAGCCCACGAGCCCAGTGATTGGGGTTCATTTTCACCATTGTAAGGAGTTTCTACATTTTCCCCGTGACCGTTTGTGTTTCCTCAGGGTGCACTGATTTCCAAAGATGTACAGGTTAGGGATAGTAAGTTGTGGGCATGCTATGTTGGTGCCTGAAACATGGAAGCATGGAAGAAGAGCAGGGTCAGCAGTACATCTATGGTGATGAAATGCTTTAAGAGGTTGGTCACAGCTAAAGTCAACACCTGTCTCAGGAAGGACCTGGACCCAGTGTAATTTGTCTATCGCCACAATATGTCTACAGCAGACACAATCTCAGTGGCTCTCCATGCAACCTTGGATCATTGGACAATGCAAATATCTATGTTAAGATGCTGTTTATTGACTATAGCTCAGCATTTAACACCATCAATCCTACAGTCCTGATCAAAAAGCTACAGAACCTAGGCCTCTGTACCTCCCTCTGCAACTGGATCCTCGACTTCCTAACCGGACGACCACAATCGGTGTGCATTGGAAATAACATCTCCACCTCATTGACAATTAACATTGGCGCTCCACAGGGATGTGTGCTTAGCCACTGTTCTACTCTCTCTACACATATGACTGTGTGACTAAGCATAGCTCAAACAGCATCTATAAATTTGCTAATGAATACAACCATTGTTGGCTGAATTTCAGATGGTGACAAAAGGGTGTACAGAGGTGAGATACAACAGTTAGTTGAGTGGTATCGCAGCAACAGCCTTGCACTCAATGTCAGCAAGACCAAAGAGCTGATTGTGGACTTTAGGAAGGGTAAGATGAGGGAACACAAATCAATCCTTATAGAGGGATTAGAAAAGTGGAGAGAGTGACTAATTTCAAGTTCTTAGATGTCAATATCTCTGAGGACCTAAATCTTTTTAAAGTTTTCAAGTTCCCAGGCCCCGATCCAGGCATACACTGGTATCACTGCCCAATTTTTCCCACGCTACATTGATGACTGCTTCCTGCACCCATGCAGAGCTCATTGACTTCATCAACTTTGCCTCCAACTTCCACCCTGCCCTCAAATGTACCTGGTTCTTTTTTTGACACCTCCCTCTCCTTTCTTGACCTCTCTGTCTCTATCTCTGGAGACAGCTTATCCACCGATGTCTATTATAAACTCACGGACTCTCACAGCAGCCTGGACTATACTTCTTCCCACCCTGTTACTTGTAAAAACACCATCCCCTTCTCTCAGTTCTTCTGTCTCTGCCACATCTGCTCTCAGGAAGAGGCTTTTTTTTCCAGAACTAAGGAGATGTTCTCATTCTTCAAAGAAAGGGGCTTTCCTTCCTCCATCATCAACACTACCCTCAACTACATCTCTGCCATTTCACACACGTCTGCCATCTGCCCTCACCCCATTTATCCGCCACCCCACCAGGGATAGAATTCCATTTGTCCACCTATCACCCAACCGGCCTCTGCATCCAGGTCATAATACCCTGTAACTTCTGCCATCTCCAGTGGGATCCCTCCCCCCTACCCCCCCACTTTCTGCTTTCCACAGGGATTGCTCCCTTCGTGACTCCCTTGTCCATTCATCCCTCTCCACTGATCTCCCTCCTGGAACTTATCTTTGCAAGCGGAACAAGTGCCATGTCTGCCCCTACACCTCCTCCCTCACTACCATTCAGACCCAGACAGTACTTCCAGGTGAGGCGGAACTTCAGCTCTGAGTCTGTTGGGGTCACCTACTGTATCCGGTGCTCCCAGTGTGGTGTCCTGTATATCGGTGAGACCTGATGCAGATTGGGAGACCGTTTTGCCAAGCACCTATGCTCCATCCGCCAGAAAAGGCGGGATCTTCCAGTGGCCATCCATTTTAATTCCATTTCCCTTTTCCGTTCCAACATGGACTGACTGTCGTGAGGATGCCACATTCATGTTGGAGAATAGCCTTGTATTTTGTCTGGATACCCTCCAAACTGATGGCAGAAACATTGATCTCTCGAACTTCCAGCAGTGCCCCCCCCCCCGACCTTCACCATTCCCATTCCCCTCCCTCACCCTATCTCCCTATCTGTCTATCATTTCATTTCCTTTTCCCTTTTCCCTTTCTCATCTTATCCCCTTACCTGCCCATCATCTCCTCTGGTGCTCCTCCCCCTTTTCTTTCTTCCATGGCCTTCTGTCCTCTCCTATCAGATTTCCTCTTCTCCGGCCCTGTAGCTGTTTCACCAATTAACTTCCCAGCTTTTTCCTTCACCGCCCACCCCCCCCACTCCCGGTTTCACAACACCTTGTGGCTCTTCCTCCCCTCCACCCACTTTCTTACTCTGACTCCTCAAAATCTTTTTCCAGCCCTGATGAAGGGTCTCGGCCCAAAACATTGGCTGTACTCTTTTCTATAGATGCTGGCTGGCCTGCTGAGTTCCTCCAGCATCCAGACGAATGTTGAAAGGGTTGGACAGAGTAGATGTGGAAAGGCTGTTTCCCTTGGTGGGTGAATCCAGGACGAGAGGCCACAGTCTTAGAATTAGAGGGTACCCATTTAAAACAGAGAGGAGGAGAATTTTTTTAAGCCAGAGGGTTGTGGATTTATGGAATTCGTTGCCACATACAGCTGTGGAGGCCCGATCATTGAGGGTGTTTAAGCAGGAGAATGATAGGTATCTATTCAGTCAGGGTATCAAGGGATATGGGGAAAATTTCGGAAATTGGAACTAGATGGGAGAATAGTTTAGCTCATAGTGGAGCGCCGGAGCAGACTTGATGGGCCAAATGGCCTACTTCTGCTCCTTTGTCTTGTGGTCTTGTGTTGCTAGGATTTCCAGCATCTGCAGATTTTCTCTTGTTTGTGATTGGAATACAAAAGTACTGTTTTCTTGAGGCAAGTTCTTTTTTGTGATATTATTTTCACTGCACAATTATTCCCTGATCTTCAAATGGATATTTACATATCCTCTCCTGTGTTGTGTCCTTGAGCTGTGAACAGGCAAAAATTGTTTTCTCAACTTCTGTCAGCACGTTATATGCTTTGAAGGCACCTTAAGGCAATTTAAAAATCTATCTCTCCTCAAAGATGTCAAATCTCAGATGCAAGTGCGGTTCCCCTTTAAGACGATGGAAGAGAGGGTGCCGTGCTGGATTAAAAATTTGTTTAAGGAAAAGAGGACTCCAACTTCCACCACCATCTATTGTGCTGGCAAATATACAGTCTCTGGAAAATAAAATCAAAAACCTCAGAGCAAGATTACTGTACTAGAGGGCCATCAGAGTGTTATATTTTTTGTTGCACAGAGACTTGGCTATCCCCCGCCACTCCAGATTCACCAATACAGCTCACTGGCTTTACGACTCACTGCCAAGAAAGGACTGCTGACTCTCTCAAAGGCAGAGGAGGTAGAGTGTGCTTTATGATTTCATTTCATTTTAAAATCTTTTTTATTAATCATTATTGAAGATCAACAAAAAACATTAATGTAATCAAGTCAACATGTCAATATGTACGATGAGAAATTAAATGATCAAATAACTGATTAACAAAGCTAAACAATATATCAATAATAAGAAGAAAAAATAAAAATAACTCCTCATGGTGCACAAACGTGGCCGCTCCACCCCAGTCCTGCTCACCCGATCTGGAACATCTCGTGATCAAACATCATCTGTTTTATTTGCCGCGGGAATTTTTAGGCATCATCTTGGTAGCAGTGTACATTGTACTTCAGGCCCATGTCAAACAAGCTCTAGACAAAATGAACAACATAATCAACAGGCATGAAACTGTGCACCCTGATGCCTTCCCCATCATTTTGGGGGATTTTTACCATGCCAGCTTGAAAAAGTACTTAAATAATTATCACCAATCGTGGAAATTGAGGAACCAACACTCTGAATCATTGTTACAAGTATGCTTACACATCTGGAGAAGAAGGTTGCTTATGTGAGGATGCTGTTCTTGGACTACAGTTCAACATTCAACACCACAGTTCCATCCAGGCTCAGCAAGAAGCTCAGAGACCTCGACCTTGACTCTAGCTTGAGCAGCTGGAAAGTCTAATCACCTGGCTGTACTTCTACTTCGTGAGTATAGGCACAGACTGAAGACCCCAGCACCAGTAGTGAGGACCAGGAAGATATGGACAAGTGAGGTGGAGGAGCATTTACAGGACTGCTTTGAATCGGCGGACTGGACAGCACCCCAGGATTTATCTTCAAGTCTGAATGTATACACCACAGTTGTCATTGACTTCATTAAAACATGTGTAGATGAGCGTGTGCTTTCAAGAACATACTGGATATACCCAAACCACAAGCTGTGGGTGAACCAGGAGATTTGTAGTCTGCTGAGGGCTAGATCTGTGGCATTCATATATGATGACCCAGGACTATGGAAGGAGACCAGATTCGACTTATGGAGGGCTGCCTCAACAGCAAAAGAGCAATTCCTATTAAGGTTAGAGGCAGAATCGGACGCAAGTGCACTCTGGCAGGGTTTGCAGGCTAACAACATGAACGGTAGTGAAGCTTCACTCCCAGATGAACTCAATGCCTTTTATGCTTGCTTTGAAAGGGAGAATAAAAGTACAGCAATGAGGATACCTGCAGCATCCAGTGACACTGTCAACACCGTCTCGGAGGGCAACGTCAGAATGTCTTTCAAGTGGGTCAATGTTCGAAAGGTGACCGGCCTTGATGGTGTACCTGGTAGGGCTCTGAAAGCCTGTGCTTCTCATTACTACAGTCGAGGTTCCCACCTGCTTCATACCAGTGCCCAAGAAGAGCCAGGTGAGCTGCCTTAACAACTATCATCCAGTAGCACTCACATCTACGATGATGAGCAATACACACAAAATGCTAGAGGAACTCAGCAGGCCAGCCTGCTGAGCTCCTCCAGCATTTTATGTGTGTCATTTGGATTTCCGGCGTCTGCAGATTTTCCCTTGTTTGTCTACAGTGACAAAGTGCTTTGAGAGATTGGTTATGCCTAGGATCAACTCCTGCCTAAGCAAGGACCTGGACACAATGCAATTTGCCTATCACCACAATTGGTCTACTGTGGATACGATCTCATTGGCTCTCCACTTGGCCTTGGGTCATCTGGACAACACTAATACTTATGTCAGGCTATTGTTTATTGACTACAGTTCAGCACTTAACATCATTATTCCTATAGTTCTGATCAACAAGCTCCATATCACCCTCTGCAACTGGATCCTCAACTTTCTCACCGGAAGACCAGTATGTGAAGATCAGAAATAATATCTCCACCTTACTGATAAGGTGGAGTGTAAGGGTGCATACTCAGCTCACTGCTCTACTCTCTCTACACCCATGACTGTGCAGTTATGCACAGCTCAAATTCTATCTTTAAATTTGCTGATGACACAACTATGGTTGGCGGAATTTCAGATGGTGACAAGAAGGCGTACAGGAGTGAGATAGATCAGCTGGTTGAGTGGTGTCACAGCAACAACCTTGCACTCAATGTCAATGTGGACTTCAGAAAAGATAAGACGAGGGAACACACACTGGTCCTTATACAGGGATCAGAAGCGGAAAGAGTGAGCAAATTCAAGTTTGTGGATGACAACAGCTCTGAGGATCTATCCTGGGATGAACATATTGATGTGGTTACAAAGAAGACATGACAACAGCTATATTTCATTAAGAGTTTAAAGAGATTTGGTATGTCACCAAAGACACTCACAAATTTCTAGATATACCATGGACAGCATTCTGACTGGCTGCATCACCATCTGGTATGGGGGAGGGTGCTACTACATGGGATTGAAATAAGCTGCATAAATTGTGAACTCAATCAGCTTCATCATGGGCACTAGCCTCATCAGCATCCCGGACATCTTCAAGGAGCAATGCCTCAAAAAGCCAGCATCCATCATTACGAACCCCCATCACCCAGGACATGCCCTCTTCTCATTGCTACCATCAAGGAGGAGGTACAGGAGCCTGAAGGCACACACTGGACAATTCAGGAACAGCTTCTTCCTCGCTGATATCTGATTCCTGAATAGACATTGAACCCATAAACAGTACCACATTACTTTTATTTTCTCTTTTTGCACTACGTATTTAATTCAACTTTAAAAAATATAATTCTTACTATAATTTACATTTTTATCATTGTATATTGCAATGTACTGCTGCTGCATAACAAATTTCAGTGATATTAAACCTCATTCTGATTCTGATTTTGATTCTGAAGTACAAGATCTCCTCAGCCAGTGCCTATACATGTGGAATATGTTCCTTGTGAAGTGTCTGCTTGTAAATTCTCGCTTTCTGGGAATTAACTGGAGCAGAACTAACTAGTTAAATGCAAATCAGTTCTCATTCAGAATAAGGAGTACACCAGTTAGAAATGAAAAATTTCTTCATTCAAAATTTCAATCTTTTGGATTTGCGACATCAAATGACCACAGTTTCAGGAGAGAAGTCAATTCTTTTGGACACCAAGTGATAGAGGGTAGATTCAGGAAGGAGCTGATTGAAGATTCAGCCGAATGATGAGGGGAAGTTTTGAGGTTATACAAGGGAACCAGTCCAGAGCCATGTTTTGAGAACCTAGTGTGAATACCATTTGCCTGGAAAAGTACTGGGTTAAATGTTATGGTAGATTTTAGAAGGGATCTTGAAGTGTATAAAAAAAGGCAATTTCTTTGTTCAAGGGGGAATCTTCTTTGGCTGAATCATGATTCGCATTCAGAGTTGGAGATAGAGACCAGGAGGAATTTCTTTATCCAAAGGGTGGAGAATCGACAGAATTCATTGCCACAGTCAGCTGTGGAAGTCAAGTCATTGGATATATTTAAAGCAGTGACTCTTGATTAGTAAGGGCACCAAAGGTGACGGGGAGAAGGCAGGAGAATGACGTTCAGAGGGATAGTAAATCAGACATAATGGAATGGTGGAGCAGACTCAATGGGCTGAATGGCCTAATTCTGCTCCAATGCTTTATGGTCTTATAATCTGATGAGTGGGTTAGAAGGCACTAGTGGCATTTCCTGCTTCTCTTTTTAATATTCAAAAGCTGATGATCCGAGGAAGTCCAGAAATGAGGACAACAGAGAGGTAGCTTCAAGTCAGTGGACTGGGCTGTGATCAAGGACTCGGAGGATCTGTACGAATACACCACGGATATCATGGACCTCACGGACCAGTGTGCGCCACAAAATCAGAGTCTTCCCAACTAGAAACCCTGGATGAACTATGAAATGTGCAATCTGCTGAGGGGCAGGTCAGTGTCAGTCGGGTCTGGTGACCATGTAAGATACAAGTGTCCAGGTACGATTTCTGGAAAGTCATCATGGACAAACGGCAACTCCGGGCCATACTTAAATCGCGGAAGCATTATCGACAGCTGTGGTTAGGCTTGAATGCTATGACCTCTTATAAAGCAAAACCAAGTGACATAGGTGACAACAAGTCTTCACTTCCTAATGAATACGATGCATTCTATGTCTGCTTAGACCGTCAGGACATGGAGGAACCCTCGTGAACTCCCACAGATCCCGTTACTCTGTGATTTCAGTCTCTCAGCCCGATGTGAGAGCATCCTTCAGGAGGATAAACCCATGGGAAGCATCCGGCCCAGATGGGGTACCTGGCCCAGTACTAAAGACCCGTGCTGGTCAACTGGCTGGAGTGTTCACCGATATTTTTAACCTCTCGTTTCGGCAGTCTGAGGCACCCATTTGCTTCAACTATACCAATGCCTAAGAACCTGCCTCAGGTTGGTGATGAAACATAACCTAATCATTTTCTGACTTCTCAATTTTTTGGCAAATGAATCTACATTAATCTCTGTCTTCCACAAACTGCGATATTACGCATTTACTTTTAGTCTGTGGCAAATTTGGTACGTAGATGATGAACGTGTGGCTACTTGCAATAAAATATATTCCTCATTTGCCAAATAGAATCAGCTGTGCTCCGTGGATACACATTCTGGTTTCAATTTCAGCTGGCCCCACTGAAGTGCAGTGCTAATGTATGTCTTTGTATCACCATTGACGTTGAGCTTTGTGAATATTCTTACGGTATGCGCCCAACCGCGCCAGCTTCTGGGATTTCTCTAGAGAATGGATGGCTGTCACGGCCCCTTTAAAGATTAAGACCCTGTCCGCTAATTGGCAGCCACATTTTGGTGCCAGGATTTAAATATTTAAAGAGCACCTAAACTCGGGGTGGCTAATCGCTACTCTGCCACCCAGTAGTAGAAGTGCTGTTCACTGCTTGTATCCAAAAGAAAAGGTCTTGAGTATACTTCTACAGACAAGATTTGATTCTGAAGTCATTATCTCAAAATTTGCTGTTACATACTGTTTGCACAAGATAACCTTCAGAGGAAGGTGCAATTTGTATTCCACATACCTTCTTATATTTTCATTATATCTTGTTCTAATGTATTTTCACGTGGATCAGACATAAGCTTGGTTAAAAAAAAACATGCCAAAGCCATTTCCAAGAATTTAACAGTAATTATTTGAACCTAAAATTCTCGTCATCAGCTAAGTGCGATTGGATGATGTTCAGACCTAATTACTGTTCTGTTACAATCTTGTCTACCCATTTGTGTCAGTATATTGTTTATCTATTAAAGGCTCTAATGCAGTTCACTTTGTCTAAGGTGGCATAATGTTTTAGGCAAATTTCCAGCTGTATTGCACTTAAAAATTAAACAAATATAAGTCAATTATGGAATCTGGTTGATGACTTACTGTAACTGGGATCCAGGATTTAGACCCATCTGAAATCAGTCTGATAAAGGAAAGTGTTCCTAATCATCATAAGCATCAAACCAAAATATTTCATGTTTTGGGACTCTGAAATAAAATAGCAAATTCTTAAAATACTGAACAAGTTGGGTAAAATTTTTGCAGAGAACAGATACACATATTGTTCTCTTACAGGTACATGAACCATATAGTTTTTCCTTCAGTAGATACCATCTGAACTGCTGGGTTTTTGCTTTTTGTTTTGTACGGATGTTTATTTCTGTGTTAACTATAATCTTTTCCAGTTCAGTGATCTGGATTATTTAGCTCACTTAATTTTCTTTCTCACAATTGTGACTGAGCAAATACATGGCAGAATAACCACAGAAGGCAGAGCAACACAGATCAAAGTTGCTGGTGAACGCAGCAGGCCAGGCAGCATCTCTAGGAAGAGGTGCAGTCGATGTTTCGGGCCGAGACCCTTCCTCAGGACTAACTGAAGGAAGAGTGAGTAAGGGGTTTGAAAGGTGGAGGGGGAGGGGAGATTCCTGTTGTTTACAGAAGGCAGAGTTCACTTCCATTTTTTTTGCTGTCCGCGAGAGGATAAATCAGTATCTTCAAGTACAATGGCACGGCATTAGAACAATCAGGCTTCTAACAGTGGGATGGTTATGCCTTAAATCAATAAACCCTTCACTCAGAGGTACTGTATCCTGATGCAGGTTGAATCCTCACAAGAATTTAGATGGAGGGTTAATATTTAAAGATCAGAGAATCAGAATCAGAATTATTATCACTGACATGTGTTGTGAATTTGTTGTTTCTGTGGCAGCAGCAAGACATAAACAAGTACTATATGTTACAAGAGCCGCACTGGACTGCAAATGATCCCGGGTTCGAATCAGCCGACTCAGAAAGGCAGCGTCCATTATTAAGGACCTCCAGCACCCAGGGCATGCCCTTTTCTCACGGTTACCATCAGGTAGGAGGTACAGAAGCCTGAAGGCACACACTCAGTGATTCAGGAACAGCTTCTTCCCCTCTGCCATCCAATTTCTAAATGGACATTGAAGCTTTGGACACTACCTCACTTTTTTAATATACAGTGCATTTTTGCACATTAAAAATCTATTCAATATACTTAATTGATTTACTTGTTTATTTATTATTATGTTTTATTTTATTTATTATTAATTGTTTCTCTCTCTGCTAGATTATGGATTGCATTGAACTGCTGCTGCTAAGTTAACAAATTTCACGTCACGTGCCGGTGATAATAAACCCGATTCTGATTCCTTGCACGCTTTTCATCCGTGCTGGGTTGAGGATCGAGCACAGAGTGTAGGAGCCATGTATCCTGTGCTGCGAGTTTATTGGCGCTATTATGGTAACCAGTCTCATTAGTGGGGGACACGGTAAAAGCGCAGGGAATAAATTACGTATTCATGGTTATTTTCATAGAGTTTGTAGCTTGGGATTGTGGAGGTGATATACTGTATTTGCTGACCGCTGAGATAACGCTCAACAATGCTGTATTGTATGTTTGCTAATTGCTAATGAAGGATGTGAAATAAGGAATTCGACTCTTTGGAGCACTCATTGGAGCTGTGGGCTTGTCCCACAAGTATAACAACTCCGCCTGGGGTCGCAGGCTGGTGGCAAATGTTTTGTTTTGATTTTGGATCAGTTTTTTTTTGCCGCTACGGAGGGAATTGAACCTTAATCTCCAATGCTGTAAAACGTTACGCTAATCGCGACGTTACTGCCACCCAGTAGTAGAAGTGCTATTGATACACTGTTCTCTGCTTGTTTCCAAGAGAAAAAGTCTTGAGTGTACTTCTACAGACAAGATTTGATCCTGAAGTCATTTTCTCAAAACTTGCTGTTACATACTGTTTACACAAGATAATCTTCAGAGGAAGGTGCAATTTGTATTCCACATACGTTCTCGTATCTTCAACTCGGTCTGGTAAAATAAAACAGACGTGCTAAAGTGGCAAGGTTGCCGCCCGATGCGCCACAAGGCGCGGAAAGGAGCAACAATATGTAACAATAAAAATAAATAAATAGTTAAGGGAATAAAAATGACTAAATTTGAACGGATATATGCATCCGCTTTACACCGCCCCCCCCCCCACCCCAGATGCTGCTCGACCGGCTGAGTTCCTCCAGCAGACTGCAGACAGTGTATTCCAAGTTACCGGTCACCTTTCGTCTCTGATACTGTAATTTGAATCCATTCTCCAACCAGAGCTGGTCACCTTGGTGTCACAGTACAGTACCACTAAACTGTTGAGTTGTAAGCAGAAGCTGTCCTGAATCTGTATAGTTTATTTATTTGTGAAGGGTAACAGCACGGTAAGAGACATGGCTAGGAACACGCCGATACACTCCTAATTCAGATGAAATGCTGACGGAACTCTGCTGGTCACGCAGCACCTAACGAAGTAAACAGTCGATGTTTCGGGCCAAGGGTGCTGATGAAGGGTCTCCGACTGAAGAGTCAACCGTTTATGTCCTGCATAGATGCTGCCTGACCTGCTGAATTCCTCCAGCATTAGTGCGTGTTGCTCAAGATTTCCAGCATCTGCAGAATCTCATGAAACACTTTTAATTTGTCTCTTTTTAGATGTTCCACAGTAAATGTATTTTTCAGTCGACCAGGTGGGTTTAAGTGGAGTGTGGGAACCATACAGACCCATATCTGGTGTGTCTCAGGGAAGCTTGGGAACAGAAGCACAGTGTATTCGTAAAGAGACACAAAATAATCTAAAGATGCTGTGATCAAAGCAACACTTTCAGTACACTGGATGAACTCAGCAGGTCGGGCAGCATCAGTTAGAAACGATGAGTCGACGTTTAGGTCCGGAACCCTTCGTCAGGACTGAAAAATGAAAGATGGGGAAGGATTTGAAGAATGCTTGTAGCTTCAGTTGAAAGACCAATAATTTGAAAGACAAAGGGGTGGGGGAGGGGAAGCATTGACGTCATAGCCCTTGAAAACAATGGATAGTAGAAGAAGGAGGCGGAACCATGAGGGAGCTGGGGGAGGGGGTAGAGTGAAATAGGGATAGAGGAAGGGAGGGGGAGGGAATTACCAGAAGTTGGAGAATTCTATGTTCATACCAAGGGGCTGGAGACTACCTAGACGGTATATGAGGTGTTGCTCCTCCAACCTCATAAGGAGTGTGGAAAGGGAGCCTTGGTGTATTTCTCAAGAGCATAAGAAAGGAGCTAGAATTAGCTTGTGAATTAGATTCTGAATCATCAGGATTTGTGAATATAGGGATAGTGTTTTATTGGAAGTTTGGTTGGGATGAGCTTGTTCATTAGGAACATGCATGCAACTGGCAGAAAGTATCTGCCTGCCTACCCTGTCAATCACCTCCTGAGTCTGCAGTTCCTCTCAACCAGCCTCATGAGCCAACCCTGAGAGGTTCCACAATAACTCCTCCACAATGCAGAGGTTCTGGTTTGGAACAAGAACATCTATTTCTGTTTAAGGAGGAACATGTATCCGCAGTGAGGTGAGGTACAGTGCGTAGCAGGATGAGAATGGGAGGAGAGGTATTTGTGCAATGTGAACCTGAGATGCCTGGATTATATCTGTGTGTCATGAGGTTAGGTGTTTGCTGTGTTAGTGTAGGGGGAATGTAGAGGATGCTTGTACCTAAACACAATAGATTCTGCAGATGCTGGAAATCCAGGGTAACACACAAAGGGTAGCATGGTAGTGTATTAGTTAGCACAATGCTTTATAGTACAGGTGACCCAGGTTCAATTTCTGCCTCTGCCTGTAAGTATGTTCTCCCAGTGACCTGGTGGGTTTCCTCCGGGTGTTCCAGTTTCCCCCCACAGTCCAAAGGCCTACTGCTTGGCAGGTCATTGTACATTTTCCCGTGATTCGGTTAAGGTCAAATCATGGCATGGCTCGAAGGGCCTGACAGGGCCTGTTCCGCGTGGTATCTCAAAGAATAAATGCTGCACAACTCAACAGGTCAGGCAGCATCTCATCTGAGCCAGTCCTGAGAAGGGTCTCGGCCTAAAACGTCGACTTTTTATTCCTTTCCAGAGATACTGCCTGATCTGCTGAGTTCCTCCAGCGTTTTGGATGCTTGTACCTGTTGGCAGTGGTAGGCCCTGTTCAATGAATTACATCTGCGTCGTGTGCAATAGGCGTTGGCTAATATCTGTGAATGAAAATCTTCACGTGAAATGTCCCTCTGCAGCGTGGATGGAGTTTATGCCTCTGTGTCGTGGGGTTTGGGGTATGTGTATCATAGTGTGGTAGGCAATGTATGCAAGCAATGGGATGTCACAGTTGTGGGGGTGGAGCGTATATCCTAATACATTGAGGATGAGGAGCGTGGTTTTGTAGTGGGCTGTATGTCTGTGCAACGAGTTAGACGATTGTGCGAGTTGCCTGCGCTCCATATTTCTGTGCAGCCGGATACGGGGAACATGGGGTCGGACATCTGCATTATGTGTCTGTGTGCAAGCAGCCGGGGTTGGGGCGTGTGGGAGTGTGAGGTGCTACATGTTCCGATGCAGCGGGGTTGGGAAAGGGATTTAGTTAGGTGATTGTGCTTCGTGTGGGCGCGGGGCCCGGGGCCCGTTATATCGACTCCGACTCCGACTCCGACTCCGACTCCGACTCCGACTCCGACTCCGACTCCGACTCCGACTCCGACTCCGACTCCGACTCCGACTCCGACTCCGACTCCGACTCCGACTCCGACTCCGACTCCGACTCCGACTCCGACTCCGACTCCGACTCCGACTCCGACTCCGACTCCGACTCCGACTCCGACTCCGACTCCGACTCCGACTCCGACTCCGACTCCGACTCCGACTCCGACTCCGACTCCGACTCCGACTCCGACTCCGACTCCGACTCCGACTCCGACTCCGACTCCGACTCCGACTCCGACTCCGACTCCGACTCCGACTCCGACTCCGACTCCGACTCCGACTCCGACTCCGACTCCGACTCCGACTCCGACTCCGACTCCGACTCCGACTCCGACTCCGACTCCGACTCCGACTCCGACTCCGACTCCGACTCCGACTCCGACTCCGACTCCGACTCCGACTCCGACTCCGACTCCGACTCCGACTCCGACTCCGACTCCGACTCCGACTCCGACTCCGACTCCGACTCCGACTCCGACTCCGACTCCGACTCCGACTCCGACTCCGACTCCGACTCCGACTCCGACTCCGACTCCGACTCCGACTCCGACTCCGACTCCGACTCCGACTCCGACTCCGACTCCGACTCCGACTCCGACTCCGACTCCGACTCCGACTCCGAGCTCAGCGCCAGCCCCGCCCCTCGCCCACAGCCCACAGCGCACAGCACGAGAGCCACGCGCCCACCAGCGCGTGTCACGTGGTGCCGTGAGCGCCTCGCCCCCCCCACTAGCGCGGGTCACGTGGTGCTGTGAGAGTCGCGCCGCCCCGCGCCGCCGACACTGTAAGATGGCGGCCGCGTTACCCGAGCGAAGGGTGCTGACTTACTGCGTCTATAAATGGTCCAGTTATTCGTCTACATATGTCCCGGAGTAAGTATCCAGAGTGGCGTTTTAACCTCTGTAGAATAACTCCGCAACATCTCACAAGCCTCGCCGATGAAGAACTCTCTTTCGCTGCTTCTGATCACTATCTTCAGCAGGCTCAGGAGCCGTTGAGGCCTCGGCTTCGTTACTGTCCAAGGCCGCTTTGAGCTTCACTCTTGTTGGGTTGCAGGGCAGTTTCGAGGTTGCGGTCAGCTGTTAGGAGGGCTGTTAACCTTTTCTAAAATAAAATGCTATTCTAGTTGGTAAGGTTGAATTAAACGTTGAATTAGAGAACAACCTGTGTTGCGAGAGGGCTGATGTAATTACGTCCTTTATGTTTCACACGCGATATGTTACACAAGTACTTCCATAAAAATGTGTAGCGGTTTATCATGTTCATGTTTAGGACATTCTCTAATTTCTGTCGATAGCAGAATTGATTGGGGCTGTAAATCTCTGCCCAATCCCTGCAGTGCTTGTAATACGGAGCAATAGGCAGTTTTATGATATATTGCAATGACAAACAGCTATCCAATTTATCTGTTGCCCTATTTATGTACCTTAATGCCTAATGTTCAATGAAAGTGAAGTGATATTTTAGAAGTTTGTTGTATTTGTCCCTTGGAACACGAAGGGAGATTTGGAATTGGTTATAGACTCAAGATTCTGCAGATGCTGGAAATCCGGAGTAAAACACACAAATGCTGGCAGAACTTGGCAGGCCAGACAACTTATATGGAAATGAATAAACAGTCGACATTTCCTTTGGAATTTGTTATGTTGTGTTTTATTAACGTGAATTGGTTATAAGTCGACCTTTTTCTACGCTTATAGTTTGCTATATAACTTCTGATTATATTTGAAAGTGTTTTAGCCATTACTGAGTCGTTGGTACGTTGGTTCTTTAGCTGTGCACTTAGTATGTGTTGAAAGTAGCACAAATCTTTAGAAAGGTTGCAGTTGATACTGCTGTTCAGGCAGGATCTTTGTCATCTGTCGAGTATCTGTAAATACTGTCAGTCTCGAATATTTGGAAATGTTAAATATGCAGTATCTTACAGTAAATAAAGCCAGCATTATTGTAAAACGCAGGTTGTGAAATGAAGTAGCGGATAAATTCTCTTCCTTTGACAAAACAATTGAACTGAGTTCAGCTTGCAAGTATATGTTTGATATGATTTCTGTAATTCCTGGAACTTGAGTTAGAACAGAATAATACAACTTGGCTCAAATATCCTGTGTTATTAAAACAATGTGAAAAACTAAAGAACTGTTTCTTTTACCTAAAAAAAAATTTATAGGATTAATGCTGGCAATTAGTAGAGTAGTTCCACTTTATGTAGACTCTGCATTAAAAAAAATTCACATATTTATTTGGGTGCCAGATTTAAATCTGCATCTACTGTGCAGTGGATTCAGGTGTTGAACTGTAATATGGACCTGAAAATTTGACTGACTTTGTTTTGTATAAACATGAATATTTCCAGTTTTCTCTTTTTTTTCCTGCATGAATGGTCAGATTGATTTTGACAAATGTATCCTCATTATTGACAACAAGTAATATAATGAACTCCCTGAACAATTGAACATAGTTCAATTGGTCTTGTTGGAACTGATGTATTTTGTCGTCTTTTGCAACTCTAACCTGTGTATTTGTGTCAAAATTTATCTAGGATTACTGTTTCATTAATTCAAACACTATAATTCAGATGACCTCGTTAGTAGTATTTTTTTTGTTTCTTCAGTTATGTCTGTTGTTTAGGGGCAGTACAGTTGTGTGGTTAGCACATCACTTTACAGTACTGGTGACCCAGGTTCAATTCCCACCGCTGTTTGTAAGAAGTTTATACGTTCTCCCCATGACTGTGTTTCCTCTGGGTGCTCCATTTTCCACCCACAGTCCAAAGATGTACTGGATGATAGGTTAATTGGTCATTGTAAATTGTCTAATGATTGGCCTCGTGTTAAATTGGAGGTTGCTGAGTGGCACGGCTCGAGGGGCTGCAAGGACCTAATCCATGCTGTAGCTCAATAAATAAATAAAAATCACTGAAGTATTTCAGCCTTTTGGAGGATGGAAACAGTTAAGGTTGTAACGATAACTAAATATTTTGTTACTCTTTGTGGAGAAAGTACTTGAAATAAAAACTGGTACAGTGTAAAAAAAAATTAAATGACTGAAGAATGGGATTATTTTGCTTTTAGTTACATCTACCTTACTTAGATTAGCATTCAATTATTTGCCCACTTTTATATGGAAATATTTATTCAAATTGATAGGCTTTAATTCCTCAGGCATGTGTGGTTCATTCATAAAATCATTTTATTTTCCTGCAGCAGAGGTGGTTGAGGGTAATCTGATAGAGGTTTATAAAATGATAAAAGGCATAGAGTGTCGGAATCTCGCAACATTAGTAGAGTATCAAAACTAAGAAGAATGAGATTTAAGGAGGATCTTGTGGGTAAGGAGATTTCTCTACACGGAGAATGGTTGCTCTCTTGAACTTGCTAGTATAGTCAGTTATTATCACTGCATTGAAGAGACGTTGATACCAATAAGAGGTAAATGGGTGTGTATGGATTTAACATGAGATTAGTGTTGATGGACGAAAAGATTGGCATGGATGTGGTGGGCTGACTTGCCCACTTCTATGTTGTGCAACTTGGATAACCTATTCTTTGTTGGTCAGCTTTGAAACATTAGGTTCTGGGGACACTTCTTTGCTGATTATGGTTGCTTTGACAGTTATCTGAAAGACATTATTACAGTGTTTAACTTTTCAGGGTCTCATTTCAGTTTGAAAGAAGAATTGCTTATTTCCCATGTGAGTGCTATTATAATTAGAATCAGATTTGTGTTTATCAATACTGACTTGTATGTCTTGCAGCAGCAGTGAGGTATGAAGAAATAAAATTGCTATAAATTACAAAATAATTAATGCAAAAAAATAGGGTTGTTGGACCATTCAGAAAGCTGATGGTTCAGGGGCTTTTACATAGAACTTGTTACTTTGGCAGCAAAGAATATTGCAGTGGCCTTGTGAAATTATTTTGCATTTCTGCATTTGCTTTTGAGGAACAAATGAGAGCTTTCTAGTTACTTAGTGCTTTGTTCAAAGTAAATTTATTATCAAAATACACACAGGTCACCATACACAACCCTGAAACTCATATTCTTGTGGGCAACCACAGTAAATTCAGAAAAGCACAATTGAATCAAAGAAAGACCACACCGAACAAGATGAATGCCAATGTGCAAATGACTGCAAATACAAAAAGAAAAAAATTAGCAATAAATATCAAGAACATGAGATGAAGAGTTCTTGAAAGGTTGTGGGAACAGTTCAGTGATTGGGTGAGTGAAGTTATTCCCTTTGGGTCATTAGACTGATGGTTGAGGGATAATACCTGTTCCTGTACCTGGTGGTGTGGGTCCTGAGGCTCCTGTTCTACCCTCCTGATGGCAGTAGAGAGAAGAGTGCTTGGTCTGGTTTGGATGGTGTGCATTCTTGATGGATCATAAAATTGCAATGCTTCCCTTAAATCAGTTATGTAGTGGAGCAAGCGTGGTTAGTGATGGGTGTTTTATGTCCACCAACATTCAATACACATCAGTGACTATAGATTGAGACAAAATGTTTTACTCTAAATGAGGTGTATACCTTTGAAGAAATAAAATATTGGAGAAATGTTTTTGTGGGATGGATGGTTGATTTCATTTTATACTAAAGTTCTTTTCTGCTTCATACTAGGTGAATATTAATGAGCCTTTTCCATAATGCCTTTCTACACAGGCAGCAGACAAATTCACTGGGTTATCTGCATTGATCTATCAGTTTAAAAAAAAATTAGCTTGAGTAGCTTTCGTAGTATTGTCTTGGGAGAAAATATGTCCATGAATATATTTTAAATGTACAAATGAAAATTTCCTGAAGTACACAGGAAAAATTAGCAGAGGCCCATAATACAGGCTCCCATCTTGGAATGAGAGACAAAGGATTAGGTAAAAGGAGATTTTGCTGGAGGAAGAAAAAGTAAATTGGAAGGCTGCATAAGAGTTTGAAATAGGCTTAATTTCAGATGTTGAGAGAAAATCAAAGGACATAGGGCAAGAAAGTGTTGAAGTAAATGTCAAAAGATGTACCAGTCAGTAGATAAATTGGTCATTTTTAAATTGTTTTGTGATTATACTTTATGGTCACCAAACAATTGATACTAGAATGTACAATCATCACAGCGATATTTGATTCTGTGCTTCCCACTCCCTGGATTACAAATATTAAATATTAAAAATAGTAAAAATTAGTAAATATTAAAAATTTAAATTGTAAATCCTAAATAGAAAATAGAAAAATTGAAAGTAAGGTAGTGCAAAAAAAAACCAAGAGGTCCGGATATTTGGAGGGTATGGCCCAGATCCGGGTCAGGATCCGTTCAGCAGTCTTATCACAGTTGGAAAGAAGCTGTTCCCAAATCTGACCGCACGAGTCTTCAAGCTCCTGAGCCGCCTTCTGGAGAGAAGAGGGATGAAAAGTATGTTGGCTGGGTGGGTTACTGGGCAATGTGACTCAGTGGGCTAGAAAGGCCTGTTCCACGCAGTATCTCTTAAATAAAATAGTGAATTGCATTTTATTGGTCCATCGGTTAGTTGGGAAAACTCTTAACGAAAATGAAATTGAGAAAGTAGTTGGGATTCTTTTTATTTGGGAATCGGGGTAGGAGACTTGCTGAACAGTTTCTAACTGACACGTGCACTTGTGTGGCTGCTAGACGCTGCACCATGTTTAGAGCAATTTTTAAATAGCGTCAGTTATGTGTGCTTGTGTTCAAAAAGCCATGATTTTTGTCACTGATAGTTGGTGAGAAATAAGTAGCAAGACAATTCAAAACTGTTTTGTTCACTGCAGTCTCAAGCATTCAGGCTTGGAGATGCTGGAAAGGCAGGGAGTGAAAATGGAACAATTTCACTATTTCAGCAAGTTAGGAACTATGAAGAAATTGAAGGTATCAACAACCATCTTGAATGTTACAATAAAAATGAAAGATTTGAAGGATGTATTCGTCGATACCATTGTTTGAAGGCAGTCCATTAGCTACAATAGGTGTCTGCACTGATTTTGTTCATTTATCGTCAATCAAAAGAATGTGGCAGTATACATTGAGCTTTTGGGAATTAATACACAGTTTTATTCTGTGGTAGTATTGATAGTGTTCTAATTTGTTCTGTATTTCATTATATGTAAGTTGTTACTCAGTTAAATGGGAGTTTCTTTTTTATATCTTAACTATTTCCATGAAACAGGCTAATTGGGGCAGCCAATTAATTGGACCAAAATGTACTGGTCCTGATGAATTTCAATTAACTGGAATCCACTGTAATATAAAAATGATTTGCCATGATGGAGCACTCCAAGGGTGAAAGTCAGCTGCCCTTAAAATCTGCTTTGTCATTTGATGAGATCTTTATTTTGAACAACCTTCAACCTGGGGTGATCAGCACCTTCCCCACAACTTCAACAAACAGCAATGATTTTGTGATAGGTTGGAGAATAAAAACAGAAAATCCTGGAAATACTCAGATCATGTGGAAAAAGAGTTAATATTTCATACAACATTTAACATTGTTTTGACAGATTCATCCTGACTTGAGTGTTTCCAGCATTTAGTGTTTTTATTTTAGATTTTTCTGCATCTGTGACTTTTGTTGGTTTTCATTTGGGTTGAGAAAAGTTTCATTGACATTATTTAAAGCAGTATCATGCAGTCTTCGTTGCCTGAATCAATGCATTTCTGTAACCATCTGTCAATTTCAAAGGCAGTGTTGAAAGTAACTTTCTAAAAAGGACTTGTATATCTGTTAGGAGATGAAGGTGTTTGCGATTTTTAACTCTTAAATTCTGCAGAAGTGTCTTGAGCTTGTGAGACACAGGGGGTTCTGCATGAATTTTGTCCTCTTGTATACCGTTGTTCGCTTTGAGATGAAAAACACTGTTTTGTGCCCGCTCATGCCTTTGGAAATGCATATTTCTGTTAATTCTTCATTGTCTGGTGTGATCAGGTTTCTGCATATGTATGGAGTAAGGCTTGATCTCTCAAACCTTTAATTTAGTTGGTGTTTCTATGCTGGGCAACAAGCTGGAAAGCAAACTATTAAGGGAAAATATCAAAGGTATTGACCCAAGGGTAGTACTGAGAGGGGAAAGTGAGTGTTTGAAGGAGAGTTTTTCTATTAACTTTTATGTCAGTCATGCTGCTTGTGGTACATCTGTAACAATTCATTTGTTTCAGTAGTCCTGCATTTTGATATCGGTGCATATTAGAGGAATAGGATATTAATCCTGGTAAATTGGAAGGTGGCTGGAGATGGTGATTTTCATGTAGGAGGGTGGCAGGGATTTCTATTTTACTCAACTTTGTATCGTTGTAAAAATCTTTGGCATTGAAGGTCTGAACTGTAGTGGAATATGAACAGATCAGGCAGTGTCTGTGGAGATGAAAACTGATTTCATGTATCAGTTTGACCTTTAAACAAAATTGGAAAATGTTATTAAGCTAAGGTTTTGAGCAAGAATAAAGGAAGTGAAAATTCAGGGGTTTGGGGGATGATCTATGATTGTATTGAAAGCACAAGTGATTAATAGAATAGAAAGATGGCGCCGGTAACTGGTGACTTTGCGTGTGCTCTCCTGAGCAAACTGCCCTCTCCACTATCCTATACCTGAGAAACCCTTCTAAACCTCCAATCTAGCAAGATCAATATCAACAACACCCTGGCGAAGCTACTTACCCAGCTGGAGACCGCCACGTCAGAACTGCTTCTTAAACTCCGGACTGCACCTGGACCCAACCAGCGAGGCCCATCACGTTCCTGGAGACCTGTGGTCTGCTACTGTGCCGGAGAGCTTGGAGACGTGGACCATTCGGACCAGTACCTCTCCGGAGCAGACGACCACACAAAGGTGACAGCAGAGACCTCAAGGTGCCCCAGACGCTTCCTCGGAGCCACCACCATAAAGCTCGGTTGGTGGCCATCCAGAGCTGCTGGAAGTGAGGTCTCTGCCGCCGACCTCGGAAATCGAGCCCAAGGCTCGGCTGGAGCGGAGGCCTCCGCGACTGTGACTCGGCTTAAGGACTTGTTTCAGCCAGGAGCCCGGCCATCTGGGATTAAGTGTCGGCTTCGGGGCCCGACCCAATCGACAGCCTGGGCCCCCGGCAGCTGGAAGTGGCAGCGGAGCCTCCCCCATTACTCGGCCCGACCCGGAGCGTCCGATGACGCGACCCGCCGATCAATTCCCGCGGGACGCGTCCACCAACCTCAAAGAGCTGACAACAACACTGCATCGATGGAAACCTGGAAAGATGCACTACTTACCGAGGAAGCATGGATAAAGAGGTGGGCTGCTGGTCAGATTGAAGCTGAGGGGCTTCAGGGTCCCTATGCCCACCATCCTACTAGCTAATGTGCAAACCATAGAGAACAAGGTGGATGATCTTAAAGGGAGACTCACCTACTGCAGGGAGATGCAGAACTGCTGTGTATTCTGTTTCACTGAGACCTAGCTCTTTTCTGCCACTCCCGACTGTGCCATCCGACCGGAAGGATTTTTGATCCATTGGATGGACCAGAAGGTGTCTTCGGGCAAGACGAGGGGAGGTGGTGTCTGCCTACTTATCAACACTGGGTGGTGCTCAGACACAGTGGCACTGACAAGCTCCTGCAGCCCGGACCTGGAACACCTGTCAGTGAAGTGTTGTCCCTACTACCTGCCACAGGAATTCACCTTGGTCATACTGACAGCAGTCTACATCCCCCCCCCCCCCCCCCCCCCCAGGCAGACGTGGAGTGTGCTCTGAACATACTGTATGTCAACATCAATGAACTTGAGACCAGGTATCCGGAAGCTTTGCTTATTACAGCCGGGGACTTTAATCAGGCCAACCTCAGAAAGGGGCTGCCAAAGTTATGCCAACATGTCTCCTGCCCCACTAGAGGCCCGAATATACTTGACCACTGCTACACAGCAGTCAAGGATGCCTACCGTTCCGTCCCACAACCTCACTTCGGAAAATTGGACCATCAGGCCATACTGTTCCTCCCGGCTTACAAACAGAAACTGAAGCGGAAGGTCACAGTGTCAAAAGTGTCGCGTTGGATGGAGGAAACGGATGAGGTCCTCCGTGACTGCTTTGAATCGGTGGACTGGTTAGTATTCAAGGACTCGGCTACTAACCTCTGAGTGTGCCTCAGCTGTCACGGACTTTATTTGGAAATGCACGGAGGACTGTGTGTCTTGCAAGACGATCCAGGTATTTCCTAACCAGAAACCTTGGATGAATTGTGAGGTCAGGTCCCTTTTAAAGGCTAGAGCTGCGGCTTTTAGGTCCGGGGATACCAGTGGCTACACGGCATCCAGGCGTGAACTCTGGAAAGCCATTAAGGGCACCAAGAGGCAATATCGAGCCAAGTTTGAAGACCGGGCTAACCAGAGGGATGCCAGTAGACTGTGGTAGGGTCTAAATGAGGTCACTGGGCGCAAAGAAAAGGCTGGGAATATCAATAACTGTGGCGCTTCTCTTCCTGACGAACTTAACGTATTCTATGCAAGATTTGAACAGAAGAGGAGCGTCTTGCTCCTTCTGGATGAACCGGACCTGGTGGCATCAAGATTCATTGTCACCGAGGAGTGCGTTAGAAGGGCCTTCCTGAAGGTAAATCCAAGGAAGGCGACGGGCCCAGATGGCGTCCCAGGACGGGTTCTCCAGGCTTGTGCAAGCGAGCTAGCTGGAGTGTTTGCTGACATCTTCAACTGCACCTTGCTTCAGTCTAAGATCTCCTCGTGTTTTAAGAAGGCAACGATAATCCCAGTGCCGAAGAAAAGCAAGGTGGCATGCCTGAATGACTATCGACCTGTGGCTTTGACATCAATTGCTATAAAGTGCTTCAAGAGATAGACACATCAACCACAGCCTACCAGTCAACCTCAACGCTTTGCAATTTGCCTACCGGAGCAACAGGTCAACGGCAGATGCCATCTCTCTCGCCCTACATTCCTCCTTAAAACACCTGGAGAATAAAGATGCATACGTAAGGCTCCTTTTCATTGACTACAGCTCTGCCTTGAATACCATAATTCTAAATAAACTGATTCCTAAGCTCCGGAACCTCGGCCTTAGATCTGCAGCTGGATCTTCAACTTCCTCACAGACAGGACCCAGGCTGTGAAAATAGGGCACAAGCTCTCCTCTACAATCACTCTGAGCACCGGTGCCCCACAAGGCTGTATACTCAGCCCCCTGCTGTACTCACTGTACAGCCATGATTGTGTAGCCAAGCTTCCATCAAACTCAATTTAAAGTTTGCTGATGACACAACAATTGTAGGCCGTATCTCGGGTAATGATGAGTTTGAGTACAGAGAGGAAATTAAGAACCTGGTGGCATGGTGTGAAGACAATAAGCTTTCCCTCAACGTCAGCAAGACGAAGGAATTGGTTGTTGACTTCAGAAGGAGCAGCGGACCGCACGACCCAATTTGCATCGGTGGTGTGCAAGTGGAACAGGTCAAAAGCCTTAAGTTCCTCGGGATCAATATCACAAATGATCTGACTTGGTCCAACCAAGCAGAGTTCACTGCCAAGAAGGCCCACCAGCGCCTTTACTTCCTGAGAAAACCAAAGAAATTTGGCCTGTCCCCTAAAACCCTCACTAATTTTTATAGATGCACCGTAGAAAGCATTCTTTTAGGGTGCATCACAACCTGGTATGGAAGTTGTCTTGTCCAAGACCGGAAGAAGCTGCAGAAGATCGTGAACACGGTGCAGCACATCACACAAACCAATCTTCCGTCCGTGGACTCACTTTACACTGCACGCTGTCGGAGCAGTGCTGCCAGGATAATCAAGGACATGACCCACCCAGCCAACACACTTTTTGTCCCTCTTCCCTCCGGGAGAAGGCTCAGGTGCTTGAAGACTCGTACGGCCAGATTTGGGAACAGCTTCTTTCCAACTGTGATAAGACTGCTGAACGGATCCTGACCTGGATCTCGGCCGTACCCTCCAAATATCCAGACCTGCCACTTGGTTTTTTGCGCTACATTACTTTCCATTTTTCTATTTTCTATTTATGATTTATAATTTAAATTTTTAATTTTTACTATTCCTAATATTTTTAATACTTGTAATCCAGGGAGTGGGAAGCGCAGAATCAAATATTGCTGTGATGATTGTACATTCTAGTATCAATTGTTTTGGTGACAAAATATAGAGTATAATAAGGGATGATGGTGACTATAATATGCTGATAATACCAGAAAGTGTCCCACCATGGTTCCCATGAGCATGATCAGACTAATCTCACAACAATTGGTCTTTCAGTGAAATTTCATGCCTAACATTTTGACAAGTGAACCAATTACAAAGTAGTTTCAATACTTTTTTTTTCTCTCAGCAATGTGTCTTTGACTCAGAGCTTGACTTAAGGCTTAGTCTTGAATGAGACAAATCATGAGCCAAAACTGACCAATAGTTCCCTGGCTACAGTATGTATTTTTAAAGCTATAATATAAGGTTTAAGAAATTGCAGTTTTAAATAATGGGATTAAATTGAATGGATTATGGTATTCAGATAAGGATACATTAATAACTACATAAAACAAGTGAACTAAGTGATGCAGTAGGTAAGATTGTTAATTTATAAAGAAAGAACTTTACATTGAAGCACTAGCATGTACTAACAATCATTACTTAGATTTCACATTGTTCCTTTCCGTGCCTTGTGACGCATCGGGCAGCAACCTTGTCATTTTGTTAGCATTTTTGTCTGTTTTTATGGAGTTGAGTTGCTTGCTCGATGCCCAACCCTGCACGGAGCCGGTCAGATTCATACCCAGGAACACTTGTCTCAAAGTAAGTGCCACTACACCACTGGCTGGTCTTAGATTTGAAATGGCAATATTTAATTGTAATGAATGTACTGGTAATTTTTATTACATTGTACCTTTTAAACCCATTTTGAATGGCCAGTGAGATTGAATAAGTTTTTGTCCCTGGAAGTTACCTTGCTTTGTGTTAGATTTGAATTAAGGGTGTAATCTTAACTTGCTGCATGGCCATGTTCTTTAAAATGTTTTTGTCATGTCACATCACAACAATTGCTTCATGTGTGTCAAATTTATGAAGTTATACATACCTGATATTAATTTGGGCAAAGCTTAATTTCCTCTCTCCACTTTTAGTAATTGTTCCTTCTTATCAGTGTTGTGTGCTTTTGATGCCATTCATTACAATATTCTAAAGGTATGGTAGGTAAATTATTGATATCAAAGGAAATTACAGTGTCACAGTAGCATTATAAGTGCATAGATATACAAGAGATGTAAGAAAGAATAAAAAATGAATTACCTCAAACAGTCTAACAGGAGGGAGTCATCACTTCCCCGGAATCATCTATTCTATTGAGTGATTTTTGTGTATTTTCTGACTTGTGGATGTCTATAAAAATTGGAACCTCGAAGTTACCAAATACTAGCATGGCCAAGAATACCATGTCCCTTTATTATAAATGGCATGAATAAAAATTGAAAATGATTTAGTAGTTCCAGATGAGGAAAGCTGTTTTGGCTTTCGTTATTCTATCTGGACACGTTTCAGCATAAAGTTTCTTGATTCCCATTTTAACTTTTTACAGCTGTTTCTGGAAACCATTCCATATGTTCTCTCTGAGGAAGAATTTAACCAATATCAGTACATTTATATTTTAAATTTAAATCATTTCACCTGCAATTCAAATTTAATATTATAATTAGATTTCCTTTTATTTCTTGTACTGTGCTTTTAACATGTCTTTATTAACTTAAGATTTGTATAAATTGAGTGTCCTCACTTTTTCTTTGTCTTTTTTTCAAATATATATTTGTTTTGAGCCTTATGTTGAAGATATTTATGTAAGCTTGCAATAGTAGGAGCCTGACCCACAAAGTCCTGTACTTAGATTCCCAGACCTCACTAACATTTGTGGTAAATTGTTTATTTTCCCCATTCATGGAGTTAGCTTAACCAAAAACACTTTGGATTTTTTTCCCTGAATTTTAAAATTGAGGTGTTTATTGTCCTGCTTTTTGTTTGCTTTGGACACCATTTTCTTTGGTGAGATGGTCTTTTTGCCTGGGATTCTCTATCCAGTATATAATTTAATTCAATTTCTTATAAATTGTCACGTTTACATTCAAAATAAAATATTAAAATGGATCTATTTAATACTTGAATCTATTGTAATATACCGTTATTCCTTTACTGTTTACAAGTGTGGTATTTTATAGCTTTGGTTAATGTTTAATGATTTCAGAAAACTTACATTTCACTCATTGCTGAAATAAGCTATAAATGAAAGTTGCACTTATTACTGCTGCTTTGATAATTCAGAATATGTGGAACGCTCAATTCTAAGCGGAGCAAATTATCACTGCATTTTTAAAAATCTTTTTTAAAGCATCAACAAAAGATTTTTGTTATGGAGCAGGTGTAATTTGAAATGCTTGTATTTAATGCTGTAATATGTAAAATACATTTGTGGATGGGCATAATTAATTGAAATCAATACAGGTGTCCCCCGCTTTTTGAACGTTCACTTTACGAAACCTCACTGTTATGAAAGACCTACATTAGTTCCCTGTTTTCGCTTTCAGAAGGTGTTTTCACTGTTACGAAGAAAGGTAGCGCGCAAAAAAAAATCAGTGCGCGCCCCGAGCAGCCACTCTTCCCCCGGACTTGGAACAGCATTCTCGCCGGCATTGCTTAAACACGTGCCTGTGAGCAGCCGTTAGCAAGATGAGTTCTAAGCTATCGGAAAAGCCTGAAAGTGCTTGTAAGGGTGTTACACTTAGCGTAAAACTAGACATAATTAAGCATTTCGATTGTGGTGAACGAAGTAAGGACAAAGTGAGTTTGGCTTGTGGAAGTTGACGAAGATGATGTTGAAGAGGTTTTGGCATCCCATGACCAAGAACTGATAGATGAAGAACTGATGCAATTGGAAGAGGAAAGGATAACAATCGAAACCGAATGCAGTAGCGAACTGAAGCAACTGTGAGATTTTCGCTGCAATGATAAAGTACTACTTTAATTTTGAAAGGGTACGTAGGTTTAGGGGATATTTGCAAGATGGTTTGAGTCCTTACAAAGAACTGTATGATAGAAAAAAATGCGCGAGGCTCAGCAGTCAAGCAAGCCTTCCACATCAGCCACAGCAGACGACGAACCTCGACCTTTGACATCGAGGCAGGCAGAGATGGAAGAAGATGACCTGCCTGCTCTAATGGAAACAGATGACGAGATGACACCCCAGTGTCCCACCACCCCAACCCCCGGGCCACGGACAGATACCGATTCACAGAGAATGCAGATCAGAGCCAACGCAATCGGAAATTGGCACTGATCTGGGTCGACAATTACGTGCCGGCCGGCACCTAATTAATTAGCATGTTTATTTCGGCTTTTTTCTTAAAGATGTGCTACGTGCCTCCCGGCTACCGCTGCACCTCTGCATGCTTCGCGGTTCGGTATCGATCGGCGGCCTGGAGGGTGGGGGCTATTGCACCACCCAACCTGCGACAACTCAGTCTAACACCATCATCAGTGTGCTCGGTGTTGTCTTCCCGATTCCCGTCAGTGATACTACACTGTACATACATTATTTCTACTTTATATTGGCTGTGTATTTTTACATGTTATTTGGTATGATTTGGTAGCTTCATAGCCTAAAGGTTACTGGAGAGAGTGTTTCTGCCGATGGCGCTTGTGTGAGATTTTCGCTATGGAGAACAGTGCAGTAATGATTGTGGAAAAATATTTCTACTTTATATAAGCTGTGTATTTTTATGTTTTATTTGGTATGATTTGGCAGCTTCATAGCTTAAAGGTTACTGGAGAGCGCTTGCGCCGTATTTCTAACGACGGTGCTTGCGTGAGATTTTTGCTATGGAGAACAGTGCAGTAATGATTGTGGAAAGGTATTTCTACTTTATATAGGCTGTGTATTTATCATATCATTCCTGCTTTTACTATATGTTACTGTTATTTTAGGTTTTGTGTTATTTGGCATGATTTGGTAAGTTATTTTTGGGTCTGCGAACGCTCACAAAATTTTCCCATATAAATAAATGGTAATTGCTTCTTTGCTTTACGACATTTCGGCTTACGAACCGTTTCATAGGAACGCTGTACCTTCGGATGGTGGGGGAAACCTGTATGTGATTCTTGGAATTCAGTGACTCCTTTGGGAAATACTCTTCTATAAGAATACATTACTAAAGCAACACACACACACAATGCTGGAGGAGCTCAGCAGTTCAGGCAGCATCTGTGGAAATGAACAGATAGTCGACATTTCGAGCTGAGACCCTTCTTCAGGACTGAGAAGGAAGGGGGAAGGAGGCTGGGTGGGTGGGAAAGGTCAAGGTCTAGTGAAGAAAGAATCTGATGGGAAAGGAGAATGCCCGCAGGAGGAGGAGACGACCCAGGGGGAAGTAATAGGCAGGTGAGAAGAGGTAAAAGTTAGAGTGGGGAATAGAAGGGGGGTGGGATTTGTTTACTAGAAGGAGAAATCGATATTCATGTCATCAGTTTGGGGTTACCCCGATTGAATATAAGGTGTTACTCCTCCATCCTAAGTCTGGTCTCATCTTGGCACAAGAGGAAGCCGTGGACCAACGTGTTTGAACGGGAATTGAAATTAAAATGTTTGGCCATCGGAAAGTAACACACATCAAAGTTGCTGGTGAACGCAGCAGGCCTGAAACGTTGGCTGTACCTCTTCCTAGAGATGCTGCCTGGCCTGCTGTGTTCACCAGCAACTGTGATCTGTGTTGCTTGAATTTCCAGCATCTGCAGAATTCCTGTTGTTGGCCATTGGAAAGTCTCGCTTTTGGTGTATGGAGCAGATGTGCTCGACGAAGTGGTTCCCCCAATTTATGACGGATCTCACTGATGTAGAGAAGACTGCATCAGGAGCACCAGACAGAATGGGTGACGCGTTGCTTTACCTGGAAGAACTACCTGGGGCAGTGAATGGAGGTGAGGGAGAAGGTGAATGGGCAGGTTCAGCATTTCGGCTCCTTGCAGGGATAAGTACCTGGAGATAAATTAGTGGAGAGGGACGAAGGGACGAGGGAATCGTGGAGAATATATTACTAAGCTTGCCAGTGCAGATAACCCTTGAGTAACTGACTTTTGTGTTCCTAAACTGACAGGTATATATGATGCACAGGAAGGGGAGGACCTGGTGCATAGATTGCCATCTATTTCAGCACAACATCATGGACTGGATAGCATTCAGTGAAATACTTTTTTGAAGTATGAGCTTTATTTAGACAAATATTTAGAGCCATGGTAGCTGAAAGGTTGTCAGAAGTGGAGTAGTTAAAAATGAGGATGAGGATGTATGAGGTAATTAAAGAAGGAATGTCAACAGATGAGTTGGAGAGAATAACTGATCTTGCAGTTAAATGTGCAGAATTTCTTTCTGGCATATTTGGTTCTATTTTTTCTTGGAGCAAGTTGCATTTTTAAAAAAAAAACTTGGCTTAGAATTTATCTTGTTAATGCTCTACTAAGTGGTTTTTATGAAATTTGATTAACAGTGTCTGAAAGGTTGACTTCGTGAGGAACAGCATTTTGTTTTTTGACTGCATGATAGGGACTTGTCAAAATTAAAATGGCATAATTTATTTTTCAAATTAAACTGGTAATTTTGCCTGCTATCTTGCGATGATTGTTTTGTTTCAGTCATACATTGTGCAACGAGTGCAGCAAGTGTTTTGCCTTGCCAGCAAAGATGCTGCAGACACTGATCAAAGTACTTTCAGAATTCCTGTGGATTGAAAAATTTAATGTTGTTAACCACAAACGTGTTGGTCTGTAATGAAATACTGTGAGCTATTTTAATTTTGCAGTTGAGAAAAAAGATGAAAACTTAAAATGTCAATGATATTGTCCATTCCACTATTCAATTGGGATGGTCAATCATTAGATAATCTTTTTGTAGTAACAGTTCAATAAAATCCAGAAAAATCCTGCAAAAGTTGGTGGATTTAGCCCAGTGCATCACAGACCCATTGAGCACATCTACATGAAACATTGCCATAAAAAAGCAGCATCCATCAAAGATCCTCACCAGCCAGGTCATGTTCTTCAGGTAGAAGGTACGGGTGTCTGAGGACTCACACTACCAGGTACAAGAAAAGTTGCTACCCCTCAACCATCAGGCTCTTGAACAAAAGGGAATAACTACACTCATTGTATTTCTGGTGTTCCCACAATCAGTGATCTCATTTTAAGGACTCTTTATCTTCTTATTTCATGCTCGAGTTGTTTATTGCTATTTATGCTTGGATTTGCACATTTTGTTGTCCGTTGATCCTGTTTACAGTTACTGTTCTGTAGATTTGCTGAGTATGTTTGTAGGGGAAAAAAATCTCAAATTGTATGTGGTGACGTGTATGTACTCTGATGATAATACTTTGAACAATGTATGAATTTTAAATACATCTGAGTCTTGCAGTTTTTGAATAGTTAAGATTTTCATTATGGTTTCACTAATCTTGCCTTTTTATGTAACATTGTACAGCTACTTATGATTTTTATATGCTTGCCCAATTTTGTATTCTTCCTCCACCTATACGAATATTTAGTTCATTGTTTGGCTCACGACCATCTGGCATTTATTGTTCAAAGGTCCAGTTTAATGTCAGAGAAATTACACAATATACACCCTGAAATGCATTTTCTTTGCAAACATCCACAAAAACAGAGGAGTGCCCCAAAGAATGAACGACAGTTAAACGTGAGAACCCCAAAGTCCCCCTCCAGCTTCCGACTCCCGTGTGCAAGTGGCAGCGAGCAACATCCCCCTCTCCCCATTGACAAAAAAAAAGCAAGGCACAGATTTGCATTTACCCCAAAGACATCGCATTTCATCCGGCATTCAACAAACCACAGGTTCTCTCCCTCCCAAATAAGGGAGAGGGCAGTAAACCCCATTTTCACAGCGAGTGGGGGACATAACAACAACCTGCTGGTCTGGTTTACAATGTTAAAACTCTGTTTCGTCGCTTTTTACGAGCTCTGTGCCTGAAGATCGCAAAGATCTCAGGTCTTCGGGCCCACAGCAGTAGATTTTCTGACTCCCCTGATGAAACATGGGTCTCTTGCCGTGACACCGACCCTCAGTCTGCCGAGCTCCAGAACCCTGAGATCTTAGGCTTGCAAATATGAGTGAGATTCTCAGGCCGAACCCTTGGTATAGCGGATTATGGCCAGTCCTGAAACCTCGAGAACAGGTCCTGTTCCTGCAAAGAACTGAAGTCTGCGTATAACTCCAGGTCAGGGTCTTCAAAAGAACCCTGAAAGGAAAAAAAAGGTAATAAAGATGGAAATGGAGCTGTTTCTGAAGATGCAAGCAAAGGAGTCGCTGTTTAGCGCCATCTTAACTCTGCCTCCACATCCAGGTTGACCACTAAAACCACAATGCTACCTTAAATTTTCTTTGGTCTGCTTTTTGTGGCTATGCTCTCAGTTGTCTAAACCAAAGGATTTGTAATTCCTTCCCAAAGCCATATTGATTTTTCTGTCAGAATGCTTTTAAAAACCTAATGTTACCACTTAGTGTCAGTAGCCTTAACTTTAGCTTTTATTGTGTGTCAATGGGAGCTGCAAATGTGGATCATGGCTCGACAAGCTGATGCCACAACCTGGAGTCTGGGAAGCCCTGGTGTAAAAAGAAATGACTGAAGGATTGTTACAGATTTACTTGATGCTTGCTTTTGAGGCTAGCGAGTTTTATTTTACACTTTTTAAATTAATTCTTACCGAATTTAACTTCCTGTAGTGTTTTCTGGTCCTTGGTTCATTAAACAGATTGTCGAATAAATTCAGTAGTTTAGCCACAGTGTGCTCAAAAAAAGCAAAAATTGTACAAGAAAGAACAGTGCTTACTTAGCCCACTGCTCTACTTTCTCTACACCCATGACTGTGTGGCTAGCCACAGCTCTAATGCCATCTATAAATTTGCAGATGATGCAACTGTTGTTGGCAGAATCTCATATGGTGGCAAGAGGGTGTATAGGAGTGGGATATTTCAGCTGGTTGAGTGGTTCAAGTTACTGGGTGTCAATATCTGAGGAACCAATGTGGACCCAAAATATCAATGCAGCTATATTGAAGGCAAGACAGCGGCTATACTTCATAAGTTATGTCACCTAAAACACTGGCAAATTTCTACAGATGTACTGTGGAGAGCATTCTAACTGGCTGTATCATCGTCTGGTATGGGGCTACTGCACAGGATTGAAGTAAGCTGCAGTGAGTAGTAAAAATTAGTCAGCTCCATCGTGGATACTAGTCTCTGTAGAATCCAGGACACCTTCAAGGAGCTGTGCCTCAGAATGGACCCTCACCACTCAGACATGCTCTCTTCTCATTACTACCATCAGGAAGGAGGTACAGAAGCCTGAAGGCATAGCTTCAGGAACAGTTTCTTCCCCTCTGCCATCCAATTTCTGAATGGATGTTGAACCCATAAGCTCTAACTCACTAATTTTTTTTCCTTTTTTTTGCACTACCTATTTAATTTGTCTCTTGAAAGAAAAATATACATACTTCATTCTTTTCCTCTCTATTATCATGTACTGCATTGTATTCCTGCCACAAAATTAACAAATTTTACAACATATACCAGTGATACTAAACCCCATTCTGATCTTAGCAGCCATTGTTTACTATCTTGTCTCTTCCTGCACGGAGTCTTTTGTCCTGTAGGTTTGCATTCATGACAATTTCAGTTTGGAGATTGTGTCACTTTTGCTTTAGACTGTTGTTTCATTGTAATTGCTCTAATGTCTAGATAACAGATGATAGCTAGGCGTTCAGGCAATCATTTTTTTTAAACTGGACAGATACAAGAGAAATTAGTTGGTACAGAATTAGACATATTTAAGGAGCTAACACCTATTGAACTTGTACTGTGGTTGCCTGTTTCACATTTTTATCTCAAGCTGTTGCTGAGATTGTGAATAACCTTAACCTGACACAAGAGGATCAGCAAGTATTCTGTCAGCATTCATATTACTTGAATTTGACTTGAGGAAAAAGGTTGTGACTTTTTTTTTGGAAAAGCTGAACATGTGGAAGAATTTCTTTAGCCAAAGGATGGTGAATTTGTGGAATTCATTGCTATGGACGGATGTGGAAGCAAAGTCATTTGATGTTTTTAAAGTGGTGGTTGATGGGTTTTTCCATTTGTCAGGGTGTCAGAGGTTATGGGGAGATGGCAAGAGAATGGAGTTAAGGGGAGATAATGGATCTGCCATGGCGGAGCAGACTTGATGGCCTAATAACCAAATTCTGCTCCTATGTTATGGTCTTACGAAGATATATGCACCTTACTGTTACAAAATTGAATTGACTTTATTACTTACATCCTTCATATACATGAGTAAAAAATCTTTGTTACGTCTCTGTCTAAATATGCAATTCATACTAATTTATAATATGTACAATGGGATAGTCAATATAACATAGAAATACAGTTGTGTCAGCATGAATTAAGCAGTCTGATGTCCTGGTGGAAGAAGCTGTCCTGGAGCCTATTGGTTCTGGCCTTTCTGCTGCGGTACTGTTTCCCAGATGGTAGCAGTTGGAACAGTTTGTGGTTGGGGTGACTCGGGTCTCTGATGTTCCTTCAGGCCCTTTTTACACAGCTGTCTTTGTGAATGCCCTGAATAGTGGGAAATTCACATCTATAGATGCACTGGGCTGCCCGCACCCCTCAATCGCAGGACTCTGCAGAGAGTGAAGTACATTTCCCATACCAGGCAGTGATGCAGCCCATCAGGGTGCTCTCAATCGTGCCCCTACAGAAAGTTCTTAGGATTTGGGGACCCCTATCAAACCTTTTCAACCATCTGAGGTGAAAGAGGCGCTGTTGTGCCTTTTTTTTTTTAACCACACAGCTGGTGTGTAGAGACTGCGTGAGATCCTCGGTAACGTTTATGCCAAGGAACTTGTTCACCATCTTAACTCTAGCTCCATTGATGTCGATGGGGACTAGCCTGTCTCCATTCCTCCTGCAGTCCACAACTAGCTCCTTTGTTTTTGTGACATTGAGGGAGAGGTTGTTTTCTTGACACCACTGTGTCAGGGTGATGACTTCTCTGTAGGCTGCCTCTTTATTATTTGAGATTAGGCTAATCAGTGTAGTGTCGTCAGCAAATTTAATTAGCATATTGGAGCTGTGGGTGGCGACACAGTCATGGGTATACAGAGAGTAAAGGAGGGGGCTTCGGACACAGCCGTGAGGGGTTCCTGTGTTGAGTGACGGGTGGAGGAGAGCCAATAGGCTGGTCCTGGACTTATTTCCTGGCATAATTTACATATTACTATTTAACTATTTATGGTTTTATTACTATTTATTATTTATGGTGCAACTGTAACGAAAGCCAATTTCCCCTGGGATCAATAAAGTATGACTTATGACTATGAGAGGGAACCCACTCTTACCACCTGTTGGCGATCTGATAGGAAGTCCAGGATCCAGCTGCACAAGGCAGGGTGAAGCCCCGAGTTCTCTGAGTTTCTTGCCAAGCCTGGAGGGAATTTAGGTTTTGAATGATGAACTGTAGTCTAAGGACAGCATTCTCACATAAGCATCCCTGTTCTCCAGGTGTGTAAGGACGATGTGTAGAGCTGTGGCTAATGTGGCATCTGTCGATTGGTTGTGTTGGTAGGTGAATTGTAGGGCGTTCAGTGTGGGTGGTAGCATGCTGCTGATGTGTCCCAAATTGTTGATTCGAAACCAGGGGCTCCTGATCCAAAACTAACATTGCTTTTGCAGAAGTTAAGTGTAGTGTACAGACTGCTGAGGGTCAATTGATAGTGAATTGTTACAGTTTGTTATAACCAACTGAACATTGACATGAATAAAGCTGAGAAATTTGTTTCCTTGCAAACAAAATGGCGTTGTTATTCTTGAAGAATGACTGGGTGGTAGGAACCATTTTACTTTGATTAGTGGTGTGCATCTTGACATTTTGGTTAATTACAGGTAACTCTTCTATGCTACTGCTGGAAGATGTTCAATACCCTGTTGAGTTTTTACACTTCCTTGGACTGACGATCTTTCTGCTGCACTTGGCAACTTGAATAGGCATTAGGCTAATCTTATTTTTTCCTCTCAGAAGTCTGTAATTGTGTTATGTACATCCCAGTATTTTGGACTTGTACAGCATGACATGAATTCTAGGTCACAAAGGAATTTAAGCTTATTCTTTGATGCTGCAGCCAGATTTGCATGTTGCCTTCCTCCATTTTTGGAGGCACGTGTGAGGCTTACAATAAATTAATATCTAGCTTGGAATTAGGGTAATTTAAGATCATAAGATATAGGAGCAGAATTGGACGCCTGGAACTTCCACCATACTGCTAGTGTCTTCCACCATGAAGACTGATGCAAAATACTTATTCAGTTAGTTTGCCATTTCATTGTTGCTCATTACTATACTTATGTCGCAGCATAAATACCCACTTTTGCCTCTCTTTTACACTTTATATACAGTGCTTATAAAACCTATTCAATTCCCCCCCCCCCGAAGTTTGTGTTTTATGGTTTTACAACATTGAATCATAGTGGGTTTAATTTGTCCTTTTTGACACTAATCAACAGAAAAGGCTCTTGTGTCAAAGTGAAAACAAATTTCTACAAATTGATCTAAATTCATTACAATTATTAAACACAAAATAATTGATTGCATAATTACTCACCCCCTTCAAGTCAGTATTTAGTAGATGCACCTTTGACAGTAATTATAACCTTGAGTCTGTGTGAATAGGTCTCTTATCAGCTTTGCACATCTGGATGCAAGTTTTCCCCATTCTTCTTTACAAAACTGCTGAAGCTCTGTGAGACTGCATGGAGATTGTGAGTGAACAACCTTTTTCAAGTCCAGCCACAAGTTCTCAATTGGACTGAGGTCTGGACTCGAACTTGGCCACTCCAGGACATTAACTGTGTTGTTTTTAAGCCATTCCTGTGTAGCTTTGGCTTTATGCTTATCATTGTCTTGCCAGAAAACAAATTTCCAAAGTTGCAGTTCTCTTGCAAACTGCATCAGGTTTTCCCTGTGCTTACTGCATTCATTTTACCTTCCACCTTCCCAAGCCTTCCAGGGCTTGCTGCAGTGAAACATCTCTACAGCATGATGTAGCCACCACCATGCTCCACGTTAGGGATGGTGTGTTTTTGATGATGTGCGGTGTTTGTCTTATGCCAAATATAGTGTTTAGCCTGATGGTGAAAAAGTTCAGTTTTGGGTTCATCAGACCTTAGACCCTTTTCCAGCTGACCTTAGAGTCTCCCACATGCCTTCTGGCGCATTCTAGCCAAGACTTCATGTGAGTTTTTTTCAACAGTGTCTTTCTCTTTGCTGCTGTCCCATGAAGCTGTGATTGGTGAAGCACATGGGCAACAGTTGTAATTCCTCCAGAGTTGTTATAGGTCTCTTGGCCTCCCTCACTAGTCCCCTTTCTTCACGGTCACTCAGTCTTTGAGGACAGCCTGCTCATGGCAGATTTATAGCTGTGCCATATTCTTTCCATTTCTTGATGATTGACTTAACTGTACTCAAAGTGATATTCAGTGACTTGGAAATTTTCTTGTATCCATTTCCTGACTTGAGTTTTTCAAACACCTTTTTGCAGAGTTGCTTGTTCTTTTGTCGTCTTGTGCTGCTGATCAGTGTCCAAAAAAAAGCTGAACTAAATACACTGTGATTCAATGTTGTAAAACAAAGCATGAAAGCTTCCAAGGGGGTGAATACATTTTAGGCACATAGCTGAAGAAACTTTAATATTATTGGCTAGGTTACTTTTGTATGCCATCTTTACCTTTTTTAGTTGCCTTCTGTTGGTTCTTGAAAGCTTTCCAATCCTCTAGCTTCCTACTATAATATCTTTGATATGAGGATAGCATAGGGGAGAAAGGTATGGACAATTTCCCTTACTATTTTTTGTTTAATGAATTTTGCGTAATTTTTGGCCATCTTGTACAACAGTAATCTTGTGAATTCATTTCTGGCTTAATTCAAAGAGCATGCATTAGTAATGCTTTTGTGATATCTGCCAATGCATTGGAATTGGCAAGTTGCTATAACATTATCTTGTATTTTACAAACTGATTTCTGAATTTACTTTGCAGTATTTGTTTCTTATCCAATAACATGTTGGGTGCTCCAACTTCACTCAGAAAACACTGGAGGAGCTCAGCAATGCAGGCACTTCTTCAGAAAATGATAAACAGTCGACAATTTGGGCTGAGACTCTTCTTGGGTCTTGGTTTGAAACGTCAACTGTTTCAAGTTCAAGTCAAGTTTATTGTCATTTCAACCATAAGCTGCTGGTACAGTACACAGTAAGACGAAACAACGATCCTCCAGGACCCTGGCGCTACATGAAACAACACTAAACTACACTAGATCATGTGAGACAGCACAAGGTTACACTAGACTACATAAGACAACATAAAAACTGCACTAGACTACAGACCTGCACAGGACTACATAAAGTGCACAAAACAGTGCAGGGCAGTACGGTAATTAATAAACAAGACAATAGGCACAGTAGAGGACAAATTACAATATAATAAATGATGTAGATGTCAGTCTAGACTCTGAGTATTGAGGTATCTGATGGCTTGGGGGAAGAAACTGTTGCACAGTCTGGTCGTGAGAGCCTGAATGCTTTGGTTGGTACCTTTTGCCAGATGGCAGGAGGGAGAAGAGTTTGTGTGAGGGGTGCGTGGGGTCCTTCACCATACTGTTAGCTTTGTGGGTGCAGCGTGGGTGAAAATGTCTGTAATAGTGGGAAGAGAGACCCCGATGATCTTCTCAGCTGACCTCCCTATCCACTGCAGGGTCTTACGATCCGAGACGGTGCAATTCCTGAACCAGGCAGTGATGCAGCTGCTCAGATTCTTTTGCATAGATGCTGCCTGACTTGCTGAGTTCCTCCAGCGTTTTGTGTATGTTGCTTTGGATTCCCAGCATCTGCAGACTTTTTTGTGTTTGTTCCAACTTGGCCAGTGGGATGTTGTGTGCAGAGGAGAGAAGGTGTTTCAAAAGCTCTCCCCACATGACATTCTCATAAGATTCCAGTTCAGGTTAAACAGTGTAGATGTCTTGATAATTAGAAACGATTCAAGCAATGAACTAGTAGAGATGTTTATTTTGTGTAATTGGGCAAGATTGCGCAGAGCCACACGTAATGCTGATTGTGGAAAAGGAGTTGCAGATGAGAAGCTAATATGTTATTTTCTTTTTTAGGAATATTTTGGTGGATAAACCTAATGATCAGTCTTCAAGATGGTCGTCTGAAAGCAACTACCCACCCCAGGTGAAATAATCCATACCACTTCTCTTGGATTTCCTTGCTGCATCAGTCCTTTCATGCATTGATAATTGACAGACTTCATTAATCTGTAGTGTGTCTTGAGATAAGGGACAAATTATTTTGTGATTCAGCTCAGTTGAGTTAGTGCAGCTAGAACTTGATTTCAAGGTTTTAATGTGCCCACTTATTGCTGCCCGATTGCATCTTTGATTATTACATTTCTGGACCTCTTAACCCTGTGTCGAGCTAATTTGTACAACACTTCTAGATGTTATGATTACTTCATTAAAACCATCTTTTAACTTGAGAATACTGTAGGAGAAAATTCCTTGGCTATAAAAATTGGAGGCCTGTAAAGAATGGGGCTTGACCTGTGGAGTTTTGCTCTCTGTTAATGCTTGAGCCATTCCAATTTGAACACAGTGTTGCTGTTGACAAAAGCAAAATTTACCATTGGAAGATGGGTTTAACAGTTTCAAGTGAAAGTTTTAACAAGTGAATTTCTGCAGGCAGTATAGTATTTGAGAATATTCCTCCTTCCTTCTGTGCTGATAAGTTATTTACGTATCCATTTTGCAGGTATTTGGATAATAAATTGGTCTCCATAATTTTAGAGACTATCTCATTGTAATTAGTTTTGACCATTTAACTGAGAAATTATAGATTCACTCTTCCAAAAGACAGGTGGGACCTGAGCTCTGCTTGGAGGTGAGGTGGAAGGGGAAAGTATGTGACTGTTGTGTTCAGATACATAGTGCTTCATTAGAATTTCCAGAGTGACCCCAAGGATGCTGTATGTGATGCACTTTGATCGGAGAGATGGGTTTATCTGTATTTCATTTAAGATATGACTGCAATCTTGACCGGTGCAACCTGAAGCCTCCCTTGACTTTTCTACTGTTTTATGACCTGCAGCTTTTTCAATTAAACATGGAAGAACAAGCTGTTTTCTTTGAGCCCTGTTGCTTTCCGTCCATCTCTAGCTTCTTAAACTGAATTAATGTTCGCATCTCAGATTTTACTTTGTTCCTTGAGCTGATCTTCTGACTTGTATGTTCATTAGAACAAAGAATGTGTATGTTCATTTCCTTAAATTCTGCCTAATTATTCTAAACTATTTAAACTCAGTTCAGTGTAGTTTTTGTATTGTTCGTGTAGCACCATGGTCCTGAAAAACGTCTCGTTTTTGCTGTGTACTGTACCAGCAGTTATGGTCGAAATGCCAATAAAAAGTAACTTGAACTATTCATACAGAAACTTGATGCAATTATCACAATTGATACTCTTCACAATTGAATTGCATTTGGGGGCATAGGTTTTTATTTTGGAAAGGGGAAGTGCATTGCAAGTACAAATGGGAACCTATGCAAGTATTAATTCGCTGCAAACAAAATAAGAGCAGTGAATAACATTTTGAGAAGAGTTGTGTTTTGCCAGCATGTCTGCTGTTAACTGAAGTTACTGACTTTTTGCCATTTGGTTGGAAATTTATGAAAAACCTGTTGGTATATTAACAATATTCAATAGCCAAGTAAGCATGAAATTGAAGAAATTATTTCATTCTTAATTTGAAATATTTACTTTATAATCTATAATGTAGAGTACCAAAAATAATAGTTTTTGAAGATATTTTTGTGTTCTGTGTAGTGTGCTTTCCTTCAGTTAACACCATGTCTGTTTCACATTTTATTAGAAAATGGGATTTGCAGTTTAAAAAACAGTATGGGTATGCTGTGGAGAAATGTTTCTGGTAACATTTATAGCACTGTTTGTTGACCGAACTTTGTTTGACATTTTGAGAGTTATGAATGGGCAGATTTTTCTTTTTGTCCTGTTTTATACAGTTTAATATAAGTGTGCAAATGAGATAAGATGTGTGCACTGTTTATTAATTTTGACAGTGTACTGAAACGAAGACCACTATAGGGTTCACTTAAAAATCCAATTTTCTTGATGACAATTTAAACTAGGAATGTGTCCTTATTTTTGTCTCATCTGCCTTCACCCTAACCCCCCATATTGCAGTCTGTCTAATGGAAAATAGTTCTTAAAAACACAACACTAGCAACCTGTCCGAGGCCTAATTCTTTTGGAAAAAAAATGGGTCTATACGTGATGTCCTCATGAAATTGTCCATGTAACTTCTGGGCTAGTCAGCACAAAACTCTTTGCAACAGTTAGTAAAGTTGTGCTCATTTGCACTGTTTAGTCCCTTTAAACACAACATCATGAAGTAAGAGTCTGAGGGTAGCCATTCATTAACTTGTACCACCATTTGCCATTTGTTTCAGGAGATTGTGAACTTTATAAATTGATGTACAGCAGTGTCTATTGGGTATTTAAGGCAGTGCATGCCTGCCCATATGTCATCCATTAAGCCGTGCTCTGTTTGTTGGGACTTTGTGGTTGTGTTTATTACTGACTGAGCTCATTTAAATAAGCTCAATCATTATTTATGACTGCTTATAGACCCGCTCAGAGTATAACCTGCTTAATTGCTGTGGATTGCTGTGCATCTTCATTCTTAAAAGCTTAAATCTTGAACTTTGACAAATGTGGCAGTTGTTAATTTGAGTTCAGTAAACATCCATCAGATACTGAAGCTAATGCATTCCTTAAACATTCCATTAAGACATTCTTTGTGCTGTATCCAAGAAAATTTCTATTGCCACTGCTTTTGTTGTTTAGAATTGCATTAAGAGAAGTGGCATGTTAGTTCTTAAAATGACAATGATTATCCTGTTTTTTTTTCTCTAGTTGAATAAATGACCTCTTTTCTGCACCACTGTTAACAAGTTAGGTTTGTCTCTACGATAATATTGCAATAGTGCTCTCAAAGAATATTACTGCTCTCTTTTTGAATTACTTTTGATTCTTTTTCTCTAGTACTTGATTCTGAAACTTGAGAGGCCAGCCGTAGTCCAGAGCATTACCTTTGGAAAATATGAAAAGACTCATGTTTGTAACCTAAAGAAGTTCAAAGTTTATGGGGGAATGAGTGAAGAAAACATGACTGAACTATTGTCAAGGCAAGTAATATCGATCAGTGATTTGCAGTGGAGTGGCTGTTGCTGGCTTCCATCTTGATCTTTAATAAATATCTAGTCATGAGGTTTTCCATTCCACTTTATGGATTGGTTGTGATCTGAAGGTCCAGTTAAGACTTTGAGTGTTATGTTCTTGTATCATTATGATTTCTGCAAAGACTACAGCACTGTCGCCCTGCTTCATTCTGCCAGTACCAACTTCTCTGGTGTTTCTTTTAATTTGTATTTTCATGAGGGGAACGTCTGTATTGTTACTGTATATAGGGAAACAGGTTGGAATAATTTATTGAGTAACATCTTGCTATTTGAGATGTAATATTTAAATTAAGACTGAGTTACCCAAAGCTAATTGTCCATGGAATTTCAAAGTTTAAAGTAAATTTGCTACCAAAGTGCAAATACGCCACTATATACAACCCTGAGATTCGTTTTCTTGCAGGTATACTCAGTAAGTCTCTCGAATAATAAATATAACAGAATCAATGAAAGGCCATCCAACTTGGGCATTTAATCAGAGTGCTGAAGATAAATTGTACAAATGCAAAAAGAAAGTGATAATAATTAATAAATAAATAAGCAATAAATATTGAGAACTTGAGATGAAGAGTCCCTGAAAGTGAATCCATTGGTTGACGGAACATTTCATTGATGGGGCAAGTGAAGTTTAGTGAAGTTATCCCCTTTGATTCAAGAGCCTGATGGTTGAGTAGTAACTGTTCCTAAATCTGGTGGTGTGGGTCCTGAGGCTCCTATACCATCACCTTGTTGGCAGCAGTGAGAAGAGAGCATGACCTGGGTGTTGGGGAGTGGCTGATGATGGATGCTATTTTCCTGTGACAGTGTTTCATGTAGATGTGCTCAGTGTGGGGAGGGCATTATCCTTGATGGACTGGACCATATCGACTACATTTTGTAGGATTTCTTGTTCAAGGGTATTGGTGTTTCCAAAGTTCCACAATTTATACCTAATTGTGAGTGAAGATTATAATGGACATCTTGTTTTTATGAACACAGTTTTCATATGCAAATGAAAGCTTTTTTCACTTTTGTATTTTTCCAAGAATGGAATTGGTCATGTTTTTATAGGATGGAGAGAAGTTTTCCAAAGTGTTATGCTGTCTTGAATTGACTCGAATGCTTTTTTGTTGCATCTTCCAATAATTGAATGTTTGAAATGAAAAATTGTTGAACAATAGTTTAAAAGGGCAACAGTGAACCAGTTGCTATGCAATCCTTAATTTGCACGTTTGCCTACAGCAACTGGAAATTAATGATGGGTCTGGGAGTGGAAATTTCTATACTGGTAAATACTGAATAAAAATTGAGATATAGTGAGGAAGTTGAACATTCTTAAGGTTGCTCAGGGTGCAAAAGCTTAAACTTCTGAAGTGCTCAGGTATCTTGGCAAAATGTGTTTGGAATGACATCCAAAATTGTGTGTATTCCAAATGCGTATGCAAAGCTAAGCAGGGTAGTGAAATTGGTAAGCAACTTATGAGGTTTAAAAAAAACTACTTAATATTATAAGTTTATTTGAAATGAATCCAAATATACTGTACTTCATCCATCTCAGTAACAATTCATAAGTGACAAATAACGGGTGTGGATGAGAAATCAAAGTTCAAAGTAAAATTTATTATCGTACGTACATGTCACCGCATACAACCCTGAGATTATTTTTCTCTGGGAACACTTTGCAAATCTACAGAACAGTAACTATAAACAATAACTGTAACCAGGATCTGTAAACAGGCTGTGCAAGTGCAGATAATAAATAAATAGCAATAAATCATGACACAAGATGAGAGCCCTTAAATGAGTGTGGTTATCCCCTTTTGTTCAAGAGCCTGATGGTTGAAGGATAGTAACAGTTCTTGAACCTGGTGGTGCGAGTCCTGAGGCACCTGTACCTTCTACCTGATGGCAGCAGCGAGAGAAGAGTGTGGCCTGGGTGGTGAGGATCTTTGATAATGGATGCTGATTTTCTACGGCAACATTTCATGTGGATGTGCTCAGTGGTTGGGTGGGTTTTACCTATGGTGTGTTGGGCTGAATCCACTACCTTTGGTAGGATTTTCTGCTCAAAGGCATTGATACTCTATTACTAGGCTGTAATGCAGCCAGTCAGCACACTCTCCACTTCACATCTATTGAAGTTTGCCAAGGTTTTTGACGACTTGCCAAATCTCCACAGACTCCTAAGGAAGTACAGTAGAGGTGCTGTCATGCTTTCTTTGCAATTATATGATGGGTCCAGGACAAGTCCTCCTGAGATAGTGACTCCTTGGAATTTACAGTTACTGACTCTCTCCACCTCTGAACTTCCGATGATTGCGTGGACCTCTGATTTTCCCTCTCCTGAAGTTTACTATCAGTTCCTTGAAGATGTTATGGTCTTATTGACATTGAGTGAGAGATTTTGTTATTACAGCACTGAGCCAAATTTTCAGGCTCCCTCCTGTATGCTGATTCATCACCCCCTTTGATACAGCCCACAATAGTGCTGTCATCAACAAACTTGCATATGGTATTGGAATTGTACTTAACCCCACAGTCATTGGTGTAAAGTGAATAGAGCAGAGCAGTGATAGACAGTCTTGGTGATACGACCAAACGCTTCTGCCCACTGAGTGAGGAAACTAAATTAATCTGTTAACCTGAGGACTAATAGAAAAGCAATATTGAGTAAAGCAAAACTGGTATCAGAACAGAAAACCTGAATGTTATTGGTACGAGTAATTAGAGGACAAGGGAACAGTAAAGCTACAAGGAATATTGAAACTCAAGCCATTTAATGGCAATTTTAAAGTGCTGTGACATGGATGACTGTTGCCTAGTGGTGTGGTGGGGAAGAAAACCCTTGGCTCAGTTGCTTAACTTGTGAAAGAATAATTGGTGTTGAAGAGTAGGTAACGAAGTAAAAACAAACTTGCATAAAAATTCTACATATGTGTCATGGAGAGCATTCTGACTAATTGCATCACCGTCTGGTCTGGAGGTGCCAGTGCACAGGATTAAAAAATGTTACAGAAGGTTGTAAAAACTCAGTCAGCTTCATTATGCATAGAAGCTTCCCCACCACGGAGGACAGTAAGATCACAAAATCTTCAAAGAAGACAGTATCCGTCATTAGGGGCCTTCGCCACTTGGGACATGCCTTTTTATTCTCACAACGAGGAAGGAAGTACAGGAGCGTGAAGACAAACTCTGTTTTTGAAACAGCTCCTTTCCTCTGCCATCAGATTTCTAAACGGTCCATGAGCACTGCTTCACTATTTCTCTTTTCCATTTTTTTATCATTGCAACTTGTAGTAACTTTCCACGTCTTGGACTGTACTGCTGCAACAAAACAACACATTTTGCAACATGGGAGTGATAGTAAACCTGATTCTGAAATATTCTTTCCACAACTAAATCATCTTATTAGGACAATTGGCTTAATCAGGTGAGTTGGACATCCCATGCTGAAAAAGATTTTTTCAGCAGCATGTCTAAAATTTGGAGTTGGAGCTCCAGTTTCCACTGGTTTGAACACTCGAGGTTCTTTCTTTAATCCTGTACCTTGTGCATGACGTGAATGATGACACCATATTTAGTTGTTGACCATTTGATTTGTGCAGGAGAATGTGTTGCATTATGCCAATATAAGTAATAGTGTTTCTAGTAAGAAGCCATGCCAATAGACTGATGTTTTCAGCAGGAGGACTGCAAGAAATTGCAAATACTCCAAAGTCAAACCAAAATTTGCTAGATAAAATAAGAAAAAACTACAAGTTATAGAAATAGAGAAAAGTCATCCATCCGTAGGTAGTGAGAGGTTTGGGTTGCAATCTTGACAATGTGGTGATAAGTGACAGATTTTTGAAACAGTTGAGAAAAATTTCTTCTGGCAGAAAAGGTGGAAACCTCATGACACAAATTTAAAATTGCAAAAATCCCAGAGGGAAAATAAAGGTCCCCACTCCCCACACACACACAGACACACAGAGCAAAATGTGCCAGGGTACTGCCTAACAACGTGGTGAAAACAAACATAATACCAACATTTTAAAAGTGAAATCGAGTATTTTTTTGAAAACAACCAATTTGCTGGCATTGGGTAGAGAAGACGCAAATTGTTACGATTTTTTTGGTCCTTTCAAAGAAGCACATGGCCATGTGCTTTTATGATGGCACTTGAACGGGATGTAATTTAAAGGTTCAAGATACTAAGCACAATGGAAGAGCGTTTCTTGGATAGATACACTATTGTAGTGGCTAGTGAAACGCTTTACAATATAGGAGACCTGGGTTCAATTCCTGCCACTGACTGTAAGGAGTTTATAGGTTTTCCCCGTAATCTTGTGTGTTTCCTCTGGGTGCTCCGTTTTTCTCCCACAGTCCAACGACGTACTGGTTGGTAGGTTAATTGGTCATTATAAATTGTCCTGTGATTAGGCCAGAGTTGAATCAAGGTATTGCTGGGCAACGTGGCTCGAAGGCCGGGAAGGGCTATATCTCAATTTAAAAAAAAAAAACAATATTTTGTCCTTGAAAGGAGTTGGTTGGGGCTGTAAAAATAAGAATGCCAAAGAACTGCAATGGGACTTGAATCTGAAATAACGTTTTGCATATAGACGTGGGTCCTGATTGGGAAAAAATAATTACTTCTATCTGTAATGATTGTAATGAAATAGAAGGAACAAATATTTGGATTCTGGAGTTAGTGCTTTGGGTCAAGATCTTTGTTTGCTTCCCTGTCACCCACAACGGTATGAATATCAGGTGGAAAACCTTTTATTTTGATGACATTACGTGCTGTTTTGTTTCAATTTCAATAAGAAGAGTCAATCCTTTGACATCTCAATCTGCTTCTAATTCAGTGGTTTAAAGAATGATTACAACAAGGAGACTTTCACATTGAAGCACAAAATTGATGATCAGATGTTCCCCTGTCGTTTCATTAAAATAGGTAAGATCTCTCATTGATTTGTTTCGGTCATCCATGTGAGATATTCAGTAGGACTGGTTTTGGGAGGGCAAACAACCAAATAAGTGGTTGCAGACTTGTATTTGAAATGGAGTGGAAAAAGTTTGGGAAGTTTTGATTGAAGCTGCTCTCTGAACAGTTGGCAATGAATCTGAACGCATGATTCTTAAGAAGCAGTTGGCAAGTCTATAAAGAATTTTGCTTGCATCATGAATATATTCATGAACGATTATTGGTCTGAATCTGTTCATTGGATGTGAGGACAAGCACCAAATCTACCAATTAATGGTACTAGCATAATTGTGAAGTAAGATCACCATTTTGTTAATTTGTTTGTAGCCTATATTTTATATGGGAAGTTTCTTGTTATTCATTTTGCTGGCTTGGATGTTTAATCACCAGAGATTCTGCTGATGCTCGGAAATCTTCAATAACACACACAGTATGCTGGAATAAAACTGTCAACATTTCAGGCCAACACCGCTGATGAAGGGTCTTGACCCGAAACGTTGACTGTTTATTTTCCTCCATAGATGCTGCTCAACTTGCTGAGTTCCTCCAGTATTTTGAATATTTAATGCTTGTTTTCAGATTTGAATTTATGCATTTTCTTTTGTTGTATCTTGAGTTCTGAGTTTGTTTTGAAAATTTGGCTTTGAAGTGCTTTTGTGATTTGAATTATTGCATGAACTTTTAAGTAAGGCATACCCAATAGTGAATTAGGATCACATGATCACAAGACAAAGGAGCAGAAGTAGGCCATTTGGCCCATCGAGTCTGCTCCGCCACTCTACTATGAGCTAAACTATTCTCCCATCTAGTTCCAATTTCCGGCTTTTTCCCCATATCCCTTGATACTCTGACTAAATAGATACCTATCAATCTCCTCCTTAAACACCCTCAATGATCGGGCCTCCACAGCTGTATGTGGCAACGAATTCCATAAATCCACGACCCTCTGGTTTAAAAAAAATTCTCCTCCTCTCTGTTTTAAATGGGTACCCTGTAATTCTAAGACTGTGGCCTCTTGTCCTGGACTCACCCACCAAGAGAAACAGCCTTTCCACATCTACCCTGTACAACCCTTTCAACATTCGAAATGTTTCTGTGAGGTCCCCTCTCATTCTTCTATACTCTAATGAATACAGTCCAAGAGCCGACAAACGCTCCTCATATGTTAGCTCCTGCATTCCAGGAATCATCCTCGTAAATCTCCTCTGAACTCTCTCCAACATCAGTACATTCCTTCTAAGATAGGGACGCAAAACTGCACACGGTATTCCAAATGAAGTCTCACCAGTGCCCCATAGAGCCTCATCAACGCCTCCTTACTCTTATACACTATTCCTCTTGAAATGAATGCCAAACATTCTCTCTTTGGAAAGGAAGAGGATGAGAGGAGACATGATAGAGGTGTACAAGATAATAAGAGGAATAGATAGAGTGGATAGTCAGCACCTCTTCCCCAGGGCACCACTGCTCAATACAAGGGCTTTAAGGTAGGGGGTGGGAAGTTCAAGGGGGATATTAGAGGAAGGTTGTTTACTCAGAGAGTGGTTGGTGTGTGGAATGCACTGCCTGAGTCAGTGGTGGAGGCAGATACACTAGTGAAGTTTAAGAGACTACTAGACAGGTATATGGAGGAATTTAAGGTGGGGGGTTATATGGGAGGCAGGGTTTGAGGGTCGGCACAACATTGTGGGCCTATGGGACTGTAAGGTGCTGTACTATTCTATGTTCTATAGCATTTGCTTTCCTTACTGCTGACCCAACCTGGTGGTTAACCTTTAGGGTATCCTGCAGGAGGACCCCCAAGTCCCTTTGCACTTCCGATTTTTGAATTTTCTCCCCATCTAAGTAATAATCTGCCCGATTATTTCTTCTTCCAAAATGTACAACCGTACATTTCTCAACATTGTATCTCATCTGCCATTTCTTTACCCATTCTCCTAAACTGACCAAGTCTCTCTGCGACCTTTCTGTTTCTTCAACACTTCCTGCTCCTCCACCTATCTTTGTGTCATCTGCAAACTTGGCCACAAAACCATTTAATCCATAATCTAAATCATTGATATACGTTGTAAAAAGAAGTGGCCCCAACACCAACCCTTGCGGAATGCCACTAGTAACGGGCAACCAATCAGAATATGATCCCTTTATTTCCACTTTTGCTTTCTGCCTATCAGCCAATGCTCCACCCATTCAAATATCTTTCCTGTAATTCCATGGAATCAGTCAATTTCAATGTATTTTCTGTTTAAACCAGTGCACAAATCCAAACTAAGAGTAATTGGGGAGCGAGATAGCAGCTAACAATTGAATCCTTTCCCAAAGATGTACTAGAGAGCATTTACAACTGAAAATTAGGTAATTGGCACAGATCCCAGAAAGAAATTTGTGTTAGACTTAATAAATTATTTGCAGAAAGAACAAAAATGATAGATGGGATAGTTTCGTAGCCGTTGTATATTTCATTTCCTGAAAGAGCTTTGATCATGTATCATCTATCTTGGACCGAAAATTTGTAGTGTTGGATTTTTAAGTAGGTGATAGAGTGGTATAATTAATATTGAGAAAATTCAGGAAATTGCAGATTGGGTGAGGTGTGAATATAGTCAGGTGTGAGGTGGCAAAATTTGGTAGGAAGAGGAGACTGTACGCTTTTTAGAAAATGAATAGAGTACGGCAATAAAGGTCCAGGTGTACCGATTGCTGGATGCTGGAAATCTACAACACTAGCTAAGAAACCAGTTTTAACACTGAAGGAAGCAATGCGTTGGGATTGGATACAGAGTAAAGTGGAAAAGGAGCAAAGCTATTTTAAACCAAGTAGAACCTTGGCAGATGCTTTAGTTCTGGTGAGCATATTATATGAAGGATAAAAGCATTGGAAAAAACTGCCAAAGGAACACTTAGCCAACTGCTACCTGATTTAAGTGTTAAGGAAATGCATGTGACAATGTTTGTGGTAATGAAGGCAAAATCTTGATTCTTTAAGAAATTAGCTAAAAGACAATAGGGACAGGAAGGCAGTGATGCACACTGTGCAATCCATGGTCACAGTCAGCATTTTAGGCCATAGTTGGTGAATGTCATGGGTAGGGTTTAAGGGAATCTCTTTAAGCTTTCACTTTTCACCATCCATCATTCAATAAATTAATAAACACTGTAAGCCAGAATAATAAGGCACACAGTTGTCCATCAAAATCCAGAACTTGATTATTCACCATTACTGCTGAGTTTGTCTTGTCCTGACTACAGACATTAGTATTAGTGACAGGTGAGCAAAACTAATGCAATTTCACTTCACAATTTTAATTTTGAACTCTCTGTTGAACTAGCTGATGGATCACTGCATTAAACTGGTGTTTCTAGTCATTCATCGACACGAAGGACGTTTTCATTATGCAGATTTTTAAGTCAAAATTGGCATGAAGGACATGTGAAGGTTGATGTTTGGAATAACGTCAACAATAAGTTGGCAATATAAGCTTGGGGAAATGAAGGGATTACAAAAAAACTTCAGTTTCTTGATTTCTTTTCATTATGCTCTTTAAAGTGCATGTAGCAAGTTCCACATTGAATGTTTGTTTTTCAAATTACTTCAGTGCCTCTTGATGTCAAGTTTAACAACCCCTCTCCTATCTTTTTAACATGAGTTTATTTGTGAGAGTGAAACTTTCCATTTGGTGATTTCACTTGTTTCATTGTTCTGAGATATGTTGTGCATGGTTTTGAGTGTTATATTCCTTCCTCAGTCCACTTCAAAAAAAGAATGAGGCTCATTGCTTATGTTACTGGGGTAGAGCTTTACTTTTAGTGAGAACTTCATGCCTTTGTTTTGGAAGGCCTCATCCTTGTACCTTAGTTTTATTTCCTTTTAAACAATGGTAAAGTTTCAGTTTTGACGACCTAGAGTTGATTGTTTTTAATTGAGTAACACAGAAAGGCTGTACTGAAAGCACCATTAGAGCTTCTGTGTAGAAATATAAAGGGGGCTGACAGATTTCTATTTTAGAAATGCTTATTGGAATCCATTGTGTTTTTTTTTAACAACCTTGAAGCTCGCATCGTATCTGGCAATGTAATTGTATGGCAACCCATGGTATATTAATATGTAATATTCATTCTTGTAAAGTTATCACTCTACTTCCACTGCTATGATTCACACTGAATACTGAGATACCCTAATATTTTAGCTGGTTAAGATTTCATTTGCCCATTGCAAATTGTTACTTAAGTATTTTTCATGGCATGAAGAATTGGTATTTAAAGATATCAGTTGGTTATTGAGTGTAAAATTTGGGATTCCAGGTTGTCATAGTATACAACTCTGATTAAGCTACATTTGAAGTGTTATGCTTAGGGTGGTGGTAAATATTGTTAGCTTGGGTTGAGGTGTTTGATGTTGCACTGGTCGCTGAGCTTGGCAGTCAGCTAGATGTTCCACCCCCGGTCAAGGTGTCATTCTCAGTGCAGCATTGTTGGTGTTTCTCTCTGGGAGTGCTCGACCCTGTTTGCTTGCCTTGGTGCCAATTGACTACCCCTTCAGTTGACCTTTGAATTCTATTGGCTCGTGTTTCTTTGGTTCTTAGGGGTTCGTAGGTGGTGTCTATTTTGATATGTTTGTTTACAGGGTTATCAGAAGAGAACCACGCTCCTAAAAAAAATTCTTGTGCCTGCTTTGTGTTTGCCTGCACCAGAACTTCAGTGGTGTACTCAGACTTCATGTTCCAAGATTAGCGACAGTGGATCATGTCTCTGTACAGCCATTTTGTGTTCCCGTAAACCAGTTGGGAGTTTACGTCCTGCCTGGTTGACGCAGTTCTGGGTTCTGTATTGTGTGCTGTTCTGGGTGCTGCACTACAGGGGAAGGTTGTGTAAGTTCTGGGGAACATACAGAAACTGATGACCTGGATTGGGGTGTATAAGGTTTTAGGAGAGAATAGACAAACATGGATTGTTTTTTTTCTGGACTGTCGGAGGCTAGGGGTGACCTGAGAGAAATGTATAAATTATGAGAGGTAGAAATAGGTTAAGTGGATGGTGTTTTTACCAGTGTGGAAATGTCAAGTAATGGAGGGTGTGGATTTAAGGTGGGGGAGGGAAATTTAAAAGGGATTCAAGTTATGTTTTTTGTTTACACAGTGGTAGGTACCTGGAAAATGCTGTAAGAGAAGGTGGTAAAAGGAAGCACAACAGCATTTAAGAGGCATATAGATGGATGAGTGAATTGGTAGGGAGTGGAAGGATGTAGAGCATGTGCGGGCAGGGATTGGAGCGATGTAGATCGTGTGCAGGCAAATGGGATTAGATTAAATTGGTATGGTCAACACTGAAAAATGGGTAGAAGAACTAGGTAGTTCCTTTACTGTACTGTTCGATAATCAGTGTAGTTCAGTCATCATTTCAACTTTCAAATAAACCCTCCAATAGGTTATCTATTTTTTATACGTGGTATTTGTCTGTTATTAGTGAACGTAGCATCATCTAATCATGAAGTGGTTTTAACTAAAACAATTGTCCAGAACGTGCTGTGAGCTGCATAAAAACACTGAATAAAGGTTGTTTCAGCCTTGTCTTCAAACAGAATTAGATGCACCTCCAAGCTGAATGATTTTGAAGTCCATTAATTATCTCTTGTACAGTGCTTTTTAGTCTGATAGAAGGAATTTGTTCATGTGCATCATCTTCTAAGAAGGAATATATTGAAATAGCTTTGTAGGATTGCTCAATTTTTTTTATCTTATAGAAGTGACTTTATAATGGGATTATAGAGTTCAGTTTGAACAGATGGAAGGTGAAGTGAATACTCATTAATCTATGTACTTTTGACAAAAAACTGCACAAATTCTATTTGTTAGGCTTTAATATAGGTAACTTCATGTTTTATATTTTTTCTGAGTGTTCATTGGTTTATTTTCCCTCTGTGCATTCTCTGTCAAATCTTTTTAAACTGTAAAATGTCATGATAATTTAAATCTATTTTTGGTTATAATTATTGAATAAGTAAATAAGTGATGTAAAAAAATATTAATTTTGTATAAAACTACAGCATATCAAATGTGGGCATGAAACTATTTTCTTTCCATCCTTTTCTTTACAGTTCCATTAATGTCCTGGGGTCCTAGCTTTAACTTCAGCATCTGGTATGTTGAAATACATGGAATAGATGAACCAGATATTGTACAACCCTGCCTTAACTGGTACAGCAAGGTAGGAGTAATATATCATCTATGTAAAACACTTCCTCTCTGTCAGAGTTTAAATACAGAACTTAAATACTACTTTATGCTTTGGATGTTTTGTTGTGATAATTACAATTAATTCATTGATTAGCGAAAATAAATCTTCACTCCAAAAGAGTGATGTGCTGAAAGAGAGGAATTTGTTCTAAAGCCCATTAAAAAAAATTTGAATGGCAGGTTGATACAGGTTTTAATTTGGCCTTTATCAAACTGAAGTAAATTTTAATTCCATTCCTGTGTTTCTGAAATCGGGGCTAAAGCAGCAAACAAAGGTCACTGATTTTTGTTTTAACTTGTCCAACTGTTCTTTAATAATGCTTCTATCTTTTCTACTGTTGACAAATGAAGCTTTTGCATCATTTAAATGAAGACCTTCGAAAATGCAATTATCTTCAAGACCCCATCTCATCCTTTGCATCGGCCCCCCTCCCCCCAACAACCGATAAATTGAACCATCGGAAAACTACCTCATAATTGTGCATTTCATGAAATTGGCCAAAACCAAATCCTGTACTTCCTGATTTGCAAAACGGGACTGTTGAGCCTTAAAAGTGAACGGAATGAAGTGAAATTGAAATGATTCTATGGGTAGCTACTTTGAAAATCTCATTTTATCCACTGTTGCTTCTATTGAAGTGTGTAGAAACCTGTAGAAGCCCAATAGTTATCAACTTGTAATCTAGATTGAATGCATTTGGGATGGATTCTAGTGAGTGCAAAGGAATGCTTTGATGAAAAGTGACTGAATTTCCTTTTGATACTTGTTTGAAGTTTACACTCAAAGTATAGGTTGAGCATGATGTGGTATGAATCCTTTCCTGATTTCCCTCAGTTGACTTTAAGTAGGTTTTTCATTGTATATACATACCGTCTCTTTGTCAGTTTTTAATGTTCATGGTTCCTTGTGCAAACTACCAGCAATTTCTGGTGGATGGGTTAAAGTTGGTAAAAATGTTTAAAGCATACCCATTCTAAGCTAAAGGCAACAAAAAAATGCAGCTTCTGAAAAGCTGAAGGAAAAACAACAAACGCTGTAGTCAGCTGGTCAGTGAGTTTCTACAGCAAGAAACAAGAATCAACATTTTGGGTCTGGGCTTTGATTAAAATCTTAAAGCAATTTTTCCATCGGTTGATTAAACTTCCGAAGCTGTACAAAGCAAACTGAGGTTGGCTTCAAGTGCTCTTGAAGGAACAATATTCACTTCTTTCAGAGAATCAGTAATTATTTTCCCAGTAGCGCCTTCTAAACTGGCAACAGATTTTATGACAAATGTTAGTGATAATAAAATCCATTCTGAGTATTTACTGCCAAGCAGGCATTATACAGCATTCAGCAAAGGTGAATAAGTGGGCCATGTTTGTGTCACAACCATATGAGGGAATGGTAATCTTAACTACCACTCGCATCTATCTTTGACACTCAGTCATTACCAAAATTGAGTCCCTTCGCATCAGTATCCTCAGGGTTATTACTAACAAGAAATGTAAATACTGTGCCTAGCAGAGAAGATCAGAAGCAGAGTAACCTGCAGTTAGGGATTTCACTCTTTATTTAAAAAAAAAAATGAACTGAAGTTATTCATCCAGGCTACTTTGACAGAATTTTCCAAACCAGATATACTGTCACCAAGAAGAACAAGGTTAATTGAAGCATGAAACTGCTCCCATCCATAGGTTCCCCCACCAAATTGCACATGAGAATTTGTGTTTAAATCCTGCAATTCACTGCCCAAAAACACAGAGGGTACCTGGTTATCTATACTTAGAATTTAATGTAATGAATCCATCAGCCCTTCAGGTTAATTTTGGCAAATCCATCAGTTCCATTTTTCCTTTATTTGAATGTATTAGAACATAGAATAGTACAGCACAGTACAGGCCCTTCGGCCCACAATGTTGTGCTGACCCTCAAACCCTGCCTCCCATATAAGCCCCCACCTTAGATTCCTCCATATACCTATCTAGTAGTCTCTTAAACTTCACTAGTGTATCTGCCTCCACCACTGACTCAGGCAGTGCATTCCACGCACCAACCACTCTGAGTAAAAAACCTTCCTCTAATATCCCCCTTGAACTTCCCACCCCTTACCTTAAAGCCATGTCCTCTTGTATTGAGCAGTGGTGCCCTGGGGGAAGAGGCGCTGGCTATCCAGTCTATCTATTCCTCTTATTATCTTGTACACCTCTATCATGTCTCCTCTCATCCTCCTTTCCAAAGAGTAAAGCCCTAGCTCCCTTAATCTCTGATCATAATGCATACTTTCTAAACCAGGCAGCATCCTCGTAAATCTCCTCTGTACCCTTTCCAATGCTTCCACATCCTTCCTATAGTGAGGTGACCAGAACTGGACACAGTGCTCCAAGTGTGGCCTAACCAGAGTTTTATAGAGCTGCATCATTACATCGTGACTTTTAAACTCTATCCCTCGACTTATGAAAGCTAACACCCCATAAGCTTTCTTAACTACCCTATCCACCTGTGAGGCAACTTTTGGGGATCTGTGGACATGTACCCTGAGATCCCTCTGCTCCTCCACACTACCAAGTATACTGCCATTTACTTTGTACTCTGCCTTGGAGTTTGTCCTTCCAAAGTGTACCACCTCACGCTTCTCTGGGTTGAACTCCATCTGCCACTTCTCAGCTCACTTCTGTATCCTATCAATGTCTCTCTGCAATCTTCGACAATCTTCTACACTATCTACAACACCACTGACCTTTGTGTCGTCTGCAAACTTGCCAACCCACCCTTCTACCCCCACATCTAGGTCGTTAATAAAAGTCACGAAAAGTAGAGGTCCCAGAACAGATCCTTGTGGGACACCACTAGTCACAATCCTCCAATCTGAATGTACTCCCTCCACCACAACCCTCTGCCTTCTGCAGGCAAGCCAATTCTGAATCCACCTGGCCGAACTTCCCTGGATCCCATGGCTTCTGACTTTCTGAATAAGCCTACCGTGTGGAACCTTGTCAAATGCCTTACTAAAATCCATATAGATCACATCCACTGCACTACCCTCATCTATATGCCTGGTCGCCTCCTCAAAGAACTCTATCAGGCTTGTTAGACACGATCTGCCCTTCACAAAGCCATGCTGACTGTCCCTGATCACACCATGATTCTCTAAATGCCTATAGATCCTATCTCTAAGAATCTTTTCCAACAGCTTTCCCACCAGAGACGTAAGGCTCACTGGTCTATAATTACCCGGACTATCCCTACTACCTTTTTTGAACAAGGGAACAACATTCGCCTCCCTCCAATCCTCTGGTACAATTCCCGTGGACAACGAGGACATAAAGATCCTAGCCAGAGGCTCAGCAATCTCTTCTTTCGCCTCGTGGAGCAGCCTGGGGAATATTCCGTCAGGCCCTAGGGACTTATCTGTCCTAATGTATTTTAACAACTCCAACACCTCCTTTCCCTTAATATCAACATGCTCCAGAACATCAACCTCACTCATATTGTCCTCACCATCATCAAGTTCCCTCTCATTGTTGAATACCGAAGAGAAGTATTCATTGAGGACCTCGCTCATTTCCACAGCCTCCAGGCACATCTTCCCACCTTTATCTCTAATCGGTCCTACCTTCGCTCCTGTTATCCTTTTTTTCTTCACATAATTGAAGAATGCCTTGGGGTTTTCCTTTACCCTACTCGCCAAGGCCTTCTCATGCCCCCTTCTTGCTCTTCTGAGCCCCTTCTTAAGCTCCTTTCTTGCTTCCCTATATTCCTCAGTAGACCCATCTGATCCTTGCTTCCTAAACCTCATGTATGCTGCCTTCTTCCACCTGACTAGATTTTCCACCTCACTTGTCACCCGTGGTTCCTTCACCCTACCATTCTTTATCTTCCTCACCGGGACAAATTTATCCCTTACATCCCGCAAGAGATCTCTAAACATTGACTACATGTCCATAGTACATTTCCCTGCAAAAACATCATCCCAATTCACACCGGCAAGTTCTAGCCTTATAGCCTCATAATTTGCCTTTCCCCAATTAAAAATTTTCCTGTCCTCTTTGATTCTATCCTTTTCCATGATAATTATAAAGGCCAGGGAGCTGTGGTCACTGTCCCCCAGATGCTCAGCCACTGAGAGATCTGTGACCTGACCCGGTTCATTACCTAGTACTAGATCTAGTATGGCATTCCCCCTGGTCGGCCTGTCCACATACTGTGACAGGAATCCATCCTGGACACACTTAACAAACTCTGCCCCACCTAAACCTTTGGAACTAGTCAGGTGCCAATCAATATTAGGGAAGTTAAAGTCACCCAATATAACAACCCTGTTATTTTTACACCTTTCTAAAATCTGCCTCCCAGTCTGCTCCTCTGTATCTCTGCTGCTACCAGGGGGCCTATAGAATACCCCCAGTAGAGTAACTGCTCCCTTCCTGTTCCTGACTTCCACCCATATTGACTCAAAAGAGGATCCTGCTACATTACCCACCCTTTCTGTAGCTGTAATAGTATAGTAATGCCACCCCTCCTCCCCTTTTTTCCACCCTCTCGATCCCTTTTAAAGACTGAAATCCAGGAATATTGAGAATCCATTCCTGCCCTGGTGCCAGCCAAGTCTCTGTAATGGCCACTACATCAGAATTCCATGTATGTATCCAAGCTCTCAGTTCATCACCTTTGTTCCTGATGCTTCTTGCATTGAGGTACACACATTTCAGCCCTTCTACCTTACTGTCTTTACACCAATTACTCTGCTTCTCTTTCCTCAAAGCCTCTCTGTATGTTAGATCTGGCTTTACTCCATGCTCTTCTGTCACTGTATCGCTCTGGGTTCCATCCCCCTTGCAAATTAGTTTAAGCGCTCCTGAACCATGCTAGCAAACCTACCTGCAAGGATATTGCTCCCCCTGGAGTTCAGGTGCAACCCATCCAATCTGTACAGGTCCCACCTTCCCCAGAAGAGATCCAAAATGATCTAAAAGTCTAAATCCCTGCTCCCTGCACCAATTCCTCAGCCACGCATTCAACTGCCATCTCCTCCGATTCTTTCCATCTCTGTCACGTAGCACTGGCAGCAATCCTGAGAACGTCACCCTTGAGGTCCTGTTCTTCAGCCTTCTGCCTAATTCCCGAAACTCTCACTTCAGGACCTCATCCCTCTTCCTGCCTATGTCATTGGTCCCAACATGTATCATGACTTCTGGTTGCTTTCCCTCTCGTACCAGGATGTTGTGCACCCGATCAGAGACATCCTGGACCCTGGACCCTGGCACCCAGGAGGCAACAAACCATGCGGGTGTCCTTCTCACGTCCACAAAATCTCCTGTCTGCTCCCCTGACTATAGAGTCTCCAATGACGACAGCTCTCCTCTTCTCCGTCCTGCACCACAGGGTCAGACTCAGTGCCGGAGGCCCTGTCACCGTGGCTCACACCTGGTCGGTCGTCCCCGCCAACAGTATCCAGGATGGTAAACTTAGTATTCAGGGGAATGGCTACAGGGGTGCTCTGCACTACCTGTCTGCTCACCTTCACTTTCCCCCCTCTGACTGTCACCGAACGACCTGCTTCCGACAGCCTAGGTGTGACTACCTCCCTGTAGCTCTCATCTATGACTGCCTCATTCTCCCTTATTCCTGCCTGCAAATCGTTATTTTCTTGACAAGTTTATCAATACTTCCGATTTCATTTTGCCACTATTCTACATCAAGGGGTAATTTACAGTAGCCAATTAATCTAATCAGCACTGTTTTTGAAACATGTAAGGAAACCTGAGCATCTGGAGTAAGGTTGCCATGGCGAGAGTGTGCAAATTGCTTGAGATCAGGGTTGAATCTACATCCCTGGAACTGTAAGGGAATAGCATGAACTCTTGCATCACCAGTTCCTCGTCATTTAGGAGAGGCTGTAATGAAGGGTGCCTCAGAAGTTTATTCATTAGGATGATCTCGAAGTTTCATCCGGTTAAGGTCATTGATGGGCAAATTATTGGAGAAAATTTTTGGAGACTATGAGCATTTGGAGAAGCAAGGTCTGATTCGTAATAGTCAGTGTGGCTTTGTGAGGAATAGATCATGTCTTATGAGCCTTACTAACTTTTTTTGAGAAAGTTGCAAAACAAATTGAAGGTAGACCATTGGATGTGGTGTATATAGATTTTAGGAAGGCATTTGACAAGGTTCCCCATGGTATGCTTATTCAGAAATTCAGGAGGCATGGTATCCAGGGAAACTTGACTGTGTGGATTTGGAATTGGCTTGCCCACAAAAGATAGTGTGTGGTAGCAAGATGAGGAAGTGGAAGGGTGGGCTTACAGATGACATGAAGGCTGGTGGTGGAGCGAATAGTGTAGAAGGTTGTCGTACATTACAACAGAACATTGGCGGGATGCAGAGCTGGGCTGAGAAGTGGCAGATGGAGTGTGAAGTGATATACTTTGGAAGGTGGAACATGATAGCAGATTACAAAGATAACTGCAGGATACTTTTCAGTGTGGTGGAACTGGGGGATCTTGGTATCAAAGTCCATACATCCTAACAAATTGTATGGCAACTTTGAGGAGTGTTTAAGAAAAAATATGGTGTGTTGACTTCATTAGTCAGGATTGTTCAAGAGTCATGAGATAATTTTGCAGCTCTATAAAACCTTGGCTAGACCATACTTGGAATACTGTGCTCAGTACAGGGAACCTCATAGGAAGGATGTGGAAGCTTCAGTGAGGATGAGGAGAAGATTTGTCTTTTGAGAAATGGTTGAATGAGCTCGGGCTTTTCTCCTTGGAGTGAAGAAAGATAAGAGGAGACTTGATAGAGGTGTACAAGATGATAGGAGGCATTGATGGAGTAGATAGCTAGTGTTTTTTTAAACCAGGGTGGCAGTGGCTAACGTGAAAGTATATGCTTCTAAGGTGATTGAAGGAAAGTAGAGGGGAGTTGCCAGAGTTTTTTTACGTCAAGTGGCAAGTGTATGGAATGCACGGCTGGAGGTGGTGGTACAGGCAGATACATTAGGAACATTCAGGGGACTCCTAAATGAGCAATGTGCATATTCTACTATTGATAAAGGAAGAAAAAATCTTTTCCAGCATAAATTCTAATCTGGTCTTTTCTGAGTGGCAAGATGGAATTAATGTTATGCCACAGAATCATTGAACATTCTTAGTTCTGTTCCAGTCAGTTTAAATTTTGATTCTAACTTTATTGAGAGGTTGTGAGAAAGGTGGGACAACGGTTGCAGCAAGAGAAATTGTTTTTTTTTTTTTGCTCAGGAGCAATAACCCTGTTGAGGATATCACTGAATGTGTCTGGTGACTTGGGAAATAGTTAGACCACTGCACAATTTATACAATTTATCATTTAAGGTAATGGATTTTTCACACTGAATTATGAGTACTGAGAGAATTGGTATCTGTTTCTAAGTACAGTGGTCACTTCAAGAGGAATTGGGGATCAGCAGTAATAGTTCAACTCCGCCCCGATGCCCTATTCTATGAGTAAATGTCTTTAAAAGTTAATATTCGTACCAAATGAGGACAGACAGTAGCATTACATTAGCACTTTTAAAGTTAGTTTGCTCAATCATTTGGTTACTACTACTTCTGGCACCAATATGTTAACTTCATTTGTGTAACATGCTAATATGAAGTTGCTTTGGAGAGTAACTTGTAGTTTGGCAAAAAAACAGTATTTTGACATACTGTTGTAGAAATTATAAATCTAGGTTAGTTTGTGCATGTTAAAACCTTGCACTGAGTAGTTCCAAATTTCTGAGTTAGGCTGTATTTTGACATACTGTCAGAAAAATGAGGCATGAGGCTCAGCTCAGAATTTGTCAATAAAATTTAAAAGAAATATCCTTTGGGAACCAAATTATCTGTTTGAATTTTCTCATGTTCGAAGTCTTCTGTCTTTTAAGGGGAACCCCAAACGTTGTAAAGAGTCGAGACTGCAGTTGCTGGAATCTGGAGCAATAACCAAAAGGCTGGTGGAACTCTGGGTCAAGCAGCATCTGTGGGGCAAAAGGATAGTCAACATTTTGGTTTGTGAGCCTGCATGAGGACTGAGTTTAGAGGGAACGTGGACGGTCTACAGAGGTGAGGTAGAGGGGTGATACAGTGACTGGCAGGCAGTAGGTGGAACCAAATGCAGGGATCTCATCTGGCTCCATCAGACCTTTTCCTTTCTCTTGTCTGTTTCTACCTGTCACACAGCAACTACTGTTTTCTTATTTCTCCCTTCCTCATTCCCTCTTGCCTGACTCCATCTGTTCATCTATGTATCTGGTTCTACCTATTACCTGCCAGTCCCTACTTCATCCCTCCCTATTATCTCTATATACTAACTACCTCTCAGTTAGGACATATTAATGGAATGTCTTCAAGAAAGAGTTAGATAGAGCTCTTAAAGATAGTGGAGTCAAGGGATATGGGGGGAAGGCAGGAACGGGGTACTGATTGTGGATGATCAGCCGTGATCACAGTGAATGGCGGTGCTGGCTCGAAGGGCGGCATGGCCTACTCCTGCACCTATTGTCTATTGTGATTGAGTTCCAAGCTTTCAAAAGGCTGATAGATTCCTCCTATGTTGCAATAAATTAGTGTTTGCCATGTTAACATTACTGGACACAAAAGTATTTCACAGCATGAAAATGGTGGTCATTTTTTCCTTGTGTTCCAGTAGTACCGTGAACAAGAAGCCATTAGGCTCTGCTTGAAACACTTCCGTCAGCACAACTACACTGAGGCCTTTGAGTCACTACAGAAGAAAACTAAGATTGCATTGGAGCATCCAATGTTAACTGAACTGCATGACAAGTTGGTTCTGAAAGGTGACTTTGATGCTTGTGAAGGACTAATTGAGAAAGCTGTCAGCGGTGAGTGTATTGTTTATCTTGGTGCTTCCCTGTGTAAATCGAGAAAGTGCAATTGGTAATGCTACTTATCTTCAAAAATAATTCCAGCACTTCCTTTCATGATTTTGAGCTTGGAGTTCATGACTGATACTGATGGGTGCCAAGGCAAGATGTGTTTCCAAGGTCCACAATGTAGGATTAAGACTTGTGCCTAGGATTCCATTTATGTGATAGCTAGCAAATAAATTAGGATGTGTATAGTTTCATTGTGAACGTGATAATCTTGATGACTTCGGATTTTCTTCAACCATTTGAGGTCATGTGGTAAATTGGACTAATTGACAATGCAATGTCAATTTTAAAATATCAAATTAAACTAGTGTAATTAAAGACATGACCAAAATGTTGCAGAGTATCCTCATGCCATTATTGTTACTTTGATTCAACTATACTGAATTTTTTTGCTTTGTTTTGATTTTTGTGATGTAACTTTCCCAAGAATGTATACTTAGGAGGCTATCAGTGGCATTGATTAGATCTGCTTGATTCTTGTCTGGATCTTAGTAATTTAGCTTCTTTTCTGATATTGTGGTAGTTGTGCTATTTCTGAGTGGGGGGGGCACAATATTTCATCAGTCAGGCCCATGGCTACATCAAATTTCAATTGTCAACCTATAGGAATTTATGACTTAAAATGAAATCCAGGATCTTGGCATATTGTTGCCTTTGATAAAAAAAAAATGTTGATTTATTTTGCAGAATATCAAATCATTCATAAAAACTCAAAAATTTGATGCAGGTTTTGGCCATTTTGATCCTTTTGTCCTCTCTGCCATTCACTGGGATTGTGGTTTACATTTTAACTGTGAGTCACTCTTCTGCTTAGTTCCTTTTAATATCCCAAGAATTTCTCTTATTGAATGTACTTGCTGTATTTCTTCACCCTCTTGGACAGAGAATTCCAAAGATTTTCTCCTCCCTGGATAACGAAATTTATTCTTTCCTCAGCCCTGAAAACCTGACTCCTTAATTTGAAGCTGACATTTGCACCCAGGGAGTTACCACTCCCATTCATCTCTGTTGAATTTTGTAAACTTTAGAGTACAAACCCAGTCTTCGCTCACATGTAGGCAATCATTTAAATCAAATAAAGTAGCAGCAATTTTCGCTCACATGTAGGCAATCATTTAAATCAAATAAAGTAGCAGCAATTTTCTTATTTGCATCCCTTCTGATACATTTCTGTGTCTGACTTAATTGTTTTCCATTGTAGTTGAATCAGTATTGACCAGAAGCTAGGAAGAACTTGGGTACGATTGCATAATTTTATCATGGGATCTCCAATAATCAGCCTCACTTCATGTCTGATCTATCAAGTTTCTTCTGGTGAATGAAGGCTCCTCAGGCTACCAATGACGTAACTTGTGAAATTCCAACTTGAAGCAAATTCTCTCATACATTTTTAAACCTATAAATCTTTCATGCATTCACTAATCACTGGATACATTACATACATTCCATTGATGTTATGGATGGTGATAGGGTGATTAATCAATGAAATGAAAACATAGCAATATGGGTATAACAATCTGGGTAGCATTAGAAAACACATGTTTCTGATTTGTGGAAAAATTGGCTTGTTGACATCTCACAGGGACAGGACTCTTGTGTAACCCATACTCAACTAAGGAAAACAGATGTTTCTGATTTGTTGAAAAATTGGCATGCTGACATCTCTCAGGGACAGGACTCTTGTGTAACCCAGGCCTGCTTGTTTAACCCATACACAACTGGCTGATTTGCCTTTTGGAGATGATTGGACTTAATTGGAATTGAATGTGAGTTTTACTTAATACAGAACTTGATGCCAAAGAGATGACCTTTGTGAAACAAGGTGAGATTTTGATTCCATTTTTTCATTTGAATTTGGCAGATTTAAAACTATATTACTTAGACACAATTACCAATTTCTCTCAGTCTAGACCAAAGGAAGGCCGGTGAAAACGTCAGAGAAGGCCAGTGAGTGTGTTTGGCACTCTATTTAGATTAGGACTGCTTAGTTTACCAACTCCACTAATCTTTGAAGTGATTTATCCCCTTTCTGTTACCCTCAATGTTTATCAACTGAACAACTACAACACTTCCACATTTATAGTACATCTTGTCACGTGAACAAAATCACCAGAGAAAAGTACTGGTAGATGTGAATTAGTTACTTTATTCAACAAAATGAGACATGGCAGGCATCATGTATTCAGATCCTTTTCGGAGAAAAAACACCTGCCTGACCCAACGCTTTTTATATGCTAAAGATCAAAGGGCAGTTCCACATTTTACACTGCTTCCTTTGAATTACACACCACCCTCACAACTCCCTCCGCACCCATACCACAACACCCAAATAACAAATTTTATTGGAATTGTCTGGTCTTCCAATTAACAGTGGTTTCACGGTTCTTGGGAACCCATTGTTAAGAGCTGCATTTTAGATTTAATCCACAATTAATCTTTACATCTGTAGACTGTAGCTGAAGTCAGTTTGCTGAAGTTTAGCTATATGTGCTGATCCCAAAAAACACTCTTAACACACATGGTGGTAGAGAATTTGCTTTGCGGTTTCACCCTTGAATGGCCTTGCTCTAATATTTATAATTACACTCTTTTAGATTACCACCAAAGGAAATCACTTCCCTATATCTACCCAATTACATTTGCTTAATCATCATTTTTAAAAAATACAGATGTGCAAATTCAGGAAAATTTAATTAATTAAATTCAACAAAACCAGGAAACTTAACAATGAGGAGTAACCTGTCGCTTCCTCCCGTCTTCCCTATATTTCCACGGTGTCTGCAAGGATCACCAGGAACCTGAAGAAATACTGGATTAATACCATCCACAAACCCATAAGGAAGCTCGAATCACACCTTATGCAGGTCAAAGATAACCTGGGACTTGGGTTGGCTGGCGTTTGTTTACAGAATTCTCTGTGAATGTGGAGCAGTGTATATTGACCAGATGGGATGCACAGTGGAAACCCGCATCATATGTGTATCTGTTTGGATTACCCATAGAAATTGGCGATAGCAGAACACTACATTTGCAATGGCCATAGGATTGACTTCGGTACAAAATACTGTGCCACACCAATGGTTTTTGGGATTGCTTGGTAAAGGAATCACTGAAATAAAGCAAGAGGAAAATAATTTTAACAAAGACATAGGCCTCTGTCTAATCAAGAACTGGGATTTGATTGTAAACAAGGTGAGAGAGTGTGAACCTGATTGGATGAGGACTAATCAATCAGGAGGGACGGATAATGAGAGTATAAATACCACCAGACTAGACATACCCAAGCGTTGCCCTGAAGAAGATGACAGAGCTTGTCATTGAAATTTTGGTTATAATGGATACTTGCACTCGGCTGGAAGCCCGAGAAGAGTTTATTTGTAATTAAATTGCTATTCTTGTGTCAGACTGGTGTGTTTCGGGCAGAGTGTCCAAAGCTATGTGGAATAGGGTTTGTGCAGCAACTACAGAGGCAGTGACTAACCAGATATCTGAAATAATGTGTTGACTCTGTGTCCGTGTGTACTATTCTCTTGTGCCTTTTTATTATCCCATTTGCTCTTGGGAAAGGAACTGCCGCAGGCTTCACTTACATTGCCTCAGTTTTGAGTTCTATATTCCAATAGCTGAACCATTTGGGAAACTTATTAATCATAAGTATATTGATCTGATCAAGAGGTTGAAATCTAACTGCAAGCTATTAGTTTCAGAAGTTCAATCTGAAATTTAATTTGAACTGCTTGGGTCACAATCAGTTTGAAGTATAATTTTTCAGAATGAATGTGTACATTCTGCAGTTTGTGCACTTTGACCTTTTAAACCTGTGTCCATTTGCCAGCCTGTTGTGTGTTGCTTGAATTTCTAGCATCTGCAGATTTCCTTGTGTTTGCAAAGTTTAAGGTGCTTCTTTTCAGACTTGCTGTTATCAACAGTAGGTCAAAGTAACTCGTGTTACAGTGTTAAAGTAGTTCTGCTTCATTGAGTTCGGAATGTTCTAACAAAGCTTAACAGGGAAGATAACTTCCTCATCATGAAGTATTTTGTACATGAGAAGAACTGTAAGAACAATGCACTGGTTATGCTGAAACATGAGATTCTGCAAATTGAGAGCCACACCCACCAAATGCTGCAGGAACTCAGAAGATCAGGCAGCATCTATGGAAAGGAATAAACAGTTGACATTTCAGGCCAAGATTCTTCGCCAAGACTGCTTATGCTTGTTTAACTTGCTTCAAGCTAAGAGTTGTGTATCACTAGTGTGGTGTATTAAGTCAGAAGATTGTGATGATTACGGAAATCAGCGTATTATCCAGCACCAGTGAAGGGAGTATGCAGTATCATTTGATAAAAGAGACAGGTCAGGCAGCATCCTTCAATGGAAATGAATAAACAGTTAATGTTTCGGGCCGAGACTCTTCTCCAGATATGTGTGAGAATGTGCAGGTGTTTGGGTTGTTCATAAGTATACTGGTATTTATAAACCCTAAGTAGATGGGCATTGAGGTTGAGGATAAAAGTGCTGGCAGTTTGAGTGTGTGTGTTTTCAGTTGGTTGGACACAACATTTTTGGGGGCTCTGAGTGGCATGTTATTTTGTTCTCTGTATTTTATGAAGTCTTAAAGTTGATATTTTCTGCTGTTCCACCCTTGAAGATGATCAGATAACCTAGATTACTTCTCTTTGACAGACAGGAGTACCTCCACACGTGGGTCTAAATCCTGCCATTCATGTTTCACTTAGAAGTACCTGTTTCATCTTTCTGCTTTTTCACAAATTCTTGAGGGACCATACAATAATCTGGAACTAAGGATCTTAAAGAATAATTGTTCCAATATGTTAAAGAAGTGATCTTAAAGACTATTTGTAACATGGCTCTGTGATGAAATTTTAAAACATCTTGTGCGTTGGGAACGTTCTAATATCATTTGAATAATCTGAGTCTAAACTGATAAATGTTAGCAGGAAAAAATAATTGAAAGGTGATGTATTGCAGAAATACTACTTTAGGTTGCAACTTAGCAATATTTTATCTAACTTTCAATACCAGAACAGATGCTGGTGGGTTAACTTCAGTCCCAGAATGATTCACAAGGTGTTGACCTTTCACACAAATAAATTAGCCTGGGTCTCCCTGCCACATTAGATGGGGTGTGTTTAATTGTAAGTGAGCAGAAAGGAGCAAACTTAAATAATGTAAATGTTTTAGTGTTATATTTAACTTTTAGAACCTGAATTCAGCCTTTTGCTGTTTCATCAAAAAATGCAGTATGTGCAAAAACAAATTGTTGGAAACAATTGGGTTGGACATAATCTGAAGGGTGGAGTTGGTATTTTGCATTGACACTATCAGAAAAAGATAAAGGAAGAAATCAACTTCAGGTTTATGTTTCAGAGAAGCTGGAGAGAGTCGGATAGGACAAGATGTTAATGACATAATCTAGTTGATAGGTTAATGAGCTGTTAATTAACAGTAACACAGAAAATTTGAAAGAAATAAAATGCAAAGCTTTAGCGAATACAAAGCAGGACTTGTCATGCTAGCGAGAGAGTTAAAAATGGGGTCAGTATTACTTATTGAAGATCTCTGGCAGAACAGGCCAGTATTTTACAGAGTAAGCAAGTCACTGGAGACTAATGTAAGGTTTTGATGTGAAAAGCCGGCAGTTCCTTACCTCCTGCTCATGCTGTTTGACCCAGCCAATTGTTGCTCCATATTTCCAGCATCTTCAGTCTCGTGTCTCCTAGTTGCTGGAAGCTTTAGATTAATGTGGAGAATAAAAGGCTGCAGTTTGGATTTACACTTTCAGTTTCAATGATAATCAGCAGCTCAGATGGACACAGGTAATTGTCTTCATTACATGGAGTTTGGGTGGAGAACCTAAGTGGCAGGCAACTGAAAGATGGGGGTCAGACCCATGTCCGTGTCCTCCGGTCGTGGTCGACCATGGGTACTGTGCCTCTGGTAGTCACTGGTTTGTCGAGCAGCGTCGACTGTGGCTATTGAGGCCGATCCTGGAAGGGTAGGCTCTGCTACAGTTGCTGCATGTGTAGGGCGTCGTGGAATTGTTGTCCGCTGTCAGCTGTGCTCTTCGTTTAGCTCCTCAAACTGATTCAGGATCACTCTTTTGCCTTGCTCTAGGTGTTGCTGAGGAGTACCTCTCCATTTGTTGTGGTCATCTGTATCCTCCCAGCACTCTGTGTTGATTTTTAAGGCTTTCATGTTGCACTTGAAGAGGTCCTTGAAGCGAAGCTGGGGTCTACCAACGTTCCTCTTGCCTGTTGCTAGTTCTCCGTAGAGGATGTCCCTTGGCAGTCTACTGTCCTTCATATGACGGATGTGGCCCAACCAGCGCAGTCTGCGTTGTCTTAAAAGTGTGAACATTGTGGGAAGTCCAGCGCGGGAGAGGACCTCACAGTTCAGGACTTTCTCTCCAGGTGATGCCGAGGATGTGGCGAAGGCTGCGCAGGTGAAAACTATTGAGTTTCCTCTCCTGTTTTGGAGTAGATGGTCCAAGTCTCGCTACCATACAGGAGGGTGCTGATAACGCATGCATTGTACACAGCAGTCTTGGTCTTTGTAGTGAGTTTCAGATTCTCCCAGACCCGCGAGGGGAGTTGAGCAAGGATCGATGTTGCTTTGCCGATACACCTGTTGATTTCAGCATCGAGGGAGAGAGTGTCGCTAATGGTCGACCCCAAGTATGTGAACTCAACTCAATACAGGTATCCTCAAAGTGATCGCTCAGTTTGTATTTGGTTTCTCCATTGTAGATGTGACCACATTATAAACACCAAATTCAACATCATAGTTCAAAATAAATTATTACCAAAGTTCAGCGAATAATCAGTTTGCCACCATGTACAACTTTGAGATTCATTTTCTTGCGGACATTGACAGTAAAACAAAGAAACACAACAGAATCCATGAAGAACTACACAAAAGGACTAGCAACAATAGTGTGCAAAAGAAGGCAGTCTGTGGAAATACAAACACAAATAATACTGAGAATGAGTTGTGGAGTCCTTGAAAGTGTGTCCATTGGATGTGGAATCAGTTCAGAGCTGAGGTTATTCACCCTAGTTCAGGAGCCTGATGGTTGAAGGGTAATAACTTCTTGAACCTGGTGGTGTGGGATCTCCTTCCTGATGAAGTGAGAAGAGAGCATGGCCTGGATGGTGGGGGCTCTTGATAATGGATACTACTTTCTCATGGCAGTGCTTTGTAGATGTGCTCAGTGGTATAGAGGGCTTTTCCTGTGATGGACTGGACTGTATCCACACTTTTTATAAGCTTGGGCACTGGTATTTCTATACCAGGCCATTATGCAACCAATCAGGATTTTCTATACATCTAAACTTTTGATGAACTGATAGATGACATGCTGTAACTGCACAAACTTCTCAAAGTACGAGGCAGTTTTGTACCACCTTTTATAGATGTTAGATGGGAAGAAGTGCAACTGCATTCTTGACCTGAAAGGACTAATGAAACTGCTGTTGAGAAAGGAAGAGGCAAAGAGACATGTTCAATATGAAGGAGATTGGTTGGTGGAGATTGAGGAGCAGCTCAAGGAATTGATAATGGAACAGCTCCTGGGAAATGTTGAAAAGGAGGGGTGGTGTGTTTGGTGGTGGATGATTGATAGCTAGGTAGATATACTTTATTGATCCCGAGGGAAATTGGGTTTTGTTACAGCCGCACCAACCAAGAATAGAGCATAAATATAGCAATACAGAAGCCACAAACAATCAAACAACAATATGCAAACTATGCCAGATGGAAATAAGTCCAGGACCAGCCTATTGGCTCAGGGTGTCTGACTGTCCACGGGAGGAGCTGCAAAGTTTGATGGCCAGAGGCAAGAACAGCCTCCCATTACACCCAGTGTTGTATTTCGGTGGAATATGGCCGGAGTCCAAAAGCAAGAAGTTCAATATCCGGTCTACAAACACGTTCCTCGATCGTAATATGACCAGGATTGCACCATCCGTTGTTAACCAGAACAGCAAGCCCCCAACTCCTTTACGCTTACACTTCCGGTCAGCCCGAACGGTCTGGAAGCCATCCATGGAAAAGTTTTGGTCGGGTATGTCCTCGTGCAGCCCTGTTTCAGTGAAACACCTAACACTGCACTCCTGAAATGTTCTCTGACACCTGGCTAGTGCCGTCAACTCGACCATTTTATTACCCACCGAACTCCTCTTCTCCATAAGTCTCTGTTGTGTCGACCCGGTCCTCTTTCCTCGCCTTTGTGATCCCCTTCTGCATCCTCTGTGTGTTTTCCTCCAGACTTCAGCGGGGGTGTCTGCTGCTCTGTTCGCTAAACCGGCCGGCATAAGCGCAATCAGCTGGTCCCTGGAATAAACAATGTGACCATATTGCTGCCCCGCTAATGAGACGTGTCCGAATGTAACTATTTCCAGCGTTTAAAAACCCAAATAAAACTCCATCCACAAGCATGTTAGAGAGGGTGCAGCTTCAACGTGTTACTGTGGGGGGAAAAAAATACAACAAATAACGTAAGTTAAAAAAGTAAGAAAACTAGTTGGAACGGCTGTAACAGGCTGCATGCACATATGGTGTATGTGGAGGTTAGTGGTGTTGAAATAAAGCCTAGGAAATTTTCATCCCTCTACATGAGAGAGATGAAAGAAGAGGTACAGGAAATAGATCAAATCTGGTCAAATGCTTTATCAACCACAAGGAAATTTGTAAATTTAACTAACTTATTTCTCTTGGAATTATTTTCAACATTGTGAAGCATCTTGATTTGGGTCTTAAGTCAATCCCTATTTATAGCTGCCAAGGGGGAAAAGTGTTTGAACAACTATGGAAGACGTTAACCCAACTAATTTGTCATTAGTCTTTGATCAATTGTAGTATGTGACTCTTGGTTAATGATTGAATTCATTTTGTATTATCTTCAATAGAAATTAGAATCTGATCTTGACCCTTTTCCACATGCTTTGATATATGCTTTTCCATATACTTTTGACTTTGATTTCCTCATGCTCTGTTAAACTCAGTAAAATCTGAAAGAGTGGGTGCTTTTACACTCGAAAGATCTGAAAGAGTAAAATCTGAAAGAGTGGGTGCCTTCAAGTGCAGTCGATGCAGCCGAGACTATCACTCCTGTGTGGGCCTCTACAGCCACAACAGACGCTGCTCTAACACAGCCTGAAGCAAGACCTTCCAGGCGCAGATCCATGGTCTCGCGAGACTAACGGATGCCACCACCATACTTTTGACTTTTATTTCCTCATGCTTTGTTAATCTCAGTAAAATCTGAAAGAGTGGGTGCTTTTACACCCATGGTCTTACAGAAATTCAGTGTCAAAATTGCATTTAAGCCACATAAGAATTTTAATGACAGCCTGACAAAAGTGATGATGTTCTTTATACCAGTGGATTGAACCTGAATTGCAAACAAGAGGAAAGAGGACTGGACAAAGACTACCTCAAAAATTGGACAAGCGAAATTTACACTTTGTCCAAAAACATTCTTTTCTTTTAATTGCAGATGGTTTGTTTAATCAGTACATTAGTCAACAAGAATACAAGCCCAGATGGACACAGATCATCCCTCAAAGTAACAAAGGTAGGAGATGTGGAATGTGTTAATGTGGATTTTGTAGTTTGTATTTTGGGAAGAGTAATTGGGTTGGTTTGAAAATTGATGTTGCAGTCCCCCAAACCACCTCCCCATCACATTTAATGAAGGGTGAAAGGGATTTTGTTATCAAACTCTATATGCAAAGATATTGTACAGTCTGTTGATCAGATAATGGGTTTTGTGTGAATGAAGCTGCAGGCCATTGTAACGAAGTTCATCTATGTTAGGATGCCTCATTTTACTTTATCTGCAGCTGCAGATCTTGTGCATGTCTAGGAACCCCAGTTTAGTGGTGTGGTTAATCTACCTTTAGCATTTCTGTACAAAAGGTCAGTGCTCCAGGTGAAGCAAAAGAATGCTGTTCTGCATGGATATTTGAGGAGCGGTTTTGATTGTAAATGATACTGCTTGACAGATTATGCTGATGTAATGCTGAAAATTGAAGAGACCCTTCAATTAATCTTGTGAAGCATCATGAAGTGATTACCATATAAGCTACTGGTAATTTCATTTGCTTTCTGTGTGGAGAATGCAGCAAGTATTTCTCAGAGAGATTTGTAAGCAGAAGAAAAACAACTTCAGTTGGCTGGATTTGAGAAACCAAGCCCCTCTCCAGGTTTGATGGTGTTGTCTTGTCTTTCACATTCAATAGAAAGGACAGACAGGTTATCTTGTATTTCATGAGAATTTATTAGCACAGAGTACAATAAAATTCTGGCCTTTTTATTCATATACTCAATTTAAACATAAATACCTGCAGAAGTTTCAGGTATTGGAATTAATATTGGAATCTGCAGAAAAGGTGCAAAGAAGTACACTGGGTATGTGCCTGCCTTTTCCCCTTGATTTTCAGATTGCACTATTCAGTTTGTTGGCCAAATCCTGTTTTTCCTTGATTGTAATTTATCCCGACAAAGCCCAAGTTCCTCATTATTGTAAGTATATTGGAGTATGTTAAGTATATTGGAGTATGTTTTTATTTTGTAATGCAGGAATACCAGTGTTACTTTGTGTGCTGAGAAAACGTATAAGGACTGACAGAAAAGTTTTACTTTTCTAGAATTAGTTTTGGTGACCGTCCCATATGGAGGAAAATGATCTTGGCCAAGGAAGTATGGTACATATTGGGTGTGAGGTGGAGAAATTTTATAAGATTGAGAGGCCGAGATAAGGTGGACAATTTATATTTCTTCCTGGGTCAAAATGTCTAATTACTAGAGTGTCTTTATTTAAGGTGAGGAGGAGTAAATTTGGAGAAATGTGAGTTAAGTTTTATTTTTCTCACGGAATGGTGGGTGCCTGGAATACGCTGCTAGGGGCAGTAGTGGAGGCAAATCAATAGATTTGTTAAGATGCTCTTAGATTGGCACATGAATATGCAGAGAATAGAAGGGCATGGACCTTGTGTAAACAGAAGGGGCTAGTTTAGTTGGGCATTTAATTACTGGTTTTAATAATTCAGCACAACATCATGGAGAGAGGACCTATTCTTATGCAGTGTTCCATAATCATAGTTTGAATTAAGCTTATACTTTTGCATTCCTGCAAGGAAGAAAAGGTGCATTCCAAAGATCAGTTTTAGAACGTTTAGATAATTCTAGATGTTACCCATTATGCATTGAGGAATTACAAGCTCTGCTTTAAATTCTCAATCTTGATGCTTCTGAATTTGTTCTGTGATTAAACATGACAAGAGAATTTGTAGGGCTGAAAGATTGAAGTGAGCTATTAATAGAAAAATGTGCTGATACCTCATCCAAAATGACAGAGCAGTGAACTTTGCTTCTTGTTTAACTGACTTGGATTTCAAGGTGAAAAGAACTTCTTACTGAAGCAATTGCGTAGCCATCCATTTAAGTTAAAGTGCAAACTGATTTTTGTTCAACCTTTTTAAAACTGTCTAAAAATGCAATGAACTAATCTGGAGGCTTACTATTTAAGAGAATAAATTTACTGTTCCTTTTCCCTCCTTAATGTGTGGTTTAAACATAGGAAAGTTGTACAACAATGCATTTTGATTTTTAGGACTTCTATGCAGTAGTGTGCACACTTTACAAATGTCTAATTTTGTGGTCAGCAAATCTGCTGCTGAACTGGTTTCCAGCCCAGAATAAAAAGAATTGTCCTGGTTTGAGGATTCAGCTTGCACTGAAAGACAAGTAAAGACACGACTGATGTAACTTGATTCATTCATATTTATCTTCGTTGAAAATGCCTTGCGCATGTATACGGTCTTATGTTATCTGTATTCCCTGTATCTTCAAAAGATGATGCTGCAGCTCTGGTTTCTAGCTGGTTCTAAAAGGAATTGTATTTTTCCAATAAGGTGATGGTGAAGACAATCGACCTGGTATGCGGGGAGGCCATCAAATGGTAATTGATGTTCAGACAGGTAAGATAACTATGTTAGATAACTAAGCAAATGTTTTAGACTTGCATTAACGTGTCTTTATTTAAGATTAAAACCAAGTACAAATAAAAATGTAGCAAGTTGGTTGTTGAAGGACAGTCATCTTAGCTTCAGACCCAGTCATTGACAATTCTCTTCATAGCAAGAGAGGGATGTTTAGTTAATTTGTATTCAAAACTCAGTAAAGTAGCCTGTGCCTGCCTGCAGCAACATCTGCCAGCAAGAGGGAATCTAGCTGTTTTATAGAGATATTGTACTGTATTACTATTATTGTATTTCCCACTGTAGTGTCCAAAGGTTCATGATGATTCAGGACCCTCAGTTGAATGAACCATGTCAATGTTAGGTTCAAAGCTGGGATCTAAAGGCAAGCAACTCATCTCCTGACCTCTCAAAGCCTTTTACACCATCCACAAGGCACAGACCAGGATTGAGGAAAAAAACACTTGATTGAATGAATGCTACTCCAATAACTGTCAACAAGCCTGGTGCCATCTTTGGCAAAGCAGCTTCTTGATCCAGTCTTTTTTGCACCTTAATTACTTATTTTAGAGCAGTGATGTAATAATGCTGCAGTGTGTGGCATCTACACAAGGTAATCTACGAATTTGCAAACTTCTTGACAGTATCCATCTAACATACAACAATAGGAACTTTGGGCATATTTATTTGTATAGCAATACAGTGTGGAATAGGCTCTTCCAGCCCAGGGAGTCACGCCGTCCATAACCTCCGATTTAAACCTAGCCTAATCACCGGACAATTTACAATGACCATTTAACCTAATAATCAGGACTGTGGGAGGAAACTGGAGCACCCAGGGAAACCCCTACATTCCATAGGGAGGATATGCAAACTCCTTGCGGAGGATGCTGGGATTGAACTCTAAACTCTGACCCCTGAGCTGTTATAGAGTTGTACTAAGAGAATGCTGCCACTTCTTGTGCAAGTTGTGTGTTGGGCTGATCTACAACATTTGGTATTCCTTTATTACCACCAAATCAACATACAGTGACTCATTATCTAACTTCACTGTAGATGTTATTTTATTACAATGTGGAGCAATTCAAGCTCATCATCACCTTCATAAGGACAGTAGCAGTGACCATTAAGTAACAGCCCCAAGATAGGCCCAGAACTGCCTCCAGTCTGTCAGCTTTTATGTTGGTATCGGATAAATTCAACAACCTTCCCTTTGCCTTGTGGATTAAACTCAGCACTGGGTGATTTGTGTACCTGGACTTTTTGGATTGTCCACCACTGCTGTGAACTTTTTATGATTAAGGGGAAAGCTGCTTTAACCTTTTCAAAATAAATGCAGTTTTCTGACAATGTGGCAGTTTTAGTTTGCATCAAAGTTTGTCCTTTGCACTTGTAATTACAGGTCTTCATCAGCTGCCATCCTCTCGTTCACCAGACTTTTTGTCCCATCACCAACTGTTTTATAAGTCTGGTGCTTCATGATCAAGCTTAATGCAAATTTTTGGCAACAATGCTGTTTGTACCCTGCCAATCTGAATACCTGTCCATTTTCCATACACTCTTGCCCCTGCCATACAGCCTATTTCCAAGTTGTTAATTTGCTACTAATTACAGGAGGTTCAACAGGCTACTGTGAACGTCTTCTGAAATCCATCAAGATTAAATTTATAAGCACACTTATTCTGCTTGATATTAATTTTGTTAATTATTGTTTGCTATGCCTTAAGTTTCTATTTATCCTGGTTTAATTCATTTGTGTTCTGGCTGGAACAGATGTTACTCATCTGTTACATTGTTGAGGTGAGCTGACTGAGAAATCAATTGTATTGGTTAGCTTGAGTTGCAAATAGTCAGACAAGATAAGGAAGGCAGATTTCCTACTTGAAGGGTGTTGATAAAATAGATGCGGTTTTCTGACAATGTGGCAGTTTTGGGAACACAATTAGAGACATTAATTGTCTTTAAAATTCTAGGTTTACTTGAATTTGAGTTTCCAATATGCCTTGTAGCTGTTGCATATGTTAGCTTTTTTTTTGTGTTTATTCAAGATACTGTTTCACTTGTAAGCTATCCCATTGCTCTTTAGTTATAAAGGACTTTTCTCTTGGACAAGTAAATATATTAAGGATAAAAATTGGTTCTACTCTTATTTGGTTTTAAACTCGTACACACTGATCTTCTATTGTTAGAACCACAATCTCATTCTTCCAACCAAAATTATCTTCATCAATACTGGAAAAATGAGAAAGTAAGTGGACTTTAGGTGGTGTGAATGTGCAGGGTGGAGAGAGCAGAAAGAATACTTTGTCTGGATGTTGACCAAAGTTTGAGTTGACCATCATTTTAAATACCAGCAGGTAGACAGGAAAGAAAAGGAACAACAAAAACTGAAATGATAAAGCTCTTAGGAATCATTATAGATTCCTGAGAGCTGCAACATACCTAAGTCAGGTGCTGTTCCTTATGCTCATGCTGATCATGGTTGGAATACTATTGGAGACTAAAGACACTACTGTGGGACTGAGAGTGAGAATTAAATTGATGGTTGACTGGAAGCTTATTTTACAGTGGGTGACCCTGAATTTCTAGTAGACTTTACCTTAATTCTGTCCTGTTTTCACCCTTTCTCATTGTTATTGCTTCAACTATGCTCAACATAAGCTTGAGGAACAGCATAGTTTTGTGTAACTAGCTCTTTCTCTCATTTCTGTTCTGTCTAATTGCTGCGGTTAGTAATGGTTAAATGGATGCATGCTTTGACATTTCCTCTTCTTTTCTCACCCTTCCTCTTTTCTGCCACTTCACACTTTTTTTCCACTTTCCTAGTTTTGATCGTGTTTAAAAACTGCTTTTTTCTTTGTGAGTGGATGTTGTTTTTCTTATGCTTGATTTCCAACATCCTCAGTTTTCCGTGCAAACCATCAAAATAGGAGCAGAATACTGAGGACATTTGGTTTATTATCACTGGCATGTGTCATGAAATTTGTTAACTTAGCAGTAGTTCAATGCAATACATAATATAGAAGAAGAAAATAAGTAAATCAATTTTCAGTATTATGTATATGAACAGATTAAAATTGTGCAAAAAACAGAAATAGTGTATATTAAAAAATGAGGTAGTGTTCACAGTTTCAGTGTCCATGCAGGAAATAGATGGCAGAGGGGAAGAAGCTGTTCCTGAATCGCTGAGTGTGTGCCTTCAGGCTATTGCACCATCTACCTGATGGTAACAGTGAGAAAAGGGCATGCCCTGGGAAATCCAAAATAAGGAAAAACAACAAGCACTTGCCAACATCCACAGAGAAAAAAGCAATTTTTAAACACTTGATCAGAACTAGGAAAGTGGGGGGGGGGGGGGGGGAGTGTGAAGTGGCAGAAAAGGAGGAAGGGTGAAATTGGCTTTATCTAAATCCAGAACCTTGGTAGATATTTGATATTCATTTTTAACCTTTAAACTGCATTTGCAATTGCTGTTTGATGCACTGTTCCAGAGGGTTACGGGGTAGTGTGGGTTTAGTATTTTTTTAAGGAATATATGGGTCGGCACAACATCGAGGTGCTGTAGTATTATGGTGTCTAGTATCCGTGTTCATTCACCACCACAATAGATGTAGCCTGACACCTTGTTGATTCTGGGCTATGTTGCTCAAGGCAATCATAAACTTGCTGAAGCAATACTCACAACACGCTGGAGGAACTCAGCAGGTCAGGCAGCATCCAGGGAAATGATCAGTCAACGTTTCGGGCTGGAACCCTTCATCAGGACTGAAGAGGGAACCAGCCTTCTCCTTCCCACCCACCCACCCCCCCCCCACCTTCTTTATAGGGCCTCTGCCCCTTCCCTCTTTAGTCCTGACGAAGGGTTCAGGCCTGAAACGTTGACTGATCGTTTCCATGGATGCTGCCCGACCTGCTGAGTTCTTCCAGCTTGTTGTGAGTGTTGATTTGATCCCAGCATCTGCAGAGTATTTTGTATAAACTTGCTGAAAATAGATGAACTGTGAAAATATGTCCTGTCCAGTTCATTATGGATGGTTCACTCAATGAAATCAATACTGAAGAAGATAGAAAAGGTGAATGATTAGTTTCTGTTGAGAGTTCAAAATGTAGCAAGTAGAGAAACATTAAGATTACTGACTTGTTCAGTAAGATTGTTTCTATCTACCTTTGAAATCACTGAATTGAAGTGTGATCTTCAAAACAAAAATGAATTTTTAAACCTGATACTATCTTGAATTGATACTAAGATTTTTGTGTGGAATTAAATGGTGATTACAATGAAAAACTATTTTGAAAAAAGTTTATTTGGATGGGAAAGTCTGTTTCCATTCAAAGTCCTTTTATCGTTTTGCTGGATATTTTGAGTCTGAAGATTTCTTGGAATAGCCTTGAACAAGTTATTCTGCTGTTAATAACAACAGTGCACTATTGACATCACGTAGAGCAGTTGTTCTCAACATGGGCTATGCCAGATATTGTAGGGGCCACATGTAATAAAACAAGAAACTGTCACAGGAGTTTCTGAATGGACTATGACAACTTTACTGTTTTAATGAAATATGACTAAAATATATAAATAAGAAATGAATATATGTAATATGAATAAAATAATGGGAAAATATACTAGATGATGCAAATGAGTCAGCATAACAGCTTAGCTTGGGGGTGGGGGGTGGTGCAGCATGTCAGTCGTTATCTCGTTTGTGCTTGACCACACATAAATCACCGTTCACACCCTGCAGGACTGCCCGCTGAACCTCGCTGCATATTTACTCCCAAATCACAAACTGCAGATTGGGCGGGGCTGGCTGCAACAAGGCCAGTCAGCGAATATGCAGTAGGAGGCTGGTTCTGTTTGCACTTCACTGACCCATGCGTGTTATAATACTTATAAAATGTGACATGAAGGTTACAGTAATTGAGACTATGGAGGGTGGGGCCACAAGCTGAAAAAGGTTAAGAACCACTGACGTAGAGCACGAGGAAGTGATTCCTCAGTCAGTAGCTATAATTTATAGTGGTAGGCACCAGTATGGATGATTCTTGGTCACAAACTATTCGAAGAAAGACAGTGACTAGTGTGTTCTTGTAGTATTTGTAAAAGGATTCCAGCTGTTTTGGATTAGGTTCTGCATTCAGGGTTAACTACTTAGTTGTTGACTACATTTGATTGAATGCTATCTACATTCCCTTGTCAGTCTCGTATAACCACATATTCTGTAGTTAAGTAATGTACATGCAAACTGGTGTCATTCTGTTCATGTCAAAATGGAAAGAATTGAATATGGTACTCTAACCACTTGTTCTAATTTTCCTGTATTTGGTCATTTTCTTCAAGATACTTGTATTCCTGTTTGCATATCAGCATCCACAGGTATTCTCTACTCCTTTGCCTTGTTTGTCATCTCCAAATATACCATTTTGTACTTCCATGGATTAAAATTTATTTTGCTTCTTTCTTTTTCCATGACCAGTCTATTGATAATGTCTTGCAGCTTAGAACTTTCTTCCTTGCTATCACCCTCTTGGGAAGATATGATAGTACAAACAAACTTTATCAGAGGCTCTATATTTAATTAATTTTGTAAGATTCCAAAATTCCAATAACTTCTACAGCCTTATCACCACTAAACCTTCTACCCTTTGCTTGGTCCATTTTTTACATGGAAGCAATTTTCGAGTAGACTTGCCACTTTCTGCCAAATCCCTTTGGGCACTTATCAACTGTTTGTACAAGGTTAAATCCATGCAGAATATATATTGAAGTTACTAACCTCATTGTACATCTATTAAATAAATCCATCAAATTAGATTTCCTAACAAATTCATGCCTAATGGTCTACGTATCTAAACAATTTGTAGATTTTTTTCTGATAACTTTATTGCTGATTTAATGACTGACGAGTGATTACTCATTCTATACTTTTCTCTTCTTAAAACTATTAGAAATGTTCTACCATTTCAACAAGCATGAAGATAGAAAAGTAGCAAAAGTAATTCTGAAATGCAGGAGAGGAGGGAGTAGCCTTGAGTAGCCTGGAACAGTAGCCTTGCTGCTAGGAATAAATTGGAATCCATGACTTAGTAATAACAGAACACTTAGAAAAGCATTGAAACCTATCGAATGTTGAAAAGACTAGATAGGGTGGATGTGGAGAGCATGTTTCCTGTGGTGGGGGTATCCAGAACTAGAGGGCACAGGCTGAAAATTGGGGACGACCTTTTTTGAACAGAAGTAAGGAGGATTTTTTTTTTAGCTAGAGAGTAGTGAATCTGTGGAAGGCTCTGCCACAGACTGCGATAGGAGGTCAAGTCTGTGGGTATATTTATGGTGGAAGTTGATCATTTCCTGATCAGTCAGGGCATCAAAGGATATGGCAAGAAGGTAAATGTATGGGTTGAGTAGGATACAGGATCAGCCACGATGGAATGGTGGAGCAGACTCGATGGACTGAATGGCCTAATTCTGCTTCTATGTCTTATGGTCTTAAGGTCTTAAAGTAATGTGTTTAGTATCCCAATTTGCTGACAAAGCCAAACAAGGTGGAATGTAAGTTGGGAGGAGTGGTGCCAACTGCAAAAGGAATATAGATGGGTTACGTGTGTGTGTAAAGAGATGGAAATTGGAGTATATTGTGCAGAAATTGTCTTTGGGGTGGGAATGAGGGAGGAAAAGGGACACATTTGCCTGATCAATACATAAATGTGATGAATTCAGAAAGATCTATGTGTTCTTGCACAAGAAGCACCAAGTGTAGCCAGTAATAAGATAAATCCCATGTTTGCCTTTATTGCAAGGGCTGGATTGTCAGAGTAGTCAAATCTTGCTATAACCCATATCAGGCTTTGGTGCGACCATACTGGAAGTACTGCACACAGTTTGGAATGATGGAGGATGTATTTGTCTTTTTGGTGATGCAGCAAACCCTGACTCATTTTATTCCAAGGAGGGGAGTGGGTAGTTTTATTTGAGGTAAGTTTGAATGGAATGTGTTCATGAGGTAAACTTACTGAAACATTTTCATAGGTTTTAATCAGGAAGATGTCTTGAGAATGCTTTCCTTGTATTCCACATGACAAGAGATGTTCAGATACCATGTTGAAGGCCAATATACATTTTTGAGGCTCTAAGATGGGTGGGTTAGCCAATTCCTGAAACAGTTCCACATTGGTCTTATTGTGTTTGGAGTTTGGGAAGTTTACGAGCATTAGATGAAAAATGAACAGCAGATCCAAGCCAGGATTCCCCTAGCAGATTCACATGAAAAACAGAAAAATGGGTAGCCAGAAGAAAAGCATGGGACTGGAGTTGCAATGCTGCAAGAGAAATTGCTGCTGCTTAGATCAGAACTTGGAGGAAGTAGTAAGAGTAGCCTCATGACCAAAAAGGCTTTCAGTTAATTGCAAATTAAAAAAGATGCTCAGCCTGGGCTGAGGTGGAGGGGGAAATGTTGTCTGATGACCTTTCGAAACTTGGCTCAGTCTTGTAGAAGGAAGTGAGATTATGCCAGATTTGAGTTCAATAAGGCTGTTGTGATGTTATGGCGTCTCTAAACTTCAAATTTATGAACGTTGAAGGCCTTCTGTCAATTGAAACACTAGGAGTCTGTTGTTGAAGGGTAACTAGAGTTAATGAACTCTTGTAACCTGCTTTATAAACACAATGGAACTCAATTGTTCTCTCTTCCCCCACCTTGTCCTTTTCTGATTTGCTTAATACGGAGAAGAAAAACATGCAAAAAGGCAAATATAAATTGTTAACAGCATTAAATGACTTGTGAACATATCTCATGTTATTCCCTCTCTTTTCTGAAATGACCTGCAGTTATGTTGCTCTGAAGTTAAGAAAAGTGGGGAGGGGGTCTTGATTCATAATGGTCTCAAATATTTTGCTTTCCTTGCTGAATGCACTGTTATCATCATACTTTCTAGAAGTATTGAACATGTTTATATTCAGTTAGTTTGCTTCTCTTAATTTAGTTAATCTTAATGTGCATATTCAAAAAAGATTGTAACAAAAGAGAATCAAGATTCAGTTTGCATTAATCCAGCAGTAATTCTCCCTCTAAGGGTTCTATGAAGATTAGAGAAATTAATGAAATACTGAGCTCTGACTTGAGTATCCATTTCCCCCCCCCCCCCACAACTATTGGGCAGATATATGCACTTCTTCTTACCTTCTAATGTAAAAATTAAATCAGCTAATGTATATATATTTCAACTTGACCATTACTCACTCTTTTCTGGCAGTGAACCATGTTTGGGGACTTAAAACATTATATTGTGCAAAGTTTGTTCCAATATGTGACATGAGAGCCATGTCACGTTAGTGCAGTGGTCTACAAACATGTACTGCTTTGTATAACTTTTAATAACTTTTTCGTTGCAGAAACAGTATATTTATTTGGTGGTTGGGATGGAACACAGGATTTGGCAGATTTCTGGGCATACAGTGTTAAAGAAAACCAGTGGACTTTTATATCTAGAGATACTGAGAAAGAGGTAAGTGTTTTGTTTTAGAAAATAATGTGAGGTAGGAAATGAGTAGAATTAAGGTGTAGTTGTAAATAAGGATCTTATTTCTGGTAGAGCCATCTCTGGGATGGCATGTCAAGGTAAATGGAGACGTGCTGTTTCTCAGGGGGTTGTAGTTATACTTCACATCATACTTACAGAGCAAGTATATTCAGTGGTGAAATGTACTTTTCATATCCACCTGGATCTATTCTCATTTTCTTCAGTTTTTGTGCGTGCTTTGCCAACAATACTAATACACTCTTCTGTTTTCAGTACCTCTGAATTTCACAGTATTTCATTCAATTTTGTCTTTACCTTAATCCTATCTGGTTTACTTTTTGGTTTATACCCCTGTAGAGAGAAATGTCCAGTAATTAAGCATTTGTATTGGAGAAGTAGTTCACTCATTCTTTGTTTAGAGAATCATGCTCCAGATAGACCTGCTGAAGGAGCTCGTGAGCTCTGCTATTCCTGATGCCATAGACAATAAGTTGACTGCAGGAAGCTAGTACTTGAATTCAAATTCAGCACCATTTTATTTGTGTTACTAGATCTAAGTTCTTATTCAGTCTCACATGTTTAGAGAGAAAGTTCCCATTTAATCTTGTGCGTATCAAAAGATTATAGAAACATAGAAATCCTACGGTACAATACAGGCCCTTCGGCCCACAAAGTTGTGCTGAACATTAACTCAAGAACCCCATCTGTAAGGTACATTTTCTCTTCCCCATTGTTCATCTTTTCAATGCAAGACAAAAATTTGTCATACTGCATATTCTGCAGAGTCTACCATACTTACAGCTGTATTGGTTTGTAAATTTTACCCTACCTGAAAATAAGGTTGAGATAAACCTCTATTATGTTGAAGATATTCCCAGAACACTTTGTAGTTGTTGATAGAGCCAGTAGACTGTCTGAGGGTACTTGAGAATCACTGACATTAGCAAGGGTCTAGAATTGCATGTTGGACAATTGGTGATGAGGTAGATTCTTTTTGAAATGATTGATGTTTTTGCAATAGTCCAGTAGTTTTAGTATTGCATTACAAAAATTAACATTATTTAATTGAAACAATAAATTATGCAGCAGTTGAGGTGGGATTTCAATGGATGTCTCCTTATCAGTATTGATCTCTTGATTACTAATCAAATCAGATGATAACCACAAAATATCCTGGAGGACCCTTAATTCAATTTCTCCAGCTCTAGATGATCAGAACTGTTTCTGGTATAGTGGCTTACTATCCCTTTTCCACTTACTTCTAGTTTTATAGTCTACAACATTGCACAGTATCAGCCACATATTACACAGACCACACAACTTAAAGTTTTCTTTTTTTCAGTTCTGATAAAGGGTCCTGGACATTGAAGTATTAACTGTTTCTCTTTCATTAAATAGCTGCCTGACCTGTTGAAACTTTACAGTGTTTTCTGGTTTTATTTTAGAAAATGTTTCAGAACCTGCTCCTTACTCCTTTAAGGTTTCTCAGTGCTGTTTTGAGAGTGTTGGATCAAAGTATCTCCAAATCTAGAGGATCTTCAGAAGTCAAGGATGAGGCATAAATCTGGTGGTGACATCAGTTTTATTTGATATTCGTAACAAGGAAATAACAGTAATGAACTTGCTCTAATGTAAGGAAGAGAGAGAGCAAAGAAAGGGGGAAAAAAAAACAAAAGTTATAGTTGTATTTAAACTGAGACTTGACAGATAGACATTTCATTGATAAGAAAAGTACTTATGAGATGGTCAGGTTGATTGAGTCATAGAACACAAAAGGCCCTTTGGCTCATCTAGTCAGTGCAGGATCATAAGTTTGCTAGTCCTATCGACCTGCACCCAGTCATTAGCCCTCCATACCCCTACCATCCATGTACCTATCCAAATTTCTGTTAAATGTTGAAATCGAACCAGCATCCACCAGTTGCTGCAGCAGCCCATTCCACATTCTCATTACCCTCTGAGTGAAAAAGTTTCCCATCATATTCCCCTTAAACATTTCACCTTTCACCCTTAACCCATGACTTCTAATTGCAGTTTCACCCAGCCTTGGTGACTTGCATCTAGCCTATCCATAACCCGCAGAATTTTGTATACCTATATCAAATCTCCTCTCAATCTTCTACATTCCAACAAATAAAGCCCTAACATATTCAACCCTTCCCTGTAACTCACAACCTCGATATCTCTCTAAATTTTCTCTGTACTTTTTCAATCTTCCTGTAGGTAGGTGACCAAAACTAGACATAAAACTCCAAGTTAGGCCAAACCAATGTTTTACCCTGGTTGGTTCTCCCAAAATGCAACACCTCACACTTGTCTGCATTAAATACCATCTGCCATTTTGCAGCCAAATTTTCCAGCTGGTACAGATACTGCTGCAAGCTTTGGTCACTCTCAATCTTGGTATCATCCACACATTTAATGTTTACTACATTATCAGTCAGATCATCGATATAGATGATAAACAACAACAGACCTAGCACAGATCCCTGTGGCACATCACTAGTCACAGGCCGCCAGTTAGAGAGTCAGCCATCTACTACACTCTGGCTTCTCTTGCAAAGCCAGTGTTTAATCCAGTTTACTACCTCATGATGAATGTTAAGCACCTGAATGTTTTTGACCAACTTCCCATGTGGGACTTGTCAAAGGCCTTGCTAAAGTCCATGTTGACAACATCCTATGCCTTGCCTTCATCAGCTTTCCTGGTAACTTCCTCAAAACTCTATAATATTGGTTAGACACAATCTACCTAGCACAAAGCCATGTTGACGCTCCCTAATCGGTCCCTGGCTATCCAAATACTTGTTTATCCAGTCCCTTGGAATACCTTACAATAACTTTCTTCCAAATGATGTCAGGCTCACTGGACCAACATTTCCTGGCTTATGCTTAGAACCTTTCTTAAACAACTGAACAATATTAGCTATCTTCCAGTCCTCCAGCACCTCACCTGTGGCTAAGGATTTTTTAAATATGGCTGGTCCCCACAATTTCTGCACTAGCCTCCCACAGGGTCTGAAGGGAACACCTTGTCAGGCTCTGAGGATTTATCTTTCCAAATTTGCCTCAAGGCAGCAAACACTTCCTCCTCTGTAATCTACATTGGGGTCATGACCTCGCTGCTGCTTTGCCATAGTTCTATAGATTCTGTCTTTGTCTCCCAAGAAAATGTAGTTGCAAAAAATCTGTTTTAAGATTTCCCCCCATCTCTTTTGGCTCCGCACAAAGATGACTATGCTAATCTCTGAGGACCAATTTTATCACTTGCTCTCTTTTTGCTCTTAATATGTCTGTAGAAGTCCTTAGGATTCTCCTTCACTTTGTCTCCTAGAGTAACCTCATGCCTTCTTTTAGCCCTTCTGATTTCCTCATTCTTTGCATTTCATATGCTTTTCCTTTTTCTTAACCAGGGCCTCAATATCTCTTGAAAACCAAGATTCCCTAAACCTGTTATCCTTGCCTTTTATTCTGACAGGAACATACAAAACCTGCACTCTCAAAATTTCACTTTTGAAGGCCTTCTACTTACCAGGTACACCTTTGCGAGAAAATAACCTGTCTCAATACATACTTGCCAGAACTTTTCTGATGCCATCAAAATTTGTCTTTCTCCAGGTTATGATCTCAACCCGAGGATCAGACATATCCTTTTCCATAATTGTATTTGAAACCAATGGCATTATGCTTACTGGATGTAAAGTGTTCTCGAAAACAAACTCCTAGGAGATCTACTATCACACTCTGTCTAGCTGGGATTTCTATGTACTGACTAAGGAAACTTTCCTGAACTCATTTGGCATCCTTTCCCATCTAACCCTTTTTCAATATGGGCGTCCTAGTAAATTTGTGCAAAGTTCACCTACTATCAGATCCTTTTGTTTCTTGCAGCAGTCTGCAATCCCTATAAATTCAGCGGCATGATGCAGGGTGCAGAGAAATTGGTAGAGAAATATAGAGCTAGCAATAATATAATTACTGATATTCACTGAACAATTTTAGATAAACAGGTGATTATATCAAAAAGAAAAGCATAAATTTAAAAAAAAATTGAACTTTAGACTAATCTGACATCAGTGATAGGAAGTGATTCTTGGTCAATGAATTGTATAAATCCTTGCCTTGGCCCTTAATGGTTTTCTGTTCATAAAAATAGAAGTTGGGGTAGGAGGGGGAAGGGGAAAAGTCAGGTAATAGGGAGTACCCCAGTGGCTGTGCCCCTTAACAACAGGTACTCCTGTTTGAGTACTGTTAGGGGGGACAGCTTACCCGGGGGAAGCGACAGTGGCCGTGCCTCCGGCACAGAGTCCGGCCCTGTAGGTCAGAAGGGAAGGGCAAGGAAGAGGAGGGCAGTTGTGATAAGGGACTTGATAGTAAGGGGGTCAGATAGGCGATTCTGTGGACGCAGTCCAGAGACCCGGATGGTAGTTTGCCTCCCTGGTGCCAGGGTCCGGGATATTTCTGATCGTGTCCAAGATATCCTGAAGTGGGAGGGTGAGGAGCCAGAGGTCGTGGTACATATAGGTACCAATGACATAGGTAGGAAAAGGGAAGAGGTCCTGAAAGGAGAATATAGGGAGCTAGGAAGGGAGTTGAGAAAAAGGACCGCAAAGGTAGTAATCTCGGGATTACTGCCTGTGCCACGCGACAGTGAGAGTAGGAATGCGATGAGGTGGAGGATAAATGCGTGGCTGAGGGATTGGAGCAGGGGGCAGAGATTCAAGTTTTTGGATCATTGGGACCTCTTTTGGCGCAGACGTGACCTGTACAAAAAGGACGGGTTACACTTGAATCCTAGGGGGACCAATATCCTGGCAGGGAGATTAGCGGGGGCTACTGAGGTGACTTTAAACTAGAATGGTTGGGGGGTGGGAATCAAATTGAAGAGGCTAGGTGTGAGGAGGTTAGTTCACAACAGGGGGATGGGAACCAGTGCAGAGAGACAGAGGGGTGTAAAGTGAGGGTAGAAGCAAAAAGTAGTAAGGAGAAAAGTAAAAGTGGCAGGCCGACAAATCCAGGGCAAGCATCAAAAAGGGCCACTTTTCGGCATAATTGTATAAGGGCTAAGAGAGTTGTAAAAGAGCGCCTGAAGGCATTGTGTGTCAATGCAAGGAGCATTCGTAATAAGGTGGATGAATTGAAAGTGCAGATTGTTATTAATGATTATGATATAGTTGGGATCACAGAGACATGGCTCCAGGGTGACCAGGGATGGGAGCTTAACGTTCAGGGATATTCAATATTCAGGAGGGATAGACATGAAGGAAGGGGAGGTGGGGTGGCGTTGCTGGTTAAAGAAGATATTAACGCAATAGAAAGGAAGGACATAAGCCGGGAAGATGTGGAATCGATATGGGTAGAGCTGCGTAACACTAAGGGGCAGAAGACGCTGGTGGGAGTTGTGTACAGGCCACCTAACAGTAGTAATGAGGTCGGAGATGGTATTAAACAGGAAATTAGAAATGTGTGCAATTAAGGAACAGCAGTTATAATGGGTGACTTCAATCTACATGTAGATTGGGTGAACCAAATTGGTAAAGGTGCTGAGGAAGAGGATTTCTTGGAATGTATGCGGGATGGTTTTTTGAACCAACTAGAGAGCAGGCTATTCTGGACTGGGTTTTGAGCAATGAAGAAGGGTTAATTAGCAATCTTGTCGTGAGAGGCCCCTTGGGTAAGAGTGACCATAATATGGTGGAATTCTTCATTAAGATGGAGAGTGACATAGTTAATTCAGAAACAAAGGTTCTGAACTTAAAGAGGGGTAACTTTGAAGGTAAGAGACGTGAATTAGCTAAGATAGACTGGCAAATGACACTTAAAGGATTGACGGTGGATATGCAATGGCAAGCATTTAAAGGTTGCATGGATGAACTACAACAATTGTTCATCCCAGTTTGGCAAAAGAATAAATCAAGGAAGGTAGTGCACCCGTGGCTGACAAGAGAAATTAGGGATAGTATCAATTCCAAGGAAGAAGCATACAAATTAGCCAGAGAAAGTGGCTCACCTGAGGACTGGGAGAAATTCAGAGTTCAGCAGAGGACGACAAAGGGCTTAATTAGGAAGGGGAAAAAAGATTGAGAGAAAACTGCCAGGGAACATAAAAACAGACTGTAAAAGCTTTTATAGATATGTAAAAAGGAAAAGACTGGTAAAGACAAATGTAGGTCCCCTGCAGACAGAAACAGGTGAATTGATTATGGGGAGCAAGGACATGGCAGACCAATTGAATAATTACTTTGGTTCTGTCTTCACTAAGGAGGACATAAATAATCTTCCAGAAATAGTAGGGGACAGAGGGTCCAGTGAGATGGAGGAACTGAGCCAAATACATGTTAGTAGGGAAGTGGTGTTAGGTAAATTGAAGAGATTGAAGGCAGATAAATCCCCAGGGCTAGATGGTCTGCATCTTAGAGTGCTTAAGGAAGTAGCCCAAGAAATAGTGGATGCATTAGTGATAATTTTTCAAAACTCGTTAGATTCTGGACTAGTTCCTGAGGATCGGAGGGTGGCTAATGTAACTCCACTTTTTAAAAAAGGGGGGAGAGAGAAACCGGGGAATTATAGACCGGTTAGCCTAAAGTCGGTGGTGGGGAAACTGCTGGAGTCAGTTATCAAGGATGTGATAACAGCACATTTGGAAAGCGGTGAAATGATCGGACAAAGTCAGCATGGATTTGTGAAAGGAAAATCATGTCTGACGAATCTCATAGAATTTTTTGAGGATGTAACTAGTAGAGTGGATAGGGGAGAACCAGTGGATGTGGTATATTTGGATTTTCAAAAGGCTTTTGACAAGGTCCCACACAGGAGATTAGTGTGCAAACTTAAAGCACACGGTATTGGGGGTAAGGTATTGGTGTGGGTGGAGAATTGGTTAGCAGACAGGAAGCAAAGAGTGGGAATAAACGGGACCTTTTCAGAATGGCAGGTGGTGACTAGTGGGGTACCGCAAGGCTCAGTGCTGGGACCCCAGTTGTTTACAATATATATTAATGACTTGGATGAGGGAATTAAATGCAGCATCTCCAAGTTTGCGGATGACACAAAGCTGGGTGGCAGTGTTAGCTGTGAGGAGGATGCAGAGTGACTTGGATAGGTTGGGTGAGTGGGCAAGTTCATGGCAGATGCAATTTAATGTGGATAAATGTGAAGTTATCCACTTTGGTGGCAAAATAGGAAAACAGATTATTATCTGAATGGTGGCCAATTAGGAAAAGGGGAGGTGCAATGAGACCTGGGTATCATTATACACCAGTCATTGAAAGTGGGCATGCAGGTACAGCAGGCGGTGAAAAAGGCGAATGGTATGCTGGCATTTATAGCGAGAGGATTCGAGTACAGGAGCAGGGAGGTACTGCTGCAGTTGTACAAGGCCTTGGTGAGACCGCACCTGGAGTATTGTGTGCAGTTTTGGTCCCCTCATCTGAGGAAAGACATCCTTTCCATAGAGGGAGTACAAAGAAGGTTCACCAGATTGATTCCTGGGATGGCAGGACTTTCATATGAAGAAAGACTGGATGAACTGGGCTTGTACTCGTTGGAATTTAGAAGATTGAGGGGGGATCTGATTGAAACGTATAAGATCCTAAAGGGATTGGATGGGCTAGATGTAGGAAGATTGTTCCCGATGTTGGGGAAGTCCAGAACGAGGGGCCACAGTTTGAGGATAGAGGGGAAGCCTTTTAGGACCGAGATTAGCAAAAACTTCTTCACACAGCGAGTGGTGAATCTGTGGAATTCTCTGCCACAGGAAACAGTTGAGGCCAGTTCATTGGCTATATTTAAGAGGGAGTTAGATATGGCCCTTGTGGCTACGGGGGTCAGGGGGTATAGAGGGAAGGCTGGGGCGGGGTTCTGAGTTGGATGATCAGCTGTGATCATAATGAATGGCGGTGCAGGCTCGAAGGGCCGAATGGCCTACTCCTGCACCTATTTTCTATGTTTCTAAAGCAACTGGAATTTATAACCGTAATGAGGAAATACGAAGCATTAGCAGTAAAAATGCCTTAGGAAAGTATCTTGCATTGGGATGTGGAATATGCCAGACAACTTGAAAATGATGTCCCGTGGAGAGGTGATGAATTTAATATCTAGCCGGTTTGTGGTACTGGGTGAATCTTTTGTTTCTCTGTAAATTCTGATGGGATCTTTTAATACTTCAATAAACTGACAAAACTGAAAAACACTGTTTGACAGTTCAGTGCTGCTTCTGAAATGGCATACCAGCTTACCTGTCGCAGGTATGGAGAGGGTCCAGAGGAGACTCATGGGAATGATTCTGGTAATGGAAGGGTTGATGTATGAGAGCATTTGATGCCTCTGTGCCTGTACTCGTACAGTTGAGAAGAATGAGGAGGATCTCACTGAAACCTATTGAGTATTGAAAGGCCTAGATAGAGCAGATATGGAGAGGATGTTTCTTATCATGAGGTTGTCTAGAACTAGAGGGCACAGACTCAGAATAGAGGGGTGTCCCTTTAGAACAGAGATGAGAAAGAATTTCTTTAGCCAGAGGGTAGTGAATCTGTGGAATTCATTACCTCAGACAGCTGTGGAGGCCAAGTCACTGGGTATATTTAAAGCGGTGGTGGATATTTTCTTGATTTGTCAGGGCATCAAAGTTATGGGGAGAAGGCAGGAGAATGGGGTTGAGAGGGATAATACATCAGCTGTGATTGAATGATGGGGGCAGACTTGATGGGCCTAATGATCTAATTCTTCTCCATGGTCTTGTGATCTCAGTTCCCAATTTTCCAAGCCAGAGTCAGCTGTGACATTAATGGAGAGAAGCTAGATTCTGTTGAGAGTAGGAGACTAATTTGTTTATGTTCATTTATATGAAAAAAAAATGCACTCTTTAAATGGAGATGTGTAGCGGGGTCATATCCTTGATCAGAAATTGGAGAAGGAAGTACATTAGAGCAGGTTTTTCTTTTTTTCTTGTCACTCAGATAACTGAGAGAATAATGACTACTGTGGGAATGGATGCAACCCAACAAAAAAAAAAAGTACTGAACAGCAAGACAGACTTGAAATGTGTGCATGATATATAATGAGGCATCCAAAAAGGACAAAATATTCTGAAGCTAAATAAGAAAGATTATAAATGTAGTTTTGAAAACTACAAATACCCGGCAGAAACTTCATAATTCTGCAGGAACAGTCCTAATTTGCACATGATTTGTCCACATTATTTTCTAATTGGCTCACCTGTAAAACACTCTCCCATCATTGCCGAGTATGGAGAAAGTAGCAGAATCAAAGTGCTTTACTTCTGCTGAAATAATGCCCTTTATCTTTTCAGATAGGTATAAAAGGACAACGATACCACTTTAGTCAAAAGGTGATGTTTTATCCCTATCTTTTGGTCAATATTTAATTGTAAGCAAGCATAAGTAATATTTTTGTGGTCATTTCATATTTGCAGGTGCTTGTTAATGGGGCTATATTGTCATACTGACTACTCATTGGCTCTCATGAGATCAGAAGGATGATGTATAAGGGCAAGTTTTTTTTTCATTGACCTTTGTATATCATGTGCTACTTGTGCCTTAAAGTTAAGTTGTTGCTTCAAGAAGAGAGAGAGAATTTAATGCATAAATGCAAACAAACTTCATATGTTTGGCTATCTGTATTGTCTTTGGTGAATTTGGAATAAAATTTTGTTAACTTTCAAGTTGGAATAAACCAGGTTTATGTGTCTAAAGGTACAGGTTTTGTGGACACTGGTATAATTCTTGGGATGTTTGTACAATCTGATGCAGCTGGAGAGTTTAATATGCAAGTTGAGATGGTGAATCATTGTAGAGAGCTTGCTGTGTGGCATCAGTTTGAACTTTTGTATTTCCTGCATGTTCAAGGTCAAGTTTAATGTCATGGACATATAACTGCCATGCAGCAGCAGAACAGAACCTTACAATCATGGCAAACATGAGCTCACATAAGCTTAATATAAGTTATATAATATACAAGAAACAAGTTGGAAATGAGGGCTTTACAGATTGGTTCAACAACGTGATGGTAGTGGGGAAGTAGCTGTATTTGGATCTCAAGGTGTGGGCCTTCTGGCTTCTGTATATGCTGCTTAATGCGTGGCCAGGATGGTGGGGATCCCTTATGATGGATATTGCCTTTCTGAGACATTGCCTGTAATTGGTGAGAGAGCTGCACCAATAATTGGTTGAGCCTATCATTCAATGTAGCCTTCTGCATTCCCGTGCATCGGAATTTCCATACCAGACTTTGATGCAACCAGTCAGAATCCAACAGGAGTTGGTGGTTAGTATTTGTATCAGGATTCTGGCTGGTTTTTACATTCTTGATTCTCACTCCTTGCTAAACTAAAAACAAAAGAGCAGCCCAAATCAGATATCAGATAATAAATTAGAAATTATGTATTTTTTTAATAAAGTTTGGTCAGGGCACACTTGTTGGAAAAAGTTCATAAATGGTTTAATTACATCAGAAATGAGTGCATTTTTACAAGAGAAAATGAACTTTACCTTCCTTTCATATACGCTTTGGATGTGGGTGGCTCTTTGAGCTTCAGCTTCGACTTTTTTTTAAAGAATTGCAATTAAAGACTTTGAAATGGTAAAGCTGCTTTTGTACTTCTGCACGCCTCAAACTATCCAATAATGCCTAAATCTTTCAAAGCTTCCCTTTGAAAATATATTGAATAGCTCTATGGAAATCTATTGGAACAGATTGTGTATTTATCATTCTTTGCTTTACTTTGTAGGTTAATTATTTCAAAAGATTAATTGCTTTGTTTCTTGAAGGAGTGAGTTTTTTGTGGAGAAAGGTGCTTACAGGATCCCTTGTATGAAGAAATTTAGGACGAACTATATGATCTTCCATCTTAATATTCTGACTAATGCCCCCTGCTGGAAAGAGGAGCCCTTTATTTCCAGTATTTTTCTTGGCAGCTGATTTGTTTAAAAACAGTGTAATTAGCCTGAGTGATGTTTTAGGAATTCTGAAGATGGAAGTTATTTTTCCTTCCCTCCACCTTTATCTTCTAATTCTTCTGTCTTGAAAGTTTTATCTGGCTACTTGATCATCAGATTTCCATGTATTCCCATTCAACCACTGACATCATATTGTGACAAGCCACATATTTTCAGCACACCTAACTAGTTGGGAAATGTGGCTGTTTTCAAACAACAGATCAACTGCTTTGCAATAAAAATTCAAAGCAAATTGATTCTCAAAGTACACATATATGCCACCATATACTATCCTGAGATACATTTTGTTGCAGGCATTTACAAAGAAATACAATTGAATCAATGAAAAACTACTCATGAAGACTGACAATGTGCAAAAGAAAACTAACTGCAAATACAGAAAAAACTACCTCTACTAATACTGACAATAATTGAAGCACCCCCCCCCCCCCCCCCCACCAGACTCATATAGAAACTTGGCTCGTTAGCTGGCTCTGCTAATAGCCACTAGACTCAGTGGTGAGAAGGCCACCTTTCTTAAACAATATACACCTAGGGTCGGTATGATTTGGGTACAACCAAACTGGGAAATGGGATGTTTCGATTTACAGAACCCTGATTTGAGCGAATGCTGTGGAAATACTGCCTATATACAATTATCTGTTACCATTTACTAATTTCAGCTTTATCAATCAGTTATTAAGAGGAAAAAAATAAGTGTCCTTTTTATAATTAAACCAATCTAAATGTGCACATCGTTGAAGCTCATATTGTCCAAAAGCTGGGTATAACTGTTACTCATGGCTCTGAATTCTCATTACCAATCACCGGTAGAACTTCCTATTTTGGACTCCCTGGAGTCACGAAGCACTCCCTGTAATCGTGTCTTACTTTCCAGTTGAATCCTACAGCCATCTCTTCTGATCATCTTTCTGTATCTCTTGCCAAAAGGACCATGAACCCCCACCCAGAACCCTTCACAAATCTCTCTCTGCCAAGCTTCCACTAGAACCTTCTGCCAATTCCACTCTCCTAATCTGGCTGACACAACATTCCCAAGTTGAACATCATAGCCTCTTGTCTTTACCTGAAACCCAAACATGCCATCAGCAGGACACACTGCTACCACAGAAAGCTACTAGATGAAATATCATGGCATCTGTCTATCTTGAAAGAAAATGGGTGATGATGATGATCATCACCAGCCTGGGTAGAAGATATGGAGATCGTGAGATGCCCAGTTGTCAAGATCCCCCTCTCGGCCTCACCAGTGTGGTCCAAAGGAAAGCTTATGAAGCAATAAGTTTGAAATCAGCTTGGCTGCAGGAGCTGCTGTAAGGATGTTCAATGTTGTCCAGAAAGGAGTTCACTTTCTGTGTGTTGCCAGTGAAGAGGCACTACATGAGGCTTGCTGTTGGAGAGGTTATGTACTGGCAGGGAGAGACTTACACATTCAGCTCCCCTTTTCGCAAGACTGCTTGCTAGCA